>NW_027181678.1:4515625-6012500 GCF_028537555.1 Battus philenor | reverse complement strand
GAGAAGTCTGGTAGGTTATTAAAGTTAGATAGAATTCATAAACAAAGAAATATGTTTTTTTGTCATACAAAAATGTATTATTTTAGGTTATACTTTTATTGCCATAGCAACAGTTCAGTCTGTTTTCATATCATGATATCAAATGCAAAAAGTCTACAACTGGATATATGCAACGGTAATAGAGTGTGTTTTAGTTTAGTAGACTTCTAGAAACTTTGTTTTATTTATTGGATAACTGATCTTCGCTCTGTAGCACTTGAAAGTTGAAAGGTACTTGACAGTGCGCTTGTCAGCGCTCGTGTCGGCACGCCGTTTCATAACAAGAGGGCTACACTGTACGTGCCTTTGTTGATAAAAAGTTAAATAAAAATCATCGCATATCAATTTGAACACCATTGCAGCATAGTATTTTTTAACAAGAGTCTTATTTATAAGACGATTCACACAAGTCACATGGAAATCGAAACAATACTCCACAAACCAAATTTTGCTAATTTGCGGATTTGGACCAATTTTGCTAAACCATGTAGGTTTAATTAAATTTTTTTCGGAGTTTAAGTACAAATCGAGTGTAAGTCGACGCAATTCAACCGATTCGTCTGCAGGCCTAAAATTTAATGAAACTGAACAATTTGTGCATAAAATATTAATAAACTTAATTAATTTTTCCTAAAGTTATGACGTGATCAATGGAAGTAGAATTCATGTTTATCCTCATTTGTATAAAAATAAATTGCTAGACATTCCTTTTTAAATATGTTTACATTTTGATTTTTTAAATAAATAACCGCTTTTGGTGGTAATGGTTACAATTAACAATGATTAATTAAAAATCTACTAGTATATAGAGCGCAGATAACCCACAAGGTAAAAACTTTATAGACACGAATAATTATGATAAAAGTAATTGAAAAATATGTAATATTAAACCTTAAGAAGTTTTAATAGCTTTCAGCCGGTCCTTTTCGAAACGTATAAGGAAGGCTTGTTAACAGTGGACGTCCTGCGACTGAAATGATAATGAAATTGAGTCGATAACATGTTAAGCATTTTTTTTTAATATTTCAAACATAGTGTTTGGTTGTGTAAAAGCTAATACTACTTTTTTATTTCTGAAACATCTGATTTTTGGATAGTTAAGAATGAATAACATATTCTCAATTAATATTTATGTTGATTGCAATAAACATTAAAATCATTAAGAATGCTAACAAAAACTTCTTCAAGGCCATGTATTATTACGAAGAAAAAAATTTTTTAAATATATATACTAGATATTGTTAAAGCCGGCAGAAGATGCTGAATGCGGATCACTTCCAGTCGGTTCTGGTAAAAATCTACAAAGGAGGCGTATGTTCAAGAGTGTACGTTTTACGGCTGAAATAATGATGGAGGTATACAGAGTGATTGGGCATAGATGTTAAAGATAATAATCCGAATTTAGAAAATGCGCTTTTTACAACGTATTTTACGTTGTATATTATTTCGGAAACCATTAATTTTAGGATAGAATATATCATACATAATTTGACAGCAACTGGGCTATATTAAAATCACCCCTGATGACTTTTATCAATTCAGTCTGTATATCTTAAACAGTAATAAAGCAAAATGGAATGACTCAAGTGACAAAGATGAAAGTTGAAAATGAACGTAACAAATAGAAGAGATAAGTGTAAAGTACATAGGCGTTTAGCACGAGTCCGCGATGTCCGGAGTACGCGATGAATGACGAGCGCTCCAATATTTGTTCCCGGACAGGATGTTTGCCGGCCGTGTGATGCGAAGGGACTTAAAGCTGAGGAAATATTTAAAATCGAAACGTTCTCTTGTAAACATAGAAAAATACCCTCCCCGATTATCTAGTCCGAGGGATGAATGTAGCATAGGAGCACGACGCACGTCTGCTTGCCGTAGAGGATCCATGATTTTTAAAAGACGTTTAGTTCAGTTTTAGCAGATGCCTCATTTAAATTGTGTCACTGTTTCGAATGATTAACGTAATCCCATCAAATAACAATAGATGAAGCTCCTCTCTTTGACAAAACGCATAATCTTAGTAATTTTTTTTTGTTTCAGAGACACACCATCGGCAACTGTATATATGTACTGTACTACGTACTATCAAAATAGAATGAATACAACAATCTATGTATATGCTATTATTGGAAAAGATAAAACCAAGAACGTTTGTCAAAATCATAGATACAAGATAACTTTCAATGATGTGGTAGAGATTCTAGTAAAGATTTCTTCATAGTTTCTGAAAGTAAACACACACTTATACTTGCACAGAAACAGTGACGTCAGTTAATTCACTAATTTGTTTCATTAGTTCGAAAGCAAGCAATATGTACAAGAAAGGGACCGAGATCAACTGATATCTATATTAGAAATGACAAGGTATAATTAGATGTCAAACTTGGAGAATGTAAAATGCCTCAAAATGTAATTATTAAAATAATACTGGACATTGGTCCTTAGATTTGCTATAAGACTGGTTGGAAGCGACCTGCATCCAGCATTTTCTAACGACTTTAATAATGCCATCTCTCCGCTATGAAAGTGGACGTCCTTCCTTATGCTTACCTGCCCATGGTCTCCATTCCAGAACTTTAAAGCCCCAGCATTGCCATTCCAGGAGCTTGAGCATCTTCCATGGCGGTAGTAAACTGTTTCGGAGAGATAACATGGATTGGTGGTATCGTGTACAGAAACGTCTGAAGTGAACATCAATGACGCTAGCACTGTTACAGAACATGTGCGTAATAATTAATCAATTAAAGTTTCCTAATTCTGGTCACAATTTAAATATTCGTCCTACGGTTAACAATGAGCAAAAGCAGGCCTCTTAAGAGCAAAATATTACACTTCAGTAAGCCAGTACAAAGTCTAAAATCTCCGAATGTATTTATTGTAAAGTTGTCATTGTGAATGACAAAAATATATATATGTTGAATACTTAAAAACTGGAAAGGTTAATGAAAATACTTATTGTATATATATTTAAGCTTATTATGCTGTCAGAAACAGAGAACTATCCCGGGAAGTACAAATTTTACGGCAACACTACTAGTTTTCGAACTAGTCTTATCATAATGGTAAACATTCATAAAAACTTACTTTAACGTGTCCTCTCTTATCTAAGGGTTTTGCCGCTATATTTTGTAATAACACTTTATTTTGAGTCTATAAATAACTTTGGCCCGGTTCTGGATGCTGTGTTGGCTCCGGTTGTTTATCTCTACGCGTTATCAGCGGAAGGCACGCTCTTGACCCCGAAGTGATAACAACCGGGACTCGTAAAGCAGCTGTTAATTTTTTATTTGAATGACTGTAACATTTAAATTATGTATGGGTAACTTGACGACCGCTTTAGTTATTGAAATGAAGGAAGATAAGTTGATAGTGTTACAAGGATCTTGGTTATGGTGGGTATAATAGAATAATAAAAGATTTTTTTAAATTTAAATGTGATACAATTAAATTGAAAAAAAAAACACGGTTTTTAGTTTTTAGTTATACCTTGGTCATTTCAGCTGTAGGATACCCTCTACTGGACTAAGACCATAGATTTACTCCAGAACCTTATCCTAACCTAACACATATTCTCCTCGCTATTGTATCTAACGTTGATGTAATATAATTAATCGACTATGTGCCATTCGCCTAAGAGATGAAAGAACTCGTGTGAAATAAATAATGTAATGGTCCGATCCCAGGCTCTCCAGCCCACGTGCTTGCTGCACTGGTTTATGCTCTAGCCTTCAGCACCTTGGCACCTCAAACCCAGTGATGATACGAATATCAACGACCAAACGTCATTTATCAATACCTAAAAAGGCATATCTACTCGTATATTAGTATTAGAGAGGTCTCCTTCTATTTAATAAAAAAATAGTTTAAAAAGTCTTATACATATTATCGATGCCTTTATAAAAATATACTTCATGCTACAAAAATATGTACATCTCATTGTTGTATGATGAACAAGTCCAAGGATTTTTCGTACGTATCACATGCGCTAAATGCCATGTATGTTTAATTATTTAAGTATAAAAAGCGTAACGGTGAAAAAAATTGGTTTTAAAATAATAAAATTATGTTTTTAATGTAAGCATTTAAGCATTTTTAAATTATTCCTTACAAGCATTGCGACTACTTCATAAATAAGGATTGCAAGGAGGACTTAATATTACAGTAAAACATGTTAAGTAAAGCTGATTTGAAAATTTCCAAAAAAAACTTAAATTGTAATAGAAATAAATTCAAGTGCAATTCAAAAAGCCAGAAAATATCTTCTCATAAATAAATATTTTGACAGTCTATAAATTTACTCGTTTTTGTTGAAACAATTCAAATATTTTGTCACTTTGGAGTTTTAAAGATAAGACGAAGAGGATAGAAATATGTTATCGACGCTTATCGTGCGGATAGATAGTTCTTTCAACAAATTATACCATTTACAAGTATTTGCCTTTAACTTACAATTCGCCAGTATATTTTTACGGTTCTATATAAAAGTTGACATTTTAAACATTCTCAAACAACCTCTTCTTGAATATTATTGTAAATTGAAGACTAGAAAACCATTAATCTTATTTTAAAATAATTGTAGGTAAGTTTCAGAATATCTGCACAGATAAATAAAGGAAAGAAACAATTAATTAAGACTTATAAAAAAGTAGAAAAACATTAAAAATTTTCGAAAGAAAAATAATTCGACCCTGCCAGGATTCGAACCTGGAATCTTCTGATCCGTAGTCAGACGCGTTATCCGTTGCGCCACAGGGCCTGTAGTACATGTTTTGAAATATCAAGATATGTCATTTAAGCATAATTTAAAAAAAGTTTCTTCGGAATTGCTTTGATGCAATCAATACTAGTTATAATAAATAAAAGTTCGGTAAATGTTTTTTAAAATACCATTGTAAAAAAAGAAGTTTTTAATTAATAAATATGTATCATGTTTATGAACAGAATTTTAAAAATGCTTTTAATGGAAGTGTGGCGGTCGCGTGGCCTTGTTAGTGCTCTTTCTGTCTACACGTGGCTCTACTAACTTACACATGATTGTAGAGTGATTTTTTTAATAGGATATTTTAATAATTAATTCACTATTATTCATTAGTTCTAATTATACATACGTATAATTGCGAATAGTGTAACCGTTTTTCGATTCATCCGTTAGCATAGCATAGTCATCTGTTAGCAGGTTATAATTTATTCTACTCGACCTATAACAAACTTGCATCAAAGTTCATTTGAATATAGTTATTGATTTTTAATATAAGAATAATATTGCGTAAAAAAAGAAAAAAATTATGATTTTGCAATTTATAGGTTAATACGTGAATAAAATTGTTAGGTTTTACACGTTCGTTTTTATTAAATGTATAGAGAGATATCATTAATAAAATTACGTATACTTGTTACTCTGTTACACGCAATATTAACTTATTTGATTCAACAAACGAGATTTTTTAATATTTCTATAAATTTCGATTTATATTTCCTGTAATGTGTCCTAGATCGAAAGTAGTTTCTTTTTTTTCTGGAAGCGCCTATCATATCTACCATTATGCGTTGTAAATAAGTGCGACTATTCGTCTATTGCCTATCAACACATCATCGGTTTAGTCATTGCCGCCTTGCCACTTCCCTCATAAAAATACTTTTTTATTGCGGTGTTTATAGTATGTCATACAGATAAATTATTTTGGAACATTTTTATTTTTATTTTACTAAATTAATGTTTATATTTCGTTGTTACATTTTGTCTTAATAATTTACTTTAGCCATTGATAGTTCGCTTTGTTAGAAATTAACCTGGTAAATTTGGTCGAAGCAAGATGATCCACTAAAAATTTTGTTTGATTGTTAGATGCTGGTTAGCTTTTATTGGTTTTATGATTTTTATTGCTTCGTCGAGTGAAGATCCGAATTCCGAAATCCGCGACGTTAAAGGGCACTAGGATAGTTTTTTTTTTATTGTCACACCTTACATCGTCTACCATTAGTCAGCAGAGTTAACACTATCAGGTTAAATACGATTTTAGGATATTTTTATTTTACATTTTTTTATTACTCATTGCTTAACATTCCTATTGCTACCATGGCCGTTTCACTGGTATCTATACTGATTAAGTATTTTTTACTAATTGACTTACATTTAAATTGTAATAATCCTCAGTTTGTGTATTATGACGATAGGTACGTAACCTTTTCAACCAAAGGGAAGTGATAGGCTAAACCAAATACAGACATAATTTTTAAGATTTCTGCTCTTCTGATTGAGCACAAGTATTTTTCGTATTTCATATCTTAAAAAATTAGAAGTGCCACATTCATTTCAACATTTCTCGTAAAATGTTATTATCGTAATAACACCATTTTGAACTTTTTAGTTTAGTTTTATCTTAGCGCTGTCACCTATTTTGAAATGTTTTCAACATAATTTCTGTAACACTTCGGATCTGATATTTGTTTTTAACGTTAAGTGAGACATTTGGCCCGAGAAGTGAATTCGACTGTAAGTGTTGCTTAAGAGTGCGTACGGTGTCGGGTTGACGTGCGTTATCTTTGGCGATATATTAGTTAAGCTTTGCGTTTGGTTTATCTAAATTTTCGAAGGTGTTAAATGTTAAAACATTCAGTGTTGAAATAAGGTTATATGAATATTTATAATATGTAAACAAGGATTTCATTTCAATATCTATTAAATTAGAGAGCTATATACATAATAAATAACATTCGGCTATTGTATTTTAAATTTAGATATAATTTTTAAGTGAAACTTGTTATATATTTGTTTTTCTGTTATTCAAATTAATATCCTCATATTTTATTACAACGCAGCTGCATCGTCTCGCTCGCTAGTTAAATAAATTGTTTCATGTTTTGTATGTACCAAAACCAATGACCCGACGTTGAGGTTAATACATTTGACCTTTTGACATTCTGCCTATTGTTAAAAGTGGCGTCAAGATAGAGACAAGCGCGACTTCAAAAGAACCGAGGTTAGACAGCTATACAATCACACCGTTATTTTTAAATTATCGCTTATTCTCTAAAGAAATGATCAGCACGAGATCTATATTATTAACCACCCACACTTTTAAAAATTACAAAAATCACAAACTTCTAAATGGGCTTAATTTGTGATTGACTATACTGTTTATCTTGTTGTAACCTGTAGCTATGTAGGTAAATAGATATAAAGATTGTAAATCTGTCTCTGCTCTGGTTTCTAATTGTTCCATAACCAAGATAATATGTATGCATATAGCGTTTTAAAAAATTACTAATAAACAAAAGAAAAGACAATGAAATAAGCCCTTTATATAGAAAAAAATAACTTGATGTTGAGCAGTGAGCAAAGGTGAGAATTGCGTGGGACATCCGTGAGAAACACAAACACTTGGTACGCAAGTTCTTGGCGTTCCCACCATTCACCTTTATTTAAACTGTGTACAGAATTGTTAGTAGGCATCATTAAAAAATCCGTGACATTTTAATACAATAAGATATTTTAGTTTATAAATAATGCATCTTGGGATGTACGTAATTGTATTAACATTATAGCATTATTGCAAAGCCTATTCTGCGACACTCTTTCTGTTAAATTTATTATAATCTTTAGATATTGTTATCTGAAACACAAACCCGATGGTTTGTGTTGACTTTGACTATCGATATAGTCAAGTGAAGGAGTTTCGTTCGGTAATCGTGAACTGAATTGCGTTGTTTCAACGCTGTGTAATAAGTTTTTGAAAGATACTTCATTACTACAATTTTCTTCTGCTTTAATACTTATCCTTATTCTCTTATATACATCTTTTGAGTAGATTAGAAACGATTTGGAATTTAATGATAATTTGAAGTGATTTCGACTTACAGGAATAAAGAAGTATTTTATAATACATAAAGGGTAATAATGTACCTGCTAATTTAATATTAAGTAATAATTTATATATTTATTATAAAATGCACAACACACTTATAGTTCATAAAATAATGATATGTAATAATATTAAAAGTACTAAATATTACAATAAACACACACATATATATATATATATATATATATATATATATATATATATATATATATATATATATATATATTCCAAGAGATTTGTTATTTTATGGTTACAGATGGACAGCATGTATAGTAAATGACTTGGTCAAGAACTGTGTGGTTGGTTTGTATATGTTATAAATAATTGTAACATTTAATAATAAGTTTAATAATTTTAAGTGTTAAAAGTTATTTATGTATTACTGTGACCTTTAATAATAAGGAAGACATGCGTAGGCCAGTTGGTAAAGTTAATAGACTAAGCTGTTGGTGTCTGGTTGTCGCGTCGTCCCTAATGCATGCACATGTCGTTGCATCAACTTTTCCGCCCTTGCAGCACTATGAATAATACACCAGTGTTATTTGCACTACCTTCCTCACTGCCTGCACTGATCGTGCGTTGTCGGCGTGTTGCTTGCGTTGGCCCCGAGAGTTCATCGTTGGCTGGTTGTTTATACTATGGTTTGTTCATCGCGCATTGTGTTGCGCCATATGGAGTATTAGCGGGGCACTTGGGACTTGGTGGATACGGGATTGCCCCGAATAGGAACAACTGTCGATTCAAATCACATGCTGCTTTTTACTGAACTTAGTTATTTTACGGTTTGAGATATGAAAAACAAAGTTCAATATATCTCAAATACAATTCTTCAGAAAATATTACTCGATGTAATGCATGAAGGGAAGACGGAGTGTAGTTTTATAATATTCTAGTAATAAGCTGTAATGTATGTTTTATGCATCAATTTTTAATTTTAATATTTTCTAATATTTCAGAAGATGATGGACATCTATCATCAGAGCATCTTTACAAAAGAACTATATAGTATATCTTATATAGATAATGTAAGAATGTTATTAGAAATAATGATGATCAAAAGAAAGTCTATATGTTAAAAAATGTTTGGATAGTAACAATTTATATTTCGAAAGTATCCATCTTGTTTGGTGACTTAATCAAAACCTATTGCTGTTTCGCCCTACTCGAGGAGGCCAAAAATATTCATTTCGTCCGCAATATTTGTACATTAGAGGTCTCGCGTCACTTCGCTCCCTCTTTTACCCGTATTTGACTCCGGAGCTTTTAGTTTTCTAGCGGGGAAAATTGCCCTGTACCAATGAAACACGAAAATGAGTAACAACTTTTCTTCGACTTAAATTATTTAAGTTCGTGAACTACAATGTTAATTTTCATTGAATCAACATTGATGATGATCGTGATTTTAATTTTTTTTAATTTTGTCAATTAATAAATAGATAATAAATGTAACACGGTTAGGTAACGTGACATAATAGATCTTGTTTTTATCTAATTACCGAACTTACGAAAAATTGTTTTAAAAATATTGAAATATTGAATATTTTATATTTTGTGGGATGTAAGATCGGTTCATAAAAGTTCATAATAATTTATTATTACGGAAGTATTGTAGTGGACAGATTTAATTGTTACGAATTACATCATGTTTAAATGAAGTCATTTGTTTCAATAAAAACTTGAACGAGTTGAGTTGAGAAAACATTTTGTTGTTGCTTTGTATTGTATAACAAAAATAACCGATACATACGTTTAATTATCTCGTGGTAGGGGTATTTGGATGGTGTAGGGAGGGCTTTCTCACCAAAGTAATGAAACCTTAAATCCCTGGTACGGACTCTGAATCCCATGACGAAAAGTTATTTCGCGCAGGGGTGCCAGTTGGCCGGAGCTAATGTGGTTTAGTGTTTCATTTCGGGTGCAAATTGTATATTCATACAAAAATATATTGTTATTTCTTCAATCAACCTAATCATACACACTTTTGATTTACAATATTTTAAAATTTTAAACATTGTTGCATTAATTTTCTTGGTATTAGTTTTGAATAAATGAAATATATGTTGATATAAAAATTTTACCCTCCAATCAATTTGAATAAAAAATTAATCGGTGAATATATTGGTAGGAGAAACGCTTGATCAATACGACAATTTTTGTTTATTCTCGAAGAAGGTTCTAATGATGAAAAAAAGGCAAAAATTGCGAGAACACAGGAAAAATATTTCTACATTTTTCATATAACTCACAGAGTAAAATAAACACCTATTCTTAGACGCCAGACTTTCATGTCAAAAGTCAAACCAAAAAAGGCCTTACAATGTAATAAACAATAATATCGTTATTAAAGTCCTGCAGTGTACGTGTTATTTTTTTAGTAATTTCTCTTTATTATTAATACATTAAAATCAATAAATAATATGGTTACTGTAGCCTTTCAAAGACATTTTTTTATTTATTTTTTCTGTTTGCCTGTGACATGCCAACTTTTTATCACGGTAAGAAGATCGTTGGAGCATCTAGTAAAGAATCGCCTTTATTTTTTTTATTTCATAAAGTTACCATATCTACATGGGACTAATTTTGTTTACTTTGCCTCAACTGTCCCCTTGCTAATATTGTTCCCCAATTATATAATTTTAAAAGCTGAGAAACGATTCGGTATGTTATTTTACGTAAATACAACCCTAGCTCGTGTAGATAAAAGCGACGAGCGCCGGCGGCAACGCTCTGCCACTCGGCTTAATGAGCGCTTGCTTGCAGCGTCCGCGGCCATCTTCCAAACGATCGTTGCGTGGGTTGTTAGATGCCTTCGTCGTTCTTTATTTAAATTTCCATCGCTATAGTATGGCTTTCATAAAAATATCCGAAACAGTAAAAAGTAACAAGTATCTTTTTTATTTTAAAAAGATTGGGAATGAAATAAATTAAAAGGAAAAAAATTCTGAAAATTAAAATAATAAGTTATTTATTTCAAAAACGGACAAAATAAAAAAATGTTCGCAGTCGGTAGGATTCGAACCTACGCTCCCAGAGGGAATCTGATTTCTAGTCAGACGCCTTAACCGCTCGGCCACGACTGCTACAGACACATAAATCGAAATAATTACTTATATATATACTTACCTGTCAATAAATATGTAACGGAGAATATGTTTAACTTCAATTTATAGAAATAAGTAATATTACATTTGATTTTTAGTGTCTCCACGTGTGCACACTAAAACAAAATTAATCGAACGAGAAATCCTCGAGCCGGGTAGCAGCGCAAGTGCTCTTTTATGATTATGAGATATGCACGCGAGTGTTTAACGGTGAAATTAATCACCGCTCGTAAGCATTGGCCTTATCTATTTTAGTTGGTTGTGAAGTGGAGAATTCTTAAGGCGGTCACTTTAAATTTGTTTCGGATCTGAAGTGACAGGTGCTAGCGGCTCGCTAATGACCGTAGCGAACATTTATTACTCGTCCAGGAATTTTTGCTGGGGAATTTACTGAGAAATAACAACTTATTTTTATGTTATTAACTAACAGACCCTGCATCTACTCAATAAATACTTATTTCAAATTAAAAGTTTTTTTTTTTGTTATTTCTTATGTACAAACTGATAAAGGTTCTTTCCGGAAAAATTTTAAAAGCTTTTACATCCAATTTCCAATCATTCTGTATAAAAATGTCACTCTGAAATATCTTACATTATAAATCAAGTCTACATGGACAAAAACTAAACAATAACTCATTTCATGTAGCAATTCTAATTATGAAAACGATTTTACACAATTTATTATTGACAATTAAAGTTTTACTTAATTACGTTATTTATTATTTCTGACACTATTGATTCTTAGATACGGTATATCGTACATCAATTGACAGCAAATGAGCTTTACATTCACTTTTTTGAAGCTTTTTTACATTATGTAATAAAAAAATGTTATTTATATGAAAGCAGCAGGTCCAAATTAAAAAAATCTACCAATTTGATTCATAAAGTATTCAAATGTTATTACCCTTCCTTTATTCGATTATGTTGACAATTTTTGGAGTGACCATGAATTATACTTTAAACCTTAATAAAATAATACATTTATGAATAACATCTGGCGATGGCATCTACTTCATTATCGATATCTGCAACATTATTTTGGTTGCGGTTGTATAATCTGAAATATATTAGACTAGTCGGAATTATTTCTTCATGAACCTTTGTACGTCCTAGTCCACTTTGAAGGTGTAAATATGTTACTAATTTTTCAGCTAATCGATCATCTGTAATTGCTCTGAAATATGTAACAATTATTTTTTTTTATTAGGATGCGATAGGCCAGTAATTTCTCGCAGTACCGTGTCTGCAGAGATAGATAGTAAACAATAACTAACATTTATTTTATTTGTAACTTCTGATTTTTTGATAGAAGTTATCGTACATTAATTGATAGTAAATATATAGAACAT
Organism: Battus philenor; assembly: GCF_028537555.1. Taxonomy (NCBI): domain Eukaryota; kingdom Metazoa; phylum Arthropoda; class Insecta; order Lepidoptera; family Papilionidae; genus Battus; species Battus philenor. The sequence continues at coordinate 6,000,146 of NW_027181678.1, read as the reverse complement.
TTACTATATTGAAGCTTTTACAACTGTTTCCCATCATTCTGTAAATAAGTGTTTTTTTTTTATTTTATTTTCAGGAGTCTCATAACAATGATCGATGATATCGTAGTTATAAAAATAGATGAAACAGATGATCAAAGATGTTCGGTTTGACGAATTTAAATTTTACAATGCATCAAAGTTGAAGTGTGTAACGATAGTAAACATAAAAAAGGACCTGTCTTCTCGTCACGGCTGCAGTTTTGCTTCGGCGAAACAAATGACGAACGAGTGAACAAGCGCTTTATATTTAGAACAAGACGATTGCAGTGGCTTCGTTCTTTATTGTGGTCGCCACCCGTCCGCACTGTGTAAGTGTCATGTCAATTTGGCCAGTACGCAATTCACTTTGATTTGTGTACACACAGCGGCGACTAAATAAATGAAAACGTATTAAAGTGAAACTGCGTATATAAGCATGTGTAACGTTGACGACGCGTGTGTACGTGTGAAGTATAATTTCTTCACGTACACAACCGTTCACAATGGCTGTTTGGAAAACTACTGTTACGTCGTTTGCCTCATTTTGGGAATTATGTCATTTCAAATTTATTCACGTTAAATACGAAGAATACAAAAAAAAATACAATGAGTATTTTGATGGCATTTGGAATATTCAGATTCTATCTTTTCTATGAATTACGTTGGATTTATCAATGTGCCATGTAGTATTACAATTTCTTTTTTTCGATTTTACTGAATTTTACTAATCTTTATTCTTAATTTCTTACTTATGTGGAAGATTGTTATTAGCGAACTTATGTGACTTTATTTTTGGTCTTATCTAAATATGTCAAATTATAATTATAAATAAATAGTGTTAGCTATTCTCAGTCGCTGTTCTTGAATTTTATTGGTTTAAGAATTGATTTTCGGAAACTGCATAGCTATTTTATTTGTTTTTATTTATTTAGTATTAGATAAGTTTTGCAACATGAATGACGGTTTATGTGTTAAAACCTTGAATAGGTTTATCAAAACGCTATGTTCTTCCAAAAGTATTTGTGATTGCCATGAGGTAACGCATTACCGCAAACATGCATTTTCTCTGTACTAGTAGTTGCTGTTAGCCCTAAGGCTTTTACAGCTTCATCTGAACTTCTTTGAGTTCCGGTCCGTGAACTTACCGCAAAGGATTAAATAGTAACTAAAGACCGGGTTCGAGCGAACGGACCGCCGGCTTGTATCACAAAGTTGCAAAGTTGCTCCAATCTATCTCATATATATTATATACCTTACATTCTGATATTTATATAGACCTTTTTAAACACAGACTTATAATGCAATTTTAGTACACGTTTTTATACCGAAGATAGAAAAATTTTGAGAATAGATGCAACCTAAAAATTGGATTTAAAATGCGTTAAAGGAAAATACATTCATAAAGTGTTAATAAATATCTCAATCTAGATTTTTCAAATTTGTTATAGAGATATTTACGGTAAAATTACAGTTATTGCGTTGTTTGGATGGCAACAATTGTGAAGTGGAATTGTAAATATTTGATAGGAGTAGCGGTTCTTGCAGTGTAGGTATTTGGTACACAATGCACGAGGTGACTGGGGCGTCACTTCCGTTGCAGTCCGAGGCCACTGCATATGTAAACGGTAGGTAAAGATAAAGTCTTATGTAATATAGCCGAAACAACGTAGACGTGTATTGCTTCAGGTGTGCGATCTAAGTTTTCCATTTTTTCTTTTTATTAAAAATTTATGTTGATTAAGAAAGTCATAAAAATATCAACCGAGCACTCCATTTTATTTAAAAATTTATAACTGGAAAGTTGTATTGATAAACAAGTGTACGGTAAGGGGTAACCGCGTCTCCGGGGAAATAAGCGTAGTGTTGCCCTTTACACCCTTTGAATATTTAAAGCCTCTACCATGCCGGTGTTGCCGGGTTGTGACCTTTAGGCACGACTTACGTTGAATACAATAGCGCACCTCAAAGTTTTCTATGTTCGTCCTTATTGAAAATGAAAGATGATGCCGAGGGCGCATATAAAATAACCTTTGGGACCTTTACAAAGAAAGATCTTTCGTATAGTATCACGTTTGAAATATAGTTCAGGCAGAAATAGGCAAGTGTTTACAGAACCCTGATATAAGTGGATATATGTATATATATGCATGTATTTATATATAATAACCGTATATGTGATAATAAAAATTTAAAAAAATTATCATAATGCTTAATTTATTTTACTATTAATAGTTGTAATTGAGGCTTTTCTGTAACCATTAATAGACCTATGGATTAGACGGTTTCTTAGTGGAAAATATATTGATTAGTATTATAAGTTAAATAACTTTTAGTGTATATTATATAAGGGTTTGGAATTTGTAATAAAAATATAACGTTTACTTTATTTTAACCCATATCTTTATTATTACATATTTTTATCCACTAAGGATCTTTTAAAGTGTACAAGGTCACAAGAGTCCAATTTGATAAAACCTAGAATCAGATTGAACTACTATGTAAAGGCATCACTCAACCTAATGGTTCATAAATCAAGACTGACTGTTGTTTTTCTGGTCACTTTCCCAAAATACTTAATACAGCTAGAGAGCAATTAATTTTAAAATTTGTTATCACTTAACAGATCATTTATTTTATAATATGATTTCTTTAAGTGTTGTTTCTTAAACTTCATAAATTATATGATAATTCAGAAACATTACACAGGAGTGCACTGTAATATACATTTGCCTACAAAAGTGTTACTAATTATAATTAAAAAGCCTAGAGAAAGGTATAACAAACTTATGTTTAATGTCCAGTATCTTATTTTAATGTAGAAGGTGTTTTTCGATATATATCGGGCTTTTAAATTTCACCGTATAAATGGACGAATGAATAAACACTAGGTAGCGTGAAAGGTTAACAAGATTGATTTGCCTCGACAGGCTGCCGTAGTCGAACGTTTTTCGGAAAATAAAAGGAGGAAGTCCTTATTCTGCGACGCTCGATCGATTTATACTGTACATAATTGTGTTTACTGTCTGAATGACTCGCCCAAAGTTGCTAGAGCCCGGTAATTGATATCTGACAATCAAAATCGCTAATTGGATTGCTCGTTAAAAATATATTAGTTTTTTCTATAAATACATATTTTTATCCGGTTTTATGATATATATATTATTGAGCGTAAATAAATAAATTGCTGTTGTAAAAATGTTTTAAATATTAAAAACCTTCTCTCGGGCGTCCCGGAGACGGAATGCTAAACGCCAATGGAGTGACAGTCAAGTTCAGGTCTCTTCTTGTACATCATAACAATTCTTAGAGCGCCAGTCTAAGCGATTAAATAGCTTAGCGGCTTCTGCAACCGGTAATATTGCGTGTATGTACTGAAAACCTCGATTCTGCCGTCGTTGCTTCGAAAACCCATGAGCTAACGTGCATAAACAGGGTTTGGGCTGAGTACTTTCTGCATTCTGTTCTCTTGCTCACGGAATCTATAAATGCCAATAATGCAACAGATACAAAACATTTTATTTGGATATATTGTAGAAGATAAAATGTGAATTATCTGCGAAAATTTTGGCGTGTTACTATAAACATCAAAACATATTTATTTTTAATTCAATAACAACGGCTTTTATTAATCCGCATCAATATATGAGAACGATAAATTATAATCTATTAGCTGAGTAATCTTATCTCGATAATCAAATGATGTGACGTATATAACGTATAATCCCAATTATCGACCAAAAAACAAAACAATAATGAATCGTACGCGGTGATGCAGAGCTCTCGGTACAAAATTGGTGCAAACACCTGACTGATAAAGTAAATTAAAATTGTTTATGTAGCGTTAAGTTCACAGTAAATCAATCAATTAACGTATTTTTATCAGGAGATCAAACCCCTGGTGCTGATTTTATATCTTAAATAAATTTTATTTGTAGAAAAAAGTTTTCGTAACAGGCGTATTTTGTACCATTACTTACACAAAAAAATTCTTTATTCTTTTAGTTGCTTGTTAGCTATTTTTGTGGCGAATTGAAATTTGTTTTTTATAATACGCATTCAAAAACTATTTATTCAACATAAGATGGATGCTTAAATAATAAATGCATATATAATGCGGCATAAAAAATTTTTCAAAGAATTTGAAATAACATATTTATTAAATATTGAAATGGCCTGGGTGGTGGTAACACATCATACCCAAGGCGTGTTTTTTCTTTCAAGTCGTTTAGTGCAGTAGCACTTGCCATACGATTATCCTTCGATATTTTTTTAAGTCATAGTATTGTTAGCCAGGTTCTTCGAACCCGCGAAATTTGCAAATGCCATTTGGCAACAGTTAAGAGAGAATAATTAAATTTTAAAAAATTAAAATAATTATTTTAGGATTCAGATTCGATGGTTCTCGAAAGAACCGAATCATCGATCGTGGCTATTGACGGACTATAACATAACATAATAAAGTATGAGGTGTAAGTTATTCGAATGCATTAAAACAATTGTTTGTCCAGTATTGCGTGCACTGTATTACGTGGCATATGCACTCAGATGTTGCGGCTTGCAACGGTGCATTGTTATGGTTAGCGTCGCCGCGTTAGCTGATTGCCTTTGTGCAACAATTCGCGGTTTCTCGTAACATTCTTACCAACATCATTGTTGTTTGATGTTTCGTAATGTTTGTAATTCTTACTATATATGATATAGATGTGAAAAAAAAACTAAAGTCGTTTAAAAATAACAAATCTTGAGAATGCGAAAATATGGCAGTAAAGTAATGCTGGTGTCAAAAAGTTGTTGTTTAGACCTTCACTGATAAAATGCATCCAGGTTGCCAGGTAATAAATAGTATAAAGTATTAAACTAAAAAAACTAATAATTTTATAGACGCCAGTCAATTAATTTTTAAGAAATAAAAAATAGATAAAAGCTATTAGAGGCTTTATAAATTCTTGGTTCATCGTTAATGCTATCAAATTTTATAAAACTGTTAACAAAATAGAAAAAAGACATAAGCCATAAATAATCATATTATATTGAAATTTTTCCTAATATGTTAAAGAAATGTCATGTGTATAAATTTAAAGCGCGTAACTGTTATTCTTTGCGAATTTCATGTTTGTCGTAGTTTAAGTGGACCAGGCCTTTGAGCCGCGCACTATGATTAAAGTACTCGTTATCAGTATTCTTATCAGTGCCAGTGCGCTCACACCTCGCAAGTGCAAACACCTGCTGTACCCACCTGTCTGCTTACCGCTATATCTGAGAAACGGTTCCTTCGATTATGATAAACGCGATTAGTGCAAAGGCGAGCTTTATGTTTCCGGGTCGATTCAACAATCCTTTCAATTAGACCCACATTATTCAAATAACTATTTCCGTCTGTTTCTGATAAGCAGTTAAGACAGATTTAAGTCAATGTGTATTTTATTACATATATTAAGAAAAAAGATCACTTTCTCTATTTGAAGTTAATAAAGTTATATCGTGCGATATAAATATGCTAATGCCTCGACATTAATTAGCGAAATCTTTAGAGGAAGTAGTAGTGTTATGTTTGTTAAGTGCATTAAGAAAGTTGGTATTAACTTAGATGAACTTTGTAATAGTTGTTAGATATTTTAGTAATTTTGTGAAAATGTTGATTATTAAGACATAAAGATTTATTTTCATTACAAAAAATTAAAGGTAACTGACCTTTAATTTTTTGTAATGAAAATAAATGCTTTCTATGATTAAGGCTTAAATCATTAACAGAACAATTAAAAAACTTAAAAGCGGTATATTCCATAAAGACCTCGATGTCCCTCGTCGACGTCTTGCGTAGGTTTAGTGAAGAAACTATTTATATAGTCTTATAATATTATTTCTATGTGAAAAAAAATGTTGATTTCATAAATTATAATATTTAAGCGATTAATACTTATGAAAATACTTAATTTTTAACGGATTACGAAGAGATATATTTTTATTTTTATTAAGATATCTCCGAATAATTGACGTGAACAAGAGGTAACGTCATAATTACGTCTTCATAAGTGGAAGTATCACTTGTGAAAACTTATTTATCTTCAACCTATATCAAATATTAAGATAAGTTGAAGATAAGTAAGTCAATTTAAGTGAGCCATAGTCTTAATAACAAGCGAGATCGGAACCGGAAGTCTGCGCCATGATATTGTCAGTTAAGCCGTGTCCATAATTATGACATTTATGTCCAAAACTAAGTTGATTATTACCTTCTCATGGGTGCTGAAATTCGTTTGAAACGTCTGGAACGTAAATAAATAAAAGGCTACGAAATAATCTGTAAAATTTATTTAAATATTGAATTAGAATAATCACACGGAAAATAATATTTTGTAATTTGGTAAATAGATATTTTGACGTAAAAAAATTCTTTAAAATGGAAAGATTATTAGCACTCTTAGATAGTTTTCGCCACAAATCGGCCCATACTGCGCAGCTTGGTAGAGAATGCTTGGTAAAAATTTAGTGCGCGCGTACTGGCGGCCAATGTATTTAACACACGATTCTTAACGGGTTTCAGAGGCGCGAAGTGTCGCTGATAACCCACACCTGTGTACACCACCTGCGCTGTTATCGTTCGTGGTGAAATTACGTTATAAATAAATAAGTGCCGGAACATCCTTGTTCTTCCACGTAGCATTTTTTACTAACGTAAGATTTTTAATATGATTCGAAAGCAATTGGCTACTGCCTTACTAGCAGGTAAAGCTTCATTGTAGACGTTGGATGTAGACTGCTATAAACCGGTCCTATTTGAAAACTATGGAGAAGGCATGTGTCGGACAGGTAACAAGTAAACGAACACCAATTAAAAAAGATTTGTCCAAGGACATTGATGGAACATGACTCTAAATTTTAAAGTCAAATTAGAAATACATTTTTTTAAATACTGGCTATTAATATTTGCTTGTGTGCATTAATGCCTTCACCGTTCATTTTTATTTATTCACTTATTCATATTGTTATACACTTAAGATCATTTACGCTGGCTACTTGCTTACATCATGAGTAGAACGCCAGAAGAACTCAATTTGTTTTCAAAAATAAAAAGAATCAAATTTAGCTTCTCTAAAATGGAATCTTTCAACTTAACGTTGGTTCCAAACGCATGCTGATCTGCAAAGAGCTTACATTAAACTCTAGTTTGTGTTGACCAATCGTTGTGAGCGCTTGACCTTCTTTGCAGTAAACAAGCTCTAGGGATTTCTGTGGTTTGATTCAGACCGTCATACCCTCGGTTTGGGAGGCCGCCTATTTTTAGTGTCATAGGTGGATGCTCTATGAAGTGAAAGGGCACAAGCCTCCGAGAAATGGAAAGGGGCTGTCCCTTGAAATACGTTTCGCATTTAAATTTGAGAGTACCGGAACAGGCTGAACCACGTTTTGTTCGGTTGAAATTATAGAATTATGTACAAATTTGTCTATAGTGAAACAATTGTAACGTTTAAAACATTTTGAGCAATTATACTATTCTAATCTCTCTAGAAAATTAGCCATCGGCGACGTTGTTGTGGATCCTACAAGTTTTTGTTGTGTACCGAGTATTCAAACAGCAAATTCATATCCATTCTTTTTTCATTGCCAAACCTTGGCTTCTTTTGGATTTAGGTATAGGCCACATGGGCCCGGGCACAGGGCTGCAAATTAAGGGGCCAGTTACTTTTCAAAGTGAATTTTACCTGGACATAGATTCGGATACTATTGTAAAAAAACACAGTTCTTTTAGTTTATGTTTATAGACGTAAGTGGTTTTATATTGAGTTAAAAATATTCACTTCTGAATGGATTTTAAATGGGACTACTAAAGGCGCTAGGCCCGTGAGAGAGAGAGAAAATTCGTAAATCTGTCTCTGCCCCTATAAAAACATAGGCTCGGATTGTTATATGACTTATTTCACCGGGTTAGGGAAAAGCATATGTTGTAAAACAACAAAATGCTTATCGTTTGTTTTGTTACTATTTAAAAGGCGGAAGGGTGGAAAATAACAAGACAGCCGCGTTCAAGTATATAATAATGTATCTCAAGGCAACGCAGAAACGCGGTGTATCATTTAATAATTCAAATATCAGATATGATCACATTTAATAGCGCATTATATGGATATTATGAATCAGTTTGTATAAAATACTATTGATTTTTACATACCCTGATTTGTTAATCGCGAAATCTGGATTTACAGACTCTGATGAGTTCGACTAGGTTGTAAAAGTAGATAGATATCCAGTAACATAAGATTACTTAACGCTGATTGAGTTTTTGTCACCATTTTACCTCCCAACGATGGAAATGACAAAGCTAAGCGCGATACCAGTGACCAATCAAGCCGTGGTCCCCTCCCAGAGGTCCTTGTTTGTAACGCTTCGTTATGTTTGTTCTGAGTGAACTAAATATTAATTGGATGAATTATAGTGAAAATAAGTTTCTACTTATAAAAAAAATAGATTTGTATTGATACCGATTTGTTGAGATTGTTTTTGCGGATTGTTATTCGCAACGTATCAAGTGCGACAGGTACAATCCGGGCACGACGAGGAGCCATGCACCGCGCGAAGGTCGACGGTACGGCCACACCTGTGCAATCGCAGTGTTATCAAATATGATAACGGAGTTTGCCGTACGCTCCACTTAACCAGAGATTCCTTTACTATATCTAGATATCTATAAGAAGCCGCCAAAAATTAAGTGATTTAAAATCGATGTTAAATTTAATATTTAATTATAGAGAATACAACAATTTTGAATGATATAAATTGAATGAGTCAATCTTATGATGAAAATATTTAAAGTGCACAACTTGTACATTGTAAACTTTAATGATTGTTTTAAATTTTAAGTGGTATAGAACCAAATAAATTAAGCAAGAACCAAAGAGCGTGTATATTAGCCTAGTTTTAACCCTCCTCTGTGGATAGGCGTCCTTATTAAGGTCATTTGAGAACGTGGTATGCAGTTGGTTTCCGACCGGTCTTATTGCAAATATATGGAGTAGGAAGTAAACGTCTTATGGTGGAAATTGTAGTGGTAATGAAATGATGTTGGTATTTTAGCCAAAAAATATGGCTAATATTATAAAATCCAAAAGATTTGGACTAATAAAAATTAATATTTGCAGTAAATTAAGACGTGTTTTATTTCGTCGAATACTTGTCAGTACACTTTAAACAGATCATAATTCAATCGACCTCAGAGATTGGCGGCATCGTAATCCAAGTATAAGTGGAATATACAAGGTAACGGTCCGTGCCTTGACTCCCGGGGGAACCGTCGTGCTTTTAAATAATAACACCTCCGCTCAAACTTCATCGCCCTATTTACTCTGTCGTGAATGTTTACGTCCATAGAGAATTGATAGACAATTATCATGTCAGCCGATGGATGCCCACTGGAAGCATTTACTTCCATAGGCCTTGCGCTCCCCGCATCCAGCGACATCCCGCGACCTTGATTATGTCGTACTTTCACATAGTGGAACTCATGTTGTGTCTGCTAAATTGTAAAAATGAAAATTATCTAAAATTATAAATAAATTTTGAAAGGCAAACAAATTTGATTACTTGAAGCATTAATATAATAAATATTTTATTAATAAGTATACGTAAATAAAATAAATCTAATAACTTTTATTTTTATGTACATATTATTTAACAGTAACAAAAATTTAACCTATTTCCCCATAGGCCCTGTGGCGCAACGGATAACGCGTCTGACTACGGATCAGAAGATTCCAGGTTCGAATCCTGGCAGGGTCGTATACAAAATTTTATTTTTAACTATCTAGTTTTTATACACCTTTAGATTCCCTTCTTTTTGTTTTCACCCGCTCACCTTGATAATTAGCCGTATTGTTGAACGTTTTAACAACGTTGGCTTGTTTAGTGAACAAACTAGTTATGGAGCACATTTGTGCGTTAACCGGTTTTCAACCTTATTTTAATAAAGGCACGGTGTAAAGTCGTTTCCTTTATGTTTATGAAATCTGCAAATTATTTCGAACTCAAGTTCATATCGGCTTAGGTTCATTTTCCTATACTGAGAATTATAGTGATGATTGAAGTAAACTCGCAGCTGATCAAATATTGTAGTCGCGATAATTGGCCGTGATGCAATCGCGTGATCACCGCATCCGTTCATGAAGCTTCCCAATTTTGAGATTCTTGATTAGACATATGCGAAAAGGAATGCGAACTTAGAATTTATAAATATATTTATAAAAAAGTTGTTTAGCTTTGTGTTCAATAGATTTAGTTACCTGTAACAATATATATATATGACGTTAGGGTCATTGTTTCGGCTAAACTCTAAACATTTCCTTACTATAAGTTATAAATAACCATGTTTAATTTATTCTTGGTTTTGCTTTTTCAAAATTAAACAATTTGACTAACTATTGCCTTCACCTTCCGCGAAATGCATTATCTTATTTTTTTGTGTTAACTTGTGAGAATGTTACCTTTCGAAATCATCTGCACTCGTGTGTCTCAACTAAATATGTATATTTTTACGTTGTAATTTCCAATGTTACCCCGGTAAAAATGAAAAAGCGATTTATTTACTAATCCATTTGGTTAAATATTTTTAAACGAATATTTATGCGTATTTTTCCTTAAGAATCTGTCTTATTTTCTTTTACGTAATTTTTTTTAGTATTCTATGAATGTGTCAAAATTTAAATGTTTTTACTAAAACACGATAAAGATTATAATTGAGAAGACAGGTTACAGTGTAAACTAGCTAGCCAGGGCCTCATAACAGTTGTACTAATATTTAAAAAAAATATTAATTAAAATTATTTTTCTAAAAATAGGCGTATTGGCGACATGTACTTTTAACAGAACTTTGCTAGATGTCACACAGTTAATAAAATGGTGAATTAATTGCAAGTCCAATTTTCCGTTAGCCTTTTCACGATATTGAGGCTTTTTAACACTTGTACTACTGTCCAAGCTGCATTTGCAGATTCCGCAAGTGCAATGGGGCAGGGCTTAGCCAAAAACTTCTTTTAAGGTAGCGAAGTCAGAGTACTCCTTGGGAAGCCTCGGTTGATTTGCCACACATACTACAATTACGGTAAAATTTTATTAACGATCCTGCCAGGATTCGAACCTGGAATCTTCTGATCCGTAGACAGGACGAGTTATACGTTGCATCACAGGGCCTTCTTGATTATACGACGGATTATGTTAGTAGGCACTATCTCAAAGAATGTGTTAAGAAAATTGCAGTTTTATTTTTCACTTATTTTTTGCAAACCAATATTTGATTGACGAAAAAAGGCGTAGCGTTTATTTAGTTTTTCCAAAAAATTCTGAATTGAACAACCGTGGTCGCCGCGAAAATATGTCCAATATTAATGTTTTGTTTTTCATGATTGTAATTGGATACGCCTATTATTTTTTTTGTAAATATTACATTTTCTGTTTTAATTTTTAAAAAAACTAAGTGCTTTTCAAAAAAGCCATTAAATGACAAATTAAATTTATGAAGTCTGTAATATACAAGCGTGTTAATTCTTTGACTTCATTATAAGTATCGGATTGGGGTGATACAATTGTATATTAGTGTTACATTGGGCAATGGCTAACTTATAAAGAAAAAAAATTTGGCAAAAACAAAAATAAAATTGCCCGGTTAAATTCGTTTTTTTTTGCCATGGTTACCGTAGAGTTTTAATATATTTCTTGATAGTTTTGACTAGTTTTTCGTAATTTAGGCATTTATTTATAAGAGTACTAATTGCTACTGCTTTAATAGTTTAGGGATTAGTTCTAGCATAGTTGCATCACAGATAAAAATTTAATATATTTTAAATAGCATATAACGGTAAGAAACAAAAACAAGGGTATTTTAAATACTTTTTATTTTCATATCGTTTGATTAGAGAAGTTTCATTTAAAAAAATCAGTGCAAAAGTATATCGTCTAAACAAAGATGTTGTTGTTGATAAATAACAAAGTAATAATATATTATTTATATTGTAGTTTGTGACTTCTTGGAACCAAGCAGCCCGTTTGCAAGTTGGATTCCCAATAGTATTCTCATACCTAGTATTCTACCAACAATACAAGTTGTCAGACATTTGCAACGCATCTTTCAATAACTAAAACTATAACAGTCTATTAAAATCATAATACACCATAATAAGAATTATATAAGATAATTAAAGCATTTTCACCTTAAATTCAAAATAAAATCATAATAGTTTTAAATCGATAATTTGCCTTTATGTTCTTTTAATATAAGATTTCACTTTAGATACACTATTTACATCACCAGTGCCCCACGCAAGATTTAAGTTAAAAAAAAAAGAATTCTTGCGTCAAGCACTTACGTCAAAATAATTCAATACTCTTAGCAACAAAATCGCAACACAATCATACTAGTGAAGTTTTTAACTTAAATTATAATAAGTAAATCAACTTTAAATCGATTCACGTCTTTGATATAAATGGAAGCATTGTTTAAAAACTAAGAATCTAGAAATGATTTGAATTTAAAATAGATACAGACAAAACTTGTATGCATCTTGTCCTCAATTTTACATAGCAATTTGATACAAAACATAGATATATAGGTGGTTTATAGGTGTTTTGATGTTTTAAAAACCACTCCATATATTTACATACTTATTTACGTTTATTTCACTAAGAACTAGTAAAGCTTTATACAAAAAAAGAAACGCTATTAACAAAACTAGCCGCCGGCGGCGGTCATTGCATCGCTATGCCTCAAGTCTTCTTGTAATGCCACAAATTAATTAAATTAAAGTAGTTTATTGATCGTAACGAGATCGCTTTAGGATATCATCGCAGGACGATGGTCGCTGGAACTGTCGTGGAGGCTCCCCGCTGGTGCTTCGTCGCGCCCTCTTCGCCCCTGGCGCCCCGTGGTACAACTTCACGTTTCACCATAAATTAAAATGTCCATAATATTAACCTAAATGTAGTTTAGCACGACATGGGCCTGTCAGGTTGGTCTTGTTTTTCAGGAGTCTGTAACAAAGAAACGTTGAAGGTTATTTAACTGCCAATAAATTTTAAGCGTGACTTTTTGTTCTATCCAATAACCCTAAAACTACAGCACCATACTGTTTGTGATTGCGAGTGCATTTACGAACACTGTGTCGGACGAGTGTGCGCATTGCGCGTCCCGCCCGCGTCCGGCCATCTGTCACCGCATATGCGCTGTTTCATCACCGTTTCAATTCATTAGTGTCCCGTACAATGGACTAGTTGTTTGCTACCCTAATTTAAGTGCAAGCATCATCTGGTGTGATTGCTCTATTAATGGCTACAACAAAACGGAGCCATGCCCGAATTCATTTAACGTAGTACTCGGACGGCACTTGGACTGCAGCGCTTTTTTAGTCTGCTAGTGTTAGATTACTGTTTCCCGCTCGCTGTGTCCGCTCACATCCGTGCCGCAGCTGAGCGACCGCACGTGGCCACACCCTATTTACGGATACGATCCGAAGGGAGAGCGCACATGTCCCGCGCGAGACTTCGCGAGCTCGAACACGTGAAATCTCTTTATGAGAGGAGCATTGTCGGCCGGATAATGAATAGGTGCGTCGCATTTATTTAGCTATCCGCCACCACGTGTGCCCTCGCAGCTGTGAGCGACCGTTACCCGCACAATGCCCCCGATCGATTGGCGATGGAATCCAGGCAATCGGCGAAATCGCTGCACGTGTGCGGAGGTCCGCCAGCCGTTTTGCGGCTGAGCTGCATTGTCTACTCGCCGCCGCGGTTTATAACTTCGGAGAAGCGTAAAGGTGGTCATAAAACTTTCACGTGCGATTTATGCGACCCACGGGGAGACTGAGATATTGAGAGGAGCGGGCGAGGTTGCGTGGGCGCGGACACCTGGCGGCTCGTTAGTGTCGCCAGCGGGGACGCGCGCGTAGGCGCGACTGGCTTTGCCGATACATTTATCTGGCTTCGTTCCTAGCCGGAATCGATTCTCGAGCGCTTAACTTCCCAATAAAACAGAATTTATAATCAAAACGAGCGCGGGCTTCGGGGTTTCTTAATTGATTTTGAATGGGAGCATGCGGGCACTAATTGGATGACTAAGTGTTATCGATATTTTTATCCTGATCGTCTGTACTCAGTATTTGTTACTTTCTCTTACAGCAACTGAATCATAATAATATGAAATTGGTTACGGAAGATATATTTTTGTTTGGGGAGCGGCACAAAAGAAATAATAAAGGGGTGTGGATATGGATTGTTTGGCTAAGCATGCTCGTTAAATAACTAAGCGCTTATTAAAGTTAGAGCGAAAAGTCAAACGTCTGTGGGGAGACAATTCTGACATTTAGTATTCGTGAAGGTAAAAGGGCAAACGGAGTAAGAGATGGCGCAGTTCAAGATGTATGATAACGTGAAATTTAAAAGCGAACGACTGTAGATGAATTGTTCGCTAGAGTTATAGGTGTAAGGCCGGATAGCAATTACCGTCGCAATAGCCGAAGCGAGTGATCGTGACCGCGCTATGTGGCGCGGCGATGCCCCGCGAGATACCGCCGTGAAATACTTCACGACGCGCATTACGAAAGTATCAGCGCTAGCACGACTGCCCGCAGGCTTTGTTCTTTTTCATTTTTGATCACGAATTATTCCCTTTTTTCATCGTTGTATACAGTATATATTTGGAATGTGACATTAATCGACATTCCATTAGTTTACGTGTCGTGTGGGCGGCGAATTAGTAAATAACGAAGGTACAGTGCGATACCGCTGCCGCCCGAAGCTAATAGTAGTTGCTCGCCGTTTGATGAATAAGTCACGATAATTAAAGTTGGTTGCTGCGTTAGTAAGAGCAGTAGCAATTTAAGTCTTCGGGCAAGGATAAAGGTAATTGACAATTACCGGCAGCTGTTAGATTGCACTTGATTTGAAATATCGTTTATATGTAAGCGTATGTATATACTACGTTCTATGTGAACAGAACCAGTCAATTATAAATAGTAGCAATAGTTACGCGTTTGATACGTCTCAAATTTGCAACGCGTGATTGCCGTTAGTGAACTCGCAAATTAGCGGTAACAACATCATTGCCGCGACGTTTTCATTTATTTCGACAGTCGCGCGGTCGTTATGTTGGTGGAGCACTTTGTGTCTCCTAAATCATTGGTTTTGAACGCTTCCCCGGGCTGTAACAACTGGCAGTGACTAAAATTTACGTGGCGCGACCAAGTATAAACGGGCAGCGCGCCTTGGGCGTGTGCACGAATAAATCCTGAGGGATGCACCTGCCGCGGACGACGGACGGTCTCATCTCGGCTCGGCCGGCGTTTTATTGTACATTTGATTGCAAGGAAATGAACTTTGACAGCGCTTTTAAAACGAACGACCAAACAGTACGCAGGTGTTAATAGGAATGTTAAACGAGGTAATATAAATATGTCGTTGAATATTCAGATTGTGTGTCAGTACATGGTCGTTTACGCGGCGCCGGCGCAGGTGGCCGCGTTTCAAGGCTGAAATTCAAAGCAGCCGTCACGCGTGCGTGAATAGCGGTTTAGATTGCGACTGCTTGTTTACTCGAACCTGCAGATTTTATGATGCTCTGACGCAAGCGACGATCCCATTAATCAAAGAAAACCTACGATAATAATTACCATGCCAAATATTAAATTGATAAGTTTTTAACGTTCTAAATTAAATATTCGTAGCTTCAGGCTACATTACATGAACTATAAAATTTTATACATTGTTCACAGTTTGCTTACCACAATGTGTGCGTGCCACGAGTTGTGAAACTCAGCATCTCCACTTTTACCTTCCCGCGCTTGCGAAACGCGCAGGTGCGCGCCGCAAAAACATCGACACGGCCGATTTCATTTACTTTTTATGCAATAGTGTCTATTCGAACGGTGTGCCAGAACAGCTTTATGTTCAAAATAAATGACGATTTGGAATCGTTATTGAAACAAAATTTTTATTGCTTATGGCTTTAAATTTTAGTATACATTATATTTGTATGGTGTTGTAATTACAGTACTAATACTCTTCAAACTTTAAAGTTTTGTAAATTTCTAAAGGACATACCGTGTGGGTTGAATGATGCTGGGTAGGTCGAGTGCGCAGGATGGTGTTAGGTGCCGCGCGAATTCCGAGAGGACGGCGCCTGGGCTTCGGTGATGGCGGGGAACATGGCGCCAGAGCTGCTTCTGCCTCAAACTGTCCCACAGCAGGGTGATTCTCCAGCGCTGACTGCAAGTCGCATATGTAGTCAATCACGTGCTGGATCACCTCCAATTTGGAGATCCGCCTGTTCTTAGGCATAAATGGAACTAAATCCTGTAGCTTCGAGAGGTACATCTGTATCTCAGCATTCTCGCCGTCTCGGTGCCGCTGCACGCGGCCGCCGGCTATGGCCGGCACGGAGGCTCCGGTCGCGCACATCGCCGTTATGGCTTTCATCTCTTGGGTCACTGAACACGAACACTGGTTAACGGTACCGCGTAATGCGTGCGCTACGGGCGAGCAGAGAGCGAGGAATGAGGAGATGCGCGCGGCGACGTTGTATTTATGGGCGGCGGTGGGGCGCGGGGCGGGTATCGGCGGCCAATGGGCGCGCGGGGCGGGGGCGCCGAAGCCTGATTTTCCCATGGCCCGCGCCCGCCCGCCCGGCCCTGGTTAAGGCCGTTGCGCTCATGACACGCACTTTGTCCTGCGAGCTTGTTTGTTTTGAGACTACTAAATGATTTCTTGAATACCCTTGTAATTAAATTTTGGTAAATTTTAAATGGCATTTTTGAAGTAATATCTTTAAAAACATGTTGATTTCATATACACTCTGAGCTAGTGAGTAGTTGGCAATTGTAGTTATTATTTTTATTGGTTGAATATAGTCTAAAGATCCGGTAATTTATTGGTGTATCAAGAAGTACAGGTGTAGACACTATGGCAGGACTTTCGATAGTGTTATGTATAATGACTAAAATAACCAAATTTTTTTTTTGCTTTATGATTTTTTAGAAAATGCTATAGTAATATTAAAATTCTTTATGACAGTGATCATTACTAAATATTTATCAATATTATTTCTTCTATTGTAACAACAAACTATATTTATATAGCTTGTATGTGTGCTTGTATGTATGTGTTTACATAAATATATGTATTATATTATAGCCATACATATATATATATTTTATGCAAGTATAGTTCGTATACTATGTCAATATATCAATGTCAAGATTTTTGATTTATTTTTTTTCTTAATATTTTCTCGTTTATAATATGAACACGTTTTACCTAATTTCATTAAATTATTGCCTTCGACATTAAGTTCACAGTAACACATAACCTAAGTGTAATAAATTAAATCTTTCTTTATAATTTACAAAATAGTTTAAAGCAAATTATTATTTATTGTTAGGGAATAGTTTGTAGTTGTAACAAGAGGTTGCCTTGTTAGTTTTTGTGGCTATCGGTTTTATTCAATAACTATATTATGTTAGTAATAAATACGTGGCTGTCAAACTTAAATTGAGTACATAATTCGTTTTCGCCCGTACGTTATCTGCGGTCAAGAAATAAATGCAGTGCTTGAGGTTATCCTTGAATACATTGTTGACCTTGACTACTGATCTCTCGTAATTGAATTACTTGACTCGCAGCGAGATGCGTGAAGTCGGACAGCGTTTTATGCGCTGGACAATTGGTCGAATTATTGTAATGCCTTATTTACCATCAAGTGAAGGCCGTGGTGTTCCGCATCTCGTTAAAATAGGAAAACTAAAAAGTGAGTTATAGGGTTTAATGTTTTTCATTTATTTGATACTAATTTACTTCTTTTAATAAAATAAAGAATTTAAGCAAAACGCGATATTTATTTAATTTCCTGCTTTGAGTCTAAATAAAATATTTATGTATATACACTATACAATATATATATATATATATATATATACATATATATTTATATATACATATATATTTATATATACACATATTTACACGTGTGCACTAAAAACTAAACGTCATATTTATAATATACTTATATTCTGAGCCTTAATATTTATTAAGTATGGTATTAGTTTAATACTAATACTGCCAAAATTACTAATTTATATTAACATAAAAAAATAGTTTCTGTTTTTAGATACGGAAGTGTCGAGTATTTTAATACAGACAATAATGCTGCGAAGGAGGTTTAGACAACGGGTTACGGTTAACAAAATCATTATATAGATATGTAAACATTTTTACTGTTATGTTTTAAATAACTGAAAATGTTCTATTTATCATATTTGTTTGCTGTTTCGGTGTCAAACGGTGCATGGATTTGACTTTGTTTTTATTTATTTTGAAGGGATGTAAGCCTGACCAGCAATAAATGGAGAGGCCTTGACAAAAGAACATTAACAAATCACAGCGGCAAACACCAAAGCGATGATTCATCAATTGAGATTAAACGCCGGCCCTATTTGGGTTATTCGTCTTTTTCGATTAGGTTGTGCGTATCTACGTGTCGGAACAATCGGGTGGGCGCGGGTCCGGAGCGGTGAGAGGGGGGAAGAGAGGGGGGGATGAACAATGGCCGTACGTGTCGGCATCCACTTGCTGCGATCCCACGCGACAGGTCCTGGAGGCTGCATTTGCCTCCTGAATCCTCGAGAATCTTAATTTTTACCACGACATTATTACGGTTACATTAAATCACATTACTCTTATTGATATATCTTTTTAAATAACATTTTCACAATGATGTGGTCACTAAATATTTACAGGTAATGTTTAGTCAATTTAGATTGAACAGGACTCAAAAATCAAACTAAATAAATTATGTTCGAGACGTCTTCAAATCTTTACAGTTTTAATATGGGTTATAAAAACAAATCAATAAAAAATTATGACTTCGATAGTACCTGAAACATTGTACTACTAGTATTAAAAACAGACAATGTTAATATTTTTTAAAAACCTTTATTTTTTTGTTAACGGATTTCAAGATTTCCGTCGTTGAATCATTTGATGGTCATTCACAAAGCTTTGGTTCAAACTAGATCCAGACTCGAGCTCTGTTTACCTACGTATGAATATTAAATATATTTATATTTGACACATAGACATCACAACAGTTCAAATCGACCACACAAAGAGGT
The DNA here is from genome assembly GCF_028537555.1 of Battus philenor. NCBI lineage: Eukaryota > Metazoa > Arthropoda > Insecta > Lepidoptera > Papilionidae > Battus > Battus philenor. The sequence continues at coordinate 5,980,986 of NW_027181678.1, read as the reverse complement.
CCAAATCGTAATAATAAAGCGGTGGCCATAAAAAAGGACGTCGGCAAAAAGTCACGAGTCACCTTGGACACGGGAGTAAAGAACTCAGGTAGTGAATTGCTTCATTTGAAAATGTACGGTCTGCTAATGTTGCAGCGATTTGATAAATTGGACTGGATAATTTGAATTAGCTATCGTCGGCTTGTAAATAATAGCCTGGCTTTTTCGTTTTTAATGCTATGATGCTGTTGTGTGAAGACAATGAATACGTGCATGCATTTAACATTTGTGTTATGGATCTAGAAGATGCTGCTGTATTTTAGAATCTATCTAGTAATCTCTCATAAATGACGCATTGTATTGCTCATATATAAGTTCATTATGTTATAATACGCTATACCTATCTATACAAGAGATATATACCTATGTACTGATCATCACGATATCTCTGGAACCATAAGACTTAGAGATTTAAAATTTGGTATAAATATTCGTTTTGCAAAATAAAGGTGTTTTAAGAAAGGATTTTATGCTCCGAAAGCGTTTAATAAGTTCGCGACACGACTGGGAAACAGGTGGTTGTATATATATATATATATACTCCTTTATGTATACTCGTCTTAGATTCGATTAATGGTTAAATATCAAAATCGTTTGTGAAACTATGCTATCATATATTTATAGCTTCATAACATTATGTATTCCCACAAAACCTGTTTCTGTGCAGTCGAGTAAAGCGGGAAGTAACAACTGAACATGGTTCACGTTACGCGGTCGACGATTGTGTATATTATCAGTAATATTTATTGATCAATAGAAACACTTCTTTTCTTAATACTGCTAATGAATGTACAGTACTAACAGTCTCCACAGACTTTTCTACTGCTAGAAGTAATAATGCATGTCACGCTGCAAAAGAAAAAATTAAACAAATCTAACATATTTTGTAGATATCACTGTAGTTATCGATTATATGCGAAATAAATTGATTAACTTTGTGTTTGATTTATATTTACCGATGCAGTAGTTATAAGACAATATGAATTAGCATTGTGAACTATCAAACACGCTAGGATAATAACGAATAATTTGTTAAATGCGCAAAGTTATGATAGTAACAATATTTTTTGAAGTTTCTGCGTATTTTTAAATTTTGTTTCGTATATGAACCGTCTACTATGTATTATGAAAATTATAAAAAGGGATAAAAATCGGTAGTCGTTCTGAAGTTATGGCCTGACCGATAGAAAAAAGCAATTAATTTGTCTTTATCTATAGATTAATATCATTAACTTCTAAAGAGTTGAAGTTTATGATAAATAAATTCATCAAAAAAGTTACTTTTTCATTTTAATTAAAATTATAAAATTAAATGGTACTTATAAATTGATTAATCGCTTTCACGTTTATGCTTTTATAGAATACTTTCTGGCCTGAATGGAGAATGTAAGACCCTTGAGAACAATATATGTTTGCTTGGATAAAAATACTGTTTTGTTTGTTTGTTCCAAGTTTGCTTCCAAGTTTATTTAACATGTCATATGCTTATATACTATATTTAAAGCATTATCACAACAGGACTACCTCTTGGAATCAGTTAACCAACGAAAGTAACCGACGTAGTTAATCGGATAGACAAACTGAAATAGAAGTGGGCAGACCACATAATTTGCAGAACAGATGGTCGCTGGAGTCAATAAGGATAAGAGAGGGGACCGTGGACCAGTCGCCAAGGCCAATGTTAAGAAGTGGAAATGTGTTATAGCATATTATTTCACATTTAGCATTAGCTATTAACATTTGTTTGACCGTTTACTACCAAAACGTGATTTTACACCTACTTCTGCAATTAGACTCACTTGCAGACAATTTACCTGTAACGTAACTATATTGTGAGCACACGTATTAACTGGTCTTTGTCTACTATTTAATCTTCCATTGAAAGCCCTTCGCGGTGCAATTTGTTCTGGAAGATTGGATGGACAGGTAAAGTCCATTGTTACGTAGGCGACAACACTTGTAAAAACGAAAAAGATAAAGTATTACGGCGCCGTAAATATTTTAAAGGTGTGTACACATCCCACGCATCCTTAATGTGACGTAAATATTAGAAGTTGTACTTTTAAGAGCACATCTATTGTACTTTCTTAGTAGTTTTGAATTATTATTTTTTTTAAATGACATAATGGGCATTTATTTATAAAGATATTTGTGATAGTTTAGATAATCTTTAGTAAATGTGTATTCTATTACTTTAAATAGCTGTTAATAAGAATCGTGCACACCCACTTCTCTTGCGAACAAAGTAAAAAATAAATAAATGTAGGCTGGTTACCATCTTAAAAAATAAAAAATCTTTATACTATGCTCATATTGTTCACGATGTACATAAAGCCTAATATTTAAACGGCGACATTTTGCAGGTGCTTTTGTTATTGTGTCCGAGTGCAATATAAGACAAAAACAGGTTTTCATAAGGTATCGTAAATGCTGTTTATGGTCAGTCTGTTAACTTTTAAAGGTATTTTTTTAATAGATACTAGTAATATATGGTTTAAATTTAAGGCCCTGTCTCCTTACTAGGAAATAACAGCATGTATTTTCTAATTACAAAACAAATTCATTAGAAATGTCAAATGTTTAAATTATGGTTTTTTATTTTCGTGGAAACTTATCATTGTTTTTTGATATGGACTATAATGCTGATCGAGAGGCATTTGCGGTTTCCGTATCTTAGAGGTAGCGGTATGTTAGACGGCACGAATGGTGCTTAGCTAACACCGCTTTTATAGGTCCGGGATCCTGGTCTCGGACTGCTACTTTTAACCGTGTTACCGAATTGGGCAAACTAAGCAATTAATTAAGCGCATAATTGTTTTTTTGCTATGGACTATTCACCTGTTGCCATTTTACTGGGTTTGAAATGTCATAGAGTTGGTGCTAGCACGGGGCTTCTCGTAACAGTAATAATGCTCGAAGGCTCCCTTAGGAAACACGGCTCGAACCCAAACTCACTCTCATATGTTTACTATGTAACATAAGCACACGTTCCAAAAAGCGAAATAAAATAGCTTGTTCCATTCCAATGTACAGAGTTATTGGTTAGTGGTGTAATAAGTGTATTATAAGAAAAAGCGTTTAAAAAATTCGAATTATATATAAAAGTTTATAATTATTTACTAGCTGTTCCTGCAGACTGTACTCTCAGAAGTTATTGACTTGTCGAATACTAAATAAAAAAATTGCTTTCTACAAATGATGGAAAATAAGATGATGCAAACAGTATGTATGTACATAAACACTTCTTGCATATTTATCTACTGTACTAAGAATGTTATAAAATAGTCACAAAAGCTTTAACTTGAAGGGACGCCTTATGAGGTTATTTCATAAAAACTAGAATCATATATATTCAATATGTTTCTAGTCTCTGTCGAATTGGGTTCTTCTCTCATTGTTCTCGTGACGTACATAAGTAGCCACTTTAAATAATCATACGATAATAATATCAATAAGTGTATAAATAAATATGCAACAAAATATTCTTTAACGCAATATGTATTACATTTGACATTTTTATAAAATATATTGGCTGTTACTATGCCTTTGAGCCGAAGTAAGATATCTAACAATCGATAGCTGTTTCATTAAGGGCTTTGTGTTAGGCACAGGGCGGGGGCAGCGCGCGTGCCGTGGGAGTGCCGTGCGCGTGTCGCTCCCATCGCGTGATACACCCCGCTTGATCGAGGCTAGTTGTTTCGCTTCATCCATTTACTAAATGCACTCAAAACAATGGCTTATTGCGTGTTTTGTTCGATTTCTCAATTCTAATTGAAATTCTTCGCCTGTTGTTTTGATTGATAAATGATCATTATATTAGCGGTACGTTTAATCTGTCTACGATCCGTGAAGTGACATTTAAACAGATTTTATTATTGAGATGGTCTTTTCAATGTGTAATAATTGCTGACAATTAAAAGAATGTAACATCCTTTCGAAAAAACAATAAATACAGAAATAATAAACAACGTAATGATAAAATAGCAAGGAAAGGCGTTAATTTCAATTTGAATTAATACATATTAAACTTAGTTATTGTTTACTATCTATCCCTGCATACTTTGTATTGCTATAATTTATAGACCTGTCGCATTTTATAAGAGAACATATTTCAGAGTAACACACTTTATACAGGCCAATTGGAAATATGTTGGTACAAAAGATGTGAAGCTTTTATCTAACAAGTAATAAAGAACTTTTCTCAGAAAATGTGTAGATATTATATATTCATTCATTCAAAACTTTTACACCTAAAACCAATGACCCTGAATATAATGCACTATTAAATCAAGACTATTTAAATTTGGTTAAAACATACTCTAAAATACAGGTCCACAATAAAGTCTAAGTTTGGTAAGGGTAGTTCTTTTCGTAACAGCTCCAAAGGCAAATAGTAACAATAATTATTCAGGCTGGCCATATAGCGCGGTATTTAAGATTATGAAATTCTGTAGTCCATAGAAGAACATTGATAATAAAAGTCAGGTAGATTTCGGATAGTATATTTTTTTCATAATATATATAGGCGGTCAAAACAAAACTGACAAACATATGTTATTAATTTTCCATTAGCACCGTTTTTCACAATTTGTGGGCCAGATGTTTTATGGGTGCTTTTAGGCATTTTCTATTGTTAAGAATAGTATTTTTATCGCCTCAAATTGTATTGTTAAACAGATGAATAATTTTTGCCATTTATTTTGGACTGCACGTGTTGTGTGGAGGTACCTAATATTTTTGGCCAAGGTATATTGATAGTAAGTTCTTATATTCATCACAGTACTAATCTTTACCGGATATTTTATTTAAAAAATATGTTATGGCCATATAGAAGCGTAAATTTGATAATTTAGAAAAACAATTTTTAAACTTATTAGTAACTGAAAATTCAGACGTAGAAATATATTATTTAGTCGAAGGCCATAAATAAATAACCGGCGACTATATTGGTTTTCAGATATTACTCCTTCGTGTGCAATTATTGACAGAGCAAACATTTCCAATTCGAGCGATAGGATCCCTCCGGTCCCACGGGAGGGCGCGAGAAATCCCATAATTCCGTGACCTGCAGGTGCGGTCTCATTACGCGCTCAGAGGTCACGTGCCGCCGCGTGCGCCGATCTTATATTGGGTTTTGTTTCGCGCATCGAATGCACTGCACGCTTTCCAACAATCGCTTTAATCATTGAAGATAAATAGGGGTGTGGCTGTTATGTAATATTGTGATTAGATAGAACACAAAAAATTATATAAGGAATTAATTTGTAGTTATAGTATAATAATAAAAATATCTAAAATTTATTTTGTCATTTATTATTGATGTTGTGTCTTATGCTGCTAAGATTTAAAACCACTGAGACTGACCATTATTACTTTCGTAAGAACGGTAACACGGTGCTGGAGAAGTAATTGAACACTAAACTAATATATACATAGTTTTCTAATACATGCGATAACTAAATTGTCCATATAACAAAATAATCCTAAGTAGGTATAGTACCAAATATTACGATTACACATACAGGGAGAAGGTTTATGAGATATGTTATATAATATGTTTTTGGTAAAAATATTTACCTGTGTATACACAGGTACATACATATATTATCTCATTAGTAGTATTATTACGTTTTACGTTTATCATTGTCAAATGCCATTAGTAAAAAAAAAAGATTTTTATAGGTGGCTTAGCTTAAAATGAATATGGGAAAAGTGTTATAAAAGTAACAACAAAACGAATTTACTACAACGCTGATATTGAGAGAGATTACCGGTTTTATTTTTATTTCTTGTAGTTTTTAGGCGGACCGTCACTATTCATTCGTAAATCATAAAACAGGCTGGTGTTAAAATAAATTACTTAAAAATAAACTGCAATAAAAGGAAATAAATGAACAAAAAATATTAAATATTTGATATTCACATTTCGGGAAAGCTGCGTTGTTAACACGGCGGTGATTCAATACAATTACAGTTCACCGTTAGGTCAGGAGTCAAAAGTTTCCGATGAGAAAGTCGATGTTTTCATGTGAACGAGAAGGCGGCCTGGGAATCGGTGCACGGGTCACAGGTCGCCGGGATAATTACGGACGCATCGTTAACCGGCGCACGCGCATCGCATTGGGGTGCATTCAGCATTTACGAAACCCGATTTGAATTTTTAACGTGGTAACGATTATATTATTCGATCTTGCAATTTAATCGTGGTATTTTACAATTTTTTTTACAAAAAATCTTTTTATTGGGCTCCTTACAATTTTTTTTACATTTAAACATACGTGGAGACCACGCACGTATGCAACTGCAAGCACAAAATAGGACATCCACCCGTTGGACAGATAACCTCGTTAAGGTTGTCAGGAAACGCTGAGTGCTAAAACCTATGCAGAAAAGTGGACGCCATGCGATTGGAATAGTGAAGATGATAAAATACTAAATCTTTTTTTTCACAAGTAAACTAAATTAGAGAGAAAGCAGACTTTTTAATTTATCGACAATATGAACTACACAATCTTCGTTATCATAAGTTATAGTTCGTCTATTATTACAGATAGACGATTTTCAATGCATTCCAATGTGTGTGGCCCACTGCTTTCCTTATCTAGTCATATCCGGCTTTGTCAGGATCATAAGTTCGTGTCGAGAACTGCTCTTGCTAACACGATCGACCATTTTCTCTTAATGACCAACATCGATGACTTTTATTTTCTATAAAAAAAGTTCTTTTTTATGAATTCAATTATAATGAACGTGAATAGGCTTTTAATGTTTTATTTGTTTTCTAAGCTTAGGAATTCAACTGGCTCTTCCTGGACTGGAAAATGTGTTTTTTATTATTGGTACTAGAATATTCAGGTTTCTTTACATTTAATTTAAAATTTGATGACGTGGAGCAATGTACAGCTTAAAAATCAGCATATTTTTCTGCTTCGCAAATCATAAATGACGCACTGGTCGAAGACTAATTGAAGATTTTGTGACGTATGGAGGATCTACATCTTAATATTGCTTAATTCAGTCGAACGTGACGATGTCTTTTCTAATGTTATTTTAGTTTAATCTTACGAACTGTGCATGACAAGAAGAGTCTGTAATAATTACGTTAGTGCCAATAATACGATAATATTAACCGATCAAGCTGGGGTTTGGTGCGAGAGGTCAAAAACGATTCCAGAGAGACCTTAAGGTTAACAAAGAAACTTGTGATCTAAATTATTACAAAAAACGCAGAATTTGGAAATATTTTCGTTATTAACGCGAATAGCAATAAGGTTGGGTCTGTCTGTACTTTTAGTTCGTAGCCTTAGTAAAACTTAATCGGACTCCTATGTTTTCATGAGATAATTAAGTTTTGAAAATATTAAACACATTTACTTTAAATATTTAAAAGAACAGCTTTTCATGTTTCCTAGGTAAATGTCTTGGGATAATGTTCTCAATACCTATAGTGTTGAAAGAATGTGTTTTGGGAGTGGTACACCAGTAGAATATATTTCCTATTGTATTTATTATGTAATCAAAAGTACTGCACCGTAATAAACTTGTAGTATATTCCTAAGATAGTTTTACTTTATACGGTTCATGATATTGATGATTAATTATATTTAAATGTATTTTCATTATCATCATGATTTCAGCCTTAAGACGCGCACTGGATATAGGCCTCCTCCATAGATTTCCAATAGACAACAAGAAGTTTAAGTATAAACTTAACTTTGGTTGATTTAGGTCTTTAATTGCAACGGGTACATTGTATAGTAATTCATTAGTGAGAATTAGTTTTTCGTTATTGTAACGTAAATAACAAAGATAAATAAATGCATAGAAGGGATTTTAAATCGTTAGAAGTATAAATGGCATTTAATAATGCAGACATCCGTCCACGTGCACTACCAAATGCCTAGCAATCGGCGTAATGAAGGCGAAAAGCGGGCGGCGAGGGAGAGGAGTGTCGCGTGGCGGTCACGTGACAGCATTAACATTCTCTGTTCAAATAAATGAGGGTGAATTCATAAGTCTATAGTACATATACATATATACCATCCATAACAATTATTAATGAAATTGTAATTGCAATTTACGAGTATTACCCATAATGAAGTTGTTCGCTGTTTCGTATTTGAAATTAAAAGTTTTAATTAAATTCCATCACTTAGTACTGGGTTTTGTGAACACTCTTCTAGAAATATTGCTTTTACTAAATAAGAAATTTATCGGTTTTTACAATCGTTCTGTGGATCGAAAATATCATCTTTAATATTAGAAGACTATTGCGAGATCAAAGATAGGTTTTTTTACCAAACAAATACGTAAGCATTTGTGTTTTTCTTAAGCTTTTTAGGATAGTTTATTTGGAACTTTCGTGTGTTTGTCTTCAAATCAATTTATATTGTTATTAAAAATGTACGAAGAGACGACATTTTATTGCTTAAAAGACATTTAAATTTCTCTTCAAAATCAGAGTTTACTGTTTCTTGAGCAAACTACAGCACCTGTGTCTTTATTTTATTTTTGTTATAGAATGAAATTATATGTATATGTACTATAAGTAAGGCAGTAAATCATCTGAGATGAGGCTAAAGTTAACACTAAGGTTTTAGAGAAATTTATGGTAGCAAGATAATATTCAAACTACTCACTATTATATATCGGAATAATTTTGCATTACGTAAATAAATAGAGGTGAAAAAAAACTTTTTTCCTTAAATCATATTTATTTTATTTTAATACACTTGAATAATTATAAATAAGTGTAGTAGTCAAACAATGAGCCCTTTGCAACGTCAAAACGAAACTCCCACAGATTTATAACAAAAACCGTGTCGATTTTCCCACAATCGTTACAATAACTATTGCCGGGGCTGGGGATCAGCGAATTAAAACACCCCGATCGCTGGCTCTGACGTCAGCACGTGATAATGTCCAGCATAACTTGAGCTTTGATTTAGAGACACTTCAAATAATGTGCTGTATTTTATAACTGGAGTTACAGATACGGGAGGTCAGGCATTGTTGGTGGTTATCGTATATAGGGTGTTGTGACACGGCGTGGGAGTCGCATCTATTGTGGAGGCACTTAACTCGGCTCTGATAAAGGAACTATAGGACCATTAGCCGGATTCGCTTTGCTCTTTCGTTGTCGCTGATAAATGAGCATTGGATTATGATACGAGACGGATTTAATGACAGTAAAAGCTAAAATGACGTGTAGCGAGGACTTTACTACAACTTTTTTTATTGCTTTTTTATGACTCTCTACAATTTAGATATCTACAATTTTGCTTACATTAAAATCGAAAAGACATATTTTGATGAATAAATAAGTATTAGCCATCAGTTTAAATACTATATCAATGTTTTCAATACATTGCAGAAAGTGTATAATATAAATAATTTCGCTATAAGCAAGCATGTTTTATTATTTATATTAAATTTCGTCGATTTTTACTGTAAACGAGTACTTCAGATTCGTTATATAATACTTTGTGTACTAAATCTAAACACCGTTTTCGGCTAAACTGTAGCAGACTATGAAAATCAAAAAAAAAAAAACTGAAATCCAATTTGCAAATCGGACATTTGTTATAAACAAAAACCAATGAGCTGTGCCAGTATACATTGATTTCAAGTGTATATTCTGTAATGCGATAGTAAAATGCGGCTGCAACGGGGCGAAAGCCAGGTGCGTGCGTAGTATGGGGAGCGATATCTTGATTCACTTATGAGGGTTTTATGAATATAAGAGTTTTTTGGGAAAAAGGAACGCCTCTAAACCCTTGGCGTCAATTATTCGTGACCCTAATTGCAGATGATGCGATATCCCATGCATTGTGAACAAGTTGACGACATTATTGGTCTATAGGTTTGTGTTTATATTTGCCTTTCGATAACGCGGTTCTTTGCTGCTTATTTTTTTTCTATTGTTAATTTTTATGCGTTTCTTTGTAAGTTGCTGTGATGTTGGTTCATTGAATTTCGACTGTAGACTGTGTATCAATTCTGGTTGATTGGTAAAATGTTTGATATGAGGGTACTGATAACGTCGGTTGCGTTTATGTGAAGCTAAAAGCGTTATTATTTAGATCACATTCTATGTTAAAAAAAAATTTAGAATTACCGAGTATTTAGAATAGGTATGAGTAGTGGTAGCCCAGTGGTAGAGGACTCAGACTTGCGAACATAGGTCGACGGCTCGATTCCCGCGATGTGCAATTCACGCTTTGTGCATTAACTATATAGGATTGCTACTGCTCATAACTTTCCAGAAAATGGGTAGCATCGTCCTCTGCACACCACAGTACCACACTGCAATCGCCAAACCGCCTGCTAAGCATGAGGATTGTGATAAATCTCCCATAGACATCTTTGAGAAAGGCTAAAGGCTTGCAGTGGATATTTTTTGCTGCAAAGAGATGAGGATAAATACGTAGCATTTAAATTAAAAATTAATAGATCAATCTTAGTAAGAAGAAAAACAAACTTTTATTAGAAAATGCAGTACAGGTAACAATTTTTTTTTTCAATTAAAAGTGAGATTCTATGCATGTTGTTTGCGAAAAAACGCGGTTTTTGATCATCGCTGCAATTTTGTAGTACTAAAGAATTTGATACTACAGCTAAATAATATTTGTAAATAATATTTAATTTCTCATATGCAATGTAGAGGCGTATTCTGTGATTTTCAAATTCATGTTCTATTCTTTTGATTAAAGATTTATTTTAAACATTTCGATATATTAATTTCTTAACTAATGGATGCAGGTAGTCGTAATGTGTACCGATTACTAGAAAAAACCTTTAAAAATAACACCCTTATTAAAAAGCTTGTTATTATAACTATATTTTTAAAAATTCTTAAATGTTTTAATTATAATTGTGTACGTTTGTAACTGCTGTACGAATTAGTCATATCAATATAATAAAGCTGTGAAATAATGTAAATAAAAATGACAATATAAACCTTTTATTGAACTGTTTTTTATTGATTTGTTTCTTCTCTAGAATGCAAAAAGGAAATTCTAACATTTTCTTATTTATTAGATCATGAAATGTTAATCAAAAATAAAATATGTACCAATAACGGTCTTTTTATGAACTATTTTAATACTGAAGACCACAAGTTTCGGCCCCTCACAGCTTCTAACAGCGGTTGCCTCTGTGAATCCAGGAGCGGGACTTTTCACACCGGCGCCGCGCGTCGCTGTCGCAGCTGCGTTTGACCCGCGACAGCTGCTATATGCAAACCCTAATACTTTTTATTACCTACTTTGCAAACTTCGTCAATGTGCGATGGGCGGTTTATAGATCATGTACCGTTATTGATATTCGGATAATCTGTATCAGTCTTGAAGAAAAGATACGTAAAAAATGTGATTTAAAGTTTCATATCTCTCTTCTCACGAAATAAAAGATAAGACTTTTACTACTTGCTGAGAATTTACGGCAGGAATTCCCTGGTAATATTGTCAATTATTATTTCAGTCCTTTATCGTATTATATTGTAAATGAAAGTGTCACTAAAGTATTATAATTTATAAAAGATTATGAACATGAAATATCTTTAACGTACTCCTTCTTCTCCCTCTTACATTTTCCAAGGAACATGACTTATAAATATTAAAGATAAAGTTATTTTAGACGTCTATGTCTTAAAATGATGGTTAAGAGTTCTTCATTTTTACATATATATTAGACTTAATTATTAATAATTAGTAGTAATATAAATTTGTAATTAATAGAGGACAATTATTGTCCCCCGCCCGCACTCGCTATTGTGAGTGTAATATCATAAAATCTATTCATTGTAATTTTAAAACGCCAAAAAAAATGTTTTGGCCCAGTTTCATATAGGTATAAAAAGAACATTTTTAATGAACGCCTTCTTAACTCCTTGTTGGTGGAATTTGCTAAAATCTATTGTTACCTGACCTCAAAGAATTTAAATTCATGAATTTTCGCAAAAAAATTCAAGTCTCTAAGCCTTATGGGTTCAGAGGTGTCGTAATGAAACGGTACATTGACAGAAATTTTTAATTTTTATAGGTTATTCAAAAATTATCGCTATTAGTAACTGCTGAACATCAGGGTATGTCTAAAAGTAAATGTTTTCAGATGTCCGACACATGCCGGCTCGCTTAGCACAAGGCGTCGTTGTACGCGCTGTGGATTCGATTGTTCGGCTATATCTGGCTGAGCACGTGTCTCCGCCCGCCCTCACAATAAAACTTCACGCATATTTCTTAACTATTACTATCTTCCCTAGCGTTTACTGCTGTGGATAATAAGCTCCCATAGTGCAAAACATTTTTAGCTTCATTTTTATTCACAAACAATTTATTTTTTACAAAGACTATATTTATCCCCAAAATACTTAATCTAACCTTTAGTGATCAAATCTGTAGACAACGTTGCACAATGTTCAAATGTATTATGTGTTAGGTATGTTCGGACATAATATCGAAAAACAATTAAACAAAAGAATTTTGATTGACAACAAGTTCCTTACACAAGAAAAACCTCTTTACCAAAACGGTTTGTAAAATTTAGACTAACTCTGGTTTGGTTTTACTACGTTATAATATTGATAAAAAAATTGATAACATTAATAATTAATTGTAATAACACTAACGTATTGTTAACTGGAATACTAAATACTAATTATTTATATTCGAAATTTGTTGTTACAAAAACTTAAACATTTTTTCGAACAATGGCGAAAAGTGTCAATGTTTTCAGTCGGTATTAAGAATATAACAATCTGTTCTCTGATCTTAATCGACTTGAATATGTTAAGTCTAATTATATTATGAAGGATATATAACAACTTGAGATGTACATATAGATATTATTTAAATGCGTCGTTTACATGCATCTTTGTTTACATGCAGTCGTCTAAAAGGCGCCTGTGGAGATAAAGCTCTATTTTTAAGTCTATTATAAAAAAAGAAAGGAAAACCTGGTTTTTATTTCCAACACGAGACCTTCTTACGCATGTGTATTGTATTGAGTATTTATTTAACAAGCTTAGACTTAAAACAACGCGAATAAAAGGAGTAAGCAAATGAAAGACAATAACTCAAGAGCGTCATATAAATATGAACTATTTTAACACTGTTAAAGTTTCAAGTTGGTAAATGTATACTAAAAATATATACATACATACAAAGTACAAGTTAGTCTGTTCTTAAATTTTACGCGAGCATCGGATTTGGCAATCGCATGGCAATTTCTTAGAAAGCGATTTAACCAAAGCTGCGAGACACATGCGGCAACCGCGTTATCTTTTGGCGTAAAATTAGTCAATATTATGACTACTATTTTTTAAATAATGTTTAGAGTTTCGAGTTTTAATAAATATTGACACGTGTACAAAATTTAAAAAATTTTAAACTTTAATTTTGTAACATAGGTATTTTATACATTCTTTATCATATACAGTAACGTAATTATAGGGTTATAATGGTATAAAAATTATAAACAAACTTATTTGTATCCACCTAGATATCAGCGAGTCTAATGTAAACATATTGTTAAAAATAATGTCGCATCTTCAACATTCTAAATTATTTGCAGAAGGAAAGACTTACAAGTCGACAACTTAATTATGATAATGTACATGGATCTGAAATGATGAACGTCATTTTGAATAATTGTATGTTTACGCCTTGAAAACTTAAATATTGCTATGACCTTTTTACAGTATTTTTTTGTTTTCCTGATATTCTAAAGTCAGTACTAAAAGGCTCCGTGGTCGTAATATAACAACGGTCTCAACTATATTAATAACTTTGCACATTTCATCGATATTTTATTATATTTGATATGAAGCGAATATTTTTATGTCGTTATAATCATTTTGGGCATAGAACGTCCACTGCTGGATTTATTTCTCTCCTATGTATTTCTTGTATAGCAAGTTGGGAGCACTATGATCCAGCATCCTCCGTCAATCTTAACAAGATCGCCTGTTCAACTTCGAAGTAGACTTACTTCTTTACGTTTGCCGCTTCGTAACCTCAACTCCAGAATCTTAAGGCCTCATCTACCTCAGGTTCATCGCGATATGTGGCTATTTTATTCTATTAACTTTTAATTACTTATTGCAAATATTGAATCATGTGTAACCGCTTTATTGATAAAGAGTCTTTTTTTTACATTAACAATTACAATAGATATAAAGGGTCTAACTATTTTGATTGAAGCGTTTGATTTGATTTTATTTACAAAGGAAGTGCACGTGAGGCTTTTGTTACAAGCTCGGATCCCCTGGCATTTCGTCTGATTAATGACGCCAACATTGTGTCAATATTTGCATAAGAAACGCTCCAGAAAGGCACATATCGCGGCGCAGATCTCTTGACTGACTTATATTACGTTAGGTACTTTCATCTTAAGTTACATCGCAAAAAGTAAGATTGATTTTTCAACTTAAATACCACAACTACAACGTACAGTTTCGTTTAACGGATGATTTTTAAGAGTTTTTTTTTTTAAATAAGATGCTCTAATATAATAAAGTATGGTTGAGATTAGCAAAACTTTATAACGAAGTGTGCTGTAGGAACTCGTTGGGCGCATCAATAAAAATATTCATTGGCTTATACTCTACTAGTCAATAAGTGAAGAGGTAAGGATGAAATTGTTACAATGTCGAATTAAATATAATAATATATTTCTAAATACCATAAATTTCTTTGCAACGAATAAATTTATAGATTAGAGAATGTCCTGTATCATAAGTTTGTAAATATGCTTTGTGATTATATAATTAGTTTTCAACACAGCTATTTACGTCATCATCTTCACCATTATTTCAACTAAAAATGTAAACAGTTTGATATAGTGGCCCCCATACATTTCCAATAATAGTCAACATAATTTACTTACTTCAGGAAGACTTATTTTCACAGACATGTTTAAATAACGAACATTACTAATTATTTATAAATTAAATATTTCAAAATGATAAAAGTATGTATATGATATATTTAATATTTGGTATCTAGATTTTTGTCACCCCTGTAGAGATACTCGTAATCCAAATAAGCACACTCCCGATTGGCGCAATGAAAAATGACGTGAGAACGTTATGAAAAATTGGCGCGCAAGGGTCAGGCAACGTTGATGAGATCGAATAGAATTTTATTACGTGTATTATTTAATATAACTTGCGATGTAGAAAAACCGGCTTCGTGTAGTGCTTTTGTTTGCGCACGATTAGGGCGTATGTCTTGACGCGTCACCGAGTGTTACAATGTAGAAATATCATTTATCTGTGTCTTATTTCCACTCGCCGTGACGATTTAGGATGCGTCATGCTATTTTCGTATTTAATAATTGGAAGCATTGGTTATTTTATTTGTAGTGTATATCTATACATACACTATATTCAGAGACAGCATATGGCAAAAAGATTAACAATATTTTATAAAAATCTACGTTTTGAAGATTATGAGTTCTGAGAATTTTCAAAACCAGATAATAATAACTTAGAAAAAATATCTGCGTGGGTTTTTTTTTTAAAAAAAAGTTGAGCGAAATAGTCTTTTTGGCACAATTAAAAAGTCCAATTATGTGTTGAATTGCTATCTTATAAGTTGTCAGTTTTTCTTACATGTAATAAAAACGTAGGTGTTTTGTTTCGAGTGGCGAAAGTAATGAATTCGTGCATTTGTTACTTTAATAAAAAAATTTCATCTTCAACATAAGTCTCTTGATATATTTATATGATAACCTATTTACCGTATTAAGACTATATAATAAACCTATCGTTTATTTTAACTAATTGGCTAAGAATTTTCATAAATTATTTTAATCAAACCTCTCAGACGTTACATGAAAAAAAAGATTTAAAATGATGGTACTATAATGATTAGGCAAACAAAAAATATTATAATTATGAATAGCGTTACTGTATGTTAAATTATTAAATTTAGTGAAAAAAAAAACTTTTTATATTAGTGGAATATTAATTATATTCATAATCAAAATACCTTGAATATTCCCACATTTATTATGTTTGTGTAATACGGTGAATTCTTATGAGTCAGTTGCAGAGACATAAATAATGAATCCGTCCGATACTTCTAGTGTAGAGCATGCATCGATTGCTCAGTAATGAACCTGATAACTAATGGTTGGTGTCGCCCAGCTCTTTAGTTAGTAATAAGCAGCAAGATCTAATGATAGCAGCTAATATAAGTTTCTGTAAATGATTTGTCGTTAGCTGCTTGCCAGGTGTCTGACGACGGACTGTTGCTCCATTTTTATTTTTTAGTCATTGAACGATTTTTTTGACCTGACTTAGCATACCTGCTTTCTTTTGGAGAGACTACATATTAAATTGAATGTTATTATTAACTAAAAGGAAAAACATGTAATGTATTAAATGAATAAGCGATAATGGAGAGGATAGTTATTCAGTTATTAAAAGTAAAACTATGCAAGTTTAAGATGGATTCAACAGTAGTTATGTATATTTAGAATATTTTTAATTTAATTATATTTTTAAAAAAGTGTTTATATGTTACTATTTCTAAATTAATAAAATACTTTTTGTTTTTGAACATGCGAATACGAACATGTGTGTAATAACATTTTTATGAGACCTTTTGTAAATAGAAGCATTATACTTACTAATCAATTAAATTGTGGGTAAGGTGAATTTGAGGTTTTGAATATTAAATTATTATATTTTGCTTTAGAGTAGTTTAATACCTCTTGAAGCTTTTACGCTCTCTTTATCCATTGGTGACACTGATAGTTTTTAGTGCTAGCCAGCTTAAAGATAATAAATAAGAAATCTTGTAAAATTCGAAAATGGAACTATTATGTTACATAATTCTTTCATTTATTTTAATAAATAGGCGGCAAGTTAAAAATTACGTTTATTCGTCATCATGGATTTAACACTTGAACGTTTTCGTTGTAGATTTTTAATGATATTCGTCGCCGTCTCATTTAGAAACAAAGTTATGGTAGACTATGGTTAGCTTTTAGTGATGAAACATCATCTCGTATTATTATTTACAACTGGTTTGAGTCTATACGTGGTCGTAGTAATCTATGTGATAATCGATGCGAGGGACGGACTTCAAACAGGGAAGACTACTAACATCAAAGTTCGAGAGTTACAAGCAAAGTCGAGCAAGCTTGGGTATTTGCAGATTCCGCGAGTTGGGGGTGAGAGAGTGCAGAGTGCGTCTAGCCTTACACAAAGAACTTGGAAGTATGGTAGTACAGTTTCTATCCGTATCCTCGGTTTTCTTTATTTGCCGTGCGGCGTTCTTTAGTTCGATGAATTATTATGCAACAATTCTCTATAACAAAAATACAATAACTTCAAAGTTGCACGATCCACGCGGCAGACATATCAGGGCAATACCTTAATGTACTCGGTCAAATTAATAACTTGACTATGGCAGGTGTGGAATTGTTTGGTCATCATCTTTACAGTACCGACTCTGCATCATGCGACTTTTATTTCTTCAAAAAATATAAAAGGAAAACTTCATAGTTCACGGTTTCCTGATGCCGAAGAAGTGGTGTCTGTGATCAAAAACATCGTAAAAAAAACTCGATGGTGTGAGCCTACTGCTTCATACAATAGTTTTACACGAAGCAATCGTACATAGACTGTCAAGTGGACTATTCTGAAAAACTTTAAGTCATTTATAACTTTTTAATTAGTTTATTATTATACCCATTCAATATCTTTTATAAATTATAAATAACAAATTAATAATAAGTAGAGGTGATATATTTTGTGATTTGTATGTAACGTCTATGAAATACCATGTATTACTAACAGTTTTAAGTTGATTTTTTATTAAAAAAATTTAGCTCTTCGGACAAATGGACACATCTTTAATATTTTACTGCCGGCTTTCTTTTTATTACCAAAACGAGTTTAATTCAAATAATTTAACACTTGGAATGTTAAGAGCGTTAAATTATGTTTTTTTTTTAAATCGTTCGATATGCATTGGGCTTGTGCGACGTATTATGACCCGTACCGTATATCTGAGATAATGGTTGTACCGCTTCAGTGCGCTAACAAGGCTCATTACAATTGCTTATTAAAAAAAGAAGCGAAAACACGTGAACACCACATTGTTTTTTTAAACAGCAAACAGTTATAAAATTACGGAATAAGTATAAGAGTTTCGAAGGAATGTTGTTATATATTAAAAAAAAAGTTCAAAGGATACGCAGCGTTTTCATTGTAGCTCCGCAGGCCGTGCTCGTTTAACAATAAGGAAATACGATTTAACAACCCACGTTTTACGAGTATCGACCGGTCTATCGGCGGAAACGTTCCTACGCCACATTTGGCGATCACCTTTCTTTGGAAAGCTATAAGCTGGTTGTAAAACATTTCATAAAGCGAGTCGTTATCGGGAACATGTGTTCGATGAGCGGCTAGCTGTTCCCACCGGCGCACGTGTGCAAGAGAACATTTGTCGCAAATCTGTGCGGCAGATTGCTGTGCAGTTATCGAACGCACTAGAGCGCCACATGGGATACAGGCCTGATAACGCGCCTGTAATACCGGTTTACGTTTACCTTTTGGATGAGGCATTGTTTCCTTACTTTACCTGGTAATTTGCCTTTTTTATTTTAGAACCTTAAGGTATACAACGAGACGTTCTTCTCTTCCGTCTACGCTAGTACATGCAGGTAGCGCATGCTTAGATATGAACTGAGGAGATAAGTTTGGTGGGATATGGGAAAAACCAGTCGTAACGATTAATGAGTATACAAAATTTTACACTAACTGTCTGCGTCAATTTTTAAATGTTATATATTTGATTTCTATGAAAAAAAGTAGTCCTTCTCTCTGGTGATTTCGTCTGTATAATTAAATCTGCCAATAAACAAAACTCAACTGAAAAAAAAATACTTATAATATGAACATTTAAGGAAATAATTGTAAAAGTAAAACTTTTTTTTGTGCACAAAGCCTTGCTAGCGCATTAGCAGTTTATAATAAAAAAGTAACTTATATAAATATATATACTTATATATTCAAATACAGACAAACCATGATATCTGTCCAAAAAAAGCTTAGAGATTTGAATTTTTCAGAGGTAATATTTTGAAGAGATCAGCTTACAACGGATTTTCAAACCTTAGCTCTTATATGTATAAAAATTGCACAAAACATTTCAATTTTTTTTTGATAAAAATATTTTTAAAATTAATATTTTTGGTTCAATAATTAATTTTTTTACAGGCATGGTTAAAATTCCGTATAATGAATGTTATGAAGTTACCCCCACAAAAGGCGGTGCAGACTACGCGAAGGCGCGGACGCGGGCAGATAGTCGTATGTAAAGCACTGTAGAAATACTGACCAACCGTCTTGTTTTTTTCTTCACCTTTGTACAAATATGGAGTTTAATTATAATAATATAAAACTGATGAAAAAATTAACCGTCATTGTTGAGTTAAATTTATTTCCAGATATTATACTTTTTAATAGATTTATGTTTATAAAATAAATACATCATATTGTATAAAAAAAACATTTGTTTTATTCCGTACCGGCAACCCCAAAAACGTTATTTAATTTTATCGGTGGCGTTGCTTAATAAGCGAGCAATATTGACAGATGTGCTCGGTAGCACTATCTGCTTAATGAGATATTTCGCGGTGCGCGATAATCTACAATCTGAACCGAGTGTAGTGCTTATTAGCGTTCAATCACGGCATATGTATTCCACGATAGCAAGTTGGTAAATCAAGAAAAAAATAGATAAAATTCTTTTAGTCATTGTGATAATTTTAATTGCAATCTTTAGTACATATTATACATTCACTTTTAATGTTATTCCGATATTAATTTTTTTTTATCACTTTTAGTTGTAGATGGAAGTGTCATCGACGTTACTACATTTGATTGAGAAGAATGAGAAATGTTCTATGTTGACGTACATACACATTCTTTATGTATATTATAAATGCTAGTCAATAAGGATAAATAACCAGACTTTGCAGAATAAAATTGATTATATGGTTGACATTATTTGTAAATTAATAAATAAGAACATGGTTCGATTTTAATAAATTTGTATATTTATTTATATTTGTGTATTTGTATATTGTATGTAAAAAAATTAAATGGGATCAGAAATAATAAATAACCTAATGGTAATATGTTAAGCGCAATGATAGCCTAGCAGTAGAGGACAAAGACTTGTTATCGTTGTTTGCGGGATACAGATACATTATATATGGTTACCACTGCAGACAAACAAAATTCTTGAAGATGGGCAGCAGTGTTCTTTCCATATATAATCTAGAGTAACGTTTTCAAAGTTTGGATCACTGCATATAAATATTAATTATTGCTCACTATCTATCCCCGCAGAGCCTATACTGGCAGAAGCTAACAAGCCTAACGCATTTCAATAGAAAAAAAATAATACAACATTTTTCAGAAGAAACTTTATACAGGCTGTTTAGTATGACTATATTCATTCCGTAAACACTTTTGTGCATTTTTCCAACGACCTACACATGTATGGATCTCGATTCTACTTAAGTTATATTACACTTTAGAATCGACGGCGGTGAAGCTGTATAGGTCAATTTGTTTATGTAAATTTTATTGCATCTAATTAAACCTTGAATTATGTCTCCATTGATTTGAAAATCTATGTGGGAATATAAGCCATGTTCTGCAGTGGACCTCTTACTGCTGAAAGGTTGACGATAATGATGCTCAGTTTGTCTATTTCTATTCTGGATATTTGGAAACACAACAGAATTTAGTTATTCAAAGTAGTTTAGTCTGTACATCTTATTAATTTATTTAAATAGAACATTGCTCACATATAATTCATATCATGTGCAGAAGTTTTCCCGGAACTTGATGAGGAATAATCATGT
Organism: Battus philenor; assembly: GCF_028537555.1. Lineage (NCBI taxonomy): Eukaryota > Metazoa > Arthropoda > Insecta > Lepidoptera > Papilionidae > Battus > Battus philenor. The sequence goes on along the minus strand of NW_027181678.1, from coordinate 5,960,055 downwards.
ATGATTTAAAATTTTTCCGTTGTGCAGATTTTTTAAATATAACTTACTTTTTTTATCCCAATTATTTCGTTATATTATACGCTTTTGTGTTTTCAAAGTGAATTTTGTAAACATTTTTACGTAATTTTTTTCACCTTTTTCCTTTTTTCCTTCTCAGGCAAGTGCGAACTTATCAAGTTAATTTCATAATTTTCCTTAACTTTGTGTTTATAATTACGTATTATAATGTATTTATTATTATTATATAAGTATATACTTGTAAACATATGAATGTTTATATATATATATTGTACATAAACGTTGATTACTCGCTACTTCTCCTTCTTCTATTTCTAAATTTTGGTTGTGTAGAAGAAATTACCTTGAGTAATAAGATCGCCGTTATACTTTTTTCTTAGTTATTATGCAACTTATGCATTTCTTTTCTGACGTGTAAAATAAAGAGTATTTGTTAGTTAATTGGTGCCAATAGACGTAGAGGTCTGGCATTTGATATAAATATACAATAGTACAAAGAAAATACAAGACATATAGTATGAGTGCAATGTATGTTATAAAAGCGCATAAATTCATCGGAATAATCTGTTGGCGGGCACACGTGCGTCGGAGCAGCTGCGTGCACGTGCGGTCCGACATGATTTGTGCGCCAGGTAACGCGGGAATTGCGTTCCGACGTACGGACCGAATTATCTCCCGTTTAATCTGTGCAAAATATAAAAATCCATTACAAAATATTTTCAAGACTTATTTTTTACTACTATTTACTATTCATTTATTGTATTAGTCGCGTTATATTTGTGTTTATTAAATTTGTCATAAAATGTTTAAACATATATTCGTGTTTCTTCAAAAGACAAGATCGTGAAATACCATAATTTCTTACTTTTAAATAACATCAAGATAGATAACTATCTATCATTTATATCAATAAAGTAAACTTAGTTATATTAAAGTATATTTAGTAAAGAATGTATTAAAATAGCTTTAACATATTTATCATATCATAAAACTAAACTTAGTTTCATGATATACGAAATGTGGCCGTTTTTTTAAAAATTATAAATGTTTTATTACGTGTAATGTACTCTTGTTATAACTTTTTATCTGGCTGTATGCCAGAAATAAAAATAAAAAGCTACGAAAATTATTTTATTATAAAAAATGCTTAGAAAAGTTCTTAAAAAATTGTAGTATGTCGGAGGTACAATTGTACAAGTTCCCAAAAAAACATTTTTAACTTTTTTGGGTAATAATAAATAAACGTATTCTTCCTATAGAAGCTAAGTTATAAAGTTAAATATTTTTTAAAACAACAATGTAGTAACAATCAGACACAATCAGTCGACTCAAAAATAAACCATGTGTCCGTGGGCCAAAAGCGGGCAGTTATCGTAAAAATAACTGGCAGCCTTTCTTTTAGGAAATGAACAGTGTTCTCACGTACATGTGTACTGCAGAATTTTGGGAAATCTTCGAGGAGGATCAATCTGTCAGGCAGATGGCGGCGGTTTCTTTAAACTTTTCAGTTCCAGAAATGTACGTTAGTATTTCACCGATATTTTATTTTAAATAATTATATTCATGTATCAGAATATAATTTTACTTAAACCAAAGGGTATGCTTTGTTTTATATATGTTAATTAATCAAAAAGAAGCTGACTGACAAATTGTCTAAAATATCTTAATTTTAGGCCGAATTTTTATTACACGCGTGTGTCAAAAGTAGATAATAAATATAATGATGAGTGGTGATAGATACTCGGTTATTGATAGGTCTTCATATTTCTAGCGGGAAGTGATACAGTCAAAATGCAACATAAAATATTTGTTCGCTCAAAGATATCGTATTACTTTTTAAAAAAAACAATTTGTAGATCAGTCCTTTTAAGAATCCCTAAACCCCAATATATTTTATTATGGCCACTAATCGTATTTTTAAATTAATAATTGATTTCTAAAAGTTTACAACTGCATTTGTTTTCGGGGCGCGCCTTATACTTTTTACTAGGACTTATTACGCAGTAATTCTAATGCGACGATGTTTTCGTTGCGAAATACAAAAAATATATTCACAACCCGACGGTATCTTTATGCGAAATATGTTCCACTGACAGCAACAGGTCGTTTCTTCGAAAATTTTAAACATTTATTCATGGATATGTTTCAACGATATAGATTGGTTAAAAAAATACTCAACATACACAGGTGGTACTGAATTTTGTAACGGTATAACTCAACAAGAAATAACAATAACAACCTCATATGCGGGGCCCTGTCAATCTCTCACGTATTAAGTAACAACAAATTCATACTTTTTATATCAAAAATGACGTTAAAGAATAAAAAGGAACTTCTTCTTTTGAAACCGACTTTTTGTAAAGTTGTTATTTTATCGGTGATTTTTTCCTCTGCTTGATTTAATGGTCAGAAAATCTATAACGCAGAGATATTATTTATGTTATTAAGATTAACTGAAGTTTCGATCTCCGTAATCTACTTAAAAAATAGTTTTCACAGTTTTTTTTTTTAATAAATAATTGTGTGTATGTGGATTACGCAATAAACCTTTGAAGTACAACTATGAATACGTGCCAGGATCTGAAACACATCATGGAATTTCAAGCACATGTACATAGTAAGTTATCAACAACTTCTATGTGTGGAATATCAATAGAAGCTCTAACAGTTTAAAGCCTTCGCCGCTAAAAATAATCATATGTTATGATGTGATATCCGGCGGACGGCGGCGGTGCCAAAGCTTGTCCTGTTAGCGTGCGAGTGTTGTTTGCAATTTTAATTAATGACACCATGCAAGTGTGGAGTATCCTTGAACATTCTAAATTTGAATACACACTTATAATACTACAGACAATAAGTTTTTAGTTTAGAGGTATCATTGTCAAGGCTTATAGAATTGATTTGATGACCATGTTCACTTTTGTTTGTTTCGTTCATTCATTGGTTGTATACAATTAATTTATTTATTACCAGATTAAAGACCAGCCTACATCCGTTTACACGTATCGGAGACTTAAGCAGACTATATACATTCTTAAGCGTAATAACGTTTACCAATTTACTAAATTGTTATTAAGAAATATGTAAATAGTTTGATGATGAGTAAGTAGTATTGATTTAAAGAATTTAAACTTTTTTTTAACGAGCTTACTAAACGGGCCCCGACGCTCGTGGGTTGACTCCTCGGCATGTGCACGTCATGTGCATGGATACAATGCTGGCATTCAGCTGGTGGCGGTGACGACAGGGGCGTCACTGTTGCCACTACCCCACGTGCTCAGCAGATTGGATGGAGCATATGCGCACATTCGCGCTTTTGACTTGTTGTGTACTAAAGAGCTGTTTGATAAGACGTAACTTTAATCGATTTAGAGCACACGTTCCTATTGGAATATTCCCTAAGGAAACGATTTTGAATGTGAATTAATTTTCACTAAACGGTCTATTGGCATCGTATATCTTGCAGTTTTGATTATTAAAAATAACATAATCGCATATGAATACTTTGTGTTTGAAATTATTATCTGTATTATTACAAAAAAATTTAAGACGTAAGTGACCCGTTTATGGAATATAAAATACCTAATTGTATTAGGGGCCCGTTGCAATCTTGGCCATCTCTGTCACGTTACAGCTGGAGTAACGAGCTCCGCATTTCAGATAGAGCACGCGCGTCGTGGACGACGAGACAATGGAGGGCCGGACTGAGATTTAGTGATATGCTCTCTGACAACTTCAGTAGGAGCTGACAGAGATGGATCCTAAATCGGCTTGCAATCGATAATGTACTTTTTTTAATAACAGTATTGTAATTTTTTGACGAGTTTGTCAAGCTATTAAGAGTGTTCAAATAAAAATTTAGGTAAATTGGGTAAATCGTAACGTCACCATCATCATCATGTCAGCTTCCACTAAAGATAGTCACGATGACTGGTTTGGTGCTGTTCGTATCCAGCGACTTCTGTTAATTTTTTTCAAGTATTCTATTTTTTTTTATAAACGAAGTATTTTCTTTTTGGTATCGTCATTTTAGGAATACATATTCTGATTAATTTATTAGCTTTCGTTTATTAATATCAATGTTATTATTTATATTTATCACAACTAATTATAGTATTTCATTAAATTAGCGTATTCTAAGTAAAGTTCAAATAAAACTAAATATTATTTCGGTCCATCACGCTATACACACGTTTCGCTATGCAAATATGAAGGTGGCTTTGTTTGTAATTTCAAATTGAATTTGCCAAGGATCGGTTTCGCATTTGTCGGTGACATTCGTGAAGCAGTGACGCAACAACGCATGCCAAATGAGCAACACATCCCATTGACGTATGTAAATCGAGACACGTGCTTCCGGGAACATAGTTAAGTACCTGCTAAAATTTTCCAACGATCGAGGTGTTGAAACCAGAATTGACTTTTCTAGATATCTTGATATTGATTTATATTATTATCTTATATTCGTCCTTAGGGGTTCTAGTAACAAATCAAAAATCCGGCCAACCTGGTCTAAATTGGCCTTCACAAATATATGCTCAAGAAAAAAAATTCTGGTGTTCAAGATTAAGTAAACCTTAGGTTATTAGATTTTATTAAATTATCATGTCTTGACCTATTAGTTCCTACCAGAATAAGAGAGGGAGAAAGAGAAAGTACAAGACTAAATGGATAGAAATCGTGTTTATTTACTCTCATTTTTCAAAAGTAAATTATCGAAATCACATTCACTTTATAGCTTTATATGTTTTTTGTTTTTAACACCTATAGAAAATTGATTTGGATACCTACGTCTTACCTACTCTCAAATATGTATATATATATAAGCACGTATATACATATTATACATACGTACGTGTTTATATATATATATATATAAACACACACACACACACATATATATATATATATATATATATATATATATATATATATATATATATAAATATGTATGTGTGTATACAAGCATGTTATAAAGCAACCGAGAGAAGCGTATCCAACATAAGCAGAATACATAAAATATGAAGCGAAAAATAAGGCAAAATACTGAAATTATGGATGCCTTACAACATGCCCTGAACTACAAATGGCAGTGTGCAAGACGTAGTAAGTATACCGTCGAAAGATGGACATTGGATACCACTATATGGAAAGGACCATAGGAAAACAAAGATGGAAAACTACAACCATAAGAAAATAAGATCGAAAACCAACTTATATTTAAAAAGTATGACATTTATGTTAAGCTATATAATTGTAAAAATATACTATAACGCCTGTAACAAGAAATTGTAGATCAGAAATTAAGCAGGCTTTATAATTACTATGTATAAACTGATATTAGAATAAATCAAGTTTTATTGAATACCAGCAGTTTTTTTCGCAACCCAAAAGTTGAGTAAAGCAAAATAAATATAAGAAATAAGATGAATCTTGAGATAATGGTTCGATATTGTTTATTGGAACTTGGAACAGCGTGCGTTTATTTCTGGTCTTTTTTACTATTGTAAAAAGTATTTTTTTATCATGAAGAATCACACGTGCGTACGCTTGTCTTCTGAAAAGTGTCATAGCGCGGCTGTTGGAGAACGTAAATAACTGCTCTGTTTACTGTCAGAGATTTTGACAGTTTGCTTGTATATAGAATAAAAAAAAATATTTAGTTTGGTGTAGAAAAAAGTATGTGTCAAATATGTGAAGTATATAAAATTATCGATCGAAAATTTTTACGGTTTTATCAAAAAGGTGCCTAATGATTTGATCGTTGGGTCTTTTGTGTAAATAGCTTTCAACGGGTAAATTTATACTGCCTAAAATATTATATATGACTGACACTCGTTGCTTTTAAATTAAATAATATAATGATATTGAAGTAAGATAAGTCGTTTTCAAACTACACATTAAAATTAATTATTGTTTACAATCTGTTGCTAAAAACTACGTATTGCCAGAAGTTATTAGCCAGTTGTATTATAATAACATTTTTATACCTATTACTGAGTGATCGCTTTATATAGATTGATTGTAAAAAGATGTCAAAATTGACAAATGAATTATACATTCACACCTTTAAAACTTTTACACCTATAACAGTGTACAGTGTACATTTATACACTCATCTTTTATATGCTATATTAATATATACGTAGGTTTACTACATATACATTATAGCCGTTTGAAAAATGCTTGAGTTTTTAATATTTTTGTTAACTATTACCGCCAGGTCATGCTTTACGAATAAAATAATTTTTACGTCACAATTTAGAAAGAGGATTATTTATCTATAAGAGTAATTTTGGGCGCAGTTGAGAGATTTGTACAGTTACAAAACAATACAACAATACAAGCATGAGCATACGTACGCGTTATCGCTAGAGTTTCGGTTTGTTTCAATAGGTCAATTCTTTACCACCATTATGCATATCAGCTAGGAAATCCAAGAGTGGCTGAAAACTATCGCTGCTCGAAAGTACCAGCCCCGCCAGCACAAGCTGCGCCGTCTCCTTTAGCTATTGCTGAATACATACCGTATATAACAGGAATTTTTTATAAGTAATGTACTAGGAAAATAAATTTATTTTTATTTCCTTTAGCCTATTCGGACTCCAGCGAAAAAACTTGCATTGGTGGCGAGTTCAACTTTTGACAATTATTTAATTAATAAAAGCATTGTCTTTTTGAGTGATTAACGGTGAATAAAGTAAATATTAATAATTAGCTACTCATCAATATTTACATGTTACGCGAAGAAATATTGACCTCAGTGAACTAATTTTAAAACCAGTGACGATGTATTTTGATTGAAACGAAATTAAATTCAGAATTAGTAATGACGAAGGCGCGTGGCCGGAGGTTGTTTTGACAACGGCACGGCAGCTGGCCAGTGGAATGAATTTGCAAGTTGATAAAGTACGCGGCTCGAGTGCCGCCAACCTCCGACCTGCAACCGTTACCTCCACCGCGCAATCACAACCAGAAATTCAGAACAAATAAGAAACAAAATCTTAAAAATTTCACATATTCACTAAAAGAAAACAGGAGTTTTTATCGTTTTTTACTTACAGAAATTACAGTAATAAAATATAAGTAAATATTAGACTTTATTTGAAAATTAAAAAAATAAATTTATTTCACGTAGAACTTCCGAAACTTTCTCGACGTTAGTTATGTCCAGATCTTTCATTATTGTTCCATTATATATGATTTCTCGGCTTATAACTGAAAGTTTGTTTAGGCACCTTATTTAAATCTGTATTTAATCTTATGTCCTTCTAAAGTTCAGTGTTTTGTGGCCATCAAACAGTTATAAAAGTGATTAACAGATAGTGAAACTACAAGGCGAACTTAAAGCCTTTATTACCTCAAATAACTTTCTCATTTTAATCCTAAGTCTTATAGCCTACATAATAAATGATACCCTAAATAATTATTAATTTTTTATATATATATATTAGACAACGCCTCTTGTCTTTTTATTATTATATACAATAATCATATAAATATTTTTTATGAGATGACGAGTTTCAAAGGTCGAGAAATTTAAATGAAATACAATAGTCTGGTAATAGAATTATGTGTTGTGATAAGACCTGCCTGGACCATCTGACATATTCGATTCTTAAAACCAATAAATAGTAGTTTTTATCTGGAATTTATTTACGTAGTGCCTATTCTACAAATACATTTAATATTTAAAAGAAGATTTTCAATACGGTTTCATGTAATTTTAGTTTTATGTACATCATAAATAAAAGTATCATATACATAGTGTAATACGTATAATGTATTGGACGATGGAATAAAAATATTACTTTTTTGTATAAATCCCAGTTGCAGAATAATACATCGATTTGTTTTTTTATCTTAAAGTCTGTTGACCATAAAGAGAAAATTAAAAAAAAAAACAACGTGATTACTCGTATATCGAGGCTGAGGAGTCGTGATAGCCAGAACTCGTGACGTCCTCCCACCAGCGGCAGATCGTGACCACAGCACGTGTGCACTCCCTCGCCACACCCGTCTATTTCGTTTATTCACGCCGGAATTAAAATGTCAGCTCACGTAACATGTAATTATAAAATAATACTAGAATCTTTCTGAGCAAATGTACCAAATATTAGCGAAAAGATGGAATCGCTCATAAAATTAGTTAATTAATCAGTAATAAAGCACAATTCAAATCTAATTTGTGTAGAGTAGTATACAACTTTATTGAATTAAATCGAATAGACAATTCAAATCGTCAATCAACATAAAATGTCGATATTGTCAGCCCCTACAGGAAGCTACAACGGACTGGGAAGGCAATTCTTCTGAGAAGAGTCCGTCGGTTCAACTCAACGGTTGCTCTTTACAAATTTAGTATTACAAGGTGTCCATGACAATAGTTAGCATCCAGAGTGAGCATTAACAACATTTATTTCCACACATTAACATCAGTATAGTATTCTTGGGTAATATACTTTTTTCGACCTATCTTTAAATAGCAACCTGACGACTTGTCATTATTTACAGCAACATGCTGAATCTGTATTCTAAGGTATCAAGCAATCGATTATGAGAATTGCCGTGGACTTCAAGATGACTAAGTTTTAGCAATAACGTCCATGCAGTCAAATGCCTTAGACAAATCACAAAATATTACTATTGAATTCCATCGATGATTATTTTGTGACCTCTCCCAAGCATTATATATGTATTACAGGCGCGTCCTGCATATGTTGTAGACCTGCCTCGAGTAAAACTAATTTGTACATTTTTAACAGCATTATCAGTAAAGTGATTAGATAGTTGGTTAAGAATATTTTTTTCGAAAACTTAGCTTAGCGATGGCAATCAAGATACAGGTCTCTAGTTGTTAGTTAGTTGTACTATAAAAATATTAAACTATCGGTTCTACGCGAAATAGCCTAGAAAATATTTTTTTGTATTATTACAATCAACGTTCCACGGACATTTGCGTCTGTGAATTTGTTTTAGATTCACATTTATAATTTCCTATATTTTTTTGCTTATATTTTTTGCATGTTACATTGTTTAAATAAAATAGTAAGTCTCTCCATTTATCTTAACGACGCCCTAACAATGTCCAGTTTTTAGATTAGGTTTCGTGCGACCACTTCCTCAACCCTATTTCCTATTACCATTCTCAGATTGCCAAGAAAAGACTAATAGAACGTCATCAGTACTCTTATTAATTTAGGTCGAGTAGTTTGAGAAGATATACATTTTTTTATATTTTACTATCCTTCTGTACTTTTGTACATATTTTTAAGTTAAATGTATGGAAGACTAATAGCTGTAGGTAAGTATAGTTAAAATTATAGATAATTGTTTATATGTGCTCGTAGTATTATGTCTAAATTACTTATTACATCATCAATTAAACTATTGACGAGGAATTAACTATTCCGTTCTAATACAATAAAATCTACTTTGACATCCCTAGCGGACGAGTCTGAACGAGTTTGAAAGTGATCTGACTTTTTTCAGAGGGAACGTGATCAACGACAAAGAAACTTTATACCTAAATTTAAAGATACCTTCACACATTAGAATTTGCAATAAAAGTTAAAATTTAATTTAGGACATATTGCTTAATAAATTCACTAAGAATCGACACCAAGAATCGTTTACAGCGATTTGCTGTATACATCGACAAAAAAATAGCAAAAAAGACCAATTTGATAAGAATTAGGATCAAATTGAGTTAGGTACTGTGTTACTGTGAGTTACGTACCGTACTGTAGACAGAACAATTCACTTCCAAGCTACATTATCACTTAAATACTTTACACAGTTAATCGAAAATTTAAGCTAATTATCGTATTTATTAGGTTCCATCACTCTGCCGTCATCGCTCGTCTCGCCGCGCTTTTTGACAGCGATTTTGGTTACTATATTACTACTTATATGCTATAACTAACAAACCACTTCAAAGTTTAAAAGACATAAACAGATATTACAAAGTAAAAAAAAATACCAGTTAAAAACGTAATAATATATAAAAATAATACTTCATCAGTTGAAAACTAAAACCGATGAAAACACAAAAATGCCACATCAGAGAAAAGCATAAAATTTCGAAACATGGTCTATAAAGAATTTTATCATCAATCCTGGCAGTGAACACTAGCATAGAACAATACAATTTATTTAAACAGCAACAGAATATAAAATAGATGATGCAATATTCTTTTATGAACAAATTCGTAACTAGACTACAATAAATACTTGTGTTGGGTTTGTACCGAAGTCATCGTTTAATCGTTTATTTGTTTAGATACTCTACTAGAGTTTTGAAGCTGTTGTATTTAGAAAAATATAACCATGCTTTAATATATACAAGGTCAAGGACTAAAAGTACCATCAATATTTGCGTCTACAGCTGTCAATACCATTTTGAGAATATTCTAAAAAAAATTAAAATCGTTATTGGTAATCATTAAGGAACTTGTTTTTATAGTCGTTAGCAGTGTAATGTGTTTTTTTTACTACCATAAGTAACAACAAATTTTGTGCACCTAAGACTAGTCTTTACAGAGTAAGGAAAGTTTTCTATAGGTTATATGAATGTTTTTACAATGGGATTTTAGATAATTTTATAAAGATTCTTTTCATCATTTCAGTTCATAATCGCCCACTGATATACTATAATAAGGAATAGGCCGCTTCTAAAGATATTTAAGGGGAGATATACCATAATCACCACGATTGGTAGGTGGTTTTGCGATGGCAGTGTGGTTTTATGGTACGAAGATGACGATATAACTAGAAATTCAAACAATGCTTGTGTGTTATTACAATACTGCAAATGACTTCATGAAAGACTCATTATTTAATGGAATCAGGCGTTATTTAGCGAAAGTCCGTCCTAAGTTAGAAAGGATCAATATTTAGCCACTTCCGCACATGCGGAATTACCCAACTACCACCGTTAAATCACTCAACACGTGTTTCACCCCTACTCGAGGCATCTTCAGGAGTAATGTAACATCGATTAGTGCCAAACACAGTCTCACTCTGTAATGTGTAATTCGCATTGTTTGCCGCATGCGCATTTATCAGCGGGCTGGCGGGCGGTGCACTTTGTTGCACGACTACGACCGCATGTGCGGAAGTGGCCAAATATTGGTCCTTTTCTTACTAAAGACTCATTAATCCTGCTCAGTTCCTTCCGTTATGTTGAATAAAGAATTCATGGTATTAAAATTGTCACAGATTGGTGCTATTTACCCGTTGGCATTTACATTGAGGAAGCAAAGCGTTAAAGAGGTTTCGCCAAAACCTTTAGAGAAAATAATTTTAAGAGCTATCTCGGGAGCTCCAACTCGAACAGTTACGTTAAATATTTTATCGGATTAGGAAGCCGCCGAGTTCATAGGTTACTTATACAGATTATACATGAAGTGAAACTGCTTAAGAACGGCAGGAGCATTTAGCATTCCAAACTAAGGTAGCTCGAGGTAATCAAACCGCGGCACGATCTTGTACTGATAAAGAATTTAAAAATTAAGTTATTTTATAATATTGCAACTATGATAAAACAAGTCTTTTCTTAAAGTGAACGTTAATCAAAAATTTCGATTTTCTGTCGGATTTTTGATCCAGGAGTTTCCACTCAAAATGTATTTATTCATATTATTATTATCCTTTGAAGTTACCAATTGTGTACGCCGTAAAAACAGTACCAAAGAGCCCTGTTTAAATTAGAAACTAGAATCAGATTAAGCTAGTCCATACTGACATCCTTCAACTTATAGCTAAAGATCCGGAAAGAGCCCACGACAAACTCAGATGGGTTTGTTTTTGTGGTACCTTTTACAATATTCGTAATAGCAGAGCAATTAATTCTCATTCTATATTATCATTTACTAAATTTTGAAATTTCCTTTGCACTATAAAATAATTTAGAATTAATGACTGCACGTCTGCTGAGAATCAAACCGGCAGTCTATGTCATAGCCCCTGGCCACTAGGCAACCACTGGTCAAATCAGCAGTTTTTAAATCACCAATGGCTTAAGCAAATCTATATTATCAGTATGTATATGTAATTCGTAAAGAAAAATGTTACTTTTTTTGTCATTTTTATTAGTTAAAATCACTTTCGTAACAAATTTGTTTTACAACTTCGTAAAAATTCATAACAAAAAATCACCTGACGACCTTACGGAGTTGCTGAGTTAATCATATCGTCCATGTTTTCGATCGTAAAATCTTATACAACAACATACTCTGTCATACAAAACGTAATTTATGAAGCGGTTGGAATATACATGCACGCAGCCTTACATTTTGTAATAGAGTCCGATTCTTAACTTTATTGTGTATGCAGTATGATACATTTTACAAACTATAACCTATTGAAAATGCTTTAGTGCTATACACTCGTCTTGGGTAAGTTTGATGGTTATTTTACAGCCGAGTTCTAATTACGAGGTTTCCTCTCACTCGAATACTAGGACAGACCGATTGTTAGTTGGCACATTAAATTTCTGCTTATAAAAACTTTATGAGTGTGTTTTTGAATAACCCTTTGTTTTTCGAATTTGTTACCCGTTGTGGTTTGTTTGTGGTCACGCTAATATGTTGTAAAAATCTTTACCAATGAGTCTAGGTAGTTAAGAGACTTTTGATTCTTTTATTTCTTGTGTTTTTCTTGGTTGGAGAGCATAGTCATCTACGGGAATCTTAAAAATCGGTACAATATTTATTAATTTTTAAACATAAGTCACTACAGTTACCTGAGAAAATTTAATGGGTTTTCTTTACAAAAATAAAATTATAAACCATGAAAGTGATCGTGAAAATTTTTGAAAGACAAAAATTTTATTATATGACAATGTCAGACAAATTTCAGCGGCACAATGTACAATAAGAGATTTAAAAAAATATTTATTATTGGCAGAGCGTTTCTAGCAACAATGGTATTTCTGTTTCCTTTCACTTAGTTACATCATTTTAAACAAAGATTTACCCATAAAGTTTTAATTTAATCTCAGCCACATACTTCTGCCAGACGGAGCAATCTGTAAATTTGTGGCGTTTAAAACTCAATATATTTTGTCGTAAATATCAAATTTTACGCGACAATAATCCCGACAGATGTCAAACAAATTGTTGACAACTCGAAAACGTGTCAAAGCCACTTAAATAAATGTGTGCGCAATTTTAGTATAGCAGCTTTAAGTGTTGTAAATACGTCACATGCTATTACGGTAATTTTTTCAACACAGTGTTATTTTTTAATATTTTCTTTGCTGCTACACGAGTAGAAAAAGTGCTCCTTTTATTTATTAAGTCCGCTTAATCAAAATAACTAATGTTATTGTTTAATACAAATCACATAAATTATATTTCACTTCTTTAAAATAAAAATGAAGTAAACCCATTTGTGGTACAATTTTAAACCAAAAACTACACTTCTAGTCATGTTCAAATTATTTTAATTGGTATCAGGATGTTGCACAAAGCTAGTAAAAATAAATCACCTGGCTGCGTGTTATGTTTTTTACATTTTAGCTATTCAATAAATGTATTTGATCGCATTTATTATCAATTAGGAAAGCAATAAGACGTTTTCAATACAATAGGCTAGTGACTTCATCATTTTGGACACTCTTCATCAAAGCGTACTTCTGATATCTTCAATTATTACCCTAAACTATTCTCATACCGACTATGATTGACAGAGACGTGAACATTCGCTTGATAATTAAATAATTCTCGGCAGATGAAGCATATCACGACGTATTTCATTGCTGCCGTTGATAATTGCGATTAGTCAGATTAGATATAATGGTAGGTCGCTGTTCTATCCCTGGGAATCTTTGATAACTGTCTGAAGAAATTTAAATCATCTTGTCTCTGTGAAAACGTAGTTCGTTGCAATTCATTGTTATACTTTAGATTGATATATATCACTTTTTAGCGACCTGCTACTTGTTTGAGTGCTGAAAAGCAATGTAGTTCACTAACCAAAAAAAGAGTTTTGGTCTCTTCATTTAACTCTTTTTTCGTTACTTTTTTTCTTTGGTAAAACTCGCCTGTTTCCTACTCCCAGATGACCTATGTTAATAGTACTTGGATAGATGCTCGGTACTTAAAATCATTAATTATCCTATCTAGCTAGGACTTATTATATGTTGTGTTAGTGGTAGAAAAATCAATAATTAACGTTCAACGCCGTCTAAACAGGTTATCGCGATAAAATGAGTTCTTAACCATACACTGACAATCATCAGCTAAAGCCAAAATCTTTTTTTTATTAAATAAAGAGATCACTAAACTATCAGGCTCAAAAACTCGTCCATTTTTAAACCTAATGCTAAAGTGATAGAAACTGTGGAATGTCAGATCCTTGCAAAGTAGTGCCGCACATAACCGAGTACAGCCTAAGAGTTTCTTCTAGTCGAGAGAATGGCAAACGTTAAAATTTCGACTTTATGAATCTGGGTAATAAAGTCTAGTCTAAATAAAAGGAGCGTTTTCGTTGTGGTGTCTGCGTCGGAGGTATCGAATAACAACGGATAGCCTCTTGCAAAGTTGCAATAGTGTGTCACACGAAACAACTATATAATCAAATATGCCCAGTTTGAGTCGTGCATGGTTTTGCCAGTGTATGGTTTAAGCCAGTGTTTTGGGATATAAATTAGACGCCACTAGGGTAGAGAAGCTATACAGTTAATTGGTAACTATGAGTTAGCAAAAATCAATATTTTCAGCTATGACTATGTGCCCGACTCGTCTGATCTCGTGAATAGAGATTCACACGGGAGAATACGTTTTGAAGGTATCCTACGTTTAGAGTTATGTACAGAGGAATTGCTCAGTCTACTTCTGGACAGAAGTCACCCTCATATATTTCTAATAATACCGGTTGGAAGCGACCTGCAACCGGCGTTTTCTAAAGGACTTAAGGTAATCTGTACACCTTCTGGGTGGATGACCAAAACTGCGCTTGCTGGTCTTTATTCCAGAATCTAACTTGCCATATAGCAGCTAGCTAATGCGTTAATATTATTATATAACAAATACCAAGAAAGTGCAGAATAATAACAACTTGAAACGAGTTTCATAAGATATTAAGTTTATAAAAAAGTTATATATTATGTTTATAATGGCAAGAAATATAAGTTCCGTGTGCGGCCGTCCACAGTTGTTGACCGAGATTTGTAGCGGTCATTGTCAGCAAAATAACAAGGCCATGTGCCGACGAGTGTCTAGGTATAAAAATAGGTTAATAAAAATGTGTTTTGAATTTTTCATTTGTGAATCACAAAAAGTGCTTGTTAACTTAATTGCGACGATTTATAGTATTGTAAATGGATACGGGCAAGAGCTTTAATTAATTTATAAGATAACACAAGATAACGGAGAGCCGCGTTTTTTCATTTAAATGATATTGTTATTTGTTTTACGTGGTATATTCACCTTGGTACACCTTCATAATTTGTGATACAAACTGTTCAAATGTGATGCCACGCAACATTTTAAAAGCATCATCAGTTAAGAGCTCATTATCATTACCATCATTCATCTGTTGACCTTCGACTTTCGTTGACTTATTAACTCCGATAACTTTAATAAGTTTGTCCGACAGCCTTTTGGTTGGACATCTTGCGCTGAGTCTCCCGATCCTTGATTTCTAGAAATTAAAGCCCTTGAAACTTTATGTGGTACGTTAGCGGGCTATTCTCAGTAACACAGTACCATTAAAGCCTGAATACAAAAATGCTTGAGTAGTAATCTTTTGGGGCAGATATATACAACCATATCAAAAATTCAAATTTATGGTATCAAAGTCATGTATACGACATTACTAGCTAGAATTGATAAATAAATAGATCATACTCTGTGTGGTCATTTAATTGATTTATTATGAAGACATTATTGTCGCGTTTAGGGCACTTGCCAAAAACTGTACAACTAAAACTACACGTCATAAACAGTTTGATGTTAGGGCCAAATCGAATTGTAGAAGCGGATATAATGATCACGCATTCCGATAATTGCTGACCCCTACAAGGTAAACAACGTTCGTCTGCCAATCAGCTGACAATCAAGATCAGTTTTTACATAAGAGTTCCGGTTTACACTGACACGACTATAAAACAGTTACTAGACAAGGTCGTTTTTGACAGCTTTTAGATACATTTAAATATTTTATGTTTATGATTGGACGTGATTTATGTTGAGGATTAGAATGATTTTAAAAACATTACACACGAATAAAAAAGACTATAAATAACGAGCTGTTACTTATTTTTTGTACAAAAAAATACACATAATTATTATTTTGTGTTGTATAACCACAGTAAAGTATTATATTATAAATAAACTTACGTAATATTTCGTTTAATTTGACAGTTTCGTAAAATTTTCAATATTCACGCGAGTTTAAATATGTACGGTACCCGGCGATAAATATTGCACGTCAACCTTTGGAAAGAGACAATCGGCTAATTTCGGCTTCGTAGGGCGTTATCTCTGTTGCACGAAATACAACGACTGACTAAACGTCACATTGGTAGTATGGGACTACTTCTTTTTGATATATAGTATGTTGCAAAATTAATTAGTGTAGTTGCAAAGTTGTATCTAAGGAATTCTGATAATTGATTGCGTCAACAATACATTGGATTTGTCAGTTTATTCATGGATTTAATGATCTGTTAGATTACTTGGATCTACAAATACAAAATCATCCTTATTCATAACCTGTCTTTGATTGAAGACATTAGAAGGTATTATTGACTTACAATACGAGGTAGCGATACAGACTTTTTAGACAATTTTAAGCTGAAGGTGGGGGTTGTGGTGATATAATTTAAACCAATTTGAAATTGAAACATTGAATTTTTTGAAATTGTACCGCGTTAACTAATTTCATTCCAGTATGAAATTGCTTACCGCAGATACAACTTCAAAAACTGGAATAATAACGTATCTACAAAAATATTTATTACCTACAAATTAAAGCCCAAAAGTAAGTATATTACAAAAAATATACAGTTTTCACAAACAAGTTTTCACACTATAACACATGCACAAGTGTGAGTGGCAGATCAAGCCGTGGTACCCTGTCGAGAGCCTCAACATTATGTAGTCCATTTCAGACGTAGGCGACCTCTGCTGAACATAGATCTACCCCATAGATTCCCAATAAAACCACTTGGAAGCAGTCATTCATTCGCGATGGAAGCTTATTAAGGTCATATGTTCACCCTCACCGTCCGAAAAAGAAACGGCGCCGGCCTTCCGGCGTCGCCGCCGCGAACAGCGTGGGCGATCCGAGATAGGATCAGTATCCTACCTTAGATTGCCGAGTGGTCCACGCTGCCGTTATTACACAACTCTCCATGCATCACACTTCAGCAACATCGATCATACACGCGCACTAACCGTGCGTTCTACCGGCCAGCACGACCGCGACCGACTGTGTCTTCGAGGGGCCGACCAGGTTGTTCCTAGGTTGTTCCTGTGTTCCTGAGCATCATCTTCGTCGCTCTCCATATGTCTCACCACCGTCCCTGATACGAGTCACGACACCCAAACTTGTAAAGTTTTAAAGTTCACGGACCCCTCCGTTCCGTGAACTCATACCGACGAAGCTGTAAAAGCCGCAAGGTTAACAGCAAACACTTCAACAGAAACAGTACAGTACATATGTTCACCATGTAGTTCCGTCCGTTGGCGGTCCGTGTTATCCACTTCAAAACCTTATGGCTTCAGCGGCCATCTGTACCTGATAAGTCTCTTAATTATTTGCTCATGCGACCTGAGAGCTGAGCTGGTGCCTTAAAATGGGTGAGAAATCAACATAAACGCCGAAGCATGGGCACCCGGGGTAGCATTCGAGCATAGTTACAAAATATAAACCTTGAGGCTAAGCGTCCTCAACGTTCTGCCAATTTCAAGAAGCGGAAACTGCCACTGAGATAAACAGTCACGATAACAAAAAATGTGAGACAGGTGTGGACAAGTAGATTTATGTCTACTTGTCCAGGTGTATCGCACGAAGGCTATCCTTTAGCTTGACAATCTTCCATCACCGAATAATTCTGAGAAAATTAGCAAATATTTTAGCAAATGCGTTGTTCTTATACGCGTTTCGAATTTAAGGTAATAAATCCCGCTGTCAAGTACATTTTTAACGACAATCGGATTGTAAAATGCTTGTTAAGTCACGACTGTTCAGATGTACGATAACAAGGCAACGTCTTGTTGCGCCAAAGTGTTCTGAGCTCATATCTCTGACGTCATCGCTCGGCATGCGGTTTGACATTTGCTCATTTGACTCCACTAACAGTGGGTTACTGAATATTAAACAGTGAACGATAAAAATTCCTTAAAGATTTTTGACGTATTGTTTGTAAATTAATCACCACTTCGAATCAGTTGACAAACTGAAAACATGACGATAATAGCGTTCTAAAAATTAAATTGTAAATAGACTTTTTTCTAAGAAATTAACTATGTTGTTCAATCAATAAAAAATTAAAAATACATTTAGCAATGTTTTAACGACTTGAGTCTCATTTGTAAGGAATGCTTCATAGATACCATGCCATGGACTAGCAATTAGACAATACTTTTCAATTATCAAGGGAACACCTGACAACAATTAAGCGTCCGAAATATTTGAAATTAAGGTATAATTTCCTTCAATGTTATTAATTAATCACCAGACTGAATCATTGGTATATTTCACTGAGTGCGTCTTCATGGCTTTGACGCTTTTTCATCCGTATCCTACATGAAATAGGTCCGAGACAAAATCTGACCATAAATAAGACTGTTTTGACTTTACATAATTTATACAACGCCTTTATGTTATGTACAAGGAAATAATTTTTTAGTACAGTTTTTAACTTCGTTTTCGTCCAAATTAGCATCCAAGTCACCACCTGTGAGCGGTAAGATAGAAAAGGACCCTCGCTCGGCCGTCCACATACCTCAGGGGTTGAGTAGCACTTAAGCGCACATTCCTAATTTGCTACGCTAAACTAGAAAATATTAAATAGTTAGCACTGATAATGTTTGTGATCCAGTGGCTCAGTATTGCGGGAAACGTAGCTAGCATGCGTTATCACTGCTTACAAAAAGTGCAGGTAAACATCGATGGAGTACCGACATTTCCTAAGGTGTAATATTCTGAAACTGATGTCAAATCTACCCAGCTGTTATTGATATGATTACAAGTCGCATCATTTCTAAGAGTAGGCTTGTGTTCCAGCAGAGTAAACATTATTAAATAGATAATGTTTCTTCAATCATTTCACATTCGAAGGTTGGTTTTGGTTTATCTATTTTAAAGGTAAAAAAATCCTTTCCGAAATTTTAATGAGATATCTTCTGTGCTAGTTTAAAGCGGTTCAGAATTCAGACAGACTTGTATATATTAAGATATATAGTTTGTTGTTATTATTATAGTCGCTATCATGTTCGGTTTAGTTCGTTCATTAATGGGTGTAATAAAGCGGTCGGTGCGAACACGTGCAGTCATTCCAGTAAACAATTTGTTTGGGTGACGCGCCGTCACGACATACATTAGTGATGCTTGGCCAATTTGAACACTGTTACTGATTTAAAAATCCCGAGCAAGCAACACTGAGATATTGGCGCTCTTAGCGCCTATTGTACTATTTTTAGTTGTGATGCATTTAAGCATTTTTTCGGATTTGTAAAAAAAAAAGTCTTAAGAAAATAAATAACTTAATTTAAGTTTATTTAAATATTAAATAAATAGCTTATTTTAAGTTTATTTAAAATAATAACTGAAATATTTTTTGGCTATGAAAATTGAAAAAAATATTTTCTTCCATTAAATTCTATGACCATTCTAAAAGTCAGTACATCAACGGTATACAGTTGCTTTAGAACGTGCCCTGTCCGTAAAGGTTAATTGAAGTTAATGTAACGATTCACCAGGTTTCAAGTTTGAGATGAAGACGAAAAAATAATTGCACGAAAATGTTCCATACATGACATATATTTAAACATTCAGAGTGACCTGTAAACAGTGGTATTAGATAAAAGTACCAAGATTTGTACATCCCGAATACCATAATAACTGCGCACCTCTTTGCACGGCGCATTCTGTATCATTTTTCAAACGTGTATGTTGCAGAAAAACGAGGCAAATGGCACAAATAGCGGGAAGAGCGGAGAGTCACCATGGTTGCACAACTGTGCCCCGCACGTCTATCGCCTCAGTCGAGACATCTATATTTTATTGAATTTTTAGCAATAATACGAAGGATATACATATGCGGGAACGGTCAATTAACAAAGCAGGGTCGTGACTATATGATTCTTTTCCACAAGGTATGTGATTACATGAACGCCATGTATCCTTTTCGATTATACAGAGTTTTTCTTTCGTCTTGTTTGACATCAACTTAGATAGAGAAGGTCAGAGTTCATTTGAGATTGAAATTTCATTCAAATTTATCGTACCTTGTGCTATTTATATCACATTCTATCGGTAGTTATTTGTAAACACGCATGTACACACACACATACTTTAATATATATATATTCTTTTCAGCCTATAGACAACCACTGCAAGGCATAGACCTCCCCAGAGATCGCCTCGTTGACATATCCTGCGTTGCCCGCATCCAGTGACTTCTCGCGGCCTTGTCGACTATCCATTTAGTTCAGGGCCTACTCACATTGCGTCTGTCGGCTCGTGGTCGACAGCTGATTACCTGCAACTTCAATAGCCTTAGATTGCACGAGCGGTGTGCTCCGTACCCGGCTACTTCAAACTAGCAATTCTTCGAGCTAAGTCGGTGACCTCAGTTCTTCTGCGAAGCTCTTTATTTCTGTATCAATCCCTAGTAATTTTTGGGAGAGGCCTATATGCCTTGCAGTGGGCGTCTGTCACGATGATGACGATGAAAGTGATTCAAAGAACATTTTGTCATATTTATTGCTGAAGATTTTTTACGTTTTGATACATATTCACTATTTCGAGTTTTGTTTCGAGTCTGTGTCTAGATTATCAATAGTAATGGTGACCGTACAGAGTAACCATGCGGGCGTGTTAGCGTGATCCGATATTCGTTTCCGCAAATAGGTACACAGCTGCGCAGTTGTTTTGGCGCCGCCTGGTTACAACTTGACCCGCTTACTGTATTCTAGATATCATCGGACATAGTACGTTGTTAAGAACCCCATATTATTTATTCATGGAATACCTTTAAACAGTAATTATCCCATCTACTGTCTTCTGATAAATTTCACAATTAGTTGTATTAGTCTTCAGGTAATACTGTTATTTGGATATTGATTTTATAATTTATAGAAAGCTACTTCATAGTTTTTTTAGCATTTCTGTTAAAAGGATTTAAAACTTTCTTTTAAAAAAGCTATATTTTAAACAAATATTAACGACTGGTAATATATTTTTACATTGCTATTTTATTTATTGATAACAGCAAGCTATCGTGAACCTTCGAATTGCAATACTAAACGGGTGTTGAGAGACAACTCAAACTCATTTTCTCACTCGAGCCCCAAGCCCAAACAGCCACAGGTGAGGTTCCTGGGGGAGCCCACGATTTTAGTTACTGAAAAGAAACATTTAACTAAGTTTTTAAATTTAAATGCCAATGCGCAAACATTATAAATCGTTAACAAAAATGACAATAATATTATAGTTCAACCAATAGTAGAAAATAATAAAGCAGTTTACTATCTGAAGGTACTGCAGGCACACTTCCTTGTATTAACTCAGGATCAGAAGCATATAAATGGGACATTGTAAGTTATGTAAATGTATGTAAAACTAGTGGTTGCCCGCAGTAGTCTCGGCTATGTGACACTAAGTAGTTGTTTAGAGCTCTCGGAGTTTGCGATACATGTAGCTAACTGTATTTGTTGCGTTATAAGGGACATACAAATGGCATAAGAAAGATTTATTTTATAACCATTGATATTTGAAATTGACCACTAGTATTTTGACTTACTTTCAAACAGTTTATTTTAGTATTTGCAATGAAATCACGAAACAACCTTGCTCAAAAATTTTTTAATTATATTCATGATACTATAATAATTTTGTCTGCTTAACATACAAAATTTATAAGACAGATTGTTTTAGTTCGTGGATAAAAACTATTAAAGAAATTTTTAATCGTTTTTACTTAGATTAGAATTGAAGACAGTTTATGTTTTTTAATAAATCCGAGATGATTCTTCTGTTAATATTACAACAAGATGATAGCAACAGAGCGATTCGTAGGTCTGCCTTCCCATCCTGGAACCAGAATGTAACTAATTTGAAGTAGCAGCTCAAACTTCGTCGTTCGTTCCTTAGCAGTCTTTACTTGCAAATGCTCCTTGCCGGTCAAAGCAACGCAAGAGCTTGGTGGCCTTTCATTCTGGTTGAATATACAATGCAAAGGTTCGAGCTGAAGCTATTAATTCTAAGGACTCTTCAACCCCTGTGAAATAATAAATTCCCATTGACAAACAGCGTCAGTCTACCTATGCGTTATTTCCTTAAAAATATGTATTTTTTAAATTTTGTTAATTTCAGTCCTGATTCTTCGACGGAATTTTTACTGTCAAAAGTAATAATATGGTTGTACAGATGACCTTATTGCAGGCCCCTGGATTAGGCAGCTTCGAACCAGGTGCTGCTTCCAATACAAGCTATTGGAAATCTGTGGTTGAGACCAAAGTCTAGCAATGGCCGTCTTGTAGTTATAATGATATATACTTTCACTTGGTATTTTTTATTTGATTTTATTATCGATACCCTTTCATGATTCGCCTCAAATGTTTGGCAGCTAGACACTTGCACTGCTGCTCAACTGGCATTTTCACATTCCGCGTGTGCGTAAAATCGATTGTATTCATCGGTTTTCAAGTTTTATTATGGGTTGTTAGATGTAGTGGATAAATAAAGAATATTTACTTAAACGTATTTGCTAACGTTGGAATTTATGCATACGTTGGTCTGCAGGTTTTAAGTGAACAATAGGTACAGGAATCATTTTACATTCTGTGTACGCGAGTGTGATGTCGTTGCGCCGGCGCCGCGCGTCTTGACCCGCGACATCGGAGCAGTAACGTGACACTTATAACACTTACATTGCGTATTGCACACTACAATACATTTCTTAACTTTATGACAATCATCCGCCTCGATCATATTACTTGTTTGAACAACTCGCATTGAGAATTTATTAATGCATGCACTTTTAAACTAATATATGAATTGTAAAGCAGTGGTTACACAACGTTAAAGGACTAAGACTTGCGATTGTCGTGGATTCGATTCCCGGGATGCAATTACATGTAATTCACACTGTGTGCATTAAGTATAAAGGATTGATGCGTATCACAAGTTTCCAGAAGATGGGCAGCAGCGTCCTCTGCGTACCATAATACCTCTCTGCGATTACCAACTCACTTGCTAAGCGTGGCTATTATAGTAAATTCTCTCACAGATATCTTTGGGGGAGATTTGTGTCTTATAATGAGAGTCTATCAGCTGAAAAAAGAGAAAAGAAGAGATATGAATTACGTTATTTTCTTCCTTTATTTTATTCAGAAAACAAGCAATTGTACGTAGGTGTTACAAATATGATTATATTATATATGGCACACTCCATAACTTTTTCATTGACATGAATGATTAGTTAACATAATTCATCGTATACTTTGTTACAATAGTACTAGGACAAGAAAAAGAACGCATTTATAATTTTAGTCCATCGTTGAAATGTTAATTATTTCTTTATTAAATTATTTTTTAATTATAAGTTAGCATATAGTCATAATAAATTATTTTAAGTCTATGCACGGGCGCACGTTTATCCGCGTTCTATACCTATAAGTGCACATAGATACATATTTATAACAAAATAAACCTTTTCCTCTATAAATATTTTTAAAAAACTGGTCTTATCTACTTCCGCTATTTTTATATACACGGTTTAAATACCTTCAGATAAGCTTTTTGCTACTACATTTATATTGCTAACAATCAAGGAATGGAACAACATACCGGCGTCGTTGTTTCCATTTAGCTATAACTTGGGAGTCTTCAAGACGAGAGTAAATAGGTCTTTTATAGGCAAGCATGCATCATCGTAGACTTCGTCATTGTTTAACATCAGTCGCAACAGAGGTCAAATGCTTTGCCTTTAATCAATAAAAAAAAATTACACTATGACAGAAACATGCAGACTTTACAGTTGAAATTTTAGATATATACTCGATAGATTAAAATAATTTATAAATCACGAGAAATATCGAATGCAAGACACGCTACGATTATTTCATCTAAAACCTGGTTATGCTTATCTTTTTGTAGAAAGATTTTAAAAAGTTGATATTATCATTTTATTTAAGAAATAAGGTTTTAAATATACGAATACGAAAGGATTGATATAGCGCGTGCGTTAGTGCTAATCACATCTTAAGGTACGAAGGCAGGAGATAGAAAAATGCGAAGTCTTCTACTCTCAAAAATCTCGTGTGCGTCTTCTCAGCTGTGTCCATTACTAAAGCGTTTGTAAAAATCAGAATGGATAGTATCAAGACAGCCTAGTTTATAATTGGGCAATGAACTAGATCGGAGTCACAAATGTAAAATATTTTTTTAACAGATTCAAGAGATATTCAGGTATTGTTATCATAATAATTATTTCAGCTGTAGAACGTGTCCGCTGATAAACATAGGCATCTCCATAAATTTTCAATAAGGCCGGTACAAAGCGGGCTGCATCTTGTATACTCCAGGGACCTTAAGAAAGTCATATGTTCACATTGATTGTCTTACGCTTTGCATACCGTTTTGTGGCCTCTGCCCCGGAACCTGAAGGCCCCAGCGGCTTTCTTTTCTTTTGGCTTGTTGTATCATCTCAACTTTTGTTCATCTATAGATCTCCTTATGCTATATTCAATCTCATAAAAAATCCCAAGCATAGCTTGTCCATGACATATATATTACACTTTTTCTCACTAAATTCATAGCTCTAATATCTCGTTCGAATAAATAACATCGATATCCTTTTTCAACGCCTTTGTATAGCTTATTTTGTCGCTTATTTCTAATTTGTGTTTGTACTGTTGGCATTTTTGCTGTTCGGGTTTGCTAATAACTGTGCAATTTGTTATGTCTAGTAAATTGTAACAACTGTTCTCGTTTCACTAATGCCTAGATCATGACTCCAATCGTATAGTTATCTTATCTAATAAGATATTTTTCATCGCTTTCGGTTCTACGCGAGATATTTATGATGAGTGTAGCGCGATAATGACCGAACCAGCATATGGAACTACGACTCCTCTGTCTTTTAACTTCTACTGTAACAACTGTAAGCAAACATAGTTTAATAAAATAAAAAAATAAGTTAATTCTTATAAAAAAAACATAAATGTCATGTATCGATAACTCTCCGTCGGTTGAGTCGTAGCCCTAGCATCGATGAGGCTGACCCACGATAACCTGTGCGGCGCCAGAGTCTGCAGCACAGTTCCATTCATTTCTTTATTGCAATATAACAGCTGTTTGTGTCGCGTAACGATTAGCACTAATTGGTCACTTTATCTCCCTTGCTCTTTAATTGTATATACGATATGTAATACAGTTGATTTTGTACTATATTGTGTAATAGACAAGAGTGATTTTTAATTATTCACTCGATCTCTTCATGTATCAATTCTTAAATCTATATACATATATTGACTTAGCTACATTGATAAAGTATTATCACATACTAAACTTACACTTAGTTTTGATTCTTAATGAACAGTAATTATTGATAAATGATCATCATCGTCATCATTTTAACCGTAGGACGTTCACAGCTGGACATAAGTTCAGCGGTCCTAGATCCAACGTCTACCAATAAATAACCTTTGAAAGGTTATCTACCGTCTTATATTTTAACAGAAAAGATTAATTTTATTACAAAGTTGACATTTATTTTGAACGCATGTAATCCAGGAAAACTACAACAGCATTTTAAAAAATCCGTTATAGAACAATGATATTATTAACAACATACTCTTAATATTGGTATTTCAAAGAAATATTCCGAAGTCTGTGAATCAAGGGCACAAATAAGAAAGAGCTAATCAGATTTCGGCAAACAATGAGCGTTTCGATTAGTTATAGAATAGTAACCCTACACTCGAGTCCCGGGTCGGGTACGTGGAACCTAACAAAGGCTTTTGTTTCCACTCGGTCCGAAGTCGCTTTTTAGCTTATTTATTTTACTCTTATTGCATTCCCAAAGTGCTGACCAAGTCAACGTAGACTTTGAGAACTGGTTCCGTTGCCTTCACGCGCCTAAATAAGTATAATTAAGTATGCATAAAAACTTGTGAACGCGTCACTCACTTGCTTTGAATTTACGATTTATATTTTAATACTTTTTATGATTTTTATAACTTTAAACCGAAAACTATTCCTCATAAACTTACTAGACAGTGTAATAATTTGTGTATAAATAATTATAGAATAGCTGTTTGGCATACTCATTTTAAAGATGTTCAACTCTCCGCCTATTAATTGACTCCGCACTTTACTAAACACCTCAATAACTAAATATATGTTATCTAACGTAATCATTAAGATAAAAATATTTAGAACTTTATGAAGCTATCCATTTGTCACAGTTACTATAGAAATTATTCAGTTACTATAGTAATTCAGGGCAGGAGCTATTTAGAACCAAAAATATAAAGAAAATATTGATGAATAAATTTAATCACACTGCTAAATGACTATGGGACGTAATTGGTAAAAATACGCACGCAAGTATATATGTCATAAATTACCTATAAAGATACACACACACGCACACATTTATATGTATATACATGTATATATATAATTATATATATAATGTAATTTATGATAAATAACTAATTAAAAAATTATAAAAAGAGTATATTACACTTCGTAGAGAAACTAATGACGCATTTTGTATAATTTATTTAAAGTATACAAAAAAAATACAAATCATGCACTCTTGTAGTTTCATTCTCTTTGTGCACATAGATGAGCAAGCTTTAAGTTCTGTGCTATTTTTATACTGTCATGACACGACGCCGACGAGACTACGTGAAATTGAGATCGTACAAAAAATCTTTCGGTCCAATCACCTGCAAAATCACTAATCTTTTATGCCTTTTAAAAATAAAAAGTTCGCAAATTTATTTTCACATGTTTTGTTTTCTTTTAACCCGCTTAATTTTAATCACTATTATCATAATTTATTTTAAACATGAATTTCTCTAATTACTATAATAATATTACAAAATATTTGATATCATTAAAACGCTTATTAATAAATGTGTCGTCATAAGCAAAAACTGAAGTGTTAGTTTTAATTCATTAAAAGTCAGTCAGTCATCAATACTGCATCGGAGTCAAATACCGTGTACGTTTTCGACAAATAATTGCAATGGGTGAAATATCAAATGGACAAACATTCATATGTTCATAGTATAATATACTTCATAGTATCAAAGTTTTCTATAGCAGATGTTATGGTGTTGATTATTATGGGAATGATGTAGTTGGCAGCTGGATGGTACTTGTCGAAAAAGTTGCAGCAGCGATTTGTCATGTTTATTAGCCGGGAGGCAAAGAGGGAAGTGGAAGCTGCCCTCTACGAAGCAAGAGTGGTACCGCATTGAAATCAATATTATTGTACGTTGTCCAGATTTTAAAATAAAAGGTTCCTATTAAACAATAATAAATTGCTTGTGTAGAAATAATTATACATCAATGAAAAAAAGTTTTTTTTTTTTTAAATTAATCTAGTTGCAGTTTTTTATTACGTATTTTTAGACTTTTCACAGTACCTTCTTGTTTAAAGGCATATGTATATATCAAATACATGATTTATCACGTTTTTCTTACATTAATCGGATTGAACGTTATATTCTGTCGGAGTTTTGGGTATAGAAGGGTACATTCTTTTTGCAAGTGAAGTTGACAGGTGCTAAAAATTAAAAAGTTTTGCATCTGAAATTAGAATCTAATAATAACATTTTTGAACTTTCTTGTTTTACATACATGGGCCATAAACCCGAATTATATCTTTGGGGCAGACAACCTTGATAAAGTCATCAGAAGATGGTGACAGTCTTTTTGAAAATCTATTTGCGAGACATATTTCGATCAGTTCTTCAGCTAAAATAATGACTATGATTAAAATTATTTAAAAGTATTGAAATAATACGGAAAATCTGGTACACTAGTGTTTAGACTATTAATATACGAAGAATAATAAAAAAGCCATAAAACATGTTACGCAATCTTTGTAATAATCGACTAAGACCATTTTAACGCAACAATAAAATCATAGTAGTCAGAAAAATACTCTCTTAAAATGATCATTATTTTTTATTAAACATTTTTTTCTATATAATTGCGATTTTGTAGATGTGTACTTATTTGCCATAAGAAACGCGGCGGTGCTTCGTGGTGCAACCGCAACTTTACATGGCAAACTTCCTTTCTATCTGATGCAATCCCAGATCGGTTGCAATATCCGCCACAATAGGTCCGTATCTCGCTCGGTTGCTTCACGACGAAATGCGATTTTAATGACTGGTATCAAGTACAATAAACAAACAACATTGAAGCGGACAATGTTCAGAGCAAAACGATAATGTATGTTAGAGTTCGTAATAACAGCAATTTCAAATGCGGTAATGAACCGCGTTTTACCTGTGTTGGTATCTAATACAGTAAATACTTCATTTGTGCCGGTTCTAATATTTGCCTTTGTATTATAAAACAGCATAAGACACAAAGTTATGTATAATATTTTTAAATTTTATTTATCGAGCTTTTAGTAAAATGCACAACATTCAAATATTAATCAGTATGACTACGTTCTAAAATTTCGTGTTCGATAAAAATTAATTATTATAGAGTAAACAAAAAGAAAAGGTTCTCGAAAGGTCCTCGAGTGGCGACCAGAAGTCTGTGCTAGCGGTGTTGGTAACGTAGCTAAAATCGCAGGATGTCGCTGTATGCAACGCAGAACCGGTCATCGTCGCGATCTTTGGGGGAGGCTTGTCTATCGGCTGATATGGTGATGATGATGATGAAACATATTTTGTAACCACCTCATTGTTAAAAATTAATTATTAATAGAAGATAACAAATATTGACGGACTTGTTGGTAGATCCGCCTAGGCGTTTAGTTGTCTTAGGACATATTTACGCTTGTTGTATTTGAACTTTCTCGTAATTGCCAAATTTATGGTAGTGATATCTGCGTTACCGACATCACTAACAATTATTGTGATTACAACAACAACAAAAAAACTCTGCCGTGGCTATTTTTTTTTTAAATGAGTTTTCCACGTGATAATTATTATCTGAACTGGAATTCGGGCCTGACAAAAACAGTAGACAGAAACTCAGAGGACTATATATATTTTTAAAATTAAATAAAAATAAAACATTGAACAAACATTGTAATTGGCTTTATGAGAAGGCATCATTCCTAAGATGTCTTCTCTAAAGTCATTTACAATCTTTACAAGTTTCTTTGCATTCAGTAATGGAAGCTAAAAATTGGTCATAAAAAGATTTGCTAACTCAATGAAGTCAAGTCAAAACGAATTTTGTGTACTTAAACACAATTTTCCATACTATACATATTATACATACATATTTTGCTTCTGGTATTTATTTTATTAATATAACACATACACAAATACAAGCATTGCATAAGAAAGCACCTCATATTTATGCATATTTGTGCGTCTGAGTTGACTTTGTGTACAAAAAAAAAGTTTGAAAATTTATTTAAAATGGAGATAAACATTGGGAATTAGTGAAAGGGCCCGTCTCTTAACTGTTCGTAGTAGCACTAAAATTCGGAGTATATGCGTCTAAGTTGGTCATTACTTAGATTATTTAAGAAGAAAGACTTAAGCTCGTTTTTGATGTTGTTTGGTCTCAAATTATCTTACCATTTTGTTCTTAATTTCTCCGTTGTATGTATGAACAAATCAGCTATTTTTATATTTGCATCTTTTACTCTCTTACTCTATTAAAAAAAAACCCTAAATTTGTCGTACATTTTTTTATCTTTTTTAATTGTTTAACAAAATTTAATTGTAATATTGCAATAGTTACTGCCCCTTAAACTGTACTATAATAATAATATATTTCAATAATGATATTTGTAATTGAATGTTGATTGCCGATTTATAATTTGTGAGCGGTGGGCGGCGTTGAGCTGAATTTCTCTACGTAATTACGTGCGAACGATCCAGGAGCCGCGTGCGCACTCCACTTCGATTAAATAGATAAGTATAGCGGGTTTTATGTTATAATCTACGCACGATATTACGTTCATTTAAAGTAAATAATTTTGCATTAGTATTTTTTCCACATTAATGTTGTTAAATGTAATAGATGGAAAAGGATGTATAGCTCATTTGCTGCCAATTATTGTACGGTACACACTAACCAAATATCAATGATTTCAAAAATAATAAATGACCTAATGATAATATACTGAGAAAAAGTATTTTCGAAAGACGAATACTACCTATTAAGATAAATTATTGTTTATTATTCATCCCTGCACGCTTTGTACTGCCAAAATTATTGGTTTGTCGCATCTTAATAGAAAAAATAAATTATTGGAATATGTTTTAGAGTAACCACATTAAAAATTGTAGAACACATGTAGAAATATATTCACCTGCATATATGGATATCTTTGATATGGTTCCAATAGGACGGTGCCACGAGTCTCCTAAATAATTAATCGTTATAATTTCACAAAATGTGGCATGCGATTTATTAACACTTTTTTGTGGCCCAATATTAAGGTCTGTACAAGTACCCTGGTTTGCAATCACTAATCTTAAAATACGAGACATGATTAACGAAATAAACTCGCCATATCACTAAAATGTGATTGAAAATTTAATTAAAGAATCGACATCTGCATGTTGTCTTGGTGGAATTTGTTTAATTTTTTTTTATTTTCCATCACCGCGTAACATTATCGTTTCGTATCGGAAACAGTAAAATTAATTTTATAAAAGTTACCAGTTTTATGATAAAGTTTGTCTTCTCGTTATTAACTGTTATATTTTTTTTTTCATATTGAGCTGTTCGCTTGCTTATTATAGACAATATTTAAACCTCCAAGTTACCAAGCGAACATGGTACCTAATATTCAAAAATCTCAATGTGATTGAACTAAATGTGATTTTTCTTTTGTTTCTGTATAACATCTTCATTGCGGTTTCTCATACCAAAGAAATGACATGAAATAATTTTTCAAAAATTTCTTAGTGTATGTATGTATATATTAATGTATTTCCTGGAATAAAAATGGTTGCAAACGATGTTTTCCTCTACTACTCATTTTTTGTTTTATGTAATTTTAAATGAATGAATTTTTAATCATTACCACTTCGCCAGGAGTAAACTACAAGAATTTTTTACCTGCTATTGTATTATTTTTAGCGCCAAATTGAAATTTGCACGTCGTACCATATTAGTTTCGTTATACCAGTGTTTAATTTATTGATATTACTGGGCTAAATAGAACATGGGCTAAACAGGAATATTCTTATTCAAAAATCCAAGTTAGCATCCAAGCGTCAAGGATCGCTATTCATATGTTTTTCATAAATAACTTATTTAAGTTTAATATAAAGGATATAAACGTAACTCATTTACAAATTCCAAAAACAGTGAAAAGAATTGAAAGCAAGTGAGCAGCTTGTTTAATGGCCCTTAAAGCATTGTTAAAGTGGATATATTCCTTGTGTTATTAAATTCATTAAATTTGATTGCGGCAATCGCCAGGCCGAGACATCCTGCTAGGGTGCCCGCACACCAGAGTTCCTTCCCCGTCGTCTTACTGTAGCGACCGAATTACACCGTTCTGATCATTATGCGATTCGTTTTCTTCGAGTGTAGGGTGTCTATACACCGTGATTCCTCACCACACCTTTTTATTCATGCTCCTCCGTTTCGGTCCGGTACATTTTGGTGAATGACCGTCGAGAGTTGGAACAAGAATGGCAGGATTCATGGTATTTAAGCACAGACTGGTCGACAGATTTTCCTTAACGGACGTCGTTCTTTATCTGCTAGTTTTAATCGTATCTGTTTTGATAAAAAATGAAGGTGCGTATTATCTTTTTTTAATTTAAACTGATGGAGAGCGATATGATTGCCTATAACATTGTGGTGCTGCATAGATATTCATTACTCTGCGTAACAACATGTTCCAGATCATTGCAAACAAGAGAAAATTCATATAAGAACGGGGTAAAACGGAACAGTAAATCGTACGCAGTAATTTTTGACGGTAAAAATAGACGCTGGAATGTGACCTATCTAGACTGCCAAGATATTCAACATCATCACTATTTTCAACCACGGCTGGACATGTGCCTCCCTCGAAAATTCCCCATTTATGGTTAAATATCGATCACCTCATCTATCTACCTTATGGGTAGATGACATAAGCTCCCCTTCTTTGTCCCTAATGTCACTCCAGAAGAACCTCAAGGCTTCAGTGGCTGTCTGTTCGTAATTAATTTAAACGTTTAAAACTATTCACAAGTCAAATATATTCTCTTTAAGAACATTTAATGACCAAAGTGAATTAAAAATAGTTTGCCATTATTTTATTAACTAAAAAAAATAAGGGACGAAAATAGAAGACACAGACGCAGTTTTTAGGATGCACAGGTACAGAAACAAGAAACGTTATCGCTTTCAATGGGAATTAAGCAGAATTATTATCAAGAAAGTGTTAAGAAAAGTTAATGACGACCTGACAATCCGAATTTCTTGACCAAAAACTGTGATAATGAGCGTCTAAAATGGCAGTACACGGTTAAATTACTGTTGAATGTATTTTTTGGACAAAATGTTTTTAACGTCTCATAATTAAGCAAAACCATAAATTATATGGCTACCAGAGTACCCAATAGGCGTATCCCGAAAACATAACAAGGATATTCTGCTATTGTATTAACGAATTTTTAAGGCAATGTTTTATACTTACGTTGTTACATTTAATTTAATTTTCACACGTGCTTTAGAGCATTTTGATTGAGATTTTTTTTAAAAAACAAATTGCCAGCACAACTGGCTAGTCGCACATGGAAACGACTACATCAGGCACGTCCTTCTTTGGCCCAAATGTATATAACTTGTTGACTTTCAAAGTATAATTAAAGTAATGCTTGATATAAGCATGGTTATAGTGGGTGCTGACATCTGAGGGCGAAGGTTTGTTTTCAAAACAAATGACGTAAATTTAAAAAAAAAAGATTTATTATTCTTTATACAGAGTGATTAGTTAAGAATGTAAAATTTTAAAAACCATGCATGCAGAAATAATAAATAAGGTGTAAGCGTTTTCAAACCTGGGATGACTGTTTATTAAAATGAATTATAGTTTTCTATTTGTCCCTGAAGACTTTGCACCGCCAGAAGTTATTGGTTTGTAGCATTCCATTAAAAAAATTTATTGAAACAAAATTCAAAGTCGTCACTTTATATAGGGCGATTGGATATAGGTGTATAAATATTAAAACTTTTTGTTAACTAATGAGTTATACATTCACACCTTTAAATCTTTTATGCCAATAACCACCCTGTTTAAATGATTATTAATATTATTTTAATTTAAGTTTTCTCGTCAAAACGTTCTTGTCATAAATTGACAATATATGAAACATTGATTATGTACAAAAAAATTAGTTTATAATATGTCTACATTTTTAATTCAAAGAAATAAATCATCAATCTTTCCACAAATGGACACGCGTTCTATAATTCGCATAACGTCTCATTTTCAAATATCTCGTAATTCTTTTATTATTGACGTATCACGTAACGTATGAACGTCCGCACGTCGTGTAATTTCTGCAAATGACGTCCAATTACGAGGAGGCAGCGAGACGCCTCGTGCGTCAATTAGGCGTCGCCGCGCACCTGGCTCGCGAGGGAAGTGGTCGCGAAGCGATTCCTTTCTCGGTACAAACCATTACCGCTGGTCTATCGGGGTCAGTTGCATTGCTATTCGCGCCTGCAATCAATTTATTCGACTCCCTCATCTTAGTTTATGAGCTTATTGTTTCAATCTTCGAGTCCATTATAAATGGCTCGAATTTATTTCATTAGTCGAATTATGTCGACTTTTTGTATATAAAAGTCATCGATGCAGCCTATTAAGTGAGAAATTGAATGGAAGAATAACAATAATATAACCATAATGGTACGAAGAAAAAATATTTTACGACGTAAACCAAATTGTAACTTTTATTATACATTATATTATAATATCATACACAAATATGGAGGTTCGAGAATGTTTAGTGAAGATTTGCAATTAAAATTAATGATGTGTTCGTAGGTGTAAAAAAAACGTTTATAATTGGTGTCATCCTTACATTTTTTGAATAAGCTGACATAAAAACCCTGGGCTAGGAACAAAGACATTTAGAATTCCACAAAGTCAAGACAACTAAAGTGAATAAAGATCATTGAAGATGTAAATTATTTTCCTTTTAAGTATTGTGACTGTGTGGCGTTTGTAGAATATTTCACGTTTCCTAATTCCTTATACATAAGCATCCAAACAATCTATAAATACAGTTCATAATCAAGGCCTAACATAACATAATAAAGAATAAATTTCAATGCTTCGATTATACTAACTTTTTAGCACTTTATCAATACTTTTGTTTGTTATTCACATAATACATGCGTTACATCAATAACAACATTTTGTAACGTGTTGGGATTACTTATTTTTTGAAATGAAAAGCGTTCAACCGATGGTAAATGAAATCACGATTACATTGTTTTCACACACTGACCTTCAAAGTTATATTTTGCTGTTTAAAAAAAATAAGTTAAAGAAAATTCATATTTGGTTGACAAAGCAAGTTGGAGCTATTATTAAAATCTGGAAGGCAACAACAAATATCATTAAATAAGCCGGAGAACACAATTACTAGTCTTCTTCGAGTTTTTCGCAATCACTTATGTTCTAAATAAAGTGTTCTTATTTCAAAATCCTTTTATTTTTAAGTTTACATTATTATAGTTTATACTAATTTCACAATTTGATTTTTAAGTAAAGTGAAATAATTACAGAGCCCTCAAGCCGGAATGACTGTCATAGTTACGTTGCTTGGGTAGTGTTTACCCACACAGTTAGTAACACAGGAGATTTTTATATATAAAGAAAGTCCATTATTTGCCTTTATGTGGTATTTACAGTTTCCATTGATTTGAAGTGACCAATGCTTGTCATCGAACAGTCGGGAGCCCCTCTTAGATATTTTAGTACATACAGACTTTACACTGAAGGAGGCCGAACTTTTACATCGTTTGTTTGTCCGTTCTATTGAGTATATACACAAGGCACCTTATACAGAGGCTATCGAGATGATGTCTTGAAATTTACTGATTTCACGGGCATAAATAATCATAGCCCTGAAGACGCTTAGCCTAAACTTTATATATATAACTCAGGGGTTACCGTGGAACCCAGGTTTGGGGCGAGAGCACATGAATTATCACCGAATTGGAAGGAAATTAAACCTTACGCAGGCGATCCATGAAGTAACAGGACGCTAGAGGGACCCCCGAAGGATAGTTTTATTGGTGTCCGAACAGGCAAAACCTCCACTTGATCTGCTGTTGCAGTCTGTAATTTTCACTTCATTCAGAAAGTTTTGATTCGCTGGATGAAGTAGCGGTAGAATGAATTTATCAACGCTTCTATAAGAGAGACACAATTACAAGTGTCCGTTCGTTAGAACTAACAAATTATAATATGTGTGTTTAAGTCTACTTATTGAAATTATAGGGGCAGGTTAGTATTATACATCAATTAAAAAAATATACACAGAGTGAATGGTTATGTGTGTAAAAACTTTAATTGAGTAAATAAATTGTTCATTTGCCAACAAAAACTTTTACAAATTAAACACATATCAATCATTCTGTATAAAGTGATTTTTTATTTATAGTAACTATACATCTCCACCTTAAGACGGCAAAGACCTTGTACTATTTCATTTATAGTTTTTTTTTCTGTCTTTATTTCTTATTTTTTATATTAAATTACTTAATTGTAGCTCTTATGATTGTTTCATGTAGATCTATATTTTAATGTTATAATTATGCACGAGTGCTATATATTAAAATCTAATAAAGGGCATTTAGCATGATGGTAAAGCTTGTTTGTTTTTTTGTCTCACTTGTCTACATCTAATTAATTTACTTTTAATTGACTTAGCTCCTATTTCATATAAAATTATCATTAGCTTTATACCCTGTACACCAATTTATTATCTATTTATGTTATACTATTTCTATTATCCAATTTATTTTATACAAATCTATTCAACGGCGCCTGACAAACCGTCAGCGGCCGGAGCTGTGTTCATATAAAGTGATCACTCTGATATATGTTACATTAATATATTTTTCTATAAGAATGCGATGACAATAACTCTAGCCAGTATAAAGTCTGCAGAAAGAGATAGTAAAAAAATTTAATTAAATAATTTTAATTTTAGAATTAGTTTACGCGTTTTCATACTATATATTATTACGATGTTTAATATTGCTGAAAACATTGATTCCTCGAAAGGGTATGTCTACAATAATTGACAACAAATAAGCAGTACATAAACATCTTTAAAAATTTTACACATATAACCAATTACCCTGTATATTTCATACTTTAAGATTTCCATAGCAACAGTTATTATATAAACAGAATATTTCAACAGTTGTAATGATGTGGGATGCACAATGAACCACGTCTGCGCTTGGCGGAAGTGCCGATTGCGCCGCTAATGAGGAAGCAGTTACGACGGAGTATCCTGCGGAGCGCGAGTACTTTTATGGATGCTGTTTGCCTTCGAGGGACAAGTTCTAGGTAAACTTGTAAAGCGGCGGCACAAAGTATTGCAATGTCATCCCGTCGCAACAAGATTTTACATTTAATAATCCCAGTGTAAAGTGAACGAAAGGAATTTATGTAAATTATAGTGCCGTTCAACAACTGTTCTTCTCTTAAAGATATTTTTATTAAATTGAAATAGTTAATAAAGTAAACAAAAAACTTGTTATCTAACTATTCGTAAGGATTTTTTGATTAGACAATATATGAAAAATTTTATGAGATAAATGTTGAATAAATTTTAAATTATTTGACTAACACGTCAGTAGTATCTATGTGGAATCAAGTATTTAAATTAATCATTAATTTAATATCGTGTCTTTTTTTCCTTCATGTAAAGGATGCCCTATAAATCAACGTCAAGTCGTAATCAATTGATAAGAAAGTACTAGTTACGAAAAAATAATAAAAAGTATTACATACATTATTTTATATAGTAATTAAATAAATGAATTTCATTAAAAGATGTACATTATTTTATTAGTAGGTAAGTATAGTATGGAATGAGGTAATAAATTAAATATTCATAGACGTTAATAACGTATTGTAACAGTTTTGAACTATTAATGGCAATTTAATATTGGTTTAAAATTCTTCACCTCAGAGTGACCACATTATCTTAACCAGAGACCCAGCCATAGCGAACAATTGCTTATAAAAAATTCAATACTAGACCCTTGTATGCAGCTGTATCCCATGGATTACCGTTATCTATCTAATACTCAATACAAAACATTCGGCATTTATATGCACATTTTTTTATCTCAACGGTCATCCATGGTCTGACGAGTACGGAACCAAGACGTAGTCACTGACCCATTGCACTGGGAGCTCCTTGACCTTAATCAGGGAGCACCTGTTTGGGGGAACAACGGAATAATTCCTTGGGGAATCGTAATCATGGGAATCAATTTTATTGTGAAGGGGACTCCGCAAATGTTTAGTCAACTGAGCTCAGAAGAATGTCGCTAAAAGCACACATGTTCAATGTGAGCTTGTATATTATTATTATAATACATTACGATATTAAAACTGTAAATATTAGTACGTAGTTTATTTTAAGTTTAAGGATATCTTTACTCGGGCGGTCAATTTGTAGTTTCTATTAAATCGAGCTAGCTCCACCGGCTATCTTGTCTATAATTAAATTGATAAAGTCGAGAATAAAGTTAATAAATGATTACGTATAGAGTTATTGGAAAAAGGTAGTCAAAGCTTTGAAGATGTGGGTGTATAGCTTTGATATTATTATGTCAAAAACCGTTGATTCTAGGATTGGGTACATTGGTAGCAAATGAGCTATACTCCTTTAAAGCCTTTACATCTATTTCCAATCATACTGTATATGAAAATAAACAAACTGTGCGTAAGAATTATATTCCAGTTTAACCCTTTCAGGACCATAAGGTTACAGTACCTTATTTAATCAATTTAGCTAAATGTAATGAATTAATAGGCATCCTAAAAACATAATTTATACTAAAAATTCAAAAAAGTTTTACATTTTTTTTGGAAATTTATGGGACAAATATGTCCCTATGGTCGCTAAGGGTTACTTTCTATTTAAACTCTAAATTTTGGTTTACTTGTTGGTAAGTCTGTTTTGTTGTAAATAATGTACATTTGTTACTTAGTGTACTTTTTTTTACTTGTTTATGAATAATATAAATATAATAGGGCAAGTTATTTGTGATACTCGGCAAAACAATTCCTGTTATTAGATGATTGGTTGATGATTAGATGGATTGTTTTTTTGAGACGTTGAAGGGTCAGGAGATTCTTGCCGTTGAAGAGTCGTTGTTTCTTCAACCTCGACATCAAATACCCCTTGGTCATCATCCTGTACTAGAAGTCTTTGGTCTTCGCCATCAAGCACTAAGTCATCTTCCTCATCGCTATTGTCACCCACAAAAATTTGAAGAATTTTATTTTTTCGACGTTCAAAAACTCCACGTCCCTTATGAAACATATTCTGAGAAAAATATGAATAAGAAAATGATAGCATTTTGGTATATCACCAGGCCAAAAGTTAAGGAATCCCGTAAAAAGTATCCCTTTACGCCGACAAGGACATCCGTGTCCCATAATCTTTATAACGATTTATGACAGAATACAACATAAATACATTACTACTGAATATTTAGAATAACAATTTACTTACCAGGTAATGATAATTTGACACTGTAAAAACTTGAAGAGCCCTTTTATAATATAAATTATTTATTCCAAACAGCAGATCATTCGCGCCAAAAGAACTCTAACGTTCTGATGACGATAAACAATAAACGGTGTTAGTTATCCTATATTGCCAGTAAAAAATAATAAAAAGGTACTTTCCGAAATATTAAAACAAAAAAATAATTTACAATGGTTACGTAAATATTTAAATAATCCATGATTTTTGCTTGGGACACCGGCGTCCCCGTGGTCGTGAAAGGATTAATGGCATCGTAGTTGAAATTAGGTATTGGCTATTCTCCTTTTGAGAGCTAGAATTTCGTATCAAAATGTGTTAAGAGCTGATGTAGTATTAGACAGTTTGTATTGCGTGATATGTGGTTTATGATAAGCAAATTATTTTAAACAATTCATTGTTATACCAGACTTTCTACCAGATAAATTGCTGGTAATATTCTAAAAAATAAATGACAGAGTACAATTTAAACTAAATTTGTAACTCATACTTATGTCATTCCTGCGTTATATTTTGATAAATTACCTTGAGTCAATTTTTTAAAAATATTTTTAGTAATATCTTTATTTACTTAAATTATTTTTACTGCTACTTTTAAAACACAACAGTATAAGATTTAAAAATTAATGTTTTCTTCATAGCATTAAATGTACAAATTCCCGCCAAAAATTACGCTGCAAATGCCGCACAGTTATCAATGGATGCGGCAACAAAGACTTCATTCATGCGGCGGGCACCTGTAGAGGGGTTCCCCACACGTGGCAACATATGTGTAGCCCTGACTCTCACCTGGTAGAGGAAATCTCACCCCTCAGCCATGAGGGGTAGGTTTTGTTTTACTCACACATGTCACAGGCGGCTGCTACCGACAGATGCTAAAATACGTTGGCGCTGACATCGATTTCATTGTTGTAATAGTTTAAACTGGGGTTTTTGATGACTTTATTAATAAAACAAGACGTGTTGCGCAAAATTTGCATTGCACGAAATATACTTGTCTTATTTGAGCATGCACCTCTCAAAATTTTAAAATTTGCTAACTTCTATTAAATTTTAACACTTCACAGTCATAAAAATATTTTCTACATTTCATTACAGAAAGGAGTATATAGTAATAATATAACTTTAAAAAATCTAGGCCACTTCCAACCGGTCCTATTGTGTTTGGGGAAGGCCTATGTCCAGCACACGTGCTATGGCTAAAACGTTGATGATAATAACAAGAAATAACGTTTATAATAGTCGTTAAAGACGAAATGCAAACTTCGTCACAATGTAAATAATTGTCTACACATATTCAAAATACTTAGTGACATTAACTTGTAAATCGAAGCACTATTTGAAAATACGGCGTTTTAGATAAAATCATGTATAGTATTTTATTATTACCAGCTTGTACTGATGCCAATAGGAACAACAATCAATGCTGTTGACCTCAGTCGGCAGCTGTGTGTGGCGCTCATACCATCTGCGCATGCGCCGAACTGTATTGTTGCCTGCATCCACCATTATTTTGATTGTATATATTGTGTAATGTTACACCCTTTTTAAATGACCGTTTTAACTGTACATTATACAAAGTATCAATAGTAATATGAACGAATTATCTAATTGTAAGACCTGGTGTACTACCAAACATACGAGCAATGATCGTGGTTATTATCTATTAAATTTAAATCGACTATGTTATGAGATAGTTATGTAAATTTTCTTTTCTGCTATAATAACATATATAATATGAAACGTGGTATCTCACTTTACTCACTATTCTCGTAGATTATCATAAGCTTACGAAAATATTCATAGTATTGATAAAGAATTGACAACTAATTCTAAATATACAATATTTAGCATGATGTTATATCATTAATATTTTTAATTACAAGTTCTTATTCTGCTACATTATACTATATTATACTACAAATATTTAAATTTTATTATAAACAAAGAATGATTTACGTATGTGAATCGAAATTTAGAGGAAATTTTCTTAAATAAAACAATTTGGCTTATCTTTTAGGTTTGGTGTCATTTAAGTTTTTTTATGTAACTTCCATAAGAGGGGCAGTAAGCAAGATCAGAGATACTCTGAACCTATCATTTCAATTTCAGGTTCCTCTGCACCAACAAAAGTAGCTTCCATCAAAAAGATCTAATGTTCTGCCAATCGCCCCTGTCTTTTGCCTTATGTACATATTCTCACACAAAAAGATGTTCCTTAAATTTTTCCAGATTTCAAGTTAAATCACTATAATACATGTGTAGTTACTAATAAATAACATTGACGATTTGCATGGTGGTTTATCATCTATGGTGTCTATCACTAGGTGGATTGCCGACATAGGCAATTTCCGGGAAGTCGCTCTTTGCCTATGATGCCTATTCATATATAGTCATGGTGATGATGACGAACATAGATGATGACGTTGCAACAAGTGTTATCAGTGTCGTATATCTTTCGAAAAGACCACTTCGATTAAATTAAAATCATTGTTATAGTCCAAAATTCTCACGTTTTTTTTTTTGTTTTGGGTGCGGGGAGGATATCCGCGACCGGACGATCAACTCATTGACTCCATTCGGAAGGTGCACGGTTCGACGCCGTCACCACTCGGGCGTGTAATTGCTTCGTTCACAATAAATTACCAATAAATCCGCTACCTGCTGTTTTTATTACTCTCACCAACTGCCTTTTTCAGTATCTCGCGGAGCTAAACATCGTTACTCAACTCATAATAAAATCGTAAAAGAACTTTTTTTTATTAACTAGAAAGTTACGAAACATTCTATGTGCAATTGATACTGACCGCTTGAAAATAACGTACATAATCTAACATAGCGACGGATCTTGTATCCGATTTAATTTCATCACTCAGCGACTTTAATATCGGCATACAATGTCACCAACATGGAAAACTTTTTTACACACACACATATCTATTTAGCTGTACGATTGATACTCCTGGAAATAGACCTAGCTAATTGATTTTCAATAGACCATTATCAATATGTATATTTTTTATTTGGTAGTGAAATTTATAATTAATAACAATTTTCTAAACATCTTGTATATATGTTATCGTTACCATTATCTTCAATCCACAGTAACCCATTGGTAGTATAATACGCTGTAGGCTTACCTCACAGTCCAACTGTTGGCATCAAGCGGCCAGTTGCTGCCAGCCGTTTCTAATAGGCGTAAAGGTCTAGTTAAAAAGGTGCATGTATCAAATCGCGTTCTTCACCGTGAGATGCATTTATGCACGTAATCAGCATTGAGCCCGTCTAATGTTTGTTAATTTATAGATCGTTATATCAAAGGCTACGTAACCATGGTCCTTACAAAAGTAGATATTTTATTAGAATACTGTTCTTATTAAAAGGCGATGCAAAGTTTTACACGTGTAATTCAATTGAGATTCCACTTTACAGAGCGAGTTTCCTTTTAGCTTAGCTTAGTTGTGCTAATGGATACAAAATTTCCTTATAGCAAACGAGATATATAAAAACACGTTACCACAAACATTACGAGCATTTATTTAGTCCATCGTCTGTTAAACGGCCGTATCAAAGCCGCATTAACCAAACGTTCTAACGTTTGGTTAACGCGTAACAATTTACGAACCACATGTAAAAGTGTTTAAATGGGTATGTTTTAACATCGCTCCTTCTAATTCCTTAGTGTACGCAGTGTTGTTTTTCCAACTCCATTAAAGCGTTTCGATCGAACATCTGACAACGTAAATGTATTTTCAGTACAAACAGTGAACAGTTTCACAGTGTAACTGTGGAAATTAAGCGAACTCACACCGCGCCGGACCG
Source organism: Battus philenor (assembly GCF_028537555.1). NCBI lineage: Eukaryota > Metazoa > Arthropoda > Insecta > Lepidoptera > Papilionidae > Battus > Battus philenor. The sequence continues at coordinate 5,917,051 of NW_027181678.1, read as the reverse complement.
TGGAAATCTGCTCGAGTGAGTATTAATAGTTCAGGAAACAAAAGTCAAATGCAGCCCTAGTACATGCGTTGCGTGTGGTCAATGTTTATTGAATAACTTTCAATCAATTTAACAGATCTATGACCTTGTATAGATTGAAATTAAAAATGGTGGTGGTGGTGTTAAAAGTTATTTCGAAAATTATATATATATATATATATATATATATCTTTACTTCTATATATTGAAAGGCAAATTTCTGGATTTCATATTCAATAAGCATTCGCCGTTATGTTTACAAAGCAGTCGTCGTTGTCGTTTAAGCCCATAGACGTCGATTGCAAGGCGTACGGCTTGCCCAAAGATAAATCTACACAGTCGGCGATCGCGGTGTTGTAAACATGGTAATCTTATATAATTAATGCAAAAAGTGTTAATTATTTAAGTATATTAATAAAGGGAATCGAATCAGCGTCCTAGGATCGCATGTCTCAGCCCTCTACCGCCGGGCTACTACTGCTATATATTAACGTTTTACGTTATATTCATTGTCAAACATAATTAATCACGTATTCGCTATTACACATAAATAATTATAAATAAAAATATGGAATTCATTAAACTGTCCGAAGTAATAACTTAATTACTTTAAATAGAAAATAATAAACAAAACGCCTTCTTTAAGAATAACCAGTATCCTAACTAATATTCCTGGTACTTATCTCCGATTTCGTTAAGAAAGGCGACAGTCGACTCAGAAATGGAATCAAGGTATATTTTCAATACTTATACGGTATATCATAATATATGTTATATATCACAACGAATTAACACAAAAACAAAAATTTTCGATGACTCTAAGACGTACATAAAAACACCAAGTTTGTACCTGCCTTGTATAGATGAGTAAGTAATAGTATTGTGCAAGACTGATAAAAAAAAAGAAAAAACGCATTTGGTCATATATTTTTTAATCGTATTAACCAAAAACATTTGCTACAAAAAAAAAACATTTAACATGCAACAACAGCATTTTTTATATTTATGAATATTGCGTTATTTTACAACTAACCTTATTCATAAAGGAATACTATTTTCATTAAAATTGTAAAAAAAAGTATATATTATAATTTTTTAAAGTAGAAAACAAGTTTTTTCTTTTTAATTTATACAGAAAGATAATAAATATTTATGGCTACAACTGCAATTTTGTGTATCAATCTGACATTTGTTTATGCTCCCGTAAGTTGGGCTCCAATTATCTCCGTAAGGAAGTCTTGCGGCGATACAAGTTTTAAGACAAGGCATTGACAACTCTATTAAAGGAGCCACTTTAACGACTCACTAACAGGTTATATTTCCTATTTAAGTTTAAGATGACAAGTGACTGTATTAAGTCGAGTTACTATTTGGCATTTGTATCGATCATTTGTAACGATGGACAAACGTTCAATTTTCCGATAATTATTGCAAAAAACAGTAGTACAGTATAGTTGTTGACTGGTACTTACAGCTGCAAGATGCAGGTTCGATTGTCAGCAGATGCAAGTTTGAGTAAATTATGTTTTATCACCACTACTCACAAACGACGAAGGAATATTTTACTTTCGGAAATATAATTTTAAGGTCCAAAAACACCAGCGATATTTAACAAGTCCTTTAATGTGTGTGGAAGCATCCATCCGGGATATAAGCCTCTGGGCTCAAATTAAAATACCATTATGGTATATTGAAAGAATTCTTTTCTTTTTCTGTACTAGTAGTGTACTTACTTTATTTACTGATCAAATATGAAATAAATAAACAAATTGTATGATCGAAAAATACTGACCGATGCAGCTGTTAAACGACAATATAAATTTGCAGAGCGTTAACTACCAAATGCGCCAAAGTCAAAGCAAACTGACAAGCGCATGAAGTTCATAGCGAACTGCGTAATGTGGCAATAATTATTATATAAAAATTTTCAAGCTTCTGTACAATTTTCTTAATTATTTATTCCATAATAACCCCTAATAAAGTATTATAGAAGGAAATTAATAAAAAAATAGAATGAAATCGGTTCTATCGTTCTCAAACTGTGATGTGCCCAAATAAAATTGATTAAGTTTTTTTTTCTATATATTTAAAAATATTCAGAAATATTAAAATAATAATTACATATTCTCGTCAATATCAATATATTACTATAACGCATCAGTAAGTGTTTTGGATTCCATTCACGTCGTATACTTAATTGTCTCAGAAATGTTTACATCATGAAATCATTTTGTATCTAAAAGTGATAAATCTGACTGGCCGTTCTTATATACGTCGACCATAAATAAAGTGGTCCCTTAACTAAGGACTTTGAAATATTTTATACCGTAGGTTTATACAGAGCTTTTACCTTGTGGTGTGTGATACGGCCCGCCAATATCTTTTTTACCGTCATCGCCAAGGTTTATAAAATTGTAAGGGCTATTATAGTAAATACTGAATAATGACACTAACTGCAGCACTCTCTAACAGGAGCATTGTAATATAGTAATCCGTGTATATAGCAGCAGATGTAGCCGTTGCAATGCTGTTCTTATTTTGATATTTATAAACTGATAGGACGGATAAATTTTTAAACTTTTTCCATTTATCAATTTCACCGTTCGTTATTTTTTTTTTCTTTTAAAAAGAAATAGCATAGGCTTTACACATATAGATGACACGAGAATTTGATCACTTTCAAAGTATATAAATTTGCAGCCAGATCACATGCCGTCCTAGTCGACAAGAACGGACTACTGCATACTTGCAGTAGATCCACGAAAAACATTTTCCTTATTAATGGTACAATCAGCTCAAGAGTTTATTCCCTCGCTTATTTTAGCGCTAATGTTTCCCTGAATTGATAATTATTTTTTTTGACCCGGATTTACACTATAGACTTATTGACACTTACAGATTCTACGCACTGAAAGCACGAAAAGGCTTGGAATAAACTTCTTTCACGTATTTTAGCCCGAAGGCTCTTTAAAATCAATTTGAGGACCTTCCCTTCCATTTTTCGAAATAAATTTACGAACACGTTACGATAACTCGCATATATTAAAATACTATTAATGAAAATATACATGAGATTGAAGATTCCTGTAATGCGTGATAGTTTCTGTATATGATGACTGTTACTTGGATTGCGCCGGACTGACCATCCACTCAATACGGTGTGACCCTTCGTTTCAACACGATCTTAAGAAAAAACGTTACTCCGACATTTTTTATTTGTACAACAGCATCCGACGTATGATGCTTCTTTACGGTACGATCGTAAGGCGATCGCCTGTGCCGCCATTACCTGTAAAAATCTAGTATACAAATAATATCATTCATACTACAGTTTCCATTAAACGAAAATAAGTACGTTTTTTTCAGAAAATTAGGCAAAATTATTTTATATCTCAATAAGAAGGACTAATATAATTTTATATCGTCTGATTTATAATGCGTTTGTTATATTTATAATGCGACATAACTCAAAATGCATTCCGCTACCAATATTTGCAATTGTAATAGTAAATACAACACGTAACGTGTCGATAAACATTACCTCGAGCATTTACAATAAGGTTAGTTTACATCAACCGGCTATTATGTTAGTGCACCAACGTAATCGACAAACGATTGACGTCAGGTCACTAACTATTCAAAATGACTACGCTAAAAATACGTTTAAAAATTTCATGAATTTTTACTTTTCATTGTCTTATTAATCCTACCTTTTTATTTATGTGAAATATATAGATAGTTAAGTTTCTTTTTGTTTTTATCAAACTAGACCTCTTAATAAAAAATAGCAGTTTATTATTATTGCTATTTATGTTAGTTACTAAAATTACCAAATTAATAATGTTTACTCTCCTAATCACAAGTTTTCTCTTAGAGATCATGCACCCTGTAACCTATGCTGATTGCGAATCATTCTGTTTAGTTTGGTATCTACCAACCTTTAAGAATTTTAAGCCTTAGGAGATGCTGAATCTTGAGGAGACAATGCCTGACACCTGACTTGCAGGCTTAGCCTAAATCTCTTTTCCATAATCTAATTTGGGTGCTCTTGGAAACCTTATCTCCAGCCTTTACATCACTTGCAATGAGACTATCGAGTGCTTTGGGGGCGCTCTAGGAAGTAACTTAACGCAAGGGCCTCCAGTAGGTGACGTCGGTAGGAGTAGCTAAGTACGCATTTAGTGTTTCGACAAAAGGGCAGCCGAGAAGTAAACTAAACTCTGGCACATCGCTACCACCTCGGATAGCAATAGCGCAGAAACGAGATGTGACGGAAGAAACTCTAAGAGCCCTTCTATCTAAGATGATTATGTATATACCCCATGTTATATACCCCGGTTTATTAATCACAGACGCAATATAAACTTAATGAATTAGTCACATGCAATAATATTAATAAAAAAACTTATGATTGTGGCTGTAGATGATCACTCACAATCGAACACTAGTGTTATATGATGCAAACAATAACACAACATTGATCGTCAGTGATCACTTTGAGTTAGCATCTGCGAGCGTCAACACTACGTAATAACAGTAAAAATAAAAATTGATGTCAAACAGACTAACGAATATTTAAGTGATCTTAGGAATTTTTAAAAATAAATAAATATAATAATAAAACTACTTTACTTGTACCATATGAAATAAGAAATAAGCGAATTTTAAAAAATGAAATAAAAGCGCTTTGAAAACTCGTGGATTGGCAATATTGAGTCAATATGAAAAAAGATTTAAAATATACTTTATGTCTAAATTATAAGGTGCATTGCTATTTGATATGCATTTGACGTATAAGGCCTGCGCAGGCGCCGTCACCTGCGCTGCTTCCCACGGTGACTCACTACAGATATAGATATCAAAGCGGCGTTATGGATATCCTATTGCTCTGACGTCTAGGTATTTGATATATAAAGCTTGCCGGCAGTAAATGAGAACTTAATAATAATTTAACTAATTCGCAAAACCAAAATATTTACGTTTTAATTTAGTGAACTGGTGGTATATTTTCCTTATTAACTTTGATGACCAATTAATTAATATTATGATAATATTAAAGCATCAAAATAGAAATTAATTCTATTTACGAAATATGTTAAAGTTATGTTTTAATTTATTTACAATGAATAGGCAAATATAGTATAATTTTTTTATACTCATTCTGTCCAGTAATTACTCATAAAATTAATTACAATCAAAATTAGCATTCATATGTACGTAATTCTTTAAGTAAGATTTTAATTACTCATCCCTATTGGTTTCTTATTTATGTTTATTTATTTCGTTAAACTATTCACTGTAATATTCTTATCATAACAAAACAAAAATGATATTAAAATAGATATATCAAAAGAATAGTGCAAACGATAAAAAATTGCGAGGCATCAGATTAAATGTTGGTGATTATTCGAATAAAATATACGGAACAAACAGTCTAAATTTTGGACAAAAAATATATCTATGTACTGCAAATTGGAAATCATTTTGAGACTCATTATATCGTATAATAGGAGTTTTTTATATAATACGTTTGTTTTTAAAAAAGGAAATAAGAGCCATATCATTTTTTATCTAATTTTGATTTGCTCTCACACTTTATAATAACAAAGGAAACCATATTAAAGTGGTATTAAATAATTGTAACGTGTAACACCGACTCGCATCAGCTAGAAGTAATAAGAACAAATAAAGACGGTTATTATCTAGGTGTTCTCTCCGTCCGTGTGCACCTGCCATTAGTTCTCACGATTTCTTCTCTTTTGTAACTGTTAAGCGATAATTATGGGAATGTGAAATTTTTCTCACATTGAACATAAGCAAACCATTGGGAGATGGAAATATTATGAATTGTTGGCGTGTTTTAACGGCTCGTGAGCCATCGAATCACGATCAATGCAGAAAGAACTTTAACCGGCCTATGTACTTTTTTTAAAGCATCTAACTTTATCTTAATAAAATACGGGTATTTTACTATTACTATTTACTCTTAGATAAAACACGTTTCACAACTTTTTTCCACATTCTTTAGATCTTTTCAAGGTCATAAAAAATCAAACCCACCAGATATTAAAAATGATATATTTCATAGAAAAAACTCTTTTCTCTTATTAGGACATTATAAAATCTTAAGTAATTTAATCCAATCCTCTACAATTTTCAATTCGATTTCAAACTCGATTCAAAACTTAAAATATAAGAAAAAAATCATTATATCAATCTAAAAAAAGTAATTATATGCAAAATTAAATTAGAAGTACCAGTGACTTCTCTAATTCTCTTTAAACGGCATGAGAAAGGCACCAATCTGTTTAAAATTGTTATATATTATTTAAACTATGAATTACCAAAGTTGTAATAAATAAATAAAGACTTATTAAACGTTTCTCAACGAAAATGGGGTAAGTGCTAAGTGGACCAAAATATAGTGCCATCTAAATATGTCATCTTCCAAGTGTAGTGGAAACTATTTGACTAAAATGTCATAATCAGTCATCTAAAAACAATTAAAAAGATATTAAATTATGTCATAGATAAGTATAAGTAAATATCTACGAGGTAAATTATTCGATAAAAATGACTACGCAGTCATAAATAAATCATACAGTAAATGAGCACAAGATTAGCGCACAGAAGCTGGTTGTGATTTCCTAAGGCGGCCCGCGCACCTGTCCGCTGTTCCCACACGTATGTTACACAATAAATGTCTTTTTTATTCATTTGCAATACATTTAGTGACTCTGCCAGGATGTTTGTAATGTTCAATAAACTCAACCATTTTAAAGTCAATATTAAATTATTTTTATTTACAAATTGATTTCGGCTTACGATTATTACTTAATAAAATTGCGGATATGTCATCGTATTGCGCTGCGTCGCATCCAGCGACTTCCGGCTACCTTGACTACGTCGTCGCATCTTCCAGCTTGTGTTAGACACTCTAAAACCTTTCGGCTCCAGTGACTGTCCGTCAATATGCCCGGTCCACTATCACTTCAGATGAGCAATTCTTCGAGCTACGTCGATGACTGGTTCTTCTGAGGGGTTTCCTCATTTCTGTTTTGATCTCGTAGCGAAGCTTTTAACATATTTACAATTTTATATTGTTCTGTGAGTGACTATATGACTATACTATATACCTTCTTATATGCTACAAATATCAAAAAATACATAAAACGGTATTTCTTTCGCTTCCAAACTAACTGAAGCACTTAAAAACGACAGTATTGAATTTGGTGTATGCACAAATAAATTGAGCAACCTGGCTGGCTTATAGTATTAAATCTGAGTATTAAAGTAAATTTACAAATATGTATAAATTCTAACACAACACTGGATGCAGAATGTTTCCAACTGGTTCCATTGGAATACTTTGGTGAAGGTATATGTCCGTCAAAGGGCGCCTTACGGCTCAAATGATGACAGCGAGGAGCTCAAAATCCTGAAACCTTTTCGCTGGAGCTGCATTTCGAGGTTTAGCTTTCCAATTCCAGTGTCACCTATAGTAAAGTTTTGATTGTTTTATAGTAGTACCGAAACTGCTGTACCGCATAGTAGACATGAACGTGGCGAGATGGGGGATACTGACAGCACTGTTCTAACAGACTATCTTTTTCTCGGACCTCATGTTGCCGCACTTTCTTAAGGTGCGCTACAACGGTTTTGATAGCACTTTATTATCTGATGATTAATTAAGTTACCCAAATAATCTGACATCCCGTAAACCTAATTAAAAATAAAATCGAACAGGACGTAATTTTATGAATTAAAATTAAAATAAAAACGACGATAAATGAAAGCGACTCAATTATGTACGTACTGTTAATTTTAAGGTAGTCTCATTAATAATGGTCGATGCGATATCGTTAAAATACCTCGCGACAATGTACATGATTTCGTGAATGTCGCGCGGAATCGAAGTCGGACACGGCTACACCTGCCCGAGGTTCCCACGCCGCGCACTGGTCAACAACCACTCTGGTGTCAGCGGCACTGCGCTAACATCCGCAATCTTTGCTCAATCTTTTTCATTTTTTTTTAAATGCTACACCGGTCGAAAATTGTATCGCAGTGTATACTAATTGTCATAAGGTACTGATATGACTACTGATATAAAATATGAACATTAAGACTTGCGATTGTACGTCACGAGTTCGACTTCCACGATACAATAGAAATATATAGGAATATAATTTGCATTTTGTGCATTCATTATATAGGATTGCTAACGATCACAAACAAAATTCCAGAGAATGGACAGCAGCGTCCTCTGAATTCCATGATATTACACTGCGATCACGAACCCACCTGCCAAGAGTGGCGATTATGGTATATACCCCCATATCTTCGTGAGAGGCCCAAGCCTTGCAGTGCGTGTCTGTCGGCTGAAACGACATTGGACGTCGATGTGTTTTCAAGTAATCAGTTATAATTATATAAGATAATTTAACGTACAATTTTGAATTAATACTGAATTTATATTCTGTTTTGTAAAGTATATAAGTAATGGAACGAATATATATCTTTTTATTTAAAATTATTGATGTTAAAATTAAGGACAAAAAATCTGAAATAATCTTGTTTAATCGAAATAACCAATAACATAATTAGGCTTACAATATCATTTACCGGTTTATTGCCCATTACTGGCACATTGGTCGGTCCAGTAAAAACACTGCATAAAAACCGTGGTACGACATTTTTGCAATTATATAAGATTCACGTATATATACGAGCTCAATATAATATTTTCTTCTCGCGGATCCGTTAACATGTACCGTAAACATTGCCTGGTTTGTGTGTCCGCGTTATACGTTACGAGGGGCGGGATCCGAAGACTGAGAGTATCGGAGAGATTCCTTAATTTCATGCAATTAGCCGTGTGTGGTCCGAAAATGAGTTTTTAAGATATTTCAGGTAACTAACGTAATGGCACGGTTATGGGAACGACTTACCGGTTAAGGTTGTGTTTTGCGAAGTTGTGTATAATTACCCGATATACCTTTAGAAGATTTTATGGTAAGTTCCCGATTGTATTGACAAGCATTAACTTGCAACATTATTATAAAGAGAATTAATTATCATAATTTTTTATAATGAAACATTTTACACAAATTGTATGTTGTAGTATCACAGTCATAACAATTTGGCTCTATCGTTTTATGCAGTGTGTTTTTTTAACTCCAGAATTCAGATTTAATGCATTAAATAAATTACAGTGAACTATTAGAAATATTAACTTTTGACATACATTCAATTTCTGTTTTGTACTAAGTTATTGAATTAAAATTGATCTTAAAAATGCACTTTTCAATTCGATATTTGCTTTAGTTTTCTATTGTAATTAATTGAGAGATACTTTATAAACCTCTTTAAATAACAAATTATTCATTATCACAGTTAAAATTATTGAAAACCAAAAAGCCGACACTGAACCATATTTATCGAAAACTCTAATTATATATTTTTTTTTAGATTTATGACATAGTAAACAAGTATTGTTAATCTACTTAAATATTTTGCATTGCATATAAAACGTTTCATCTAAACCTTGTTGCAATGACAAGGAAACAATTTAAACAAATACCATAATCAGTCATCCTCTTTTCGTAATTGCCATACGTATCTATAACAAGAAAAATATTTTTTAACTAAAAAGAATAAAATTTGTTTTAGTATTTTTCACAGACGAACCCTTATTTACGATGACTCAAATAGCGGTAACTTAATCATTTACAGTTTTTCAAGTAAACAGTACACTGCGTAAAGCTGTTCGTTACTGACATAGTCAAACCCACTTATTATTATTAACAACACCATTTACTCTTATACCTGACATAAGTATATTATTTAACTCCATAATAGCATTTAGCCTTACATATACATAGCATATAGCACTACATATACGTACAGTTACTTATTAAAGGACGCATGCGAACATTGGATAAAGAGAGAACAAACTTTATTTTATTGATTAACATAAAAAATGCACATTGAACGCTTACAAAATAAACACGACGCTGCTTTGATATACAATATTAAATATAAATGTGTTTGTGTTCGGATGAGCCTCATTTTCAACGCTGCAAGTTAACGGCCATATAGTTTGTTTGTTTCTTTTCCTCTCAAATGAAGCGAAACGTGAAGAAACCTTGAGATCGGAACTTGTCCGGACTTGTAAACCGCAGTGGACAACCACTTAGCGACGTTATCCTTTTGTCAGCTTCGTTGCAGGTGTGTGATGACGTCACGCACCTCATGAGAATATCCTACCAGTTGCCCTTCTCACGCCTCCACCGAACGACAATTGCAAACCAGTTCAGGCACTGCAACGAGCGTGTAAGTGCCGTTAATGCAACAGGCACGGAGCTACGTTGCGTTGGAAAAAAGACTCCGACTCCATTCTGGTTTAAATCCAACTGGTACAGTTGTGAAAAAATGATACAAAATATAATCGTAAACACGGTCTAGAAATAGGTGGCTAGAAATAGAATTGAGACTATAACAACTTTATATGCAAGATCAACTACGCCAATAAGTTTGAATTCTACACACATCGCTGTGGTTTGTAACTTAATTAATTTTTGTTATCGTACTACATGTGTGTCTACAGTAATCCTATCTATATCTGCCAAAAAGATTGGCGTAACATATGTACAAATTGCGTATTATTTAAAAAAAAAAACGGAAATTTCTACGCTAAAGACACTGTTATCCTAAACGTTGAACGATTATCACAGCTACGCATACTTTTTTGTTAAAGCAATGTAGTGTCAGCTTGTTATAAAACGCTAGTTAAATTATTGAACCATAAGCATCCTTTCAGTCGTAGCACGTCCACTCAGACCTCCTCCTGTTGAATGCAGCCTGCATTAAGCGTTTTCCGTGGATCTTAACAAAGTCGCCTATTCAGTTTGCGGGTGGAAGTCCTATGCTGCGCTTGCCAGTCCGAAATCTTAACTCTAGAAACCTAACACCCCAGCAGCCATCTGTTTTCATAACATTCTCTCTTGCTTTCACAACATTCTATTTTACTCTTACCGCTAAGGGATGGAGGATGTCCGATCTTGCGACTTTCTGGAGGGCGGACCGCGAGTCGCTCAGTATCGCGCATGACCGCGCCGACCCGCTAGCCGCGTGCCCTGTTGCTTACGCTAAAGCCAGCAACTCTGCCTGGTAAGCTTCTTACTGTAAAGTTCTGTGGCGTTTTGCATAACGCAGAACGCCGCACCCACCTTATTCTCAATGCGGCTGCCTTCGGTGTAAATAACCAGATCGGCAGCCGCAATGGCAAGTCGGGCAGCCTCCTCACCTTCCTTGCAAATGAGGTTAAGCTCATCTGTATGTATGTTTCAAGTATTTTTATTGTCACTAAATAAAAAATGAAAATTGCCTAGTATTTGGTTTTGTAAGGTTGAGCTCTTTCATCCAGTCACACCTCAAAGTGAAACCTTAGCTACTGTGTAGACGTCTACTTTAAACACCATCAGCACTCCACCACTCAAATGCATTGGCATTTACTGCCTTTTCCTGAAGCAGTAAATGCCAACAAAAACTCTCCCACAAATTTTATTAATGAAGTAATGGCACAATAAATAAACAACGCTCACTATTATTGATAATGAATCAAAGTTACCCTGTTTAATTTATACAAATTACCATAAAATCAGTCCCACGACGGTGTCAATTGTCGACGAGGGTGGTAGCGTGTGCGCGGAAATACTGGCGGTGCGTGTAATCTATTCCAATTTCTATATAACGTGTGAAAATCAAAATCATCAATTGTATGGTTTAATCTCCTATTGTTTTCTTGATTAGGTCAATTTCCTCTTAAAAATTGTTTAACCGTTTCTGAATAAATATGATTTTATAGTTCACATAGCGGGTGCGTACGCTATGTGAATCGATTATGTTACATTTCAACTTAATATTTTTATTATTATTTATATGACATGAAGATGATAATATATGTGATATTATCATCTTCATGTCATATAAATAATTAACGCCTAGAGATATCTTGAGAAGATATTATAAGTAGAAAAGTTATATATAAGAAGCCCTTAAAATCGGATGAAGTATAAAAAAGCGATCTGTAGCCAATAAAAGTGTCGTGGTTTTATTACCAAAGTAATTTAAATTGCCAAAGATTGGAATAATTGGAGCAGTATAATGAGAAGGAAAATCACTTCGTGTTCAGGGTATCATGATCCTCAACAACAAGGAAAACGATGCCAGGAGGAGAAGGGTATTTAAAGCTTTTATAAAAAATACGTTTATAAACAGTAATAATTTTCAAATGAATCTTGCTTTACAACTAGTTTTATGATATTACCTTCCAAGTGTATGCCGTTCATTTACAATTAATAATTTATTGACATTTATCCGCATACTCGTGGCGCCATTGCAACTTGATGCTATTAACAGTAACAATATGACAACTATGAATCATGCTCTCAGATAAACAGCTGGTATATATAATAAATAAATCCTAAATCTGACGGAAACAATATTCAAAGAACTACATTTTTTATAATAAAGTACATATCATCAAATGTAACCTATTCTATTAACAGCAGTTATGGTCATTTTTATAAATTATGTGGTATAGAATATTACCAAACAGTTAATCTATTAGGCTTTAACAGGATCGAGATCTTTATTCAATGTCTTTAACATTAGCAGACATCATCCTTCATTTAAATTTTATGACTACGGAGATTTTTTCTGGTCTAAGTTTATATATACTGTTGCCGCAGAGAGCGATAAGCTCGTAGCATAAACTTGGTAACGTAATTCAAGTCAAGGGATCGCTGGAAAACCTCAGCTCAAACCGTTACATGACATGCAATATTATTGGATTGGTGTGCTGAGCTCTAAGAACGCTGGTCGGGCTTTCCTAGGAGTTGATCCCTGGCTTGGTCTGTCACTGAATACGCGTTAAACATTCCAACTCAAGGGTGTCCGAATTGATTTACACTTTAAAACAATGAATGCATTTCGAAATTTTGTCTATGCGCAGTGACTTGATACAACAAGCTTTTTGCGTCTAAATAGAGTTACGAGTAGGAGTCATCAACGCAAAAGTAATTATAATGTGTAATCACGCAACGCGCCGCTCTTTGATACACTCGAGACGATCGCGAGGCGGACATCGGATACGGCGTCAGCCGGTAATCGAACCCGGCCCTCCACACGTCGCGACGCTGCCTGCGCTCCGCTGAACAGACGGAAGGCCGGATGACAGTGCTGACTTACGTTATGCTTTGATGCGTACAATGCTGAGATCAGTTGTCTATACTTTGCATATACAACACGCATATCTTATTTACCTTCATATATATGTACATATATATATGTCTTTATATAATCATATATATATATATTAGTTGACTTGACGCTGTCCAATATTTAAAAATTATACAAGATGGTTGGTTATATGTGTATGAGCTTTTAAAGCGTGAATGTGTAGGTCACACACAAAAACGTATTCTAAATACAATTATATACGAGACGTACAACGATGATAATATTACATTCAAATGTTAGGTGTCCTCTGACCGCTCCGCGTGACGTAAAATATGGAGAGAAATATTACATTTTATTATGTAGCGCCTAATTATACGCTCCCTCAGCCCTCTTACGGGTGAAATTTTTTAAAATGCGTTCTGATCTCTCTTGTAAACAAAATATTCATATCAAATTCTAAGCCTCGAAACCTTAAGGTAAAAGAAATACCATTATAAGTCCGTTCCATCTAGAATATCTCTTTTATACAAATTAGTGCGAATGAAAATTCTTAAACACTATATGACATTTATTGAACAACGTAATACTGGTTATATCGACTTCTCTCGAACAGTGGCGACTCGAGAAAAAGAAAAAAAACTGTTGATCCCAATCAACACTACTTTGTACAATGCTAAGCTTTTATTATCTGCCCCGTCAAAAGATAGCCCAGTAGCAAAATGAGGTACGGTCAAAGTCGAGTTAAATTAATTGCAAGTCAGAACAGGCTATCGAAGCCGTCAGTTATCGAGCCTGATATACCGGACCAACGTGCAACCGGAGCAAATAATGTGTACTATGTTTTATGACTGGAAGATTAGCGTGGGACACTACGTTATGTGGATATCGTTGGGCCAAATACGCTTTAATAAATGGACTTTCCGACCTACGCGCCTATGAATCAGACGAAATACATGTACAATTTGATTCCATTTAGGCATTGTCAAAAAAAAACAACTTATTATTCTTACAATTATTATTAAAATTAGAATATCTTTTAGATGATTACAGAAAGTAAGTTATCTTTGGAGTTTTTACCTCTTAAAAGTCACTTCTTATTTACCATAAAATTGGATTTTAAATATATAATGATTTGTACTCCTCAAATATAAAATGATTAGATATAGGTGTAAAAGCTTTAAAGGAGTGAATGTATAGTTCATTTATCGGCGCAAAAGCCTGGTATAAAGTGATCAATTTGTAGCATGTTACATTCATTAATTTTTTTATTGGTATACGTCTGGCTAAAAATTCCGATGCTACAAAGTCTACAGGGAGAAATAGTAAACAATAATTCATTTAAATGTGTAGTAATCTTTATTTTGAAAGGCTTTCTCTTACTATATTATCATTAAGTTGTTCATTATTTTTGAAACTATTGATTTTTGGAGAAAATGTACCACACGTTAATCAGCAGCAAATGAACTATAAATCCTATTCAACAGTTTGCGCGTATAATTAATCTCCTGTGAAAGAAAGAGCTTTAAATTAAATTTATTAACTTACGTAAAGTACTGTGTAACTGTGATAAATTATTAAAAGTAAGAATAATTTTTACGAGAAAAACATTAACCATGTTTGAAAAAAACACTTCATTTAATTTATGTTTAAAAGGCTATTCTAAAACAAGCTAAAGTCGTTTGTCCGAGTCTAACTACCGACTGCTAACAAAAGGTCACTAATTACTTCCTCATTAAATGGACATCGTTCTTCCTGTAATTCTACAACGACTATAATTAGAATGAACTGCTTACTAAATAGATCATTTGTCAAAACAATTACTAAAAAATACTTTAAAATATGTTCTGCCGATACAAAATAAATGATTAAAATAAGAAGTTCTTATAGACTTTAGGATGCAAGATATAATAATGCATAAAAAATCTTCTATATTATAAAGAATTTTTACAGCGATAATAATTTTTTTAGAATAACATTGTATTTACTATCTACTATACCGTATTAAAGATGTCAGAAATTCTTTTTGAACAGGCACTGACACCTAAGTCGCTTTTGCAGATTCCACGGGCTCGAGAAAGTAGGGCGAAATTTCTTCTAAGTTAGCAAAGCTTGATTAAGAACCTGACTAGCTTTTAGTCCGCAAAAGCATACGCTCCATGGACTCCATGGACCTCGAGCTAAGGATTCAAAATCAAGAGCGCGCGAGGTCTTCCTTGACTTTTTCGGTTGCCTAGTTATACCTCCACTTCAGTATCTTAACACTGTAAGCTGCTGCCATTGCCATTATATATCATGATATCCCATCATAAACCTATAAAGATAGTTTGTGGATGTCATTATATGAACAGAACTCTGCTTGATACGATTACAGTTTTTACAATTAATTTGAGCTTTTCTGGTAATGTTCAGTTAGCGCACAAAATCTCACATCCAAAAAATTTTTGTAATGTGGCTTTCATACACCGTTATTTTTTATAATATAATTAATTACATCTAAAGATTAGATAATATTTTGACCAACATTTCAGCTAAATAAAGGCGGTTAACTTAATATCAATTAAATGTATAACGATAACTGTCATGTGACCGTTCATAAATCTTTGATAATTCCGAATTCAATGTATCATACCATCTATTATATAAACTGTCAAATAAATCTTTGAAATTTATGTCAACTACCCGATAGTCAACAAATTGGACTCCGCATTTAGTAATAGAAGTTTGTATGTAATCGCACACGAGATAGAAATTTAACAATAGCTAAATGTATATAATCTTGGGAAAAATAAAATTAACAAATGGCTTTTGTTTGGTCTCGCTGCTAAAATGGATCCACAAAATTAACCGGGTGCCTTTTGGAGAATAATACCTAATTTATTGATTTTTCTTCTAGTTTGCTTAGATTTTCTTCAGCGTTAATTAGCAGAAAAAATGTTATAATACATTTGTACACATATTTACTATGTAGCAATCATATTTAAACCTGTATTATAATTGTTTAAAGATACGTCTATATGTTACGGTCACCATTAATTATAATAATCGAAATAGGCTTTTACTTTAGTCACTTTATATTATTATTGGCGCTGTTTATTTTAAATTTACCATATTTCTAATAGCTGAAATAGCGTAATAGCTGAAACATTGTGTCAAAATGTTAACAAACTCACAGTCGCTCATCGAGCCATGGAGAAGGCTGTGCTCAGGATTTCTATAAGAGATTTTTTTTATGACCCCCGCTATTGGGGGCCTCTCGTACCCCTATTTATGGTGGGACAGGGACTTTATTTGCAATTTAATTTTTTACATGATTTTTTATTTTCTCTCACTTCTTTCATATTTTACTTTCTCTTTCGGTCCGGTATTATCTGTCTTTCATGCTACATTTCTATCTATAAGAGATCGGAGCCGGAATGAAAAGGTCAGTAGACGAACGAAAGTAACCTGCCTTTCTCAACGGGTTGACAGGTTAAAGTGGCAAAAGGCAGAAAACATAGCGTGCAGAACACATAGCCGCTTTGGTTTTAAGGTTCTGGAGTGATCACGAACCTGCAAGCGCAGTGTAGAATGTCCACCCACAAGATGCATAGACGAACTTGTTATGGTCGTTGTCTAGCATTGGACGTTCTACGGTTGAAATTATAATGATGTGTCAAAATCATGCTCGTTTACCAATTATATATATTTGTATAAAATATATTTCGTCGACGCGTATTGCTTATGCCAATTAGAGATTGGGAAAAAGCTGTATAATAGTATGCAGAGAAAGTTGGAGCAAGTGAAACTAATAAAATTTTGTCCTTAAAAAACTAAAACTCTAATCTTTAAAAGAAACAATAAGAACATATAATTAATGACAAAATTTAATATTTTATCGATTTCTGGTAATAAATAAATATCGTGAAGAATAATAGAAAAGTTTGTGATAGTAATCAACAGTTTTATAAAACATTAATAGTTGTTACAAAAAATGCCAGGTCTACAACTATGTGTTACGCAGTAAAAACCGTATTTTAATAAGCCACGCGAAAGCATAAAATATATATTGGAACTTTTATTAAAATCTATAACCAGTAAATAATGAATTAAGTTAAAAACTTGTATTATTCGCCACCATAATTAAATGCAAATAGCGATGTGTGAAAAAAGGAGCTGCGAAACGACTAGGTAAATTAATAAAAAAGAAATCAGGCACCGTTATCCGCATGCGGGCTGCGCGTGACGTACCAGACGCCCACATGCTGTACCAATTAAGGCCCGAGCGAACTTAAAATAAATGTAAAAAAGTAACAAGAACATTACCGGTACGTTACAGTAAATTATCGGTTTGCGGTACGGTGCCGGCGGCGGTAAGCGGGCGCCTGGCACCATAACTGGTGACTATAATGACCGCCAATTTCGTACCAGATCGGTCCGCTGAATGCCAAGATGGATAGTTGTGATTAATTTAACGCAGTTCTGCGCACAGTTCATCAGATCACAAGATTATCTATACAAGAACGCGTCGATCTCTTTTTAAAGCTAACATTCAATTCTGCCAGCGAAAAATGCTTACAAAATTGGGTAATACGAGTACATTACGGTTCTTTCGCTTTTCATATCTTTATCACTTCTATATGTCCATTATTATCATCACAATTTCAGCCGTAGAATGTCCACTGCCAGACATAGGCCTCTCCAAAAGATTAACCATAAGACCGGTTAAAAGCGGCTCGCATCCAGTGTATTTCAACGACTTTTACGAGTTCGTGTGTCTACCTTGTGGATGGATGTCCTACGCTTTTACCGATCTGTGGTCTTCATCCCAGAACTTTAAGGCCCCAGCGACCATTTCTTCCGTGCGCTATGTGATCTGCCCCGTGCATCTTCAACTTACCAATCCGCCGAGCTGCGTCGGTTACTTTAGTTCATCTACAGATCTCTTTATTCCTGATTCGACATTGTAAAAAAATCCTGAGCATAACCTTCTCCGTGCCTCATTGAGCGACAGTGAGGTAGCCAATATTTTGTGCTTAATACGATGAAGTTTTGTAGAACTTCATTATTCATTCCCTTTATAGTGACATGAGGCACATAGGAGGTCTTGTCTAAATAGTTTTGCTTTTTAGAATATGTTATTGCTTTTCATATATATATTTAAGATTAATAGGACGCCTTACTTTATAATTGTTTGCTTTTAATTTTTTTTTTGTATATAGTTGTACGTCTGGTTTATTGAAGTATATTTGGCTTAACTTACTTTATTGATATGTTTCTCGAAATATAAAAAGTCCACTTTAGTTATCGAAGTCTCTCATAACAATGCAAAGGACGATCACTGAGAAAGTTTTAGTGGATAGGAACCCCCCATACCACACTAACCTATTCTCCCCCAAAAGACGGAGTATCATGAACATTCAGAGAATTTTCCAAAAGGTCGCTAAATATAAAATAGCTATCATACTTTTTATATAAGCATTAAAGATTTTAAAAATATATATATTGTGTCTTTATCACTAGAGGTTACAATTAAATAACAAATAAATAAAACAGTACTTAAGTGAAAAAAAACAAAATCATGGTTAGCTTTGATGCCGATAGAAGAGAGGCAATTGCTCTTAATTGAATTTCATTTAAAATAATTACTCTATAATCACTAATTTTACGATCACGCTTGTAATGTTATTGCTACCGTTTGTCATTTACATGTTACGACGTTAACGGTTGTCATTTTATTATTACTTTTGTATAATACATATAAACGTTTAGGCCCGCTGATTGACGGAAAAGTCATTAACCTTATTGATAAATCAAAGCTATCTTATGAATTAATACGATACATCATACACGAAATAAATTTAGATTTCCGATATTATTTCTAATACTCAGACTATCATAACAACTCCAGAATATAGATCTAAAAATCTTTATATTATTTACTGTAATATTAATATTTAAACATGAACCTCTAGAATTTGTCATTATAATAAAGTCCGTTTTGATAAGTGTTGAACGTATTTAAACAAGTATTTATAATGTCGATGTAGTTAATATATGTAGATGTAGTATATAAAAATTAAGTCGTAATCTGAATGCCTCCAGAGAGATTTGAACTCTCGACCCCTGGTTTACAAGACCAGTGCTCTAACCCCTGAGCTATGGAGGCTACACTACTTAAGCAAATAAATTAGTTCAACTATATCGTTTGCGTTGGAAGTAATTGTAAATTTATAACAATTAAAATTAAACTTAAAAGCAAATTATACGAAATAACATGAACGCTCATCATTATTATCATTTCAGCGGTTGAATGACCACCGCAGGCCATTGGCCTCTCCCATATATTTCATAGAGCATGTTGCAACGACATTAGCAAGGTCGTCTGACCTAGGAGGTGGAAGCTCTACACTGCACTTGCCAGTGGGTGATCTCCGATCTTAAACTTTAACGCTCTAGCCATCTGTTTTAGTCCCCATGAGAACAATACGTCCGTAATAAGTGGTATTATTGGATGACTAGAGGCTAGCTTTTGTCCCAAGTAAGGTAACACAAAAACGATGCCGCGTGTAAGATTACGTAAGAAACATGAGAAGTATATAACTATGAGACAAAACCCGTAACTCTCTTAAATATATACATATAATGAATAGTCTTGAAAATAAAATCGTGCTTTAATACCCTTTAGCATCAGGTTGACGCAACACTTGTCTCTACACTCTACAAATATTATTTAAAAAAAGGAATTTGATGATTTCCATTCATATTTTATTCGGTACACACATAAATATATAGGCACTTATGACAACCAGTGAATTGACAGCTGAGATCAGGTGGCTTCAACTGTCGTAAAGATGTTTAAAGACGTATTTATATGTGCAGGTAATATTTAATGTACTTTTTGTATTGTATTTCCTTCATTGTCTCGGTGTTTTTTGATTAGTATTCTACTTCCTATAGTTCGATAAATACTTATTAACTTATTAAACAACAATCAAAAATACGCCAAATAGTATGAACAATAAAAAAACGAGCAAGAGATTACTTCCGACCAGTGCAATTAACAGTAAACGAAGCTTTAGCTTGTTATTACTAAACAATCTTACGAGTTGTGCATCTGGTATCAACTTGATCCGACGAATACAGTATAGAGTAAATGCACTTACAGAACTTTCTCGAAATATTTTATAATAAACTACGAGCACCCTATATAGCTTTAGCGGGAGTACGTGTCCGTCCGCTTGCCATTTTGGGCGCAGGCATGCAAAACAGCCGGGCGCGCTGACATCGCCCCACATCGGATCCCGGGCTACCACATTTGGTCCGTGTCCGGTGACCGACATCTGCGTTCGTGATTCGTGTGCGACGTTACTTGATCTCGCAAGACTTTATCGTAACATGATCGATCTTGTTTAATAACATTGTTTCGAGTAATAAAACTATAAAATTAATTCACTTTGTCCAATGAAAATTACTAACCCAGACGGCTAAGCTAAGGAACTTACTGCAAGTACATAAATTGAAAAATGTTATGTTTTTTACTTTCAAGACATACATGCATGACTATTTGTATAAAGTCACCAGAATAATATAGTCTTAATTAATAAGGAACTCAATATGCTATAAAGTTTAATTTTGTATGTTGTAATGCCCAAATCAAAATGATTCTTTTACAGTGCGTTTAAGACTATGATGGATTGGTCACTTTATCATACTAAGAAATACGTAAAAAAGTGTTTATGATCTTATCGCTTGATACTTCGCTTTGTACCATTGAATAAACTTAGAATTCAATATTATCAGTGTTTAAAATTATATAGTTCAGTTTTCGAGAAACAAGGAAGAAGGAAGAAGTTTTGGTAATCGTTTATTTATTTTTAATATTAAACATTGTCGAAAATGTTTATTTTAATATAGATATAAAGTTTTGATGATATTGTGCGTTTAAGTAAACTAGGGTTAGCTTCACCAATTCGAATTCTTTCCTACGGTGTTAAGATGAATATGTAAATAATATTTATTGTCGCCCATTCACAAAAGATTGTTATCGTTTATGTGTACATCTACGTGACGCAGTAAGTTTATTTTCGTTTTGCGCGCAATAACATAAGCTAGATGCTGTCACCGGTAGCCGACATTTGCATGTGGCCTACGCATCTTGTTAGTCAACATTACGTGCCTGTTTTGTTCAACAACCGCTGCACATCTTGGCTTGGTGGTTGCGTAAACGCATCGTTTCCAAGATTGCGTTGTACTCTATTTATCGCTATAAAACTGTAGCGTTAATCGAATGATGATTTGAAAGAGTATATCCTGGACTAGAACGCTTATAAAGTACGTTCATTACTTTATATATGATATATATCAGATAGGTTAAAGTAATTACTTAAAAACCTTCCAGGTTTCTTCCAAATCTTTTGAAAGAAATCATTAACCTCTCCTCCAGCGTCTGTACAATGGTTTACACGTGTGAACAAATTTTCATACCACGACAAGAACTATCAAGTAAACGTTACAAGGAAGAATAAATGTTAGACATTTTGAAGTTGCGTAACGTAAAATGCTGTTTGTTTCATCAGTGATTCCCTATCTATACGAATCGATATGTCACAGATTTTTTAACATATTACGCTTTACGCTCGCCGCTTATCTTTTTATGTACGAGGATTTAGAATGATATATCTTGACCACGTAATTATATTATACAGAAAAACAGTCAAGCTAGCGCACTACTTTTTGCGACAAAATTCGGAACTTATTGGTGCCATCTGGTAAGCAAACTTTGTAAACTAGCTACATGTAATTATTAGAGCATTGAAAAGCTGCGATATTAAAAAAAAATTAGGTACTTGGTTATTAAGGATAACAAACCAGGCGATAGCAAACGTCTAAGTCAAGGTTCGACCCGCTTGGGCGCCCTTGTGTCTGAATGCTAAATGAGTACTTTCGACAAGTCCCTTGAACCTAGTAACACCATGGGGCGTTTGATGGAGCCATCTAAGAGCTCGACAGCATCCCAATTTGACATAATAGTAGCGTGTAGGGGTCTAGGCCGAGGCTCACCCAGGAGCCATCGAGCTTTGCTACCAAAAAGCTGTCTTAAGCTAGACGCCTTCAGCGCTCAGCCGCCTCAAACTCTAGGAATCTACAACTGGCATTAGGACAGCAGTGTAAGTCTATTACTAAAAGAAAAGATGCTTAGTACATTTTACTCTCAAAACGGTAAAAAAAAACGCCGCATTACATAAAAGGCCTAAACCTCAAAAAGGCATTAGCTAAAATTCACGTTTAATAATTTCATAGAACAAGCATTGGTTATGTTGAAATAGTCAACAATAATGTTTATAATGCTAATATTATTAAAAAAATATGTTGTTTATTGTTTTACATCGTTGTGAGAAAAGGTAAATTAAATATTCATTGTCCACTTTATTTTAATAATTTAAAGCTATAGGGATGCTTGAGATTTCTTCATATATGACATCATATCTACTCATTTTTATCCTACAAGTGTTTTCTACGTCTCATAAACTAAGTATAAATAGAAATAAATTTAAAGGTCTAAGAATTGGTGTGTTTTGCCCACAAGATTTAAATATTCTAAAATAACCGACATAACCTTTTGGCAAGTTGAAGTGGCAGCAGGGAGGTCAAATACCGTACAGGACAATGGCCGCTGGGGCCTTTAAGTTCTGGGAGGACTACAGATGGGCAAATAGCGTAGAAAGCCCGCCCACAAGGTGGATAGACAGACGATCTTGTTAAATTCTTGGGAAACGCTGGATGCTTCTCTCATACTGGTCCTATAGAACATATATGTGAAGGCTTATGTCCAACAGCGTACGTCTTGCCGCTGAAAGCATAATAATGATGATTAAGCGTAATATACTAGTTTCCTTACAAGTGCTGAGAAACGGTGAAGGAGACAGCGATGTTATATTGTTTATACAAAATACGTGTTTCTTACCCTATTTTTCCTTAAGGCCTCAAAGGTTCTGAAAGGACCAGGCATCGGCTAATGCAACTAAGGAAGTCCTCCTGTAAGGTGTACAGACGACCATGTTAAGGTACTATTGGAAATCTATGTAAGAGTCCAATGTTCAGCAGTAGATGTCTTATAGCTGAAATCATAAAGTTAATGATATAAAAATGGATCGCCTAAATTATTGCCAATGCAAGTGACTCTAGTAATAAGGCTAATATTTTGTTAACTTTTGCTATGTACTAGTAATGTTCTTATGTACAGTAAAATGGAAACTATGCGAGAAAATTAACAAAACTTAAACTTTTTTCCTGTTTAATAAAAGAATGTTAGAATAATATTTCGTCAACTACTTTTTGTAAAAAAAGTGAAGCAGAAGTTCGAAAGTAATTGTTATTTATTATTAAAACATTAAATCAATATTATGATAAATCTGATTGTTTGTTCTATTGCAACAAACAATTTTTTATAGTATGAAGTCTATCAGAACACCTAGTTAGCAATGAATAGCGTCTAGTAAAGTCAAAGTAACACTTGCAAATAGAATAGAGTTATAGATAACAGTATGTATGTAGTATTATGCAGCCTCCATAGCTCAGGGGTTAGAGCACTGGTCTTGTAAACCAGGGGCCGAGGGTTCAAATCTCTCTGGGAGCATTACAGATAAATCATTAATTCGCTCAAAAATTTTTAGTGTTTCAATTATTTAACAAATCTATAAACGGTATATAGTATAAAGTAAAGCATCTTATTTATGAACTATAGAAATACATCTACAATCGTGAACCGAGGCTTGTAATAACTGCTGCTACAATAGCTTGAGGAATTGACTTTCATAAAGCCTACCCCGACGCAAAATATGGTGTACATGAGGCTTGTTTGCGGAAACCAGCCCGCTAAGGTAAGATAAATACAGAAACCAAAACTGTACGAATAAGCCATGAGGTGGGGGCCGAGGAAAAAAACTTGAGCCGCAATGTTGACGACGGCGTGACAGAACAGGGCAGCCAATACACCCCCCTGCCCTCTTCCTATTTCACCGCGCTTAAATCTAAGAGGCCGTAAAAAAATTTTTGGTACTAAAGTACGTCATAGACAATATTTGCTTTTTGATAGTATTATTAAACAGTCATTTTTTTTGTGTGAGACTTGTATTAGCCAGCAAGTTATAATTAACAAAATGCCAAAATCTTTATAACATATGCTTTGACTTTACCTTTGTCAAGACGGCGTTATGATTGTTGTAAAACTAATATTATTTAACTTATCAAATAGATTGTATATTATATCCTTGGGAGATAATGTTTTAGGTAGAATAATTTTTCAGAGCAATGCAACGTAAATTATTTTAATATTAGAATGATATGACTTATTAGTCAAGTATTGTATAATTTAACATAAGTACGGCGGCAAGTAAACCTTATCTCCAAATGAATACCATAGTAAGCAACGTAATTAGTTATATAATTTCAATATTGCAGATGTAGCCTCCATAGCTCAGGGGTTAGAGCACTGGTCTTGTAAACCAGGGGTCGAGAGTTCAAATCTCTCTGGGGGCAAGGAATTATGTGGCAATTACAGCCGACACTTTTTGTAATTTTTTTGTATAAAATGCTTAAAGAATCGTAGTAAAATATATGTGGTAATATATAAATTCTTTTGTACGAAACTTTTTAATATTTTTAAAAATAAACATTTTTTTAAATACAGCCACAAAAGAATTTATTATATTTTTTTGTAATAAAATTAATTCGAGTAATTATTGATATATTATTTTATATATATTAAATAACAACTTTTGCCACAAAATTTACAAAAAAGAAGTTCCATACCGAGTAAGCCCCATTTAGTTATAGATTCCTAAGAACCACATCAACATTCTCTTTGCTCTGAGCAACGCTACGGACCGACGTCACACAGGTTAAGCCTCCCCTATGACACCAATCCGGCCTGTACTAATCAAAGTACGACGCTTTCCGCCCTATCTCCGGGGACTTTCCACAGGGTAAAGGAATCATAGAGATTCTGCATGTGACCCCGACGGTTGAACTGGATAGAACCCTCAATGGGGCGTTCGCTAAGATGGTATATATACTTTGATATTACAAAACTTTAACACCGCGATTTAGAACTTTCGATCTTTAAAAACATTTATCGTCGAAATTTTTAATAAAAAAACATTAAAAAATATACTTTTATATCACAAAACCCAAATCTTAAAAACATATATCCAATTTATTTATTTTGCTTTTGAAAACACTATTTTAAAAGAAATTATGAATAGTTTTTGCCGGGAGCGCCATCTATTGAAAGAATATTACACTAAATTTTTAAAACAAATTTTACATTTAAATTGTTAAGTAAATTAAAATTTACTTGCAAAATTTCAAATTGCTTATTTCAATTTTTAACAATGAATAATATAAATATTTCGTTTCCAGTTTTAAATTCTCGTCAAAGATATTGTTTAAGATTATATTTGATATTTTTTCATTGTCACTTACAGTGTTACTTCATTTTAATGTTCAGTTGTGGACGTTCTATGGTTTAAATGATGATTATCTTATATAATATACGATGATAAAAATTAATTACTACATGTCAAGTTGATTATAAAACTCGTATTTTAGCAGTTTACAGAATCGTTTATTAACTTTTTAGGATTATTTAGTTCATAAATCATTAAATTGAAATATATCGATAAAATATCTATAGTAGCTAGCATTTAGACGATGTGAGAAAATAACACATAATACGTATTTAAATTATATTGTAACTCAAGTTCGTCTTAGGCAACTTCAAAGTTACTAACATTATTTATTGTAAGACCAATGTCATAACAAATAAAAAACAGTGAAATCTTCTTCTGTTTATTTTATACAATTTCTTGTTTGCTTTTACCTGACGAATAAGAAAACATAAAAAGTAACAATAAAGGCCATAACTCTCCGTCTGAGGAATCTCAGTGGCCATGACGAGCGTAAAACCCAACTTTGCTGTTCAAGGTACAGAGTTTTGAATAGTTTGTTTGTTACATCCGTGATTCGTAATGAGAATGTAACTGGAACGCGAGCAAGTTTAGATCTTATATGTACAAAGGTAAAGTATGTTTTCGCTTGTGAGTAGTGAGATGTGCAGACGCAGGTGTTCGGCCGCCTGATCGTCGCCGTGGCTCTACTCTCGGATATGGTATTCATTTATTAATTTGCTTGCGCTGACCAACACATCGAGATGCCACCGATATCAGTGCAAATCTTTCGCGCCATTTTTATTAGAAAGGAGAGAAGCGTGCTGTGTTCATTATAAAAGCTTGATACAATTACAATAAAATTTGTAAATTATATTTTAAAGTTTCCATTTTAATTTATATATAATCTATTTATGTGGGAGATGCCTATACATTTATTTGTTTTAAGACTATTTAAATATTTGTTTATGTATTTCGCTAATATTCGCATAAAGTTTGTAAGTATTTGCATTTGACAAAGTCGCTACATTAAGTCGCGCTGGAAGAAAGAAAGTTGGTGTTACTAATTATTTACTTAAAATAATAGCCTTTCTACGATCCCTCATATATATGAGACTTTCTCCTCCGATAACTGACTCATCACAATGGAACCATAAAACTTGAAATTAAGCAGGAATATTTCTTTGGACAAATAGAAAACAGTTAAAAATAAAAAAACGGATTTTACAAAATTCTACCCGATGGGCGTTGAAGGGCATTCATTAAAAAATGGATATATTCATGCTAATAATGGATTTTATAATATTACAATCTTATAAGGAAGAGCAGGCCATGTAAAACAATCGGAAGATATCTAGTATTGAAAAAAAAGACGCAATTAGTATTTAAAATCTTTTATTTAACGATGGCGTTTTTCAAAAAAAAATATTATGAATAAAATTTTATTTGGAGCACAAACATGTGTTGTGTGCCAAATAAAATGTTAACCATATTAAATTTATAAGTATATTTATGAAGTGAGATTTAAAATAGACTTCGAAGATTCCATTTTCCTGTTTAACGATTTTATTTTTAAAAAAGCTGCTACACACTTAGTACTTTCAATAAATACTTATTAACCAGACGCAGTCCAATATAAACAAAATTGTTTAATGAAATGAATTTCATACGGATCACATTATTTATTTATGTATTAATTAACGAAGATTATTTATAAAAAAATATTTTTCGTACACTCGAATGCTTAGTAACAATGTGGTTAATTTTCATTATAATGCTTTAAGGTACTTGATATTTTTTGTTTGATTACACCCTAACGTGCATTTTTTATGGTTTTAGTAATTTACTTTGTGGTTTTTATAGATTATATATCTTTGTGGTATTTATATATACTTAATAAAAAGTGTCCTTTTTACTATTTTCTCCGTACATTTCTATTTTTCTTAACTTAACTGCCTTCTTCATGCATAACTGAAAGTACGAAAAAAATAGCTGAATTAATAAAGCACATTCCGGAGTTTTTTGTTTAGTAATGCATTTGGAAATACTGTAATAATAATAAGTTTTGTAACCTAGTCTAGTCCAATATTACTATCATTGTAACAATTTGTACCGAAAGGCTATATATTACTAATTTTTATAGTACATCAACGGTTTACTTACTTTATCACTTATGTGACCTAATTAATTCCATAACCAAATATTTGTTGATATTCCATGCTCTCTAACTTTACGCGGATTACAGCTTTGTCAAATGAGATCGCGGATGTGTAATATGCGAACTAAATTATTAGACGAAAGAACTAATCTATATAAGATTTAGTATTTCAAAGATCGCCTTAAGTAAATCA
Organism: Battus philenor; assembly: GCF_028537555.1. Classification (NCBI taxonomy): domain Eukaryota; kingdom Metazoa; phylum Arthropoda; class Insecta; order Lepidoptera; family Papilionidae; genus Battus; species Battus philenor. The sequence continues at coordinate 5,889,012 of NW_027181678.1, read as the reverse complement.
ATATTACCCTTGTCGACTCTTTCAAAATGTATTATAATTATTCACGGAGAAGTTGTGATGTAATTTGAAAGACGTATACATTACTTATTGATCTGTATACTCTGTCTTCTTCTAAATAACTAGTTTCAATTGCACCACATTGCTCTAAATATTTATATATACAATAACGGTAGTTATTTTATAAATTATAAACAGTAACTAAAACAGAGAGTTCCAAAGAGACTATTGCTATTTATTTCTGACAGGCGTTGAATTTTAGTATTCATCGGCATAATTTTCACCATACGACGTCCACAGCTAGACATAGCCTAGACACAGCCTTCCCATGTATTTACAATGGGATCAGGGGAAAGCGCCTAGATTTCAGCACCTTCCAACGATCTTAACCAGGTCGTCTTATAAGTAGGTAGACTTAATACGCAGCGCTTACCGGTCCGAGGTCTTCACTCCAGAAACTTAAGGTTGGCGGCCATCTGTTCAACGCGCTGTGTGGTCCGCTCAAAGTCACTTCAAATTGCCTATCTGCTGGACTGTCTATTACTTTCGTTTGTCCACGGACCTCTTCATTTTATTTAACCATCAAAATGATCGAATGCTATGAAAAATAAATATGCTTGAGACTCTGGCATATTCTGGCATTAAACTTATTTTTATTACAAAAGAATAAACTTTCTTAAAATTATTCAACGCACAACCACTTAAATTATAACCAATAACGTATTTTATATTAGGAAAAACACTTCTATATCCTATTGTGGTTTTTTATTTGTAACACAGGAGGCAACTATCTATCTAAGTTATGCAACAAATATATATAAACCTTTGTGGAATTAATAAAATTCGCTCGGACCGATCCCATTAACATAATTAACTCACAAATAAACTTAATTAAAATATCGTCGAAAGATAAAAATGGTTTAAGTAGCAAAGAACGCATAAAAATTATCATTTGATGGAGTATCTTCTTGTATTGCATTACCTCGAGTCGTAATTTGTCTTTTTTTCTGTTTTTTGTCAGACCACCCACATTGTTATCAAAGCAATCCATTGACTAATAACAAGTTAAAGGCAAATATAAATAAATGGTATTTCCAATACTGAACAGATTTTGAAAAGTATTGTTATTTTTTTAATGTTCGCGCAAAATTGCAATAAAAGGTGTAGCAAAAATACACTTAAAAGAATTATAGTTTAAATTCGCTGCCTAGAGCACATGCCTTCAAAATTATACTTCAAACGATTAACGTTTGGTTTTACTAGCTATCTAATTTAGAAACAATATTTCAGCTATTTACATTATTTTTCTCATGCTGACATCTTTTTCAAATCGTATCAATTTAATTTTTGTTACAATTTTTGTCTTCTGTTGATACATAATACACACGGTATTCTCTCTTATAGTAAGCATTTACGTGTCATTTTGAACTTAAATAGCTTAAATTCAGTTTTTAAGTTTGGAGTTGGACTGATTGGATGGTATTAACTAATAATGGATGGACAATGTTCAAACGAGTTTTAAAAATATATTGTAATCTCATAATTATAATATAAATAAATAGCTACTTAATCAATCTATATAGTTTAGGTAAAATGATTTTGTAACACGTAGGACATGCATTTTAGGGCAAGTGAAAAAACATGCACAGTGGGTGATAGTCGATAAGATTTAGTCATGTTAATCCTGGGAATTGTCGTTTAGACAAGGAATTAAAACATGACCCTTTTTCGTAAATTATGTTGCGTCTTACTGGTGTTGTGTAGTCAAGATATACATTGGAAATTGGGTTTTCTTTCAATTTTGTAAAAAATAAAATGACAAGAAGAGTTGACATAGAAATTTAAACCGGCATGCAGACATACCCATAAAGATTAAGACCGACCACTAATTGCTGTCTCCGGTATTCTTAAGTCGTTTATTACTTTACGGAGGCATTGTGCAACACAATTTCCGGCCGAGCTTGTACCCACATAGTTCACTTAGAATTTGTTTAACTTTGCCGCAGATGTCTGAGAACAAACTTTTGATTTTGATGTTTTCGATATCTAAATCCTTTTGAAATTCCTTTGTACTCTACTTAAATCTTTATGATTTACATCTATATTCCATAATCTTTATTATTAATATTATTTCCACCCATATACTGAATCATCACGATATCCCTGGAAACATAAAAGGCTTAGAGATTTGAGAGTTGGCAGGAACATTTCTTTCACCGAGTAGAGGCCATGTACGGGTCTCTCGAAATTTCTTGCATAAGAGGGATGTCACGTCGTTCATTAAATTGGCGAAGTATATAGCGGACAACAAGTATACGCATATGGTCTAAAACATTTTTTTTTTGTAAAAGCAAATAATATAAAAAAAAAATTATTAATTAATTTTTTTAACGGCATGCGAATGAAATGCAAAGTCTATCCTGTCTGCTACAACAGATAGTATATAATAATTAATTTTGTTATGTAGCAATCCGAATTATAAAAATGTTTTTTCTTACTATATTATCATTATCTTATTATCTCTTTAATATGGTGTATCATGAAATTAATTGACAGCAAATGAGCTATACAAATGTATAAAAATAAGATAAATGTAACTTTAAAACTTTTACGCCTATAACCAAGTTTCCTTTATCGCATCGATAGCATATTCATAAATATGCATGTGAATACTTTCTAAATCCTGTATAGACAAACTGTTTGCCTGGCTGCATTCCGGGGCCGGCGCCACGCGGAACTCGATGCCTCCACTCGCCGAATTCCATCCGATGTTTTGCAAACCAGTCGAAATGGAAAAACCCGATCGTTCTACCGTCTGTTTACTATTTTGGACTCGAGAATATTATTTGCTTTTGGTATTTAGAACGGCTACTGAACGTTATATATTATCACTTTATCATCCCATAAACAATAAGCGATCTCCGTAAAACAGAGTAAATAAAACATAAATTGTTATTTGTAAATGCGAAAATTACATTTTTTGTTCATTTTGTTCTCAAAATTAATTTTAAGTGGTTTTTTATTACATTTGTATCCAAACAAAATTTAAATTAAAAATGTGTTTTGTGTTACATTTTATTAACAAAGTATTTGATTCTTACAGTATAAAAGCCTTTCATATTAATAAATTCATATGCCTCATAAAAAAATTTGTAATGACCGTTAAAAAACCTTTTTTCTTGTCTGAAAAATTTTGTCGTGAAATTTTACTCGGTTCAAGTTTTTCAAAACTTCTAAAGCTGACTATCATCATGCCGGGCAGATTCATTTAGTATATTAGAGATGTCAAAGATAATTAAGATTTATAATGATCTATTTACATTATTTAAAATGGTTGTTTAACTTTTGTTGTAAATGGATCGTTTAAATAAAAAAAACCTTTAATTTAGTTTCATAACCTGTATATTCAATTTTAGTTTACAACAGCGTACGTATCTTTTGTAATCCGATAAATAGCTGAACAAATTGTAGCAATGTAGAATGTGACACATCCGTATTTGAGCCCGCGGACCGGTATTGACTATAATATGACTTCACAGGTGTACGCCGCTCTTTAACGGCTTCGCGTTCATTAAAATAGCGCTTCTCGCCTCTAAATTAGAAGATAAATTGGTGTGATATGGAATCAGGATATTCCCAACTAGAAAGTATAACATAAGTCCCGCACTCAAAAGATTTATTTTATAACACAGCTCTGTTTTCTTTTTATTAATGAGGTAAATACACAAGCGATTTATATTTCATTTTTACACGATAAATCGATATAAATTGTGACAATTTAAACATAGATTTAATTAGCTCCCCTATGGTCATTTTAAGAACTGTAAAACCTCATCTAAATAATAAATTTAAATTTAGAAATAATAGCCTCCTCTTCTTTTGTCATTAGATCTTTGTTCATGATATAGAAAAAATTAAATCTAAAAACTAAGCGTAAACTTAACCAAGGTCGGACTTAAGTCTAACGGGGATCATTTGGAGTATATATTAGATGGACAGTGACAGTTCTGATCAGCTTGGACGTACTAGACTTACACCGGAACACTAGGACCCTATACATTATCACAGAACACTGCCAATATGGCAATTATGTTTATTTTACCATATTTACGATGATATGTGTTTGCAATATACGTTTAATTCTACGTGACGATATTATTTATTTAAGAATTTCCACATACGTATGTGATAATAGGTGTGTAAATATCTTTTTGTGGATTTTTTTACTTATATATGTTGGTTGGTTGGTTACCTGAATGAAATTTGAACATAGTAAATGCTTTAATTGGACACGATACACGCGACTACTTCGTTGGCGTAGCAATTAATATTTGTTGTAAATCGTATCCGCGTTCGATGACAAAGTAAGATATTATATTCTCGAAATCCCATCCAGCATGTTTTTATGCCTAATAAAATGGTGGATAATAATATTTTCTAAGAAACAAATTTATGTAGGTTAAAAATTTTTACATACATAATTTTTTTCCTAAATATTTTTTACATATTGCGAACACGTTGTCGGATAAAGCTGGATGCCGGCCGCTGCTACCCAATCAGTCCTATTGGAAATTTTAAGAAAAGGGTTATGTCCAGCCTTGGACGTCCAATGGCTGGAATTATGATAATGATAATGATTGCGAAATTTTTATATTTCTGATAGTATTAATCATTGTATCTCCAGTGCCTATAAGACAAGTTAATTCTAACCAGGGCCACGGGTAATTACTATTTACATATCTATCCACAGTCATATCAATGCTCTCTTTGCAGTAATAAATTAAATTAAATTCTGGTTCTTGTTAGATTTTAACGAAAAAAAGATTATAATAAAGCCCAAAACCCAAGAAAAATCATTTATGTGAATTCACATCTGTACTAAACGAACATAAGATGACACGTTTCATTCTCAAAAATTTTCAAAGGTTTAATCTTATACTTTATAACAATACCAAGATTGTATGGTGAAATATAAGGCTACGGTATTGATTTATACCAAGACGTACTCCTAATAATCGGATTCTTAAATTATTTCGTATTTCTTATAATAAATATTGTTGAATCCTATAAATTACTAATAGGATTATCCTATTAATAATTTATAGCTTTAGCGGTAAATCTATGACATTTTTTTTACTATTTTTTTGATTAGACAGCGAAAAAAATTTAAACAAATCTCAAAAACAATATTATGACCTTATACATTGGCCGCTTGCGGGTCCCAGCATGTTCATAGTAGACTACATATTATGATTAATATTTAGTCCAGAATTATTTAAGAATTAAATCTCTTATTTACTTAATAATTTACTATATCATTGTAAAACCTAAACTTCCCGTTTACTTAATTTGTTTTAATCACGTACTATTTTATTCAAATTACTTTATTAATTTTATTGTTATTACAGTGTTTTTCAATAAGTTTGCATTTTGATATAAAACTTGTAAACATTATAACATTATGTATATTCCTAATAAGGAGAAACACGTTTGTTATCTAATACTAATATTTAACAGTATTAGAAAGTCATTGTTGATAAGAAATAGACGTAAATTGCCTGGGGCTTAAGTATGTATATCCAAAATTAAATTAAAAGAGTTTCTGGTAATAGCATCATCAATGCCATTAAACAAATTATGCTTCCATCAAGTTAAGAATTACGACATCCGATTGCTTCGTCTATGCCCTCGCCCTTTGACACGACGCTTCTCAAAACACGAGTGGGCGGCCATGTTGGAATGTCGTTGGTAGTGATTAAATAAAAAATATGTCTCCTGGAAGCGGCTAAACGGAACATAAATTACGTCGTAATGTCGAAGGCTCCATGGCAACAAGCTGTACCGGCCGCTTTGTAATGGCGCGTTTCAACACAATCTAGTCTCAATTAAAAAGAGAACTTGAGAGTGCGGACGACGATATTAGCGTGGACGGCGTTGACATCGTGACGATGAATATTCAAATTGAGGTGTAATTACACTTTACTGAGAACAGCATTAGCGAAACTTAAAGAGAGGATATAACCACCGAGGGATATTTTGTTAGTCGAACACTCCCGGTGGAGAGAAATATCTCTAACAGAAGTTAATTGATTATCTGACATGTTGGTCGCGGTCTTATATAAAACTTGTCTAGATAGATATAGCAGTACCAGAATGGTACTCTTGGTAATTTATTGAATAAAATGTTGCCAGTCAAAGTTCTTTCTACATTTCCTTGTAGCCTTTAATATGTATTCAAAACATTTGATTTGCTACATAAATACAGAGGCGGACATTTTAATTTCATTTTAGTATCGGTAATTTTAGAATACCACAGTGTCATATATCAAACGTCTCTTTCACAAAGACATTAGCGATTACAAGCGTGCACAGCAATATTTTGAATTATAACAGGCATTTAAAGAACTCGAGACACTGGTCTCCATTAATTTACTGAAAACATACAAATTATACTTTGTTTCCAAATTACCGTTTTTATAATCAGTGTACGACATATATTCGTTGACGAAATAAAGTATCCGATAAAGCCACATAGCGCGCTGTGGTCTTAAGATTTTGGAAAGAAGACTATACACCGGCAAGTGCAACGTGGTACGTCCACCCACAAGGTGAACAGATGACCTTGACGTAGAAAAAGAAAAGAGATACTGGCTGCTACCAAACAGTTTTTTCGGAAATCGGTAGCGAAACCCTGCTTGTTCAACAATGGATGATGATGATAATATTTTCTTCGATAAGAATATTTATTTTTCCTGTTCATAAAGGATAATAATATGTATCTTATCTCCTAAATAAATGTCAAATATTTCGTTTTCTTGCTAAAATTTATGATAATTTATTTCTGTTAATAGTTTATTGTAGTCGTGTAACTATAACTATAACTAACTGTAAAGTTGTATTGTTTAAGTAATAATCATTGCTGATGACATGGAGTATTAAAAGAATAGGTGTGACCGTGTGGTGGCTGCTGTGAGAGATTTTGGATTAAGACATGTTTTAACTTTTCCTTCCTAACGAATGGCGTTTGATATAAAAATGAATATATATTTAATTTAGTTTCAACGTTACAACTCTATGTATTTCCGCAGACTTGAAGTGTATGCTTAAAATTCAGTTTGCGATATTGCGAGTTGGTCGGCGCCAGGATGTGGCTGGGTTGAAGTGGTCTGCGCAACAACTTCCTCAACTCGTCGATACCTGATTTGTACCTAATGATCTATCATTATGTCAGAATGTACCACTTCATTACGCAACAAAGTCATCGACTCATTAAACAATAACTCATTGAAGTGATAAGAACTATTACAATGAATGGCGAAAGTGTTTGTAATCTATACATCTTATCTTCTATAAACACAAACGTACTGTCCACACAACCCGCATGATGCAATTGCATTTATTTCTTTGCATAGAATTGTCTTTTTAAGAAATATAGGAGCGGATAAATAGGCTACAGTAGTTTTAAGCTGGTTACAAGAGCTAGGAAACATTTGTTTAAATATAAATAAACTGTCCCCCGCCCGCTACGGGTGCCATAAAATGTAGAGAGAAATATTAAATAAATAGAACAAAAATATTCTGACCAACTATTATTCTTACAAAAGTTAAAGTTTTTAATGAGCTTATTTTTAATATAAACGCCCTTTAATAATTTTTACCTAAAATTCTTTTCATAACTAACTTTTACTCGGCAAAAGAAGTACTCTTACTAAATTTCAAACTTAGAAGCCTTATTGATACATAGATAACGTGTTGAGTCAGTATATATAGTGAATCTTATTAAATAGGTGACATATATGATTTATGATATGAAATCAATGTAGTGTAGCAAAAATTTGAGCTGTGTAATAACTTTATCGAATTTTAATTACAGATATCAACTATGTAACAGCTATTGCAATGAGAGAAAATATAAGAACAACGTTGCCACTCTCTTTCACGCTTCTTATGTTGGTTTCTTATTGGTTCTTATGTTGTTGGTTTCTAATATTATATTAAGTGCTTTGTGATTTCACTTACAAATTACAGTGTATTTTAAAAATCCTTAATGATTATCATTTACACTCATAAAATATCCACAGCTGGATGTAGGCCTTTTCCATAGATCCTCACATGACTAAGCAAGCAGATATTTAACTTTGTTCTGGTCATAAATTCATTGAAAGATAATAAAACATCTTAAATCAATAACAAGTAAAACGTTCAGTCTTGGCGACTAATATTACTTTGCATCCTTTTCCAGTTATCGTGACCACATGTTGAGACATCAAGTAAATAAAAACAATGAGTTTCACATAACACTTGTTCAATGTGTATGTTCATATTGTCGATAAAACCATTATCGGCACAGCAACCGCTCTGTTTCATGACCGATGTCTTATAACAGACCGATAAGTTTATCTTGCCCCTAAACATGTACAATAGATAACCTACCAATTATAAAAATCAAAATAAAAATATATATCACTAATTACTTTGAATAATGATAATGTTAACTTCTATTGTCTAACAAAATACACGCTTATGTTGACAGCAATATGGCTTACGCCGGTATTTCACAATATTTTGTAAGAATAGGGATTTATCAGTAATCAATCACTGTATATTCTTATATCTTAGAACACGCTGTTATATTTCTATAATATCTACGATATCAATGCATCATTTAAATTTATTATTAAAGCGATTCGCAGATGTCAATCATTTGTCTGCAAAGATGGGTTAGTCTACAATTATCTTTAGACGAAAAGGATTTAATCATATGCTTGAATAAAACATTCGAATGTAGAGCTAATTTACATTTTTTATTTTGATTATTTATTTTATATTAATTATAATGCATATATTTAAAAAAATCAATTAATTATTGTTACATAAATAGCCATTTGATTTACGTGAGAACTTATTTATATACTTACATCTGTAATTGCATAACATTCGATCATCGTCATCATTTCAGCCGCAGGACGTAAGCCTCCTCCAATTCTTTTCTTCAAAATTTCCAATGAGACCTGAACCTGACCTGAGCACTTTCCTTACCATAACATGGTCATCTGTTTTGAGTTCTATGTGGCCCACTGTCATTTAAAACATATATTATCATCACATTTCTGTCCAAAAATTTAATCATATGTATTACTTTGGTACTTCTTTTATTTAGACAACTAAAATTCTAAGTTACATAAGTCAATTTACGAGAATATTTTCCCAAGTTAAAAAAGTTATATACAATTTGAAAACATTGAGGAAATAAGAAAAATATAATAAACATACAAGTCAAAGCAATAACTTGTGCATGATCGGCTTAAAAATTTTTACACAGCCGGACCGATAGGTTTTCTACGATAAAACTCGAAGTAAACGCGTATGTACATCTTCGGAGCTATCTCCTTGTACAGGTGCAGTAATCACGGCAAGGAATGCCATGGCAGGTGACAGCAGGGAACTAGCCCCGCAGTCGGCCGCGGGCGGCGTTAGAACGTTCAAATCACTTCTATCAACCGCAGGACTATGACCGCCCATAGACTATACAAACTTAACACAAATCATTTTCATTTTTTCTTCGTGACCATCTTAAGTCAAATTATGCTTAGTGCAGATTAAACAAAAATAAAAAAAAAAACAATCTTGTACGAATACAATACTTAGCCATTTGTCATAGGCCAATAATTTCGTTTAATTAAATTTTTTTTTACCATAACATCAGAATAACATTAATTGAACTTAACAATACACACTGCAGCTTGTCGCACGGAATAAATTATATTGAACTTTGTGGACTACTGTGCAGCCTTAGACATCACTGAAAGATTAAGCGTAAAAAACGCATGATGCTTTTTATAAAATTTTCCGAGTGTAAAGTACCAAATTAAGTTCTTTTGTGATGATATTTTTAGCGTCTCTGTTATTAAGACTGTACGTTTTTTTTAAATTTGTTTAATTCGTTTTATTAATAGGGCTTCGTCTATAAATTGAAGAGTGGAGCAAATACTGTTCGGACTGAGGACAATTAGTATAGCTTGTTGACGTTAGGTGTTCAGTTTAGGAAGGGAAAGACCTTCTCTGTGGCATTTCAGAAGTGCCTCAAGAACATATAGTTTCTGTAAGATTTTTTGTATGATCCGAAAGATTTTTTTAGTGGCCTTTATGACAGCGCTCTGTGCTTTTTCTAAGCCAAGATTGTGTAATGCGGCTACACCGGTCCTAGATAATATGTAATCTGCAAAGATTACATATTAAGAAGATAAATTATAAAAACGAAGAGAAATGAATGCTTTTTATAAGTAAGTTCGTTACATAACTTTGAAAATAAATTCTACTATTAATATGATTATCATTTCAACCGTCTGCTGCTAGACATAAGCCTCCCCTATATATTTTCAATAAAGCCGACTGGAAACAGCCTGTATCATATCTCTTACGATGATATTAACATGGTTTGTCCACCGTGTTTGGACGTCCATCACTGCGCTTGTGGCTTGTGTTGTCCGTGGTCACAACTCCAGAACTTTAAGGCCACAAAGACCTTCCGCTTAATATAATTTCGATTAAGAAAATATTTCTAATACCCTTTAAGAACTCAAGAGGACTTAATTATTAGGAAAAATAAATTAAAAATACTGGTAATGTTTTTGGAAAAACATTAATGTGTAAAATGTACCAACAATTTTATTTACTTTATTTGCTTATATAAGGTTTTAGATAATTAAAAAGATTGATACGGGTGATGAGTAGTTTGTTTCAGAATTTATTATTGATATATTACCTCCTTTCCTTTTTCTTCTTTTAATGTAATAAACAAAGACCCCATGGGAAAGAAATAATACGTATTAATGTGTCCACTGTTGGGACACAAACCTCAGGCCATATAAATAAAGTCGGAAATTAATTTATTCGCTTAGAAATGCAAGCAGTTCTTTGGTTTTTATAACAGGCGTTTTAAACAATGATATAAATATTTCTCTAATTGGTGAATTATGTTATAATAAATATTGCAAACATTTTATAAAAAATTTTGTCCGCTTCTTACCACCAACTCGCCTAATGGAAAGCGACGATGTGGTCGAAGGTAAAGCACGGAGACTCAGCAAATAAATATTCACTCTCTGAAGAGACCGGGGTTATAACAGAGATAATTTATTGTACCGTTTTATTATTGTACTATACTATATTGTATTGTTATATATTATACTACACATATAAACATATACATATAAATATATATATTTATAAATATGAGTGTGTGTGTGTGTGTGTAAATATTTATGAATACATACAAGAGTTGTAATTATAAAATATATTTTTTAAAGCTAAGAACTCTATCAAATCTTGAGGGTAAAATTAGCTGACCTCTCCTCCACAAAAGGAATATTCCAACCAAATTTCATGTTTCTTAACCTTATAGTTGTAGATATATCGAAACCCAGAAGCAAAAGCAAATTTTGTACCTAAAACTCGATTTCAACGATTTAGTAATTCTGTCTTTTGGCAATGTACATATACGGTTTCACAATAATATTTCAGATTAAGTTAAGAACAGGAGTCGTTTAGCCAAATTAAAAAAAAATTAAAATTTATGAAGATCTTTTGAGTTTTAGGCGTTTAACATTACTTAACTTCAATGTTAAAATATTGACCAGCTGAGTTTCTTTCGTCTATTTAAATTTAAATTGGGACATTTTCGTGAAAAGAGAAGACGATGATTAACAAAATAAAAAGAACTTGTACGAAAATTATTTCGTGCAAATATTAAAAAATGACTCATGTAAATACATCTTTAAACTTCTTCACAATTGCTGAGTCCTAGTACAACTATAGGCCCCTTTTACTTCTTTACCACCTTGTTGAAAAACGGTAATTCAACTCCTTTCGGCGTATATGGTATAATGCTATTTCATTAATAAAGTGCGTTGCCGATACCGTAAATAATTTAAGAATTAGATAAAAAAAATTCTCGTGTCTCACGCGATATCTGTTTTGTTCCATATGTGCGAGTTAACTTTTTCTGTAACGTCTAAATACGGTATGTCTAGACATTGCGCGTTCTGTGGCGCGCTGTAATTCTAGAGGACTACGAATACGGTATGGTAAGTAACACGATTAAAAAGTACCGCGACAGGTGGCTGGCTGTTAGAAAAGCGTTAGGCGACTTAGTGAGGCGGGCTTCGTTCGCCTTGCTATAAGATTTGTAAGGAATTAGTAATGTATTAGAAGCCATTTATATGCGTTCAAGTTGTTACTGTATCTCTCGCTTTAAAAAAGCGTTTTAAATATTTATGACTTTTAATACCAGATAATATGTATCTTTCATATCTGCTTTATCATTATTTGGCATAAATATTTATCTAAGAATTTCTAGATGCGTTTTGACCACCATAAGCAATATTAGAATTAAATCTGATTTTAATATTTTCACTTAATTAACGAAAATGAGTCCAATTTTTAAAACATTGAATATTCAAAATTAGATTTTAGAAGGATAGATATTCATAAATCTTAAACAAAAATTAAATATTGTAATTTAAACAAATATTCAATTGTTAGACGCAAGGCTAAGTGAAACTTTATTGTTTAGGCATTTCTTATTCTCTTTTTTTTGTTATTAATGTGTATCTTCTTATTCGTAAATTCATTAATTAAAACGAATTATAAATTTGTTATTTCAAATAGGCTTTTCTAACCCCTTTCGCAAAGTCAATAAATTCATGTAATGTACATACATGATTGGTCCTAATTTTAACATGTACCTGGCAAGAAACTTGATAATTACTCTTTTTCGCTATTTTACTTTATTTTTCATATTATAAATCCATTATTTGTCAAATTAAAAATCAGTATATTTATCCGAGCCATGTTTGTATCCTATATATTCTTTAAAACAATAATATGCTCCATTGATAGTTAAGCTATGAATTTTTTCGCTGATAAATGTGAAATTGCAATTATTAACGAATGATGCCACGCACCAAGGGACATATACAGGGAGTTTAAACTTTAAAAGATTATAAAGTTTAAATTCACTGTACGTGCGCCGATACGTAGTATAGCGGTTAGATATTTTATTATTATCTCTTAATATTCGGATGTACAAAGCGTTTTTCCCTTCTCCGTTAGTTCTGTATGTATGTAATAAATGTACTTATACGTAGGCGCCTCGCACCTGCCAACGTCTAATAATCACGGAATGGACTCTCTAACACGATTCTAATAGGAAACGCTCGTAATGGCCGCCGCTGCCCGCCACCTGCTCGCCTCCTCCAATCACACACGATCTCTGATTAAACACCTACAGTTTAAATGAAGCTTTATTGTTCGTCTGTCGTTAAGAAATTTATGATTTAAGCACACGGTATTGTGTGGGCAAAACAAATATCTACGCTTATTCTACGCCGTAAAAAAATATTCGTTAACAGTTAAAACGGGAATGGGAATAGCCGGACCTTCAGTCGTTTCATTTAAAAACATCATTAGTTTGATGTTGTTATTTATTGTTGTAATGATTTTAATATATTTATCATTGACACATATGCATATAAATGTATGTATATATATGAATATGTGAAATGGTAACCCAACGGTATGGGACTGAGAATTGCAATCGCAGGTCGAAAATTCGATTTCCGGGATACATTTTTATTTATGGTTTAAATTTTATGTAATAATTATATAGGATTGCCACGGCTTTCAAACAAATTTTGCAGAGGAAGGGCAGCAGCGTCCTCGACATTAACGACCACAGTGTAAATATATACACGTCAACTGCATAGTGAAGGACAACTTATGTTTCTTTTATCTCCTTACTATAATCATCCAAAAATAATTACCTTAATTTTTAAGACAGCCAATTGTACTTTTATTAAATCAGTGTATTTCGTAGTATTTGTTCCGTATACAACAAATAGTATTTATTAAATTAAATTGTATCAATACAGTATCAGTACACGATTATAATAATTCTTCGATACTTGAAATATCTTAATTTATGTTTTATATTTTTATTAATTTATATATGCTGTTCAAGGAAAAGACTTTTCGCTGTTGTCGTGTACCCTTACATAACAGTTGGCCGGATGTACAACATTTGTTTATAAAATAATTTATTAGTCAATTAATGATTATTATTTAATCTTATCATAGCTATATGTCCCGAGTACAAGTCGTTAAAGCCAGCGCATTCAATTAAATAACATTGCATAATAACATATACATTTTCATTAATAGAAATTTCTATTTACTTCATAATTTTTGCTTGCCTATTTTAACATAATTAACGTAATTAAGTGATGTTTCTTTTTTCAAACCTAAACTATTTTTTATTTTTTCGTCTGTGTGTTCCAATATATCAACTAAATATAGATCGACTTTTTATTAGCCTTATTTTATTTATTGAATGTTGGTAGAATAAGCTATAATTTAACAACGACGTCAGCTTAGTAATAAAATAAAAATAAAACCCTATTTAAATTTTAGAGACCTGATAAATCTATCAAACATAATGAATCTTTTTTTTTTTAATTCATGATAATTAAATATTTGTTGACATTACATACGCAATAGCACTTTTAGAGTGTGACTATATCAATACATTTACTTTGTCATGTGATCTATGAAGGTAAAATATTGTTAGATCTGAAGTGACGAGTTAAAGTTTTGTTACACAACATTTTAAGCAACACTGACCTTCTTAAAGATAGAGCGATAACTCTTATTAGCTGAGTAATTTTACTGTTATAGTAAAGGTCTACCCACCGAAATATAAAAAGAGTACTGTGTAACGGTAGAGAAAGATGCAGCGGAGAGAAAGATGACCCATTTTTTAATATATTAAGCATTAGTAAAATGACAATATACAATAATATACATATATAATGTAGCACTGTATGTCAAAAAATACACATTTAATCTTTTAATATATATTTATTTTAATTGTAATGTTACGTGTCCACGTGCTTCATGTCGCAAGTATAATTGTAACGGAAGTACTCCCGCATATATAAGTACATCGCAATGCAAAAACTGATCTCAAATGAGCGCAAATGACTGCGTCCTGTAAGGCGAACAGGTGCGCTCATTACAAGTAGAAAATCCACCGAGA
The DNA here is from genome assembly GCF_028537555.1 of Battus philenor. NCBI lineage: Eukaryota > Metazoa > Arthropoda > Insecta > Lepidoptera > Papilionidae > Battus > Battus philenor. The sequence goes on along the minus strand of NW_027181678.1, from coordinate 5,873,921 downwards.
ACACACACCTGTCAGGAAAATGACAATTTTCTCTAGCCCGAGTACGATACTCGCTGGTGAGGCCTGCGGCTTTCAGGTGAACGGAAATGTTACTTAAGAGTGGCAGCCGTGTTAAAGCCGATATGAAGCCCGTATAAACGTTAGTGGAATACAATGTAGTATCTAATTTAATATTGATAGTTTCTGTGAATCATAAAGGTTATTAACCAGGACTTTTTAAACAAAACACAGTTAAATACCACGTATTCCTTACGAAGGAATACGTGGTATTTCACATTCATATGTTTTATTCGCCTATTTTCTACATCTGTGTGCCTATTAGATTAAATGATACAGTTTTCGAAAGTTGAAATAGCAATAAGCTTGTAAAAGAGATCCGCTGCCAGAAAATAATGGTCATCCTTGTAGTCACATGCCTATTTAAGTTAAAATTTCATCTCCCTCTCTCTCTCTCTCTCTCTCGATCCTTCTGTAGAGGGTAGAGACGCCTATTGACTCCATCAACCATCTGTTTCCATCGTTTGTGTACCGTTGCTTGATGTATTGTGTCACTATAGTGCTACTGGAACCGCTGTTTCACGCCTTATGTATCCATTGCTTTACTGGCAAAGAGTAAAAAATCCAACTCCTGCGATATCTGATCTGATCAAGTTTGGAATTTTGCCCTAGATTTTATACCTCCACTTTCCCAACCACTATCAGACTTAAGTTATTGTCAACCATATGAGCAACGAATAAATCGGGTAGTCATCTGCTTGAGAGGTTTGTGTCACTTTTACAATATATTTGAAAAAAAATATTAAAATAAAAAAGTTGATAAATATTTAAAATATTTGTGGTTTTGATAATAATTGCATACCTAGTTGATTTAGAATAGAATGGAAGATTTGATTTACTTAATCAAAAATTGCGTAATATATACATGACTATCATTTTAACATTTTTAAATTCGGACGCAGGCCCGGGGCCTAGCTAGTTAAAAAGGTAATGCTGGCACACTTTAAATAATACGTTGTCACGACAACTCGAAACGAGAAATATTAAAGGCCGTGAGCACTACGTGACCGCTAACAATGAAAGTTGGAGAGATTGATATTGATCGGGACTCTTACGAAACTCGAACTGGATGTAGTGACACGCGCGGAGCCGCAGGGGATATCTAAGTAAATTATAACCCACCAAGTTCCCGCTCGCAACTTTGTACGCGTGGGTTTATAATGATGAAACGTGCCGAGGAACTCGTAATCTATTTTGACATGAACATTTCTTTACTTCACAAATGATTTATATTTAAATTTTATAAGAGATTCGAATCAGATATTGAAATGATTTTTAACTTTGATTTTAAGCAAGCTTATTTAAGTATATGTATATTTTAAGTTTTTACGCAATTACTTTGTGTTGTTATATGTAAAAGTAACGCAAGTGTAATATTTTTCATTACTTAAGCCGTATGATGATGTGAGTTAGCGAGCGCAGTTATTTTTCTTTGATATATGTTCAGAAGATGTTCCTGTACTTCGTCGGTGAATATTTTTGCCTTAGCCAGCACTTCAGTAAACCACGAAAGAGGCGGGTAGAGTCTATTCCATTCGCAGCTGTCATTGTAATGTTCTCATATTTTTGTACCTAAATAATGTCTGTATCCAAGTTAAAAAGAAGATTATAAATAGTCCTCCACTCTTTAGTAAAGGCAGTCCGTTCATTACAGCATTATAAATAAGTCATAGTTTAGTTTCTGATAAGTCAGTTAAAATTTTACTTTACTTATTTATTGTGACTCTGTGCGGGATTCATTTTCAAGACCCTTTTCTGACCTCCGAACATTACTTCACTACGACTAGGTACTCGAGTATAGATAACAAATAAAAAAAGAGTCGGAATTATTATCATCATTTCAAATATATGATAACCTCTGCTAAACGTAGGCACCCCCATAGATTTCTAATAGGAGCAATTGAAAGCGGCCTGCACCCAGCGTCATGTGACGGCCGTAAAAAATTCTTTTGTCCTATCTAGCGTAAAAATGAAAAATTCTGATAAGCAAAGGCATTTTTTTTTTAAATTATATGTCTAAAATATATGAATTTGACCGATATCCCATATAATTATGTTCATCCATAACGTATTACGGTTATGAATAAATGCCGTTTCCTCGTTGGCATTTATAGCTTTACTAGGTAGAGTAGAGATGGTAATGAACCGAAGGAACTGCAGATCGGCACTTGCATTATTTACTTATTATTTCTGAACTTAAACTTTTTTTACTTGATTCACTGAACGAATCGATAACTCAAACTAAAAAGTATGAATAAAAAAAGTATCAAAAACTAAACTATATGTCCGGCATTCTATAAGTGAATACTACATGAAATGAAAATAAAACAGGAATTAAGTTAAACTTTGATTTTCTTAAATATTAAACGTTAAGCATAATAATGGACATATATTTAATATAATAAAAATATATAACAAATATCGTCATTTTTATATTTTTTTGTTTTTACATATTAAGGTGTTAAACACAATTAAAATTCACAAGATAATACAATCCAGCATTGAGCATTGCTAATCCAGCGTTTGATTCCTAGGATACAGTCTTATATCATTATTTAATTTTTGTGCATTAATTATATAGTAATGCAACTGCTTACAAATAAGTTACTAGAGAATGAGCAGCAGCGTCTTCTGCGTACCATAATACCAAACTACATGCGATCGCCAACCCAACTGCCAAGCGTGGTGATAATGGTCTGTCCCTTGCAGTGGGCCTCTATGAGTTAAAACGATAACGAAAAATGTAATTTAAAAATCCTATAGTACCCTTTGTACATAGAGCTTAAATAACAAATCCATAATTTTATTTATTTTGAAAAAGCATGTCACGCAATTTCTGCATATAATATCGAATTATTCCCATATATGTCAACCCAATAGAGAAAGTTGTAATAATTACTTGAACGGAGAAAAACGAGCAGTTGAAAAATTGCACCGAAAAAATGTAACATAAAATACAGTATACATGTGTAAAACATTAACTCATGCAATGAGCACAATGTTAATGGCAATAGCCCCTATGTTAATGACTTATTTATAAATACACATTGCCACGGTGAAACAATTTTATTTTAATCTATATATTCTAGTAATGGAAATAGATTTTTCGTATAAAAAATTTAAAAGAGACGTAACCTTTAAACACACCATGGATATACCGTATACGAGACGGGTCCATCCCGCTGTAGGGAGAATGTCCGGATACGGTGCCTGAGACAAATGACTCACGTAGCAGGTTTAAAGCTTCTTTGCAATACATTGGCGTTCACCGATTGACTCCTCTTGTAATTTAACAAAATTTTGAAATGTTCATTCTTGACAAGTCTCAATTCAGTGGGTTAAAGAGAGATTTCGCTGTCATACATTTCGCTCTTGCCGCCAATTTTCGAAGACCTTTTTACGTAATATGCATTAGCCGTGTTACAGTTCAATCGGCAATCGAGTTAAGTCGCGTACTTTACAGTTACTTTTTCTTTGGTGTACAGTGCGATGCAAATAAACGTGACAGTATTGTATTGAATTGTTTTTGTGAAGTTTTTGCTGTTAGCTCTAAGGCTTTTACAACTTCATCGGAAATGAGTTCACGGAACGGAAGGGTCCGTGAACTATACTACACATACTACTACATTATGGTACTTTAATGCTTTCTTCCAAAAAGATATATTCTAATGATATGCAATCGCAATAATTATCTATATGTCATAAACGATATAGCTTTTGTCTCTTTTAGATTTTTAAAGTCAAATTTTGCGCAAGAAATTCACTTTATTTCGCCCACGTAAACCGAATTGTGACAAACATATTAGGTACAAGTGTTTGCAGGTGTTCCTTGTAAGTGGCCAATAAAGTTTCGTGTACATTACATATTTATTTTAGTTTTAAACTTTTAAACGGCCTCGGCTTATACAGGATGTTCGAAATAAGCCTCAAAATTAAGAGTTTTTCTACAAAATTACATATTTGTTAATTTTTAACATCTCATCTAATTATTTTAACTTATTACTTTTATAATTCTGTAATTTATTTTAGGTAAAAAAATGTTATGCAAGAAACTAATGTAGTATTATTTGCCTTATATAAAACAGATGTTTAAAATCAAAGCTTTCTAAGTCAAATTAAAAGCAAGTTTATTGACACATGTATTGTATATTAATAGTACTGGATAATTGCCAATTATTTCTGGCGTTTCATTGACAAGGTCTTTTTGCGTCTATCTTGTCTATTTTAATCATCGAAAGAGAAGTGATTTTTCTAAAGTAATTATAACATGCATATCATTCAAACTTAAATTAACACCTAATTAAGAAAATGTACAATAATTATCGATTTATGAGTAGTACAATAATTATCTCGTATATTAAATATATCGTAGGGGGATTAACGATGCAATGAATTTTCAATTATACTCGTTTATACTTTTACAAAAGGGTAAATGTTTGAAGAAACAAAAGTTTATTATTTATTTATTATTGTTATTAGTTCTTGGGCCAAAAAAAAATTTTTGTTTAAGAACTACGGTTTTGTTCTTGCCTCTACTCACAGATTTTCAGAGGATGGGCAGCAGCATTCTCTTCGTACCATAATAGCACAATACGATCGCCAACCCGCCTCCCGATAGTGGCGACTATGGTATATTATTTATATATATTATCTATTACGGTACAAAATATCTAAGGGGGGCTATAAATGTTTTTTGGAGAAGGATATGCCTTGCAGTGGACATCTATGGGCTAAAACGACAAGGAACCGTCTAGAATTAAAAAAGCCTCTAGGCAGTACATATTATTTTATTTAAAAAACTATAAAACCTTACTTGCAAGTATAACTAACTAACTATTTGTTAGAGAGAAGCGATTCATACAACTGTATTATCCGAAATATAATCGATCGATGGGTTAAGTCCAGATAGACTATCTATATGAAACCGTTAATTACTACACTCAATTTAAGGCTTAAAAGCTCAAAAACTTTATCGTCTTTTACTATTCAATAAAAAAAACGTAATGACGGAACGCGCTCTATAAGATGTGAAGACAGGCCACCTGTGCACACTTTGTGGTTCCCACAACGCCTCCGCGTCAATATTGACACAGATTAAATCAATTCCATGGATGCGCGCTATCTCACGTCACATGGACCTGTCCGAAGAGGAAGCACACCGTTAAACACGCCTACACACTCCCTACTTACAAGCAAATTAAATAACTAAGACTGAAGACGGATGCCTATTGAGCAACTTTTAAAAAAATTGCTTCAATTTAAGCGTATTGTAGTACGTCATCCGTAAGAGTGATTACACAAGATCTTTTCATTCAGAACGCAAGAATCTAGACTTGAAAGTGAACTTCAGAATTTCAAACTGACTAAAAAATTAAAAGCGTTCAAATATAATGTATGAAACTTGACGCCTTGGTTCGAAACTTCTTTCGCGCCTCACCTTCGTAATAAACATTAGAAACGTTTATACATCGCGTGCATAATACACGTTTTAAAAATTTACCACTATTAATAGGAAATGAATACACATTTATATTACATTCTAAACTAACCTGTACTGTCTTGTGCAACGCTCTTCCACCTGTCTACATCTAGAACAGAATACAGAGGACGTGACAAATTTTATACAAGTCATTGACATCAAACTTATAATAATTGATAATATTTGACAAGAGTGTACGATTAAGAATAAAAATAAAATAATAAAGATCGTCAAAACGAGTAGCGCCAGCACCCATCATGACCATCGTGGTCATCAATAGATTGGCTATATTCAAAAGTTGAGGGGCGCTGTTAGCCGTTTTGGCTTTTACAGCTTCATCGGACTCAGGGCTCGCGGATCCGAAATCCGCGAGCTAATAAACTAAATGAAAATCTACCTCAGATGCTTCACCTGACGTAAATTTGTTTAGGAATATATTTTTATGAGTGTTAGGTAAAAAAATACTTCCTTCTTTATATAAATATAATTTAACAACGCTAACGTCATTATCGTGTATTAAATTAAAAATATTTAAAATTTAACTATTATTAAAGTAACTTTTTATTTCATTAAATTTACGTAATGAGTTTTTATTCGTTTCTCTAATAAAATACTTACTTATTTTTATATATTCCTCTATACTTAACTTTTCTTAATCAATTACTAAGCTACTTAATACGAACGAAAAATTAGAAATTACCCTGTAGTTGGTTAAGTAACAACTTTTCTGATTTTACAAAAAGTTTTTATAACCCCGTTTCGACAACCTTGTTTTTTTTGAGTAATCTCGCACTTTTATAGCCTGTTTAAGTTCTCATATACATCAAATTCTTCCTTGTATTATCAATGTCAAATAATCGCTGTATCAGTATCATTATTAATCATAAATAATTTCAAAAATAAATCACTTAGATCATATCTAGACCTTCTTACGACAAATCACTAGGCTTAAAGTAGATTATAATACAATCATTTGGTTCGATCAACTTGTCTTTGGATTAACAATAAATTACAAAATATCTCTTCAAATCTAGCTACGAACTATCTGGCGTTCAAATCAATAACCATTTTCTTTATTTTAATGTATCTAGTTATTAGACAAAAATGGCGTAAAACCTTCAGATATTTTTCGAAGATTGTTTAATATTGTAAAAACGCCTTTTCATTGATGTTATTACATTAACGAACTTCATTAGGAATATTAAATAATAAATTGTATTATTTGAAAACTATGTACTATATATATATACTATTAACTACAAAAAAGAAATTTATTTGTGATCACAAAAAAAAATAGTTTCGTGGGCACTTTTCTGATCTGATCGCGTTTAAGATTCTAGTTTCTTTAGAATTACGCTTTGCTGGCATTTTTCTCATAGCGTAAGTGTTTGTACAAATAGTCTAAAGTATTATGAATATATAAATCAACCTTAATATAGATCTTGTGCAAGCCCACTATAACCCAGTTAAGTGAAAAGTCGCGCTAAACTAGTTTCACGTGAAAGCCTAAGTCAAGCTCCTCTCTTCTCTTTCAAGGAGACCTCCCTTTACGTCCAGTCACTCCAGGTGCACACGTCCGCACCTCTGCTTAAGTAGCTTGAAGGCGTAATGCCCTAACAAAAACTTCCAGAGGAACCCTCGTGCTAATCTGCAGCAAACAGATCTCGGCAAAGAACTTCCACGACTTTGCCACGTTATAAGCGGTGAAAATGTAAATTTCAACGGATAAACCGTATTTATCTTTACACAAATAAAATCATTTAAATAAATTTAGACAGTTTTGTTGGCTTGTACGTCGAGAAGCGGTCAAAAATATTCAAGAAAGATTTCAATTGTCGTACAGTTCGCATTATTTTTTTTCCGAAATATACGTATATTATTATATATATCCATATTTAAACTACTTTGCGCAACATTGCCCAAATTATGCGCCCATGCGCATAATTAGCAGCACCTTACAACTTAATTAAAATTAAATAAAAAAAATTTAAGGTCGTAGGAAGACAACGGATGAAGGCTACTGCCTACTACCCAACCGGTCTTATTTGAAATCGATGGAAGAGTCAATGAGACCTACGGACAACAGATGTGATGATGATAATGATATGTTCATTACATATTATTGTGGTATTCTCTTTCGTTCATCATTTTCACCTTTAACGCAATAAATTACTCATTGTCTTACATTTTATAAACTCTTATAAACATCTTTGTTCAAATGTGACTATTAAGGATTAAGTATGATTTGTTGCATAGTTGTAATTACAAAGTTTAAAGTTCGCCCTTTTAAATCTTAATGGCGCATGAGCTATAAGCTTTTAATCAATAATTGCAGCACTATCTCTCAAAACCTATAATGACATCTGTGAATCATTAGAAACATACCGAATATACTTGAGTGTGTGAAGATTTTACCGTTCACGCAATAAAAATTTCAGTACTTAGAAGACACATTTTATTTATTTTGTGCCAGGAATAAGCGCTTGACCCATGGTATTTACAACTTCTTCGGATTTGAGAAGGCAAGTTTGTTAAGCAGTTTAGCCTAATTTGCAATTAGGATCGATTACATATCTTATTGACGAGAAGATAAGTCTACCACCTGTTCGGACAATATATGCCTCAGACTTGATAAGAACAGGTGAAAGAAATTCAACGAGACTATATAATTATGATTTATGATATCATTTATCTATATAAATACACATATATTTATATATATACATATTGTAAAGTCATATATCATTTACAGTGTGATAGTAAAACGTCTACATAACTCATAAAAAGATTTAATTTAGTTTTACGAAGTAGTGTTTTATATGTAAACTTCATGGGTAAATCGATAATATTTTAGCGGACTTATTTTATTTCCTTAACCCCCTCATAGCTGTTTCTGTTCGAGCTGCAAATCGCTTTAAGTATGCCATTTCGAGCGTATCAGAAACTGTTGAGTCAAAGCAGTCATTATTTATTGAATTCCTGGTCTGGAAACTAGACTAAGTATTTTTGGATAATAATAAACTTTTGTATCCTCAATGACATTTAGTCCAAACATCAATAGAACACATATTTGTGTAAATATGATCAGAAAGTTCGCGCTAGTAAAACAAATAGATAAAGTTTGATTAGGCACTCTAATCTCTCTAAAGACCTCTCAGACACGTGCACAAATAAGCAAATATCATTATACTTATCTCAACCTATTCTTTGCCGTTATTTTTTCCTTTATTAATCCTGTCTTATTGTCTGTTTTGTAATGTTTAATGTTTAGTGTTATGTGTATTAAATGTTTAAAGTTTTCGTATGTGTTGATATGTCTAAAAAAAATAGAAATAAAATCTGTATGTACATCTAGTGTGAACGTTTTTAATAACATAATAGTAATTATGCCGTAATATCAAAGTCAAAAACTTCGTATATTTACCCTTACACGATTACATTATCTGATAAAACACTCGTAAAGATAAAGATTCTTAAGGTTATATTCGATGTCAATTAAATTTATACATTAGTAACAAATAATATTTTTTTTTTATATCGAACAACCGCTTATAAGAATGGCGAAAAATTGAATTGGCATCATTTTCTGAAACAGCTATGAGGTCGTAAAATTTCGAAGAACCGCCCATCTAACAAGCGGAGATCGTTTAGTAATTGGCAGCAGCTGCATCGCTGGATAGATCACTTTTTTACGAATCCACATGGACATCTTCCTAATAGCTTGTTGTGAAATCAATGGTCCTAAATTACATATGTGCACGACGTTAGTCTCCATCGGAATCCTTTTAAAACTTACACCGCCTCGTTATAGGAGGTGTTCACGCGTATAATTATGGTCATGGTATTTCTTAACAATTTAAGTCTTTTATATATTTGTTTTGATCAACTCACGAAGAGATTAAAACACATTCATAAAATGTATAAAATTTAAAATACTGCTGGCGGCAGTTCCATCTTTTAAGAGACCGCCTAAGTAGAAATACTATATTCCGGTTTTAAAAACGCTTTAAATAGTGATATTACTAGGCTAATAAGTAGATGAACATTTTGCTTGCTTGATTTCTGTATAGCTCTATATATAAGATCACTGGTTAAATTTACATTACCAAATTTTTTGGGAGACATTAATTTTAAGAAAGAGGATCATCATCGATTCGCCCATAGACGTCCACTAGAAGAAATAGGGCTCCCACAAAGATATCTATGTAGCATTATGGTACGCAGAATGCTGTTGTAAATCCTCTGGAAACTTGCTTGTGCAAAATGGCAATCTTATATAAATATTGCACAAAGTTTGAATTATATATAGTATTGTATACCGGGAATGAATGTAACGCAGTTAAAAAAATATTGATATACTGTTAAAGAGGTTACTGTTATTACTGCCAAACGTGTTTTTTAAAAATATATTTACACATTTACCTGCACATTTTTAATCATGAAAAGGTCCCTGAGTTGCGAAACGGACAAGATTAAGGCAGGTGTAGGATGTTACTTTAATTAGAATTCTAAGAAAAATATTAGAACCTAACTCTTTGGAGCCATCATCCTTCAAATTGCCTAATGATAGCCGGTGTTCATTTCTTATTCAGGATTAAGGCAAAAATTAAAAAAAAACTACAGACTTTCTATTTCTTTTGTTTAGTTTTTGCTTTACCGTAGGGATATACTCGACAAAATACTAATATATATATATATATATATGTGTGTGTGTGTGTGTGTGTTGTGTGTGTAATTTTTTCTTTATATCTATATAGATAATAAATATGTTTGTAGTATAACAAACAGTTATACACATACACATATAAATACAACGTCACAAAGTCATTACCCCGGGATTGTTTAAAAAAGATATTTTACTATCGTTATATAAATCGCAATTTGGAATGTTTAAATATGTTCTGTTGAGGTGCTTAGTTACTATTTACCGCATTCATTACAGAAAGGACATGTCCGTCTCAAAACGTCTTGACAAAATCAATGACGAGCTGTTTTCATACCTCCGTCTTCTTGCGTTCCACCACTTTGCCAGATTTCATATGACAAATATTATACCTGTAGTGTTAAAAATATTTACCACTACTTTGCAAGATTTCATATGACAAATATTATATCTGTAGTGTTAAAAATATTTATCGCGCAATAACATCAATAGTCACCCGTGCTTTTCACCTACTCTTGTATAAAACTCTTTCACAACCATGAACCTTTCAGATCTTCTAAAAAGAAAACGAAAGAAGGGAAACTCTAACATCCTCAGTACATTACAAAACGAGTATTATCAAAAAGAAAACTTACTTAAAATCGTACAAGACACTTTAAGTATCAAATTTAAATCAAGTTAATAAAAGTACATCAAAATAAAACGATAACAAATAATTTTAACATAAAATTTTACTAAACACGCGAAAACCTAACAAATATTCATACCCACATCGTGTAAATAATGTAAAGCATTACAAGAATAAATATGAATTAAGAATAACATTTATAGATATTTATTGATAATTATCGTAACATATATAGTACTATGTCTATATATAGTATATATTACATAACATGCTATTAACTTTTTATGAACATTCTTCTGCAGCTGGGGGGTATTTCAATCCTGTATCGTTCAGTAAGGTCACCACCCACGCATCTTTTGGTAACTTTCCTGATTGTAAAAGTTTCACAGCAGCGGCAACATTGGCGCCGCTCGTGTATCCAACGTACAGTCCTTCCTTTTCACCGATCAGTTTCTTATACTTAATTGCTTCTTCATCTGTGACGCTAATCGTGTCGTCCATGTAATCAAATTTGAAAAGATTTGGCACACATCCGTAACCAGATCCTTGGAGTAAATGCAAAGGTTTCGTGATCTTCTCTCCTTTAATAGGCTCTGAACCTGCTGGCTCTACTACAAATGAAAGTACATTAGAGTTCTTTTCTTTTAAATATTTTGACGTACCCGTGAAAGTTCCAGCTGTACCAACGGTGGCAATGAATGCGTCTACATGATGGCCAGTTTGTCGCCAAATCTCTGGACCTGTGGTTTCATAATGAGCCTCGGCATTGTCTTCGTTATTGAATTGATTTACATAGTACGCTCCCAATTCCTCTACGAGTCTCATACCTTCTGCTTCGGCTTCTTTCACATCAGCCAGAGTGACATTGCCATACGTCCCTTCCACTTGGGGCACGCAAACGCAATTAGCACCAAGTGCTTTCATATGAATTGCTCGTTGCACGCTGTTACCTTTAGACATGGTGAGTGTAAGCGGGTGACCAAGCACCGCACACACAACGGCGAGTCCACAGCCTTGATTCCCTGATGTCACTTCTAATACAGGAGCTCCCGGTTTTAATGCTCCATTTTCACGTGCCTTTCGTATCATATGCAGCGAAGAGCGACATTTAATTGATGCGCCTGGATTCATAAATTCACATTTTGCCAAAATACGTCCTGGTCCAGTATATAGTCTGTCAAGCGCCACTATTGGAGTTTCTCCGATAAGGTCCAGCGCCGAGGCTTTAATTTCGTTAGTTTCACCATTGACCATTGCCATTGTGAATTGGGGTTTAATTGACAAGTTGTAATTGACAATTATTTGAATGTGTCTGAACACGAACTGATACTGTATATCAAAAGTAGCTGGTTAAATGATAGCGGTCCATGAAGGTCAACTAGGCGACTACACACGACTCCGTCGAACTGTGCGCCGACTCGGCCGCAAAACTGTCGGAAGTAGTTTAAACTCAACTTGCGACGGCGACTACAATAGATCAATTTTATCAATATTCATATACAAATATTAGTATATTTGCTTACGTCGAAACAAAACCACTGTTTAACTAATTTTTGCAAATAAAAGTTACAATTTAACTAAATTACCACGACGTTTGTTCGCGCCGTGAGCATCGTTTAATTACTGTGTCAAGCGCCGCTCGTGTCGTCTCGCGTCGCATTTCTATTATCTAACTAAAGCCAAATATACATGTCAACAAATTACATTATATTTGCGCCAACTGGCAAAACACACAAAAAGTGCAAATGATTGTCACCCCTCGGCAGCGGCACGATTATGTCACAAGTGGCAATTGGGAGATATTTAACGTCCTACTGTAATAGTTGACGTAGAGTTCGTTCAAATTATACTTTACCTGTATATGTTTATGGTTCAGTTCTATTTATATCACAGTCGTGGATTGAAAGTTACAAGTGCGAACGAAATTAATCTTTTTTTGTAAGGGCATAAGGTGCTATTTGTTACATTGTAACAAATGGTCTTTACTAGTAGCCTTCAGACCCACCAGATGTCAATACGGAGCTAGTCCATTGTTAACAAATATGGGTACAATTGTGCACAATGCTTTACATTATTGTATTTAGCGATGGCAAGGAGGTTGGAGAAGCCAAATGTCAGCAATTTGATAATTGGGGTGTCCATCGATGAAAAGGACCAATGTGGTGTGTTCTAAACAACATTTGTCCTTTCTATAGTCGAGACATTCTCCTTTTAAATGACCAAATTGCAATTTTTTTCAAATTTCGAATTAATCTGCAAATTATGTTACCACAAAAATAAGTGGCATAATATTATTGATTCATATAAACATAACAGTTTTGATCCGCAAACAACGGGCTTGCAAGCGCTGCATAGGACAGGACGTCCTCTTGTAAGGAGTACAAGCTAATTCAGGTCTTCGGAAGACGATAGATGGTGAACGTTCTATTGAAAATCTATGTGGAAAGCATATTTCCAGCAGAGGGCTTTTATTTTAACCGTGCTACAAATGCGTTATTCTATTGTAGTTCAAATAATTCTTCATAACTTATAAACTTAACTTAGTACCTTTAACAAACAAAGATTCGCCGAAACGTTACAAATTATGGACTAACTTCTTAAACTAATATTTTAAAATGGCAATAAATGTATACTTCGTTTTTCTTCAATTTCTATAAATTGAAAATAAAATAAATTTAATGTGAAAGCATCCGAACACACGACGAAACTATCAGCATATTTTATTGAATTCATGAACAGCACACTGTTTGACTGCCACATGTTTCCACTTCCAGTCCAATACGATATAGCTACAATACGCTTTTGTTTCAGTAACAATAAAGTACAATTAACTTAACTAATTGGTGATAGTGTCTTTGAAAATATATATAACTTCGAGATAAGACAGCATTCTAATCATCTATGCCTAAGCTAGATAATGTTCAACAAGTTTCCATTTAGAGAAAGGATAAGGAGTCATTATCTGTCTCGAAGGTCTATTGAAAATTAGAGGTCAAATAGTCTTATGATTTTTGGCGTTTTCTTTCACCATTTGTTAATGACACAGAGGTATAATTCGGGGTGGACGTCTGTGATTGTGATCCATTTCTGAACCGCTGCTAAACACTCGATAAACTAACTTTTGAGTCTTAAGGTAATACAATTTTAATTAATACGCTTGTAATATCAAAATTTTTCAATGGACTTAATTTGCATAATGCCTTATAGACCGCTATTTGGGGTCTTTAGACCTGGTCACTCCGCGGAGCGTCAGCCGAAGCGATCTAAGAGCTATCTAAGAGAACATACTCTACTAGACTGTAGCGATATTTGTGTTAGTATATGTAAAGTGTGTTTAAAAATGTTAATAATGCGTTTAAAGTAGTTAATTTTAAAAAGAATCAATTTTTTTTTGTAGTAGACATAAGTCCAACAGCGTTTTTATTTTTCTAAGTGCGCAACCATAGACTTTCTAAAACAATATAAAGTTAACCGATTTTCAAATACCTTTTTAATTTTATTTAAGTTTAAGATAGTTATTCTGGAAAAACACTTTGAGTGTATTATAGATATATTAAATACTTATTTTCTAAACGATATTTTTATTTATTAATTATAATTTTTTTTTAATTTTTTTCTTTTGATTGGTGGTACCGACATCTTAACTTTATATTGTCTCCAATTGTAAAAACTTTCTAACTTCTTATATCAACATTCTTCTTAATTATTATTTAATAAACCTTTAAGTTTTCCGAGAATGTTATTTAAGATCCAAAAAATAATTTTTGGATTTTATTTAATCTAACATCTCTTTACTTGATATATGTACACGTCTTATAACAAACCATCCATATAAATATAAAAAAAATGTTTTAATGTTCTTACAAGGAAAACGAAAACCTCTTGCCATCAAGAACTACATCGCCTCTCTATTTTTAAATATTTTTTTCAATGGACGGAATTGTCACTGCTTCCCATGGCATTTGCACATTCTGTTTGAGGTGGTAGGGCACAGCGACTAGCATAAGTCCTCTTTTTAAGTAGCGAAGCGGCGGCTCGGGTTGCTTCATACTACTATTTTTGGTTGACGGTTAATGGAGTGTCTAGGCTTAAGGTGTCACTCAATTTTGTTTTATAGTTATGCAATAGAATAGCGGGCTGTTTATCAGTAGCCAAAAATTTTTTTTTCATTTTCCACTTTGTCAACTAAAAACTTTGTCAGCATATATATATATATGCATTGCATTGACTCATACTATTAATACTGACGTAAAGAGATACATACATAATGAATGTTGATTACGTATAAAGAACTTGTTATGGGCTATCTTTTGTATAATATTGTTATCAATTTTAAATGAGTACATTTATTTTCATATTGTCTTATTAATGTCGTTCAATGATCTCTTAAATATAACATAACGATACATTTTTAACAAAACACAACGATAAGCACTACGTATAATTGATGAATGGCTATAAATTATATCAAAAGACCACATATTAATTAAGTCTATGATCTTATCTTCCAAGGTTTAGTTATACTTTAGGGTTTATGTAAATTAAAATCTTGTAACAGTCGTCTAACATTTTTGTGGTTTTCATTCATGTTGAAACCATACAAATGTTCATTTATTTATCACCACTACAACTCTGATCATTGAACATAGCTAAAACAATCCCAAAAAGCTTATGTGCTGTTTAAGAAATAAGACTTTTTGACGGTTATAACCAAAATCTGTTCTATCATGATGAAGTCGTGACGGCACCGCAAAAGACCGCTACATTCAAAGCATGGTAAAAAAGTGTATAATTTAATATAAATTCTGTTCTAAACAGAGATCACAATTTTAATTTTGAGTCGTACATATAAAGGGTAATTAATTATAGATTAAAAGATTTTACTTTAAAAGGGAGAATGTGTTGTAACTCTATTGGTGTCAATTAATGTACGATACACCAAGAAATCAATGGGTTTAGAAATAATTAACAACTTAACGATAATACAGTTAAAAAAAACCTTTTTTAAAATTCGAATGCTACATTTCAAAATAAATTATTTTGTTCTTTCTGTCTCTTCCCAAAAAAAGTAGTCTCTGTACTGCCAAAGGAAAAAGTAGTATTAACTTTTGAGGGTAGTTTGAAAAAGGTTTGCTGTCAAATAAGATTTACATTTACCTCATTAAAGCTTTTATAGCTGTAACTAATCATCCTGTATAAAACGTAGACTTTTATCAATCGTAATTAACACTTAAACAAAACCATTACCATAAGAATTGTTTAAACACCATATACGTATGTCAATACCAGGTATGTCGATATTAGTAAAAAATCCATAACGACAAAAACTTAAAACATGGATTCATCATGAATAGTATTTGCCAAAGCAATATTATTTACAACGTGTGCAAAAATGGCCTCCAGCTAATCATATACACGTCGATACCTAATAGGCGATATATTTTTCCTGAGGTATTTAAAAAAAACACATCCATAAAATTAATTGGCAACACTATTGAAAAACAAAACAATGCATGAATATGCGATTGTTTGTTTGACTCCAAAGTCATTTTTCAAGTTAATTGAACCGAAGAGATAAGACGTTAAATTTAAATTTCGTTGCGTTTTTCAGTATGTTTTTATTTTGTACCATCAATTATTTAACGTTGGTTTGGGGATTATGAAAGTTACGCTACGCTGTACATATAACAGTTGCCACTAATTGTATTGTCAATAAATTTAAAATACAAAATTGACGGCAGCGCCACGTTTCATTAAGACATGATGTAATACGTCCTTTTAATATAACTATTTAGCGCTGTAAACTAAAAACTACTTCCGTGGTATTATTCGGTGGCAGAATTAATATTATACATTACAAACAAACGAAGCCTTGTTTTTATAAACAGGGTCTTGAATTAACGAATTTTGAAATAAATACTTTCAATTTATTTATTACTCATTTCATTATACCTTATAATACAAACCTAATTGAAAAGAAGCTGTACTTACTCTTGATATAAAAGATTATGTAGGTATTTAACAGATGATTGGTTATAAGTATACAAGTCTTTGAGAGGTGAATTGTGTGCTAGCATAGCAGTAGCTTGTGCAACAGAGGAATGAGACTTGCGATCGTAGGCCGCGTATTCGATTTCCGGGATACAATGTTATTTAATTCACACTCTGTGCATTAATAATATAGGATTACCACTGCTTACAAATATAGTTTCTAGAAGATGGTCACCAGCGTTCTATACGTACCACATTCCCACTCTGCGATCGCCAAGCATAGCGATTATAGTATATCCTCCATAAATATCTTTGGGAGAAGCCTATATATACATTGCAGTGGACGGCTATGGGTTGAAATAACAACGACGACGTATAGCTCATTAGTTGACAATTAATCGACTTGTATAATGCACTCTCTCCCAAAAACCAAAGGTTTCAGAAATAATAAATAACGTTACGATAATATAGTAAGAAAAAGCATTTACAAAATTTAGATTACTACTCATAAATAATTATTATTTACTATCCGTCTCTGCAGATTGCACTGCAAGAAGTTATTCTCCTGTCGTATTCTAACAGAAATATTGACATAACCTATTTCAGGGTGGTCATAAAAGCTTTAAAGTGTTTTGCTCATGAGTATAAATTCACCCCTTTTAAACTTTTACACCAGCTAGAAACAATCATCTTGTATATCATACTTCAGATCGCTGCTGCGTTGACAAGCAGTCACTAATTTCGATACAAACATCGTTGCAAAGCATGTGTCGCTTACCCAACGTTAATAACTCTCATTTTAAATATAATTCGTATTTACAAATTATAATAAATAAAATTTGTTAAAATATGATAAAGTTTCAGCGCCAGATATTTAGTTCTCAATGATGAGTTTAAAAAATAATGAAAGGTCAGTTAGAAAATGGGCCTTGGTAGAGAACAAGGCAGTCCCAGCACTATTCCCACGGGCACGCACCTGCGTCGCGGCCACACATCGTACTGTACAACACCGATACGTTGTAGAGTATCCAACATTCTGTAGAGATTCCGTTATTTCACAATTCATTTACTTTTTTTCATGTTATTCTTACAATAATATTAATAAATATTATCTAACTGTGGAGTTGTAGATAAAAGGCATTTTACGAATTAAAACTATTCAATAATAATCGAAACGTGTGGGAGAAGATCTAAATGTATTTTTAAGTATAAATATTTCTTCGCTCATTAATCATCATCACTTCAACTGTAGGGCTTCCACTGCTGGACGTAGTTCTCCCCGTAATTATCAATAAAACCGGTGATAACGGCCCGCATTCTGCCACATTCGACGACCTCTAACCTAGTGAGTTGTAGTGCGCATACCGGTTCCTCACTGCGCTTACCGCTCCGTGATCTCGTCTCCAGAACTATAAATGGTGGATACGTGCAGTCTCGCCACGCTTGGCCAGCAGGTATACCCAGTATCTTTTATTTAAAAAAATTTTGATAGAATCATGATGCAGCCTACTCTCCGTGAATATTTTCCCTTAGCCGGCTCCTACGGTAACTACTAGAGGCGTGATCTAGTCTGCGGCGGCCACCATGTCCGCTGGGGTCTTAACGTTCTGGAGTGGAGACAAACCACTTTCTTAAGGTAGTCGTAAGACGTGCCTGTGTCTAGCACAGTCCTTTTTAAAGTGGTTCTAAAATGAATCTATCGAAAAAAAATTATCGAAGACGCATGTGTGCCTCACAGGAGGTCCTACGACTAAAATGATGATGATGAAGATAATGATAAATGTGTTTGTATAAATTTAAGGTCTCCCCTTACACGTATTGATTGTTATATTCCATACGTATATATTAAAAGTATAAAATATAATACGTATAAAAAAGGACAGACAGTTTGGTCACCCCAATTCAAACCCGCATTCCTCGCGTCGCCTACACAGCGTCAGATCAATCCGAGCCGGGGCCATTCAGCACCAACGAATCTCACGCCGCACAATCAGCTGCTTTGGAACGCCGACGTAATTTAGGCAACGTTTTCATTAATTTCAAAACTAAGACTTCTCACGATCTTTTTGCCAATATGAATATGAGTATAGAAATGAAATAAGATCAGATCCTTTTATTAATTATTTAAAAAAAGTACATAATGTAAGCAAGGTTTATTGCTCTATTCGTTTAAAATTCGTAAAAGCTACGGTTATGATTATGACGTTAATATTTGTTGTTTATTTTTACCATAACCCAATGCTCTGTTCTATTTCAATCTTAATTGTTACAAGCTGTTTTTAACATCACAAGATAAAACTTTATTTATATATACATATAAATATAGTTCCACGTTGGTAAAAGTATCTCAGCAAGCATCTTTATAAATGATTTCAATTTCTACCTAAGTTTGGTATTTGGTTAAGCAATCAATTTTGATTAAAATCCCATTGCTCAAGTTGTATGAGTAAATAACACTTATTTCACGCTCTGCTATGCGTGAAATAAGTGTTATTTACTCATTGACAAGACAGACACTTGACAAGCTGTACAGACGAATTGAACAAATGCATAAATACGATACACAAAAAAAATATAATAAACTGTTAGTATGACTGTCAATTATTTTATACAAATAAGTTAATAATAGCTAAAATTTAAATTTGATAATAGCGACATCTTGTGGTTCAAATGAACTTCATCCACATAAAACTTCTCATCAAGTGTTAGTTGGATATTGAATTAATAATTATTATAATCTTTAGGAAATACAAACACAAGAATTAGGCGATCTTAAATTTGAATTTCCTTATAGTTATCGTGTAATTATTAATATTTACCATGGTAAAAGTTTATGATATAGTTTTTTAATAATTTTCTTATTGCCGATAGATAGCGTTGTTTTAACTTATAATAAATTTACGGTTAACCTTTTTAAAACCTTTATTAACAAAATCGACTTAAATAGGAAAGATATAAGTAATCATAGTATTTTTGCAGAATTAAAAAATATACTATGGTGTTTTTTTTTCAATCGCAAATGTATTTAGACAGGTTCGGCGTTAAGTTAAGAATAAAACGAACTGAATTTCAATAGTACACAATAGTATTACTTCTAAATCTATCGTTTTATATACTTCATACTTACTTTAAAATTTATACTTTCTGTAATTTTTTTCCATTGCTGTAATCATTCCCAATTTAAGAATATGTTTTATAAGTAATAAAACAGCATATGACACAGGAAATCCAAACATCTTTGGCTCAGCCAATTTCACCAAATGACTATTATCCTGTTATACGTCTCTGAACAAACTAAATTAATACATAACAAGAGGGTAGAAGCTAGTCTCCTATCCTTCGTGATTTTTTGGGTTATTGTAAGTCATAAAATATTTGACAGTGTATTTGACAGTAGACATTTGTGGCAAAGTGACTTAGTCTTGTCCTGTACGTCTGGTAAGAAAAAAATATTTTTTTATTTTTTTAAAACGGTTTTTTTCCTCTTTATTAACAACAATCCCACTACCATTCTGTATTACCCTCAACGCAAAAATTTAAATTTGTGCAACTTGATAAATAACAATTAAGATTTCTACTAATATTTTATATACCAACGAATAATGATGATATTGTCAAAAAAGGTTCACATCTAGGGGTGACTTATGGTTTATAATACAAAATCCTCCCAAACAGTTTTTTTAAAAGGCAAAGAATGCATGCCTGGTCAGTGGCAAAATTTAACTAAACAATAAAAAAGACAACAACAATTTTTGTCTCTCTTTTACTCATTTCTAGAAGTAAATCACGACGACCCCTTTGCTATATACGTCTACACTGAAGGGTATTATAAAGTAAGATACAATATTTAAAATTATATGACGAAAAAGTTGACCAAAAAAGTGAGATTCTAGATTATTACAATAGTTCCTTACAATTTCAGATTTTAACAGCAACAATTTTATTCTTAATTAGGGTTCAAAAAAGTTTAAAAACATCACAATTAAGCGAAGACAAAGTTTAACTTTGTTTATTTCTTACGAACTGAGTACTTACATTGAAAGGAACAATATTTTAACGACATTATGAAATAATTCTCTTCCTGATTTTATTATAACCATCCACTTTATCAATATTCCAGTCCTATATCTAATAAATCTATCTCATTTGGAATGATTTAAATACAATTAGTGTTATCGCAAAAAAGTTTTAGTCTATTAACCTATACGTTAAAGATTGGTATTAATAAAAACTAAACATTTTATAAATCATTCTACTAACAAACACTCATTTCAATAATATCTAAAGTGACTATATAGATATACGTCATATATTTTATGATCAGTGTTCTCTTACTTTTAGCGAAACGATGTCTACTGCTGGACTCAGGCCTTCCATAGATATAAATTATATATCCAAAACCAAGTGAAGTATGTTTAATAATGCTTAGGAATGATTTCAGTAATAGAATAATTAAAACACCGATGTATACAAGTGCCCATTATAATTATGAAAAACATTTGCATATATACGTACTGCCATAAATATTATTAAAACCTAAAAATTATTTAATAATAAAATATGCACATGGTTTAAAAAAATAAATTATATAAGCTGTACTAGAAAGTGTAGTGCAATAAAATTTAATTGTAAACCAATTACATAAATATGTTTTTAGAGCAGACTGTATAAAAATCCATGGGCAGGTTCGGATGCACCTGAGTATTTCACGATGCGACTCGCCGGCGCCGAAGCTAGTCTGTGACCCCAAGCTGACCACAGACCTCATAGGTTATAGACTTGACTACAAAGAAAAAGATTTACTTTATTAAACAGATCACAAAAGACAAAAATGGAATTTATTAAAAAAAATAATAAGGAAAACGTTGAGTAGAAGCTGTGATTAAAATATCGTCTTCGTCTTTGTTAAAGCCCATAGACACCAATTGCAAGACATAGGCCTCCTTCCCCAAAGATATCTATGGGGATATACCATAATCGCCACGCTTGGCAGGCGGATTGGCGATCGCAGTGTGGTATAATGGTTCGCAGAGAACGTTGCTGCCCATGCTTTGAAAACTTGTTTGTGAGTAGCGGCAATTCTATATAATTAATGAACAAAGTATGAATAATATAAGATACCTTCGATCGCTAGTCTTACTCCACTACCACTAGGATACGATTTCTCTGTTTTGAAATATATAGTTTTTAGGTGTTAATTAACGGAATCTATAAGCTTATAAACCAGTAGCCGTTATACCAGCCTCAAGTTTATTATTTATAAGTATTATCTCCTGTAGTAAATAACTAGGAATACTAAGCACGAAAACCTATACATAAATAAATTAAATCGTCAAATCAATTAAAAAACAAACTTTACAAGTACATCTGTGTAAAAAAAAACAAATGTAGTCTATCTAAGCTGACGAAATTATAGAATGAATACATTTATTTATCTTGCCTACATCTAGACAGGTCTATTTGAGATGTTTTTTAAATTTGTTTTTATTTTTATGTTTTGGCCTCTCGTTTCCTTATCCTATTTTGGGACAGGGACTTATATGTACAATTAACACTTACATTTTTATTTTAAATATCATCTTTTATTCGTCTATATCTATCATTAATTTTTCTTTTATGTTTCATATTATCTACCCTTCTTATCTTACTTTAATTCCATGCATTGCCTTTCATACTTTGCTCATACTTATTTACTTTTGTAAAATTCTTCTCTTTTAACATTTTTACCATAATTTGTAATTTTACTTTTGCTTGTATAGTAATTTGATTCACAATGTTACTTTCCCCTGATTTATTTGTTTTATATAATTTTACCTTTTATTTATTTAAATGTCCTATTTGTCTGTTAATTTCATTCCTATCATTGTTGTGTTTTTTTATATTTATTGCTTCCCCTTTCAGTTTGCGGCAGTATCTTAAGAATGTGTGGCGACATCCGTTGTCGCTTATTAGAGAGGAGATGCTTTCTTTGTCTATTTGGTGCTAAGATTCGATTTCGCACCGTAGCCTTTTTATTCCGTACATGGGCCAGCAAATTAATAGGTGTACCACGGTCTGGCCTACTTCTGACGCTCTCCGTGAGTTTGAACCCGTGTAGGTATTCAGCGCATTCTTCGCGCCCCGTGAACATTTTAACCAGACTCGTGTCCACCTCTGCCTGGTGGAGTCTCCTATATTCATATGTGGCGCTCGGGAAAAATATCCTTGTCGAAGCCGTTGTTTCTTCTAAGAACCTATTATTCAAAATGTGTCAAAGCTGTCCAAGTTATTTTTTGGTGTACAACTCAGCAGCGCCCCGCATGGCGCAGAACCCCACTCTCACCTGGTTACGATGCGGCTGCGGTTGGTGGAAATCGCCGTATCGGTAGCTACGGTGGCGAGTTAGACTTCCTCCGCACTTTCCGCAAGAGACCGCGTTTAGCTGATTGCGGACCAGCCGCCTTGTAGCCGCCGGTGCCTATGCACTGGCCCAATATATAATTATTGTCGCTAAGACCACCATATAAATTGTTCTGATTACCTCTGGCCGGTAATGTGAGCGGCTTCAGCGCTCACATTACCGGCCGTTATTGCGGCCATTATTACTAGGATACTTATATAGTTTAGAAAAATACCACCACATTACAATAGGCAGGGCATATCATTTCAAATTAGATTTTGTGAGTGCTTTACCTATATGGTCACAAAATATATAAGAAAGTCCAATCTATTTATTTAGAAGTCTGTGCACTGAGTATTGTATTGTCTCGAAACCATTTAAGGATTCCGTTCATTCTACACAAACTTCATATATATCCTATAAATCAATTTTGGAATCGTTTTTCACGGAATTCGTAAATTAGTATTTGTCATATTTCTTCTTGTATTTGATAGGAATTCGCTGAACAACTAAACAATTAATGTTTGAGGTAAAAGTTAACAAGTTTTAATAAGTTCTCTGTATAAGATTTATGTGTCCATAAAATAAATTTGTACAATAGTTCCAGGCATTTTTTTGCATACGATGTTTAAAGTATTCGCACTACGCTGCATAATAAATGTGTAAGGAAATAAAGGTTTTACCGGGTACGATATATACAAATTTTTTTTAATGCAATTAGTTATTTATGACAATGTAAAATATCTGTGTGCCTGCAGAATTTTAAATTCAAGTGAAATTTAAATATACGTAATAAGAAGTTTTTAAACTTCATCGTCATTGTCATTTCAGCCGTAAAAGGTCCACCGCTGAACATAACCTTCCTCTAAAGATTTCGAATAAGACCAGTAGGAAGCTGCCTGCATCCAGTGTTTTCCGACTACCTTAACAAGACGGCTTACGAGCGCTGGACTGAGGTCTTCAGAACTTTAAGGCTCCAGGTGGCATCCTTCTCGTGTGGTATATGGTTTGTCCACTGCAACTTCAACTTGCCATTCTACTGGTCTATGTCGATCATTTTCGTTCTTCTGCTCGTCAATCTACTCTTTCCTGATTCATCGTATATTGAAGTACTGAGCACAACTTTCTCTATGGCTCAGTCAGCGTCTATAAGATTATCAAAGAATATTCAGCTATTTACATAAAGAATAAAATTAGATTTTATTTAACAAATTACGTATTATTTCATCATTTTATCAATTTTTTCTTCTTACATTTTCTCTTATATTTTATGTTTTACCTGTTATCTTAATTCCCGTTGACTCTTATCACCTAAATGTGATAAAATTTTAATGACTGTAACTTTTATTTCTATTGTCGACTATTCGATAGAGTTACTCGTTGATAATGGCCGTGTATTTACCACAAGGAAAGTTAAAAGGCAAGACGTCAAGAAACGATAATGGATTTGAATACATCGAATTCTTGGGGATTCCATATGCTAAACCACCAGTGGGAGAATTAAGATTTAAGGTATGGCTTGTTCAATATTATCTTTCATTGATGTAAGTTTCTTATTTTATTTTAAATTAAATAAAACAAACACATATAACCAAGATTTAACAAATGATTTTTAATAAAATTTGTACTCTGGATTTTAATATTATTCCTAAGAGTTAATAGTAACTAAAAGTGCATTGATCGAAAATTTATGAAAATATGGTAATAATAGTTTAGTATCAATGGGCTGAACTAAGGTTACGTGTTCCTTGTAATAAAAATTATTCTTTGGGATCAAAATTAAACTTTATCACTAGCCTTAAACTTTATTACAGCCAAAATAGTTGTTCTCCTAAAAATTATTATCAATTATGTTGCTACTGATCGTTTTTGTCACGGCATGGTTTCTAACAGATGCATACATTATGCAGTAGACCATCAGATTTTATTAAATTAATATTTTAATAATCATTGTAAAACAAGCATTTTAAGTAAATATTTTGTTGTATCAAGAATTTATTGTATCATTATTATTAGAATAAATGTCGCATTACAAAATAGGACACGTGTTGTTATAAAACGTATTTTACTCTGAAAATTTACCTCAACATTACATTTAATAACCTTAAAAATTATACAACCTAAGAAGTCTCTCTCGTTAAAATAAATCTCGCCAATATTGCTGTAGCTTCTAAAATTACAACGATCATGATGTTGACTAACAATCCCAAAAGAAATGACGCAGTAGATTTTGTTTTTCAAAAGTTTGAAGGAGCATCTTATTGTTATTGGGAAGGTGTACTATTACAATCATAGTCTGTTTCAATGTACTGGTTTGTGTATCGTACAAAAATTTTATTAATTATTTAGTACATATCATTTTAGAGTCCGCAGCCGGCAGAACCATGGGAGGGTGAAAGAGATGCAACAACCATCAACAAAAACAACATTTGTCTACAAAATAATATGTTAAGCGGACAGCTTGAAGGAAGCGAGGACTGTCTTTATCTAAACGTATATACACCTAAGATACCAGATGGAAAGTCCGAGTTACTACCAGTTATGGTGTTCATACACGGCGGTGGTTTCGTATGTGGAGCTGGAATCGTAACTGACGAGAATGGACCGGACTACCTGATCGAACATAACGTTATATTAGTAACAATCAACTATAGACTTTCTGTGTTTGGTTTTCTATCCTTAGATATTCCAGAAGCATCAGGAAATATGGGCTTAAAAGATCAAGTAACTGCACTTCAATGGATCCAAAATTATATTAAATATTTTGGCGGTGACAAAGACAACGTAACCATATTTGGTATAAGTGCCGGTGGAGCATCCGTTGAATATCTTACTATTTCACCGAAAGCTAAAGGACTTTTTCACAAGGCTATAATGCACTCTGGGTCTAGTTTAAATCACTGGGCAATTAATTATGAACCAAAGAAGCTGATAAATAAACTAGTTGAAAATCTAGGCTATGAAGGATCGCTTGATGATAACTTTGCTTTATACGAATTCTTATTAAATACCGAAGGAGCCGCTTTGACTGCAAGTTCATTTAAAGTCTGTGACGAATTCACCTCCAATAGACTGTTCTTTGGTTTTGTACCCACTATCGAAAAAGATTTTGGCAACGGGGAAGCATTTATAACAGATCATCCCTATCGCTTGCTAAAGCAGGGTAATTTTAACCATGTATCCGTAATAAAAGGATTTTGTAATAAAGAAGGGTATCTATTAAATCTTGTAAGGCCGAATACCGTATTAAATGTTCTGGAAAAGAAAAACTTTACTGATCATTGGCCATTTGATTTAGATTCAGATGACAAAGACTTATACCGACAACAGCTTTTACAAGCTTATTCCGAAAACGTACACCCCGATGATGATCATGATAAACTTGTTGTAGACTTTTTTGGTGACCTTGATTTTGTATCCGGAATTTGGGTCGCCGGACAGTTGATGGCTAGCCACGGCACGCCTGTACGTTTCTATGAATTTTCGTACGATGGCAAAATCAATTTCTTTAAAAACGTTTTTGGTATGTGTAGAAAGGGAGCCGCACATGCTGATGACCATACTTACGTTTTGTGCCACCAAAAAGCCAAAGATGCGTACGGTCAGGATTTATTAATAAGAAATGCTATGTCTAAAATGTGGGCTAATTTTGCGAATACAAGGTAAGAACGACAATCTTTTAAGATATAATGCCAACTAATTAAAATACCAACTTTCTTATTCAGCGCGCCAGTGTATGAGATAAATTAGTAACATTTTGTCTTTTTTAAAGCAAAGTTTGCTGTAGAAAAAACGGGTAAAACACGTCTTTTAAACATTTATATGCTCAACTTTATATGCTTTTAAATCATAAAATAATCGATTTTGATACCGTAAATCTGATAACGAATTATTTACATTGCTTACTTATTTGCCGTTACCAGCTCAAATACTAAAGATTTACATAAAAATTATAAAAAAAAATTCTATGTACTATGTAGATAACGATTTATTTATGTTTTCCAGTTCGCCTACACCCGAAAATAGCTCGAAAAATTTACCGAATTGGCCTGTGTACACAGAAAAATATCCTGTATATCTTAATATCAATAATGAAATCAAAATACAAAATAACTACGAACCTAAGAGAATGTCCATTTTTACGAAAATATTTCAGAAATATGAAAAATAATAACAGCATATTAACATCGTCATATTTTTTCATATTTGAAATTTCCATTAATTTTTTTAATAAAAACTATTTAGTAATATCTACACACGTTTAATAAAGATTATTCTTTTTTTAAATTGTTGATATAAATTATTTCACTTAATGATAAAGTTAAAAAAAATCAACGTGTAATTCAAATGCATTTAAAACTGATTTCACGTAACTAGGTAAAATAAAACAATATTTTTAATTGAGTATAAATGGTATGTATTTACATTTATTGTCTATCGTAATATATGTTTAGGACAATAAGATATTTTATATGATAAAACAACCGTCTGAAATGAAAAATCTGTTATTAAAAAAATTTACTTGCTAATTTTGTCATTTTCCCTTTTATATTTTCCCTGTCGAATTTCCCATATCAAGGTATTAATTTTCAGAAAAACCTAAGTAATGTCTTTATTGCTTGCAATTATAATACTTTGTATACAATTCCTTCAAAAGGTGAGTTCTTTCTGGGTTCGGTTCACATTTCATAGTCAATTTATCGTCAATAAACAAGTACATCATCCGATCTTCGGTAACAGGTTGCCATTTTGTGGTGATAATATTGTCAATTCTTGGAGTTGGGTTACTAAAAAAATAAAAACTGATTAAAATGTATAAAATTACATAAAAAAGAATCGCTCAATCATCTGCAACTTCTTAACATTTCTTTTCATTTAATCGCTGATACTTCGCTTTTAAAAGAGTAAAAAGGAAAATATTTATAAATAATGATTTCTAACATTGTGACGTATAACTTTGAATTAATATTTAAATACCTACCTATTTTTCAATTAACACAAATTTTTCGCTGCCCTGCCATAGAACTCGCTATAGGTATCACAACTCTGTGGCCAGGCATACATATCAGTATTATAGTTGAAGTATATTAAGTCATGATTTAAATAATGAATATATTATAGTTTACTGTTAGTAACATCCCTACCAGGTTGATTTATTGATTTTAAAGCACAATAAATAGAACCTGATTTTTTTTCATAACATTTGAAACACAAGAAGTAGTAATCTGTATTAATATATGCGTCTCTTAGGCAAATAGCTTATAAGTATGAGAGGTTAATTGACGGTGATAGATATCGTTTGTACTGGGCTGTCCCGAACCAAGAGAGAGGAAGGATTACTGTATTCCTGCAAAAAGCTTAGCTTGACAAATTACTGGTCGAAAGAGACACCAAATTCCATGGATTCACCGTGTGGACAACGGGTCAATAGCGTTGTAAGAAGGAAGGGATACGATATTCGGGGCTGACGACCCACATATCCTAAACCGCTAGAGAAACCTCTTTGCAATGCATTAGCAATCATTTTTGCTGACCAAAATCCTCTTCGCACAAAACCAAATTTGCCTATGTAGGATTTCCCCCCTCCGTCTAGAAATTGTAAATAGAAATATATAGGCTCTGACTATGTTAGAGAAAATTTTGTTAAACAAATTAAAAAAAAAAAACAAAATTGCCAACGTTGTTTTAGAGGCCGTTCCAAAAATAAACTTATATGCACTCTTAACAGGCTAAAATCCTTCATGAGGTTATATAGAGATCTTGCTGTTATACTTCTCCCTCCCACTTCTACTGTATTCAAATTCACAATGAAGTTATTCCCGATATCTCAATAAATATTATGATAAATAATAATTAGTAATAAATATAATTCTAGCATTTCAAATCTCCATCTAATAATAATATACATACCCGTATTTTGCAAAGTTTGTCCACATCGTAACCATTCTGTCCCTTACTAATTTGTCTGTATCCGAAGCTTCTTCTTCACGAAGAAACTTCGCCTTTATCAAATATCCAGCATCATCAGCATGAGAGGCTCCAAGGCGTACAATATTTGCTTTCTTTTTTAAAAAATTTAAGTTACCGTCGTAAGAAAATTCATAAAAGTACACAGGCGAATTTGCTTTCGCAATCAATGAAGATGCTACGTAGAGACCTCCCAAAAAATCGACATCTGTAAGAAAATCTATCGCAAATGAATCTTCATCCTCGTTAATTTTTTCACCGTCAAGGTATATTGCTTTTAATTTGTTTTCCATTTCATTTTTATCTAAGTCTTCAAAGTCAAATGGAAGTTGAGATACAAATTCTTTTTCTGTTACTAGCTTTTCAAGTTTCTTTGGGAAAGCAGGTAAAACTGAGAGACCTTCACGCGTGCAAAAGCCGCTTATAAATGGTACCTTCATAAATTCACCTTGTAATAGCAATTTATATGTAGACTTATTTATGACTTGCTCCCATTCTCCTTGTTTCTCTATTGTAGGAACAAAACCAAAGTGAAGACCTCCACGCCTTTCAACAGAATTACTAACTAATAAAGAAGCTTCTATTAATTCTTCGACAGGCATTTGTTGTAGATATTGTAATAAGTCATGGTCATTCGTTATGGATTCTCCCTTTGCAGCAGGGATTTTCGAAGCTAATGTCCTAATGTCATTGTTTTGCGCCCAATGTAGTAGTGATGAACCGGATTGCGCAATTGCTTTGTGAAATAAACCTTCACTCAATGGAGACACAAGAAGGTACTCAACACATGCGCCGCCGGCACTAAAACCAAAAACGGTGACGTTTTCGGGATCTCCGCAAAATTGGCGAATATTTTTCTGGACCCATTTAAGCGCTAGTAGTTGATCCCTCAATCCCATGTTACCGGGAGCTTCTTTACGATCTAAGGATAGAAAGCCCAGAATACCAAGTCTGTAATTTAAACTTACGATGACAACATTCTTTTCGACAAGAAAATCAGGACCGTGAGCTGATTGGTCAGTACCGTTTAAATACGTGAAGCCACCGCCATGCAGAAATACCATTACTGGTAATTTTGAGCCCTTGTTATAAAGGTGGGGTGTGTATACATTTAAATATAGACAATCCTCAGCCCCAACCACCGTTCCTGTAGTCTTATCATATTGTGCACTTATATTACATTCCAGTGTGGCATCTCTTACATCATCCCAAGGTTCAGGCGGTTCGGGTATCTGTGGCAGAAACCATTACAAATTACTGAAAACATTTGTTTAAATTATACCTAATGGAAGTAGTATCAAACAAGAGAAAAAATCGTTCGAACCATTAATAAAAAAAATTCGACACATACAGGAAAAAAACTCTTATATTTTACGTGATTTACTTAATGAAAAATATTTAAATAAACACTTACAGAAAATCTTAATTCTCCAATAGGAGGTTTAGCGTATGGAATTCCTTTGAATGTATAAAACTGTACTCCATTTATTGTTGTACTGATCGCTCCCCTCAATTTACCTTCAGAAATCTCAACTTCTGGTCCGTTCATTTCACACATATAATTAAACTACTGCGTATATGTTTGTCTTTTAAACAGCGCAAAAATTAACAGCTAAAACTATAAAAATGATATTTCGCACATCTCGTAATAAACTACGTAATATCACTCATGTTCATTATAAATTTCTGATAAGGCGACCTTAACTAGTTTATCATTTCATAAATATTTTTTTTCGTAACATGTACCTGCTGCTATAATTACTGTAGATGTATATAAAATCCCATACAAAACTACAGAAAAATATTGAAATCCTGCAGATCTTGAAATCTGTATGTAATAGCTTCTTCCAGTTAATTTTTCAGACACATTTAAATATTTCTATAACAGTAAACGTGAAAAAATTTTATCACTAAAAATAAAATACGAAGTAGAATATACTGAATGCTTTATTAATATTTTAGCCGTTATATTTTATGTCATATATTAATTTTATTTGAACAGGCATTTTAATAGGAATTGCAATAAAACTAAATATTTTAACATATATATATATATATATGTATATATAAATTAAATTCAAAAGCTTAATTAGAAACATTTCATGTCTTTTTCTACTTGTTGAATACATGTATAAAAGTATAAAAATAATTACACGACTGTTCTTCAAAGGTTTTAAGCAATTGACACTATAACATTATACATGACAATAAATACTTATTTTAATAACTATACTATTATATTAGCTGAAACTTTATAAAGTTGTTTTTATAAAACATTATATTTCTGATAAAGTTCTTCATACAACTTTGTTCTTTTTTGAAACGGCTCTTTCCTCATAGATAGGTCTTCATCAATTAAAAGATATGCCATTCGGTCGTCAGTGACAGGTTCCCATTTAACATTTATAATATTATCAATTTTCGGCGTAGGGT
Source organism: Battus philenor (assembly GCF_028537555.1). Lineage (NCBI taxonomy): Eukaryota > Metazoa > Arthropoda > Insecta > Lepidoptera > Papilionidae > Battus > Battus philenor. The sequence goes on along the minus strand of NW_027181678.1, from coordinate 5,842,324 downwards.
CACTGTAACAATTAAAAACAAATTATGTTTGAAAAACTTTACATTAACAACTTTTTTTTCAAGTGAATTGCTTTCATAATCATCGTGTCGTGATAGACTCCCACCCCATGGCTTATTCCTCCCCCAAAGACCGCCACAACGACCGGCTTTGCCCGCACTCAGCAACTTCCCCCAGACTTGATTATGTAGTCTGTCCAACTAGTAGGAAGTCTACCCAAGCCGCGTCTACCTGCTGGTGATCTTCGCTTTAGAACCTTTTGGCCACAAGGGCCGTCAGTTGCACGAATGATGTGCCCCGTTTACTGCCTCTCGTTACGAGTAATTCTACATATTACGTCAGTTACCTTTGTTCTTATACGAGTCTCATTTCTTATTCGAACGTAGAACGTAACTCCGAACGTAGCCCACACCATGAAACGCATTATTTGTATATATTACATATAAATCTAAATTTACGATAATATTCATATACATACAGAAGTAATCAAAATTTTAGCGCGACTATTGAACTAATGTACATGAGCACCCCTGATTTTAATAATTGTTAAAAAACATTATCATGTACCATGTGTAATGACATGAATAGAAAATAATGAATAATTATAGTACTCAAGCTATCTAAAGGGAATGCGCTATAAGGTAATTTAACCTGTGTGCCAAAGATTTTCCGTAAAAAATAACTTACCCAAATTTAGCGAAATTTGTCCACATTGTAGCCATTCTGTCTCGCACGAGTTTGTCGGCGTCACAAATGTCTTCCTCATTAAAAATATCACACTTTATCAAATATCCGCCTTCGTCACCATGACAGGCACCTTCTCTTGCAATGTTCATTTTCTTTTTAATATAATTAAATTGGCCAGAGTATGAAAACTCGTAGAAATATACCGGAGAAGATTTTTTAGCTATCAATGAAGTGGCTACATACACGCCGCCCAGAAAGTCTACGTCGGTGAAAAAATCAATCGCGTAATAATCGTCATCTTTATGAGATCGATCTCCGTCTAAATACACCTGTCTTAATTTAGTTTCAAGTTCTTCTCTTTCTGTTTCATCAAAATTGAAGGGTAATTCGGATATAAATGATTTTTCTCTTGCTAATTTCTCAACTTTCGGAGCATTAAGTCCCAACATCAATAGACCTTCGCGTGTACAATATCCACTCATAAAAGGTACATTAGCAAATTCACCTTCACATAACATCTTATAAGTAGACTTATTAATGAATTGTTCCCAATCCCCAGATTGCTCTACTGTTGGCACAAAACCGAAATGGATGCCTCCACGCCATTTATCATCAGTTGCAATAACTGCCATTGAAGCTTGAATTAATTCCTTCACGGGCATTTCTTTCAAATATTTTAAAAGTTCATTATCATCTTTAATTACTTTATTATTAACATTAGGAATTTTAAAGGCTAATTCTTTAATTTTATTATTTTGTGCCCAATGTAAAAGAGATGAACCTGATTGAGCAATAGCTTTATGGAATAAACCTCGAGTCAATGGAGATAAAAGTAGGTACTCAACAGATGCTCCACCTGCACTCACACCAAAAATTGTGACATTGTTAGGATTGCCCCCAAAGTGCACAATATTTCTTTGCACCCATTTCAGTGCTAGTAATTGATCTTTTAAGCCCATATTGCCTGTTGCATCTTTGCAACCCAAAGCTAAAAACCCCAGTATGCCTAATCTATAGTTTAAACTTACTACAACAACTCCCTTCTCAACAAGATAATCAGGTCCATGGTGGGCATCATCAGTACCATTTCCAAATAAAAAGCCCCCTCCATGAAGAAACACCATAACAGGTTTATATTCAGGCAGCTCCCCACTAGATATACATGTTGTATACACATTCAAGTAAAGACAATCTTCGTCACCAATAAAAGTATTTGTTGCTTTGTCATACTGTGCACAAATATTACAGTCTTTAGTGGCATCTCTCACACCTTCCCATGGTTCACAGGGCTCCGGGTTCTGTAATCATAATAGGTGCCTCTAAAATTAAATTCAAAAATAAGTAAATTATGACAACAATAAAATTTAATTTTGTTAGGTTTTAAAATTCAATTAACAAAAAATAATTATACAAAACCTTCAAAAATTAATTTCACTACAATCAAAAGTTACTTATAACTCCTACAATGAGATTTTTTTCCTTATTTTATGTTCAATTGTATATGGAATGTGGTGTTACACATCTAATTTTCTACAATTTCCAGGTTCAATGGTTAACTAGAATACTATCAAAAACAAAATTAACTAAAAATTTTGAATAGATATAGGAGGGAATGTTGTCTATTTGGCATGTTTCAATAAGTATGTAGTTTAATTATATAAATTACATAAATAGTTAAATAATTAATTGTGCTTACATTAAATGATACAAACATGATAAAAATTTTATGCAAATTATTCAATGTTATCATTAACATCTTTAAATAAAGATGAGAAACATTTTCAAATATTCTTCCTTTTTAGTATTAATAAATAATGATGTTACCATATATTAATGAGGCATGCAGTATCTTGACCAGGTAGTAAATAATATATTTACAATAAAAAAAATAACTTACAGCAAACCTTAAATCTCCAATTGGTGGCTTTGCATATGGAATGCCTCTAAATGTATAAAACGTATTGCCTGTTAAGGTCTTATTTATGAATCCTTTCAATTTACCTTCACAAATCTCTACTTCTGGCTGTGACATTTTTTCAATAACGGTTATAAGTTCTAAAAAGTTAGTTTTTTATATCAAGCTTTGTATATGAATATAAAACGTTTATTACTAATTATATGGGGGACTTGAAATTTCTTTTTTTATTATTAATGTTACGAATAGAGCATGCTCTAAAAACATACACTGCAAACATTAGAATGGTCTTATTTTATAAGACATTAATCTCATGCAATGTTGGTTGCTCCATATTCACGTTCCTTTTTACAAATTAATGTCATTTCAAAAAATAAACTCCTATTTTTTTGGGAAATATAATGCTCTTTAATTTAATAATATATTGAATTTTCATAAACGTTTTATTTTAAGTAAGATAATTTAGATACATTTATGAAGCAACAGAAATATGTGATATTTTTTGGTAAAGAGTAAACTAGAAAGACAACTCAAATAAAAAATAAATATCATCATATTTTTCTGTATGATTACAAGCAGTCAAAAAAACAAAAGCACAGTAACACTTACATTCATTTATTTCTTAAATATTAAATGTTATAAAAGTGTTAAATAATTCTATTTACAGGACATCGCAGAATACTTTGATGATTAAACTGAATTTGACTTAAATTCTTCAGGTGATTAATTCTTGCCACAAATTTTTGTACGTAACATTTTTTATATGTTATCACCTTTTATCATGTTATAACATATGATGAAATATTTAGTTTAATTGAAGGTCACAGCGAACGTTTATGCAAAATAACACCACACATTTTTTTAAATAAACAATACTATTTTTATTCATAAAAATAAAAAATGACAGAGTATAGAATTTTAAGCAAAGTATTTTTTTTTTTTTTTATGGAACAACTAGCTGTGGTGGTGTACATAATCATTGTTATGTGAATAGTGTGTTAATGGAAATTTAATTAGAATAGAAATTTAGTTAAAGTCCAAATTTTTTACTTTAAGGGTGTTAAAGAATGAATTCAAGGATAAGAATGTTGTGTACCAAATTAAAAAAAAAATGAAACATTAATGTTAGAGCCTAAAGATAAGATAAAACATCAGTATTGCCTGCAATGCCGCAAGAACTTGTATGTTTAAGAATAATTCAGTTTCTAAAAAATAGTTTGCTGAAAGTTTTATTTTTATAATTCTTATCCTAAATTCTTTGCTCAGCAAAAATCGATCAGTTGTATAAAAACAACCAGTAGGATCACATAATTATGTTATATTACTTATTTATTTTACTTTATTATTTATTTTCTAAAATCATAAATTCTCTAAGGGTAGTTTAGTGAATTTAATTTGTTAATGAAATTCACACATATAAATATGCACACAGCGAACATACTTAACAATTGCCAATGAACTCCCGATACTATGCATAGTTTTATATTTACTATGGTGTCATCTGTTCTAGGGTGTATATTCTAAATTAACTTTACAAATGGGTCAATTATTTTCTATATAGTTCTCAATATAATTGCAAAATGTTTTATGCTCATTAGCTTGTCACAAAAAAATTGTTACTAATTTACATAGTTCGAAATAATCGTATTTTATTGATCTTAATATTATCAATTGTCAATAGTCAAACTAGGTACATTTAAATTCTTATAACATTCAGGTAAAAGAACAAACGATTATTCAAGGTTTTAAAAAAATTGACTGATTTTAATTTCCCAATTTTATATAGCAAATAGTCATGAAAATTATACGTCTTATAAAAATCCAGTTCAAAAATTCCTCTCCATTGTTTTGGCGGCACATTTAGAGCCTTTTTACTTCAACAAACCAATTCAAATCCCTGGCAGTGAGATAGCCGGATGCGCACCTGTGTGGTTCACTACCGTTCGTGGGAACCACGATCTCTACCAGACCGTTTAAAAATATTCATGCAGTTTCAAAATTATATTATATTCGACTGTGAACCTCAGTACATTGACATAAGACATAAATATTTTTATTTAGTTGTAACTCAATCTTTGTATAGACATAAAAAGCTGTACAAAATGTTGACGCTGTCTCTGTTGTGTTATTTTGTACGCTTTGAACATTCAGATAGACTTTATAGCAATTTTTTATTAAAAACTGTGACCAGAATACCTGAGGATGTATAGACAGTTTAATGCAATAGCTCGGTGGTCACAGCGCTATTGGTAATGTGGCGATGAATATAAATTTTTGCCTGCACGCAGTTCATGCAACTTAAGTTTTTGGCCGACTCTTTTCAACAGATCATATAATTCCGAGATGGCGGTAGCTTGTTCACCGATTGACTTCACTAACCCTTTTATAATGTTACAAATAATTGCGCGTTAATACGTACTTGAATAAAGATTTTTTAAATTTTAATTTGAAATGAGTTGAGTTGATTTGGAGTATGCTTAAGAAACTAACCTAAACATTTTTTTCATATTATGAAAAATTTAGCACGATAATATAAAACACTACATAGCAGTACAACTTACTTATCTCCGTGTTAATGTTTGACTTTGTGACTTAACAAGACGAGGCTTTATAAAGATTTGTAATGTTACGCCTAGTAACCTCAACCTTTATAAATTCTTCTAACCATAAGCAGTTTTTAATACGTAGGTAACTTTTATTCTAATCTTTCTCTAATTCTAATTTTATAGGCTGTCACAGAATCTGACCACGTCAGACAAATAACATTCGTATTTATCACGTCACTGCAGTTCGTGGAATAGTGAAAAAAAATCAATATAAACATTGGCCTTGCAAAGTGATTTAGCACCCAATCTCTTTGTATGAGTGGCATAGTTTGATTCACATAAAGCATCAGATTATTTCTATGAATTGTAAATTTCTGAAATCGTTTTCAACAAGGCTTTACTTTTATCTGACAAACCTAGGCAAATTTTAATTAAACTAATTTTAATTTGAGAAAAATACCTTTTAATCAATATTCGGTGTATCATATGCTTTAAATAAAAACTATCAATTAAAAACTGTTTTATTTCAAATTTTAAACTTTTGTTGTCACAAAAAATTTAATAAAATGCAATTTTTACTTTTTAATTTACATTTAGAAGCATGGTCACCCCAAGACTCGTGAACTGCTTGCAAAATTCGTTTTACATTTGGCCGTGTGAATCCGATCACTGTCTTCATTTAACTTATTTTTTGGTTTTGTATTGAAATCTTTTTATTGGCTACTTGAAAAGATTTGTTAAGTAATAAAAAAATTAAAGACTTTTCAGGTAAAGTAAGACAGTAAAAATTTATTAAAATTTTGATAAATTATAATAAACCGGATGATGCAGTTATTTTCCTTTTAACTGCAGAATTAATGAGATATATTGTTTTCAGTGTGAAAGTGATTTACTATATCTTTATAACAGTGATACCTGCATTTACTAAATTCAAAATAAAAAAAATGTATTTGTATGTTGTATATGTATGCTGAATTAAAACGTATATCGTGGTCATAGCACCATTCTCTTTTTATTCTCCAGGAGCCGCAGATCAAATAATACCTTTAGGCAAACTCTCACTCCTCAATTTTAAAATAGATGAATGTCTATAAAATACGAAAGAAAGATGACGTTATAGAGAAATTAGTAGTCTGAGGTACATTGAAATTTTCATGTCTAGTGAATTTCCTTATATGATCACTCCTCAACCTATGCATATTAAGTGTTTCGGTGAGGAAGAAAGGCGGGGGATTGTGAAAAGATCCGTACACTGACATGGAGCTCATGGCTGATCAGCCAAGAGCACACGAATGAGAAGAAGAAATATCTTGTCGTCGCTGGCGTCTACGAAGTACCGATCTCATGTTTTGCTGTTTATATTTGTGGACAACTGTGTACGGTGATTCAATACCCTCCCATGTCATCATCATCTTCATTACAGCTGAAAGACGCTCATTATAATGGCATAGGCCCAAAGATCGCCACGATGAATGCTCTTGCGCTGCCCGAATCCAGTGACTTTCCGCGAAATTGATTATGTCGTCGGTTTACCTAGTAATGTCTGATTTGTCGAGTCATTAATTTAACAAGTTTATTAAACCATAACTTGCAAAAAAATCCCATTACAGTGTCGAATATTTTTTTAAGTAAATGATTGAATAATGATGAATGAATTTTGAAACATTATTAAGGCTATTGAATGTGACCACACAACACTAGCCATATTCGTCTGATTTTGTTGTGAGCCCTTCTCAATTCATGACGTGTTTGGAACTTTCTTTGCCATGGGGAAGCTAAAAATTATGCTAATTCCTATCAAATTGAACTCTTTTGGCATTCTTTTCTAGGGGTACTCAAGTGGTTACTCGAAATGATATTAAGCGGATAATAATATGCGTAAATAAATTAATGGGTAATTATATATAAGTTCCGATCAGCCAACATCTTTTCAATAATTTTCCACGTGGTTCTATTAATTATTCGTCGCGAATACGTTTTTGGCTTTTAACATAACTTACCCTAAGTTTACGATCAATGTTGAAATGAATATTTTGATCTTAATATTATTACGATTGAAAATTATTGTTCAATATTATGTCCTTAAATGTGTTTCGTACGCAATACTCAGCCGGGCCAGTTTGGACATGTTCCCACAAGTTCATCGACAATCGCATAGCTTTTTTTCGCAAATCGCATACCTTTAATTATTATGTAAATTTCTGATTCAGTTACTATTCTTAAAAAAAATCCATTTGAATTAGTTTCATCGCAAATTTCTCACCGGAATTTGATTGTTAAGTTGTTTTTGTTAATTATATATTGTTACTAGCTGATCCCACAAACGTTGCTTTGCAAAAAAAATTAAAGTTTTTATTTAACAAATAAAAAATAAAAGTTAATCGTAGGAAGCTGAAAATTTAGCGTTGTATATATTTTTGTATGCTGTATCATAATAAAATAAAAATCTAAAAATTTGTCTTAAAAAAAATTAGGGGTGGACTACCCTTATCACTTAGGGGTATGAAAAATAGATAGTAGCCGATTCTTAGACCTACTGAATACGCATGTAAAATTTGATAAAAATCGGTCGAGCCGTTTCGGAGGAGTACGGTAACTAACATTGTGACATGGAAATTTTATATGTTAGATTATTGTCTATGCAAAATAATAAACGATAAATAGTTGATATTCTTAGTTCTAAAATCAAAATCTATTAACAGATAACAAAGGATACTGAATTATTCAAGTAAGAATACCAAATAAAATGCTATGCAGTTTTATATGAGAAATGTTATAGTACATAACACAATGACTAAATGTAACATGACGTAATAACAATATCATATTAAAACTGATATAAAAAGCTATAAGATATACCTGAAGCTCGCCAAAAACAATACGTGATTTAGCGCTAAGAGTTAGTGTTTTTATGTGTGGGTGTGTATGTATCTGTGTGGGGTCTCTGGCATTGTGTAGAACTTTGCCTTGTGCTCGCGCAGGTGTGTCCGAGACTGGCCGGCGCCAGAACGCATTCTTGCGGCGGTCACGGCGTCGAATATTCTGCGTACCTACTTGATGCAGACAATAGAGTTCGCTTCAAGTACACCAAACTTATTTACAACGCATTGTCAGACAATATAATGTTGTGTCAGATTTTTAATTTACAATCCAATAACCTAATACATCATTATGCTTTATTCCAAAGTAGTTATAAAGTATTATGAATTATCGCACAATTAATATTTCTTTTGTTCGTTTATTTATTCAAAAGAAAAGTTCAAGCCGATCAAATAGGCAGTACTTATTTTATATATGTAAGAGTGATAAGCGAGTGTTTACTACTAAACTAAAAACATTGTCGTCTCAATTTAGAAATATATACAATTATGATTTCCTTCATATGAAGATCGTTACCAAACGTAAAATATTTTATCCGAACGAAAAGTACTTAAAATTGTTTAATAATAATAAAATATAAATATAAGTCTTCACAAATTCAATATTTGTGTACACAGCGCCATCTAGCAATATATGTGTTTTATGTTATCCAAGTAGTTCGTCTATTCAACACTAGATGTCCAAAATAAAATAAACAAAAAAATTACAAGAATAAAAATATATATTAATATTTGAATCTAATTTCGATTTTAATAAAGTCATTATTTAGATACATACAATTTATTTTATAATACCTTTATTAAATAAAAAAATTGATTCAAACTGGTAGCTTACAAATTCGGAAAGGCAACACTTGTAACACATGGATTTTAGTTCATTCAAATTCGCCTCCCGGCATCAGAATTTGAACAGAGAATATTCTAGACTATACGAAAAAGTATTCCTTGCACAATAAAACTCATTGTTGGTGATATAAACTTTCTTTGTCCGAAATAAAGCAAAAATGGCTAACGCTGTTAAACGATTAATTCCTCTGCTTGACCGAGTTTTAATTAAGAGAGCGGAAGCAGTAACAAAAACTGCTGGCGGGATTGTTATTCCAGAAAAGGCTCAATCCAAGGTACTTCGTGGAGAAGTGATTGCTGTTGGTCCTGGCGCAAGAAAAGAAAATGGAGATTTCGTCCCTGTCTTAGTGAAAGTCGGCGACAAAGTTCTTCTCCCTGAGTATGGCGGCACCAAAGTATCTCTTGAAAATGACGAAAAGGAGTATCATCTCTTCAGGGAGTCGGATATTTTAGCCAAGATTGAAAATTAATTTTAGTTATAGTTTTAGTTTCGCGGGTTTCGAATTGGTTCAGACTTGTTAGATGTAGCTATGTATGAAAATGTGATTGTGTAATTGTCGCTGATGTGGGGTATAATGTTACTTTCTTTCCATTTATTATAACATTGTTAAATAATATTTGTGTATTACTTACAACTTCCCAACTTATTACCCCTGTTTTTTAAAAAAAACCTTCATTTTTGGAATAGGCCATAACCTCACTTCTGACTAGAATTTTGTTACGTAAAATTTCTATTTCAATATATCCTCATCCTAAACCGGAAATTAATTACATCTATTATATCATATTCTTAAAATTCCTGACTCTGGCTATGGCCGAACAATATTTCAAAAAGTTATTCTTTTTAAATAATTGATTTTACTATCGGTTGTCGTGATTAATTGATCGTACATAATTTACATAGATGTTGAAATAATAAATAAAATGTTACGGTGCCTACATTCACACTAGCAAAACTTAGATTGAGAGGTTATCTCAGTGCTGGAGAATTTACATGTTTATCAGCCTGATTTATAACATAGCATTAATACCTCGTGCCCAGGCGTAAACTGTGACTTAAGATAATTTTTCTAAAAGTTTAATGTATTTATTTCCAGTTCCAAAATTTATAGTTTACTCCAGAACTAAGGATGTCATATCCACATTATAGTTATTTTGAGCATTGTATGACCTACCAGTTTCATCATCATTAGGCAAAACACGTTCTCGGCTTGACGTAAGCTTCGCCCATTTTCCAATAGGATCAATTGAAAGTGGGGTGCATCCTCTCTTTCAACCCCCTTTACAGTTTCATACTTGCCTCTACTAATAATGAGAGTTCCTTGTGAATTAGAAGTGTCAAATTTCAGCTATTTAATAACTACCATCATACTGGTTTTGAGATGTAACCTTTAGCTTGTTTTTTTTCATCTATGCCTGGACAACATATTTTATTTGTTCTCAACATAAGATTTAAGAATCAAGAATTTTTCTTATGTTCATTGAAAATATTAAACTAGCTCTTATAACCTAATGTTATCTTTAACATAGCTTCTTTTGAGATCATTCAATGTCACATAAATAGAATTTAATATATAATATCACCTTCACAATGAACAAACATGCCTTCTCTTTTTCGTATAAAACAGTTCCTTAAATATTCTGATATAAATAGAAATTAAACAAAAGTAATCAATCATAATTTTTTATTACATTCTTTTAAAAAAATACTTTCAAATCAATTACAAATACTGTATCCATAAATCGGGTACATTTGATTATTATGGCAAGTGAATATAACATTCCATGCTATATCTAGTTAAATGAGATTGTTTTGTATGGCATTAAAAATATATATTAATTGTTAATACTGCAGTTTAAAGACTTCACTACCTATTACTTATATAAAAGTGATAATATTACTACATATACTGAAATTAATATAATTTTGTAAAGTAGAATCACAGTGATCTGAATGAGATTTTTGTCAATGTTCTTTTCTGACTTTGACTTTAATAAACAGATAAAAATTAGATCTTTTAAGCCAGGCTGATGGAAATAAGCAACAACTATAAAAAAAAATTAGCCAAATGAATTTCCTTAAAAACGTGTGAATGTTACATGAATCACTACAGTTCTTCTTTTAAAGTTACCAAGGATTACAATTGAAATTATTCTATTGTAAGGATATAGTTGTACGTCTTACAGCAGCTGAAAGGGCAGGGTTTGGGTCTGGAGGTTCTGTTAGTAATTGGACTGTGGTCCAACAACCATCTTCACTTGACTTTCTTAATGCTTCCATAGTGGCTTGGACTCTTTGTCCATCCTCAAATGTTGCTGCTGCTCTTACAGGTTCCTTTACCCAATCCATCTGTTCCGTTACTGGAAGGAATGCTTCTTTTAAAGCGCTAATCATTTTGCATAAGCCTTTTATGTATGGTTTTGGTATAACACTAGCTGTGCAACTTAAGTCTTCAACATCAACATAAATAACTTCTTCCTTATCTTGAGATCTCTTATTTTCATCTTCGGGAATGTTTTTAGATGCAATTTTATGCAATTTGCCATGCAAATCTCCTCCCCTTACAACCAAATACCCTTTTTTACTACAAACAAATATTTCTTGGTTAAAGCATGGACCAGGTAGATGATTGTTTAATGTTGCCGTCACCAATAGACCTTTATCCATTTGTAACTGGAATGAACAGAAATCTGGAGCAGTTATTTTTCTTATGCCATTTACTTTAGCAGTCTCTTCTACAAATGTTCTCAGTACACCATGAACTTTTACAACTTTTTGTCCCGTAAGAAATGTCACAAGATCAATGACATGACTTCCAACAAGAGTCAGAGTTCCACCTCCCATAGTGTCATCACATAACCAATTATAGGTATCTCCAAGCAATGAACCCATTTGTACACGGACATCTATTAAAGTCAACTCATCAGGATTGCCTAAGTAACCCTCTAAGATAGTTTTTCTCATATGACTAAATGCTGGTAAAAATCTTAAAGAATGATTTATTATGGAAATTAATGTTGGATAATATTGAGCAGCTCGTACCATTTTAAGTGCTTCAGCTTGACATAATCCCGCGGGTTTATCACATACAACATGTTTTCCTATTCCCAGGGCTTTAACAGAAATTTGGGCGTGAAGGTTTGGTGCACACACTATGAAAACTAAGTTTACATTCTTCTTCAATAAAACATCGTCGATCTTGTTAGTAAAGAAAGGAATTTTCAATTCCTTGGCTGTAATTTCAGCTTCCTGAAGAGTTGTACCCCATATTGCCTCTACAGAAAATCCTTTTTCTCTCAAAAACGGGACCAATACTTTAGCGACTGATCCAGTTCCAAACACTCCTATTCCGGGAAGCATTTTAGAGAATTTATGATTATTTTAAATGAAATATATCATTTAAATTTATTTATTGAAATAGATGGCTTAGAACTCGTATTAAAACAGCAAAGACAACGAAAGCAGTTACATAAAAGTTAAACTGGAAAAAACTTTGATGTAACTATAACATTGTTGTAATCATTGTACATAGCAATAAAAAATTAACAAATTTTCATTATTTGACAGCGGTGTAGTTGTCAATGTCAGTTAAATAACGCGAACAAAAGTTTAGAAACAATCACAAGTTAATTGTTTTATTATGCAGCTTTTTTTATTATAACTAAATTTTTAAAATATTTCATGTTAAATATTAACTATAAATTTGATACGATTGTAAGTATAATGGATAAACATTATATCAATTTTTTTTAGATCATGTGGCAGGTTGTTGGTAATATTACTATTTAATTAAAATTTTATAACTATCATAATTTGGCACATTTGGCCTCCTTTGGTTTGATAATGCAATATTGCAATACAAATATTTCAATAAAAGTTAGTGATAATGTATCGTTGCTTTGTTGCCACTATTTGATATATTTTTTTATATATTAACTTCAGTTTATAGGAGCAATTTTGTTCAATACCTTAGGTCATCTTTCAATTCATTTTTTCTTTTTCGTAGTAAAATTTTGAAATGCACGTCTGCGTGTATCATTAGAGTCACTTACATGGACAAAAAGAAAAAGGGATAAAAAATAAACAACTTATTAATTTAATTAGTTTTTTTTAATTTAAAATATAGCCTTTTGAATGAGTACACTCAAAGAAATTTTATTACAAGTTTTTACGTACTATTTCAGTTAAGAATTTTTGCCCGACCTTATTAATTTTTCAGTATAGTAATATACTTGTAATTGAATTTTTGAATAGAATTCTGAAATAGAAAAGCATTGCTTATTTAGATATTTTTGTTACAAAAATTCCGTAAAGGTTACCTACGTTTTAATATAGAATTTGTGTAAGTGGGAAAAAGAATAATATTTGTTGAGAAAACAACGTGCACTGCGCCGTAAGTCACACTAGATGGCGCTTAAAATGAAGCACTTCGTCGGCCGGTTAAAACCAACGTCTTGATATTTGCCACCTGGAGTAAGTAGGGTTGTCGACGTAACTTTTACGTATAATTAAAAATTAGATCAATACATGTTAAAGAGTGTATTGGATCACTTTTAATATTCATTTATAATTGTAATTGTAAAATATTATTTTTATAACCGACAAAAATTTATGTATTTTAAAATCTGCTGTTAATAACATAACTGCATAACTACATTATGTATCTAAACTTTTGTACACAAAAAGGTTTTTCGGGATACAAAGATATTTCATCATTCATTCATCGTGTGTTACAATGAGAAAATTATATACCACCGTAAGAAACTTTTTAAACATAACAACTTGGAAAATTGTAGTCTTTAATAATGTACAAATTTGAAACAATACTATTACTATTAGTAACCATGAAGTTCTACTTACAAACATATATGCGATTTTTAGGTTTCATTGTAAAAAATAATTTAAAACATCGTATTCAAATACATAATATTAAGGGCAAATTGTATATTGTATAATTGCAAATATACAAAATGGTACAATCATTTAAAATCTTTAATTATTACCAATATAAATTTAGAGTTTCACGTAGGCAATTATTATATACAAAACTGTCTTTTCTCGTCAACATCTTTGTTATTTCATTCAAATTCAATTATTTTGTACCCAATTAGATGAAATAACAGTAAGTAGTGGCCCCGGGGTGCGTCGAGTTTTTAAGGTGTCGAACTTAAAAAAGGTCTTTGGCGAAGCTCTTTCTGCACTTTATCGCTTCTGGCCCGCGGAATCAGCAAATATAATTCGTTTTTTTATTCATTCTAATTTGTATCTTTAGTCTTTTTTTTAATTTTTTTTTCGCTTTTACTAAACGTAGACAGTTGGGAGAAGATTGCCGCTATTTGATACGGATCTTTTTTCGCCCAGTTGCGAGTCACGAAAGCGTTTTATTATTATTTACAATTTTTCTTATGGGTAAATACAGCTAAAATTTATGTATTTACATACAATACAATTTGGAACTTTTATTCAATTATACATTAAATACCTTGAGGTTTAGGACAATGTGCCGGGCCGACTCATCAAAAGATTCTGCTGCAGATTTTTTCCTGAGGAGGTCCGGTAAGTTGAACGTACCTCCGTTCAACTTAAAGTTTTCGCACAATGTAAGTCCGACTTTATCTATTTAAAAGAAAAGAAAAAAAATCGGTGTTGTTAATGTTAAACTAATCTTACAACTTTATAGAATTCAGAATGCTGACTCATAATTCGCCATTTTAAAATACTAATTCTGTAATATACAACAAGCATGAGTATGCTTTGTTTCTGCTTTATTAAATTATGTATTTTGATTTTTTCTTACAACGATTTCAAATGATTTTGAAATAATTGTTCCAAAAAATTTAACAGACTGTTTAACGGTTATTTTGAAATTGATATAGACATCCACAATAAAAAACGGTTTTTCTTAGTTGGTTTTCCCTGCAAAACTTAAATTTGTAATTTTTAATCATTAACCTAACGTAAAATAATAGCCAGTTATTCATTTTATTAATTCATATGTTTTTTAAAATACACATGGTAGTGTCAGGAACATCTAATAGGTAATCTAAAATCAACACCTAAAAACGTTTTTTACGCTTGCCGAAAAATATATTGTTTAATACATTAAAGGTGTGAACCCTACGTATATCCTATTTGAAGCAATCTTTCCGATAGCACACAGAGCCACCGCAGTTGATCATTTCCACAATTAGGCGCGAGCGACTTCAAACAAAAGTTTAGCTCACAGTAAAATATTGAATGTCTGCACTAATTTGTAATTTTATTTGTTAACGGAAACGAAACTTATCACCAAAAGGCCGCGTTGGATCACTTGTAACTGATGTCCGACAAAATATTAATTCCTTTCATAATTTATATTCATTGAATTCAAATTGATAGTGAGATTTTTTATCCAAGTTAATGTAAGGTTAAATGAATTTATTAAAACGAAATTTAATTCAAGCGTTGTTTTGTTTTTATTTGTCTTTTAAACAAAAGGAAATAGGATGTTTATTTGATTACTATATTTCAATTTCACGTTCAAAAAATAGTATTACTATTTTTATAACATTTCCCTCTAAAATAGAAATTAAAAAAATATCTTATAATGGTAAATGGTAATCTGTTTCACCTGCCACGGATATATTAGTCATTCAATATAATAGATCTTTTTAGCAGTAGACGTTTATTTCCATTGGGACTAGTCGAAAGAAGGTCTGCGTTGAGACGACTTTAACAAGATTGTCTATTAAATTTGTGGGTGGACGTCCTGCGCTGTGTTTGCTGGTCCGTGGTCTCTACCCCAGAACCTTCAAGTCCCAGCGACCATCAGTTCTGCGCGCCATATGGACTGCCCACTGTTATTTCATCTTGCCAATCCTCTGGGCTTGTCAGTCACTCAAGTCAAAACAGCTTTATTAAATTAGACCGTTACAATGATTTATAATATAGAAGAAATAACAAGAGACATAGTGGGATTAGTAATTTATTTTTCCTTAAAATTAGAACAATTCAAACATTGCAACGGTTACTTTTGTTCGACGGAACTCTTCATCCTTGAATCGATCTCGTAGAGAAATCGAGATCTCGGTACATTCTAAGGCTTATGAACGGTTGCATTAGAAAACTATAATTAAGTATGTTGTTGTCCAAACAAATATTAAAAATAAGATTTTGTGATAAAAATATGCAAATAAAAACAAACTTTTAAATAAAAAAAATCAGTAAATTCCCGAGTGCATAGCACGTGTAGAGTTCTGTATAAAGTATTATATGACGGCGGAAGCGCGACCCGCGCCCTTAGCGAACACCCTGTCAATCTTTTTGTTTTTCCTTGACGGCTCTAATTGCTACTATGTAAAAAAAGAGGCTATTTTGTTCTACTTATGAAATTAATGTATTAAAAGACGGAAATTACCGGAGTTATTTCTTACAATTTAAAATTAGAATAATTATAAACTATAATTTAAAAAGTTAATATTTAATTTCAATTAAGCCAACATTATCAGTATTGTTTTTCAATTATTAACAGCGATATTTTAACACAGATAAAACGAATTTGGCATATAGCTGTTATTGCGTTTAATGACAAAACCAAATTAGCATTTTTATTTTTTTGATATAAATAACAAAAATATGCAGCCTTATACATCTTAATCATATGGAACGTTCTCATTAGCTGAGTGATAATCCTAAAGCGAACCCGGGAGGGGCATCTTAAAGCGCCGCCCAATATACAAGCCGCCCGCCTTGCGCCCGCGCATCTCAAATGTAAAACGTCACGCTTATCGACAACAGAGCGTACAAACTACCCCCGAAAATATAAACTTGGTTTTAAATTTCGAACATGGACTGTGAAGTGGAAAGATATACAGTGTAAAAAGATGCCCAGAAAACGTGTTAACAGATCGCCGCCCATCGAGAAGAGACCTGACGATCCTGACGACGATGATTTTTTGTTCGATGACACACAATCAAGCTCAGGTACCTTTTAAAACAACTCATAATGTTTTTAAGTTACATATTTATGGACGTTTTCCTGCAATTCAGATCTGTGGCATAGGAATGGCATATAAGTTATGTAAAAGGTATGTTAATTTATATGTGCTATCATGTTATTAGTTTTAAGTACTCACAATTACTCTTCTCCTACTTATATGATGTGTAAGAAGTTATTTCTTTTTTTTTAGTTATTTTATTATTTTATTTTTTATTAACTCATTGTACATCTGCAATGTGCTTTTTATAAAAAAATTGTTGTTGAGCTATATGTACCTTAATTTTTAATATATTTTAACTCTCCTGTGTAATTAATACGTGTAATACGTATTAACGAATTTATAATCCAGCGAACTTCGCTAGGAATTAGAAACCGCAAAATTAAATATTTTAAGGAGAAATAAATCTTATTTGTAGTTAAAACGCTTCGTTCTAGAATAAACGACTAATTGTATTTTGTATTTCGTGAATATCAGAAGGAAAATTTATATAGTTATAGAAGAAAATTATTTATAATAATTATATATATATAATAGAAAATTTATATTTATATAGTATACAACAATATGACAGATTAATTCAACTTGTCATTGAATATTTTTATTGTAACTAAACTACATGTATTATACTCGTATGTAGTTATTTTTATGATATATTGTCGCTGTCGACGTTTCAGCCTATAGACGTCCACTGCAAGACATGGGCCTCCTCCAAAGATATTTATGAGAGGATATAGCTTAATCGCCGCACTTGGCAGGCCTCCCCCAAAGATATTTACGGGAGGACATAGCATAATCGCCACGCTTGGCAGGCGGGTTGGCGATTGCAGTGTGTTATTATGGTGGGCAAAGGACGCTGCTGCCCATCCACTACAAACTTGTTTGTTAGCAGTGGCAATCAAATAAAATTAAAGCACAGAGTGATGAAACTGTTCCCGGAATCGAACCAAGGATCTATGATCGAAAGTCTCAAGTGCTGGGCTACCACTGCCGACATATGATATATCATATGTACTTTGTTTTATAAGTAATCTGTGATATTTATATACGCCCACTACCAAACCATTTTATCACGCGATGTCCTTTATGTTTTCTTAGTAACTAACTCCATCTAATTGTTGTCTGAAAGAAATCGCCGTTTGCGATAAGGACGCATTGTGTAATTCATCTTTTGCCTATTTCATCCGATTTATTTTTATTTCTTATGTTCATCAAATAATAATATAACATACCTTCAAATATGGAAAATCAAATTATACAAAAAATATGTAATAACGCATAATATATTATACGCGAGGGGCTACGAGTAACATATGAAATAAAAATATTATACAGTGATACTTTATTGATTAGTAAGAAACCTTTATGTGAATTAAAATTTTATATTTTCCTTTCGGATTTGCTTTCGCGACCACTAAAATTCGTTAAAAACTGAAATTAAACCATAAATTCTTGTTCCTTTTCTATTTTATACATTTGATTTATGAATTTCTTACGGTGTTATGCTAAGTTAGTTTGACTAAGATAATGTGTCACGTCAACTGTACGTATAATGAAGTTGTAAGCTAACTGAAAGAGCCTGAAAAAAAATTGTAATAAAATTCATTAAAAATCACAAAGACACTTATGCAAATAGGCAAAATTAAATTTAAAACAAAAATTGATAAATAAGGATTAAAGGTATCTTCCATTCCTAAGCTGTATTCGGCGTGCCAGAAAAAAAGGTACTGAACATAGACCTATGCCAGATATAAACACGTCCACAAAACAGTCTTAGTAACTAAATATATAATGTAAACTATTAAATAAATAAAGGTACTTAACATTAATCCATATTGCTTATTTTATAAAATACATACACGATCTAAAAAAATCATTTGAACTTTACTTCAATAGTTCTTGTAACACTTATCGCCGCCCGATTTGTTTCTGTGACTAAATCATGCTTTAACGCTTTGCTGCGAGTCTCAATGAAGATTACTTCATCTAAAACTCTTATTTGATTAATGAATGCCGATCTTAGAATCTTGTAAGAGTCATCGGACGCAGGCTGTTTTCAATCGGACTTATTGGAAAGTTTCTAATTTTAAAAATTAAATGCTATATATTATGTACTCTATGTCTAATTTTGCAGTACCTACATTGTATATTTAAAAAAATAGACTGGTTAAGTTTTTTTCTAATATGATATACGTGTCAGTTATAAAGTAATTAGTGTGCTTACCAAATAAATGATTATTTTAATTCCTGATTGATTATTTTTATTTAAGCAAAAGTTTTTTAAATGTATTCGATATATTCCAGTTTATTCAACAACTATTAAAACTGGCGGTAGTGACGTCACGATTTTTTTTAGTGATATCTTTACATTAATGTTTAAACGTGTTTAATTCAAATTAAATTATTGCAATATTGTTCTTGAATGTGTTTAATGTTTTTATATTCAGCAAAGTATTCAAAAGTTTATAAATCATGATTTCAATGTTCTCTTTGAAAACTCCGATAATATGAAAACGCCTGTGAAATGCTAGTCAAACAGAGATATTGTACATAGCCTACAGTAATAGTTAGTTCCACGTTGTACTCTTCCAGTTAGAGAAAGACATACGAACAAAAAGATTTAAATAAAAGTGAAATAATCATCTATATCATTAAAATTAAGTTACTGTCATTCCATACGTCATTTAAACGCTATTTTTTTGTGGCGATGGGTCACTGTTTACTAAGTTTGTAGGCTCTCGGAGAACCAAAGCTCATGTCGTTATCTAAATTAACCACCGGATTGGGATGCTACTAAACTCTTAGATCGCTTTATAGAATAATCAAGCGCAAGGACACCTACAGAGGGACCTCGGCGGCAATCCATAAGAGTGTAACCAATTCAAGAGTACCCGGGAGAACAAAACTGCGACTTGATCGGCTCTTATTGTCGGGTTGTAATTAAAATCTTGAGGAGCGTTAGTGCTGGGTAGAAAAATAGCTGAAAAATCAACAACATTATACCAATGATTCGAGCAAACCTGGATAATACGTAGCGGTATCCCGTGGTGTCCGTCTCGCCGACGAGAACGGTGTGTTCTTATGTGGGTTGTAATGTGATTTTTTTTTGGTTTTGGTAGTTGGCTATTCTAGAAATTAAATAGTATCGGTCTCAAGACGGTGAATAGCTTAAAAGATCCAAGATGGTCTGTTTTGGAGGCAAAGGCGCCTGCAATTGTATTTGTAATAAAATAAGTTTGAAACGCTTAGATTATTAATATACTCCACAAAGTGGACAGGAGACCTTGTTAAGGTTGTCGGAAGACGCTGGAAGCGGGCCGCTTCCTTCTGGTCTGATTGGATATATATGGAAGAGGCATATGTCCATTAGTGGACATCCTTTTGATAAAATTATGATAAGGATGATAAATTATGATAATACTGTAAGTATTTGTAATAACGATCAATTTTTTTTTCATTCTACTTTTATGAGTCATTTACAAGAAAAAATTAAAACAACGAAGCTACAAAAGTGTCATAGGATCTTGAACCTAGCGTAATTTTTATTATAATGAACATAACTATGATATAAATAAATTAAAAATGCAATTTGTGTGTGTAGGAAAAAGTTCACACGAGCCCCAACACAGGAACGCAGCCAACGCACGGGAGCGAGCCAGGATGAGAGTACTATCAAAAGCTTTTTGCAGGTATAATACATTTTATCATAATATTTCCGCACATACACTAGATTACATCGTCATTAGATAAAAAATAACAGAAACTTTGTATTTTTATATAGCAGTGTTCAAAAATCTTCCATTTCAAGTTGTAGACGCTTATAATGTAGCTTTAGGGCAGAAACATCAAATCTAAGAGAAAGTAAAAGAAATTTGTAATTTGAATTTGGCCGGTACGAATGGACAAACATTCTGAAGTCAGTCAGAAGAAGGAAATTCCGGACTACGGAATATCCCATTTAATTTGCAATATTTCTTTTTTTTTGTCAACAGTGGGAAAGTGAATTCACACTAAATGTCCGCCTATAGGGATGATGTCATTTATGTGGATGCCCCCAATCCTACAAACAATATAAGACAATATAGGACTCCATTCTTAATCACTAACCTGCTTCGGCTAATCTGTGATGTCATGGAAGCTATTAATTAAATTTCGTTAATGGATAAAGAGACCTCTGTTCAACGAAATGGTTAAACTAAATACATGAGAATCACAAAAAGCGGTACTACATCTTAAGCGCAACGCTCATATAGTCTCTTCCCGTTGCGTTCATTTTAAACTATTATCAAATGTCCACGTGCTGATATGACTCTAAAATTATTTTTTAAATAGTTATAAATAACAACGAAATAACTTTATAAATGTCAAATGGAAATGAAAATAGTTATCTAAAATAGATTTGTTGTAGTAGTTAAATGTTTTATGTACAAGGCGATTGATTTTATATGTCAAAGTTCTTTTGTCCTAAAACCTTTGAAACTTTTACACCTGTTTCTAATCACTCTTTATGAATTGATCACTTTGGAAAATTTTACATTAATTCATTTATTCTATTGAAAAGCGGCTGGCCAATAACTTCTAGCAGTACTGTTTGAAGAGACAGATTGTAAACAATAAATGGTTTGAATGCATAGTAATCCGAATTTTGAAAACTTATTACTACTATACTTATTGATTTTTGAAAAGGATGTTTAAACAATAATTGACAGCATATAACCTCTTTATAGCTTTTACATATATAATCAATCATCCTGTAGACAAGTTATTCGTTGTTAAAGGTTGAAAACAACATTGCCGTGGGTGCCGGCTGACACCAAGCTGTCGAAGTTGGATACACTTCGGTTGGCGGCTTCGTACATCGCTCATTTGAGAGCACTTCTGCATGAGCCACGCTCAGCCCATACGCCACCCCATCCACTGAGCCTAGTTAGTATTCTATTCTTAATTTATGCTGCCTAGATTTATTTATTTATTTACTTCTTTGACACATTGTGTCATAGTGGACGACTATACCACATTAAACCATATAGGCATTTTCTACCAGTGAACCCTAGGTGGTTCAGAGATAATGAACTGGCTGGTGTGTAAATGTCATAGAAAATATATTTCATTACATAATACTGTATGATATATATATACCTAATAAACAAGTACTTAAATAGGATATAATATATAGATATATAACACATACCTTTTGCTTTATAATTACATATATTTTATACTTTATATTTATCTTACTCAATATACCGCATTTAAAAATATGAAAAGAATGCTATTCAACGTAAATTCTGAACAGGGCAACGTTATACAGATAAAGAATAAAAAATACATCAATCACAACACTATTAATACAAATAGAAAAACATACAGCACAGAAAAACCAAAGAGCCGCCCACAGAACGGTTAACATAATTGTTCGCGATTTATCTGCTGTCACACTTGTCATCCCCATAATTCGTTAGAGCGGGCACGAGCCCGGCTGTATATCAGGCGACATTTGCCAAACGTTCCAGTGCGCCGCTGTCATCGGCGGATTATTGAACACGTTCCACGAAGGTCTACCGCTTGATCTATAGAGGGATTACAGTAAATATCGACGTAGCGTACAAATCTTACACATAATATGATATCCTAATAATCAATATTTAAATAATATTTTTTACATCTCTTAGAAATACCAATTACCCCTTTTTAAGGTTTATATTTTAAAGTGAGCTTTTTCATGTGTTTAATCTTCATTAGGACACAACAAAAATTCTTCATCTCACGTTTCAATCTATTTCGGGATAAGATCACCTCGTCGGTATTGTAATTTTTTTAATTATCTTAAAGGCATCGGTTGAACTTTATTTTAGATTAAAAAATTCCACATTTTTCAGAATTTTCTTGAACACAATCGTCTTTTCTCATAGAATTAACACTTTTTTAACTCATATTGTACAATAGAACATACTAGAAAGAACTTGTGGTTCACTGTAAGCGATTCACTATATTTTACTTGTTATAAGTAATTTTTGCTAGAGAGCTTGGTATATACATTCTTCAAATTTATTTCTGCCGCCAAAAAGATGATAAAGTTTAGTTCATTGTTGCACCATAACGCAATCAATTATCCTCTGGTTATGATTTCGTCGCTTTGAATAATTATAATCGTTTTTGCTAGATAGCACCGATCCTATATATCTACTCTCCTAATTGCTTACCTAACCTATATAGGGGTACAAGGATTTGATAACCGGTCCTTTAAGGATGGAAAATGTTAACTTAATAGAGGGTCTTACTACAATTTTATTCTTATAGTCGTTACTGTAAATAAATAATTAAGAAACATTAGATCATTCGAAACAATTAAACTTTCGAGTTCTCCATCTGTAGCTTCGGTTCATCTCGTTACATTATTTATTTCACCGGAATGGGAGGCTTTCAGATAACTTAGACATACGCTTCATATATTGACTAGGTGTAAGAGGCCACGAGAGAGAGAGTTCTTTTCACTACCAATCCGCTTAGCATTTCGATTTGAAGGTGCCCGAGGGAATTCTTACTCTCTGACTATCTGGAGAGCTAAAACTGTTATTATTACCACTTCAAAACTATAGCGCTGGAGAAGATGATGCAGAAATTCCGGCAAGGGTCTTTCGTCTCATTAACTCTACCGCCACGTACAGCGGCGGTAGCGTAAAAATATGATGGGCCGTCCGCGCCGGGACTCTGATGCCAACAAATTTGGAACAGTACCGGTGTCATCGGGTTCCCTTTAGTGTATTTTTATGAATTAAATTTAATAATTTAATTTATAGAAATATCACAGATTGGTAAACGCAAGCGGTTTATCTTGTGGGTGGAGGTCTTATGCTACTTTGTTAAGGTCGTTAGAAAATTCGGGACGCAGGCCGCTTCCAAACGATCCTTTTGGAAATCTATAGTCCTCCCTATGTGTAAAATGATAATCATAATTAATTTAATATTAAAATGGACAGGCGAATTCTCTTTCATGTAGTCTAATTTATATGTCAATTGTTTTTGATTATTTGTATTAAAATTAATATTTGAATAAAAATCTTCAATTCATTTTTTGCTCTCGGTTATTTTTATCTGTCGTCGTGTGTGTTCAAAGATTTCGCAAAAAAATTGTTATTTATTGTTCCACTGCATATTAATGCACAAATATAGAATTAGGACTAAGCGTCTCTTCCGTTTTACGATAAACAAACCAGAGTCATTTCGAACGGGGTAAAGCGATAGAAACAAAAAGGTTGTAACAATAAACAGTAGGATATTACGCTCGAAGCGCGCGTTGACCAAAAGTTTGCAGCTGTTATGTGTATAAATAAAATTTATCTCCGGACGTTAAAGAGATGCTCCGCTTTATTGTTTCCAAGATTCCTTTGTTTTAATGTTAGATTAAGAGCACTGTGCGTTGGATACGTGCCTAGGTATTTCACGTAAAGTTTACCTTATACAGTATTAGAAACAAAAAATCATTAACATGTTCTGATTATTTATAGTTGAAGTAATTTTAAGGGCTTATAAAATAAAACCGAGTTTTAATTATATTCGTAAAAATTGATTAAATAAGTTTGCCACGATTCTTTCAGTGGAGGTGATTCTTTTAAGGAGACTTTTGGAACTGTTTAAATGAGCTGTTATTTTATTCGACACTTATAACATGATTTGTATTCTGGTACCAATATAATGCAATGCATCTAATTTTTTTTTAGAGTAACCATATGATTTTTGAACAAATCAACATTTATTTAATCTAATTTAATTATAAATATTATTCTCAAGATAATTGCTAGCCTATTTTTTGCCTCTGTGTGGTAGCTCCTCACACAGAATTAGGAGCCGACAAGGCCTGGCTCCATCTAGAGACACCGAGGGGCCCGCTCACGAATGCCGGAGCCGCGGCTTCGGTTTCCGAAGCGGTCACTGGCCGCTCGATAATTTTATTGAGTCTGAAGCCTCAAGATTCGAGCAGTAATTGTAAGTCAGGGGCACAAGTCGGTCGTTTTCGGTGTGAGCGACCAGCGAATTGTTATACCCTGCCCTTGTAGGGGAGAGGTTGAGGCAGTGTCCTGAAGGCTGAAGAGCGACCGGGAGCTCACTGTCCAGGTGACAAAGTCGATGGAGCCACGATGGTGATTATTATGAACACAATTTCAACAGATTGACCTCCCAATCCGGTGAAATTGTAGTATATATCAATTCGCACCCTGGCTCCCCCGGGTGACTTTGAATTTTAGGACTTTCAGGCTAAGCCCTCTGTGCACTATCCCCTGGTACCCACTGAATCAGTAAAAGCCACTTAGACAACAGTGTAAGCCCGGTCAAGTAAAATATCCATCGCAGATGAAATTACAAAATAAATTTTAAAAAATGTGTTATTTTTAAATCGCATATAACACTTATCTTATTAATAACCCAGACTAAGTAAAAGTTGTTACTAACTTTGGACACTGAGAGTCTGGAATAAGTATGTGAAGTTTGAAGTATGAATATTATTATTATCTATAATCTAGTGAAATCTGTGAAGAAAACTTTTGCATTTCTGATGTTTTACTTGAAACGTTTTTAAAACTTGCAAATTTGCAGTTCGTTAAGTTATGTATATTTAAAAGTTTTTTGCTGATATTTTTGTTTACGAAACGTTTACGGTTACGTTCTAGAATGTTTATTTAACTTTTAAAAGATGAGGTCAAGTGGCCTAAAATAACTTACAGTGTATTTTATGGTTAGTCTGCAACACGGGAGGTCCTCTTAAAGTGAATATATTAATTGTCAGCTTTTAATTAGTTACTTTTTCTTAACAATTTTAAATAAATCGTGTATAATCAATAATTTAAATTTTTGACGTATCAAAAACCGGTTGTTGCAGAAGGTTAACGGATGTCATACAGGAGGGTTGTTCGTTTATTCGTATTGTTATTAACTTAAGATAATAGTGACCGCTTGTGTTGGTACGTTACAGTTAAAAAAAAAAAACAAATAATAATAAATTAGTGGTAGAGTATAATAAAATGCAAGATCCAAAAGTCCAAACACAGAACTAGGGAACAATAATGTGGTCATAATCTGCGATACTTTGAAAATGGAGATGAAGGATGAAAGGAGATGGTTGAATGACAATAATGGACTATGTAGTAAAAAAAAATATTATGGATGAAATAAAGAATAAGCGTAATACAGACAGGACAGAACACAAACGTTAGTAAAAAATAGCTCAAAAGCATATTATTCGAAATTGTAACGTCCCTGTCCCACACCAAAGAGAGGGAACGGAAAAAAACATAGTAGAGTAATTCATTCCCAATTGTATTATCCCTTCCAAAATCCTTCACACTGTGTTAAAATATTGAGACTTACGAACATAGGACGCAGGTTCGATTTCCTAGATATAATCTGATATAATTCACACTTAGTGCATTAATTATATAGGATTGCCACTGCTTACAGACAAGTTTTCAGAGTATGGGCGCAGCGTCCTCTGCTTATTCTACCACATTGCGATCACGAACCCGGCTGCCAAATGTGACGAATAATATATAACCCCCATAGATGTTTCTCGAGAATATCACATGTAATAATACCGTATCAGAAAGTTGCCATGTTCTTCAGTTGATTAGACGGGCGCTCCTTGGAGCTACCTTTCCAGAGGAAGTAGGATATTGCATTGCTTCACATTTACTACAATATTACTGGAATGGAGCTCTAAAGGAGTATTTCTACTCGGGCTGATTGGCATTCGATAGGAGTATAGTATTCTAGGGTCCATACAAACTATACTGTCCACGTATATTTTTTATTATTATAATTTAAATTAAAAAATATCTGCAGTGCCTCCTGTAATTATACCGAGACCTAAGTTTTGACAGACCTTGATAAAAACAGACACATCTTGAAAGGTTAGATGTCAAGTTTAAAAATAATCGTATATTTTTGGTTACAATTTTTTAAAAATCGTTACTAACGAATTTGAAATATGTAATTGTATTAAAATTAGTTTTTTTTAATGTTTACAGGCGTGGCCCTTCGCTTTTCAACATGGAGGTAGCTTAAGTTGTGCAATTTCTCAAAGATGGAGTCTCAATTCACAGACGATGGACACTTCAAATGTAAACCATAGAAATAATAACGGACAACTTCAAGAGAACTTACAGAATGTTGTCAATTGTAATGATAATTATGCACAAGATTACTCTGAAAACGACTACGAGGAACGGAATTATGATGACATGAACGACCCGTCGGGAACACCAATGCAATATTGTAATTACGGTTACAAAGAAGGCTACTATGAAATGAGAAACTCTCACTCATGTGATGTTATGAATAACGCTTGATTTTTTTACATTATATATTTATATCCAATCGATATATATGACACAGCCTATTTTATTATGTACAATAAAATATTTTCCGTTCAATGTAAATTTTAATCATTATTATATCATCGCTGAAGGAGGTTACACAGTTGGAGATAAGTCTCCCCATAGATTTCTAATAAGACCGGTAGGCTTTCAACGATCATAACTATTTATCCTGTGGGTGAACGTTTTACGCTGCGCTTATGTATCCATGGTCTACTTCAGAACGTGAAAAACCCTAGCGTCCATCACTTCTATGCGCAATGTGGTCTGCACACTGCCATTTCAATTTGCCAATCCTCTGCGCTATGTATTTTCGCTCGTCTACAGAAGATTCGATCTCGTGGAGAAATACCGAGCATCATCTTTCTGAATTTTAATAGTAGTAACAAATACATAACGCTTTTATAATGTTTTAATCCAATAGTCGACATGGTTAATAATTTATTAATTTTATCGCCGTACTGGGAGATTTGAAGTCTGAAAAATGTAGACGTTAAAGGTTGCAGTTATTATAACTAAAGATATAAAGTATATGTTTGTATATTATAAAAATGAATGAACTTAAATAGTTTTTACTAAATCGTCAACAGTTTCACTGCACAGTTACTTCAATAAATTTACGGAACTAGGAGTTTAAAAAAAATGTGAGAGAAGATCGACTCTAAAAGGATATTAGAGTAACATAATATATAGAATTTAGATATAATCGTAAGTGTATAAAACAGGTGGTAACTTTAAAAAAGAGCGAAAAAACGATTTATTACCAACCTTCAAACCTGCTGTTCAACATTGGGAAATGAATGGGCGTTAAACTTTCATTGATCTGTATAGAAATAATTAGGGTTAAATAAAACAACATTTTTTTTAAATTTTATTAGTCAATTCTATAGACAACGTTATAACATGTTCAAAATATACTTCTACTGGTTCTCGAAGTACTTTTCTATATAATAACAAATAAATGGACACCGGAACACTGAAATAACTCTTTACTTAATTTATGTTACACGAAGAAATTCTTCCTTAATCACGCTTGTCACGTTGTACATAGTACTTAAAGAAGTGCGTAAAATCTGACACATACAAGAAAGTTCCGTCCGCGAGAGTGGCGGTAATCGGATACGTCTGCAAAGCTGAAACCGCTTTGACACTCCGGGGAATCTGACAAAACAAACTCGAAGACATTTTCCTGCAAAAAATACAATCAACAAAGTCAAGATTAGAAATAAAAATTACTATGTATTCCTATTTAAAATTGCTTGTCTTTCCGCTTTTACTAAAGATCGTCTGAAACCAATAGGGATTAGATAATAAAACATTCAACAAGCGTTTTTGGACTTTATTTAATGAGATTTATTATCTAGACAAAGGTCTAACAAAGGTTCATTGGTACTTATTTATAATGGGTAATAAAAATGTAAGAACAATCAACCGGAATAATAGTAACAGGTAAAAACCATTTTATATTCAACAATATGTGCTCGGTATAAGTACCGCTTTTAATGTGGGTAATATTCATCGTAACATGGACTTGTTTTGACGTCATTATTTTCGACTAGAGTAGTTATTTGTTTTTTTGCGATGGATTGTCATTGTTGCCCTATTAAAATTTATAGATTGAGTTTATGGAGGCAGGACGCAGAGTGCGTTTTGGCAGTTCCTTCAGGAACTTCGGCTTCTTTCATACCATTTTGTTACTGGATATTACTATTAATGTTTGTTTTTATATGTCACAAATGTAACCATTAATTGGACATTTAAATTTGAAAAAAGGTAGAATTTTTTTTGGAATATGCAGCAAAAAATTAAGCAGTGTGTTGGTTTCCACATGGCAATATTTTGTCAACGAATGGTCAATACCAATCCAACGCACTACTTTTTGCGGTTTTTGTTGAGACTGTCACAGTCACCAATAGACAGATAGTAATTAAAAAATATGTCAGAATAATCACTTTATTTATTGATTCAACTTTTTAATATACAAAAACGAATACTTACAACAATAATTTTCTGTCGCACACTGCAAGCCTTTGATAATAATCTGATCGTATTATTTAATTATTAATCGCTGTTCACTTTATAGCACATGCTATTGTTTATTACATTTAGTGTGTAACTCCACATCTTTTAAAATTTTCATTAACGTTTAATTAAGGAAGTACTGTTGAAATACATTTAATGTAAGGGTATTTTAACAGCAGATTTATGAGTGTTAAGGATGAATGAATGAAAAATGATTAAAGCTATGATAGTCCAGGGGAAAGAAACAGTATCTTTTGTTCGTAGGTCACGAAATCTTATATAATTCACACTTTTCACAGCTCACAAACAAGTTTCTAGAGCATTTATTAGAGATTGGCAGCAGTTTCCTCTGCGTATATTATACCACAATGCGATCGCCAACCCTAAGCTAAGCGTAGGGATAACGGCACTTCTCTCCATAAATATCAATGACTTGCGGTGGGCGTCTATGGGCTGAAACGACGATGACGATGAATGTTTGGAGAAAGCGTCAACAGTTATAATGGAATTTAAAAATGTCGTTACATGTGGTTATTTTTTAAAGTTGCATTTTCTTTTAATATAGTACATGTGATTAAAGGTCATTTGGGAAGACATATATTAATAATAAATATTAAGTTTAATGTTATTGTTAACGTCATTCGATTTAATACAACGACCTCCACAACATATTTTGTGTTTGAATTTTTTTCTACCGATCTCGAAAAGGTGTCGGGAGACAGGAAGTATGGCGACTGATCTGGCAAGAACATACAATTAAGAAATAATAATAATAAAAGAACGATGGAGAAATAAAAGAAACTCGCAGCTGGTGAAAACTTTATTACGCATATATAAATAATAAATTGTAGGTATATATTATGCCAGAGCACACTAAAGTCGTTTCATTTATTTACAACAAATTATAATATAACTTAAGCGAGGCAACGTTTTGGTAAAATTTGTTTTAAATAATTATTAATTACGCTAAAATTAAAACTAAAATTGGTGATATAAAATTGAAATAAATTATTGACTCTCTAAGATGGGTACAGTGGCAGTAGCGTTATAATAATTGTTTAATAATACAATAAACACTTGTACATTGCCTAGGAAACATTGATTAAAAAAAAATATTACCTTATTGTAAAACATACAGCTTCTACATTCATTATTATTGCAGAACTGACATATGTAAAAATAACTTTTAACATTTGCTACATCGTTTGCTTAGTTTAAAAGTGTTTGGACAATAGCTTAATCTGTATAACGATACGAAGTAAGAAAGGAATTATTCTAATCAAAACACATTAGCCATTACGCTTGCGTTTCATTATTTTTTTAGACGAATTAAATTCGTTTCGTCTAAATGACACGTTTCCTTATATGAGATTGAAATGTAAAAAGAAAAAAATTAATTTAATCTATTTGTGATTTTATAATATGGCTTTAAAAAGTTAAACTTTTATAGAAGACTTTTTATAACTAAATTCGTGTCGTTTAAATTGTGAAATACATTTAAATAATAATTTACTTTAATAAAATGTGATGTATATGTTTTTATTGATTATAATTATTTTTGACAAACGAAAAGCAATGAGTTTCGTTTTTCAATTCATTATGCACATTCGTAATTCTTTAATATTTAAGTTTTTTTTTTCAAGTTCTGACACAATGAAGATATATTACAACGTAAAAATATAATTAAAAAAGTTATATTAGGGCGAACCGATTTTACACATCCATAAGAAAAGACATCATATCCTTCCTCATTATTTTGTATTGTTATAATATCCATATACGTTATAATAAAATATTATCTACCACATTTTTGGTAGTTTCCTAGCTTCTTATACATACTAACTTATATTTAAGCAATACAAAGTTACATTCATTCTTACATAATCACGTAAAACCAATGATAACACTACACTTTGCAACATGCAAAACCCTTGCCTTAAAAGTAGATATGTTATTTTAAAGGTAGGTATTAAACATATCTCTTTAACAAACGTTGTAAGTCTTCGTAAAAATGAACTACATGTTATTAATATAATATTATTCTATATTTAAAATGGTATTTTTATCTTAATATCTTTCGGTAGCTTATATTTTTATATGCGTATAGAGTAGTTTTTAACATGATTGTTTTAAAAAGAAACATATTTCAGAAGTGCTAAATGAAATGACATTTATTTTACTTTACTCTAATACTAGGGTAAATAAATTCACGAAATAAAGGTGTCAGGATGTGAACAGTAAATTTAATAAGATTTTACATGTCGCCAAATGTAGTTTATCCTTGATTACAGCAAATGACCACACGTAAACTTAAGTGATTATCATAATCTTTATCGATTAATTAAATTAATTACATTGACATCTTTAGTATATCGTTTTGACTCAGTCATGTAAATTTTGTGGGTGTATTGTTATATATTTAAATAAACTGATTTATTTTCAAATAAATGCATTTACAGAAACTTTTGTTTGGAATATAATTAATGACATATTATATGTGTGCTGTTCAGGGTTTCAGATAAATGTTATATTAATTTAAAGCCTTGACTACGGTAAAGGTGGTTTAGCAGTGCGTTTAATTAATCCTCTAATAAATGTTTAAATAAAAATAAAATTTCATAATATGATATCAAGTTTAAAAATAATACAATAAAGTTCATATAAATGTATAAAAATTTATAAATGGGTCGTTCATAAAATACCTTCGCTCTGAAGGGTGGAGGAGGGATCACTTAGTGTGACAAGAGATGCCCAGGGGGGTTTTTTAGTCGTAGATATCTATTAATATCGAAAAAACCCCTATACATCTAAACTAGAAATTATTAATTTGTTTTTATTTCAGTAAGTATAAAAAATTCATAACTTATATATTTTTATATACTATATTAAGGGAAGAGGGGTCTAACATTTGTGACGTATTAATTTTGGAAGGGATCGCAAAGTGTAAGGGGGAGTGACGAGGGGAGAGAGGAGTTAAAAAAGGTAAAATTTCAGATGACGTATTTTATGAACAGCCTCAAAAATTTTTTTATGCAAATTTCCATTAAGCCATTACACTTATATCATTGGTATAAAATGTAACAGTTAAGAAGCCAGTAATTTTTAAGCAAAGATCATTGCTTTTACTTGCTATGAAGATTTAAAACTACGCTTCAAAATAAGTCTCATTTGATATGATATAGAAAATCAGCGAATGGACATACAGAAACACATTTACCGATATTTGAAACATTGGTTTGTATCGAATTAATTGTCGCATGTAAGTGGCCGGGTGAGACGATAGTCGACAAACTCTACTGCACGTAAGCCAGTAATGTTCTTCGAGCCACGCTCGGGATTTCACTACTAGATCGAATCTTCTCGAACACATTTATCTATAATGTCATTGTGAATGACTTACCGTAATGAAATGTGGTCTCTCAGTTTAAGCTTCATTGGCAAGCTGTGTCGCTTAACGAGCCACAGAAAGGGCTATGATCGAGATTTCTCCACGAGACCCAATCAAGAACCGACATAGTCTATCGGAATGGTAAGTTGAAATAACAGTGGATAAGGCGCATAGCGCGTAGAACAGGTGGCCATTGGAGTCTTAATTTTGTTCTGAAATCCATTGAACGAATGACAGACGCCTTTAACTTAACGTCCTTTTGCATATTTAAACAAAAGGGATATATCCATCAGTGGACTTCCTGCGGCAAGAATGATGATGAACTAATGAAAAAGCTTCCAAAATTATTAAATGTAACTTTAGGTATATGTGAATCCGAATGTCCAGTCTGTATATATTAAACAGTACACGCGATGTAGTCACGTCTACTGTGTTTTAACGTTATTAAATCTAGAAACAGTCAAAATAATGTAAATTAAAGCAAACTTCTAGCATTTATATCCAAATAATTGGTCGACGATATAATTCGAAATTAATTTTTCTTTTTTTGTTCATACATCTTGTATGTACATTTGGATTTGAATCATAATTACACAATTGTAATTGCGATACTTAGTTTTGCAATAACTACGAAATAATGCCCGTTTAGTAATGTAGATATATAATATAATAATAAAATATAATATTAAAAGAAAGTTATTTTTAATGAAGCTGTATATAATTTCTGGAAGAGAAAAGAGTTTTCATGTCACAAAGAACAGGAAAAAAGATGTAATTGAATGGAAAACTTAAAATGTGAACACTGTCGTTCATTTCCAAAAACACTACAGTAATAATTGAAAAAATCCAAATTGAACATTTTTTATGGAACAGAATTTATTTATCTCCGTAATTTATAAATAATTGTATTGCGATTTTCAACTGAAAGTTACTGAATACACTTATATTAGTACTAAAGTCCGAACGAAACCGCTGTACCGGGCGTATGATGCTAGCGTATGGTGTCGATGATATTTAGATCTAAAAGCTTAGCGACGTAGTTTTATTGTTATATACTACACTAAAATAACAAAATTATCTATCAAAAAAAAAATCGCTTTACTTTGTCGCCATTAAATGACATACATTTACAACACACAAATTCTACTTTATAATGTTAGCAAACAATTGTTACTATACATGCAAAAATAAGCTAGACAGCTTCGTATAAGAACAGGATATATATATTCAATACGATATTCCCACTACAAACTCATTACTAAATATATTTGGCAGCTACATAAAATATCCATTTTATGGATATAGTCGAAAAAAAAACATTTCACTACATTTTTTATCTGTTATGTCAGATGTCTGATTCTATAAAATTACCTATTATGTTTTTAAAACTATGAAATGTCATGTCTTAAGTGAATTTTTTTCTTTAAAGTTGTAAGGTGTTTGCAAATTTTATGTACATACTTGAAATATTGAGTATGTTAATCGACGTAGGCATGTGTTTGTTGTAAGAAATAGACCAAATATTCGCCTGTATACAGAGGGATTGGTTATAGATTTAAAAGTTTTATAAAGAGGTGAACGTAAAAACAAAAAAAAGAAAAATAGATTATTATAACGTTTTTCACTCGAGTCTTCACTTTTTTTTATGTTTTTTGTTGACGAATGAGCTATACATTCGCTCCTTTAAATCTTTTAAACTTAAAACCAATCACACAAACTGAAGAGGCAGTTTGTTTGAAAAGAACTTTCGCATCGAAAGAAATCCCGGGAAGCTTATAGGTTAATGAAGTGTTAGTAAAACAAGCCATGGAGAGGGTAATGCTGGACATTTTTCTACTACATTGAATCAGGAACGAGCTGTTTCGTACACGATTGAAAGTACACAACAGTCCAATAGGTTAGTGTGTTGAAGTTGATAGTAACAGGACTCAGAGCACAGAAAGAGTCGCAGCTGGGCCCGTATGGTTCCGGAGCGGAGACACCGGACCAGAAAGCGCAACGTGAATTGTTAAGGTCTTTGGAAGACGTTATGCAGATGCGACGACGCCGCTTTTAATCGATCCAATGGAAAAGTTATGGGGGAGGCGTATGTACAACATTAGTCATCTAGCAGGAGAAATGATGAGAATCGCACATCAGATATGTAATATATATATTACTCATCTGATCATTGAAAGATATAACATTGTTGATGTAAAACTATTAATACTTTGCCGTCCGCACGATTCGTAAAATTTTATTAACTTGGCGCCGGCAGCACTGATTAGGATCACTTGACTTGTCGCTTGCACTCGATGTAGTGGCAACTTCCATGTTTTGCTCAGAATCAGGTACATGGTCTTTTATCCACAAATCGCACACTTTCAATAAAAAAAAATCGAAAATTCACCACTGCAGTGTCGCCGACCATTGACTAAGATTTTCGCACGATTTTTGTGGTATCGCCAGACGGTATAGTATTAAAATATAGTTTATGAATCGATTCATTATACCGTGAAATAATTAGAACTGATTAATTAATTGTAGTCATAGTTTTAAGTGCTTGCATTATTACAGCACCGAAACCGCTGTACCGCTCCTTAGAAAAGCGCGAGGTGGAGGGACTGAGAATAAAGGAGGATGAGCGCCGCCTGATGGAATGGAGCGGCTTGATACTACTCATTACCCCCACCCCTCCCGTCTCGTCACGCGTATACCTAAAGTGCGGCAGTGTTGATATACTATGACCAATATATTGTTTGGCTATTTATATTTGTGTTAAATATGTCAGAGGTTGAGTTGAACCTGTTTGATCAAAATTTATACTAACAATTCATTTTAATGCGATCTTTTTTAATAGCTTATTTCACTAAATAGGTGATTTAAACTACTGAGTTGTCTCTTATATGGGTAAGTAGATAAGGCGTAATTTTACTACAATGAATATTCAAGTTAATTACCTACGCTTTGATTATTACAAACGTAAAACCTAAAGCTTAAACTAAAATATCAATCGAATGCTATATGAATAAATATTGAATAGACCTGTACTAAAGCTATATTTTTAATATACTTTGTGTTTTTACGCCACTTTATATATTTGTCATTAAAGACGCATGGTTCTTGATTATTCGTTTGAAATTATGTTTAGTTTTTTTATCTCATCTGAGTTTGGATCAAAATTTCAACTAAGTTATTGAAAAGCTACCACTATCTTCATTCCTCGATTATTTTTTTAATTTATGCTACTTGCATACGTGTATATTTTTATGCACTTTTCAGTGGCACTCTAAGATAACTTGTAAAATTTATTTAAATTGTGATAAAATATTCGCCGGAAAGAGTTATTATAGCGCTTTTTCATCCGCACTTTTGTAAACAAGCGAAAGGGATGATAATGGGCGTTAACAATTGCAAAGACATTTAAAGATAAGTTTACATGCGGCTACTTTTTAAAAGTGTCGATTTTTGTTTTTTTTTTTTATAAACACTTCAATTGACGTCTAAACCTCTTTGCTGTTTTCGAATGTACATCACATGTCGTTAACATAGTTAACACTGACAAACTTTATTTTAATTACGACAATAAATTGTAATTTCGGCGAATAAATTTCACTTCGTACGTTATAAAAACGTATTAATTGATTTCAAATCTAAACACGAATAAATATGAGAATTCCCTGTAGAATGTCTTTTAACATGAATGAGAGAGCCCATATATATACATATACGTATAAATAATCAAAATACATTATGTATTTAAATTGTTGATAATACAAAGTACAATGATATTAATGCTATGACTACAGCTATATGTTAATCGCTATTCGTTATTTAAAATTTACAAAAGCCATAGACAATAAATCGAAAGCGTACATTTGTAAAATTTATAATATAAAGGTAATTATCAAAATTATGATCTAGCGGTCATAGATTATAAAAATGAAGGTTCATAGACAAATGGGGAGTAAAAGTGAAATTAATTGGCAGCACTGGCCAAAACTAACCTGATTTTTTTGTGTATTACACTTTGAAATACACATCATTTTTACTTTCGACTTATTGACCAGTGTTTGCTAATTATGAATATATTTGTGCGTTTAGGCAGGATATATATGTATTATAATAATCGACAATGAGGCGAAATCTAACAATACATTTGCAAGTGCACGTCCTTAATGTATACAAAATTAAATAAAATTAATAATTTATTCGTATAAATCATAGATTCAGTCCCTTCACTAATAATTACATTGTATATAAGTTAAAGAAAATATTTAAAAATAATTTATAATATGGTTTCCCTTTTTTTAAAACATACAACATGGTACCGTTTTAAAAATTAAATAAATATTTGTAACATATATGAATCGTTTCGAAAAGTAATTGAATAAATTAGAAAAAATAATTCTAAAAATGAAAAAATAACGGTAATTATTGTAAAATCATCATAAAGTTCTCAGTTACAAATTACCTATATAGCTTTGCAGACGAAAAGATTCATTTACGTTAACAGATTTAGAGACGACGAGATATAAATGTAACAACCTTGACAGGGCTGCCTCACCTCGATGTTGAACTACCTCCCCGAGAATATGCTGATGGAGTTAGATGAAGTCCTTTTGCGGACCAGTGTTGCCTCGACTGAAACGATACGTTTTAATGTATATATCTGTTTTAATATTATAAAAACGGATGAACTCAATCTCACTCTACTCTAATAATCACGTCTAATAGTTTTGATAGAATTAATTCATTTTGTTGTTTTCATATTTGGTCAAGTCAAAAAGTAGCTGTTTGGCGTGAGCTCCCAGTGTTTTTTGAGGTGGCTGTGAAGGCGCGTAACCCATATCTCTTTACTGTACATAGCTATAGATCTACAATAGATATTCTGGATTGGAGACCGTCAAGCTTTTAGACCGTTTAAGCGAACGGAAAAGAGGGGACTTCCCTTTGTTTCTATTACTGTTTGAATCGAACTGAATTATAATGCAACAGAAACCGCTATAACGCGTCTTTGGAAAAGGCAGCGAGGACAGAAGAGCTTTTTATTCCTACTCGTCTCGCCGCGTGCATACCTAAAGCTTGATACAGCAATTTCGGTAGCACTGTATGAACAGCCTATGACAGATAACTATGAAAGATAATTTTAAGTTCCTAACATTGTTTACGTAATATTTGGCAACTTAATATATATGAATAGAGAATTCATTGGCAATGTTTTGATCACGGGACTATCCAATTTACGTAAGATTTAGTCACAGCAGTATTAATTATAATCGATTATTATGCAATATGACTAATGGATGATTACTATAATAAAAAAGTTGTTATGTTGGATCGATAGTGTAACTTTCAAAGACACCAACAAACATGGATTTAAAAAATAAAGTAATTTGTTAAGTTGAAAGGGCCTTGTCTGTATGATATTTTGGTATATTCGCATCGAAAAGCGATTAGATTCTGCAATAAAATCATTGGGCATTTGTATGTTTTTCATGTTCGACCATATATATTTTATGACTGCGGTTGGCGGTAAGCCAGGACAAAACCAAAAGGTTTAGTGATTAAATAATCGACTATTAACATCCTATAATAATGAAATATGTTAAGCGGAGCAGGTCATATTTGTGGATTAAGTGATTATCTTTTACTTAACCGTCTTTTAATTTATGAAAGTCGTGTTTGTATTTAAAACTTTTTTATACTGTTCTAACATCTACTTTACTCAGCGTTGTTGGAACAGGGAGTTTAGTTACTGATTTAATTTAATCAGACCAGCGGGTAAGTAATAGCTCACATTGGCCGTCTACTACGAGATCCTGGCTACGGCAGGTCACGGGTGGCTCCAAGTTGCCAAAGATAGAGAGAAATGGAAAGCATTGGAGGAGACTTTTACCCTGAGGGGGTCCATACAAATTTAATATAAAGTTATTAAAACTATTATCTAAAATTTAAAATTACTAGTTTTAAGTCATTCGTATAGAATGAAATAAAAAAAGCTTTATTTATAAGTGAGTATACTTGAAACTAAAAGCCGCTGCATTTTGTAAAAAAATTATGTATTGAGCAAACAGTTGCATTATGCGTTCAAGATAAAACCAAAAGGTTTATTGGGATTATAACTGTAAAGTTAAAAAAAATAATAAGAATTTAGATTTATTTTTAGACTTACTGGTTGAGTCCTGGGGTGTGAGCGGTCGTTTGATGGTCTGCTGGATAACAGCCAGCCATCCGGCCCGGTCTTCGTGCGACGTGGCGGCCAGGGAATACGTACGCTCCGGCGTAACCACATGGAATGGGAACCTCGCCTCTTTGCAGCCGTTCCCAGTGTTCGATACTTTGATACAATATCCGTTGGATTCGTGACCTGAAAATATAAAATTCGAATATTACATCAGCGATACTGACAACACAGATTTAACTGGTCAGTTATTAAATATTTATAAAAAATGTTTTTATACTAAAATTATGTATGTAAATAATATAGATCTCTTTACTGATTTTTTCACGTACATCTGTTTGGTAGTAAATGGCTACGGCATTAAGTTCACCGTTATATATACATAGACAAAATATTCTGTAATTTATTTTTAAAAATTGGCGACAGTTTCAGAATAATGACGCGTCATTATGGATTTAACACGTGAAAATTTTGTTGTATCATTTCTTACTAATTTTGATGCGATCAGCAATAAATTCACCATAGACTTCGGTTAAAGTTTAGTGAAAATGTGATAATGTTCTACCAACCAGCAAATTCGAGTAAGATTGGGCATTGATATGAGTTAAAATGCCGTCACATTGATCGGTGCCGTGAAATGGATTTGAAAGTAAAATTCGACATTAGTACCTAAAATACTACATTTTGTCACGGGTAACGAAACATGAATCTATTGTAATGATCCTAAAAGTGAGACACAATATTCATATCGGGAACTCTTTAGGACTGCCTACGAAGAGAGGTAGAAAAGTAAGGAAAAACATGATCGCCTCGTTCTTGATGGTACAGGCTATTATGCAACAATTGTTCTTGAAAACAAGGAATAGTAACATAAAAAGCATAGTGTTGAAAAAAAGGAAAAACTAGGTCCATACAGCAGAGTCGTCCTTACTACGAGAAAGTTATGAAAAAAATATGGAAAACATTCCGGACAAGATAAAAAGATTTGTTTAATATGTCGGTTATTATAAGAAACGAAATTTGTCTCTTTTAATATAAACATATTAATTAAACATATAAATAAAAGACATTTATTGAAAAAGGAGAAGTATAGAGAGAATATAGGAGCAAAATTCTTTCATAAAAAGGAGTAAAATCATTAAAGCAGACCGTGTAGACAATCTTTTTTTCGATACACTCACCGATAAATATTTCTCCTTTCGGATACGCATCCAGTGGTTCATCGTGATACATCAGTTTCCTGTTGTCCAACGTGAACCACCGTC
Organism: Battus philenor; assembly: GCF_028537555.1. NCBI lineage: Eukaryota > Metazoa > Arthropoda > Insecta > Lepidoptera > Papilionidae > Battus > Battus philenor. Next base: position 5,802,268 of record NW_027181678.1, on the reverse strand, counting down.
GGCGGTGCACGTCTGAAGACCTGGGACCTGTCTTCCACAGCCAGCCTTCTCGTGCGAAGTCTTTCGGAAGACGGAGGATGAGATCTGATTGAGGAGTTGAGGGGAACGCCACTTGAAGTAAATGTAGTTTAGCACAACGAATCGCCATGTACCTGTCAAGAAAGAATATTATTATAAATGTTTATATTTATTGTTGGTATTTAAACAATAAGAACTTTTTTTCCATTTAATGCCTGTCAAACGTATTACAAATCGCTTACTTAAGCACCCTAAGAAGTTTATTGACAACTGTAAAATTTTCTAAGAAGTTTATTAGCATAAAAGGATAATTCTATTGTTTAATTATAGTAACTTTTTACCGAGTAATGGGTGTTTACCGGTTTCTAAAAAAAAATCGCCTCGTACCTGGCTTTAATTACCTGATATTATTGTATAGTTTGTGCTTATTAAATGCATTTTCTATTTAAGTTGTCGTCTTATAAATTTTTAATTCATTAATTTCAATCTAAAGTCCCTCTACACATTTGAATTTAATAAATCTCAACTATTAAGTTCTTATAAATTAATCTATAGACCATATCCGTCTCTTGTAAAGAATTTTTGTAACAAATAACTTAGTAAATTTAAAGCGGCTAAACGTAATTCTGTTATTAGAAGCAATAACTTAAAATTAATGGTAGTTATAATAATCTTACTATTATCAATTCAGGGTTGCAAATGACATACATATTTTTTATGTCATATTCTAGAAGCGTGTATATATCTACACAACATATGATTTTAAACTCTGTCGTAACAAACATTATGCTCAAAAGCGTAGCCTTAAATTTTGAATAATTACATAGTTATACAATTTGTAAAAAAAGGTTTTCATAGTAGTACAGTACATCTTGAACTTACCAGCAATTTATTACTTCAGGATCTTCGTGATAAACATAAATGTGCCTGGTTGAACCGTCCTTCATGAAAGTAAGCTGCATGGAGTTCATGTGGCCAATTTTCGCTGGTGCGAAGGCAACATTCAACTCTGACAGTCTGAGCACGCCCTTAGGCTCTTTGTTTTCTTTAACGTGGTACCTAAGACGAGATTAATACGTATATTAAAATAGGTATTCGAAAAAAATCACTAAACATACATATTTATACATTTCTTTAATTATTTTGTACGTGTAAACGAAATATGCGATGATGTCACAGATAACGATAATGATATTATTGTGATAAGTATACCGTAAGTAAAAACGTTATTGTAATGATGCACCAGCATTTGTCAAATATTTTGCCAAAGCAACAAACAAAATGATTTTAAATATTAAGCGCGACAATGTTTCAAGGCGTATGCAATATTACATAAACATGATTACCTATTGGAATCAGGCTCAATCTGTTTATTGTGACGACCCGATAATTGACGCGTTCAACTCTTATCAAACATTTGGACAAAGATTTGACAACCGTTATTTCAATTCGCACAATCTTACCTCCAGCGACCAAAGTTTTTGAGACGGAGCCGATCGAAAAACCGACCGATACAACCCGTGGCACGGCCACAGTCGTCACAAGGGTGATGATACCTAAGGACCAGGCCGGATATGTTTAAGCTAAACTAAGGAGAAATCAATTTTATATTTAACGAAATTTTGAAAATTGGTTTTCATAAATAAAATGTTACGTGTTAATTGTGATTTTTCCTTATCCGTTTATTCGTCGTCATAACCGCTCATAGTTTATTCAAAATTTGGATAATCTGTTTAAATTTTAAGAATATTGTCTTTAATACGACTGTTAAGAAACAACGTTTTATGGAGAAAATTACTTTTCGTGTAGAAATTTAAGTAATGTTGGACACCAATATATTAAAGTTTCGTGTACTGTATCTTTGTTTGGTCAAGCGTGACATAGTAAATGTCTATAATAAAGTAAAGTCATGGGACATGATTTACGGTAAGACGTTAATATTTCACAACAAATCGCAAACGCCGTCGTTGGAAGTATTTACTGATATAATTAAGATATGCCGTGCAGAAATCCGCAACGCCTCCAACGTGCCGACTGTGAATTACGTAGTCAGTCAATATTTGTATTAGCACTTTGACGTAGTAAAAGGTAAGGTGTGGAAGTTTTCGTAGAATGTACGTCATCACAATACGCGCGCACGTAGGTTTCTTTAAAACTTAATATTTCAAGACTGGAAGATTTATTTTCCCTGATGAAAGGCAATATCATTGACTAATCCTGCTAATCCGTTGGCATTAATTGGATAGCTTAACTTGAGGTGGTAGCGTACTGAAGGCGCTTAACCTAGACCTCTTTTCCGGACGAAGGCCAGAAAACCTAGATCTTTCTACTTAGCTCGCCTATCTTCCGTGCATTACATATATGGGAGGCAGCCAAACTATCAGGTCTATTATAAGAACCTCAGCCTGGAGTGTCACTCGACACGCGTTTGGCATTTTGAATACAGTGTGTTCTAGAGGTCCAAACATAGCTCAACTGGTTGTTATTATCGGAATATGAGTCAATATGCTGCAGTTGTAGTAAGAGTGCCTAAAATCCTACCACTTATTTAATTGAAGACGGGATTTCTCAACATAACATTCTTTTCGCTTTAGTATATCTTTATAGCAAAAAAACAGATTGACGTATTCGTTTACAAAATACACCTGTTGAACGATCGTAATGTTTTGCAAGATGTAATGAGGTATTTATACAAATCATCGGATGCAAGAAAAATATTTGTTAATGGTCTAATACGTGATTTTAATAAATCATGATAACTTATAAGCATGCGGATTAATTTAATTTTGATAATATGATCTCGTGCGCAATGTTTGATGGTCTTAATATTTAATTATTAACAATAATCGGCTGTAGAATATTAAAACAAACATTAAAAGATATATAAAAATGTTTATATGAAGTTGAATTGTAAGGATTTCACAATATATTACTCTTTTCTTCATGTCCATGACGATAGAACAATGTTAAACTACGTTTATATTGTTTTGAGAGCAAAATAGTCGTAATGATGACTACGTAAAGCAAAGCACTTGAAAACAATATGATTATAACAATCGGACAAACATGGATTAAAAGGATAACAAAGAAATCAGATAATTAAAAGATAACCGGTTACAATATTTCTTTATTATGTGTAAAAGATAGTTTCATATTTACTGTTGCTATAAAACGAATTAGTTTAATTTTTATTGTAATGAATAGTTGATACTGAATTCTTTAACTTGATCTTTGTTACCCTTGTTTAAATAATTTTGAAGAGTCTTAAACAAATATTACTCTACTCTACATACCAAATTTCAAAATAGCAATTTGGCCATTATCTCTTTCTTCAACTACAATTTATTTTATTAAGTAGAATCTATTTAATAGAAGCCTGGACACTATATATTGAATTTAAAAAAAAACTGTAATGGAAAAAAATTGAGCCGACACTAAAAAAAAAATTCCAGCCCAGGCAGTTGCGTTAGAGATAACATAGTTTTAAACTTACTTCAATGTATCCTCGTTTTCGTTTAAGACAAACTTCCTGCGTTGATAACGGCTGTCCTCTTTACCCCTTTTCATTAGGAATCCCTCCATAGAACCTGAGAGATAGCTTTGGCGCTCTGGATGGCAAAACTCCTCCCTTTCATATTTAGCACGGATCCATTGTTCTATTAATACTCTGTAACGGGTAAAGTATGTATTTGTTTTAATAAAAAAAAAAAACAAATTCTCACAGATAATTTTAAATTATAGACAACAAATGTCTTATACCGTTTGATATTCAACCTTTTTTATACAAATGAAGCATATTTTAACATATGTTAAAACAAAGTATCAATCTGAATTCCCGTAAAGAATTTGAATATACTTTCTAATATTTTTATCTATACATCGTAAAATTTACTTATTATTATTATAGATACTTATTTCCAATGACGAAAATAATACTCATAAAGAAAATGGTCAACGTAATGCATTATTTTTTTTAATCTATTATTTCGTCATTAGCTTTTTTAAGTATTAATGAATCCTAGTTTAATAGTGAAGATAGAATAAAGTTTGCTATTTTGGCCAAATTATATACACGGTGTATACAAATTGAATAAGTACATATTTTTTGTTTGTTTATATAAATATATGAGTGTGAAAATAAAATAAAGAACTGTTTTCTAACGCTCAAAAGAATAGTTTTTACTATCTTGATATTGTATGCTATATATAGGGGATTAATATTTGAGAGAGTTACAAAGCACAACCTTGAAACTAAAATTCTTAAAGTTTATATTTAACACAGATAATTCTAATTTTATTAGCTACTCTTAATTATAAATAATACATTACAATACATGTGTTCGCCAGACGAGTTGTAATTAAAAAATCGAGGTGGACCTAATTTAGTCTGATAGACACAAGAATTCGATTTAATTAAAAACAGAATTACGTTGTTTTGGTTAACATAAATGATAAAAATAACAAAAATAAATTTACGTAAAACCATCAAAGAAATTATTTATGTCAATTTTGTAAACATCCCGAGTCTATCTATAAAATTAAGGCATTGGTAAAATATACTAATAAGTACTAATTGTAATATATAAATAAATACAAAGGTATTTTATTTGCAAGCATAGCTAGACTAAATATCCATAAGTCTGTTCAGACGTGCTAAGAAGGATCATTTATTCTATTTTAATACTATGTTTTGGAATTCACGACTTCCGGAAACACATTGTGAATCGTATTTTCGATTCACTAAAGATAACTTTTGCTATAGACCATCAGCGTGAACGTTTTCAGGCTAAAATTATTAGATTTTCATGTGATGGGTATTTCAATCTCACTTACACTGTTGCCTAAAGCGACATTTGCAGATTTCGCGGTCGAAAAGACAGGGTGCAGATGGAGCATAGTTTAAAATCTCTTTAAAAGTATCGAAGTTCAAGAACTCCCCGAGGAGCTTCGGCTTGCGCGTCATACTACAGTTTCGGTTTGAGTTTGTAATGAACGCTTGTTTAGCCTAAACCTTATTTAAGGTAACAAAACACGAGAACCCAAGAGCTTTAATATTTAATGGAATCAGGCGTTACTTCGCGGAAGTCCATCCTAAGTAAGAAAAGGACCAATATTTAGCCACTTTCGCACATGCAGTGGTAGTCGTGCAATGAAATGCACCGCCCGCCAGCCCGCTGATAAATGCGTATGCAGCAAACAATGCGAATCACACAACCGCCACCACCAAATCACTCAACACGTGTTTCACCCCTCCACGGGGCATCTTCAGGAGTTATGTTACTTATAAAGATTAGTGCCAAACACAGTGTGAGTGATAAATGTGCCATTTAAGACCATATACTTTATATTATTTGAAATAGACAGAGCTTTTAAGTAATATATAGTGAAGTATAGTAAATTATCGGGAAAACGCAAATATAATATACGAGTAGTAAAAATTTCAATAGTTTTAAATATTTTATTTACTATTTATTTAGTTACAAACTGTATTCAAGTCGACAGCGTTTTGCTTAAATATCGAAATAAGTAAATGGTACATTTAAATATACTAAATAAACAAAAAAAAATTAAACTCAAGTTAAAAATTATGTTACCACGTATGCAACTGTTATTTATTTTTACATTATTGAGTTTGAAGTTGTGGTATATATAATTTAAATGTCTAATGGGGTAAGGGCGCAGAGAGCGCTTAGCTAAAACCTCTTTTAAGGTAGTGAAGCACTATGGCTACATAATACAATTTTACTAGATTGGATTCTGTAGAGTATACAAATTTATCTTTTAAAGACATTATAGTTATCTATAAACTACAAGTAAGGCGTAACACTTACTGTGGGTCGTTTTTAGTAGGCCTTCTGTAGCATGGAGGCACTCTCTCCTCGTATTTGTTTCTTGCCGCTATATTGCCAACCTCCTTCATCCGTTGTACTTGGGAGTCTTCCCATCGGTCCAATTCCAAATGCTTCACCTTGCTGATGTGAGCACCCATGCTGCGGTGGATACTTGCGCACCGCATGCATATAAATATTCCCAAGTTATATGACGCCCAGTCTGGGTCTGAAACAAGTATTGCTTAATGTAAATATCGATTTAAAATAAGTCTAACATTGAAGTATTCGTGACAGAACTTGATGTATGAATACATCCTTTATCCCAAAGACAGTCGGAAAATGTTTTTTATTTATTTTCCATACATTGACATCTATTAAAAATATTGGAGTGATTGGTTATAGGTATAACAGCTTTCAAGGAGTGGATGCTCTGAATGCTCGTTTGAACAGCAAAAAGCTTTAAACCTTTTACATCTATTTCTTATCGCCGTGTATAAAGTGATCACTATGAAATATGTTACACTAATTTATTCTTTCTATTGGAATGCAACTGACCAATCGTTTCTAGCAGTATAAAGTCTGCAGGGACAGATAGTAAATATAATTAATTTTAATAAGTAGTATTATGGATTTTTAAAACGCTGTTTCTTACTATATCGTGTAGTTATTTATTATTTATGAAATCATTAATTTTCAGTTAGAATGTACCATGTATTGACAAGAAATGAGCTGTACAATCACTCGTTAAAGCTTTAATATCTATAAATGATCATCTAATCAAAAATCACTTAGGTGGATTTTGAAAAGATACTTCTTTATGTAGTTTACAGTTTTAAATATAATGTTTTGTCTGGAAGATTTATAAAATACTATGAATATAAACACTGTGTTAACATTGAAAGATTTAAGGATTCAAAAATTATGCAAGCTAAAAATGAATTAAGCTATTTTTGTTAATAATGTAATTCATGGTTCGTGACATCTCTTTAGATCGAATACTTGGAATGATACGTGTATCTTCACGTTGATATTTTAATTTTACGAACTCCATCCCATTTTCAACAGACTGTATTTTGGTCTCCCATTTTTAATCTATCATTTTTGTTCAGTTTTATATATTATCATTTAAATAGTGTAGTTTTTCTTAAACGACTCAAGTGTTGATGGAAATTACGTTGTGCATTCAATCGCATAGGATAAAAATAATCGATATCTCTTTATTATACCCAGTAATTAAATAAAATTAAACATAACGACGAAATATTCGAATCAGAAGATGCGTTTTTATGTCTAAGGCTAACAATTATTTACAGTCGACGAGTCAAGGTGAAAACCTTTTAAGTGCCCCTTCTGTATTAAAATGGAACTTGCACACGCAAAATACCGTAAACAAACACGCGGACAAAGACCGGATTCGTGGATAATGTATTTTGGATTTTTGGTATCGGTATGGACATTAAATATTTTAAAGTTAGTGGTATGTTACCGGTGGTGACTTAAGGCAAATTCACGGTCTCTCAAGAAACAACGGAGAGGGTTATTCTGGGGATTTCTCTACGAATTCGTACCAAAAATGAGAAACTTTCTAAAGTAGCCGACATAGTCCAGCGGATTAACAAATTGGAGTGGTAGGGGGAGGGGGAGCACATAGCAATATAAACAAATTTCCACAGAGGACTCATGGTTCTAGAGCGGAGGCCATGGACCAGCAAGCAAGAGCAGTGTAGGCCGTCTGCCTACAAGGTGGACAGATGACCTAGATGCTGGATGCAAACCGCTTCCAACTAGTCCTTTTGAATATATATATATATGGAGGAAGCGTATGTTCTGTAGATGTCCTTTAGCTGAAATGATGACGATGTCGATTAATAGTGACATGCTGATTTCATTTTAATTACTCAGAAAAGGCACAGACAGCGATGTTCTATTGTTTATAAAAATACATGTTTATTGGATATTGTCTCGTGATTACTTAGCAACATTATTAAATAATGGTTTTATTGTTTAGTGGACTAGCTACGAGGGCTAAAAGGGCTATAAGGAAATCAATAACAATCATGAAATGATTTAGCATAATAAACAAACTCACTATCGTTACATCTATGAATACAGACTCAAATGTCAATCTCAAATGATAATTCTGCGATGATTTACATATCCTTCATGGTTATTTAATATATCCCTCGTGATATTAACAAAATAGTTCAAATTTCTAAGTAAAGGGTGGGCCATAATAAAGTTTAATTATAAAAATAATTTAAAATGTTTTCGAAAATATAATATTATGTATAGAAACAAAGTAAAATAATTTGTGTTTTAAAAGTAATATGTTTTAAGTTTCCTCCAGATCTTCGTGAAAATTGATTTTTATATTAGTTTTAACTTTTCAAATACAAGCCTACAAGTTCAAGCTATTGAAATCGCCTCCGTATATTCTCGAATATGTCTATTTCTCAGCTTTTAGGTGTCCTTTTAAAACAATCACAAGGCGACAAATCAGAACTTCGTGGTGGCCAAACAATGTGTGACTCTACGACTTTGGCTCTATCGTGCTGGAACTAAGTTATGAAGTTGTACTTATTAAGCTTTTGAAGCTTTGGTTGCAAAAAGTTATCTATAAAACTGAAGTAAACTTTATGACATTCCTTTTATTCCTATTTTTGTTTTTATGTATATATACATATTCTAGAAGAAAATAAGCTTCTTGTCTCTTAAAATAATAAAGATTTATTCCTGGCTCCAGACGGCGCATCTATTTATACTATCGGGTCACTTGTTCCTGATAATGCGTGCGGACTGGAAAGCTATGTGCGTTTTTGCGTAGTGTTGGTTAGTTGTGGTTCAGACTGATAACTTTCGGTTTAATTCCAGCCTTTGGTTTTTCATCAAAGTTGATTCGAAATAAAGTATATAGCTTCGTTAACATAGGAAATGGATCTCTATATTTAAACATTTCTTTTATTTAGATGCAAGAGTATTTTAGCAGTTGATTTCAGATGTAAATACAAAGAGAAACTGTAACATTTACTTAAATTAACAATGAAAAAGAAAATAAATACTTAGCAAAGTAAATCTATAGTACCAGTGTTATATAACCATTATTATACAACCATACTCTTATGTCAACTGTTTGTCTATGCTACAATATTTAATTTCGACCAGAAAACGGAATCAAGAACCGTGACGAATCAAAGAACTGATATTCATATAAACATTGGCCGATAATAATCATTTTATGTAGTAACTAGGCACTGATTTGTATTTAAAGATCATGATTTGATCACGTATATCCTTGCGATATCTGTTTAAGCTTTCTCGTAGGTTAATCCAATGACAAGGAATAGAAACAAATTATTTAGAAAATCTTGATTTGAAGTTGCAATTGAAGCTTTATTTGCTTTATGTGTAGAAGAAATGTAAATTTTAAGTTAAAAAACAGTTACTTTCCTTTGATTCTGGACATTTATATACGAGAACTCTGACCGTGCATCTTATTGCCAGTCCAACATTACAGAACATGAACATTTGAATAAGTATTTAATAAAAAAGATGTGCGTACAGTTCTGGTAGTAAGTGAGGTCAGTGGCCTAAAGACAACTATTTTTAAATAACATAATTATCTCACAAAACTAAAATTGGAAACAAAATGTTAATAGTCGGATTTTCTTCTCTCGTCTTATGAAAAACATCTCATCATCACACGGTAATCTATTGTTTAATATTTATGTTTAAAGCCGAACTCCTTATCGGAAATGAACTGACAGCTAATTCTTAGAAGCGAGCGAGGTTATAGAAAAGAAGTAATTATGGTTTATTTATATTGGTTTTAATAATAAATTTACCCTGTAAATTGTATTTGTCCGTGTATTTATAGAGAACATTTCTAAATCGAATAAATTATGATAACGAGTAGTTTGTTTGTGAAGAGAATGCCCTCTATCTATCCTTATCGACAAGTGATAAGGGCTTCATATTTTGTCAACACAGTGGGAATTTAATGACGTCATTTAATAAACAATTAGTAGCATAACAAATCTAAAAATAACATCGCCGAGCCGATATTATTGATTTAGATTTATTGATGCCTAAAGTATGAATGAGTTGAATAGTTTACGCGCCCACCTCGAAGCGGATAATAAAAATGTTCGACGCGATGGTCCTCTCGAAATAGAATTAGTTCTTAGCTCCCGCGAAGTTTCTAAAAGGAAACCTATCGCTGGAAAAATAATTAGGCCTAACTTCATCACGTTCGAATAAAACTTATACAATTGCCTCGTGAGAGGTAATGCGTGCAGACACCTCACCTTGTGACGCAAGTAGAACGTACATATCTTATCAAAATAAATGTTACTTTATTTCCTGTGATATGTTTCGAGTAACAAACCGTCAAGAGAGAGCCGAACCAATTCATTCACTGTGGCGTTACAAAACAAATGAAATGGCATGGCATGGCATGGCAAAAGGCAACATGATCTATTTAATAATAAAAGAAAAAGACTGTAGATGATACCTGAAGAAAATAGACGCTTGCATCATTACGTTTCATGTTTACAAGCCTAGATATGTGTAGATCACACCGACACGACGTCACGCTCGCACACATAGAAATGTGGCCTCTCGATCGTAAATAACACACGGTATGTTTTGGTCATAACAGTTGCGGGTGGATCTTCTCGCATGTTCCAAAACTGGTTTCGGTGAGAACATTTCAATCAAATTGATTCGGGCAACAAATCACGGGCAAGATCGGCCACAAAAGCTGAACGTCTTGCTCGCATTTTTCACCGTTGTTTTTCGAAATTTTATATGGTATGTCGTCGGGCGCCGAATATACTTGATTAAATTATCTTGTCGTAAGGTTATGCAATCATTGTAACATACATAATAATAAGTGTTGAAAGGTTATATCGGATGTGTAGCAATTATTTGCGTATAAACAAATAGCAACAGACATCTTTGAAGGAATGAATAAATATGTACACATTAAACTTAATATTGAGTGACATCATAGGTCATAGTTTTTATAATTGTGCCGTAAATGCGATATACACCCGATGTATTTCTACTTAAAATTTTATTTCTAGTAAAGAATTTTTTTTGTTGAGCATATGATACATTGTAATTTATCAGTTTCGGATTTATTCTAAATGACTACGTAAATTTGTCTTTTTCGAAAATAAAACTGTAATATATGCTTTAATGAGATGTACACATGTCTCAAGGTGATTATAACAGTTGCGTCTTTGCAGGATATACGGTATTACAAAATTTCGAGGACCAGAGCATTGTTTTAAACATGCCGTACTTACTATCAGGTGAACGACCTCCTCGTCTCGTTACTGCTACAAAAAATTTACTGTTTGTTATTGAATACAAGATACGATATATCTGAACAAATTAAACGAATGTTAGACTAATTAGCAATTTTCTAATTAAATGTATATTTATGAAGAAAATACACTAAATAAAGTGCTAGATATGATTTCCTTGTGTTTGAATAGCGCATATTGTTTTTCTTTACGACAGCTAACACTGTTTTTTAAATAACAAAAAAAAATAACAAAATATGAACTATTGTGATAAATCAGCGTGGGTAGGCCGCCACGGTGGACCGCGACCTAGTCGAGGTTGTGGAAAGTCCCGTCACTGGATATGGGCAGAGCAAGAAAGGTCGTCGTGGCCATCTTCGGTGGAGATCTATGCCGAGGGCGTCTATCAGCTGACATAATGATGATGGTGACAATTTGTTGTTTTTCGAAATAGTCCCCTTAACAATCTATTTATCTTTACATCCTGTTAATCTATTATGAGTAGCGGTAGCCCATCCTCTTTAGGAGTCTTTTCCACGGTGTTTTCGAACACAGATACCGCTCTACTGAATCTTAAAATATCATTTCACTATTTTATTCTCTAATTTTTGGAGATAAATAAATGTCGCATAGTATAATAAATCGATACGTAAACTCATCATATATATTGGTTGTACCTGACTACTAATTCAACTATTTAAAATCCTATCATCTTTAGTCTGTCATAATAGTTTTCTCGAAGTCTCTTCAAAAGAACTTTTAAATATCCAGTTGTTGTCAAGTATGTTCTCTGGAGAATATTTTATCGAGTATCTACATTGCCTTTGAAAAACACACAGTTTACTGTTTGGCACTATATGCGAGAACATGTAAAAGATTGTTCTTCAGGCCTTAGAATATAAGCGAGGAGAAGATTAAAAGAAACTTCCCGAACATTGTCCAGCAAAGATGAACCTTTATATTATCTTATTCATCGATGTTATTACTGCATTAAGTTATTCCAAAATTGTTACAGTTATTGAGACTTCAAGAATCTCGGTGGTTGAAAGAAGCTTTGGATTTATTCTAGCAAGTACTTAGGCAATGCTTAGGATTTTCTGATTGACGTCTCTTGGAAACCCTGCAGTCTTATCGACAATGTTAACAGTAAGTGTAAAATGTAAACTCTTTTTACTAATAAACATTATTAAGGTCAATACCACGACGATGTGGTCATAGAATAACAAATATTAATTCAGAAATGCCACTATTTCCTTTAAATTATGATACCCTAGTACGAATTTTATTATCCTGGCTATAGCAGTTTAACGCGTCCGTCAAATTGTCTGGTTGTTAAAATAATTTATTAAACAAAACGAAAACATATTTTTATACGTTCATCGATCCATGTCATTGGTTCTACCTACCATTCTCTTATTATATAAGTACTATCAATGTACAAATAAAATCTTAATGAAGTCGAAAAAATCTTGTGTTAATGGTTAAGGCTGTATTTATAAATCTATCAGTATCACCCGGTAAAAACTTATGTTTAATGTTAAAAACATTAGCTTGTTCTAAAAGTTAGAGAAGGACAGTGCATTGCTGAGGTTTCTCTTCATAAATAAATGAATAATACGATTACTAATCGTCTATCGATGTAATATTTTAAATTAAATTACGCGATGTTGTGTCCGCATATCCTCTCAAATAATAATAATGCGTACTTTAGATATTTTAGACCAAATCCGAAATTACTTATAAATAAATAACGCTACGTATTTACAAAGTGACATATCTAATATCAGTACTATAAACAAATGCAACAGCTTTTTAAAATAAATTATATCATATCATATTCAATAAACTCTCTCTCCCTTTTAACAGAAAAAGCCATTTTTGCTTGTAAGTTTCAGAACTTTAATAGAACAGCTGCCGCGTTCGGAAAATTATTAAACATCTTCTCGTCCAATATCTCTCAGTACGATAAGGCGGAGGTCCATGACTAATATATGTTGCCAGTGAAGCCTTACGGCAGTGCAAAGGGATATCACAATTTAGGCCTCTTTGGCCAACGAGAAGTAATCGCCATAGCCCAGCGGATTGGCCAGCAGAAGTAGCAGTTGCCAGGCCATACTTAATACGCAGAACGGATTTTCACTGGGACAACAATAGGTTCTGGCGTAGATACCACGGAAGAAGAGATAAGATACACGCCGCATCTGACTTACCATATTGAAAATCCACGAGGGAGGCCAATATCCAACAGTGGACGTCCTTCGGCTCCAATATCGATATCAGATCGTGCTTAATCCAAAATAGATAATTACATATTAAGAAGGTGAAAAAATATTGATATACATGGCTTATAAATATATTATAATGTTCGTTTTCTCTTTACGTACGTAAATATTTTTGAACTTTATTCAAGTACTAATAGACTATACATAGAGTATATTAAAAAAAGAGCGTCTATGACGACTGAATTTTTGAAAAGCCTGTATTTTTATTAAATTATTTCTTCTCGTGAGATTAAATCTAAAATAAAATATGATCGTAAAATCGTAATGAATCATTTTTATAACTATTTAATACTCGTGTTTATTAAAATATTCCGATTATTATATATTTATCAGCAACATTTTTAAACAGTATTTTTTTCGTGAAATATCATCACAACGATACTTAGGAGATTGTTGGATTTTTAATTTTGTTGGCATTCCTTTACATTTTGAAAAATCACATACTTGCATTTACAAAAAGAAGGCGCCTAGATGAAAGAGTTTGTTAATATTACCATTCAATAAATAAAAGATAATGAACGATTAAGAAGAAACTGGCTCAAGTAGTAAGTTTTTGCAAACAGAATGTTATCAGTCATTATACTATTCTGAACGACCTTCATTTTGCGTCAATGACTAAACTTTACCCAATAAGATAAGGAGGTTCTCTTCAGTTATACGAAATACCTAATTACTTGTAATAACAACAGCTGTGTTGTTTTAATTTCTTATTTCTTGCCGCGGATAATTGGGACCTTTTAGAAGAAATCAAAAATAAAATTTGTAACGATTTCTACCCCTATGTTTTTCACATCAATTGTAACACGCAACATCGTCCTTGTTAATAATTTTCACAACGAACGACGTTAATAACTAATTATGTTTATAGTTATTGTAATTAAACACAAAACAGACTGCCATTTGTGGTTTATCATCATCATTATTTTTGCAGCGGGATGCGTTCGATGTCCACTGTTCAACAGTTTTCCGACGAGCTTAATAATGTCGTCTGTCCACTCCAGAACCAAACCGAACAAAAACCGTTAGCTCTGCACGCTATCAGGCTTGCCTACTGCCACTTTGACCTGCCAATCCGCTTAGTCGAAGTCGGATGTTAGATACTTTCGTTCGTCTCAGGACATTATAATTTTTTTAATATCTTATTAAACCATAATACCACCCACACACACAAAAAACACACACCCACAAAAAGAAGATTATTAACTTATTTTTTAAATTATGAATGAATAAGTTTTGCGACGAATAGCTATGTTGTCTGTGACAATGTGCACTATGAATTAACGTTAAGCCAAAATCACAAGAAATGGCTAATTCTTTAAAATGAAGTATATGATTTTTTGTCATTTTTATAAGAATTACACACGTTAACATGAAAGTATATAAAAAAATAAATAATAAAGTTTATAATTAGTGTAATATATACATAAAATTAATTTACATAAAATTAATTTACCTTTTTTTGAATGGCAATAATTTTAAAAATAAGAGATTAACATTAACAGCTGCACCGGGTTTGAGATGGTAGAGCGCTGAAGGCGTACTCGTCTGAGTCAACCTAACAAAGATCCCTAGAGGGGAATCTCAAAACGCACTTAAGATTTTAAATTTGAGTTGGATATAACAATCAGGTGAACCCGTATCTCATATTGTCACTCTTCTCTCTGATTGTTTATTTTCATTGCTGAACGTCGCGCCCTTCCTGGAAAGCATAGGTTGAGAATTTGACGAGTTGCCTCCACACAGGTCTCTATTACATGCTTCCTGTGTGCTTCCTTTTTTCGCTTTATTGTTATATTATATTTCCCGTCATAACCAATACAAAGTCCACCCTTCGGGTTGGTGATTACCCTCTTAGTGATTTACACTTTTGCATTAAATCATCACTTCACTATGTTAAGAAAGTAGCAATTTATTAGATACGTAACCCTATCATATAAAATGTATTTAAGACATGCAATGTTATGTCGAAACGTCAAAGCTATTTTACTAATCTCTTATCCCGTCACTCATATACACGCAGCTTGTTTACGGTGAGATTGTTTTCGAGTGCTATCAGTTTCCAATTGACTGTATTCCTACTGCGATTAGATTTATACGGAGCTCGACACTGTCAGTTAGTTATTGTTTCTTTGTTGACTTATGAAGGATTACTGAGGTATTTTTTTCAATTTTTGTCACCGATTTCGCTGAAGTCTAACCAGACTAACCGTGTCAACAATTTTTCACCGAAGCTGGCATAAATATCGTGTAATATTAAAAAGTTAAAATATACAAACTCAATATTTTTTTCAATTTCTTTACAAATATAATGAAATAATTTTTCATTAATTTATTTTTTAAAGAAGAATCAAAATAAATTTATTAATTACAGCAGAACGGAGTTTCGTGACACAGGCACGTATGATTAATAGGAGGCTCCATCCACTGGTTTGTAAACAAAAACTTTTAAAAAACCAGCCATCCCTAGACTGCTTTGGTAACATAATAGATGGACCCCCTCCCCCACTCCCAACCTTCTTGCGGGTGAAATTTCGTAAATTCGTAGATTATTAGATGACCTTTACTCAGCAAATAGAATATTCCTACCAAATTTCAAATCTCTGAGCCTTATGGTTCCAGAGATATAGTGATGAATCAATACATAGGTGGAACATCTGTACGTTACATAGGTAAATATATTTATTATATAAATTAATCATTCTATTACATTAGAAAAATGGTCCTCTCTTTGTCTATAACATTTATTTTAAATTCAGGTATTCAGGGAACAGTCCCAGCTTCTTTTCGAGAACTGAGTAGTGGCACCATAACACCTCCTAAACATTTACATTCGGAGCTTTTCATTTAAGAGCGCGACAAATAAAAATATTCATCCCAAAGTTCTAAGTACCGAACATCACCGAATAGGACGATGATTGTTTCAGAGCAGTGGTAGCCATGTCTTATTGTTATAGGGTGCGGGTTCGGGTCAAGGTGTACGTTTAATTTCAATAATAACTTTTAACACCCATAAACGCTGAGGGAGAACATCATAACAAAGTCGGCGCAATTAGGGATTAAAATTTGGAAAGATATATCATTTCAACAGATTTGATCTGTAAGCCTGTAATAGATTACATCCCTTACCACATCGACGATGTGAAAAGGCGTGAGCTTTACCAGTGGAAATATTAAAAGCAATAATTATTTCTACATATATACCTTCCGATATGTACAAAAAAAGGTATTAAATAAACGTAAATAAATAAGATAATTTTAGTTGTGGGATCCATTGCTTTACATAAGCCTTAAACAGATGTCCAGTAGGACCATTTGAAAGCGGCTGATTTTATCTCGTAGGGACTCCCCGAGTATAGTTTTCCCCGTGGCTCGTTAAGCGACTGCGGCCCTTGCCTGAATATCTGATACAGAATTCTGCATTTAAAAAGGCACATCGGGATGCAAGCAACTTACCGCTAAAATTTTGGGTTTAAGTTCGATTTAGAAGAGCAAAACCAAACCTAGTCGATCTCGCCTCTTATTTCCGACATGCTTTCCCAAAAACCAAGCATTATATTAATGTGCTAAAATAAATACAGTTTTAACTACTTTAATGTAAACAATTTTGAAATAAATCAAATTCAAGCCGGGAATTAATTTGAACTTCATTAAAATTAATTATCTTCCAAGTCTTTTTTAATGATCAATATTAATTAATAACAAAAAAAAACGGTAATTAACGTCCAGCGAGTTAAGATAATCGCATCTATTTAACAGCTTTCAGAATAATTGCGTTAAATTAAATTCAGAGGCGAGAGACCGAACAATCAATCCCGTTAATTGCAATATAATTTTATTTAACCCAACTGTAAATTGAAAATCATATTAAATGGATATGTAGCGAAATAATAAAAAATATACATGCCGTTTTTTGCGTGTTAGTAGGTCAATGTCCGCATAAACCAGAAGCCGGTAAGTTTTCGTTTCTAAGCTATAAATCGGTACTTTTCCAGGAAGACGTTTTTTTATTAGTGTACATGTTTCGATATAATCCGTGTCCATCATTACTGTGTTTAAAAATACCTGCGTATTTTCCGCGAAACAAAATGTTGAAGGTTCATAGCAGGATAACTACAAAGTGACAAACCTAATATGCTTAATTAATTAAAAAATAACTCCAGCTCAGCTTTCCTCATGCGACACATCCGTATCGGTATTAAATATACACGGTATCCGTACAAAACCACAAAAACCGCAAATCATATCATAACGTATGTAAATGAAGAATCGTATTAATTATAACTTCGATTGTCAGAAAATATAATATTTAAATTCAGATTTAAAGTTACATGCTCTATTTACAATCAGATAAACGATAGTCAACTAATAATGTTTTAATTTTTGTCCTCCTTTATTGGTTAAATGTTTTATTAGGGGGACCGGAAAGTAATGTCGTTTCTGTCGACATATTTTACAGAAAAACTTTTTACCGCTCCGAAATGAAAATTTGAATACCAGATGGCAATAGGTTGTTGATAACAAAGGTGAACATATTGCTGATTAGAAATAAAAACTTGTTAAAAATGTAGTCGTGTGCATTTAATTTAAGAAAGCTTTGAAACTTTTCGGTCCCCCTAATATATTCGTATTTAGAAAAAATGATTTTGTAAATTACTCATCTACTCTCTTCTTGCATGTAATCACAAAAAAAAATCGTCTGAGTTTGTTGTGAGAACTGGGCGAGTTTGGAACCCTCATATCTTTAAGTTGAAGAGAGTTCAACTAGAGTCCAGTTTCCATCAAATTGGGCTCTTCTGGCTCAGTAAATAAATTAGTTAATGATCTTCAGTAAGGTAATAATTCAAATGAATTAATACAAGAGTTCTGTCTCAAGAGGTTTGTCTAGGTGACTAGAGAACGAACGACAGCAGAAAACACTATCGAGATAAACACACTAAAATGAGGTAACTCAACGACAAAGGTTGTAAGCAAAATAAACAAATGACTTCCCAAGACCTAGACCCCACGTATTGGCCACACATAATGCAACAATATCAGTACATACTTCCTTGAAAACATTAAAAGTAAAAACGTAGAATGTTAAAGTGAGAATTGCATTCTATGTTCTTATATTTAATATTTTCAAGGAATTTTATTTGTTTTTGAATGATGTCGTTTAATAAATAGAAACTTTTGTATTAAAAAATATTAACAACAAATGAAATTGCGAGGAAAAAAATATGTTACGTATCTTTCTAATAACGTTGTAACAAATAAAGAAACAGATGTATTTGTACTTCTGGTGAGTAAAAGAAAGAGAAATAGAATAGGATCGAAAATTTTAAAGTTTTAGATTTCACGTATCCTCTTGCCTTTCAATATTTATATTTGATGTAGTATATGGTTTTTATTTCTTTACTTTGTTTTATTCTACCACGATTTTTAGACTAAAAATAGGGTAGTTTCCTGAATATGTTATCCCACGAGTTATAAGCAATGGTAAATGAATTCGTTAACAAATTTCGATGGACAGGATTCCATCTAGCATGTACGTGTAGCCTTTACGTTTAAAAAAAATAGTCATTGCTTCCTTAAATATCATTAAAAACGGTATAGGGCTACACTTTTATGTAAATAACTACCTCTGCTTATAACTTCTACGAATAACATAATCAAGAAAATACGATATTTTTAGTCCAAAACCCAGAATATAATGCATGCACTAATTAGCTGTGTTGGGTAAATAACTGTTGAATAAAAAACCAGTTTCAGAGTCAGAGTTTAAAGCAGTTTTTTTTATTTTACAAATGAAAACAATTACCGAGTTTCATATATACAAATATTAATATTTCAAAAGAAAAATTTGTAACGTGACCGATCTCATTTACGAAATAAGTTATAACATTTACTACAGATATATATCATTAAATATAAGGTTTATATATATATATATATAATAATAAATAAAATTAAAATTACACGGCATTTATATTCGAGCTTTTTAACGTTAGATAGATGAAGTAGGTAGGTAGAGACATGAACACAATAAATCTAGTAAAAGGAGAACCTCAGAAACAATCAGAATTTTTTTAGTTCTCTCGTAGGGAAATCTTTCAAGGGATACCGGTTATGCCAGACTTCTATCGGATTAAATCCCATTATTTTTTTTAACGCCTTTTATCGAAAGTATGGAAACGTTTTCACATATTAACGTAGTTTTAACGACGCTCGACTAGTAGTTCAACGACTTAAGGAGAAGAGCAGAATGAATTCGGCGCCACTTTGGGACCTGGACATATATGGATAACCTCAAATCTGCCACGAGTGCAACTATGGCATTGAAGGAGAACGTGATATAATTCGATGTTCAAATCTGCGGATGAGGAGCTCTGAATTCTCTTTTTCTTTTCGCGGCGTCTTTCTGTAACATTATTATTTCGCTTTTCACAGAAGGTTCTACATTCGCTCTATCTACTTTTCGTTCTGCACAAACGTCTTAACAATGTCTGGCAGCAAGAGGTTTTTTACCACTATAACGGCGATTTCTCAGTACTGCTTAGTACTGAGTAAGTACTGAGCCGTATCCTCATCGCTACCACAATGGCAGTTCATGGTTGTCGACTATGAAGCATCTGTGTTCCATCCTGCACCAGCCAAAGGTGGAGTGCAGTTCCGCCTTTACATACAGCTGTCTAATACCAAACTACTAGCCTCGAGAGACCTAATACCAGCTCTTCGATAGTTTTACTTTTTACCATTACACACCAACACCCATCTCTTTGAAGGGATTCGTTCAAAAACTCAATGTCTCAAGTGTTATTAATAAATGGAAAGCATATACTTTTCTACCATAAATAATCAATCAGAAAATTAAACTTGATAATCTATTTGCAAATGTATTAACTAAAAAATGAAGTAAAATTACTTTTAACAGGGATTATTTATAAATTGTTTCATTTAGAACAAAAGTTTTTTCGTAGAATTAGTAAATCTTTTGTTCGTATGGGTCAATACAATCCCAAGTAATGTATCTAAATTATCATATAATAAATTTTTAGGCTTTGTTAAACAAAAGCTTGTAAAAAATACTATTATTGTGAGACAGATTTTTTATTGACAATAAAGCTTTGAAATGAATTACTACCGTTAATACAGGTACTAAGGTATACTGCGTTAATAGGATATTGTAAAAGTGCCCACAAAAAAACCAGTCTGTGTTTATTAAGGGCTTTTCTCAGATCAGGGCGCGTTTGGAACCCTTGTAGACCAGTAATAGATGTAAGTACGGCTTTAATTTTAATTTTAAAACTGTATTATATTATTACCGTGGTAATCAAGTTGTGATAAAAACCACTCGTGAAAAAAGTTTTGCGATCTATTTCACTTTTTACAACTTTGAAAGCTCGAATTGTTCTTTCTAGTAAACACCGTAAATACCTATCGTGACTAATATCCATGCATGTATTATAGTTTTTTCTTTTTTTTTAAATACTGAACTCAAACTGTTATAGACCTCATTTTTTACACTTTACATTTAGAGCTCTACCATAACATTCCGCCAAAAATAATAAATAAACTAAATAAAATCGAAAATAATTACTCGTACATAAGTTATTATTTACACGTAAATGTTATTTTATATCTCAATTAAATAAAAAAAGTAATCGGAACATTAATTATAATCATTATTTACATTAAAAATAAAATAACGCATGTAATCAAAAAGCTTCACGAGGAAACAAAATTTATTGAATTACATTCCATAAATATTTCAAATTTTATAAATCTTTACGTTTTAATGTTATTAGTTGACCATAAAAAATGTAGAGTATGAAACTTGTTGACAACATTTCACAAAATATTGGAAAAAGTTTATTTATTTAAAAAATCATGTAAGCTCTAAGTTTCCTATATAATTATTAATATAATGAGTAAATATCAACAAATAGAAAATATGACATAAACTCAAAAAATTTGAGTCAATACGTGAAGGGAAGAATAAAAAAAAATATTTTCTTGGCAAATCTATAATATTTGATGCTACAAACGAACTACTTGAGAAGTATGAGTCGAAGAACTTGCGGCATGACTCATCTGGTGTACCGACATTGATTGTTCCGTACCTCTCAGAAAGTGCAACCACTCTCTATCCAATATAGCTTGTCAACGTGTTTAATAATTTTGTAAGTAATTATTGATCCAGATTACTATCATCATCACTTCTGTTGACTAAACTGACCAGATATTTAAAAAAATAAATTTATAAATACATAGTAGTAGCTAAAAGTCAGTTTTGTTATTATAATTTTTGTAAAATAAATGTAAATAAAAATTATATATTTTTTCAGGATAGACGCCAATGCACTTTTTATCATTGAATATCAACGTGTAATTGGTTGTCTTGTAAGCAACGCAAACGATTCAATTTATTGCATTACATATTAACTTTTACTGGTTGGAAATCTTCTAAATGTTATTACTCTCGGTGTCGATTATTTGTTTTGATTGAATGCATTTTACGTTGAGGTCACTGAACTCCAGAGCATGGACGCACTTACGCCCCCCCGCCTGTTCACCACCCCATAGAAATACCACGTTTTACGAGACAAGATTAATCACTAGATAAAAACACAACAACTTACCTTCGCTCCCACAGTCGGCACACACATTATTTCCACTTTTCTTTAGTAACTCCTGTAATAATTTTTCGTTATGATCTACCATCGTGGAAGTTTTGCATCAATAATGAAGACACACGCGACTAGCGTACGTCGCCGCCCGAAAGTCGAACGCACGCCTCGGACGCGATGTCTACCACTGCGCGAGGGAGCGAGCGAGACTTCGACCGACGCGACTATCTAGATCAACAAGCGCCAAACGAATATGAAAACTTCGCCATTTCACCCACTCGCGTTCGAAAACAATTAGGATGAATGAGATAGAAAGAGAGGTCTAGTTTCGGTATATGAATGAAATCTGTGAGTAGTAAACTATACGACATAGGTATCCGTGTAGACTGTATAGTGATGTCTCGTAAAACCTTTGTTTGTGTGCGTATGGCGTAGTACGTGATACGACGTAATACAAGCGCCGCCGGTCGTCGCCGTCTCGCGTAAATACTAGGTAGACGTATGTATTCGCAAGAATGGATACCTATCTACCAATACCTAACTCAGTGTTTCAGCATTTCTACAGATAATCTGACCTTTGTTGAGCATTTTCACATCATTTTTTTTTATTTTGTAAAAATACTATCAACTTATATCTTTGTCCTATCAAGATTTTTATTCACTAATTATTATACTTTATTCACCGAAAGCTTATATCAGAAAATGCATAACTTATCTTATTGGTTACTCATAACGAGGTAAGAGTGCATTTACACGGGGACAAAATGTCAGTTTACATTTGCCATTTGGACTGTACGAATGCTCTGATGTTGATGCTTATGTTTACCCTACGATTTAGCATGTTTTTGAACTGATCTTTATGTAAACTTCGATTTAAACAAGTTGTGGAGGTTGTAGAATCCAAAAACAAATGCCATGGTATAACATTGAAACATTGACGAACATGTTATAAACCCAGAAACTATTCACGAATCCGAAAACAGAGATTTTTGTGCTATTTTTAGTTGGCACAATTTAATTTTTGTAATAGCTTTTATTGCATGAGAGTTTAAATACAATGTCCTATAAAAAAAACTTTTACTTTTTTACAATAACCAAAACAACAAAACAACCAATCTTTAGAAGATTAAACTTCATTTTATATCTACTGTCTTTACAAATAATCGGTACAGGTAATAATCTCTGATAATAACATTTAAAAGGTAATCTGTTTTTCTGGATTTATGGCATTTGAACTTATCCTGCTTGAATTAGTAAGTTAAAATTGCACGAACAGTCTCATTTGAGCTCTTAAAAATACTTATATTACGCGCTTTTCTTCTTTTAGATATATATCATACCATAAACACTAAATGAAAACGTTACCATTATGTAAAACAGACTTTTTACTCAATATAAAATTAATAGCAATAGGATTACGATTAAGATTAATACGGACAATTTGTTGGAATATAATTTTCTTCCTGCACATAGTCGATATTTTAAAATTTTAACCCAAATCTATTTTATTTCATGTTTTATATGTCTTGATTTGGTAAAATTATAGTCTCATAAGACATATCACTCTCACAATCATATTTTCAAAAAATAATATTCTAACATCAATAATATATTTGGTCCTATTGTCCTTAATTTTTTTATTTACTAACAACATACATATGTAAAACTTAAGCGGTTACCGCCGGTTGTAATCGTTACTAAAATTTTGACGGCACAAAGTTAAAATTAATAATAAATGGTTCAATCAAAGTATGAAATTTTTTTTATTTATTCTTGTAACAATAATTAGGTTACAGATATAAGTTTTTATAAAGTACCGTTCATATAATTAAACCAGTACTTTTTTATTTAGTAAATTATTAAATCTTTTCAACATTAGCATTGTTTTAATAATAAATATTATCTAAGTTTAAAATTTTTGTAGATTGTTAGTTTTAATGTTAGCTACAAATATTGATTTTTGCAATGTTAAAATAAGTTACTACAGATTTTAATGGGAATATTTAAATGGGATAGTCTAAAGTAAGAAAACTATTTTCACTGGAAGGAAGAATTACATTTACATAAAATATTGGGAATTAAAATAATACAATCATAGAAAGTTTATTTTTAATACTTTGTTCACCTATATTTAAATAGATTTAAAATTAATCTGTGTCATTTTTAATCTGCA
The DNA here is from genome assembly GCF_028537555.1 of Battus philenor. NCBI lineage: Eukaryota > Metazoa > Arthropoda > Insecta > Lepidoptera > Papilionidae > Battus > Battus philenor. The sequence continues at coordinate 5,778,046 of NW_027181678.1, read as the reverse complement.
TTTCTTTCATAAAAATATGGAAGCATAAACTATCTGTGGTTGTCAAAAGTGGTTCTAAAATGTATTTTGCTTTATAGGTTTATGTGATGCGGCATTGATTTTAAAATAGTTTTAGAAACTGGATAGAAAATTTTGTAGATAATATTAGTGAAGGAGAAACAATTAAGAAATAAAAATGGGCCGACGGTCAATAAATACCACTAAGAGTGGTAAATATATGAATCCTACAGATCAAGCAAGTGAGTAAAGATTTTATTTTCGCTATTTTACTCATAGCATTATTTCTGGATATACTTTTTTTATCGTTATTTACATATTTCATTTTATATTAGGAAAGGAAGCCCGGAAAAAAGAGCTAAAAAAGAATAAAAGGCAGAGGCAAATGGTGAGAGCAGCAGTCCTGAAAATGAAAGATCCAACTCAAATTTTGGAAGAATTACAAAAAATCGATGAAATGGGTAATTTTTGTCATTAATGAACATGTAACTGTAAAGAATAATCAATTAAGAGCCCACCTTTAAGATAGGAGCAGGTTAAGAAAATTCTTTCCCACTTATGTTCAGTAATTTGTTTGAAAATTTAATCATTAGTGTTATCTTGTCTCTTAAAATTAAATCGACTTTTATTTGTGAACAGATAAGACCACAGTGACATGATGACCTTTTTTTTATAAATAATGACTTTTCTAACATTAATGCAACTTTGAATAGAATTTAATAAGAGTTCATTATTGTAGCAAAAGCAAACCCATCCCTACCTATCAAAATAATTTAAGTAAAGAATCTATTAGACCTGTTGTCTGTCACCAAAATATAATTTTAATAATGTGGTGTGTAACTGAAGTATTTCAATTTATTCATTAGTGCAGTCTAGAAATTAATAATAAAACTTAAAGTACTACTTATTAATAACTATATTTGTTTTCAGAAAGTAGTAGATGATAATAAGATGAATATTTAAAAATGTTATTTAGTCATACTATTAAAAGGTTTTTGATATTGCATTGTTTCTAAAAGTTAATTAAATATTTGGTCTTATTAATTATTTTTATGTGACTCTCTAAATTAAGGGGGCTGTTAAGTATATTACTGACCAATTTTTGTGTTAGTTGTAAATTCTTATCTATTTCATATTCTGCTTAAAGACCCAAGTGGTTTGAAACATTGGGAGCTTTTATTTAGTATTTATTAGTTGTAAATAGCTAAGTTAATCCCTGCTAATTAATTTTAAAGAATATAATGTGCTGCAACCATCGCCACTGAATGAGAAAGTATTAAAAGAAAAGAGAAAAAAATGGAGGGAAACATTTGATAGAGTTCTTAAGATGTATGTAAGTACTACATTCCTTTTGTCTATTATGGTAAATATATTTATGTTACACAACATGCGTCTTTATTATAAGAAAAAATCATTGTTGAATTAGATAACATTTAGATATTGGAGAAATTTACCAGTAACAAAATTTTTTCTACATCTCTATCAATCTTGTCAATATATATCTTAATTTAATTAACATGATTAGAGATTGTATATTGAGATGCAAGCAAGACCAATAAATATTTGCCTAATGAATGCATTAGCAAATGAACAATTAGCTCTTCAGGATACTTCAAATGTAATTATTCTTCTTATTTGTTTATGATATTCTTTTTATTTCTTTATGCTATTAGCAAGTTATTGAAGCTATATATAAAGGAATAATTTGACCATGTAAATACAAACATCATCCAAATTCATCATAAGAGCAGAAATTGTTAAAAGTAGTGTACTTGCATAGCATAGCATAGCAAGCATATTGGAGTGAGCTAATAAATTGTTAACAAATTTCAGGACAAAGATGACCCAGAAAAATGGGTGGAACTCAAACGTCAAGAAATGGAGTATGACAAGAGGCGAGCACATTTAATTTCATATTACGAATCAGTAAAACATGCACAGTCAGTCCAAGTAGATGATATTCCATTACCTACTCTACAGGTGTGTTTTATTATTTTTGTATATATATGTCTATTTTTTTATATTTGTATATTAAACTATAAACAAAATGAGCCAAGCCAAATGTTTGGGATATTAGTTTTGGAATTTTTTTTGTTATCATAAAATATAGAACTCTATGCTTTAGGCACAATTGGCACTCTTAGTTGCTTAACAAACCATGGAGAGAGCTATGTTTGAGTTTTATGTGAGATTGAATTAGAATTGGGAAAATCAGTAGAAGCACAAAAGTAATACATACAACATACAAACACAGGCAAGAAAAATGGCAAGTTTTAGTGGTGGTAAGCAGGCCACATAGCATACAGAACAGATAGCCACTGGGGTGTTAAGGTTCTGGAGAAGAAACACAAGTCACAGTTACAGAGTAAATACAGTATAGCAAGCACAGTGTAAGACATCCACCCACAAAGGGGAGAGACAACTTTGTTAAGGTTGCGGGAAGCCGCTGGTTGTATCTAACCAATCCTATTATAAATCTATTGGGAGGGTCTATATACAGCAGTGAATGTTCTATGGCTGAAATGATGATGATGCTAATGTAGTTGATTCTAAGAATCTTTCTAAGAACTAAAGATCTAAACATTATGAACAGTTTTTTATTTTTATTTCTATTTCTGTACAGTCAATTTTGTTTAATTGGTGCAGCTATACATATAAATAATAATTATTCACATAAAAATTTGACTGTTTTAATCATGGTATAGAAATAGGCAGAATGTATTCTTAGAGAATGTCATTTTGACATAAAATAGTATTTTAATTTTTTATGTTTTACAGGTCCCCGATAACTTAATATATGGAAATGTACCATCTCAAATTCCTCTGCCAATGGACACTGTGCATCCAATATTGCCAAAGCCTATTTTAAAAAAGGATTCGGTGTATAGAGTAAGTGTTAAAAAAGTTATGTTACATTTAATCTTACATATATTTTTGATCATATCTGTCTTAAGTAAGTTTAAGGGTTACTAATAAAATAATACTGTATCAATAGAAATAAAACATTGTAAGTTAATACCAGCACAAATGTTTATTATAGTCAACCTCATGCACTAGTAATGGAATTAGTTGTATATTGTAATGAGCCAGTTTTAACATTTCTGATGGCAATATATTAAAATGTATGCATACATAATTGTTGTAAAAAGAATATATCTTTGGTAAAAGTATTTCACAGTGCCAATCATTTCATATGAATTGACAAAGCTTCTTTATAGTAACTGTGCATATTTGGCTGAGGCCATTAAATCACATACTACTCCTTATAGGGAGAAACACGCCATTATGTGGCTTAGGTTGTTTCATATAATAAAACTAAGTTTCTTAGCGAGAACCAGGATTGAATAACATTTAATTAAAGAAATAAATACATAGACACTATAAGTTCAATTATGATATGACATGTTGTATATGTGTAGTACACACACATATTTATAAGAAGCCTCGATAGGTCTATAGCCTAGGAAAGAGTCAGTGAAAATTTCTGTTAAAATTGTTTTAATATGACTCCTGCTATTGTAAGTAGTGATGGTATCATTTATGTAACATTAATTAATACAATTCATATTTACAGGAAAAACCAGTAGGTGTGGAACCTCCAGGCGTACCTCCAGGTCCACCGCCAGATTATACATTATTAGTATGTGAGGCAATGAAAACAGAGTCATATAAGGAAAAGAAAAGTCTGCGGTTTTCTGATTTCCCTGATGAGGGCCCACCTGGTGAATGTGTATGTATATTAATGTTCAGTTATTAATTGTTCCTTTTATGTATAAGTTCACAAGGTAGACAGACAATTATATTATGTGGTCCCTAGAAAAAACTGGTTGCAAGCTGCTTACAACTGTTTCTTTTGAAAATCTATTGGAGAGCTATGTTTATGTGTCCAGTTATGATTATGATAATCATTAGTATATATAACAACTAATATAATAACAAAGGTTAAAAGTGTTGTAATGCAATACTTAATATATATGTAGGGCTCTATAATAGCAGAACAAATATTACTAGTAATCTGAATCAACTTACGCAAGAATTATTTCTGCAGAATCTTAATAGCAAATTTTTAATACTGTGTAACTTTATAGACACTTCAACTATAGAACTTAACATATTTTTTGTTTGCATAAAAATATCAGAAGCCTTAATTGATGTTCATTATTATTGGAGTTCATATTTAGTATTATTAAAACATTCTTCTATGTATTATGCATCTATTAAAGTTACTATTTTATTTCATACAAAATGTACTTAGGTTTTGTTGTCAATGTTTCCTGTTTATTGACATTCTAACCCTTTGTGATACTTTATAAAATTCAAAATAATAAACATTCTTTATTTTATTATACAGACTATAATAGAGTGATTATGATTAGTTGTGTTACATTTTTAATTAATTACAATTGCAGTTGAGTTGTTGTCTCTGTATGTTAAGTTAGATATTTATTTGAATTAGTTGAAGTAAAACATTACTTGTTTTAAATACCTGACAAACTTGTCAAAAGCTACAATAAAAACGCACAGTATTAATTTTATAATAATTGTCTGTAATGTCAGGCTGTCCCGAAGCAAGTGGGAATACAGAAGCAAAATGTACACGAAGACTTTGATGGTGAAGCTTTGGATAACACAGACCAGCCATCATCGCCACCTGTTCCAACTGCAACACCAAAACCAACTTCATTGCAACAGCGGATGTTGGCACTCTCGGGTCAAAATATTGACGACTTCATGAAGGAGATGGAGGAGGTGCATAAAAAGAGAGAAAGAGATAGGGCTGCAGATTTGAATGCTCGGTGTGTTGTTTTTGTATTCACTGTATTGGTATTTATTGTTTAGCTGGGTTTGTGGTGATCTTTCCATTTTTGGTGCACTTAGTGTCCTGGGAGGATTGAGGTTGTTAGATGTCTACATCTCATAGTCTGAACTACCATTAAAATTGTTCATTTTTGTTGTTGGTATAGATTGACTATACAGAAAGAGCTTATAGTATCTAGTTGTCTTGCAGTGTTGCTTTTCGGTTTAATTCAATTTATTTATGGGTCCATCCAGTCTCGTCCAGCTATCTTCCATATTGAAATTGGAGTTTTTTTTATTACAAAGGTATTATTAACGATGATAAGATGTTTTTATGCAAGAATTTGATGTAAAAGTCGAAATAGCTTTATTATATGAGACATTTACAATCATATATAATAGTTAGAAATATTTAATCAAATCAATGCAGTGGTGGTGGTGGGTGCAGACTGGTGATTTATTTGACTGGAAGTTAAGTTATGAACAATAATTAACAAGTTTCAAGATCTCACACCTTAATTTTATTTGTGACTATGAGTGCTGCAAACTACTTAAAACATTACAAACATATAAATACAGCCAACTGCCATATAATATTATAATTAAAAATTTGTGTCGTTTTTAACTCAGAGAATGTTGTTTGAGAAAAGTAAAGTATGGGATTTTATTGTATATAAACAACTCTAAATATAAATTAATATTTTATAATTATGGGTGTTTTAGGTTAAGCGCATTAAAACGTACGGGCGCTAGAGACAGCGACTCGGACAGCGATAGCGAAAGTCACCATTTGATGCACACGGACTTTACCCTTGAGCCTCCTGGAGCTGAGATACGACAAATGCCTCCACCGTTGTTACCACCAGGTACGCACGTTCTCAATTATTAAAAAAATACAATCATAACCCTAACTTCAGCTATAGCATCTCCACTGCCATACAAGAACCCTCCAAGGATTTTCAAATCTGAAAAATCTGCAGACTCGTTTGCATCAAATTTAGCTTAGGCCTTGTTTGTCCATTAACTTTATTTATTGTGTTTATTCCCATTAAGACTAAGGAATTTTCATAGTTTTCCATTAAAATATATATATCTATACATTTTCCTATTGAAATGGTAAAAGTACATTAAATTCTTTTGTCTTCCAGGTATACGACCACCAACTCTCCGAATGCCTGGTGCTCCACCAGGTTTACCTCCAGGTGTGTCAGCGCCACCGGGTGCACCCTTGTTACCTCAAGTTTTAAGCGCGCCTCCAGGTGCACCCCCTGGCCCACCTCCCGGGCTACCGCCGCGAGGAACTCTACGGCCTCCCGGCCCTCCACCAGGAGCTCCTCCTCGCTTGCTGCGACCGTTGGTACCGCCGCCTCCTCCGCATGTGTCTGTACTGACGGCAGCGCCGCAGCTTATACAAAAGAAGGATGGCACTCAAGGTACGTTCTTTGGTTACGTAACATCGTATTCCCTTATCCTCTAATCTGTTAGTATATAATTTGAAATATTTAATAATGTAATTATGATACAAATTTTTATAGTCTTATGACTTTTTCTAAAACAAGCTAAAAATGCTACAATAGTAAGCCAAAAATCTTGGTTCCAGAGAAAAATTTAGATCCATGGACTGACATTTGTCGCATTTCTATTAGGTATTGCTGTTAAAACGTGTTCCCTGAACAGAGTTAATAATGCTTTCTTTTTTAAGCCCGAGAAAAAGATAGATGATTGTTGTGCCAATAAATAAATTAAAAATGCGTTTATACAAAGCTTTAATTTTTTTTGTATATAAAACATTATTCGAAAATTGCTCTGAAAGTCTTTCAATTAAATAAACTAATGATAACACTAATGCTTTTCGCTTTGTGTAAGCAAATGTGTAAGAAAGCGACAGATGACGTTAATGAGAGTCAATAATTGTAAAGAAATTTAAAGATGCTAACAATAAAATTTACACTGCTACTTTCGTAAAGGTGCACAAGTAACAATTAAATTTTTTTTTGGGTTTACAATCCAAATTTATTTTTAGGTTTCTTGCATCATAAGTTGAAATGATAACTATGTCTGGAATAGTTATCATGTTTTGGTTCACATATTTCATTTTGGTTCCATGACTTCCATGCATTTTCCAACTCACATTTTACACCCATTAACAAGAAATCGGTTAATAAATATAACGAACAAGAATAGAATGTACACCGTTCGGATGAAATATTTGTCCTTGTGTGAATGCATCTTTAGCTTTATTACTAATCAAGGCGAATGCAGCTTAGTTATTATTAAGTTTATGGTTGTAACCATTTAATGCAATTTTGTAATGTGTAAAGGTGCAACTATCAGCGCAAAGCCGCAAATCCGCAATCTTTCTGCCGACGTGACCCGGTTCGTGCCATCTGCTTTACGCGTGAAGCGAGAAGACAAGAAAATGAGACCCGGCTTGAAGACTGGCATGATGCACAGACCGGCCGATGTACCTAAGCAGGCACCGAGCAAAGACGACGCTTATATGCAATTCATGAAGGAAATGGAGGGACTCTTATAGTGCACATAGTAAATTTTGTATAATATAAGTAAAGAAAATAAAGTTAATTACAATTGCGTTTTATTTTATTCTATCGATTTAATAATAATAAATATATAATATTGTGTTTTAATGTGTTCAAATACCTCCCCAATAAAATTAAAATTGGGGCGGTATATCTTCATTTGTGGACGTGGAAATGATGAAATACTGCTACCGCAGGCTTTTAATGTCTTGTTAATATATCAAAATGTTCTTTTCGATTCCGGAAACGCTACCACAAGTACTTAAGGGAATCGTTAACATAAAATGTTGAAATTGTTATCCCTACAGAGAGGTACCATCGGTTCGGAAGGCAGTTTTGCTAAAACGAGCTGACGAGAAACAATAGTTAATCTTTATACATAAATATAGTTTTGAGTGCTTGACGATGATTAGGTTCCTGATTGAGCATCAACAATTCTTGGAAAGAGTAATATGCTTTTTTATTAATATATTTCAAATATTGATGTTAAACCGCTCCAGTGACAGATCTGTATATATTGTAGAATTTGAAACTTTGAAGACAAAAACTAAGAGTATACATAACCTATTTTCATTTATTTTCTTATAAGTTTTTGAAATAATTTTGGATGTTTTTGCGGACAAATATACATATATTTTGAAGCAACCGCAAGGGTACCAGCTTTATTAAAAACTCGTGCTCCCATGCAATAAATGGCCCTCATAGCTCTTTTTAAATAGTAATATGCTATAGTACAATAAGCTATAAAAGTAACCAAAGTAAAGAACTATGGATGTATCAGCGTCCGTAAGCTGTCTAATTCAAAAAAGCGTAAGAAGTGGAGCTCAGTTTACTGGCAAGAGGAGACATGGTGCCTCTGAAATTTCGAGTCAGGGTTATTCTTAAAAATACCGTGAAGTCAATAAACTTAGTAGTTTCCTTATTAAAACCGAATTTAGGCCTCTGCCTCTTCACGTTTGGCATTATAAATTCTAAATATTTTGGTTTATTTGCGTTTACTACCAAGTAATTAACAATAAACCATAGAAGTATTTGTGACATTGCACCATTTACTTCCTCATAATTATCCTTACTACGACCTACTTTAAAAATTAAAGAATCATCAAACAATACGATATTGCATAATTTGTTAATGTAATTAGGAATATCGTTTGCATATAATAAAAATTGGAAAGGCCGGAAAATCGATCCTTGTGGTACACCCATCCGTAAATAATAAGCGGACAACTTTACATTACTTACAACAACATACTAAATCCTATTACTAAGATACAAGGCAAAGAGATTACGAGCGTTGCCTTGGACTTAGTGACTAAGTTTATGCGTTATCGTATCAAATCAAATGTCTTAGGCAAATAAAAAATACTGCAATTGATTTCAATTCCTCCCAAGAATTATATATGTATTTAAAGAGCGCAACTCCTGTATCTATTGAGTTGCCACGAGTAGAACCTTAATGTGCCTTATGAAAAACTTTGTTATCAGTATGTAAATAAATTAAATAAATGATTGAGGATAATTTTTTTAAATCTTTGCTTAGTGATGACAATAAAGATATGGGATGGATATCTGTAGTTGTCAGAATAAATATCTTTTCCATTTTTAAATATTGTTTGCACTTCACTATTTTTCATAAGGTCGTGGTAAATACCTTCATCAACACATTTGAATATAAATGCTAACTGAGGTACAATTAAGATAATAGACTTTAGTATCTTCACGGATACACCCAATAAATCACCAGTTTTTTTTTACATTAAGACTAAAAAGTTTTGAGAATTTTTTTATGGTGTCATGTGCAACAGTACAATTATTTATACAATAACTACTATTACTTTGCAAGAACTGAATTGCAACTGATGGAGATGTTTTTAATGATTCAGTTACTTTAACCGGTATTTCTGCAGTGATTTAAAAAAATATTAGTAACTTCTAAATCTTTACTTATTAACTAGTTATATTTTTGTTCTAAGCTAAGCTAAGCTATTTTTAGTTCTTTCCGGTTTATTACAAACTTAAGATCTCCCAGTTATATCTATATGACGTTCCAAGTTGTACTTATTATCCGAATTTAATATTTTGTTTCTTATACATATAGATTTTGCTTAAATGCAAACTTTTTTAAATATCTTGGACAAAATACTGACCCGCTTAAGTAGTAAACTTCTTTCCAGGATCACGATTCCACTGCCTTATATCACACAATTCAAATAATTTGATGATTTATATTGGAAACCGGTGAGGCCTACGTTCAACAGTAGACGTCTTACGGCTAAATTGATAATGATGATTAAATAGCACAATCACATTTGGAGAAATATTAAACATCTTAAGTTGCTCTCAAATCTGAAAACGAGTGGTGGTAGTGCTGTTGTGTTCTTGACGATAATTAACAAAGTCTCAAGGCGGTAAAGTGCATTAGAAGACAACAATGAATCGAATAATAATAGGTAAATTTAAAATAATTAAGTCCTCCATAGCATCGGGCCTATTCAAATCATCTTGATATCAACGACATCAAATGAAGAATGAAATTAGGATGCATATTTATAATAATAGTAATAAAACATAATTAGTGTAATGAAAATACTTAAGAGTGTTGATATTTGTAAACTAAACTAAACTGTCCAGTGCCATATAAAAAACCGCGTTTGTAAAAAAGTGCGCATAAAAAAAAATGCACACATTTCACGTTCACAGCCCAAAAGTGCCCACTTAATGTTTTTATTTTTATTTTAAATTAACTTTAAAGTAGCATGCAAATTTAATTGCTCTCATTACATCACTTGCAAGATAATTCTGATATATTACACGGGGTCCTATAGTATTTAAAAGCGGGTACAGCTATTGGGTAATAGTAATTCTTTAAACCTGGCAAGCTCGTAATAGCTCAACAAACCATATATAGATGTAAGGCCGGTTTAAAACGAATTAAACCAATCGGTTTAAAACGAAAAAAACCGTTTAAAACCGAAAAAACCCATTTTTTTCGATTTTAAACGTTTAATGTTGACGACTATGTTTTTCTTAAACATAAACACATTATCTATTCCAAGCGTAGACATTACCTAGCTAAGTTGAAAAACTATTACCTAGTTAACTATATTGGTTATTTTGAAAAGATTTATCAATCAGTTTCATTCGGTTTAAAACCAAACTCACACACTTGCACTTCTCACGTGGAGAGACGTCAAGAAGCAACGTTGCCAGCTCGCCTACTCAACACCACACACACACACATACATAGCGTGTTGCGTGCGGACATGTCAGTGTTGCCAGTATTGTAAAAAAATGTACAAATTTGGATTCAATATAAAGGTACTCGTACCAAATATGCCAAACATTACTAAATAACTAAAATGTAATGAGCTGTTATAAAATTAGATTATTAGGTACCCGACTTTTTCTTGAAAGTAATAAAAAAACACAAAACAAAAACTGTAAACAAAAAACTGGCTAATCTTACACAGTCCACTCGACAACATGATGATCATACAGTCAAGAAAGTCATGAAAATTTATGAAGCGCCACTATCTTTGTAAAACTGACTGACATTTCTGTCCTAAAATTAAATATGGCAACACTTTATTTCTTTTCATGACTTTCTTGACAGACTGTAACTGGCCTGCCTACCTACCTTGTGACGTTATCAGGGTAAAGGGACTTTTTGTCGTATATTGTCACATATTTTATCTATTGTATGTAATATTGTTTCTTTATAATTATAGTACTTTATATGTAATATACTTACCTACATAGGTATAAACTGCATAGGTAACTAACACAAGACCAAGTATTGTCGATAATGATATGTAAAAACACTGTTCTTTATTTTAGTAGACGAGTTTTAAACCGTTTAAAAAGATTTATTTGGGGTTTTAAACCGCCACTTTTGGTTTTAAACGTTTTAAATCGGCTTTTTTACATCTATAAAACCATAGCTCTCTCGTATAGGCTCGGGATATCTTTATAAGATCGAATCAAAATTGAGAATATCCGTAAACGAACGAAAGAAAAGAAACAGACGTTCTGGTTCAGGTTCTAGGGTAAACCCACGGATTGATCAGCGCAGCGTAGAACTTCGGCCAAAAGTTGGACAGACGACAGCGTCGGAACAGGCTACATACAGTGCTTCTCCCGCTCCCAAACGGTTCTATTTGAAATCTACGAGGAGGCGTATATCCAGCAGTTAACGACCTGCGTCTAAATTATTATGATGATAGTAATTCTATTTATTAAATAAAAATACGTTTAACAAGTCTTTTTAACATAAAACTACATTTTAATTGATTGTCCATTTATAACAATAATATAGATTTATTTATTGCTGTAAATGGGTTTTTCTTAGCAAAATATTCGCTGAAGCCTACTTTTAGAATAGGTGCCTGTATTAGAAGATCATACTATAAATGAGCTTTTTCCTTGTACGATTCCACGTGCGTGATTTTCTACGCCCGGATATTTCTTATGGTTTTCTCTGCAATTATTTCCTGTACAATAAATTCGTGTGGATTTTTTTCAAGAATTATTTTACTTAAGACCAGAAATATTTAATTTAATAATCTTTGTCGATAACCCAAACTGAATATGGTATATATAAAACCCGATACTTTAAATTAGAAGTTACATTACCAGTAATGTTACCTCTAACTTAAAAGCCTGGGCTTTTGCATAGTGTGATCGTTTATCTGTAACAATTATTTGGTGTTAAAAAGTTTACGATTGACAAATAAAGCCGTATATTGCATTTACAATTCTGTAAAATCTTTTGGTAAAATTGTTTATAATTTGAATACGGTAGCAAAACCAATGGAATTCTCAATTGTAATTAATGAAACACGTAATAACAAAATATATTGTCATAAAAGAGTGTTTTTATTTATCTAAATTATATATGTATACAAAACATATTATATTATAAGATCATTTGTCTTAGTAACCGCGTTGTTAAAAACTCATTACTCAAAAAAAAATGTTGTACCTAACGTTGATTGTTAGGAAAATCCACTAACTATAAGTTTTTGTAAACTAACTGGTGCGTAATTACTCATAAAACTGAATAGTGTTTAGTTTGTACTTTACATATTTGATGCATTAATAAGGGAGTTCTTTAAGTTGTTTAACTTATTTATAAATACGAAGCTACATTCAATAATCTTAATATATATAAATCTCGTGTCACAATGTTTATACTCAATGGACTTCTAAACCACTTACTCAACCGATTATAATAAAATTCGCACACCATGTGCAGTTCGATCTAACTTGAGAGATAGGATAGTTTAAATCTCAAATTATAGTCGCAATTTTAATTTATTGCTAATTATTGTCTGTTATTATTTGACAGTCACAATTATCTGTTAACTCCAAATGATTCTAACAGATGTCGATACCTTTCGACTGGGTTGAGTAAGTAATCAATAGATGGCGCTGCTATGATAAATCTACGAACGTGTCATATAAGCTACATTTTAACAGCATAATTACCACGTGTTGTTGACGCTATAAAATTAATTAAATTTATTTTGTAGTGAACTAAATACCGTATAATTCAATTATTTCCACTTTTTAAATTTTCACAGCAACGCGTGGCCGGGTCAGCTAGTATTATTATAAGAATTAGGTGCGCGTTATGGATTACATTATGGTGATAGCACCATGGACGAATAACGGCCTTCCGCGCACATCTTAACTCCGCAAATATGCCCTACATTTCCGCCTCCAATTCTACTATCCTTTACTTCGATACAACGTGCCGACTATCCCAGTGATCGGTTCTAATCGCTCCAAGATATCGGACGGAAACTGCTTGACTTTCCTCGGGGCCCCTACTTAAATACGGCAGGACATCTAATGATGTTTTGATGACTAAGGAGTGGTAAAAAAACAATATACATACACTCACTGTACTTTATTTTATTCTAATCTAGAATTCGTCGTTGGATAAAGGAACCTGAATTCTTAGGTCGCTTGGGTGGATGCTGTGTGGTGTGACTAAGGTCGAAGTTTGAAAGGGGACCTACTTGACCGGCTTGTGATGTTAATTGATACGCGCTTTAACATCCAGAATCGTGGCGTTCATCATTCGATGGGATGCTAAAGTCGGGTTAAAAGAATTGTGGGAATATTAAAAACCCATTATTTTTTGTTATTCGTACAATATAAAATTGCTAAATTCAAAATCTATTACTTAATATATCATTTCAAATTAATCATAAAACAAAGGGTTTTAGTTAATGCTTTTATTAGAAAGTAAGAAGATATTAGAGCGAAGTAGTTAAGAATTGCGTTCCTAAAGTAACGGAATAAGGCCGTATGGGTATTTCGTTGACAATGAACAATTACATAATGGTTTGTTTTTGCAAATCAGTAAACGATGCACTTAGTTTTTCCTAACATCCTGTTGCATGCTAATAACGGGCTACTTTGTTTATATTGTATTTTCCATGGGTCAAAACTTTTTTGTGGTTTAAGCAATTATTTTGTTACAGCTAATCTGGCTCTATCTTTTCAAAAAATTCATTAATTTCATCCGAGTTTAAAACTTCAATTATTGTTTATGTTCATTCACCTGGCATCCAGATAAACTCATAAAAATTGCGAGAAAGAACCTTTTTTTATTATATTTTTCTGTATTTAAAATATCATCTGTTATATCAATACAGCAGTATAAACAGTATACTCGAAATTTTTTATTGTTACTTCTTTTTCAAAAAATACAGTAAAAAATTAAGTGTTTTAGCTTCTCAACGTATAACTTCGAATTTTTGTAACTTTTTGTTTATATTGTTTCGGGAATAATAAAATCCGAGACAGAGATGTTTCATAGAAAATATACACATCTCCGTAATTATGCTGTTGTATAAAAACATTAGAGGAAGCAAAAAATTTTAACAAAAGTTTTTGTGCGGGTAAAAAAATACTACTATTTTTATAGGAATTATCGTTACCTATGTACCGAATTTTATATGGGAAGTACAACAAAAAGACTAAACAGGTTCTAGTGCTGGTTACTGATCGCAATTAATACAATTATAGTGTTAATAAGAGATATGATATTGTTTGTGTGCAGTTAGAAGTCAAATTCAAAGTCTTTCAACGAGCCATGGAAGGATATATTCTCGAGATTTACGATATCCAAATAGGAATAAGGAGATCATAAAAGTAAATGAAACCGTCATCGCCCAGCGGATTAGCAAATGGCAGAGATGAGCAATTCTGGAGTTAATACCATGGACATAAATTATTTATTTTTCACTCGTAATTAAGACAGGAGGCCTTTTCCCGAATTTTTAGGGGTTATAAAAATACTATTTTAACTATATTGAAATGATGGCGAGCAAAGAGTATTTAACCAAATATTCATACACACATGTGTAATTATCGATATATAAAAATATTTATGTATGGAGCGGAGATAACGGACTTGCAAGCGCAGCAGAAAACGCTGGATGTATATCGCTTTTTCAGTGAAAATTTAAATATCAATCAGCTTATTACCGTGAGAAATTATGGGTTATATACGCCTATGCCGTACTATCGACACACCGACCTTACGTTACCGACACATAAACCTTTAATTAATAGTCTTAAATTTAAAAACTCTCGGCGTCAATAATGGGAGTGTGGAAGTTAACTTGGAGAGTCAAGCCAGCTTTCATTTACAACGCCTCGTCCCCGTCAACTTCTCAGGCATCTGCTGCAGCTATGACATCACCTCCCATAGCATAAATTAGTACTCCGCTGTCAGTTTCAGCCGAGCTAATTGCAAGCACTAAACCATATCGAACACGGTCTGTTAGGACGGTCCGATTCGCGACCTGATTAACTTTATAATTATTTTTGTTTGTGTTTTACATTAACCCGTCATGACCTACATTATGTTTGGGTTTCAGAATTTAATGTACTTTTTAAATATATTGTTTTAAAGATTACCTACCGCATAGTGCGAAAATCTACGTTTTAATGTAATAGAATATTTTTATCAGAATTTTCCTCTGACTCCATTAGACTAACAATTCTATTAACTTCTAGATTATAAACAATTGTATCAGAGTAGGAAATTGTTTTTTTAAGACAGAGTTTTGAGGTTGACGTGTATAATTAAAATAAAATAAAACAATAAATAAAGCCCAATGACTAATAACGAGTTGTAAGGCGTCCGAGAATTAAAAGTGTTTTATAACAGTGGTGCATTACTATTATACAGAAGTATGCTGTAAAACTTGTGCTATCAAACTTGTTTTAGTTTTCGGATTCTGGTATTGCTTGTATTCAAGTCAGAGGCTCACTTAAATTAACTTAGTATCAACTTATTGCTTCAACTAATACAAAATTACAAAAATTCTTTCATATTGCCACCGGTAAATGTATGATGTATTTTATAAGAGAAGACGTTTGTCGGAGTAAGTTACAATTGAAGGCATATTTTACCGTGACAAATAAGAGCCAGTGTTTTCTATGTACATTTGTTTAAAAGTTTCCTATGACTTTTTTCTGCAAGCAATAGACATTACTGACTCTGTGAATAAAAAACAAATATAAGTTTGTAAACATCATGACAGTGAAGAAAAAGGTCGGTCGTACGCTGAATCATTAACAGGATCAAATAAACTTTATTCGTGAGCATTTAAACCTTTCTTAAGTTTACTTGACAAATAATGTAATTTACTAATTACTGCTTTATTGCATATTTTTTGCTTCTTTTTTTTTCCGGAAATTATAATGGTAATATCCGGTTTTGAAACTCAATGACAGATGCTTTTTTTAAATGAGAATTAAATATTTAAATTGCCACTTTTATAGAGAAAAAGAAATTCCATACAAGTGACATCGTAAGAGGAATAGAAATACTTGAAAATCAGGAGAAATAGCTTGAGAACCTTTACCGTTTTCTAATTTGACAAGCAATGTCTTTAATGGAAAAGTATCTTTGTTTCTTTCATCGAATTTCTATAACATTGAGAAAAGCCACACACCAAAGATTTAAAATTAGATCCATTGGAAGTGGTCTGCATTCAGCGTCTACAGACAGCGATTTCTCATTATTTAAAATTTTACATACACATGCACCTAAAATTTATACATGTAAACAATAGATTTTGAAGTTTTACTAAATTATACATTAATTGGTACATAATTTTATTTCAAGTCGCTGCCCAAGCGCTACGGACCGTTAAATGCCTTGAGGTTCAGGACAATGTGCTGGGCTAACCCATGAAAAGATTCTGTTGTAGATTTTTTCTTGAGGAGGTCCGGTAAGTTAAACGGAGGTATATTAAGGTTTTCACATAAGGTCACGTGGTTACGTCTTTTGGATTCGAATCGGGAGCAGTGTCTGAGCAAGTGATGAAAAGTCTGTACTGTGGAGTCGTCACATGGGCAAGTCTTATTATCGATTATTTTTAAACAGTGCAGGTACTGCTTGCAGCACCCGTGCCCGCTTAGTAGTTGTGTGAGAAGGAAAGATGTCCTGATAAGTTTTCGCAGTTTGTTTATGTCTTAGAGTTTCGGAAGTATTCCTATGGTGTGGCGATCCTAAGTCGAGCTCTCGTATCTGGCTTGCCAAATTCGGTTGTGTTCTGCGCGGATTCCGCTCTTCACGAAACTCATTGGGAAGTAAACCTAAGCCGGTGCAGAGTGCATTGCGGCAGCGCTTTTAGCTGCCAAGTCAGCTGCCTCGTTATCGATCTTTTACTGTGTCAAATAATTGACTAAATCAATTGTTCTTATTTCACAAGATAATTAAAACGGTTAACGAACAAAATAGAAAAATGAACATATAGTTTAGTTAGCCTACCCTTTATATTGACAGTTTTAACATTTTTATTTTCGTTGTACTTTTGTGTAATGTTTTGGGAAATAACATTATCTTTAATCGGAAAGGTTCTGGTATTTTTTTACGCTGACTTAAGTTCCGGAACGCAGCCGTCAGTTGTCAAAAAACATCGAGGCGCGACGACATTTTCCCGTTAGGGTTAATTTTAATAGCTTTGCGTATGTGAATTCGCATTTAATGAGTTTCCTGCTGACCTACAGTAACGCATGTACATATGAATTTCGCTCTTAAATTCATACAGTCGTCATTTTCGATCACGTGAGATTTAGCAAAACATTTTTCTTTGTGAAACAATTCTTCCGGCTATTTTTTTGACAAATGCAAAGGGTGGACTATGAATTATAAAAAAGAAACATTAAATTTGTATTATATTTTAATAATACAGTTTTTTTTTTAAAAAACCACCATTTCGATTTTTACATTCTTATAAGCAAGTCCGGAAGTTTTCAAATACTCATCAGCAAAGACACCACGATATCGCTGACATCTATTCACTGATTTTTTTTTAGTTTGACGTAACGTATTTTTTGGTTTATAGATGATAAATGGTCTTTAAATAAACGCATAAAAATAAGTCTTCTAGGAATACATCTTGGGTTCTGGGTGGTTGTGTAAAGTCACCTTGTCTGGAAATCCGCTTTCCCGGAAACATTTCTTTGACCACATTGGATGTTTTGTATGTGTGACAAGTGGCTCCATTTTGCTGAAATTAAGTGTAGCGATTGTAATCAGCAAATTACTGTAGCAACAGTGACAAGAACCCGTTCATCGTGTTTGCTTTGGGTGGGTTATTATTTAAGGCACATTCTCTTTCTTCCAATTCTATTTAAAACTGATGTATGGGAGTATAAAATATTTCTGGTACCATAACCTTCGCAAGATGAATGAGAAACATATCAGCAAACATTAATCTTAGGATTTCTATATACGCCGACTGGTAGGAATTGGAAAGAAAAGGCAGGCGGATTGGCGATTTCTTTGACTAAGACTCTTCTAAGACGCTGGTGCTCATTCTCTGAAAACTTATACGTAAGCAGTGGTGATCCAATATAATTAATGAACAAAGTTTGAATTATTTAAGATTGTTTGTCAAACCTGTGACTTACCATCGCACGTTTCAGTTCTTACCGCTGGGCTATCACAATATACCATAATATACAACTACAATTATAATTTTAATAAATACATAAAAGTTTATTTTTGAATTATTACATTAGATTTGCATTATTGTTTTAATAAAACTATCAACAAAAACTTTTGTTAAATTTCATTGAATTTTAAATGGTCAGATTTTATATTTTGTGCATAATACCTATGTTATAGGTAACGATGTCATTTGATTTGTGCAAGGCCATATTGCACTGATAACCATATTAGTCCGCACACAATGCATCGATTCTTAGAACAATAGAATCATGAACGCTCATTATTATCCGTGTATTGAATTGTATCTGTATCTATAAATTGTACTTAGGAATTATTTATGTCTTGTTATTTAACATATATTTTTTAAATTATGTTACGTCCTTGCTTGTGTATGTTTCATTATGTAAACAATTGCGATTATAACGCAGGAATAAATTGACTTGTGTTTATTTCTGGTATTTCATATATATTTTCACAGTCCCCTAATTTCTTATTTGGTCTTGAATATAAAAAGGAAACTTCTAAATTTTGTCTTCAAAAAGAAAACAAATCTTTCAAGGGTCCGTGTATACGCATATATTATGAAGTTCCACAACATATCTAAGACATCCCTTTCCTTAGTTTTAAATTTAAAATTATTTATACTACTTATATATTATAATTCAAGAGTTTACAGTTGATCAAAATGTGTGGAACTTGGTTTAGTAACGCATTTCATTCAAAAATAATTAATTTTTATTTAAAAACAGCAGCTGTGGAGTTTCAGGTCGGCTCTTCTGAACAGATCAGCATTCTGTACTTACTTACCGAGATAAAATAGTTAAAGATTTAAAAGTGCAGGTAAATGTCTACTTGAATAAAGATATTTTAAATATAACAACAAAAGAGCAACATAGAAATAAACTTGTTAAGCCCGGAATATGCTGGCGAATATTCTATTTTCACCATATTTATGAACTTGAATTTGTACCCGTGAGATGTCCACTGCTGAACACAGGCTTTTTTCCAGAGGAATGCAACAGTACCTGTCGGAAGCTGCCAGCATCCAGCGTCTCCCAACGACCATATTAAATTAGTCTGTCGAACTTGGAAGGTGATTTGTTACTTGTCGCTTCTTTGTCTCCACTTCACAACCTTAAGGCCCCGGAGGACACATATCTTGGGCGCCATGTCGTCAATATTTATTTTATAGATATTAAATACATTTACATACAATGCAATTTAATCATTTTTATGAAATTAACTTTCTTAACACACAAACAAGTATCAATTAAAATATTTAATTATTTATGTACTAATTATAAACATTTCAATAAAAATAACTGAAAAGCCCCTGCGAATAAAAAAAAAAGACTAATGACGGCTGTAAATAACAAATTGAGTAATTTATACGAATAATTTCCCTTGACCGACAAACAGAGCCTAATGTCTAATGGTCTTGTAGATATCAATAAATTTTTGAATTAAAGAGATTTTACGTTTGTGGTCTTCGAAACGTTGGATCAGTTGCATTGAACATTTATAGTATAAAAATTGCGACTTAAACTGTGTAAAAATGTATACTATATACCTAATCTGGCTATTAAAATGGTTATAATAAAATATAAACAAAATTTTACTTTTGTATTTGGAATCTGACATTTTTATATGATTTTTCATAGTGTTTTCTTTTTTTTTCGCGCTAAAATATTGTAAAATCTTTGTGATAATAAAATGGAGTGGAGTGATAAAGAGAATCGAATCGCTGTGCAACCAAACGCAACTTTTTAAAACCTCCAATCGCTTGGTATTATTCAAATGTTTGTGTGATGGGGTATTGATAGGTAAAATGAAACTTCCAGTGTTTGTAACAGAAAAAGGTATGGTCGTACGAAAACGGCGATCAAAGCAATAAGGGAAAGAATACGAACAAATCTTGTCCGAAAGCAAAAGATTTTATTTCGGGAGATGAAGGCACAAGCCATATCACGTATTTTAAACGATTACACAGAATTTGCAGCCTCTACGAGATGTACTGGTAATGTCTTAACTGATAAAATAACAAAAGGAGATAACAGAAAAAAATTGTTTAGTTAAGCAATTAGCGAATCAATTTGTAGTGTAACGATATGTGCATGTAAACGCATTCTTAATTTGTTACCTCACTAATCATATGCTATTTTGTGCATTACTTTTATCTACCGAATACAGTATAATTACAATGCCTTTACTGCACTGTTTTACGCACTTACACTTCGGAGGTAGGCTTAGGTACCACAGCAGTATCTTCGCGGCCTTGCAAAAAAGACCTGTATGTAGTTAAGTAGTAAAAAACCGGAGTATGAGTTACAACGAACATTTTGCATTTTGTTATTGTTTTACGTAATCGCTTTGCACAACCGTATGGTAATCAGTAGAAATAAATGCGTACTAGTATTTTTTTTCCTTTCCCGTTACAGCAATGTGCAATCAATTATGTTTTAACACGCAAATCATAGAATAATTATGATATGAATGCTGCAGATAACATAATATTTCTCGATATATATATCCAAATGACAGTCATAATAAAAATATTATGGCGTCAACGATAGCGAACGATAGTGGTATAAAAATAAACTAAGCGAGTTCGTATTTTCACACGCCATTTAAATTTTTTCTTTATACAATTGCCATTTGTGATTTTAAAAGAATGGAGTATATAAATTAAGTAATCTAATTAGATTGCTTAATTTATATACTCCATTCTTCCTAATTAGAAATGTGGAGATCCGTAGATAAAGTAAGTAAATAACATAACCCAGCGGATTAATAAGTGGAGGTGAAGGTAAGCCACATGGTACTCAGAACTGGTCGTTGCGGTTTTAAGGTTCAGGAGACAGGACCACAGACCGGCAAGCGCAGCGTAAAACGCCATATTACAAAGTGGATAGAACTTTTTCAGGTCGTTGGAAGACTCGTATTAAACCTGCTTTTTTAGAAATATATAGGGGAGGTCTATGTCCAGCTATGGACACCCTACGCTCAAAATGATGATGATGATTTTGAAAAAAAAAATCTTTAACATAAAAAGATTACGTTTAGTATACATAATCAGATACCTATATCTCTCTCATTATGACCCACACTTGACGACTTGAAGTCAACATATTCACGTGACAGAGACGACACCTCTCCCTCAGGGATCCTTGCTTAGCCATTTTATTAAATTACTGCAAAGAGATCTAGATTAACCCTTCAGTTGTCTCCTGTGTGAAGTGAAGTTGTAAATGCCAACGAGCTATTAAAAACAATAATACTATTCATCACTGACCAAAAAGCTTAGATGTAAACTAACTAGTTAAAAGAGTATTTTAAATTTATATTTCTTTTTTATATATTAGTTCAGGTAATAAACAATTTAATATATATAAAATATATCCATACATGGTGTTAGGTAATGGTTTCAAAATTTTAGTGCATTTATAGCTCATTTTTAAACCGAAAGCTTTAAGCTCTTACACTTATTTTCAATCATTTTGTATAAAGTTATCTTTTAAATAAGTTATATTAATTTATTTATTCTATAAGAATGCTGCAAGCTATTAATTTTTGCCAATATAGTCTTATTGAGCACGGTTTTTTTCTATATTGTCATATTTTTTGTCAGGTGTACCATAATAAACTATAAATTCATAACCTATTACTAACAAAATTCTTACGTCTTAATAAAAACGTGTAACGTGCGTAATCTCTCGTTGACAGTAGAAGCCTATATCTATCTATTTTTATATTATTTTTGATACTCAGGAGCTTTAGATTACCAAAACAAAAACAAAAAAACACATAGAAAAACATAAACTGAGCGTCAAAGACTTAGACCTTAATTTTACAGATATAGTACTCTTAATGGAGGAACTCTATATAGAAGTTGCTGCGGGTTGTTGAAAGTGATATAATAGTAGTAAAGGCTAATATTCTTGTCTTCTTAGACGTCTCTACGTTTTTGAAGATCTTGAAACGCCTTGATGGAATCAACAACAAGCTCTTTCCATACTATCGAATCATTTACTTTCCTCAGAGCAGTAGTAATGCGGAGTCCTGTTATTGAGTTAAATTATTCAGACCAATGAGTAGGTAATCGCCCAAGTTGTTTGTTACCATCTACTTTCCCAATAACCGACAGTTATCTGGTTGTATCTGTGGAAAATGTAGCCAAAATAACACGTTAGCGAGACATAGTAGACAGCCCGGTCTTTTTATCTGATCCAGGATTGACTTAATGGTGCATTTTGCTGTTCATATTATGTGTAAAATCTTTCGCGAATAGCTTATTTCGATACCGTTAATTGTTTTTCGGTTCGCTGTGCGAATTAACCAAGGCTTGGAACCATGTGCTAATTGAGAATACCAGCGTTTTCACGAATCTTACTTTGGTTGCGAAGAAGATATTTCTGTCTCGCTAGATTATCGACGTATTGCTCATAGCTCAACCTTGCCCATTTCCCTACACAAACTCACTCACAAATTTCAGGTCTGCAACTTTCCCTAAGGTGCGAAATGTCCAGCTCGATAACCTTACTTCTGTCTTTCTTTTATTTATAGAAAGTCCATGCTTTCTTGGTTGGAGGTTAAAATAATTAATTATCTATTAATCTATAATTAGTTAGGACTCACGAGTCATATCATTCACATTAAAATTAACAAAGCATCAACTATTGTATTTATTTTCTGTGGGAACGTACACAAATAATTAGAAGCAATAGCCGAAAATAACTTTCTTATGTACAAAAAAAGATCCATAGGTTTTTTAAGGCGATTGATTGCTACATGATTAAGTACATATAAACATTCTGAGTCAAGACTACGGAAGGAGCTCCATAGCTTAGACGCTGCAAGTGGTTTAAGCTAAGTTTCCATAGAGCTCAGCAACTCTATACTCAGTGAACTTTTAAATCCTAACAGCATTTGTCGTTAACCAATGAAATTGAAGGTAACTATATCAATTTCAAAAAGAAGTTAAGTTAAAAGAAGTTAAAAGTAATTATTGAGACAATAACTAGTATGAAGTGTCAAGTTAGGAGGGCAATTTAGTGTTTTCTCGGGTTTGTGATTGGGCGATTTTATGTAGCTTCAAGTGCGGCAGCCACAATGGGATGCACAATTGGATGGAACCGAAGAACTTAGAAGACTAAAAATATAAATTAGTTTAAAAATAGCGAAGGATTATCCAATAAAAATATATTTAAATATGGGAAACTTAAACGATTATTTAGGTACTTTATCTTACAAAGTAAATTATGTTTTATGATAAGTTTTCTACGTTGATATTGTATGAATTGCGTATGATCTCGAAAGGAACATGTTTTACTCAACAATTTTCAAGGCCTGCGCATGGAGAAAAGGTTACTTTAAAGTTTAAAAAATTAATTACCCTAAATGAAGAAAAAAGCATCATTTTGTTTCAGCCTATTTAAAATATACTTCCGAGTTATAGACTAAATTATATACAAATTGATTGAATAATTAGTTACACATTGTAAATAATTTTCCGAAAAATTAGAAATTTTGTAGATATGTCATTAAAACTTTACATGTCGGTATCGCAAATCGTCTATTTATACTACGAAAAAAAATCATTGCGCGATGATTACTGTGTTTTGATTTAAGAGCGCCGTGATTATATTTTTTTCTCCAGGCTGCGTCAAAGTAGCGTTCTTTCAGATGCATTTTTGTAAGTAAGGGACAGATCATAGTAAGCTTATAAAACGATGTTTAGTGCTTATTATGATATAAAATAAAATAAACACTATTTTAATCATCACGTTAAATAATATTATTGTAGTAATAAATGAAGATCTTATTACCGTTTATTTTATGACGTCAGATACAACTTTATGTTGATTGTGTTGTGTTGTGAATTCGATTATATACGGAAAAAGTACGAATCATATTTCCTACTTCGATTTGTGTTGTGGTTGAGTATGTTTACACTTTACAAACTTGTAATTATGTCAAAGATAAGATCAAAATTTTTAAGTTTCGTCATATTGTTATCTATTTATACTATAATTAAAATTTATCACTTTATCAATTTTTTAGTTTATCACATTAGGAACTATTTATAGTCAGTCTATTTCAAATTGATTTCATTTTGATACGTGTATAAATTTTATGACGTATCACATCGTATAAAAATAGGGAGATTTTAAATCAGGAAAACGTAATAAATATCGTTGTCATTTATTATCCTACAAGTCAGTCAGTCAATATAAAAATCATACAATAAATTGGTGACGTTTTTTCTTTAGATAGACAGTCTTATTTAAAGGTACTAGCTGAGCCGGCGAATTTCATTCCCCCTAACAATCAATAAATGAGTAGATTTGAAATTTTCAAATTTACACATAAAATTTATTTTTAATGTTATTTGTTATTCTAATACCATAATATCATATTCTAATACTCTTAATCTATTTCGGTTGAGGACAAATCTAAGAACACGAAACCGATTAAAATTGATTCAGCCGTTCTAGAGTTATCAATAGTGTATCTAACACGAGTTTGCTTTAAACTCGTAAATATTTTATAATTTAATACTACATATATTATAACAATTTTAGCTAATGTATAATAATGTTTACCATAGTCATTTTTCATTAGAAATCGAGTATATTGTGCCTGAATAAAGACTATTAATGTATTTTTATTAAATCTTGTGGCATTTAAATTATGAAGTTATTATGAAATTTTATTTTTCTATACGGCATAAAACTGCAGTAACTAACATTAATGTTTATTGAAACAGCGGCTGTTGATAAAATACTTCCTTCGACAATATTTGTGAAACCGCCAAGTATGTTAAAATAACAACAATTGTCATATTTTGAACGACAAATCAAACATCACTAGTACATATTTTAATACTTATATTACGCAAAATTGTTTCATTAACTAATTTTTTGACATCTCCAGCGTTTATTGAGTAGTAAAGGGATATATTTTAATATTATGACAACTATTTTTCTTTTAATATTTAGTGAGTTCTTAACGTATTGGCTAGAATCAGATTGATGCGTCTTGTGTAAATATCTTAAATATCAATGCCAACTTTGAGCAGTTAACCTGGAGGCCTTCACTCTTTTGCCATATATTTTCAATAAGACTAGGAGCAAAAAGCATGCATTATCTAAGTCCTCTTCGTCTTGTAGGATATCCTATGTTGCGCTTTTCGTGCCGTAGTCTCAATTTCAGAACTTTAAAGCAGCGACCATCTGTCCTTCGCTCTCTGCGGCCCGCCCAGTACCATTTTGACTTGCTATTCCTCTGGGCTATGTAGGCTGCTTTTGTTTATCCACGGATTTCCGCACTTCTGTTTCGATTTAGAAGATAAATCCGACATAATACTCTTCATTGGGTGTTGGACAGCTGTGAGCTTGCCCCTGAGGATCAAGGTGATAAATTGTGTTTTAGTGTCATAAGTCATCACTGGTGACACACCTTGAAAGCAGATTTACCGGCATTGAGGCCTACCAGCTAGAAGCGTTGTTGGAGTTTCTTCCGCCACTTATTCTACCAGCGCTAACGCTTTCCGATGTGGTAGTAGTGATATTCGCCAGGCAATAGCAACCGTACAATTTGAGGTTTGGTCTCTCAGGTACCCTTGTGTTGGAATGCTAAGCCGGTATTATTGACGAGTGACAGCCCAAGCTGAGGTCGTGTCCATTCGAGGTCATATTCTATGTAGCGCCAGCCGAAACAATCTAAGATCTCGGTGGCCTCAGAATCCGTTGAAATAGTAGTATGAAGCAGCCCAAGCTGTGGCTCCTCCAGGAGCTCTCGGGCTAACGAAACCTTAAAAAAGGTCTTAGGCTAGGTGCCTTTTACGCGCGGCCGTCTCGAACTCGCGGAATCTGCAAATGCCATTCGGGCATTAGAGAAAGTCCCTAAAAAAGAAAAAACTTTGAAGCCTCTATAAAAAAGGTCATAATACAAGTCTTCAATACTATAAGTATTGAAGACTTATATTATGACCTGAACCTGAATATGAAAACTCAATCTTATTACACCACTGCAACTTAATTATACTTATTCCGGAGAATAATGGTTAAAAATAAAAAGTGTAGCAAAATAAAACAAATATTAGTAATCGTTTGTGCAATAAAAGTACCATGATTGCTCTTATAAAATGTTTTTCGTGCTTTGCTTTTCTGTTGCAGCTTTTAATTCTGATTAAAGCTGCAACAGAAGTTGCTGAAAAAGCAAGAAACCTTGAATTAATTCATAATCATCATCAGTTCAGTCAAAAGACGTCCTCTGCTGGACGGACATAAGCTTTTCCTATAAATTTCTAACAAGACCGGTTAGAAGCGGCCTGCGTACAGTAGGATAGACGATCTTAACAAGGTCCTTTAATGGATAGAAATACTTCGCTGCGCCTGCCGGTCCGGCCCCAGCCGCTGTGTTTGGTATACAGCTTGCCTACTGTTATTTGAACTCGTCTATCTGCTAATTAATGTGTAATATCTGTGTGTAGATAAATCTCGAGCATAGATATATATATATAAATCATAAATCTAGAGTCATCTCTTTGGCTCGTGGAGCGATGGTGAATTTGCCAATGATGCTTGAGGAATGTATTGGATTAAATTAATAAAATAAAAAAAATATTAATAGTACAATAATATCCATTTTCCAAATTACCGTAATATACGCATCAAAAGTCTTATGTAAAAATAATAATTTACGAAAAGTTAGTAACATTTTAATATTAGGAACATAAATATAAATGTGGATATTACGAGATTATTGATTTATTAGTTGATTGCAACATGGGTATGTATGATGTTATTAAAAAATTGGTACTGATAACGTATATCACATATTTTAAATGTAGTTAGAATATTAATACTCTTTTTTTGTTTAAGAAATTAGACCTTGAGGAAAGGCTGGTTGAAACAAATTACTTTAGTGTTGGGGTGACAAAAATTCGTGCGTAAATTACTGCGTGCACGCGCATGCCCGTATGTTGTCATCTGACGCCGATGTTGGCACGGCTCGAGTCCCAAGCCCGAACTGCCAGTGTACCGCTGCGCGCCACCCAGTACGGGCTGTGCGCGAAAACGTTACTGGCACTCGGAATTTTCATCTCGACACCTTAAAATATTTGCGATAATTAAAAAAAAGAAATTGAATGACGTTGCGCTTTTCGAATGGATGCAAACCTATGATATCCTTCGAAAATTAAATTATAGTGCAAATTGTGCATAATACCAATGCAAAATTTTGTTTTATTTATTTTAACTTTGTAATTTGTGCATTTCTTTAATTTTGTCGGAAAAAAGGTAAGGGATTGATAATTTTGAAATATTAAAAATTAATTTAAGGTACAATTATTTTTTTAAAAAAAAATAGCTATAATACACGATAAAATTATTTATAAAAATATTTTAATTTACGATTAAAGTAAATGTATATATTAATATATGAAATTATAAATTAGATGTTAATATTATGTATCCATTTACTTAATAATACAAATATTTTTGACGAAGAGTTTAATTTGTTGCATGACCTATTGATACAATTTGACTTTGCAAACGCGGCAAATTATAATTTCTGCGCTGGATGCTATTGTGTTTAGGTTAATTTTATTTTATCTGTATTAATATTAATACTGACATTGACTTATATATGAAGCAGTGAAATAAATAAATTATTTTAAACTTTATTAATAAAGTTGCTTATAGTGGACTTAAACATTTTATTTTTAAGACTAATAATTTATCTTTTATTCCGATCTCCTCTCACAAAAAGGTTACAAGACGTGAAGGAGGGCTATGTTAGCTTCGTTCGGAATTGTGTCGTTTTTATTTTTGCTTCTACTACGTTTTGCTTTCTTTTTGACCTATGCCTTCGATTCGTCGATTATGTGCGCGAGAATGTATGAATCACACGAAGTGAATGTCTGCCGAAAATTGAGCTCGTGTATGCGTTAGAATCTACTGAAGTTAAGTTCAATTGAATTCGTAATAATTACTGAACCTTGTATATATTAAATAATAAATAAAACCTAAAAGTATTCTACACAAATGAGTTTTACTCAAAAGGCCCTGTTGTTAAACTAATGGATAATAGTTCTATGGTCCGATGGGTAAAGATTCCTAAGAATCTCATAAGCGTCATATCAAATAAATTGTTGATGAAGTGATTGCTTCGGCCTGAAATGTAATCGGTAAAGTGTTTTGAAATATGACTAATAAAATTTACAAACAAGGCTTGTTAATTTTATCTGTTTTGATAATTATTTGCGAATCATTAGTTTGTTTTTAACATAACTACTTTGTTCTGTTTTTATTGTTGGCTAGAAGTAGTTCTGTCTGATAAATCTTTTATTAGTCATAAAGCATACATTATTATTAAATACCTTTTAATCTAGTTTGATCATTAAAAAATTTAAGATGGATTTTCTTTTTCGATTAAAAACTTTAAAACTCGTCAATTATTTATTTAATATCGTACGTGTTTTACCTGAATAACATACGCAAATAACGCAATCAGTAATACGTATTGTAAGAAACACAGACATTTTATATTTCTTCTAAATTGATTATTGACAATAGTTTTGCATTTTTATAGGAAAAACATTGTGTATTTCCAAGTACGTGACGTGTTCAATTCCATAAAAAATGTAATCCTTTTTATTATATATGGCTTCACCTGAATACTCGTTTAATAAATAATCTTGTTTTTGTTTAATAAAGTTCGAGTTTATGTATATATTACTTTTATTTATTAAATCAGTACGAGTATAAAAACTTTAAAGGAACGATAAATCCAAATAGTCCAATTTTAAAATATATAGGAGTACTTTTGAAAATCCTCATATTACTTTTTTTGTGACTATGTATTCATTGATATGTTTTTAAGGCAAATATGATGATTTTTTTATTAATGCTAGGTTATTAAAAAAATCACTACTATCATTTTGGCTGTACGACGTCTTCTCCTGAGCATAGACCTCGAATGGTCGAGGGTCGCTTTTACAAAAAATCAGTAGGAAGTTGCCTGCGTCCAGTATCTTCCGATAACTTTTACAAGTTCGTTTGTCTATCTTGAGTGGTGGTCGTACGCTGCGCTTGCAGATCCTTGGTCTCTATTCCAGTACAAGTCCATAACGGCCATGTGTTCTGCGCGCTATATGCTCCATACTGCCGTTTTAATTCTCTGTAATAAAGATAATTTAATTATTTTCATCACTTTTTCTTTAAAGATTTTCAATATGTTTTAATAACACGCAATCTATCCGTTTTAAGTGACTTATATACATGAATTTGTATGTGCATTAGTCACTCTATAACAAAGAGTCTGTTCGATTAAATTACTGTTTCAACCTATTTGTGTTTTCGCAGAACACTCGAACCGTAAACGGTTGACATTTCCGCTGGGCCGACATTTTAATTGTACAATTTTTTTTCCTTTTCCTTGTGATTTTATAAATCGGTTTTAAAGGTTTGCAGTAATAATTATCGAGACCACTGTTCGATGAAGGTTTAAAAATTGACAAAACCTAACAGAATTTCTCATATATCAAATATATTATTGATTAATTAACCTGCGAACTTCGTTCCATTTAACAGTCAATTAATGAGAAGAATTCGGATTTTCAAATTTCTACAAAATTATTAAGCTCGGCCGTTGGGGCCGGAAGGTTCTCGAGAGGTGATCACGAGCCAGTAGCCGCAGCGTCTATTCACCCCCACTAGGTGGATCAACGACTCAGTGAAGGCCTGGGGATGTCGCTGGATGCAGGCAGCTCAAGACCGGGTGTCATAATGATCTTTAAAGAAGGTCTTTAAGGACATTTTGAGTTAAATTTTTTACGCGGCTAGATTGATGTTTTTTTAATGATATTAATTTTTATATGTGTACGTATCGTTTTTGAATATTATATTATTCCGGACAAAGATAAAATCGTAAAAATTTGAACAATCGTTGTACAGTTTACTACAGATTTAACTAACACGACTTTATTTTGTATATATATATATATATATATATATATATATATATATATATATATTATATATATATATATATATAAAATATAGCGGTTCATACTCAAAATAACAAAGAGAAAATTGACATTAACGCTTTATGTCTACGCGAATTTCGGATTTTTTTTAAATTATTAATGATAACTGACATTTTATATGTTTATTTCGAGTCTAAAATTTTATCATATGAGGTCAATTTCTTTGATCTATTATATTACTTACTTTTATATAAACAGATTCTTATCGAGTATTATTATTTATTTCCTGACATAACATGTTTTTCGTCGTATTCACAGCTTTTATAATACATTTGAACTGCTGACATTTTATCAACAATCTGGTTAAATTAAATTAGTTTAAATATATAAATAACTCGTCAATACGCATTATTCAATTAACTTTAGAGTTTATAGCTAAGGACTTTTGCACATCTTTTTTTAATAAAAAGCTAAGAGTACGGCTATTTTTAACTTTAAAGGGCATCGTGATCGCTGCGTTGCCATCTTGAGATTTTACTCAATTAAACACTCTAGAAAAGTCCATATTGCTCTTTTTATAAATCTACCCATCGCATTGCCATTCGTGTAGTATTCGAAATTGATGATGTGGCGGAAAGAGGTGACTATGGTATGCTGTCATGCAATAAGCTTCTTTCCTTCTTTATTCTTATTATTCAAATGTCATTATAAAAGCCCTGAGCGTCGCAAATGTCGGTGCCGTAATCTAGTCGTGAGTCATAGTCATCGAAGCTATTGCTAATCAGAGCTTCCTTTTTGCACTGGGTGTGCACGAAAACAGGGTGTTTAGTAGGTTCTGTGGAATGACTAGACTCTTTGAACCCAGTTATTCTTAGCGTTTCTAGGTTAAGTAGGTTTGAGGTTTCAGAGTGAAGAAAGGGTTTAGTCTAAACTTTTTTAAATTAGCATAAAGGCTTCCTCGGGAGCTTTAGACCAGGACTTTACGTCTGATGTTCCTTCGAAAGGGGTTCAAGCTTTTTGGTCGCTTTAATGGACTCTTTATATATGATTAAACCCAGGAGCCCACGAATGCACTTTGATTTGAACTGTCACTCCATATTCGTTTAGCATTTCGATTCTAGAGTTTCTGAAAAAGTCGATCAATGGGTCTGTTATCGGACTTTTAAAAGTAAGAATTATTTAAAATTGTCATGATACTAGCCGACTTGTCACCTGTTGAAAGCACTTTATTGTTGCACTTGAAGCAAACGTCGCAACAAACTTTCATGAAACTAATATGTGCTTTGTTTATATTCTATTCTGTATGTATTCTACAATACTTTTTTTTCGTTACCGGTTCATACCTAGGTATTAATTTTAATTATATTAATAGGTACATAAAACTAATTAAATTTTTAAAAAAGAAACATTAGAAAAATTTCAAACAATTGTTTTATAAACCTTTGCTTTTTATTATTTATTATCTTATTACAAAATAACATATTATGACATAAATTATTTCATTGACAAGACAATGATAGAAAAACGTATAGGCGATGTAAGGTTAAATGTCATTGATTTCAAAACTCTTATTATTTTGAACATGTTATGTGATCGCAAATTACTAGATATATAGTCAATACTTACAATATATATATTATATTATATCAATATATTCTATTATATTTTACACGCGCATCAATGTTTATCTGCCTCTATTTTTTTGTTATTTATACGGTATTGAAAAAAATGTGTTTTTGTTATTCTTTAATGTAAAACGAAACGAGATTGAAATGAATCATACGTTGTTCAAACAAAGGGAACAAGCACGTTTAAGTTTGCCGTCAACTACATTAACTCTCCGCTCTAGTCCGACCCTACGGAGACCTAGATTTGTGCTCGATTTTCCTGATGATTCGGCAGCTCTATCGCAGCACCGAATCAAACAGCTGTGTTGCCAGAATACATGCGTGGTCATTTAACAGGCACGTTTTCTTCTCTTAAGATTAAAAGTATCGGTGGAGTTTGTTCCGCCACTTATCGCTAATGCAACTAAATAGGCCAAGGACCAATATTCTCAGCCTTGAATAGTAGTGATAAACTCAATTCGGGTGTCAGAATGCTATACAATTGGAGTTTTTTGCGTCTGCTTATCACATAGAGCGTCCGATTATTGACCTAAGAGCGTAAGGACCTCTTAAACCTGTGAAATAAATATTGTAACAGCTTGAGTCGACGAATCTGTTAAGGAAAGAAAAGGTTTTTGTTAAGTGCCCTTAGCGCTATGCCACAACAAGAACGGTGAAGATGTAAATACCAAAAGCAAACAACTTTATTCATGTAGAGAAAAGGAATTGTAGTGAAGTTTTAAAATAAAACAGGAATACGCATTGTCGCGGTAGAAGTTAAGCATTCCAAGAAGGCGTCGTAAGACCACGAAGGTTATTTTGCTCCTTTGTACATTTTACAGAGAACAGGTTAGGATACAAACTTTTGCTTCAGTTGGGTAGGCGGCCGTGGTTATGGAGTAACATAAAATAATTCGAGATATATACGAAAGATGATACGAAATAAACAACGTAACTTATAATAAAGGTAGTGACAATCTTTTTTTATTTAAATTCGATAAAAAAATCAAACACGCATAAACAGAGTGACGCATTAATCTATATGCTCGCCATGTTATAGAAAATATGCGTTACGAATACAATAATACAAGCACAGGACGTGTGATATAGTTGATTTACGGATAGGTTCGATTGCGATTGAAAATAAAAATCTATCAAATCAAAAGATCAAGTTTGGTTCCTTTTTCTTTAAGAAGGTCGTTCAAAAATTCGAATTTAACCCTTTATAAACAAGGTACGATACGAAGTCAACCCCGAGCATGTCAAATGGACTATAGCCTGTCCTTCAAATTTCTGCTTAGAAATAAATTGCTCGACCACTACGTTCAATTTGACATTGAAATTTAAATTGCGTGTACCATACTAAAATTACATTAGTAAGGGAAGAGTATCGATTTCTATTATTGCTACTAATGATGTTGTAGTTTATAAGAGAAATTTACGCACTCGAACAAAGGAAGTAAATTTGTACATTGTTAAAATTAATTTTTTAGCTTATAAGGGAAGGGGTCTAAATATCAATTGGATTAATTTCTTATATTTAGTCTGGCACTACTTCCGCTCCCTTCCCTGAGTGGACTGGCGAGATAGATAGGTCACGGGAAATCGTTGGTTACGGATCTAGTTCACGGACTCTTCCGCTCCTTGAACTCAGTATCAACGAAACTGTAAAAGCCTTAGAGACAATACAATTGGTTACAGGTAGTGCCAGACCGGTCATCGAGTCGATTTATAAGGAGGCTTATGCCTTGCAGTGGTCATGATGATAATGAAACCTCCCTGTTTAGTTACAGTAAACATTAAGGGCGCCGGAAAATGCAGTCGTTTCTGCGCATGTCGATATTTTATGGTCATTTGGTAGCTCATTACGTATTAGGAAGACGTTGTATACTAGATGGCAAAAAGTTGTTGATGACGAAGGTAGGATATTGTTATTGTATAAGGATATTGTTGATTAGAAATAAAAATTTGTTAAAATCTAGTCGTATGATTTTAACTTAAGAAAGTGATATTACTTTCCGGTCCCGGTAATAGCAAAGGGCCTTCAATTCTCTGCCGTTGCTTGCTATAGAACTCGACAAAATTTTACCATAAGTGAACAAAGAGCATTTGTCAATGACAAAATAATGTAATTTAGAAAAGGTTTATTGTTATCGAATTAAAAAAAATCCTAAAAGATATCGATTTCAGGTTGAATGTGCAAAATTACACAACTATTCGTTCAATGCAAGGGGTATGTAATAAATTAATAATTCGTATTACATTAAGTTTTAAAAAATATGTGTAATTTATTATCGCTATAAAATTTTTTGCAAACGTCTTCTAAGAGCAATTTTCTGACGTGGACGGTCAGATGTACACAATGAGCTAAAATTCAATACTGATAACTAATTAAAAAATATATCTGAAATTTTTATGCTATGAAAAACAATTTAAATTTATTACTTAAACAGTAACAATTTAGATTTTTTTGAACACCTAAGCACGCTATAAATTATGAGGTGTTCATAGATTTTTGCCAAGGTCGATTCTTTGATTTGCAATGATCGTAATAATACTAATTTATTAAACAGCTTATGATTTCTAATTTTGTTCCGTAAAAAAAAAAACATTGTTCGTGTGTTAATTGCTAGTCTATAATAAAGAAGTCGTCACTTAAAAAGTAAAATATTGAAAATACCACCAAAACTATTTTTGTAAAACAAAATTGTTAAATTTTATTAGACTTTTCATTTTTTTTTATAAATTTCTAACTTCATTACCGAATATATTAAGGTTGTAAATATGTTAACAAAACGGAGCACAGCACATAAATATTTGCACGTTGTATACCTAACTCCTTGTTTTTTTTTAAATGCATTAATAATAAAACCTGTCTCAAGCTATGTGTTTTTAAATACACAATATTGCATAGCATATACAAAAAATAGCATAAGAATCGCGTGCACCGGATAGCAAGTTATTTGCTATGTGCATAAAATTACAACCGCACCATATATAATAAGTACAGATAGATAAAGAAGCCCTTCAAACCGGATAACTGGAATGTATAGCAGTTCTGTGGCTGAAATAGTCGCCCACAAGGGTCTAACCACTTAAAGACGTTACACAAGTAAAATATATTATTATTTATAATTCACATATTTGTTCGTTAATTCTTTAGCTTGTTATCCACATGGGATTATTTACAGTGGTAGAGAAATTTATCAGATTTAATAATCACTTAAAAATCGACGCTATAGGAATAATATAGGAATTTATAACCAGTTTCTGTTTAATAAACTTTTTAAATAAACTGCTACATAATTTAGATATCCCGGAGAGTATTGTAATACCGTAGTAGTGTTAGAGCTAACTTTTGGACTTTCTCCATTTCTCTTATGTTTTAATAGTTTATACATATAAACAATATATGTAATATTTAAAATTTCACATATTTGTTCGTTAATTCTTTAACTTGTTATCCACATGTGAGTATTTACAGTGGTAGAGAAATTTATCAGATTTAATAATCACTTAAAAATCGACGCTGTTATAGGAATTTATAACAATTTTCTGTTTAAAAACTTTTTAAATAACCTGCTACATAATTAAGATATCCCGGAGAGTATTGTAATACCGTAGTAGTGTTAGAGCTAACTTTTGGACTTTCTCCATTTCTCTTATGTTTTAATATTTTATACACATAAACAATATATGTAATATACATGTATAAATTCTCCAAGAAATTTATTTCTGGGAGTTATTACCTCTTAGACTGCACGAGGACCTCTTTTTTGGCACTAAAATTTTACACACATTACCATAAATAAGTCGCCCGTAAGACATAATGCTATATAAATTTGATTATTATTGATAAAATGTGGTTATAATAATTTTCGTTTTGGCGGAAACTGAACTGAAAATTAACTATAGTAATTAGCAACAGGTAAAACGAGATAATAACAAGAGTTATATTTTGTATTTATATTTTTAATAATTTATTATTCCACAACCTTGAAATATGCTATTTTTGAAAGTGTTGTGAAAGTTATATCGAATAGCTTGTGGCTGTAAGCTTTATATAAAAACAAATCTATACCCGGAATTAATATGGCGTGATGTATAAAAATATGTTAAATATTAATAATTTATTAGTATCGGACCTATACTGAGAAGTAAAAAATGAAAATAAATATTTTAGTGTTTTAAATATATATTATCATTAAATTATAATAACAACTTTCATTTATTGACTTCAAATCATGTTTAGGACATTTAAATTGTTGTAAAAACTTTTTGTAACTGTAAAACTACGACCTGAAATAACAAACTGGCTTACATAATGAGGTTTTTTTTTAAATTAGTAACCAATAAAGAAAATAGCTATTAGGGCCGAAGTCATCAATTGAATTATACCGTTATAGCAGAATTGCGTGAGTAGGGCTGCACAGTAGAGGTCGTTGCCTTCTCCTCGGTCAAGGCGATGACTGTCAAACTGCATTACTGTTGCGACCATAATTTACATCGTTAAGAAAAAGAAAATAATTTCAATCTGGGCAATACTAAACAACTAAAGTAGCAAAATTTATTTATTTTATTTCAATGAGAGATATCTTAAAGTAAATCAAGACATAAAGATCAGTGAGATACGCCCACGTATGTAGGAAAATATGTAAAAAATTGCTAAAATAATGAAATTATTTACATTCAAATTACGTAAACCCAACTTTGAGGAATAGGTCAATCAACAAGTCCAACTCTGTGGGGCAGCGTTTGGGAAATTACGTAATGTCTTGTCGACCAATATCTCTTCAGTACCTAAAGACAAAAGTTCTACGACCAACGTGAGTTAGAAAATTGTCCTTTTTTGACCACTAACCACAAAATTCGATGACATCATAATTTCATCTAGAGGATACATAGGTCTTTCTTATTATAGATTTGCAATAAGACCAGCTGGAAACAACTATTTTACTATGATCTAGCCACAGAAGATCTACTATGTTCATATCATAGGTTATGTCATTTCATTTTGTCATGAATTGCTTTAAAATGCAAATTGTTACGTAAATATTTCAAGTATTAGTTCTTAGTTCCGTAGGGTTGGCTACTGTCTGCACTACATTACTTTTATTTAAATTACATAATATTTTTAATAGTTATCTATAGTGTACAATAAAGTGTATATAAATTAAAAAATTATAATAACAACATTGTAACTCTATACTTTGACTTATTTACCTATTATACCAGTTATAGGCGTAAATGAATGGTTAATTCAACTCTATAGTTTCAGAAATAAAAAAATAAATAAATAAAAATTATAAATAAAAAACCTTATAAATAACATAGTAAGTATGAGTGTTTTCAAAATTCGGATCACTATGTATTACAATTCATTATTGTTTACTATCTGTCTCTTCAGACTTTGTACTACTAGAACTTATCGGCCTGTTGTATTCCAATAGCTTTCTTTATTAAGTTTGTTGCCGGTGAAAA
This sequence comes from Battus philenor, assembly GCF_028537555.1. NCBI lineage: Eukaryota > Metazoa > Arthropoda > Insecta > Lepidoptera > Papilionidae > Battus > Battus philenor. The sequence continues at coordinate 5,740,648 of NW_027181678.1, read as the reverse complement.
AGCTATAGATATACCTCTCTAAAGCCTATACACCAATAACCAATAACCAATATATAAAAAGAGTTATATGGTAACAACATCGTTATTCGATAATATGATATAATTACCTATTTATACATACCAGTGCTGTGTTTTAAACGATTTCAATTTTTATTAAGACTGGACACAAATTTAATCAATAAGCCTTTATATTTTATAAATAAATAATACTAGTAATATTAAATTACATAGATATAAACGTTATAATAGATGAATTTTTCAAGTTGCCAAAAAATGTAAATATCATTGTCGACCCTACAAAAACTATGTGTAGCCTTATTGGTTTGACAAAATTATGAAAAACCAACAATCTTTGGTGATCTTTAGCAGTACTATTGGTTTTTTCGTCAGTCTAATGAATAAATAAATATTTTTACGTAATTCCCAATATGCGGAGTCGTCGACGTTTCAGCCCATAGACGCCCACTGCAGGGGATAGACGTCTTCTAAAGATATCTATGGGGGATATATCATAATCACCACGTTTGACAAGCGGTTTGCCGATTGCAGTGCGGTATTATGGTACGCAGAGGATGTTGCTGCCCATTCTCTGAAAACCAGTTTGTGAGCAGTGGCAACCCTGTACAATTAATGCACAAAGTGTGAATTACATAAGATTGTATCCCGGGCATCGAACCCGCGACCTACGATCGCATGTACATATATATATATATACGCATATATATACACATATATACACATATATATATATACACATACATATATGAATATATTATACATGAGTGTGTGTGTGTGTGTGTGTGTATTTTTGAGACAATGAGCTTCGTACCAGCTAATCAGTAACTTTTATATATAAAATGTACTCTTATTCAACTTAAAGCTTTCTGATGTACTATATTTTTTGTCTTTTTAATAACACCTATAGTACTACATCAGGTTGTCTTCTCCATGACATTCTTAAGTAATAATAATAGTTTATAAAATTCTCGCTTATTGACAAACTGATGACAGATTTTAATAATTATCTTTTAATTAATCTCTTTATTTCATTTTTTCGACAATGAACTGACACTTTTACTACTAATTTCTGAAACATAGCTTTACTATATTAACATAAATATTTCACAACTAAATAATTTATTTTTTATTTTAAAAGACAGGTGGCTTCAAATGTTTGACAGCTATGAACATTTCGTTTTTGACTAATAAATTGTCGTTTATTGTATATTCTGTTAATTATTATTTATGTTCCTTACCGTTTTAGCCTTCTCGGAACTTTCACAAATGTTTTAAGATCAAAGTTAGCTAAACTGGTCTAGCTACTCCCAAGATTTAGCTAAACTAACGAGGAGCAAAAGATTTTTAAATATTTCGATTATTACTTGGATTACAATTCTCAACTTACACCGCTATTTCTTAATAGCTAATTTACTTAAGAAAAAAACTCCTGTTTTTAGTTCTTTTATCATCGGTCCTTAGAAGCAATGTCAGTTTACTGGACGTTCGGTTGCAATGTTAAAAAAGCTCCTTTTTAACATTTTGTTTTAGTGTAATACGACAGAGTTATTCGTTTTAAAAAGTTACAGTTGACAGTATAGTGTAGAGTAACTATAGTGATTTTTTTGTATATATGTAAACAAGCGAACGGAATAGATGAAAATGGAGGGCGTCAACAATAGGCAACATATCGGCGTTTACACATGAAAGTGTGCAAGAAATAATTAAATTTTTAAATTTGTTATTATCTGGTACACTAAGTGCCTGGGTTTCTAACATCAATTGTAAAATATTACTATGTTCCCATTGAAAGTTACCTTGTTAAGGCATTGTTTTTAAAAAAAAAAATAAAAAATGTAACAGTCAATAAACATAAAAACAAGAAAACCACCACGTAATAGATAAAAAGTCCACGTAGATGTAGTGACATTTGTCCCAGTATAAACGCATCTTTATTTTTTTATTACTAACCAATACGATAATTTGCTTTTTCCGGTGTTGTATGGTCTGTAAAATCACAATGTTACGTAAATGCCTAGTTTGTCTCGTCAATAATAAAAAGTAAATTTTGCTTAAAATATTTAATATTTAATTATCTACTTCCTATGATATAAAGTATACCTTAATATTCAAATAATATGCTAGATTTATGACGTCGCCTTTGCATTGACGAAATATTTCATAATTTTTTTTACGTAGATAAATTTCACAATATTATTGTACATGAGTAAGCGCTTCCATTAACGTAAGAAACTTGAAAACGTCAAATAGTGCTTTATGTAAGCTTGTGTTTGCCTAATGTTTAATTGTTTTCGTTGAACATTGTGCACAGATAAGTTAATGGACTCATCTAAATATGTATATGCTGCCTCGAATTGTTTTAATTACTTATTTATTAAGCGTAAATAAAATTTATAATTACCCTTGAAAAGCATTTAGTAAACGTATTTCATGTGATGGCTAACGGCAGGTGGATCAATATTAGGAAATAAGTGAAAAAAAAGCAAGCGTGTCAAACTCGTAATAAAATTTAAAATTAACTTATAATAATTATTGTGTCATGTTTCATTGCAATTTTAATTAATTGCAAGTTTAAAACAAGAAGAGAGAGAAATATAAACTTTGTCATCAACATTTCGGCCACAACACGTCGACTGCTGCACATAGGCTGCAAAAGATATTCCAGTAGAACCGGTTGGCAGCGGTCTACATCCTGCGTCTTTTACAAGCAATTTTTATTATAAAAATAATCGTAACATCGGAAAATAACAGGAACAGGGAAAAAAAACAGGATTTTTGTATTTTTTTAAATATCTTTTAAGCATTAAATGTTTCATAATGGAACCTGATGAACTATTTACCAAATTGCACATACGCAAATTTGGCTCGTGACAATTTAAAATTTCCTCACAAGACTGTTAAGTGTAAACAGCAACGATTTAGCACATTCGCAGCAAACGACACGGCCAGGCTTCCGCGCCGTATCTAGTTTGTGAAAGTGCAATGTTCGAGAAAGATCCGAGCTATCTGGAAGTAGCGGTCAACGCTTTTACTTCGGCGTATTGACCACAATAAAAATGGTCTTGGTTACATAAACTTATGGGAGATTTAGTACGAGTTTCTGTTTTTTGAGTACTTACAAATCAATGTGTTATTCGCGAACTTGTGTTACCTCTATATTTATCATTTCGATATCTACATTAGGTTTAAAAGGATAGTAAGTAATATTTGCGGTAGCTTCTTTCCTTTTATTTTTCATTGCCTATCATTTTTTTTATTGTGTAAGTTGAACAATTACAGTTATTCTGTGGTAAATGAAAATTTGCAATAATATTGTTGCAAATAATTTTCATTTACCGATATCGTCTGAATAACACGTTCTTACGATTATCTGTATAAATGTTATGTGGCAACGGTTTCGATGGTAAAATAGTTCATGTAACATACAAACACTTTCATTGATCCTTGAGAATAGTGCCCAATGACGCAGTTACTATCGTGAAATAATTGTCTATACCTTTTACTTGTCCTCAAGGTCTATTGTTTGCTATCTGAACAATAGCATTCGTCAACTTACGGCTGTACCCAGTAATGGCAAGAATATAACCTCACGTTATTCAAAAATTTGTACATTTTTGTACAAAGGTTATTTGCAAATTATTTAAATATTACAGGAGAGTAATTAAAACAATTCTCAATTATTCAACATATTATTAATAAACTGTGCATTAGTTTAAAATTTTCTGGATGAGCTTTTGCCAAGTTTGCGTTATAGCAATCGCTTTTATTAATAACCTGAATCACACGTGTATAGATGGATGTGCATTAAAATTAATTCAGATTTAAATGCATTCTTATCTGTCAAGTACGTGATGTTATTTTGGGTGAGAAAATTAATATATTTATACCAAGGCTTTGCCCTGATATATAATTTATTATTGATCCAAAAATTTGAATCCATTTGTACAGGTAATGCGTTACTTGATTTTCGAGATACGATCTTTAACATTTTAAAACGCTTTAAAACTTCTTGCGGTCGTCGGGAAATTTGTATCTACGGCTTCGTAGGATAAGCAGGAATTGGTACTTTTAAACAGTCGACATTAGTTCACATTATTACATTTTTTTGTTCAAATAGCTATTTATCCCTTTATTAAATTACTTTATACAACTTGTAATATTAAAATATTTTATTCTTTATTTAGATTAGAATGTAACATAATAATATCTTTCATTCATTAAGAAAATTAAAAATATTGTTTCTCGCAGACTAGACAACTTTCAGAGAATGTAAAAAATATTAATATTCTTACGTTGCGAATGAGCAAAATAAATAAAGTGAAAAATTTCAATTCGTGATTATTAGTCAAAACAGCAACCAACCAGGAATCTTCTAGACCACGATATATGTATATATATAGGTATCTGGTAATATATATATATATTACGTATCTTAGAGCATATGTCTATAGGCAGGATATAAGGAAATTTTTTACATTTATTGTAAATGTAGGAAAGTTGGTTTAAAAATCTTTGTATTCATTCAAAGCGGTTGAATGAGTGAAATCTTTGTAACAATGTTATACGTTATATCGCGGTAACACTAGTCAATTAAGATCAGATGATATATATTAGCTTAATAATTCAACTACCTATTATGTTTTAAAAATTAAAAAGAATATATGGATCTGTTTGTCTGTTATTTTGAATATACTAAAGTTAGAAAATACTCTATAAAATTCATATATTTCTTTATGATACGCATGACAGGTCTTTGAGATCATCAAATAATCTGGAATTAAAAATACCGGCGCATTCTTCCTCGTTTATGGCCAAATCTTTCACCACGCAGGCCGTTCGATTGTGGAATGATTTTCCGCTGACAATAAGACGTGCCAAGTCACTATTTTTAAGAAAATCTTTAAAAATTATTTACCAGATCTATGATTATTTATACCTTCATTCATAACTTTTTCTTCCTCTGTTTCTTTATTTTATCCGAGGCAAGTGAGATCAAAATAAGTTTGATGTTTTTATTTATTATTGTATTATAATTATAATATGTATTAAACCTTTTTTATTATAAGTTTATATGTTATATACGTATGTATGTATGTTTAAGTAAGTATGTCTATGTATGTTTATGTATATTTATGTTCATTTGTTTGTGAATATGTATTTTTTTGTACACGTGAACTACCCTTTATAAGTACAATTATCTTTTCCTTACTATGGTTGTCTGTAAGAGATTGCCTTGTGTGATAAGACTGCCCATTGTACTTTTCTGTATATTGTTGTGTCTGTATATTATGTATCTTATCGTGTACAATAAAGAATAATAAAAAAAAAAAAATTAATTGGAACTTTTAACAGGACCTATATTAATTGTCAATTTTCTTTATTTTATTTTATTTTATTTTTGACTTTACTTTGCGCAAGGTGTTAGTTATAGTTGTAGAAAAGAAATAGAAAGATATTCCACGACAACACATCTTTAAAAAGGTATAACATGCTTTAATATGATTTATACAATGAGATTCATTCATACACTTCTTGAGAAACTTTTTGAGAAACAACGAAAAACGTACTTGAACAGTGGCCGAAGATATCTAGCGATATCGTTATCTAGCGATAGTAATAAACAAAGTAAAAAACAAAGACGCCAATGTCGTTAAAAGATTGAACAGAAACCACGTGCTCTGATTAAACATTGAGAAAGAAAAACGGATCTGTATGTTATATTTTTAAACCTACTTAACAAATTTCATATCGTGCTAGTTAATAATACCTTTCTCTATTATATATTGAAACCACGCCCTCAACAATATGACGATGATAAAATGCGTACAGAGAAAGCGGCATAACCGGTATCTTTCGCGCGAGAGACTTGCTAATATCAAGTATAGTTGAGGTAGGTTCTAAAAGAACATTTGTGCGTTATTATTTAAACATGGCAATAAGTGCAGTAATAACAAATGCAATTAAAAATATATTGTAACTAGTTGATCTGGAGAGGTTCAATTTATTTTATTGTACAGGTTGCCAATTAACGTTGAAAATTACAAATTTTTTATATGAACTGTTTCTTTTGTTATAGATTGTCCATAATGGATTTGGAGTTCCGCAATCTGACGTACACTGTTTACAACCGCATTACTAAAGGTAAAAGTATAACCTTGCTCAAGTTTTTGTTAATATATTAATTTATAAAAACATTAAGTTAAGTTGTATACAGGTGGTAATAGATGTAACTTTAAAGGAGTGTACGTATACACATATACATACATAAATGTGTTATTAACAAAAAAACAAAAATATTATCACGTGTACCTATAGCAGCAGTGTTGGTACATTATGAAAAGCATATGGGTATCAAAAAAGAGAGTTGAAAAGAAATTTTCGTGAGAGCCAGTGACACGAATAAAATTACCTGGTTTTGCGAACAAGGCAACAAACTGCACTTGCTTTTACGCAAGTTTTCACCAAAATTAATTTCTTTTGTTAGTTTATTTATCATAGAGTGGTAGTCCGGCTGTGAGAACTGAGACTTTCAATGAAATGTCGCGGGTTCGATTCTCGGGATACAATCTAATATATTTTACATTTTGTTCATTAATTATATAGGATTGCCACTGCTCTTTAACAAGTTTCCAGAGGATGGACAGCAGTATCCTCTGTGCACCATAATACCAAACTGCGATCACTAAAACGTCTTCCTAGCATGGCAATTACGGTATGTTCCCCATAGATATCTTTGAGAGAAACTTTGTAGAGGGCGTCTATGGACTGAAACGACGATGACGACGATAGTACTACCGAAACTGTAAAGGCAGCCGAGGACAAAAAAGAATGAGAGTCATAACCACGAGTGTTGACCCCGAACTGACGGAACGGTACTGTCGATATTATCTAAGTCGCGGTACAGACGTTACAATGGTAACACATTGGAACCGCTTACATTGTTTATTTTAGGTGATCCAATACCTAATACGCAGATGCGTGTCGGCTACATATTTTCAACTTATTAATTTGCTTTGAGCTCCTTGTTTTCTAAACCTGTAATGTTTTGATTGTCCATTAGCTCCGATAATCAATAGAACATACCATCAATGATTTTCTCTTATAAATGATGAAAAGTTGAAAGTGGAAACTACAATAGGTGTTCCGTTGAAAAATTTTTGATCTTGTCATTATTGTGTTTTACATATACGTACATTTAATTTATTATTTAGGTAGTTTTATCAATAGTAAGCAGAGTTTTTTTATTTCAAATTACTAGAAAACGTAAATATATACAGACCCTTGTATGAATCACATTTCGAAGTATTCAGTCAAATAGAGCAGCTTCGTTATTATTAGTCATTATATCTGGTGCAGAACGTAACGTGTTCAGTGCATAATTTACTGAGGCACGTTGTTAACATTCGATTTAAATTACTCATTGCTGTTTATTGTTAATAATATTTTCTAGAAGCATTAAAATTATATAAAGAGTTTTTACCTATTTCGTCATATGTATTTTGTGCACTTTTCTCTTCGAAGGATAATTTTTTGAAAAATTGGAGTAGGTTTTGGATTATTTTTTGCTATTAAAAATGCCATTTGCTCATTGGCATTTACGGCTTGGTTTCGATTTGAAAAATGCTAAAGAAGTTTAGTCTTTACATTTTTGCAGAGATTAAGATAGCTAAGGGCTCTCCTGGAACCTTACTTCTGCCTGTCAGCAATTCCACCGGACTGGAAAACACTAAACTATTATGGATGACGCTCCATGCTCCAAATTAAGTAACGGAGTGTCGTTTCAATTCTAGGGTCCCAAAGAGGTCCCTATGGCTGATTGATATTTTACTACTTTGTCGTTCTCAAAAATCTGACTTCCATCATTTTTATTTTCCTTACCCTAGTTTTCTAGTTTGTTATAAGCTCTTCCTGGAAGTAGGAAATCAGCAAATCGTTTCATGTTCAAAAGACAAGGTTCGAAAATCCAGTGACTTCACTGTAATTGAGTATCACTTAGTACATACAAATGTATAATTTAAGTACACAGATTTATTCCTCATTTATCAGCAAAATCCTGCAAAGCTTTACACTAATTTCCAATCACTCTTTATAAAGACAAATAATTATTTTAATGTCGTAGGCTAATATATTCTGGTGATACAAATTCTGCAGGAACAGATAGTCAACAATATTTACTTTTAATAAGTAGTAATCCGAATTTTGAAGATACTTACTACGCTTTACGTTAATTATTATTTCTATAACCAATCGTCATGTCAGCTACTAAATGCCTACTGCAAGGCATAGGCTTTCCCTAAAAATATCAATGAGGCGATAACTTAATCGGTTCCCTTGGCAGGCTGGTAGGCGATCGAAGTGTGGTATTACGATCGAGGTGTGGTGCTACGCAGTGGACACTGTTGACCATCCTCTGGAAAATTGTTTGTGAGCAGTGGCAATCCTATATAATTAATGCAAGAAGTTTGATTTATTTGAAATTGTATCCCGGGAAGCTTTGAGCTACTACTCCTCTAATCTAAATCAATGAATATATGCACTATATACTTCTATTTAAAAAAAATTATAGTCCAAAGATAGAAATAATACAACAACAACAAAAAGTATTCTAATTAAGTATTAAGGTATTTTATAATTTTTGTGTTTGGTTTTATCATCTTTACATACCTGCCTATTAAGTTGTTAAGTGAGCTTACCATTGCAATTAATGTAAGAAGAGTAAAATAAATAAATATTAATCGAGGCATAGTTATCATTAGCTTTGTAATATTACACCACTTGGGATAAAAACCTCTATGAGAGCAAGGATACTAACGGTATTCTAACACATACGTAATGAGTAAATATCTTTCGACGATATATAGATAGAGAGTAAACATCTTTCGACGATGTATATAGTAAACATATTACGACGATGTCAAGAGATTTGATATTCAGGGTCAATGGAAAATAAATTAATGGCAGCAGTTATTTTGAGAACCCTGACGATTTTAATTCACCCACGATTTTACGTGTTCGAGGTACCTCGGAGAGGGAATGATGGGGAGATCGTGAGGAGCTCTGTGGTACGAAACCTATGTTTATGATAACTCTCTCATGAAAATACGACTAAAAAAACATAACAGCTTTCGATTTTTGACAATCTTGTTGAAGTTGTCGGAAGACGTTGGAAGCAAGCTGCGTCAAACCGAGATTTTGGAAATGTATGGAGAAGGCCTATGTCTAACAATTAACATCCTGCGGTTGAAATGATGCAGAATCTAGTATAAAAAGCCAAATAATAATCTTGTCACTTAATTATTTTATTATTATAAAGTGTAATAATCTTATGCTATATTTTATCAACAATAATTATAATCACAATGTTAGATGTATAGAGGCACGACATCTTTGAAAATTAAATTTTTAGTACGATATATGCAGTCGGATAAAAATCTCAACAAGTTAATTATGTGAATGAATAAATAAGATTAATGCAATTAAAAGGAAATATTTACAATGAATTTACAACGAAAATTAAATAAGGTGTATAAATAAAGAATTAAAATATATATGTATATCACGAGTATATTAACTCCATATTCCCTTCACTTTGTTATTAAATAAATTTATTTATGTGGAAGCGGACTTGAAAATAACAATACAAATTATTTCAAGAGATCGCAAGTACCTTGAACATTTACGTTGTTGCGTATAGTTTCACAACGTATTCTCACACAAAAGCAAATTGAAAAAAGCGATTGATTTTATTGAATACATTAATTGAATAGATAATTTTAAATGTGTATTATTAATAAAATTAGTTAAAATGTTTTTATAAATATGAATTTGAAATCTTCATGATATATTATTAATTAGTTCAAGTGAAACGTTCCACTATAGAAAGAAACTGTGTGACTACTCGGAAATAGGTGCAATGCTCTATTTTTAGTGCGCAACAGTACTTATGACGTGCGATGGTTGCGCCATTCCGCCTTTGTTTCAGTTCTTAGTACTAAAAACAAACATCGATTTCCTTGTTAATGTAGTGGACTGATATCAAAAAAGAAAATTATGTGTGTATTATCGTAAAGAACGTACGCATAATGAATATGTACGAGGAGATTGACAAGATGCATCTTTTATAGAGTAATTTCTATAACACTTATAAAGAATTTATAGATTTGCTACGTGTTGCTATTAGTGATTCAAGATAAAGATAAATTAGTTCTGTCAGTGTTACTGTAAAGTAAAGTACTATAAAGCTTTTATTTCACAATACTCTGAAAACTTATAATCAACTCGAATTATTCGGTATGACAGCGTCGAATTTGAGAATTAATTACACGAATGAAATGTTACATCGCAGTGCACGCGATGATGTTATGTTCATTTTAAACTGCGTCGTAAGTCTTTTATACTTTCACAGATTCGTCAAATTCATCAGATTTTCGAATCTGCGAGCGAGATATCGTGTTACGCAAAATACTTCGATACTTTATAGCACTGTATTGAATGTACGTTCGATACTGCCTCTAACTTGCTTCACCACTTTCTAGTGTAAAGTAACTACAAATTAAGAATCCAAAATTTCACTTTGTGTGTTTTTTTGGTGTGATTTCATGAAATTTGGAGCGACATTGAAAAAAGACTTGTCGCGTTATAAACTATATTAGTATGTATTTGTACGTCCCTTACTTTGTTTTGCTTCTATTTATACACAATCTTGGCAAAGTGAACTGACGGAAGCAGGCTGGTATTCGGGACATTGGCTTGTCCGGACGCATGTCTTGGAAATCAAGTTTTATAATAATTGTCGTAAATTGTATTGAGTGCCTATTTTGTATAAACATGTCAATTGGTCATGAATGTCACTAAAGATTATTTTGTGATAGTTTCACTATACACTTCTGCACAGTCGTTTGAATTGTGTTGAATTCTTTCTTTGCTTTAAAAGTTTCGTTAAATAATTATAATTGTTTAATGTTTACGTTTTATTCGTCGAAAATTAGCACTTACATTGGTAAAACCGGGGTCAAGTTGATTGAAATAATTTTTAAAGGAACATATTTACGTATTAGTTTTTATATAAAAATTGTGGAGTATATAAACGGTAAACAGAACACGCACACATATACCTAGTCCTGACGTAAATGTTGTTCAAATAAACATAAAAACGACATAATTTATTGTACTTAATATTGCGTACTATTACAGTGTGTTAGTTTCATAAATTAATACAAAACCATTAAAAATATATAGAGCTTATTCGAAGTGGTCTCTATTGCCTGCAATATAGTACTTTAAACGTTGAGGACGGTAATCACTAGTGGCATGCACTCATTTTATAGGAAAATTCTTCACTGCTAATCTTCTGGGTAGTTTTAGGAACTCCAAATTATCATAACATCTAGAGCAAGCCTTGCTCTCTTAAAGCAACCATAAATCGTAATTTATTGGATTAAGTTCAGGACTAGATGGAAGCCAGTCTTCACCTCTGATGAAGTCCGGAACGATCGTTTCTTATCATTGTTGGGTGAATGGAGCTTTATGACTGGACGCTGAATGTTGCTGAAAATCTTGGTTCTTAAACATAGTGTTGTTGAGAGCCTTTACTATCTTCTCAAGAATAGTATCTTCATACACTTGTGTCGATGTTTTGATGCCTTTTTCACAATATTATGTCTTAGTTACTTCTTCGTAGCTAACACCCACCAAATCATTACTGAAGTCGGACACGTTGTACTCTGTTTACTAATTGGGAAGCTTTTTCCTTTTTACCTTTCATCAGAAATAAGTTAATTTTGTTTGTTAAAATTTTGGTTAATTGTAAAAAAAATTTCATCCGCAAACAAATTTTTTTATGACCATTCATTACGTACCGCTAAAGTTTTTGATTTACCACCCTATTCTTTTAAATTATCAGTTAAGAAATGACCAGTGCGTCTTTTACCGGCTGCAAGTCCTAAGTCATCGTATAAAATATGTGAAGTGGTTCTGGGTGCTATTTTCATCTCCCGCGATAAAATCTTATGCTTTCGAACAGGATTTCTTCGAATGCTTTCTCATGCTTCCCCATACAGGTGTTACTTTCCTTACTTTCCCAACACGACGTGGACGGCTATATCTTTATCTGTCACAAACAGTGTAGGTTTCATTGTACCATTTCATTGTACCAAACAGATGGGGGATTTAAAAAATTGTATTTGGTACTATACCTACTTTATATAATGTAATCACAGCGATTTGGTTTGCTTTATCACCCTCCATCACGAAGTATTTTATAATACTCTGGCGCGAAAATAAGAAAACACAATGAACAATCATTTAAAAAGGAAAGATTCCAAATTTAAAAATAGTAATATGTTTATTTAATTATAGCTGCACTTATTGTCATATTAAGTACTTACACTGGCGGTCTTTGATTATTCTTTGTCGATCGATATATCTATACAAGGTCAATACAATGAAGGAATTGACTTATCGCAAAGGTGTTTGTTGTTCGGTTCTGGTTCTATTTCGGTTTACTAAAATATACAAGCCATAATTATTATATTATAGATTATATATTTATTATTAGTGAGTGTCAGCCCAAGCCCAAATCCCCTCATGGAGTCCTTGAGCCTAATCACTCCATGGTGCGTCCGGTAAAACCAATTTTAGAGCTCGACGGCCGCCCAATCCAGCAAAATAGTCGTGTGTTCAGAGTTTAAAAAGGACTAGGCTGGGCACCCTGTCACCTTAAACCCGAAGAGACTGCGAACGCCATCATGCCGTCTATATTAATTTAACACTTCGACTAAGTTAATAGTTCTGTTAAATGCCTTTACGATATTAGAATACAGTTTCTACAGCGTTAAAGTTCAACTTAATATAACTCAGGGACTTGACGTAAATATTGAATGTTTGTGTATGTATTTTGTTAAACGGGTGATTGTTTATGAATAGCAATTGTAAAATTGACTGTGTTTGGCACTAATCGGTGTACATAACTCCTGAAGATGCCCCGTGGAGAGATGATCAACACTTGTTGAGTGATTTAACGGTGGCAGTTGTGTAATTCGCATTGTTTGTCGCATGCGCATCTATCAGCGAGCTGGCAGGCGGTGCACTTTGTTGCACGGCTACCACTGCATGTGCGGAAGTGGCTAAATATCGGATCCTTTTCTTACTTAGGATGGAGTTCCGCAAGGTAACGCCTGATTCCATTAAAAAAGTAATTGTAAAAGTTTCATAATAGCAAATGTTTTGCTGTTATTTAATATACGATACGCCCTATCCAAAAATTACAATAAGCAAGTTTCAGAGTAATTTAATTAATAAAGTAATGATAATATAGTACGAATTTGTTTTTTTTTTTAAATTCGGGTCATAACAAATTAAGTTAAAATTAATTATTGTACACAATCATTCCCTGCAGAAGTTACCAATATTACTTAAAGTTATTGGCCAGTCACATTCTAATAGAAGAAATATATTAATGTTACATATATTTCAGAGTGGTCATTTAATACAGGATGATGGGAAATACGTGCAAAAGTTATAGATATAGCTTTTATTCGATAACTGACCTTTACATTCATTTAAAGCTTTCACACCTATAACCAGTCACTTTGTATACTTTTAATAATCTTATGTTACATTTATCTAGAATTATGACAAGCAAATATATGTTAATATATCTTGCCTGACATAAAGTGCCGTTAGACAAGCAATTATATATGTAATTCAATTAATAGGTCATACCGATCTGTAATCAGTAGTAATATCATGTTTATTACATAAATTTACGCGTATAATTGAATGCCTGTCCATTTTATAGTTAACTGCCTGTCATTTAAAACTGTCAGATTCAAGAAATGTTAGTGATTATCAGACTTACGATCAATTAGTATTTTAGTTTGTGAATTTGACGTTCTATTTACTGTTCTTCTATACGTAAAATGTTTTAATTTATCTGACTATTACACTGTTGAAGTAATTAATGAACTAGGCAGGTGTTTGTTTCTTTATTTGAGCTCATACATAATCAAATCTGTACTGAGTCTGCTTGAATTTTGTTAGAAAATCGATGCCATGACTATGGATTATACATTATGGAGCAAAGACTTTCAAAAAAAGAAAGAAAAGTTAAACATACCGATAGTACTTATATTTCATAAAACGGGTTATATCTTTCAAAAGGTTGAAATATAAAAATGTTATTATCAATAAAAACATATATGCCCCATTATTAACAATGTGTGTTATGGTATTTTTGCGTCTATAAATTCTCTGAATAATACGATAAACATATCGCGGGTGTCATTCATTGATAATAATAAAAATAACACTATATGTGTGATATTGTTCAAATAGCCGGCGCCCTATTTAATATTTCCGCTTAAATAAATTGATGTTCATTTCGATATTTTGTTAGCAGGATATCGACAAGGATTGCGGTGAAAGAGATTATTTTAGATTTTGTAATATCTGCACAGCTAGGATACAGGCTTTCTGTTACCGAGTTTATTCGTCGTTATAGCCCAAAGAGGCCCACTGAAAAGCGGAGGCCTCCTCTAAAGATATCTATGGGGGGATATACTATAATCGCCATGCTTGACAGACGTGCCAACGCATTGTATTATGGTACGCAAAGGACGCTGCTGCCCATCCTCTGGAAACTTGTGCGTGAACCGGAGCAATCCTATTTATTTATATATGACTGTATCCCGTGAAATGAACCCGCAACCTACTGCCACAAGTCCACTATCGCTGGATTTCCCCTGCTCAATTCTTTTTGTATACAACTTTAATATCTTTGGTTGTGTCCATGGTACTAACATCTCTTTGGTTATAGGGTTACATTGGCAGTAAACATGTAATTATGGAATTTTAATTATACAGCTAACCAGATGTTTTATTATCGTATGCCTATTTTAGACAAAAAAGTTAAATATATGGTTGGTAGTCAAAAATTTCTGGCATTTTTATATGTTTACTATTATCAGAATCTGTACAATTGATACCGTTTTACAATTTTCGATAACTATGGACTTTGGATTGTGTGTTATTACATACAAAATGATTTACCCCAGACACATCTATCATTAATAAACTTTAATTATCATATTTTGTTATACAATGTTATTGAGTATTTGTGTTTATGGAAATGTATATTTTAATTGAGTTAAAATAGGAAATGGATACACTTTCTCTAGTTTTTGTGCTGTGAGAGTATTTTAAACACCGTACACGCTGAAAGGTTCACAGGGTAATATAACACGTGATATGATTTTTTATCATCTCTTTCCGGTTCAGTGTATAGTTTTTTCTTTCTTTTTTTGCTTGAAAGGAATCATAATAATTATACTAATATGGGATAACAATATAATAATATTAATTATAAGATGGTAATTAGTCTGAGTTTAAACTATGTGTTTAACCGGTTTGCAAAACAATAATATAATCAATTGATATAAGAATAATTGTTTAGTTAAATAATGATAGTATTTTTGTTAATTAGCAGTTGTATGTTATTGACACTGATTATACAATTGTTAGAGTAAAAATCATCATCATGATCATGTCAGCTGATAGAAACCGACTCAAGTTACGGGGGATGGAAGAGGCTACCCACCCACGCTGTGTAAAATAAAAAAATATAATATTAAAAAAAATATTAACACACAGGTTTAGTTGATTTCGTGTAAGATTTTAACTACAAAAGTTTAATGTTATAAGTTGTAATGGCAATTCGTTAATGTATATTTAATTAATACATTATAACTTGCTTTGTCCTTGCTAGTAATTTACATTGTTTTGTATTCTAATGTAATATATTCTGTTATTGTCATGGTTAATTAAGTTTAAATCGTATAATTTGCTGTTTTAAACAGACACGCTAAGAATATAAGACAAAATTAGAAACATTTTCCACAGTGTTTACAAATATTAATATTTAAAGTATGATAATTTACAGAGTTTGTATATGATAGTGTTATAGTTTACTCGTATATTGACAAGAGTCGAGTAAAGTGACTTACGATTGAACGCGGATTTGATTTCCGGCGGATATTTAAATATATGACATCATCGACGTCATCATGATTCAGAAAAGTGAAGAAAATTTTATGAATCCTTTTACTGACGTTAAAGTTTGTAACTGTTTTGTGGGAAATCATTTACGGTACTACAATAGAATCTCACGTAACGTCTCTGACTTATCTTGTGATAAATTTAAAATGTTTGGCAATGAATTGCACTAATTCTGTGTTAAGAACATCGTAAAAGCAAACAAAAAAGTCTGAGTTTGTTATGGACTCTTGTCAGATGATGGCGCGTTTGCAACCATGGTAGTTGAAGTTTGAGGATGTCTTGTAGAGAGCTGTATCTGATTCTAGTCTCAATAAAATTGGGCTATTCTGGCATATTTCTCCTGTCACGATGGTAATATGAATGAATTACGTGTATACTATTCGTGAAGTAGAATAACTTTTTCTTGACTACATGGCATTTTTTTCAGAATTCCTCAGTGCTTTGCATTACCCATGATTATGTGAGCATCAGGTATTAAATGTACATAAGTTATAGTTGTTTCGAGGCACTTTCAGACTTGTTCATATTTTTATTATTTTTGTTGGTTCGAACCACACCGAATGAGTTGACAGTATCTAAGTCTTGTAGTGTTTACATTATTTTTAAATTTGATTAAGAATTCTGTTACGGACGGCTGGCATTGCGCGAAACGGGCATTAACGAAACCGCACTTTGAGGGCCTGCGCTGTGTGTGCATACGCGGAGCCCCACCCCGCATTGCAAAAGATTCGCCAACATGACCAGATGGCGATCTCTCACAACAGTGCGTACGTCAGAGTATATTTAAGTAGGGATTTGTGTACCGTGTCCAAACACACTCTCTCTCTGATACGGTAACTTACCGTAACATTGCGTAGTTAGTTTGTGTTAATTACTTTTAGATTGTGTTTAAACTAGTGTTAATAGATTCCTGAGTCGTCCAGGCTAGTTCAGGATGCCAGTCATATTTTAAGATAAAATTTTGATTCTTTTTTATTTTATTGGCCTCGAGTTTGTCATTAGAATTTGTGGTTTATCAATTAGAATGCAGTGTACGGTCTAAAAAATATTTCTTAGTTATATTTATGTTTATTTTTTTGTAGAGCTCTCTATCGGTCCGGTGTAGCTTCCGCTTTTGACTTATACCCTGGCATTATGCTCTGTTCATCATAATATGAAACTTATATTCTAGTTTGGCACGTTGTAATACTTCACTGCAAGAGTGTTATTTTAAATCAGAAGATTCTGTAAAGGTTTACGGGGATATATCGCGTTTAATAGTTTCATAATAATCTTAAAAACCGAAGTTTACTTTTAATTACTGAGCATATGTTTGAAAACAAATGTAAAAAGACAACTAGAAGAGATATATAAATCAATTAACTAGCTTTTAGCGAGTAAAACATTTTTAAATTAGAGTACTAGATTGTCTAATGCTATTAGAAGAAGCCGTAAAACAAGGTTATGAATGAAACTCTCCTTTTTTAATGTGTAATACAACAATCATAATAAAATTGAGCTATATATTAATGGACCTATTTTTCTAATTCATTTAATCTATTCTTTTTTCTATATTCGCAAAATGTTTGTATCTATAATTTTATTTTATTGTACATTGTTCACCATGCAAATTACCTTAATAAGTGTGTATTTATGATTTATATTTACTATTAAGAATAAAATTAATTTCGCTTATCAAATTTATTATAAATACATTTTTTGAGTAGTTCATGTAAGAAGCGCCACTTTCACAATGCTGATTTTTGCTTCAGGTTATTTATGGACGCTGTAGATTTGTAATTACAGTACAAATGAGGCATTCCTCTCAATCATTCACTCTTGTCAGGGCGGTCGTAGTCATGCCCCGGTCGGTTCTGGTGACCCGCTGATCTCACTAGGTGTCGCCATGTAGCTCGGTGTTAGGCGAAGTGAGAGTATTCATTTATGGAGTTTTTAGTGGCAGGTTTAATGAGATCTGTCCACCTTGTTGGAGCTGGTTCATGAGATCTCTTGTTTTCCACTTAGCTTTGCTTTTTTCAGATACATTTATCCTTTCGATACAATCAATATATTTTTCTTATAGACAAAGTAACTGTTTTCTGTGCAGTAATCGTAAAAAGCAATGATTTGTTATAAATTGATTATTTAGGTACATTAAGAAGATCTTTGGTACAGTATTTGAAAGTGTTACTTTATCGTACTATTTTATATATAAATATAGTGCATTCCCGAATGCTAATATCAATTCATAAATATGAAATAAAGTTAATTTACGAAGTTTTTTTCTTTAAAGATTTATTAAAATTCACCTAATAATACGTGTATATAATAAGTTGATACGAATGTTTCTTTTATCACAGGAGAGCAGAGACAAGTCTTAAAAGGTGTCAATGGAAGATTTTTGTCGGGACAGCTTGTCGCCATCATGGGTCCCTCGGGTGCCGGGAAAAGTTCATTGCTCAACGCTATTTCTGGATACAGGTGAAAATATTGTAGACTCGATTATTAATAGCAAGATAATAGACATCTTTCGGATGAGATCCGATGCATATTAGTTATTCATATTATTTTATACGCATTTTATTATGACAGATAAAGAACTTCAACTCTACCCTATGTCGTAGAGCAACCTTGTCAGTGTTTTAAAATTACGGTATAGACGAAAGCATCCCTATTGTATCGAGACCAGCGGTCAAAAAAACCTTGTCGTACTAAACGCAAGAAGTCAAGCGCTTCGGGTACTGTCCATTTTCTAGGTAGGCCTTGACCTTCCCTACTGCCTCGATTTCGCGAAATCTGCAAATCCTTTTATTCTCAATTAAAAAGGATATTTGAAATTTTTAATAAACATTCACAAAGTGATTTTATTGAAAAGTTTAAGTTGCAGTTTTTTTGTCATTAACAAATACTGTTTACTTTTGTGATGTGCCTCTTTACCGGGTTGGAGATAGCGCGGTGTAAGAGTGGCTTAGTCTAAAATATTTCACAATAGTCTCTTTTACCTTGGTTTAGGCCGTTCTAAAACGTAACCTCGATCAGTTCAGTTCTCTCGAGCACTGCCATTATTGGATTATTACGGTTCAGTGATGTACACAAGATGTACTAGGTTTCATCATATGATTATTTGAATACATATTTCTAATACTTTGGCATAAATTTAAAAACTTCGAAATAAGCGTTAAGTATACTTTCTCTTGTAAAGGAAGCGTTGGTTAATAAAAGTTGACAATATGTATGAGTTAAATGAACATAAACTTATGTTATGAACAGATCAGCTGGCGTAACTGGCGAATTGCTCGTTAACGGGCAGCCGCGCAACGAGCAGCGATTCCAGAGGTTGTCGTGCTACATCACTCAAGAAGATTTGCTTCAGCCATACCTCAGCGTAAGAGAAGCATTAGACGTCGCAGCCAGTCTTAAACTAACAAAGGGAGCAACTGCACATTCAGAAGAGATTTTACAAGAGTTGGGACTCTTAGAACACCAACATACAAGAACAGACCGATTATCAGGCGGACAAAAAAAGCGGTATGATATAATAATAATAAAAATAATTGCTTTGTTGTCTATATATCAATTATCGTGTCTAGTAGGTTATTTATGACGCCTATTTACTAGTTATTAATGTGTTTTTTTTATCTTTACTAGATTTTTCAAAGTCAAGCGCGGTTTAAGATATATGTTGTATCCAACTTCTTACGGGTAAAATTGACCGATGGAATTCTTGAAAACTGATGCTGAAAGGAATGTTATCCCTTTTTTTACTTCAATCTCTTTGCTAGCGAACTTTTACAAGCGATAATAGTTCCAACATTTAAGATGTAAAAAAGAAACATTTCAATCATATCATAAAGCTTTGATAGTGCTGCTGTTGATGTAATATTCCTTCATTTAAACGTAATTAACTAATTTAACAAGTCTGAAAAAAGAAAAACTTTAATTCGCTCCTTTAAAAAAAACTATGGCATTATTTGCATTTAAAGTTCGTTGGCGTTAAAACTACAGCACATGTTAAGTTCAACGTCTCCAATGAAATCGTTCTTAATTAGACAGCTTGTAAGGACAATTTATGATGAATCGGTTCGCGCTAAGAATTAATAACTCGAATAATGTATTCTTAACGCGAACGAACTACATTTAGTTATCAGCTTTTTTGTTATGATTCAGGCCTTCACTCAGAGAAGGTACTTTTCTCAATCTACTTCTTAGGCTTAGTGCTAATGTGTTATTGATAGTGCATTGAAAAGATGAAAGGAAATTATAAAGTTATAATGGTCGCGTATGGTGAAATATTACCCACCCACTTTCTGATAGATTATATACCATATCAACCCCTGAATTATTAAAATTTCACTCTATCAGATTTTCATAGATTTCTTACATTTGTCATTTGTAAGTGTCGGAATGTGCGGCATGTTAATGAGATTATCACTCATGCTCAACGTCGTTTTTTGCATTTAAATTTTGCAGCCATTAGAGAACTTAAAGAAATATTTTAGTTCACCTTAAAATGTCAGTTTTACAATTATTTAAGTAATTACAGAAAAATGCCACAATGCCAAAATTGTTCTAAAGCATTCGCAATAACAGTTTCGTAATTTTATCTCGATCAGCGACCCATTAATGTTGCAATGGTAAAAAAGTGTCCCACTTTACTTGTCGATCCCTCTCAACGCCGTGTTTCTTAATAACAAGCACTCGCAATAAAACATTAGCAACTATTGATGCACACTATCGTCCCGACATCCGTGTTATAATGATATATTACACCTTACCATATTCTAATGTTATTTCAAAACACAAAAACGTCTCTGCGTCATATCACTCACTACTGAGGATAGAAAACGTTTTTTGAAAAGTTACTTTATTCCACAGGGCGTATTACCGAGAATATCCTATAGAATACAAAAAGTCTAAAGTTAGGTAATAAAATGAAAAGGCTAGAGAATTTATACGTTTTTATCAATAATTCACGCTTATAGGCAAAGCACTTGATCTTGACTTAAGCGATGAATAGTCCTACGATGATACATGCTTGCTCCCAAAATCTGTTATATATATATTACAATTTTGTTTACAATATTTATGTTCCAAGTATATTTTTATTAGTTATTTGTGTTTGCTATGTTGTAGTTACCTCTGAGTTATAACTGTCCTGTATTACTGTAAATTTATAAAATAAAAAATCATAATATTTATATTCATTGACTGAGTTAAGAGTTATTTATTTGTTAATAAACTTTGTAGAAGTTTCTCGTTCTGGGAGAAATTGGCAGTTAAAATCGCTTTAATATATTTACGATAGTAGTAATACTATTTGTGGAATTCAATCCAAAAGAAACGTGTTGCTTTTAACCAAACACTCCACTTTAATAAAAGCCAGAACATGATTCATAGACCTATAAAATGGAGTTTAGTTCACAGTAAGACCTTAATAGGGAACTGGCTGGACGTGTTATTTTACTTTTTATTTCTAAGACTTTTAATTGTTATTGTGGTGTTTATGTTAATGCCTGAAAAGTAATATACCATTACAGTTACAATCTTGTGAAATATATTTGTACTTACTTATTTCGAAGTCTTATTTCTAAGCCCTGAAAAGGCATTCTTTGCATACAGTCTATTATTATTAGCTTTTAGCTACACCCCCGGACAAATTAGGGCATAAAAAATCAGAAAAACAGCAAATTTTACAAGAAAATTTGTCACTCTTTTCCAATACAAGCCATAGATTAAATTTAAACAATAAATCTAAGCAGTCAAGCAATTGGCGTCAATAAAAGTTAAAAAGGCGTATCAGTATATAATAAAAAAATATATCTTCTGTGAACGTACTTTATTTCTAAAACCGAAAAAGGAAATGTATCTTTGTATCTGCAGTTTACTATTAAGACATTAATAAATTTATCGCTTTAAAATACGTTTTATATCTTTCTTCTTATTTAAATACGGACAATTACTTTTGACAGCACAAATTCTATCGGGTCTTAGTTATATATAAAAAAGCAACCAATGACTTCAAATTTGAACCGCACCCTTTGTTATAGGTTATCGATCGCGCTGGAGTTGGTGAACAATCCACCAGTATTCTTTTTAGACGAGCCTACTAGTGGACTGGATACAGTCACCACAGTCCAGTGCGTGAAACTACTGCGGCAGCTGGCCAGACAGGGCAGGACCGTAGTCTGTACGATACATCAGCCCGCCGCCTCACTCCTAGAGCTCTTTGATCAGGTACGTTTATTGGATACGAGGCTAAAGTCGACAACGTTTTACACTAGTCTCACTTGTTTAAGGTTATTTTTTCTTGTTACCGAGCCTAGAGGCTTAGTTACGTAGTCAATTGAAAGTCGTAGAAACTCAAACCTTCGCCAGGTCACCAATAAGTGCCCGTTGACACTTAATGAAATTAAATAACGATCTAGGATAAAACAAAAACTTGCACTGAGCAATGCTTAAAGCTTATTTTTAGAAATCATTATTCAAAAACATTATCAGAGAAAAGAGATTAGTTTCTCAGAAAATAAATTCTATGATTATTTGTGTTTTTATTTGTTATGATATTCGTATATAATTACATTCCTAATATGTAGTTCCTAAAGATATGGGCTGATATGACGACATGTGCAGTGGTAGCCCAGTGGCAGGAGACTGAGATATATATTGCTGGTAGGTTGTATTATATATTGCTATATTGCTGATAGGTCGCGGATTTGATTCCCGCGATACAGTCTTATATTTGTGTTTTTGTTCAGCGTAACGTTATATTAAAGCAGTGTCCTCTGCGTACTACAAAAACACATTGCGCATGCCAAGCCGCCTGCGTGGTGATTATGGTAATTCCCCCCATAGATGTCTTTGGAGGAGGTCTAGGTCTTGAGTGGGCGTCTGTGGGCCCTGTACGAAGACCACGATATGAGAGTGACTTCTGTGAGAATGGACATGTTCATGCTAGTTAACAGCTAAATAATTAAATAATGTTTATTTAACCTAGTTTTAAAACATATGAAGTTCTCATTATCACTCTCTTTAAGCTAAATTTTATTATAAGACTGCTTTTAATTAGGCACTTATTATGTAAAATATTAATTAGTCATTGTATATAACTAGCTTTGGTTTTAGTTGTAGGTCACTGGGTAAAGAGTCATAACTGATAAGAAATGGAGAGCGGGTCACGAGTATTCAAGGTTACATAATCGTTTCGCGTAATTCAATAATAGAAGTAAACAGTAACAAAATTACAATTTAGAAGATTTGTATATTATTATAAATCAAAAAGATTCAAAAGTTACAATTTTTACTACAGGGTTACCACTTATTTTGATTTATCACAGAGAAAAAGTATTTAGCATTCATTATAAAATGTCAGTTATAAAGGCCACGGACGGGCAAGCACAGCGTAAGACAACAATGGTTGAATTTGTTGGAAGACGTTTGATGAAAGTTACTCCAAACTGATCCTACTGGAAATCTAGGGTCTATTATCAGCAGTGGATGTCCTATGGCTGAAAAGTTAATGATGATAAAAATCAAAAAAACAAAACAGAGTCAAAGAATACAAAATGCCATTCTGTCTTAGAAGCTCTTGTCTGCGAATCTCGCGAGGCATACTAGATACTAGTGTAAAATTCTGGAACGTGACAGGCAAAGGATTTCTGAATTATTTTTAAGCTCCGAAGGTATATAACAAAACGCAGAGTGCTTTCGCGGCTGCATTGATCTTTAGAGAAAGAAACTTACCCCGAAATAATATTACTAATAGGAGGTTGTTTATTCGATCGCAGATAAATATTTAATGTATAATATTTTATATTTTGTTACAGATATACGTTCTTGCAGATGGCCGGTGTATTTATCAAGGCGATACAGAGGCCATGGTTCCGTATTTACAAAGCGTGGGGCTACCTTGCCCCAGACATCACAACCCTGCTGATTTCGGTTAATATCAATAAATCATAAGAGTATTATAGATTTAGTAATCATCAAAATTTTATCCAATGAATATAGTTGCCATCTTGATGTATGGTACATATAGGTATAGTTGTCATCTTGATATAGGTACATTGTTGAATATCTAACAAATTGTACATATATCTTCTTATCACCATTTGAGCCATAGGATGTTCATTGCTGAACATAGACCTATCCCTTCAATAAGATCGGGAAGCGAACTGCATCGTTCATCATTTTCCAACTTTCCAACACTTAGTGGGCGAAACTTTGTTGTCAAAGTCAAAATTGCTTTATTATATAGGTTCACTACAATCATCTATATTCCTCAGCTTAAAATTAAGTTTACATAATTTCGTAACGCACTACCTACTGAGAGAAACTACCAATAAACTCGGGATTTGTAATTTTGTTTTGATAATTGTATAAATAATTTTTTTTCTTAAATTTAGAGTACTTCATGTACACAAACAAAAGAAACTTTAATCATGCTTTAATCGTTTTTCAGTTATGGAAGTAACAGAAAATCCACAAAACATAAATTTACTCTGTGAACAAATTCACAACGGCAGGCTATATAAATCATCTAAACTAGAAAACCCTACAATTGAGCCAATTAACAATTTGGAATTGAAAATCTGCTATCAAGCAAAAGACGAAGCGGGGGAAACAGAAATAGTTCTATCAAATGAAAAATGTACTTACAACGTGAACCAATATGATGTAAAAGATTCCATGACGTCACTATCGACCCAAGTTTCTATAGACAATTCTACGTTAGCGTGGATGAAAGTACAAAATACTGATCAGGGAAAATACCCAACAACTTATTTTGAACAGTTCTCTATACTCCTCCGACGAATGTTAAAACAAATATCCAGAAATCGACAAGGTAACAAACTGGATATTTATATCATTTTACACATTTTGATTTAATTATTCCCTTTTAACTTTGTTGCTAATATTAAGAACAAATTCTTTACAATTTTGTATTTAAAGTATAATGATTGATTCACGTAGGTACATACCAAACTAATGTATAGATAATGTTGATGTATCTTTTTGGGAGTATATACATGATTTACTCAGTGTGATTGGAAATAGGTGTAAAAGCATTATAAGTAATTGTATAGTACACCCTATCAAAAAATCAATGGCTTTTGAGACTGGCATTACGTGGTTTAAAAAAGACAAAATAACAATGAATGTGTGATATTCAATTGTTCACATTAGTGCTTCGCAACCTTTTCTCATCTCTCATTCTCATCTTTACTACAATTTCGCGTCACACCGGAAGCTAATTTCGAGAGATGAGTGAAATTGTATCCGACATACGGTACACCGATTGCGCAGTACTGGTTTACATAATCGGACTGGTGTCAATTTCCAGTGTTCCAAAATTAATATATATGTATATATATATAAATATTCATTTAAAATTATTGTTTTTAGCGCTATGGATCCAAACCTTCCATCACATGATGTGCGGCCTGTTGATAGGAATCTGCTTCTTCAACATGGCGAACGACGGCACACAGATGTTCAATCACTTGAAGATGTGTGTTGGTCTAGTGATATTCTTTGCTTATACGCAAATTATGGTTCCGGTTCTTGTTTGTGAGTATACAATAAAAATTTATTTTGAGATAAATTTTATTCCAAAAGAGCAACAGTTAAGTTTCTTGTCCCCTCTTTTCAGCAGATTAGCATTCCAAGCCGGAAGCATCTTTATACTTCTAATGTTAAAATAATCGACTACTCAAAAATACATTTAGTAAGAATATCCTTATTCAAGTAGGCATTCTACTTGAATAAGGATATTTTTAATTGAATTTTGAATTGTACTGAAACTTAGGCCGTGCCGTCCAATCTTGTTTACTTCACGGTAACATTACGGAAACGAAAACAGTCATTGTTTTGTGTAAATTTAATGAATGTTCTGATATATATAGTGTATGTGCTCAGATTGAACAGTTACTGAGATAGGGCATGTAGTGAAGTAACATTAATGACAATTTTCATCAATAACAATATCATAAATTTACTATTTTATAAAGAAATAAATGGTTTTTACTTTTTATAGCTTATTCTGCCAATATTTGAAACATAATTTCGATGTATGCAGACAAAACAATGTACAATAACATATATATATATATAACATATAAATATAAATAACTAAAACGTGTCACAGTGGTGTAAAAAGCCGGTGCCTGTAATTACATTTGAGCAATGAAGATTTTTGATTACATATCAAAATAAATTTAAAACTAAAGGAAAATGAGCATATTGACAACTAGAATGTAAATGGTTTAACAAGAAATTTAAGTAAGATAATACTAAAAATTGTCATAAATCTGAAGATTTAGTAAAAATATGTCGTGTTTTAAACACAGGTTTAGTATTGACGAAGCATAAATCTACATCAGCGAATTCTGTGCCATATAAAACGTTCTAATGCAATAATGGCATGTTCAAGATGATTTGGTAGGTATTGAAGTCAATTGATGATTTTCCTTTTAAAATTTTCAGATCCTCAGGAAGTGAAGCTGGTAAAGAAAGAACATTTCAACGGCTGGTATAGTCTGTTGCCGTACTACGCTGCGCTGACCGTGTCCAAGTTACCGGTTCAAGTGACTCTCAACACTGTGTTTTGTACCATTGTCTTTTTCATGGTTGGGGTGCCATTCGGAGTGGCGAGGTTTATATGCTTCTGCCTCATAGCGAACGTCGTTTCCCTAACCTCTGAAGGCCTGGGCATGGCCATTGGATCAATCTTCAACGTGAGAGTAAGTTTATTTATATTTTTAATTTAAATTAATATTTAGATTATCTCACCTCATAATATACATGGTTAGAAAGTGTTACTGTTTTGGTATGTAGGACAGCGTTATTGTATTTCAGTATATATGACACTATTTTTGTATTAAACCTGGTTAGGTCTATGCTAGTACTTTAGTCGAGTAGCCCAAAAATAGTTCGCCCGTACGGTTCTGATTTCACGGATTTGTTTTTAGGGCATCTAGTTCACCCCAGTAGTAGGAGGGACTTTATCCATCTTTTAATATATTTTTTTCACTATTTCGTTTTTATTTTCGTTCTCTTCTTGTATCCACTACGAATTCTTTTACACTGTCATCTGTATTTATTCACAGTTTCTTACATTCCTTTAATCTCAAGATATCATAGCTGTTATTATATCACAGTAAAATTTATTCATCATTAGTAATTTAGATCCTTATTATGTATATTGTCTACATTTACAGTTTTACAACCTTCGTTTCGTTCTTTCTGACCTCAAGTTTTATTTCTGTTTACCTCTTGTATAATTTTCTTGCAATATCCCAAGAACGTCGGGCGACATTCATCGTTACCCAACAGGGAGGCAATGGCTCTATTCAATCTTCTTGCCTAGCTCTGGCATTTCAGGATGGATCCTCAAAACTGGACAGCAAAGGATTACGTGCACCATGGTCTGATCCATTACTACGTCACCGGTAAACGAGGTACTTTCTTTGAGATCCAAGAATCCCTAGTGCCCTGTGAACATCTGGACTAGAACCGTGTCCAGCACGATTTTACGGAGCGTATTAAAGGCCGACTAGACGTACCTCCTGTTCTATTCCTCTACTCGGGTACAGTTTACATATGAGTGGTGTTTAGCAAGATGAACAGCTTACAATGCAATGAAGTGAATAAACTAAAAAACGGTGTTTTATCAGAGGGTTATGTCATAGATAGTGACAATGCATTTCCCTTAAAATAATGTTTATTTAAACCTTTTTCAGATAATTGATTAATGTTACAGCAAAAACTTTTTCATTATTATTTGTCGCGGGCTAAAAGGATAGTAAAAAATGCTTTCGATATTCTAGCTCCAAAATTTTGAATGTTCCAGAAACCGATGCTCTATTGTCCAGACAACGACATTTTTACGGCAACTACTGCTCTGGCCTAATTAGACAGGTTTAGACTTGTCTAAATTACTCTGTACTCGACTAAAATACTAGCATAGTCTAAAGTAGGCTTTACGGTGTATACGATAGTGTTATCGTCTTCTACATACTATATTTAGAACAGCATTATCGTGTACCGGTATCTAAGACAGTATGACTGTGTTGCCAATATATAAACGCGTTAGCTAGTGAAGTTACCACAGAATAGGATTTTACTATTCTAAATTCTTCGCAAATATTTAGTATTGAAAGAAGTTAATAAGTGTAAATTAGTCGCCGCGTTGTCGTTATAGCCTTTTAACGCCCACTGCAAGGCTTAGGCCTTCACCAAAAATATCTATGCGGGCATATACCATTATCGCTACATTTGGAAATTGGGTTGGTGATTGCAGTGTGGTATAATTAATGTGTAAATTATCTAAGATTGTATCCTCGGTATTCAATTCGCGACCTACGATCGTTTTAGTTCTCTATCGCTGTGCTACCATTGCTCAAATGTGTAGACTATATTATTAATATAACGTTATTCTAATTTCGGAGATGGCGACATATTTCACCAATGTAAAATAATAGTTCATTTCTAAAGACTAACTAAAGGTCAAGTCTGTTACCTCTGGATGTAGACGTGTACTGTATTTTTTATGGCTCCCATTATTAGGGGATCTTGTTCTCCGCTATCTCGCTTAGGGACAGGGAACTTACAATTATTAATTAATTAATTCACATTCTTATATATTTCTTTACACCACATTCCATTTTCTTAAAATCATTCATTTGGTCTTCTAACATACTTAAGATGATGTCACATATTCATCCATTTTAGTTTCCTCCTTTTCATCACCTTTAATCCTTCACCTCTCGTCTCAAATGTCACAGGTTGGGTTTGTTAAACAATTTTGACTAATTAAATTTGCAGATATTACCACAATTGATATCACATTTTATTTTATTTATTCTAATGTTTTGTTTACAATTCTAATTTCTTCCTATCTTTGACTGTTTTTTTTGTACATTGCTTCATTTCCCTTACTTGATATCTAATTTTTAAGTTTCATTAATTATCAATTGCTACTTTTACAATCCTCCTGCAATAACTGAGAAAGGATTAAAACTGAATCGTCGACATTTCAGAATGGGTGTGCTATTGGACCGGCCGTCATCGCGCCGTTCCTCGGCTTGGCGATATATGGCTTCGACTTTGCTCACCGCATCCCCTTGCTAATGACAATTATTATGAAGACGTCGTTCATACGATGCGGCGTCGTCGCCATGGTCCTCACAATCTTCGGTTTCGGCAGAAAACCACTCGAATGCACAGACGTATATTGCCATTTTGCGAAACCAGACGTTCTTCTTAAGTATCTGGATATAGATAAGAGCTCATTATGGTATGAAGTAAGCATAATCGTTGGTATTATGATAATCTTTAGATCTTTATGCTTTGCCGGCTTAAAATGGCGGTTTGCAACATGATTTGAAGTGAAAAAGCAGAAGAAATTATATGTGATAAATTAAGACTTACCCACAGATCCATTCTTTATTTTATGGTTTCGTGTTAGGAAATGAACGAGGGTGTTTCGTAAGCCAAAGATACAGCTTCGAATATCAGTTTTACGACTGATGTAACTGTGAGGATTTTTCAGATATAACAGTGCAGTTTTAATAGGTTCAAATCTAATGACAACTGTGTATGCTGAGTTCAAATAAAACCGAAGAAACAATATTCATAAATCCGATAATTATAGAATTGTAATTTATCATTAACAATGGTTAAAACTTTTGCTTTAAATGACTAAATATAGGTTCAACAGTAATATTTCTTTAAGTAAGTCAATAAGATGTTTGTGATATTTTATTAATGAATAATATTTAAAATTAATAAAAGCTTCTTATAGTACGGTCAAATCAATGCAACGCTATCTAAATCGTCGCTAACGTTTTAGTTAGCGTGGGGAGGGGGAGGGGGTGGTGGGAGGTATAAAAATAAAGCAAAATAAAATATTTGTTTATTTTTAGATACAAGATATTTAAATTTTTTGTGAATGAATTCCAATGTGTATTATAGTGAAAAAATATTATTGTTATCTAACCTCAATTTACAGATTAATATCAGAAATTTCAACCTATTTTTGTATTATGTGACACTTGAGGTGTTTATATATACATAAGAATGGAGTAACCAGCTTATTGCTTATTGGCATTTTTGTCAAGTAATTTACAATATATTATGAAATTTATTTAATTAATTTGACATAAAAGTGAAAATAGTTTTTTCAAACATACAGAGGCGTCTTTAATCCACATATATATCTTTTGCAATCATTGTGACCCAACGCCCTCTAGCAAGCAAGCGGTCAAACCGATATAGGTACAAATGTTAATGTATCTAAATAAATGTAAATGGTAAAAAAAATAGTTTGATTAAATCCCGGATTTGCAAGTTGAAGTGGCAATGTGCAGGCAACTCCCCAACGGCTGTCCCGCAGTACAAATAGCCGTTAGGGCCTTAAGGTTCTCGAGTGAAGATCAAGGATCGCTAAGCATGGTGTCTATATATAGCCATTGTGGGTGGACATTCTTACATCCAAGCTTGCTAAGGTGATCAGAGGACGCAGGGTGCAGGACAATCAATCGGTCGTATTTTTTTTTTGGGGAAGCCATTGTCTATACTAGGACAAGGAACAACTCAATGGATGTCTTTCGGCTAAAATAATTATGATGATTACTTAATACAACATTTACATAATCATTGATATAGACAGGGAAGCGCTGCGGCTTGTTGGGATTTTACAACAGTGAATAGAGATAAAAAATAAGAGGTACATGAGGTCTTATATCAAACTTACAATATCTATCAAACTTATTTAATCTAATTTCAACCTCACGTCTATAATAAAGAGTTCAATGTCAGTTGAAGCTAGGTAAACAAAGTACTATGAGAGAAAAAAGGTATGAAACGGACCCTCCTGGCCTAACACCATTGCTCCCTATGCATCATAAGTTAAGCTCTTCATACATACACAAAAAATCATTTATACATTTCACAAGCTTAATGAATTTAGTGAAAAAACCAAGTTCACTTGTATAAACATATTCATAGTGAGTATTTATTATGTGTAGATTAGATTATTTAAGAAAACTGATATCTTAGTGAATAATCACAAATAATAAAAGCATGTCACATTTTTTGTACATATGAAAAGGCGTTAAAATTTAGGGGAGAATTTTGTGATTGTGGTTTTAATGTTTAATACATCCTACAATTATTTCAGTTATAAACAGAAAAAGAGGCTAGGACAAAAACTTAGTCATTTTAATGCAAAAATTCTAGACATTGTCCTCTTTGATTTTGTAATAATTTATTGCATTATTGTATAAACAATATTAAGTAGATATAAAAACAGGTCGTTTTTGTACTTTTTTAATAAAAGTCATAGATTTTACTTTCAAGTTTTATTTGCCTTCATCTAATCATTAGTTATAAAAATAAAATATTTATAAAGAAATAACCTGTGATTTCACTTTCTTCCACTACCTTTATCCCTTCTCTTCTTGATGTGCTTCTTAGTTTTTGTTTTTCGTTTTTCTGCTTTTTCGTCTTTGACAGCCTTTTTTCTTGCTTTCTTACTTTCGGGAGACTCATCTCTTGGGCGTGCACTATTTTTGAATTTCCCTTCTGAAATATTACAAAAAGTAGGCATTGTTTCAATGTTTCCATTAGCATTAATGACAAAAAACGAGATGTTATTTGGAAATATTATTGAAGAGTAACATTTAGAGAAAGAGTGCATGTCTTGAAGTAAAATAAATAAATTGAAGCAACTTGAGAAGAACCTAATCTACAGCAAGTAACCTTAAACATTCTAATATTTTTAGGAACAGAGAACACTGGACATCCAAACTCTTTAAATGCATCATCCAATATACATTTCTGAATTTCTGTTTCAATGATAAATACAGAGTGATTGGTTGTAGGTGTAAAAGCTTTAAATGTGGTGAATTTATAGATCATTTATCTATTAAGTAATGTACATTTAGTTTTTTTTTAAACCATTGATATAAAACAAATATTAATTAATGTTTACTTTCTGCCCAAGAAGACTTTGTACTGTGAGAAATTATGCACGGCCCGTTGCACTCTTCTTGAAAAAATAAATCCAGAGTGTACACTTTATGTAGAATGTTTAGAAATAGGTGCTAGTAAAGGAGCTATACCTATCATCCCTTCAAAATTTATATATTTACACCACCAATCAACCACCCTGTATACAAATACAAAAAATATTGCCAACTATACAAAACATGTTTGGTGTCCCCCTATACTTGTGACAGAAGACATTGTTTTTTTCTGTCATATATATTTAATTATTATGATGTATAGTAGTGTCATTTGAAGTCAATCAAAACCAAAAAGATGTATTAGGATTATTTTTGGTTTATGGCATAATGATTAAGTCAATGTATATACGAAATTTATTTTGTAAATAACTTTTAATTATTAACACAATAAATCGATCAAGCAATATAGAAAGTAGTACTTCTACTTCTTAATAAATAAAGGTAAGAAGTGAATGAATTAAAAAGTACAATAAAAGAAATTCTAAGAATTGTAGGAGGCAAGGCATTGTTTAAACTAACAGATATTGGGTAACGGCAGTTTAACAGAAGAAGCTTAGCTGGAGTTTTTACGCATCTTCTTCTAGCGCTAAAGCTTTTCAAAGTTTTGATGTTAATGATGTGAGCCAGGTAATAGCGACCATGCAAGTTACCCTTTTGTGTGCCCTTGAGTTGAAAAGCTAAATGGGTATTATCAATGTGTGACAGTTCAAGCAGAGGTCAAAGGGGCGCTTGACACCAATAACTTTGTGGAGTGTCCACTGAAGTGATCTAAGAGCTCAGCAGCCAACTAATCTGGTAAAATTGTGGCATGTAGTGACCAGAGTCGAGGTTTCACAGCAGCTCCCTGGGAGCGAGCTTCGCTACCTACGCTATTCAGTGACTGCCTGCGACTTTAATTATGTCTTCGATCCACCTATTGGGGGGCCCACATATGCCGCGTCTGCCGGCTCATAGGCGTGGAGACTTTTACTTTTATTGACATTTACTTACGTTTCTCATCGCCTCCTTCATTTGAACTACTATCGGAACCTGATTCTGATTCCTCATCATTTTCATTCACCTTATCCTCTTGCAAGATCTCAGGTTTGTCTACAGTTCCGGTAAGATCTTCATTGAAGCCAGCAATTTTTTTATAAGTTAAGTCATCTGCATCACCTGTTTTAGCTTTGTTTATATCACGTTCAAAGTTAATGACCTAAAATAGAGAAATTACATATTTGAAATAGTACATATTTAAAGTAAAGCAGGTGCTAGTTGCTCCATTTTGGCTGTGTGCAGCAGCTAAACAGAGACTAGGCTTATTGTAACAATAGAAATAAAATTTCTCAGCATTCCATGGAGCAGCATGTACATCTAGATGTACCAGGTACATCTAGTTGCGACACTAGGGGCTCAGTGTGGTGATGGGTGCTGAATATTTAAGGTCTTTTTGTAATGCATTAGCATCTGCCTACTGACCAGACTCCTAACTTATTAGTAAATTCTCTGTTATACCTTTTGCTCCTGCCTGCATCATATACAAATTTACTGTGAATTTTACTACGGCTATGACATAATACATTGTTTCAGAACAATTAATGCTAAATTTGTAAATGCTATGCAAAATTCTTTTTAATAAAAAAGATAATTTCATATGACTGTTTTTCTTCTACTTTATGTTATTAAATGTATCATAAGAGATTTCGTATTTTATTGTTTCCTTAAAATGTAAGTGGACTAAAAGCAATGTTTACATACATTCACTGTTTATAGACATGTAATTAAATAAAGTTGTGAGAATAATATGCTATCTTTAGATTAGATCTAATAAAACACTTTTATTTTACAAAAGAAAATTTACTTTTTAAATGAAGTAATATAATGTATGTATACTACTCAACAATATTTAGATTGTTTGATGATGTACAACCTTTCCTGGTTTTACAAGCTCTGATGAACTCTTTGTAAGCTTGCAAATCCAGTTTTCATAATTTTGTAGTAATGTATGTAATGGGAAATTAATACCCAAAACACAACTTTACATGAAGTTAATTTCATTAAAAATAGCATAATTTTATAAAATGTATCCTATATTAGTTATTTTTATGATCTATATATTAGTTATGCATAAAACTCACCTCAGTAAGCCTTTTAGGAATATAAACTTTTTTGAATGCTTCTTCTTCAACTTGTTCTTGTGCTGTCATTTCATCAAAATTTCTTGCAGCAGCTTTATCAGATAGTTTTTGTAAGCATTCTTCCAAATTGCCAACATTAATAGATGCATCTGTTATGAAATCAAAGAGCTCTTTCACTGTCAGTGTAGCAACACCTCTTTTTCTAAAGAAATCTGATATATTTGTACAGTCTTTCCTTAAAAACTCAAACGCATGGGGATGATCATGTTCCACTGACTGTGATACATCTATCACCACAATGTTACCATTATGATATAAAAGGTTATACTCAGACAGGTCAGCGTGTACTAATTTACAAATGTTAAACATTTTCCACATCATTGTTATGCAATCTCTATATAATAATCTTGCAGTGGATTGGGAAATTTCTACATCTTTAAGTTTTGGTGAAGGCCATCCCTTTTCACCCATAAAAGTCATCACCAATACATGACTACGGAGTATAATTGGCTCTGGAACATTCAACTCTGCATTATACATTCTAACAAGATTCCTCATTTCTTTTTCAGCCCAAGTCCGCACCATTTTGCGAGGGTTTGATCTACAGTAACCATTCCTAAAACGGTACTCCCCAGAAACATATTTGTCTCTGTCTTTAAAAACTAAAATTGATGTTTTGTATATTTTTACTGCATAATCTTTTCCATCTTTAGATGTTGCATGATAGACATTAGCTTCTTTTCCAGTTGATATACAACCATTTATTTCATTAATAATGCCTCTATTGAGTAGTTTGAATAAAATCATCTTGGTCCGCGGATCCATAACTTGCTCAGCTGTAGCTCTGTCGTGTTTGTCTTTCATTCTTATCCTCTCATTTTCTACTTTCCTATCGTTTAAGTCCAGAAATTTCTGTGCATTGTCAAAAAAACTTGGTTCATATTTATTGACATTTATTTTGTTCACATATTTTTTAAAAAGTTTTTCACTTGGCTGATATGTACTGAGCTTGTGTGATGGAGTTTGTGGATTGACATTTTCTTTTTTATACTTTGCTTGTGATGGATCATCAGAGTCATAGAAATACTCATCAGAATCCAGATCATCCTCATCTTCATCAAAATTATCACTGTTTTTGTGGATTATGGGAAGCTCAGCAAACTGAAAATATTATGATCGGATTTAAAACTTATATATAAATAAGCAAACACTATTTGCTCATTACAACAATAAAAACAATTTTTTTAACAGAATAACGGAATGAGAAAGACTAGTTACATTAACTTTTTAAAACTATGTTAGAAGCAATAAAGGTTTTTTAATTCATTTATTACATAATATTAATTAATTTGGTGAAAGTTGGTGAAGTAAATATTTTTAACAATTCATACCTAAAAGTTTTTGCTTAATAGTTTACTGAATGTAACTTTTTTATTTATCTTCAAGGTAGGAAAAAATGAATAAGTAATAAAATACACGCCACCGTGTTAAATTGAGGTTAAGTCCAATTTGTAGATAGACTTAAAGAAGAAGAAATAAATTTAATTGTGATAATTACTACAATGTCGTTATTAAATTTTTTGGGTGTTTTTGCAATAGATAGGGTGAAAATAGTAAGAATCTATGCTGCAGAATTTAAAACATTGTAAATGACTACACTAGTACTTACACGAACAGACTTTACTTTAAGAGATAAATCTTCTTCATAGTCACTAAACTGGCCTTCCGCCATTGTAATGTATTATTTTAAAAGAAAACCTTAATCAAGTTAATATTGCAAATGTTTATGAAATAAAACATACACATGGATATTGACATACGCTGACAATGTCACAGTGACATAGAACCGTCGACATTTCTTATTTGTGGTTTTGACTTAAGGCTTTAACTTCCGCAATATTTATATTTAAAACAACTATACCAGAAACATTTTAATTACATTAAACGAAATTATATCGCAATCATTTATAATAACATATATTATTTTACCTTGTTTCACATTATGGTTACACGGATTTGCTGTAAATTTGTTCAATCTATTCCTCAGAAGACCGGAAGTATTTTTCAGTTGATGGATACCGGATATATTAGCCATCTTCGATGTAGGTTATAAGGGCCGACAGCGCCTAAATTTAAAACAACAGATAGTAGAAATTTATAAATGTAAGTATATTGTAACAAAAGAAACAGAACTGTCTGTTGTGCAGGAAGATATAGGAACTATATTGTTTTTTTTTTAAACTTTATTTGTTAAAGACAGTTCTATTTTTATTATGACAAACGAAAGATTTACAACACATATAATTTTTTATAACCTAGGGATATATTTTTTATTTACAACATAGCTGTTTTCGTTATAAGAATAGGCAAATTAGTGTGTTATAAGCCCACAGATAGATTGTTGTATGTGTCGAAAGATTTCTCCAATGTTTCGGTTCGCATACATTCCACAATGATAAAGTGGACATCTTCCGTAACCCTTCTTTTTGTGCTATTTGGTGTTGGTGTTTTACTCATTGGTTATTTAAAAACCTAGTGAAATATGCCCTGACCGGAGTCCTAGGCCTGTCACAATATTCCATCTGCAGATTTCTGTTTTGACAAGCCAACATACATAGAATATGGGGTTATTTGAGATCGAAGTATTCTTTTTGTGTCTTTCTACGTTTTTATTTTATAAGGTACATAAATTAGCAAAATATGGTATAACTACATCGGCCACCTAAAGAGGAAGCTTCTTGGGCTAAACGGTCTACAAAGTCGTAACCGGCGATGAGCTGGAACTCACTGTAAAACATTGTTTTTATTCTAATTTACTCTCTGTGAAATATTTTCCAATATGTCGTAATCAACGGGATCACCTCTAAAACTGGGAGTATAGTAATGTAACAAATGCTGTAAGTTGCTTCACGAAACATTTATCAAAATTATATTACTTAACTTAATATTTTTTTCTTACTTATTAATATTGGAGTTTTATAAAAACACAAAATCAAATAAACAGATGGATTAAAATCTTTTCTGAATACTTGATTATTGACATTATTTACTTTTAACATAATTTATAAAATTGACAAATATATTTTGATCAAAACTTAATGATCGCAGAAATATGTGCATAAGAAAATAATTATGCAAACCGTGTCAAGAGTGTCAAGGTTTTACTTGATACCGTTATAATCACTATAAATCGTGAAATCCATTTTTTATTTTTTCATCGGTTTCTATATTTGATTTTCGTCTTCTTGGGCACTGCTTTACTTACAAACATTATGTGTTGTGATGAAGACTAGATGATTAGAATTAAATTCTTTTATTTCTGTTAATATAAAAACTGCTTTTTTTTAATAAGCTATTATAAAAAAAGTTACTCACCTTTACCAAGGTAAATAAGATTACTTCTTAGTATTATTAATAAAAAATTAATAAAAAACATCAACACATCTACATTGATGGTATAAGAAGTTTTATAGTTGCGTCGACGATGGTGTTATTATTGATGATGATTATTTACGGTTTTGCAAGGCATCTTGTTTTTTATTTAGTTAGTTTATTTATTTAATTTACTAACCAGATGAGGAACTTTTTCACTTCATTGTAAGTGACACGGTGCAACTTTTTTCATTGACATTGTTTTAGTAGGTAGAAAGTTGGATATGTTTAACCTAGATCTTATAGTAATTAAGATCGGGGACTCCCCCTGTCCTTCATCCCTGTCTGCCTTAATTAGCTACAATCAGTTGCCATTATCAAATTAAAAACGGACGTATATTATATGTGCTGTTACAGGTGATAACGCTGTAAAATTTCCAGACCACCGCCATGTCTGCATACATCATCTAATAGATATATAATTTGTTTTACTAGCTCTGTTATTGTGACAGCTGCGTCGACCTTAAAACAGAGCTCTGCAAAGTTAATAGTTTGAGCAGCTGATATATTCCGCTTACAGGAGAGAAATGTTGACAGTGTGTTTATTATACATACAGAAAATAAGCTATTAAAATGCATAAAGCCCGGAGGACTAGTCAAGTTAATCCGAAAATTTTATTATTTATTAGCTGACGTAATAGACGTTATCTACGAATATAATCAATTCGAACTGTCAAATACACAAAGTTACAATAGTCATTAGATTAATTTCAATTTTATTGCCATTACAAACTTCAAAAAAATTTGAATGAATTCGGTAAAGTTGTTTACTGTTCTGACCAAAAAACTTAAAAATAAAATAAAAATCCATTTTTACACAAATGACGATTTTTAAAATAAAAGAGTAATATTTACATACTATTTCAGAATGTACTTAGGCTGTATATCGCGTTAATAAATAAAATTAAACATTAATTTATATTGGTAAACAAATGACGAAGTTAAATTTTGAACACAATTTATGAGCTTCGTCAGCAGCGGTCATAACATCGTTAATGAAATAAATATGAGAAATTAAAGGGGGCGCTTAATTGAGGAATCAACCAATTCAATGTCAATTGATAAAATGCCCGCTATTAAGCTTGAAAATACTCGTACGTAAATTTTTCCTTGTTTAATATACTTATCTAATATTGTATAATAATGTTAGCGACTTTGGCACGTAACAAATATATTTTTAATGCGCTCTGCCCTTTGGAAAAATATTCGTAAAGTATTAATTTAAGCAGTTAATGTAGGCATCGAAACAAATGGCTGGTTAACATGGTGCAATGTTAAAAGATTGTTTATATGAACTGAACTATTCAAATTTTCTTGCACTTAAATACAAAAAATGCTATTGGAAGTTTTTTTTTCCATTTGATGTTTCAGCGCATTGAAGGTTTTGATTAAACGCTGACCCTCATTTTTTTAGTAGTTATGCTCGGAGGCTTTTTCGGAAGCCGCAGCTTTGGCATTTCGTGAAGCTACCAATTTAAAGTGTCACCGAAGGTAACCTTCGCCTTTGGGTATTCATATTAAAAAAAAACTACAAGACTGATACTCAATGACGCCGTTGTCAAAAATATCACAACTCTTCAGGTGATGAAAACAGAACGCGATTTGACAGATGAATATGTAATACGAAATAGTGTCTAAGTTACATGGATTTTTAAGCACCTGCGGGAATAATATCACGGATAGTTTCCACAGTCGCGCGGCGTATTAGTTATAGTCCTGTTTCACTTCAGCCCTTTCTTGAAGTCGGTCAGGACTCGCGGGCTAGCACGCCGCCTATAGAATATGAAGGTTCAAGTGGCAGTTATACTTGCATAGCATCATAGCTACGTATACAGACAGTCGCACTTATAATTGAGCGAACGCTCATTCGTTATTGTAACTACGCACCGAGAACGTAATTCCAAAGTTCTAAGCATTAGGAGGAAATATAAACATAGATTGAAGCATTTATTACCTACAATGATGCATTGAGTCATAAGATAATTCACTAGGAAAGTACCTTAGAATATACACGTATATTCCGCTTAAAGGAATTACTTAGTGTTAAGGAAAAAACGGTTACTGTGCACGTTGAGTTTTCGTATTTTTATTGCAGAGTTCATTTCCTTATATTAAGGATAATATATGGTTTTTTCATTGAGGCAGGTTTCTTACTACAGATACATAATATATATATATATATATATATATATATATAAATATAAAGTTTTCGTATATAAACATGTAGATATACAAGTTAGAGATTGGATTACATACTAATAAATTTGATGGTGACACCGTGAGATGACACCAAAGTTTTAATAGGGTGAATGTACAGCTGATTTGTCAGCAAAGAGTTTTAAATCGTTTACACTTAATATTTCGTATTACCATGTATGAAGTGATCACTCTAAAGTCCGTAATGTGAATTTATTATTTGGAATGGGTCAGGCGATTAATTTCTGGCACTATAGAATCTGCAGATGGTAAACAAATATAATGCTGCATGTAATAAAAAATTAGATAGTTAAATATATTTATTTTCACCTGTAGTAATCCGAAATTTGTGAACAGGTTTTCTTATAGTTTTATAATTTGGAAAGCATCCATTTTTGAATGTATTGTACCATACATTAACTGACTTCAAATACATTTACTCCTTTAAAGCTTTTGTACCTATAACCAATCATCCTATGCATGTTTCTAAGTTATTTGAATTATGATCAAACAACTGTACCTACCTTAGTTTATTTTCTTATTAACTAATTATTTAATAAGCGTTTAGGTGTACTTCCACTGTAAGCTTAATTTGTATATAATAAACGAATAAATTATCATACACGTCCACATGTATAATACGAAATTTTAGGACATTTTTCGGTTCAATATTTACAAACGTAAATTAAATAAAACAGGATGCTTTCCACGTGAAAATAAGAATGTGGTGATAAAGGCATGAAAGTAAATGAATATTTTAAAATTAATTCAAATTTACTATTATTTATAGAATTTATTCTAGGAGCTAATTATGAATAAACAGTTTGGTTCTGGGCGAACTATTTTGTAGAATTTTAACAAGTTGAGACTGTACAGCTGATCCAGTTCATGTCAAAAGTAGCCGCTAGGAAACTTGGACTTTGTCTAAGGGGTTTTAAAAAGTATTCATTTAAAAAATCATGGTTTGAGGTAGGACTAGAAGTATGGAGATACACAGAAGAACCAAAGTCACCGACGTAGCTCAACGAATTGCTCTTCTGTGGTGGTAGAGGTCAGGTCACTTATGGGTAGGCTCCCCACTACGTAAATCGGATACGTGCAGTGCAAGACAATCTTTTGGAGAGGCCTGTTCTTTGCGGCCGGTCATCTTTCGGCTAAACTGATAATGATGATTTAATAAAAATCACACCTGTCTACTTAGAATTTGTATTAGAAAATAGGTACATGTCATTTTTACGCCATAATGACGAACTTAAAAAAATACAAAGAATTTAATAAATTCCTCTCTATAATTTTCTTGATTATTGGAACGCTTCAAGAAATATGGAACCATAATGGTTTCTATAATAGGACTATAATTACATTGTTGCTAATTCATGGAAACGTGTCTACAAGCAGTCTTTATGTTCTAGCACTCGTCTGAATTTATAATTGAGATACGGTTTGAACTAACAACAGTTGGAAAATAGTGCTAATTCGTTTGTGAAAATTGAAATAGAAGTATATTAGCGAGTGTGGCCAGATATATTCGAAAATACTTATTAAACTTAGTCCTAAAATATCCAAGACATTTGTGACGTAGTATTGTTTGTATTGTATTAATGATTATTATTTGTCCAATGAGTATGATTATACTCATTGGATAATTTATGCCAGTCATTAATGTAACGTGCTGTTGTCGTTGCAACATATATAGGTATATCTATTTGATAACTAAGTTACTTGTTGAACGTTATAAAACATTCTTAAATATATATTGCGTTAAACAAATTTCTAAGAAATATGATACAAAGTTTTAGGACAAAGATATTTTTTATTTATAATTCGCGATACCGCCCGTAATTTGAAATCAATGCTTCGCAGACATTTTGGCTTGAAATTCCAAATTCAAGTTTGGTTTTAGCCACCTCCAGTATTTTTTAGCCAAAGAAGTTATGTTCTTGGTAAAAATTAACAGTATTTAATTATAAATACCGAGCTCACACACCACCACCACAGCGTTTTCGAACGCAGCTAATGCTTCTTCGCCATTCTGAAACGGTATTCGGTTAAGTTTTATTTTTGGGAAAAGACACTCACATGGTGCAAGGTGGGGACTATATGGCAGAGGGAACAAAAATTCCACAATTGCCATAGGCAAGTACCGGTTGGTTCATTTGGGTGAGTGCTGCGTTACATCTTGAGGACTGCCGTTTGAACATTGCTCAACAAATCAACATTCAATGAAATGACAGTGGTATACGGTTATGATTTTATTGCTTACAGTAACAATTGTTGCTAATTATGAGATAGATATTTTGTTAATTTTTGTAAGCAATACTTGGTAAGGAACCACCTTCTGTGAATACCAACCAAATTTGACTTATGTTTCAGGATCATGATAATATATCCAATATTTATGTGTGACAGTAACAAACTTTAGACACTACCATCGAATTTCAACATAATTTCACGGCATTCTTAAATACAACACAAAGCTTCTGAGCGCCTGCGATCTTGCAATATTTTAAATTTGATTTATACCAACGCCTAAGAATGTAAGGTCGGTTATAAGACTATCTTATCAAATCTATCATCTGCTGTACATCTTCGATGTTAGTTTCAGTAATCGCTATTGAAGGCTGTCTCCCTCTCTCTCTCTCTCTTCAGCTCCAAAGCTGCATCACCAAAAGTGAACAGAAGGTAATCATAATAAAAGAGCGCAATAAGTATCGTAAATAAACTTGTAAAGAAAATATCCTGGTGCTAAATCCAAAATGACGCTGAAACATAATTCCTAGGTTGTCTCCGATTTGTGAAAATAAATGACGACAAACGATGTAACGTATGTGAATAGGTTAGTAGAGTTTTGTTTTTGAATATTGAAACATTGTTTTTAAATATTCTTTGAATTGGCCATTTCTAAAAACATTCTGCTTCACCAACGTTTTTGATAAGACAACTACATTTTAATTTTTTATTAACTTTAGGAAATTACTATAGACATAGTTTTGAACGCGTGACGGAGTATTGAGTATTATAAAGATATTTTATTGGAATCCAAAAAGCAATATTCTTAATACGTGGTTTTATTTGGAATTACGGTTTAGTTTTATTGCCACTAATAAGCTCAAGCCTCCAACTCTTACCAAAAAAAAAAACATATTTCGTGAATTGTTATTTACCCCGTGTTTTGTGAAGTCATCACTCTTGTGGATTTTCGCATTGTACGACTTTTTGTTTTTAATACTATCATAGTTTTGTTCTAAATAAATATACTAAATAATACTAAGTTATTGAGGTATGGTTAGTTTTGTTCTGTAACTAATCAGAGTTCTGCTGATGGCCATTTTTTTGCTGTTGATTAACCATGTAAAAAAAGGTAGGTTTGTAATGACAAAGTAAATAATTAGGCGAGCGAAAAACTATGTGTCATGGTCATAGGAAATGCATTTTGTTGAAGCGGTTAACTTTTTAGACGAGGTAATGACTAAAAAAATATATTTATTCGAACTCTATTTTTAAAATATTAATTAAAGTAAAAATTACAGGAATTCTTCTTCTAACTTTTGTAAAATACGAATGACTTTTGAGGATTATTATAATTTTTATTTCTCATTTGAATAGTAACTTGTATACTTATGATAATGGGTATGAAATTGAATATGTAAATAGTATAGTCGCAAGGAACTAAAATTTCGAATCATCTTCGAGAAACGTAAAGAAACGCACGGGTCTATTCGTTTATAAATCTGCATCAATCGTAACTCTACAACTCGTAACCTTACGAAGTGAATTGACGCCGAGCGAGGTATTTAAGAAGGCTACGCTTTGCGAGTGGGGCCAAAACCGTATTACTAATGGCTGCGGCCGAACGCGATCATCAATTAATCTCCAGCCAACAAATATTGCAAGCAACATAAATAAATAAACATACGAATACCGTTTATAAAAAATAAAAAAGAAACAGTAAGCATGCCTGCTGATTCAAATCTAGTAGTAGCAGGAGAAGCTGCGAAAGAAAGTTTCTTCCAAAGTCTCCCGGAGAGATCGAAACATGAGGAGTTTATTCGGAGGGCAGTTGACTTGTTGGTGGAGAGAGTGGTGTTCGGAAGGTCTCAACGATCAGCAAAGGTGGTGGAATGGGCAGCTCCGGAGGAAATAAAATCTGTAATAGATTTGAAGCCAAGGGAAGGGCCAATTTCTCACGATGAACTTTTGGCCATAATGGCTGACGTAAGTGATTGATATTTTGTATACATAACGTATTTTTATCATTTATTTAATAGTTTATGAATGTGATTCGTTTCTTAAATACGATGTTCTAAAAGTAAAATCTTCTGTATAAATAATTTTATGACAGGAGTAAATATAATGTGATATTATATCAATGATATAAAACTTTATGGTTTTATTATAGATGAAACAAACGAATAATAAGAATTTTTGAAAAGAGAACTTTTTTAATTTATGGTTGAAAGCAAATAATATTCTATAATCACTATTCATTTATCTAATCTAATACATTTTTTCAAAATGTATCATAATATGAAAATTGTGCATAAAATTTTCGTTTACTGTAATAATTCACGATCACTGAAAACTGTCTCCTCTGGTCCTTTTTTTTTTACAAGTGTTTCTTTTTAAAGCAAGGACGAATCTAACAGATAAGCTTTTAGGTTCTTTCATGCTTTCAGTTATATCCTTAAACAGTACTTTTACTAAGTAACTGTGAGTAATTGGATTGTGATTATTTAAAAAAGTTTAAGAAAAATTGTGTCTCATAATAACGATAATGCTCCAATTGCTTTCATTGTCTTTTCATAAATAAAACCTAAATAATAAAAATAACTTATATATGTATATATAGAAAACTGTCGCCTAATTTTATCTACCTATTATTTGTAAGCAAATAAATAATATGTTACAGTTTTTTAAATTTAGTATTCTGCTGGATTTTTTTTAATTTACCTAACCGTCGGAGGTTTATCCTCTGGTTTGTGTTACAAAATCATATTGATAACTTTATCATATTTCATTTTATTTGTCTATAAGCGACAAC
Organism: Battus philenor; assembly: GCF_028537555.1. Lineage (NCBI taxonomy): Eukaryota > Metazoa > Arthropoda > Insecta > Lepidoptera > Papilionidae > Battus > Battus philenor. The sequence goes on along the minus strand of NW_027181678.1, from coordinate 5,695,787 downwards.
CAAACCCCCTGCCAAGCGTGGCGATTGTGGTATATATATCCCCATAGATATCTTTGGGTGAGGCTTACAACAGTACCAGTTTACACGATCGTACAGTAGAGTAGAGTAGAGTAGTAGAGTAGAGTAGAGTAGAGTAGTAGAGTACAGTAGAGTTATTTTTTTCTTGTACGATCGTGTAAACTGGTAACAAAACATATGTTCATTACCAACAACAACCTTTAGTTAATCATCGGCGACATTATTAAAGGTATATACCGGAAGTTCTGATAGATTACAAAAACTCTAAGTTCTAGTTTGCTTGATCTGTTAGATTAATCTTATGTCGTTGGTTATATAATAAGATATTCACTGTTATAAACTTGAGTAGGAATGAGATCGTCCATGTCAAATTATTTTTAAGTAACTAGGACGATATATCTATATAAGCATATAAAAATTTAAGACTATATCCATTAGTCATGCCATAAATTGAAGACATTATCCAATATTTTGTACTTGTTTTGGATGAATGAAAAATACAATTTATTATGCGACTTGTATTTCAACTAACGATAATCGTTATGGCAGTCGTTGAATGTTTGTGGTATCAATATTGATAATCCCATGTTTTTACATAACCAATAGTGTATCATCTGTTCCCGCGCCGGAAAAACATAAATATTATTTATTTCTGTACCGAAATATAGACTACGAAAGTTGTGTACCAAAGAGTTTCATGATATATATTTTTTTAATAAAGTTAGAGTTGATTATTTATAGCTAAGATAAGACGCTTGTCGTGTTAACTAGTATTGAAAGAAAGATTTATCTTTTGTTAGATAAATTTTGTGGCTTTTTTGTAGAAATAGAAGATACAATTATTTGTACCAAAATATCCTCGCAAGGGATACACAAGGATATTTTTCGGGGGGTTTGTGAATGAGGTATATACAGGTAGATTTTTATATATCTGCATCGCGCCATAACTACTAAAAAAAAACGCTTTTTCTCTACATAACGAGATAAACAACACCTAGTAATAGGAATTCTCTGTTCTTGTTTTTACGTCACACTCATATCTCGCGACTAAAAATTAAATATTTCAGGTGGCGCGCTATTCGGTTAATACGGGACATCCATACTTTGTCAACCAGCTGTTTTCAACTGTTGATCCGTACGGTCTGATTGGCCAATGGTTGACAGACGCACTCAACCCGAGCGTATACACATATGAAGTGGCCCCGGTGTTCACTTTGATGGAGGAAGAAGTATTGCGAGAGATGAGAGCTATTGTCGGCTGGCAAGGCGGTGCGGGCGATGGTATATTCTGTCCCGGCGGTTCTATATCAAACGGTTACGCTATCAGTTGCGCGAGGCATTATTTTTATCCGGAAGTGAAGGTAAGTTTTACTTAGATATATTTTTAGTAATATTATAATAAAACTCGTAAATTATGTTTCTAAAAATTTAATAACAAATAATTCAATGTCAAGTTTAAGTACAGCCAGCAATGAAGTCTCCTTTTTAAGCAAAATATTTTGCTGGTATTAGACTTTGCTCTACCGTTAATGTTACAAGAAAATTATCTTTACTGTTTAAAACTCTGGTTATAAAATGTGCGCTGTGTTTTGGTATATGTTGTTTATGTACTTTTATTTATTTACATTCATAATGACATTGCATTTTATTTTCTTTCGCAACACCGACCCTCAGAGGGTCTATGTCTGATGTTAATAAACATTGAAAGGTAACATGAAAAGCCCGTTATTATGGTTGCAAGAACATCCGTTTAAACATATCTAGTTGCAGTTAGGTGTGAGACAGTAGGATGACATATGGATAGATGTCTCTGGTGTCGTCATCGATGAACCAGGCCAGGTTCACACGATGTCAGGTCAAGTGTCAATTACAGTAGAACTGGTTAAAAGCCACGTTTTAATTATTATGAAAATAAAATTATTAATTGTTAAAAAAATTTAAATACTTTGACGTATGTCAAATAAAAAATAATGTAAAAAAACGTTAAAAAACATATTATACAATATAAGAAAATACGAAAACGTGTATATATATGCTACTGGGAAGTAAGTACGAGGAATGCCAGAGAGACGCAAGGTTTAATACTGCTGGACCATGATTAATGTGTGGTGGCTGACAGATAGGGGAATTAGTCTCGTAAATGTAATAGGTCCCAACTACTTGTATCGAACAATCCGCACCCAGCCTACAGGCTGTTTACGACATGATTCTATAACAAAAAGGCCTGGGATAAACATGACTACAGCGATATGTAAATTATATTTTACCATTTCTGGATTAAAAGCATAAATAAGTTAGGAGTGTGCAGGACAATTGGCTATAGATGTAAAAATATTAAAAGGATGAATGTATAGCTCATTTTCTGCCAATTAATGTATTATACACTCTACTCAATGATCAACGGTTTCAGAAAAAAGAAAAAGGGTAATGAAGAATGTAATAAAATAGAAAAAGACTTTTCAAAATCCAGTTTACTATATATTAAAATTAATTTTGTTTACTATCTGTCCCTGGAGACTATACTGCCTAAAGTTATTGGCCTGTCGTATTCCAATAAAAACAAAGTAATGTAACTCTCAGAGTTGTTATTAAACCTTTTTGCTGATTAATGTGATATAATTCAACTCTTAAATTTTTTTACATCAACAACCAATCATCCTGTATGCATACATAAAATAGACCCAAAAATAGCCCAAAATAACTTTAACTTATTTTCGTATGCATTTGCTAAACATACAGTATGCTTTTAAGAAAGAAATGATTTTTTTAAATATTTAAACGGTTTAGAAAAGAAATAACCAAATTCACCGTTTTATTCATATATCCATTTTCTTATTAAGAGAACGACTTAATAATTATCAGCGATAAAATATTACAAAAAATATCAGATAAGTAATAATCGACACGCGACTCAGATCAACGGAACAAGATTTATGGTAATTAAAATGTTCATTAAAAAACTACGTCACGGTTGTCGGTGAAACATTACTGTACAGAAATTAAAATAAAATTGATAATCATTTTTCTTTTTGCTCCTAAAATTATAATTCCTATTTATCCCGAGTACATTCTAGCTGGTTCCGATTTCGTAGGAAGTTTGGTAATCACCTTAACCCCGTTTATTTAATGATTGTGAATATTTTGCGTGCAAGATTCTATAAATAAACGGTGTTAGTGTTCTTTATAACAAACTTGAAATTTATTGCAAGGGCATTGGAACAGTATCTTTGTTTCGATTATTAGACGTGTATTTTAACTGCAGTTTTTTTTTATATGAACCTCCTGCAATAGATTTGGCATAATGAGTTCGTAAAAGTTGATCTACGCCATGTGAACCTAGAAAAGGTCTGTGTATTATCGTCATCATTTCATCATCATTATAAAGACCATAAGACCGATTTGAAACTGCTTATATCAGGCATTTTTGACGACCTTAAAAAGCTTACTTATGAGACCCTAAGTGAGAGTCCACGTTTCTTTATCGTAGGTCATCACTGGTCATCACAAAGGAATATATAACGTTAAGATGTGTCATAGTTTCTTGAACGCTCGTTTCTCCGTATATTCATAAAATCCCCTAATCACAACAAAGTGATTGTTTTGTATATTTAATGTTGGTAAATAATGTGTAAGCATCTTATATTTCTTGTGAAGTTATTCTTAGGTAATTTATTTAGAATACATGAAGTAAACAAGTTAAAGATAATCTCTCTTTAGATATTTTTTGCCTTAAGTAGTTCAGTAATGAAAATTGTATATTGTTATTTTTGTAATACACTTTGTTGTACATGTAAACAAGGCTTTTGTACTAGAAGAACGATAAATGTAATGTTTAATAAATTAATTAAATTCTTCATGAAGTTTGAGAAGCCCTGTTTTAAAAAATGATTTATTGTGATCATTTTATTCGTAGGAAGTCGTCTACTGCTGGACATAGGCCCTTTCCATAGATTTACAAAAAAGACCGACCCCTGCCTACCTTGATGTTCTACGTTACGTTACACGTCCTTGCCGTTCTATGATCTCCACTTCAGAATCTTAGGGTTCCAGTAACCGTTTGTTTACTCTCGTTGGGAAACGTCGCGCATAGATCTCTCTATGGCTCCTTAAGCAACCGTGAGCTTGCCAATGAGACATTAAGTGAGATGTTACGTTTCTTTGCCGTATGATTTTTTTGTGCCTTCATACCTGTATCGTCGAGTGGCAGAGACTTTTTAGCCGTATGATATTCAAACCTAAAGTAATCAATAGACTTTGTTGTTTGTATATATTTCAAATATATTGATAATTTTATATTTTGTATAAACAGAGTAAAGGAGTGTATGCCGTACCAAAGCTGGTTCTCTTCACTTCAGAGCTTGCACATTATTCAACTAAGAAAATGGCTTCATTCATGGGAATAGGTAGCGATAATTGTATCATGGTGAAAGCGGATAGTTTGGGAAAAATGGACGTCGGAGATTTAGAGATTAAAATCGAAGAAGCTTTGAAAACGGGAGCGACTCCCTTTATGGTGACTGCTACAGCTGGTACTACTGTTTTCGGTGCATTCGATCCCTTAGTACCGATATCGGTGCTGTGCAAGAAGTATAATCTTTGGTTACATGTGGACGCAGCTTGGGGTGGCGGTGCTTTGATGTCAAAAAAACACCGACACCTTTTAAATGGAATAGAGTTGTAAGTATCTCGATTATTACACGTGGTGGACACGTGATAGTAATTCTAAATATATTAATTTATTTACTATAAACTTCTTCAGCAGATTATGCATGAAATTTACATAATTTACATTCATACAATATTTTACGGCCGATGCCAAATATTTTATTTAAATCTAATTATCTCCAAATTACGAGGAAATATGTGCGAAAATATATTCTAAATATTATATTAGTTTTGGATTAACATTTTTATAATCTTGCTTACCTTATGTTGTTAGTACGATCGAGATATGAGACAATCGATTAGTTTTGAATAGATGTTTATACGTCATCTTAATCGAAGTACATCTATTTTCTCAATTTTTTTATTATCAAACGATAGGCAGACGGTAAGCGTTTTTTTAAATATTTGAAGTGTAACAAATAAAATATATCAAATAAATATAACCATTTTATAGGGAGCTACATTTATTGTAATAGGGCTTTTAAAGAAATCACAAACGTAACTAAACCGTATTTCAATAATTGAAGATCTATTATTTTTGAAATACGGTTTATTATATCTAGACTTAAAAAGGGGATAAATTCCGCTTAAACCCAGTATTTACATTGAATATTTTAAGTTAAGTGAAATGAAAACTTTTCGTTAATTTTTTTTTAATGAAAGTTTTCGTATTTCGGTACTCGATATGGAATTTAATATTAAAAGTAACTTAGTGTTGGCTCACTGGTTAAATAAAATGAATAATAAAAAAATTTCATTGTTAACTCATGGTTCACAAAATAGCAGGTCCGCTAGGTTCTGTAATAATCTCATTTCAGCGAAAGAGAGTTACGAGTTTATGAGTATGAAATAGCCAACTATAAGTCTGTCGGCCAAATGTATTTCGATATTATGTCCGGTGACATATTTACGAATAATTAAATTAAAAGTATTTTACAAAATAAAATTGTTTTTGATATAGATCATTCGAAGACGAAAATATTTTTTTAATGCAATGTATTATTAATGTTGTATTATACTTGTGACCATATTGCAAGAAACGCAGCTATTGATTGACTAATATGCTAGATATCCGCTTTCCATTTTTATTGAATCCATTTTCTAAAATTGATTAAGTTATGTAACTTTAACTATAGAAACTGAACAATGATAAACATTGGTACAAATGTGAAAAAAATTGCTTTCAGAGGTTGTTAACATTATAATTATTTTATCTAATTGCAAAACATATCCTTGAGTGCAAATAAAAACCCTGGACCGATTGCCGCTGCGTTCGCGAGTTTGCGTAATCATTGTTCAGTAAGTGGCAGTAACGACGGCCAGTCACTTTGAAAAGTTTGACTAAGGTTAGCGTTAATGATAGGTACAGTCTTAGTTTGTTAGTACTTATTTAGACTAGAAGCCTGTGCCCAACATTTTTGTTCCGAAAATTGTGTATTTTTATCAACCGTATTCGTATTCTTATAGATTAGACTGACAGTTCAGATCGATATAATCAATAAGTGTGCTTTTGTTAATGTGAATCATAATTATTATTAAAATTAAAAATTTTTATAAGCAGAACGCCTAAAATTCCTGTTTGAAATTATGTATAGAAATAATTTAACGAATACTTTCAGAGCCGACTCAGTTACCTGGAATCCTCACAAACTGCTCGCCGCGCCCCAGCAGTGCTCAACCTTCCTAGTAAAGCACAAAAATGTCCTAAAGGAGGGTCACTCTTCTAACGCGAAGTATCTCTTTCAAAAAGACAAATTCTACGACACTTCATACGACACCGGAGACAAACATATACAGTGCGGTCGCCGAGCTGATGTCCTTAAATTTTGGTTCATGTGGAAAGCAAAAGGTAGTGATGGCTTTGAACAACATATAGATAAGCTCTTCGACAACGCAAAATACTTTTTAGAACACATTAGGCAAAGAAATGGGTTCGAGCTCGTCCTCGAAAACCCGGAATGTACCAACATTATGTTCTGGTACGTGCCTAATTGTCTACGCGGATGCGAGAACGACCCAAATTATAAAGAAAGGCTCCATAAGGTCGCTCCGAAAATTAAGGAACGAATGATAAAGGAAGGGAGTATGATGGTCACGTACCAGCCGCAAGGTAACCTAGTTAACTTTTTCCGGATTGTTTTTCAAAATTCAGCTCTAGACCACGAGGATATGGTCTATTTTGCTGACGAATTTGAAAGACTCGGATCTGATATTATTGTATAGGAAAGAAATTTAAATATTTTTTTCTTTTTAGCCTTGTACAAAATATTGAATATTGGTCTTGTAACCTGTGATTTTAATTTATGTTATTATTTTACATTATTAAAACGACAATTTAGTGATTGTTAATTATTTATATTTAAAATAAATTATAACGAACTTTAATTGTGGTTTAATTTTATTTTTAAGAGTAAATCTCGACCCATGAACTTTGAGTTTAAATCGTCATTTACGTTTTAGAGCGTATCTAAACATCTTCTTCTGTGAATTGTTTTAACCGTTTAAGCTTAATTAAAATTTATGCTTTTGAAATATAGTCATGTTGTAACGCTTATTTACATAGAACAAATCAAAATAATGATTTTTTTTAAATAATAATAAAGTGGAAGTTTTAGAAAATTAGTTTTTTTCATGTCGCATGATTGCTCTATTGTATACGATGTGTTACATTTTTACGTTTAAATATATTAATAGCGTAAAGCGGTTTCTATATTTTGTTGCCTGCCAGAGCGTAAACATTACAAACAAAACAACGGAAAAAAGTCAATTAAATCAACAATTTGATCTGAACGTTCGCTTACTTTATTTCCGCCACTTAAATCTGGTGACCTCCCGCATTTGGTGAACTCGACATTACGAGTATTACAACGCTACAACAGCATTGCAGAATTACATAAATATTTTATGTATAAAGTGGTCATCTGAAATATGATCACTTTATAAATAAACAGATGTTAAACAATAAGTCATTTTAATATGTAGTAATCCGAATATTTAAAAAAGGCTTTTTTGACTGTGTTATCATAACTTTATTTGTAATTTCTGAAACCACTAATTTTTGTATATGGTATACCATACAATAATTGGCAGCAACACGTTCAACACATTAACTTTTTTTATCAGAGTATTTTTTTTAAATCGATGTCAATTGTTCTGACATTAACATAACTTTGTAGACTATCACAAACCTCCGACACAACACAGTTTCAGAAAAACTTATATCCGGTCTACAGCTTAACATCTTGAGGGATCCGAATATTTCTGCAGTGCAGGTGACAATTTTAACTTTGTAGTGCCTTGTTATTTATACCACCAACAAGACTAAAAAAAATATGTGTCTTCATAATCATTTTAATCGAAGGTTATCCACTGTTGGACATGGGCCTTCCTCATTCATGTCTAACAAAACTTCCAACGAAGCGACCTGCTGCTAGTATCTTTCGACTATTCTAACAACATATTTAATGGAATCAGGCGTTATTTTTCAGAAGTCCATCCTAAGTAAGAAAAGGACCAATATTTAGCCACTTCCGCACAAGCAGTGGTAATTGTGCAACAAAGTGCACCGCCCGCCAGCCCGCTTATCGGTGTAACATAACTCCTGAAGATGCCCCGTGGAGGGGTGAAACAGGTGTTGAGTGATTTAACGGTGGTAGTTGTGTAATCCGCATTGTTTGCCGCATGCGCATTTATCAGCGGGCTGGCGGGCGTCGCACTTTGTTGCACGACTACTACTGCATGTGCGGAAGTGGCTAAATATTGGTTCTTTTCTTACTTATTCTAACAACATTGTGTATCCATCCTGTTCGTTGATATCCGACGTTGTGTTTGCTGGTTTGTTGTCTTCGCTTTAACGCTTAAGGGGCTATATGAATAGATCTATTTTATAATAATTAATTTTTAACTTTTATACATATTATGTATTTGATTAGATATTGTCAAGTAGCATTCGGTTCTAAACTCGTGTAGCACTTGAAGATTAATACAGGATCAGTATAACGTCGCCGTTAATCAGTTGAGTAGGATATTAGGTAAGGGCTCAATGTTTGCATACTAAACATGCGATCACGATGGGTTTGCTAATAGATGTTTCCCTGGTTAGCGCGAAGCAGTTGCAATTAGAGCAGGCATTTGTCACCACTGATGTATTATGATATTCGAGTGTAATGTCTAGGTAACATTGATATATCGATATGAAAGATAAGTGGAGCTATAACATTAAGTGCATAGGACAATTTACAATTAAGCGATAATGCTTTTGTGACGTTCAATGTTTAATAATAGCAACAATTATTATATAAATAGAAATTAAATTAAATAGGCAATAGATGAAGTACAATGGGCGGTGTTATCGCACACAGTGGTTTCTAGACAACTTCTGCAAGGATTTGTTTATTTACACATTTCCTGTCGCGTGGGCCGTATACGCCCCGCGATGGACTTTCAAGCCATTTGGTATTATCATTATAATGTAGCAGTGCAGGGAACGTGTTAAGAGGAAAAATAGAGCAGGTACATAACAGATTACTTATAATACGTATGTCAGCAAAATAACTGTACATTATTATAATACATAAACTCCACAGTAAATATATAATATATGCCTATGTTAAGCTATAAGTAGCAGTATACATCTTTGCTTGTTATTGTAGTATATAATACTACAGTGACAAGCAATGATGTTTAGTTTAGATTCAGTTTTAAAATGTAATTTTTTGAGATCTTCAAAGAAGCCTAATAATTTAAAAACAAAATTCCTCTTATATTAAAACAAGGTCCAGTTGTTTTAAAATTACCATTTTTAAATATCAACGTATCAAGGATTGCAAAACGATTAAGAATACAAGAAATATTATGTCAGATTATCTATTTTAATTCTTAAAAAATGTACACGCATTATATTAGTCAGATCTTGAATGTCACAGTTGTTCATCTTCAGATAAATTTTCCACTGTAAACGGTTCCCAAGTTATCTGTAAGTGAAAAGCATAAATTAAAATATGGATAGTATGTAAAATATTATTAAGTATACAAATATAATTTATTGACGATATGATTTAGATGAACTAGAATATTGAAATGGTAGTGGGGAGGTCACATAGCGTGCAGAATAGGCGGCTGTTGGGGCCTTATGATTCTGGAGTGGAGACCACGAACCGGCAAGCGCAGCGTGGAATGGCCACCTACAAGGTAGATAGACGATCATGTGAAGGACGTCTGAAATGCTAAATGCAGCCCGCTTTCAACCGGTCCTATTAGAAATTTGTGGAGGAGGCTTTTGTCCAGCTGTGGGTGTACTTACAGTGTCAAAATCTAATTTCGAGAAAGATGGATTCAGTAAAAATTTTGGCTTTGCCCAAATAGATGAGACGAACCTTTATATAATATTATATAATATTTCAAGACGATTATCGCTGGAGGGATCCTGAGCAAATGAGAAAAAAAATCTGGTGTGGGAACGTATTGTCACTGTCTTTAACATCGCTTATAGTGGAGAAAAATAATTACCAATGTTTCGTCATCAGGCACTCTTGACAGTAAATCTAGTACTTCATTATTTGGTACTCTGTTTGGTTTAATAATTTTTCTTGTAAATTTGTGCACACCTGAGAATACAAGTGTAATATTCAAATATTTACATTTTATAAAGAAAATAAACAAAATAATTTTACTTTTAAAATAAGATCGTACTAACCCCATATCATTAGTATGTACTTAAGCGGCACGAGGTACATAACCATTGTTATGAGTAATATTAAAAATATTGCCAAACAACTCACGAATGGGACGGAGAAATTGAAAAGGCTGAAAAAGGAAAACGCTCTTTAGTATAATAGGGAAGAGGACGCTGATCGTAAGTGTTAATTAAATTTCATTTTTACTTTTTAACGCTCTCTCCGAGACTCGCAAATTTTCCTATTACGTTTTGTACCGTTTGTACCATATCTTGAAGTGAATTAATTTTCTGACGAAGTGTTAAATTCTTTTCTTCCTGGAAATATAATGGATTTTTACTAATAACACGTATTAAGTCAAATTATAAAAAAAATATTACAAAAAAAACTTTTTATTTATTCTACCTTTTCTTGTTTAGAAGTGTCATCGTGTTCGATCGAAACGTGCTGTAGCCTTCTTCTCACTGTAAAATTAATATTTAAAATAGGAATATATTTAAATAAATTTTAAATTATATTAAGTATCTCCAATAAAACTGCTTGGTAACAGTTTGCGTTTTCCGTCCACCTTGATAAGGCTGTCCTTCTATGTACTACTCCAGTATATACAGCAGTGAACATCCTAAGAGTATAGTGAAGATGATGAAAAGATCAAATAACACCGCACCTCCTAAACATGTAAAAAGAAATTTGAAATTACGTCATTCCGTAAATGTTAGCTTTTTATTGTTTTGATACTCTTTTCAAAGGTGTTAGTTAAAGATACTATTTCAATTGCAATAAAGCAACGTCAACCAAACCGATATTCCCTTAAAAAATCGTCAGTGAAAATTTTAATCTATAAACAATCAAAACGATTTACAAGTTTTCGCCAGAAGGCTTATATTTAGAAGAGTACTACGAGTATTATTTTACTCGTAATATACGTATTTATTTAAACTTCTGCTTGTACCGTAAACCAGCAAGACCAAATGTATCATGTAATAGAGACAGTGTTGTATAAGGTTTAAAAAATATAATCAGAAGTTTAGTTTAGTTAAGAAATCTACGGTGAGGCCTATATTCAACAGTGGACGTCATTCAGAAATTTATATAAGAAGTTTTTTTTTTGAGGTTGTCATCTAGGAATGAGATAAAAATATAAAAACCGAAAATAAATTGTATAAATCATACCATTAAACATAGGGTTATTTGAAGGCTTGTACCAAGCGAAAGGGATTAGAAGAAGAAGGGGCAGCATCCAGATCTTAAAGAACCAACAAAAGACTAACCACGCAGCCAATGCCAGTATATTACATTTCATTGACTCCCATTCGAACATAGTCCTGAAATATTCAAATTAAAGATGTAATATACACAAAAACAATTTTATTTTTGACTCATAAATGCAACTTTATTATAAGTATTGCAACATTAATGAAATTAAAAGGAGCATAGCAGTATTTACATTGGTACCAACGAACCATGAATAGCGTGAAGCGAATCGAAACGTGAACGAGCATGTCTATGTTTAATAATAATAGTATTGCACGTTGCATTACGAAATTAGAATGAAAGCATTTAGGTACACAAAGGAAATAAATTCTTACTTAAATATTTGGAATGCGCTCATAAACCATGAGATAATTGCTTTCGCCCGTGATATGTTACGGGCAAATGTATGCCTGTCTAATTTCTCTTCTGTTTGCAGTAAATTGACTTCTTTGGGATTAACAACACGAACAGATGCTTTTACCTGAATAAATAAAAAATAGCAAGAATGGTAGAAATGTATACACTTAATTCTAAAAATGATTTTAATAAAATCCCGCAATGTGTGAAGATGGAGGTCTTTGACCATTGAATTTTGCTGGTTATGACATAGATTTGAGTCGTGGTTCTTTACGCTGGTCTTTATAAAAAGAATCACGATCGCTCAAAGAACAACGGAGCAACAGCTTCGCTGCGAGAACGACACTGGAAAGAAAATTTTATTGGAAGAACCAATGTTACTGTCGCCGAATTGTTAGTCTGAATTGACAGTGGGTGGCGTACGTCGCTCGTACAACCTACGAGAGTTGAGATTGAAAGGTTTTCAAGCTGCGAACACTAGCTTGTAGACTCGGCATGGGTAAGTCTCCCAATAGAACCGACGATATAGTCAAGATCGCTCAAAATCGCTGCATTCGGGTAGCGCAATACTGGCCGTCGTGGAGATGTTTGTGGTAGACCTTTGCCTTGCAGTACGCATACATCGGTTATTATCACACTTATTTCAGTGAGATTAAGCGTTTATCTTTCAACTAATATCATTAGTTTTTTTTTAAATACATTAATTATTATAAGTTTTATATATATAAATGACTTATCTATATTTACTCTACGTTAGTTAAAATGCCAAAAGAAAACATAAATATACAATGGGCACATAAACCTATGTTCTTTGTGTACATATACAAAAAGAAAAGAAATCCTATTATAATCATAAATGCCGAGGAACATTTTTATTTTTGTAAAACGTAACAGTTACGTCTGAAGATCGAAAAATATCTTAACGATTCACTTACGAGATTCCAAGTAATTCCCATTTCCAGCAGTATTCTCGGATTATTTCCCTTTGCCCTCTCCCTTTGATTGATTCCTTTGAGTGCGTACCATTTTTTACTTGGGTTTTTTATGTTCAACAACGGTATTGAAACCTTTCCTACTTCCTCTGTTCGTTTTTCATCCCAAACTATGACTTCTAGCACCGATGTTATATCTGTTACATTGCTATAAAGGTAAGCGCAACTATTAATACTTTTAACATTTTGTTAGAAAAATTGCTAGAAAGTCTACTTGCGAAAATTTTTTAGTATATTATGGTACGCAGAAGAAGCTACGCACATCCTCTAGAATTTGTGAGCACTGGTGATCCTGTGTAATGAATGCAAAAAGAGGCCAATAAGTAGAATTAGATGATGCGCCATGATCTAAGAAGAGAACAAACTCAAACGGAATTTTTTGTGACCACTTTTACAATATCCTTGACACAGAGGTAAAGCAATTCATTCGAAGCATTATTATCAATAAAAACTCCTTCACACAGTAATACAATATTCTTAAGCTTTTGTTTAAGCCAAAGTAATATTGTTTAAATAGAGCCATTACATAGGAGGGTATTGTAAAACTTTACTCACCATAGTTGCCCACAAACCTTAATATGATATAAAATTCGCACTGCACTTACAAAGCAAAGACTTTCATCCAATTAGGGGAGTTTGTTTTATACTCTGTGTGCGTGTAGAGCCTCTCGTTGTCCAGCTTTAATATACAGCAGCAGTCGCTGGTGGATAATCCTTTAGCACCAAAAGCAATGACTGATAGCCAGCCTACGTCACTAAACTTTTTCCACGTTCGGTACCATTTCTGAGGAAAACATAAATAAGATATTGAAAAAGGACACAAGATACATAAAAAGATCAATCAATTAATTATTCGTCTGCATGTAATGGCAAGTTGGTATGTTTCGGATTGGAAAGTAAAGTAGCAAGGAAGTTTAGCGGGGACCAGAGATCGATAAACGCAGAGTAGGACATCCGCCTATAAAGTGAACACACGATCTCGTATAGGTCATCGGAAGATACAGGATGCCTGGAAAACGGTCCTCTTGACTTATGAAGAGGCTCATATTCAGCATTGGATCCTAAGGCTGAAATGATGATGATAACAATAAATAAAAAAAAAACTTACAAATTGTTTTCGAGCTACACTCATTCTACGTTGGATGTTTTGGTAATCATCAAGATCGCAAATTGTATTGATCAGCGTTGTTCCACTTATCGTTAGTAAAAAGAATAATTGTATGGGCGCACCATCCTCCAGATCAATTCGCATCTTATGTGTTTGCTCATTTCTTAAAAGGGACAAATCGATCGTAGACCTATAAAGTAAAACGTAATTGAAATGAAATAAGATTTGGATAACGTTACAGCAATCTTGTAATGTAAAATCGATTCACTAACTTGCCAATGAAAACGTCCCGATCCCATAAGGAAATTTCCAAAAGTGTTTCATCATACATGTTCATATTTATTAACTCTTGCCATTTAACCACAGATTTGCTGCTTTTTACTAATTTTGATTTTCTTTTTTCGTTACCTAATCTATAATTAAAACATTTTGTAATTGTATTTTAAGGTATTTTAGCATCCAGTTGATAATGTAATTAATGTTGTTATTACCTTAAACGACAGTACAAAAAGCGAAGTTTTTCATCAATGGGTAGCATCTCGAAACCGGATGCCTCAATCAGTGCAATAGTTAAAGTTGCAAACTTAGTTCTTTTAAAAACTTTATCGAAGTCATGGTCGGGAGTGTTTGTAAAAATTAACTGAAACGTTTCCAAAATATCAATGTTTTTATAACTACTTTGATCGTAATGAAACAAATTTTCATAGTCTATCTTAAATTATGTATGTTACCTTTTCGACTCTTTCACGAGCCTCTTTCTTTTTCTCCTTATTAGCATTCCGTTTTTCCTTTACTGCTATAATTCGTGAACCAATTTTTTCGCGTATAAATTTTTTAACAGGTGTTGATGGCGGATTCATCTCATCAATTTCCTTGTCGATATCTTGCAGTCTAGTAAAATAGGACAAATAAGAATAAGAACAATGCTACAATTTTTTATGAAAATTTAGAGGATTTACTTGATTTTAGATTTACTTACGACTCTAAACTTGTTTTCGAAAAATTGCTCATATCAGCAAGAAAAATTTTTTCAGTGGAATTATCTTCATTTTCACTTTCAAATTTTTCATATTCTGTGACACTTGATTCATGTTCAGTAACGATTATTTCATTACAAGTAATCTCCTGATACGTGGCACTAACTTTTTCCATATTTTTGACGGTCATCACTTCTCTTTTCAGCTTCTTACCGTTTTCAACACTATTAAAAAAAACTTCGTTTTCTTTTCTGTCGTCTTCTAAACTTAGATGTCTTTTTGGCTCCATGTAAATGAAATTATCGTTGAGGGATGTAAGCATGTCGATTGATTTAGATTTCTCAATCTTTTTCTGCATTTCATTGTACTTGTTTTGTATTCTTTCGTGAAGTTTAGGAAAATGCCTTTTTGCAATGTTACTGTACTCCTCCTTGTGCACATCATCCATTTTACACTTTTTTCATATGAGAAATTATGCTCCTTTGCCACTAAACCCGGATAGGAAAACACCGCTTTACGTTTAATAAACGACTGCAACGTTTCGCTATTGATTGAATCACGTAATCTATGTCCATTTTATCTTATCAATTGTTTAGTTATTGATTGTGTTATATATTATACTATCTTTAGCGATTTTTATTAAAACGAATATTTTGGCAAAATCATTACTTTTTTCGTTAATAAAACTTTAATAATATATTAATATAGAAAGTTGCTTTTACAAATTTACTGTTTTTTTTAACCAACAAAAACAAGATATTTATACTTTTTAATTATTTATGTACTAAACATAAGTATATCATTATTTTTTAAGTACATGACCGAATTTTGGAGACCATGGATCGGGAAGCACAGCGTAAGACTATAAGGTGGACAGACGACCTTGCTAAGGTCGTGTGGAGATGCTGTATATGGGGCAATTTCCATCTTATTGGAAATCTTTATAAAAGCCTTATGTGCAGCAGTGGAAGTTCTACGGCTGAAATGATAATTAAAATAATAAACTGACTCTTTTATAATAGAAGTTCTCAAATATCATCTATTTTTAATTCTGCGTCTTTTATGAAGTTAATTTTTGTGTGCCACAAAAATTAATACTAACATAATGACTGGAAGTGTTACTGTATGTTAATAAAGTTTTAAAATTTAATGTTTATTGTATGTATATAACATAGGGAATATACTAAAAATAATACGATATTTCCTTTGTTTATCCACATTAAAACAAGTTATTTTTTAAAAAAAGTACCTGTTTAATGAACTTAATAACGCTGACCTGAAATCTGTAACATCAATACTTTTACAGCGATAAATAATTAATAAATATTTGAGAAATGCATTATAAATTTTATCTTATCATGTAGCGTTCAGATAGCGTGAATTTTCCGGTGATTTTTTTTAAACTGTCACCAAAAATTAATTGGAAGACACAGATTTGTAGATGCTTCACTGTCTGTTCCTGTAGTGGAGTTTCTTCCTATAATACCCTGCGAATCGGAGAAGAGACAATAATAAAATAGATTAAAATGTTTAATAATAAGTTGACGATCAATAAGAGTACTGTTTAAAGTTTCACTGTTGAATAAATGAATTTTATTTATATTTTACTTTTTATATCTGGTATTGCACTGGTTAAAAAGACATTTATTGTGTCGTTCCTTGGGCGAGGTTTTGCTTAGCAGTATACATCTATCGTTTAACATAATTAAGAAAAGGACCAATATTTAGCCACTTCCGCACATGCAGTGGTAGTCGTGCAATGAAATGCACCGCCCGCCAGCCCGCTGATAAATGCGTATGCGGCAAACAATGCGAATCACACAACCGCCACCACCAAATCACTCAACACGTGTTTCATCCCTCCACGGGACATATTCTGGAGTTAATATAATGATGATGCTAATTGACCCGACAGAAGTTTTGTCCTAGCTGTAACTAATCAATTCTAAACTTAATAAATAAAAATATGTTATTTTATAAACACGCTGTTTATATTAATGCTTTTTATACAAAAATTTTGCACTGTATGATGCGTAAATAAATAATTTTGTTGTTTTTCGAACATGGGAACAGGCGACATAAAAATGGTCATGTTAAAACATGGATTTTCTAAATGAAAACCTCAAATACTTTATCGGCGATACAAAAGCAAGCCCGTCTGGAAATTATAATTTAATTTCATTACAACATTCTATAAAGTATTAGGAATCTGATACTAAGAAGATGAATGAAATCCAAATCCTTTCACGCTCTGTGTCCTCAATCCGGTGGAATTTGTAAATGGCAAATAAGCAACAGTTGTAGATCAGGCCAAAAAACAACTGACAAAAATGGACCCTGTGATATTTCAGTATTAATAATTTAAATTGACTTTTAGAAAAAAAAAATTTTACATTAACGCCTTTCATTAATGTGGTAGCAATTAAACTTATTTTAACAAATTTATAAGTTACGTTTTTCTTAGTTATTAGAGTATTGAATACAATGATTACTATTCATTGCATATCATGCAATGCAACCATTTAATAGCAGTTAAGTAATATTTCATATCTATTGCAGATCAATTATTCTCGCTCAATAGAATTCATTCTCTTCGTTCATTAATTTCACGGATGACGTATATATATATAGATTTAAAGACAACATTAGTACGTCCCTCAAAGTGAAGTTTTTTGATAAAAATAATACATTACCCTTACATTCATATTATTAGACATTACTTTATAATATTATAAATAAACGCTATTTTGCAAATTCATTTCTAGGAAGTTACAATTCTGTTCGTTATTCATTCTGCAGTTAAAATTAAAGCTACATTGAAAAGCTTTTTATATTCAACATGAAAGTAAATTTTAACACAAGACGTCTAATTCTGGCCTGCGGGATCTGCTTAGTTGTAAAATAAATGTACTATGACGTCACCGCGAGGTTGAAATATTGCCGTGTCGCGTGCGGGGGAATCCCTGAATTTTGTCACGTGCGCCGCAAATTATATGTTCCGGCTTGCAGCTCTGAAATGTAAGAGGTTTTTAATGTTTAACAGAAAATCTTTTTCCGCCTAAATAATGTACGGCTTTATCTAAAATTACGATGAGTTGTATCTCGCACATACCAAATTTTTTGTTAGATTTTATACGTTAGTAAAATATTGATAACTTATAATAACCTAATCTAATCAACGATGCTATAAGAAGAATATTCATTATTCTATAAATGACGTTACACCTTTGGCGTTAGAGAGAACATAATTTGGATGTATCGTTTTCCTTATCAAAATATATTTATTTGTTTTATTTGTGCACCAAAAATGTTATTTGCCTTTTGTTATATTAACCAGTTCAATAATGTGAATAAATCAGTCACAAATATATCAGACAAATATATTCACATAATGTTATAAATATTTTTGTACATCAAAAGAAGTTACTGCTTTCTGGCTATTTCAGCCAAGTTATACTGAAAGAAGTAGAAAAACCTTATTATTAATCAGTCACAAATACATCAGACAAATGTAACCTTATAATATATATTTATTGATTGATTTTTGTTAATTTTAGTCAAAAAAAAGTAAACCACGACAATTATTTACTTAAAACAAATATTTTCCTAAAACAAATCTTTGTCAGCTTTTTTTAGTCCTTGTTTTTTTGGAAAAAAATTGTTTTCCTTTTAAAAAAATCGTTCATAATTCATCCAAGAATTAAAAGAAAAGAATATAGTTTTGATTTTTATAATAAAATTGTGTAGATGACAGCTCAAAAGTTGATCGCAAAAGATGATGTAGTGGATTTGACTTGATCTAATTTCGATATTTTATTAACATACAAGTGACGTTTTTAATACATGATTTTGAAAGTCCTGTCAGGCATAATTATGATTCGACAACCAAGCCGTAATACGTTTATGTGTTCCGGACATATCTCTGCGAGTACAGGACATAACTTCATCTAACTTTGTCATATGAAATTGAGTTCCAAGCTTTGGTTCGTAACGAGCTTGCGATTAAAATTTTGCTCTTCGCCGTGTAGTTTTATTATAATAATTACTTCGCATGCAATTTCGGCGATGTTTTGATGATGTTTTTAAAACTGTACGTAAATTTGATATTAACAAATTTAAAACTCATTACATGAATATTTGGGGATGACGATACATAAATTAAAAAAAATATTTTTGGACGTCGCAATTAGTTGTGTGTATTTCTCATAATGAGGATAGTAGATCTTACTGTTCAATGACCACTGTTCTGCATGAATCATATCTCTATCTCTTGCACTTATGAAAGACTGGTCCAGAACGGCATGATCTTGGTCTGACTTTGCATGAGTCAGCGTTTGTAAGTGTAAACGTTATCAAAATTATTAAGAAATTGGCGCTCGATTTGTCTATATCTATCTCTATGTATATTGATCAATAAATTGCTACAAAGGATTTTACAATAGAGCTTAAAAAAACATGAATCGTCAAATAAATTGTCTAAAGATTTGTAAAAAGTAGACAAACATAAAAATCACTTGATAGTAGCCACCTGATAAGTCACGTGGATATATCTCTTCGATAACAAAAAATGTCTGTTGGTGATTAGATTTCTGATTTCCTACACGAACCTCTATATATATCACGGTAGCATTCATTAAAGATCTTGGTAACCGAATAAAATTATTTGAATTAAATTTTATTTATTGTTAAATTTGTTTAAGTTTAATTGTTATAATTATGGAAATGTTTCATAGTGAATTATTTTCATAATTATAAAGCAGAAACCAATGTTATCGCTAAAGAAGTCATAAATGACCTGACTACTATTGTTTCTATAGATGTTGATACTGTTAGTCCGGGAGCTTATATAGCTTCATTGGTGCCAGATTATAGAACGAAAAGGCCCGTGAACATATCAAAAATAAATATTACTGGTCGCACGCATTTCAGTGTCATGATGATGCTCATAAATAGGACACAGCCCTACATTTATAGAGGTCTGTAGTGTGATAGTTATGTTTGCGGCTTTGAGACGGCAGCGTGGGCGACTCGGCGATCCAAGGAAAGATCCGGATCCTTCCCCGGATTGCCAAAGCTATTCGCGATAAGGGGGCGTAGGTTGCCCTCCAATACGGTTCGTGTGGTGTGGTGAGTAATGGTTTGTTCTATTGTGAAGTAAGCGGTATCATGTGCGGTGTGTCGCAGGTGCAGTGATGTTGTATGGTTAGAGCTCGTTGGGTTGTGTCTGCAGCGTGTGGGGTGTGGTGCTTGGATTGTGGGAATCCTAAGATTGGAGTTGGTGTCCTTGGGACGCCTTGTTTTGGTATTGGTTTGTGAGTAGGTACGGGGGAAGTAGCGTAAACCACTTGTTATGACGGGGTAAATGACCTGAGTGAGGGTGACTTAAAGGGCAATGGAGAAGAAGCCAGTACGTGTCACTCTCAGGGACTATAACACAAACAAGGAGTTCAGAAATCAAAGCGAAGTCACAGTCTTAGAGTGGCAAAAGTAAAAAAAAGAGGGAAAAGGCCACATTTCCAGAAAAGGTAAGGTCCTGATACAAGCTCTTGCTGGAATCGAGACGATAAGACCCAAAAAACAATATGGGGAAGACCATAAATGCGTTGGAAGGAGTAACACAAAACATAGATCCTCACTGGCCAAAGCAAGAAAAGAGAAGAAGTGAAGGAAGTCTACGTTAAATTTATAGTCGAAGAAGGCTAAAAAAGAAAGAAAAAATCCTAGAAATTATTCAAGATTTAATTTTTTTTGGCTTATAATTTCAAAAGAAGAAATTAGACGCTTAAAGAACATTTGCCGTGACAAAGACGTCATTAACATACAAAAAACTGTAAAATTTAATGCTCTGCTAATTACAATAATCCTTAGAAACTTTAGCCACAAGGCGTTGGTGTAACGATTGGAACTCCTTGTTAAGTTGTGAATAGCATCTGTTAAGCCACGTCCGTTGTTGGATCGCAAATGTCTTGCTTTAAGATAATAGTTTCAGTTAAGTTGATTATGTAATGTTATAAATGAAACGAAATTAAAAAAAAAACACGAGTTAGTTTATCATAAGTTAGGTAAAAAGAACTAATTATTTAGTAGAGTTATAAAAGATTTTTAATCTTCATCTATATAGTAATATATATGCTTTGGGATAATATTAAGGTACTCTTCTGTAAAAGAGTATCTATCGAATGGGACCAGCAATATATAAACATACAACAATAAAAAATGTGGTAAATATTTACGTATTTAAAAGTACTCTTATGGAGTTTCTCATCGGTAAATGCTTCTATTCCAATGATCATTTCTTACATAATAATTCATTATTACTGTTATTTTAAAGTAATATAATTGATTAGACTACGAAGTTCTCGATATTTTATTTATTTTTACTTTTGTAAATATTGTGCCGTCCAGTAATGTCCCCGACTTGTTCTTTTAATGTGGGCGACACCAGTAAAACAAATATGAATCGTTTAATTTTCATAAATGATATTACAATCTATTCATATATATTACAGCTTACTATAAATTACAGCTTTGTTGGTCTACGTAAGAAATTTTGATACTATCATCACATCTATGTTCGTTACTTTTTTTCGTAGTTTCCTGGTAGAAACCGCGAGTAAAACTTATTGCGCTAAATGTCTTTCATGGTTGTATCTACTCCTCAAACTTGAGTGTTAGTACAGAGAAAGCATGTAAAGATAAGAGCGGACGCATATTTTCTATCGGCCACTTTTCTAAATCATTACTTTTGAGCCTAAACCGGAAAGGGGACGTTTCTAAAGTATCTCGGGTTTCAAAGTACAAAGATATTTTACGACCGCTTAAGGTACAAAGTGCTCTTCGGAGAATGTCTGCAAAGGGACGGTTCTGTTGATCCTTATCAGTTTACGCTTTTTGCCTACGAAATTGTTAGAGATCATAATAAAAGTTGATTGAGGGTAAAGTTTTTAGGTTTTTTTTTTAAAGACATCTGCCGCAAGAGTAATTCTGTAACTCAAAATTTAGGCAGCAACCAAACTATTTTAGTGCGTGCTAGTCCTAGTATTCTACAGACGTATGTGCGTCGCAAGGCGGGGCAGGTCTACAAGCGTCAACTTCTCAAATCGCAAATATCTCGTGTGCGTCGTGACATTTACATCCTAGGGTATAATTATGCCGTTTAGGAAATTTTAGATTTTCGAATAATGATAGCGAGTACGATGCGTAAACTAAGCAAAAGTGAGATTGTGATCTCATTTTTGAATTTAAAAACCTAGCCATATGCTTATATTGCTTTACAATAATTGACGGTAACAAAACTCATCTATCCCTTCACTTAAAAAAGTGCGGTTAAAAGAATGCTTCATTAACGTAGCGGGTAAAATATAACGGCAGCGAGTAAATAAAACCAGACATTATCACTAGTATTATTTTTAGAAAACGATACCATTGCATCCCTCGTGAACGATGATAGGTCGCCTTGCGTTCCTCAGGCTCTGCAAGATAGTGTTACAATAGACAATCGATTAAAATAAGGTGTCAAAAGTATGGAGCAAGAAATATTTAGTAAAGGATGTGAAGAAAGGGAAAAAGAATTTGTGAGGTAAGAAATCTGAAATAAGATTTTTACCAGTAGTGTAGCGTCCCTGTCCCACACATGGCAGTAAACAAATAAAAAAGTCAATGATGCCCACGGCTGAACATAGGTCTTTTCTATTAATTTCCAATAACACTAGTAAGAAGTTTCCCTCTTACGTCTTCTAACGGTCTTAATGAGGTCCTGGGTAGACAGACTTGTAGGAGGATGGACGCTGCGCTTGTACCCTGCCCATTGACCAGTTCAGCTACGACAACAAGTCAATGTCGGCTACTTTCGCTTGTTGATCTCCTAATTTCTGATTCGATCGTAGAGAATATTCTAGAAACTTATTGTTGCCGTCACGATAGAAGACTGACAAACCTTCATTAACAACTATGATGCTTCGATAGGCATCTTCTAGAATAAAATATATTAATGTAGGATTTAGCATTTTGTATTTAGTCCAGTCAATAATTTTTATCACATATATGCTGATAAAAAACAGGAGACATCCCGATGACAGTTCTTGATACGGATTTCAACCGAAGAAATACGGGCGTAAAATTGGTCAGAGCCCGGTAATAACTCAACCGATTGTCGATAACAGCGCCGCTTCGAATTTCTTTTCAAATTATTTAACTCATATTTGCGTATGATTTAAATGAAATCGACGAGATAGATACTCAATTAAAAATTTTAAGGTAATTAATGCGATATAAATTTTTAGTTATACATTGTTAATTTGCATATGTGTGAATAAATTTAAGTGACAAAGAAGTTTAATTATTCAACATTTTAGTTAATGTACGAACATACCAATCTATATATAGAGTGTATATATTGAAGTTAAAACCGATTTTTTTTTATAAACATCTCAATCTGTGCAAAATCAAATGTCTGTCACTACAAATAAAAACTAATATAAAATAATGTAAATATATGTTTGTATGTATTTAAGTGCGTATATACATGAATTTATATAGTGGAAATGTTTGAAAAGTCGTCTCTGAAGGGAGTTTTCATAACTGTTTGTTCCCTTTGAAAAACTTTTAGCTAAAAGAGAAGGCCTGCTTAGTGTCAGCTTAAAATATTAATTTGTAACGCAAAACAAAGTGCTGGGGTTTCCTGGAAAACAGTTACGGAATTGGTAACAATATTTTTGTAATTCTTCCTTTGAAGAGTCGGGTAAAATAGCTTTTACCACGGAAGCTTAAAAATACCTGTGATGAAAGCATGAACATTGTGTTCCGATCGGAAAAGTCTTATGAAATAACTTTTGTAGTAAATGATTACGCCTACAAGCAATGAAGAGCAAATATATGCTTTAAAATTACAGACAAGTTATAGCTCGAAAAAATATCAGGTATCTTAAATTTTAAGTTATATTTCGTTTATTTCATTGATTCGTTATCCATTACAATTTTATATAACGTTTTTTTCCGCTTTTAACTACCAACTCTCCTGATGGAAAGTGATGTTGTCGAAGATGAAGCACGCAGACTTAGTAGGTATCTATTTACTCTGACCCTAAATAGACTTGGGTTATAACTTACTGGAAATAAGGACGAAGACAGAAGCGTTCCTTATTTGGACTATGTGGATCAGAAATGTTGAGTCGAAATGCTTGGTAAGCCTCCAAGGAAACTCCACAGAGTAAGAGAAATAGTAGACCGACTTTCTATTCGTTCTACGGAGAAACGGGGATGGTGGTATAAGGCTGTGAAGTTCCGCAGCGCATTCGCCAAAATGAATTCTGTAATAAATTTGACAGGCTTGATACTCGCCTGTGTTGTTCAATTCATATTACTGTACATATAAGTAATGATTCGTGTAGGTTATTAGAAACAGGCTAGGCTTGAATTGAAACGAGATTCAGATCGACTTCACTATAATAGCATTTATCAACTTTAAGCTTCCAGGGTTAAAAAAAATGAGAGCACCATCCGCACAGAGCCCACAAAAAATTCAGACGGGTTTTTTATTACTGTATTCGCAATAACTTTAATGTCGTAGTAGGGAAATTCATTCTTAAGCTTTAATGTAACTTAAAAAAAATCTTTTTGACTATAATTGCACAATTTATATCTTTTTTGTATCAAACTGTCTCATTTTATTACATTTATAAACAAAAATAATTGATCGCTTAATTTGATGAAATTCAGCTGTGAATCGATCTACCATGATAATGGTTTTACAATAGAAGTTTATCTTGTAGAGAATTGAATCGAAGCTATTGGAATCGCAAGCAACTTTAAAACGTAAGCTCTGGCTTGATTGATAAAATAAACCCGCCATGTTTTCAATGCGTGATTAAAAATTGATAAAAGAATCGACTTCTGCATACGTGGTAGCAATAGACCTCTAGTTAATATAATGTTTTATCATTGCTATTTACTTGTACCTACTATTAGTGTTTTGTTATTCTTCAAAGTCGTAATAAATGAGTTTTATATAGTCCAATCCGTTGTACCTTGACATATGTATGGGCGCGGCGAGACGAGGGGAGTTTCGGCTGTTCCGTTGCGTCAGTCTATCATCAACGGTCGCGGCGGTGGCGTTCATGTTCTTTTTATTTCGGCCCCCATCGCGCTGCGTTTTTTCAATGAGCGGTACAGCGGTTTCGGCACCATAATAATTTTTTTCTTTAATCTAAAAACAAATTGCTTGTTGAAATATTAATACAACACGCACCCTAATCCGACTGTGATTCGTTTTTTCGACAAAATACTGAATCATCAATCTAATATATTAGGTATTAAAATATTTCATTTTCTTCGTTTCTATGGCTTATATTTGATTCGGAATTTCCGTCATCGTCCCGATTGACATTGCTATAATGAGTCGGAAGGCAGGAAACAAGAATTGCGTATTGAAATAAGAGATATTTTTAAAATTTCAGTCGAACGAGGAAAATTAATGTTATGGATTTACGCTCCTGACTTTTTTTCCTTAAAATTTACCTTATTAGTACAATAAATGGAACAGATTTCGTCAAATATTGATAGGAAATTAATGAGCTTGCGTTCAAACGCTTTGTAATGATTGAAATTGAATCTTTATTTTTTCAAATAGACGAACATTGAACAATTTATTTAAAAATTTGGGTAGTATTTTAATTTTAGTAGTATATATGTATATCATTATTATTTTAGTATAAAAGAATAGAAAGACGCTGTATGTAGACCTTCCAACCGGTTCTATTGTAAATCTATGGGGGAAGCCTTTGTCTGTTAGAGAAGGTTCTACCAAAATGATGAAGATAATGGTGATGATTAAACATGCGTTGCTTCATAGAATGATGAATATATTTATTTTATGCTTATAATTAATAAAATTTTAAAAATAAATATAAGTCTATGGGAGAAGCCTATGTCCTGCTGTGAGCATTCTATGGCTGGAATGGAAATGATGACGTAAGCCTGGTTAAAAAATTACTAAGTAGTAAACAATAGGATTTTTACCTAAGAAAGCACGGATCAATTCCTTTAAGTAGATTTATTTTTAGTCATTTTTAATTTGTAAGTTTAACGTGTATTACGAAACTTATTCGTTTATTTCATACTTTTTAAGAAATTTTTACAATTAGCAATACTGTCGACCAAAAAGACGATGACCCAGCATATTGCCGTGCGTTAAACCAAACACTGCAACGGCGCTGTTCATCTGTCAGGAATATTTACTAGTTATTGTATAATTGTAATTTTTTATTAATAACGGATACTTCTATTTAAGATCTTACAGGGACTAAAGGAGACGCTGCAGCATATGCTGTCCAGCCGGTAATTGAAAAACCGCTGGTTTTTACCCTTGTAAAACTCAATGTTTTATTGCGCAAATTTAAGTATTGCTAGACCATTGTAACAAACGATACTCTAGCGGGAGTGTATATGTAAAATGAAGATAAAAAAACAAACCGTACTTAAACCATGCAATTAATAATTACAACAATTCTTATGTTATTATCATTCACATTCATAATGCGATATACAAAGACCTTTCATAAAAGTCCCTCATAATTCGATTACAGCGAGGGTCACGGGACTTCCGTTCACGGCGCAGGGTTTTCTTTGCAAATTTACGACGACATTTGTAACAGTAAATAGGTTAGTGAGTGCAGATGTGGCTCCTTTTATTTCATTTTCTCTTCTACCGCCTCGAAATGTTTTTACGTTAAAGATTATTTTCATTAAATATGGATAACGATATTACTGATTTGTACGACTCCGAAGAATTAGCGTTTATTGAAGATTGGTATGTTCGATGTAAAAATACAATAAGCAGATGGTTCATTGTGTTATCGAATCGCCGAAGCGCAAATAGAACTATAGGATATTTGAATCCTTTTTTTACTCTTGTTGTGCTTGAAAATTTTATGATAAGAAGAATTTTTGCGATTCGCATCATATGTATAATCATAATACTACGTACTGTACAATTCATAGTCGGTATATATATGATAATCAGGTCTATGACATTAACAAACTAAAAATATAAAAAAATAATAATGAGGTGGTATTCCTTTTCTCTAGACGTAAATTATTAGCTCTCTTTTGTGTACGGTATTATAATACAAACTTTAGTGGCTGTTTCAGTCCATTGATGCCCGTTGTAAGCGATACGCCTCCCCCAAAAATATTTAATGGGCGATACACCATCACCGCCTCGCTTGGCAGGCAGGTTGGCGATCGCAGTGTGATGTTATGATACGCAGAGGACGCTGTTGCTCATACTTTGGTAATTTGTTTGTGGGCAATCCTATATAATTCATGCACCGAGTGTCAATTATATATAAAAGATTATATGTATATATATATATATATATATATATATATATATATATATATATATATATATATATTGTGTATCACGAGAATCGAACACGCGACTTGTGATCACAAGCCCCAGTTCTCTATTGCTGCGCCACCACTGCTCAATACTATGCATATATAATTAACTGCAAAAATACTACTTTTAAATAAAATTATATGTCTATAATTATATGTCGATATGACATGGTCTGATACCACGATAGTATTGAGATATTTGGACCTTAAAGTATTTTTAAGACTAAAAAGTCTCTATTAGGGCACAGGCGAGTTACGTCGGAAAGCCTATTATCGCGGTTTGTTCTGGTAAAATGTGATGATATCATTACTCAGCCAGTTGTGCGATACCTAGATTTAAGAATAGCGGAGTTTTAATATTTTATAGACTAGATTCTTATTTTTCGTAACGGAGAGAGGTAATAAAAATAAAAAATAAATAAATAAACGAAAATCTCTTTCTTTAATTTATTTTGTTAAATTTTCTTCCAACTTCATTTAATTAAAAATATTATGTTGTTGTTTCGAAGTGAATCGCTAGGAACCGAAACAATAAGCATCAAAAAAGCTATTGATTAACACTTAAATGTGTTTTGCAATAAAATTAGGTTTATCGAAATTTAAAAAATATAATTTAATATTTCATTAAATACACCACATTTTCCACAGAACAATAAATTTGAAAGTTCCTTTAAGAAAATACAATGCTTCTTTCATTGCTGTTGACCTTTGTATGAATGAAAATAAAATTCTTCTGGATAAAAGCAACAAAGGGGAGTAATAAAATGCAATACGTAAAAGCTTTCGTACTGTTACGATATTGCACAAACGACTTGACCCAAATCACTGTCGAGTCATATAAGAATGAGGCCACTGTGTAATTATACAAAACTGTTTCTAGTTTAATGGGAAGTGATATTTCCGTTGTTCTGTTGTTAATGTTTAATTAAAACTTCTGTAGCGGCAAAATTTTAGAGAACTAATTTAACATATGATTGTGAGAAACAGAAATTAATTAATTTTTTATCGTTCTTTCGTAAACTAGTATAGCGCATCTTAGATATTCGCGCGGTAAGACGGGGAGTATCAATTGTTCCGTCCCGTCATTCCGCTGTCAGCGTTCATGCTTGTTTTTTCTTCAGCCTCCATACGCCACGTTTTCTTAAAACAGCGGTACAGCGGTTTTGGTACCACTACAGCAATTATTTAGATTACTTACATAAATTATACAAAAATAAATATTGTAATTATTAAGTTATCGCAGTCAAGTTCTAAATTTTAAATTATTGACGTTAGTAACGTGCACAAGAATGCGCCTTGACCGTGAATCTTTTGTAAAAGATAGTACCTACTTTGATATCATCGCGATACGCATCCTCTTACGTTTTCGCGAAACATCGAAGTTTAATGTAAACTAACTCATGGCCAACTCTGTATAATCGTACTTCTGATACTCCGTTTATGGCAACCTCTCCGTTCTTCTCATAGAATCACAGTCGCTCTCTGTTAGTTCCGTCTTTCTGTTTTTCAGTAAAGGTGTAATGTCAGCTCCTGTAAAGCCCATCTCGAATCCGAATTTGCTCTTATTCAATTATCATCTTTTCATCCTTAATCTGATAATTCAGAATTATATAACTAAATTATATAACTTTGAGAAGGAGGTCAATTGTTCACAGCAAAGTACAAAAATTCTTCTAATTTAATATCCCGTGGTTTCGTCTTAAACCAAAGTCTGCGATTAATTTGCATAACCAGTGTTAAGTTACTGAATTAAAACATGGTCTCTCTTTAGCATCTTCGGTAAACTCTTAGCTATCAAATTTCTCTATCGAATTAGGAATGAGAAGGTTCATCATAGACGGATAAAAATAACCGATATAGCCAAGCGGATTAGTGATAGCGGGTAGTTTAATTAGCAGTGGCAGAAAAGATAGCAGCTGAGGCCTTAAAGACCGCGGACCTGTAAGGGCAGCATAAGATCTTGTTAGGTCGACGCTGAATGCAGGTCGCTTCTAGCTGACCTTATCGTAAATTATTGGCAGAGGCCTTTGTTTAGCAGTGGTTGTTCTGCAGCTGAAATGATGACGGTGATATTAATAAACAAGTGTCGAATGAATTTATTTAAAAAATATGAAAATATTGTAATTTTTGCATACAGAGTAAAAAAATAAGTGATATAGACGTCAAATCTTAAATTGTATGCAATAACATTTTTCACAAGTTTCCATAACGACGTGCATATTTCAATGTCAAGATGAAACTTATATTTTGCGGAAACGTGACACGCTTCGCAGTCGAACAGGCGGGCGCTGTAATTCAAGTGGGTCGGCAAGTTGCAATAAGAACGTTACTGCAAGCTGAACTGGTGCTTATAGCTGTTTATTAAATTTTATTTTTATATGATGAAAAGATTCATATTCCTTTTTGCATGTACAAATAATTAATTATAGCAGCATTCATTTCTTGTTCAGTGAATTTACAGATTATCTTTCTTTGATTTCTATGAAACGCTTTGATTCTTCTTAAGAGATATATAGTTAGACATGATAATTTAAATGTTTGCCGCATACGCATTTATCAGCGGGCTGGCGGCGGTGCACTTTGTTGCACGACTACCACTGCATGTGCGGAAGTTGCTAAATATTGGTCCTTTTCTTACTTAGGATGGACTTCCGCAAGGTAACTCCTGATTTCATTAAATAAATAAGAAATGTGTAATTGTATTTGTGGTTAGAAATTATTTTTTTAGAAATGATACGAAGACAATTGTACATCCAGTGACAGCATCAAGAGTTTAGTTCATTGAAGCAGTTTGCAAAAATGGAATAAAAATATTTTGATTACAGTGTTAATATTTTAATTAAACCTCTTTATCAAAACTTAAAAAACGTTTTAGTTTTAATCTTAAAGATCACACATATGTAAATTTAAATTTTGGTTATGTATTTTATTCTATTTGTAAAAAGCAGTCATTTTTATTTTTGATCCATTTTTTTAGTACTGGCTTAACAAATTTTTTTTTACTGAACTTTACTAACCTATGTTACCGGTAATATACATACATTTGTACAATAGATAATAAAAAAACGACTTTAGCAATTATTAATTCAAAGTTAAAAACTAAAACAAATGAAAAACTTCTACTGGAATATTAGAGAACAAACAGGAAAGTAAAGAATAATTAAAAATTCAGACATTGTAGAAGACTATGGATTATTGGGATTTAATAGGTTAAAAAAACCGGCAAAAATAATGAAATCACTTATCATTTAATCAAATATTGATTAACTTAGGTTTCAGTAAAATAACTTTTTTACTATCAAGTAGAAGGAAGGACGAGAAAATTCAGTTTCCTATTATGAAACAAAATTTATAATAACAACAATCGGGCTTAGTTACAAACTGCAGATTGTATTCAAAGCGACTGAAACTTGAAACCTTTTGGTACGCGATGTCAATCACCAGAGTGCTAGAAATTGTACGCGGACAATTTCAAAAACCGTATTTCTTGTTGAATCGGCAAAATATAATATTTATCGTAGTTCATGCTGTTAATAGAAGAAAAATATAAACAAAAAATTGAAAGTTAGTTAAGACTTGTCTTCTTAAGTTATTTTTTACATCAGTTTTGTGAATCAATATTAATAATAATAAAATAAAGTGGGTTTATTTTATATTTATTTATTGTTTTATTATAAAATATATATAAGACCTTTCCAATCTTTTATAGTCGACAACTCAAAATTAAGTTAGTTCGTAAAGCGCCATCTACTGAGAGAGAAGAAAAACCCAGTGGAGATTCTATCATTTTATTTTTTAATAATTTAGAAAAAAAGAAAAAAAAACAGAACAATTAATTTCCAAACATCTCTATCGGGAATATACGCTGAAATAGAGTAATATACCTGTTAGTAGAGTCTGCGCTTAATAAACTTATTAAATTTACCTACAGAAGAATTACTCGCTTCGTTCGGTAGTTTGTTAAATCGTATACATTGACCTACGAATGAATAAAACATTTTATGTAGCCTAATAACGGGCATAGCTAGTTTAATTTTATTACTTAGATCAAGTCGATTAAATATTTAATAAGACTTCTGTCGCTTGTACATGTCTTCAAAAATTTCGGTACGTGATCAAAGTTTTAATAATTTCTAGTATAAACTTTAGTGTTTTTTAGTTTCTGATTGGGAGCAAAACTACTATATTTGCGATATAACACAGTCAAATTAATTTTATAATATTTAAAGCGTTATGTTTTTTCGACAATGTGCTTCACATTTTTATGTTATAAACGTTATGGTTGTAGTATATTTTACAGCTTTGCAACATGTCGTGTCTCATATAAAGTAATCATTAAATTTGTAACCGTTTTTGTGTGTACATTTGAATTCTTATCGACCTTAATTTAGCGTGCTAAGTCAATTATTAGTGAAGAAGTCAATGACTAGGGCAATAAATTATTGACGGACATGTTTCGTCGAATTCATTAGGAATAATAGAGGTTTAAATAAGTTTTGTCATTATAGTTTCTTTGCGTCCGAGTTTGATTCACCTTTTCTCAGGTCTGAGGCATTCATAATCCGAACTGGTGGTAGATGCATCTTGACGTCAATAACTGTAATATTCATCCTGTACTTAATAATAAAATCTTTTTACACCATTGATTATTCACAAGTGTAGTGATAAAAGTTATATACAAGTATCGTATTTGCAACGCACTGTCTCCGCGTTTATTACGTCGCGGAAATTACTTGAGTTCAGGAAATACAGTTTAAGATTGCCACCCCTTCGCAATATCCCGTGCAGCACTGGAAAAGTCAAAGTGTACAGCGACGTGATTTCTAATAAATTATTACACTCTTTTCAAACGAGACCTAGAAACATATTTATAAGTTAAGAAAGCGTTCCTTTTTTATTATTTATTTAGTAAGATTTGCTATTAAATTGAAATTTCTTGTTAACGTCATTGGATATAATTTACGAAGGAACGAATTTAAGCGTCGGAATTCTTCATTAAAAAAAAATAAATTTACGTTTTTTAGTCACGTATTTGCGTTATATGTATTCATTTATACTATTGTCTAGTGTATTATAAAATGATCATTTGTGATCGTCATGAGAAGCTGGAAAAGTCAAATTGAATAGAAACTATAATTAAATTAAGCTCCCTTTTAACGACTTCTTTTTTTAAAGCTTTGTGGATTCCAATTGCGCTTGGTCTAAGGAGTACCCACAAAAAACTCAGACTGTTGCTTTGTGATGGTTTTCACAATATCTTTCACTGGGTCCAAGGACGAGCGCTGATGATGATTTGCCTAGACCTCTTTATAGTAGCTAAGGTCGGGGGCTCGCGCAGATTTCTTGTCTCAAATCTTTATTTTATATATTCCACCGGATTGGGAGACCGATAAGCTCTAGATTAATTTTAAAAATGGTTTAAGGAGTGACTGTATCCTTAGGGCCATCTTAAAAAACTTCAGCTTGGACTACCTATTGATTCGCGTTTAGCTTGCGATTTATGGTTGCCCGAAGGTACAGTCGGTTGCTTTTAATGTATTATAGGGAGAGTTTCTTCCACTAACAATGCAACCACATTTAAAGGCGTAAACTGTGCGTGTATTAGAAAACCGTGGTAAGTAATGGTTTTATGCGTATCTATTTCAATTGATGATGAAATATATTCTTCGACACGATCATAATTTCAACCGTAGGACGTACACAGCTGAACGTGGGCATCACAGTTGATTTCCAATGACCTCAAGTTAAAGCGTCCAGCATTCAGATTCCGACGAACTGTACAGCGTCGTTTGTCCATTTTACTCGTCTTACGCTGCACTTAACGATTATAGGTCTCTACTTCAAAACCTCAAGGTTACAGCGATCATCTATTCTGCACGCTATGTAGCCTGCCTATTGCCACTCCAAAACATTGAATTTTAATTGAAATAAATTCTAGTTTTTTGGTATCCACAAAGCACTCATACATTATTTTAAAAAGCTAAAGGCGCCTTTGCTTATAAATCACTGAAATTAATTTTCGTTAGCATTATGTGAAACCACGTCCACTTCTGTGTGGTTGGACAAATCCAAATAAAACAGTGTCCTACCGCAATAAGCTATTATTAAGGAAATATACTAGGATTTTGATGATGTAAGTATATCATGCTTTTATGTCCGACCTCCGTAATTGCTTGTAATAAAACGTCCTTATGGGGTAGATAGCTTTCATTATTTCTAAGTAAAGGTTGTTCGTTGTAGAATGGTCAAGCATAATATTTTATTTCTGGTATGTATAATGTTTACCACTGTCATTACAAATTTCAGTGATAATCGTTGGTGGGTTAGTCACTTTGTGTTCACAAAATAATCGTTGGAATGAAAAACGAAGGGACTATTTTCTCGTCTGTAAAATTGTTATCGATGAACATGACTCAGAGATAATTTGAGTATGTAAATAGAAAAAATGAAAAAAAAAATTATAACAACGTTCATGATCGTTACCATTTAAGCCGTAAGAATTCGTCTCTGACAGGTTTTAGACGGAAGGGGTAGGAAGTGGCCAGCTACTAGCGTCTATCGAAGATCATATAAAGAGTGTACCTTGTTGGAGAGCGTACTACGAACATTTTAAATTTCCAAGACGCTGGGCTATTTCGGTTACATTCGTTTGTCTTGTGATGTCCTCATTGTGTTCGATTTCGTAGTGAAACGCCGAGCAGAGCTTTCTTCATGACTCATCGAGCGGCTGTGGGACCGAAGTGAGAGACCACGTATCACAGAAGTAAGTCATAAAATTAAAGCTATGGGAAGTAAAAATATTATTTCAGAAAATTTACAGTATGTAATATATTGAATAAATATCGAGAATATGAATTTCGCATCCGTAAAATTCATATAACTAGCATTCAATTTACTTTCTATTCAAGATTTATTTGTTTTATAGTTTTAAAGAACAAACACTATTCTCTGTAATTCAAATATTTGCGGGTTGTATAACTTCTTTCGTTTTTTTTTGATTGTAGTATAATAACTTGAAATATTAAGGCCGCATTTAATGATTATATTATATAACTTTATTACACGCATTTATTTTACAATGTTTGATACACGCAGTAATTTAGATATCATTATTAATTTCATCTAAATTGACTCAAATAAAATAATTGTGCCTAACAAATGTAAAAGAAAACTTATATCCTTTTATTAATTACTTTGGAATAAACTTACCTTCTGATTTAAAGAGTCTGCAAGCTATTACATTTTTAAAAATAAAATTCGAGACCTATCGGCGGAAGAATCGACGTAACGTCTCTCTAATTGTGTATTAGATAGTATATGTAACACAGTTTTTGTATAATATTTACACACTTGCCTACTAGTTACCTCTACACCCTGGCTTGAATGTTAGAGAATGCCAGTAAGGCTCGAGGCCTTCCTCCATAATACGTTGGGTGAAAGAGTAAATAAGTGAAAAAATGAATATGAAATCTTGTTACCATATCGTGTGAAGGTCGACGGGAGAAGGTGTGATAGACTCACACGAGATATTTGAAAACAGATGGCTTGACTTTTATGCACCTCCGACTTCTGTCATTGACATACCTCAGGAGTTGATTATCGTGCTCGCGCTTTCTAATAAACTGTTAGACTATTACTGAAAGGTGTAAAAGAGAGTATACGTATATACATCATAATTTTATTGAAGGTTTATAATCTATTTTATCTAATGTTTGGTGCCAAAATATTTACACGGTGATTGGTAACAGGTGGAAAAGCTTCAAAGGTTACACACCTTATACTGATACTGATTTATGTGCAAAAATATTTACAGCTTTTACTCTTGTTTTCAATGACCTATATGATCACTCTGACAAGTGTCACATTAACTTTTTTCTAATATTCTATTAAAGTATGTATTAAAAGAAATGCGATAGACCAATAACTTCTGGTAGCTTAATCCTCAGGGACTTTTTAAAATTCTTTTCACGCATTACGTTATTTATTATTTTTGAGACCACTGATTTTTTATAAGCTATAGTATTATACAACAAATGAGCTATACATTCACCCCTTTAAACCTTTACATCTTGAACCAATCACCCAGTATATAATACTTCATAACACTGCGTGTTCTATTATGCGATTCACGTTTTCAATGTTATTAGAATTTTAAATTCTTTGTAGCGGTTCAGCCGGGCTTTATTTATGTTAACCTTTATCTGACCTATAAAAGTTTTAATACTGCTGACAACTCGTAACATCTGCGCCAAATACTGCTACTCGAATGTAGAATACAACACGGGCAAATCCCACTGTAACGCGAAGCTGGGGCTTTGTCGAAAATGTTAAGGTTTTGCACGTATGACACACTAAGGCTTTAGTTCTTCTTGCATAAACGACTTCTTAGGCAAACAAAAACTTATGCTAAACCCTGAAACGGTAATAAAGAAATTTTCAAAGTAATTTCCATACTTTCTTTTCTATTTTCACATGTGTAGATCTGTTTCAGCTATTGAACTTTTTCTAGACATCTTTAAGCCTCAAGCGATTGTCTGTCCCCCAAAACTTTTCAGAAACAATTATACTTCTATCTTTGAAACATGTTATAAAAGAAACGTATGTTGTACCCGCGAAAATTTGTGCCGATGCAACTACCGAAAACTTAAAATATTTCATTTGCATGTATAAAGTCATTGAAGGTGTCTTACATATACTAAATTTTAATAAAAGTTTGTGATTACTAATTTTGGCTAATAGATGGTTATTTTTATTTTAAAAATAGTGCATCTCTATAATTACTTTTCAACATTCGCTAGCCTTCTTATTTCGTGTTGATAAATTACGAAAAATATTTATTTTAAATTTTTTTAATTACTTGGAAAAACAGAAACTGTTAAAAATGCCTTTCTAAAGTTTAGGTAAGTGAGCGTTCTTTTCTTTATGCACGGTTTTTATAAACATTTGTATGTACTTAAAAAGGATTATTTAGTACATTGATCAATTTCAAAGAAACTAAAAAGACATCAGTAGAGGTAAGCAAAGACGCTATCTAAATTCCATTTTTTTAAAACTTACATTTGCCGAATTCGAGGTTTTTCTGTTTTTATACAATTTGGGATACGCTCCAGAAAATCACTAGGCCTAATGACCTGAGAGAGAGAGGACTTCAGCTTGCTTTGTATCTCGAAACGTGATTGGCATTACGATTCAACCGTATGTAAAAGAGGATTATCAGGAGAATGTGTAAAACATTTGTATCGTTTTAGAAAGTATTAGTGCTTGGAGAAGTAGTCAAAAAAATCATTACAATGCTCACTCATTATAAGATTAAAATCTGCATACTACGTCGCGGGATCATCAGTTTACAATCGGGCAACGTTGTCGGCGAAGATGAACGTTGAAAAAAAATGTATGATAAATTGACATACTTTTAGTTTAATCAATTGTATTATTACCGAAACCCTTGTACTGTGTTTTAGGTACGGGCAATATGGACATGCTCTTTTTTCCTCGGCTCTAACTCGTTACGTTTTCCTAAAGCGCAGTACAGCGAGTTCGGTAACATTACATCAACTTTATTACAGAATCTGTGCAAGATCAAACAAATGTACGAGCTATAATGTAAATAATGTAAATGCACGACTACGACTGCATGTGCGGAAGTGGCTAAATATTGATCCTTTTCTTATTAGGATGGACTTCCGTAAAATAACGCCTGATTCCATTAAATAAATGTACGAGATATTTTGGAATCTTTAAACATGATGTTATATTTTGTATGACGCTTTCTTAAAATCATTCATTATTAATATCAAAAGTTAAAAAAACGTTACAGTTTAAAAATAATTATTAGTAATGGTTACAATATGAATTTTAATAGTAACCACATATTTATATCTTTATTTTTTAACAAGATTTAGAACTATATAATTTAACCTATCATGTTTTTTCAAGTTTCTTGTCATTATGCTACTTTCAGATAAGATTCTATACCTCCAAAACGATCACGTAATCGACTATGTTCCGTGTTTTCTTTAAATCCCATAACAAAAGAAACTATCGTAGTTCGTAGAGCGGACCACGTGTATTTCTCTTCCCTTGGCGGAGACTTATTTCCGTGGCGGACGTGACACATCGCGAGCGCGCAAATACAGACAGTGCCATATTTTGTATGTATACATAGCGTAGAAATCGTTTGTTCTATGAACAAGAATTGACAAGAAAGTAAATAAAAATCTAAAATAACATTTACGTTTTGCTGCATATTTTATGTCATGGCTAATGTTGTTTAACCCGTCATTTATAGTTTAATGAAATATTCCGAGGTGGCAGGTTAAATGCATATCTTTTATGTTAATTTAGTACTTTTAGTGATGGTAAGTTTTAGTTTCACAAAAAATAAAAATAAGTATCTGCTTATGAAAGATTTATTGTTCTTCAAAGGTACCTAAAAAGTGCAAAGGGGTTCCTTGTACCTCTCAGTGCGAGGCCATTTTTATCATAGGTCTAAATAATCTTAAAAAATATTTTAAATTTGACTCAAATCAATTCTAAAGCTTGTTACATTTTAATGATAGGTAACTACGAGTATATCGTCAGTTTACTCGTATGTAGCACAATTTTGTTTAATCATTGTTGAAGTGCGTGTCTTACGGCGATCATCACTGAAATTAGTGTAACAACGTTTGAATTTGTTAAAATAATTGTAAATTCTGGTACGAAAGATTTTAAACTTTAAACAATAAAAGTTTTATTAAATCCATAATGATACTGGATTGTAATTTTTAATTTGTCGCCTATTTGTAAAAATTTCGTTTTATAAAATTTTACTTTATATATAAACTGGCCAATAATAAAAAAAATCATTGTCACCAATGCAGCTCGAGTGATAAAGTATCGGCGTGCGACATTACGTTATTTGTTTAACACTGATTTCCTTATCCACTGCCATGCGATCATAAATCATGAATCATTTAGATGAATGTTCTATTCAGTGACTTCGTACAACGGCCGCTAAGAGGAGATTTTGGCTCAGACTGTCATTTGATAGTTGACAAAGAATTTAATATTATAATTTATGCATACACGCGGGAACTTTATTTCAATAGGTTGATATTATCGGACTATATATATATTTTGAAGCTATCTCTTAAATCTATATGCAATGCATGCACTAAAGATTCTTGGCGTAATTTGAACAAGTATATATTGAGAAATAAAATTTCTTTGTTCCGTTCGTAGTTGTATTTCACATCCAAATCAAAAGTGGCAGAATGCGGTTTGAACGTATAGGAGTGTCAACTGCTCGCTGACTTATTGTATCCATTTTGATAGATGGGCAGTGGTTTCGCACTACAAGGATATCGCCGCTAGAGCCAGGGTTTAAAATTGTGGTCGCTTTTCTCTTCTAAAACGGATATTTGTCTCTGTAAAGAAATATCGACGCTACACGGATGGTTGAATTTAAAGTTTGAAAATTTCGATTTGATAAAAAATATCTGTTAGACATTTTTGTGACACATATTATAAACGACAAATGTTTCATCCAATTTTTTATTCAACAAAATCTGCGTTCGGATTATATAAAAGCGTACAATTTGTTCTAGATAATTTTAGCATTATACATAGTGAGCAGAACAGATGGCCGTTTCCCAACAGCCCAAGAATTCTTTTAGGATTGTTCAAAGACCTACTTTGAATCAGCCTCGACACACCCTAATCCTCTCATAGTTAACGCAACACGCTTTTCCTCTCGCACCTCCTTCAAGACCGGGAAGAGATATTCTATGGATGTCCTCAACGACCCCATCGCAGGGGTTCCTCAATCTAAGCGCAACATCCTCTGCAGGCACTCAAGACACACTCACATTTACTAACCTTTATACTCACACGTGTATAGTCCTGTATCTTCGTGGGATTGTAAGTGTGCAACTAGAATTACGAATCAGTATATTTTGATATGTTTGCGGACCTTTCCGCGATCTTGTTTCCGATGAAGCTATACAAACCCCCTGGGCTAACAGCAACTAGATCTTCAGAAACAATATACATGACCGTTGTAGCTTTAGGGTTCCGAAGAGGAGAGATGTTCAAATGTGAAGATATTGAGTATCAAACAAAACGAACACTGCAGTCTACGATGTTTATTAATTATAAAAAAGATTATTTTTTATTTAAAGAAATATTTGACGTGTAACGAACAAAAACGTTCAGGCATTAAATAGTAATTTTCCAAAATCATCATTTCTGCCTATTAAACTTCTACAAAATGCGACCTATTAAAATTTTAACACCAGTGATAACTCATAACATCTGCGCGGAATAGTACTTAGTGTTTTAAGCATACAAATTTTCAGTAATGTTAAACGAAATGAACTTTCCGTGTTCATTTCAAACTTTGTGCTGTTAAATATTTACAAAAAACTTAGGGTTGGAATGTTAAGGGTTACGTGTTATTAATAAACAAGTTTGAACAACTTTTATTTCAAATGGCATTTTTTGTCGTGCTCTATCAAAAAAGTCATATCAACCAAAAATGTTGTTTGATATCTCTAATGTAATAGTAATTAAATATTATACAAGAAAACAATATTTTTCTTCAAAAATGACGGAAGGAGTTGAGCAATGACAGCTCGGCAGTAGAGTTGCCGGGATACATTACATAATTGACACTTTGTGTATTGATTATATAGGATAGCTAGTGCTCATAAACAAGTTTCCTCTTCTTACCATAATGCCACACTATGACCACCAACCTCCTGCCAAGCATAGCAATATAGATATATCCCCCGGTAGATATCTTTGGGGGAGGCCTATGCCATGCAATGCGCGTCTACGGGTCTATACAACGATGCTATATCGGAGAAACAACCTCGATGATGTTATTATAAGAGTGTTGTCAGTGAAGCTGATATAATTTTTATAGTCACAACATATTAAGAAAGCTTCGAAAAAGATTCTCCGAAATTTTCTTATAATCGAATAACAGCGTAACAAAATTTTCACAGACCCGAAAACTTTTGCGGTACAAGCAATATCTCCTTATCGCCTGTGTCATTGGTGTTTCGAAATTTATTATTTACAATTGTTTTTAATAATCGCATAATTACAAAACATGTGTCTTTTTTAGAAAAATCAATTTTCAGCAATTTCACAATTTTATGCGAACATATATTTTTTATATTTAATTTAAAATAAAGAATATTGTAAAAAATGTGTATCTCATCTTAACTTAATTATAAAGAGAAACCCAAATTGTCACTTTAATTTACGGATGGAAAAAAAACTTTTGGCTCTATTTATAATACAACATTCTATTCACTTCTTTTTTCCTAGATATTTAAACTTAAAAAGTAGAAAAATTTTTGGTTATAAACATGATAAAATGAAAGTGAAAACAAGGTCAAATATAAATTGACATGTCATCAATAAGGTTCATTCTATGCATAAGTATTATTAGTTAGTTTTGCTTGATTACTTTTATTTATTAATAGTACTTTTTTCATCATTAGGAAAAAAATAGATGAAATAGGCAAAAGGAAGCTAAACCGCAAACGTAGATCTTTTTCTGTCTATTATTAAATAGAAAACAATTTTACGATATTTCAATGCGATAGCTTATCAAGTCTAAAACCAACAAACAGAACTTTACAGTGTTATTGCGCCTGAACGAACGTCGGGTGTACATGAACATGCATCAATCAACTACGACGTCAATTAATCTAGTCGTAATGAGGCAAAGCCTACGTAATATCCAATTTTGTGTACTGTCGAACTTTGTACGGAATGTTTCATAACACGTGCGGCAAACCCCATACTGACTTGTTTTCTAGCGTGATTATAATACCGAAATGTGTAATTATTACTTTGTAGCTATCACGCTTCTTATCGCTGGCCACTACGCTTGGTTTCGATTGAAGTTGATGCTATTAGCCCGAGGACTTTTATAGCTTCATCGGAATTGAGTTAACGGAGCGGAATGGTCCGTGAACTTAAAAATAAAACAGAAGCTGGACAGACGCATTCCAGTTGTACGTTGACGTTCGCACGTAGTAAACCGCTCTACCCGAGAAGAGCTGTGTAGTGTTGATGTTGTATATGCGGCTTGGGACGGCAGCGTGGACCTCAGGCGAGCCAGGGATGGATCCGGATCCAATTTCGGTTCGCCCACGTTGCTACCACGGCCACAAAACTTTTATGTAAAATAAAGTAGTAGTAGGTAGGTCACGTTTGCGCAGAACAAACGGCTGCTAATGCTTTAAGATTATGGAGTATATATCTATATATATGGAGTATATATATCACTCATAAGGTGGTCAGAGGACCATGGTAAGGTCATCGGAAGGCGCATCCTGCGCATAGGCCGCGACCAACGGTGGCCTGTGTCAAGCAGTTGATGTGATGTGACTGACACGATGACTTTGATAATAATAATCTATCTATCGTTACGTAATTTTAGATTTTACATTTAGATTTAACATTACTGTTTGACAAACAGCAATGTTAAATTATTACTGTTTACTATTTTCAAAAGTTGCGAAAGTTAAAAATTTTAACTCACTCAACAAAGCTGGTTTTATAATTTTAAATTTTATTTGAGCACTACGTGAATACGATTAGTATATTTTAACATACGTTGAAAATAATTTTACAGTTTATGTAACGAATAAAACATCTAGTTTAAATAAAACACTCATTGAACATATACGTATTATATTAATAGTTATTTTAATTAATCCTTTTTGCAACAAAATATGTTTTGAATCTGAATTGAAATTGAATAATAAATAAAACACAAGCGCTTTGAATGGTGGAAAAAAAGTTTTATTTGCTCAAAGGCAAAGCATCTGACATCTGTCGCGTGACGTTAAGCGTTGACGAGGTCTACAACGGTACTTGCGTGCCTAGAAGATACCTATTCATTCGTGACTTCTAAGTTACAGCTAGCTAGAAATAACGACGCCGGTAAATGTTCCATTCCTGGCCTATTCGTACTATGAAAGTTGCAGCCAAACGCTTAGCGCGAGTTTGTTTGGATTTTTGTTGATTTGATTTGGTTGGTATGGATATCGTGAATCCGTGTGTTTTGATGCCCAATGGAAGGAGGGAGATAAGGGAGTAAAAATATAACAATAGGGTCAGTCTACGAGACAATGAAAATTCGAATCACCCAAACCTTGACTCAAAAACTTAACAAGAAGACTGCGGTTAACGGTAATATCAGAAACACTATGTATTCAACAACATCATCACCTTTAGCCACAAGACGTCCTCTGCTGGACATAGGCTTCCCACGGGGACCTCCAAAAGGACGAGTTGGAAGGGGCCTGCATCCAGTGTCTTTCGACGGTTTTAAGGATTATTTACTATGTGCTAGTATTCATAATGAAATCTCATCATTTAAAAATAAATTTAGTTTGAAAGGAATATATTCAATATCATAATGCATATGAATTTCACAAACAATGTAATTAGATGCTTGCCTTAGGAGAGGCGGTAAGGAATCTCTAGTGTTTTGCGATAATTGTAACCCATTCATTAAAAATAATGGTTTATAGTAGAACAACATTAGTTATTACACTGGGAGGTCTCATTTCGCATGACGCCGTTCATTAATCGACGTTGTAAATTTGAGCCGCTCGCTCATTCGACATGGGTTAATCGGGATTAAAATATATCGGTCTGCAAATTGAAGTCTGATTCTGCGGGCAGATAGCGTAATCCGTACTGTTAATTGGTTTTGTGACCGATATTATCATTCTTAAATTTATTTTGATTCTGTATGTTATGTACATATATATACAGATAATACGTACGACTTAATGTTTATTTCAACTCGAAATAATCGTCTTTTATTATGAAGAATATTTCATTATGTTCAGCAGGATACTAATAGCTATTTATTATTTTTAATCCATCTCCAATAGTTAATATTCACTCATACGGTTTCCTTAGGTAGACAATAAACAAGAAAACATTTGAGAGATATATTCATACACGAATGGATCGCCAAAATCATATAACTTTAATTTTTTGATTTAATTAATTACTTAATGTATCAAAATAAAAGAACATCTTAATTGCCGCAATGGGTAACCTTAAAGAGAAACGAAAAAGCGTTAATATTTATTCTCAATATTGTCATATATAAAAATGTATTAAAAATTAAATAGGTATACTATTACTAATGGATTTAATCCTTTTTACTAATAAAAGTAAACAAAAATGATGCAGATAAATCTGTTCATACTAACAGTTATTTATTTATAGCAACACTATCCCTTAGGATGAAAAAAGCCAATTGCTCAGTAGACTATCTCTGTAAATTGGTTTTGTATTTGGGTTGCTACGTTTGCAGAATACCAATATCGAGTAAATACATACTTCCACTTTTTTTAAATAGATTCCCGGAATAATATAATTTTCTCATACATTTCTGAACAATCGCACGTACAAACCGCGAGTATAAAAATGTTTATAAAATATTATTTATTCTTTTTATTATTTTGTACTCTATTGTACACCATAGATAATAATTAA
Source organism: Battus philenor (assembly GCF_028537555.1). NCBI lineage: Eukaryota > Metazoa > Arthropoda > Insecta > Lepidoptera > Papilionidae > Battus > Battus philenor. The sequence goes on along the minus strand of NW_027181678.1, from coordinate 5,651,821 downwards.
ACAAGAAACAATTTAAATAGAGGTACAAGAGGCGGTCTAATCGCTTGAGGCGATCTCTGCTAGACTACTTTTGGATGGAGGTGAGAAACATGAAGGAAAGGGCAGTTTTGGGTGTACATTCATACAAATAATTACAGTCAAAGTGTAATTGGAACAATAATGGTTTTAATTATTGTTAATCATTTTGGACCTCATGACTATGCTCGGAATTTTTACATGAGACTGAATGAAGGATGAGGAAATCCGTGTACGAACGAAAATAACATTGCTCAACGGATTAACAAATTGAAGTAGTTTGATATATAGCGCGCAGAAGAAAGACTGCAGGCACCTTAAATATATAGAGTCACATCACGGAAGGCAAGCTCATCGTGGGAGATGACTTTGTTAAAGTTGTGGGAAGATCTGCTTGAAACATGGGGCAATGCCAGCTGTGAACGCCTGTATGGCAGGAATGATAGTGAAGATGATATATCAAATTTGGAATACTGGCTACAGAATTGTTACTTTTTTTTAAAGGAAACAGTCATAGGATTATTTAATTTATCATCTAATGGATTCAGGCGTTATTTCGCGGAAGTCCATCCTAAGTAAGAAAAGGACCAACATATAGCAACTTCCGCCATGCAGCTGTACACGGTACAACCGTGGTCTTTATATGTGCTGATTCAATTTCTTCATAACAGGTCAAGTCAAAATAATTTACCAGTCTAATAAATCAAAGGTATATTGTAATTACCCTTATTAATTTAAACTTTTACACTTCATGTCTAGTCAAAGCAATATTTGGATAAGGAACAGTTCGTTAAAGTCCTCAAACCAAGTAATTTCAAGTAATTTGAGGTACTAATCCAAAGTGAATCGGTAAACTTACTTAACAAGAATATTAAACTAAGTTGGATGGCCTACTAACGAAAATTTGTACTCAATAAATAAATTACGATATTAATTCCGTTCTATCAATTTGTACTGAAAGAAGTAATAAATAACTCAATTCAAAGTAAAAGATTTGTGAAGTATCACCTTAAAATTAATAACTTGTATCGTGTTATTGAAATGTAATAAAAAATTTACACCAAAGATATTTTCTTTCTTAGATATCTTGTAATAACTAATGGATATAGATACGAGATACAAATTATTAGAAAATTAATAAAAAACGATTGCATGTATTGATGGGGTCGTGCTTATTGGGTGTGGTACTTGGCAGGCGGGTTGGCAAACGCAGTGTCTAATGGCATCTTTTGCAAGCTTGTTTGTAGCTGTGGCAACCTCATATAATTAATACACGAAATGTGAATTAATTAAGATTATATTCCAGGAATCGAAACCGCGAACCACAAAAGCCTCTACTGTAGGGCTACCACTGGATTTATATTTATATATAACTAAAATGATTTTGTTTATTACAACACATTTCTGATACAAAATTCGGAGAACCTTCTTTATATATCCAAATGCTCTGGCGGTTCAAGTGACAACTCTTTTATTTGTGCAATCGGTGCGTCGTTACACTATCAAAAATATCTTTTTAATTTAATTTTAGTGACTGTATACTTAGTCTCATACGTTACGTAAACACACGCAATTCATTGACAAAAAGGAAAAAATATGTGTATACATATTTGTTTACATAAAATATATACATACATAACGCTGGGAATGTATAAAATATGTTAGAATTACGTGATCAGCGCTATTTGTTATATACGAGTTATATATTCCAAGTAAAAATTTATGTGCGTTGTATTTAAAAACCAAACATACATCCCAACGTTTAAAACGAGAATAAATTAAGAGGAGGTTGAGAACTAAACAAACTGCGGCAGATAGAGCAGAGAAACAGTAATTAAATGAAATACGGAAAATTTAACCGCGTTTCGTTCTATTTTCATCAAATCTTTTGGTATCATATTAATTTATGTAATCGTATTTCTCAACTTACGTAATCTCCAGGGTAAAAACTGAAAAAAAAATATATACATACACACAAACACACACACACACACACACATATATTTCTTTAACATATGTGGGGCCAGTAGTTGTTTTTTATCATACTTATTTATTAGCCGCTTAACATAATTTGGCGAATTATTTTCTTCTTTATAATTTTATGAAATGTATACGTAAATTGAATTTAATATGCTTGTTTTATGTTGACAATATTATTTAACCTGAACGTAAACAAGCTAGAAGATGTTTTAGTGGTCATGTTATAATTTAATGAGATTAAATTATTCCTCGATGAGAAGCAAACATTAGTTATTATTAATCTTAATAATTAACTATCTTGTGAATTGCGTATTAGTAAGATAATTACGATATTGACCAGAAATATGTATTGAAAATAATTAGACCTAAATTTTCAAATTTAATACCTGTAATACAAGGTGATTGGTTTTAAGTATACGAGCTTTGAAAGGCTTAATATATTGCTGTCAATTGGTGTATCGCAAACTCAGTTCAAAAATGTAATGATAACACAGTAAGATGAAGAATCTTTGTAATCCGAATTACTATTTAAATTCATTATTGTCTAGCGAAATAATCACAGTTGTCAAAATGCTTTCGTTTATCTGTCAATCCATCGGTCCACGCAAGCGCAGTCTAAGGACGCGCGGCGTATGATTGGTAGGCGGTTGTCAAAATCGCGTCTCACGCCGAAAAATATTATGAAATATAAGAATGGCGAACGGCGTCAAGTGACATATGTGTTGTTGTTTGTGAATTTTTATTAAATCTTTAGTGCTTTATGGAATATTGAATTAAAGACAATCTTATATTAATTTTGAATCAATGTTTAGTATGTACAAATGAGTGGTGAAAGTTTTATGTAAAAAATTATTTCATTCGCATGACAAATAATTTATTACGGCGTTGATGTGTCTAAAGTTGTAGGTGGATGACTTTTAAAATAAACTGTCCATCTTTCATCCAAGCGTTTTAAATTTTGTGCTCCAGCTCGTTAGGTGTTGTCTCTAACATTGCCTACCGAACCTGTTAAACTCCACCACATTTTTGTGTAATCTATCCTGCAGAATTTGTAATACTGGAAATTAGTAGCTTGCCGCATTAAAACAATATTAATGCAACATATTTCACAGTGATCACTTTATACAATATGAATGGATGTTGTTTAAAAGCTTTAAAGCTTTTGCTGACAAATGAGCTTCGCTTTCGATTATTTAATGCTTCTCCACCTATAACCAACCAACCGGTGTATTATTAAAAAGAAAATTTCTCAATTATTTTCAGTATTTCATGTTACTTCATAACATAATGACCTTTTGTTGGATTATTTTATTTTATGGCAATGTTTATTGTAAAAGTAATTGTTACAAACATCTCTAATTAATATTTTATTATACTAATTAATATTATTCATTTAACTATGTGGATTTTGGTAAAAAAAGGGTTGAGTTTTACACGTGGGAACGATGTCTGTAACGCCCGTGTCATGTTCATTGTTAAAAACAATGCGAATAAATGAATTTTAATACATTTTTCGTTGAACACAAAACAGTTTTTAACCAATAGGAATTTACGTCAGCTATTAGACTCCACTATGTATCGCTGAAATGGTTTCGTAGAAGTCTAAAAAATACATTTCACATTCAATCACTGGGATTTGGCCAAGTTTCATAACTGCGATATATTTTCAACGTATAAAGCCACGTTAGCAATAACAGGGTTTTCTTGAAAAGTTTCATTGCAGTCCACTTTCGTTCGTTAGATTGCCAGATGCTTCTAAAAGAGGTTTCTGGTGTTACTTGCTTGAAATATATTGAAAGTAAAATAAGAAATATACTTTGAAATATATTTTGATTCCACCTACCGATTTTAGTTGTATTGGCGTTTAATATAAATTAATGCATAGTAAACTAAATAAATAATAAATACCGAGCAGACTAGACGAGAACTAGACGTTGTGGAGAACAAACTCTCATTGACAACGTTCATTAGGGCGATGGTACTTAACCAGCGGCCATGAACCGGTGGTATAACCTTTTGCGAAAAAGTAATGTTGTAGAAGAAGGTAGCAGAAAGAGAAGAGGAAGAAAAACATTTGATCTCCTCATACGTAGCCGGAAACCTTCACGTCGGAGGGGGTTATACCGCACCCTTCTGCAACCCATAACAAGGCCTGAGCGAGGGATTATGGGTGATCTGCTGCACGTATGTCCTGGTTCTGCGGTAACGCGCAAGCTAAAACTCGAGTGTTTATAATAACGGGTGGGAGTCTGCAGCTCTATCCTAGGGAGTTGAGGAACTAGGGAGTTGAAGAGAAACTACGGTAGTATGCGTGGACATCTCGGAGGTCCAAAAAATGGCATCGAGGATAATCGTGCGTTTTTAACCGAAAGAAATCAGGCGTAACTCTTTCGTTGCCCCTGTAGCGGAGGCGTACCCCATGCAGTATTTCCACATGAGAAAAAATGTCATGGTTGCATGCCCTTAAAATTTCAATTAGACTATTCATTTTAATTCAGTTATGTTAAATAAATATAGACAAAATTAATAAAACATTTAATACGGAAAGAATTAAAACATTTCAATGACAGCGATAAACTGGATTAAATTTATAAGGAACTATTGACGTATTTAATGTCAGGCGTATTTTCTACTATGTACCGATATAATTTCATTACACCGAGTTCCCGGCTTCTATAGATTGTAATGCGGAATGGTGGTTAACGAAATTATTGCGATTTATATTAAATTTCATAAGAGTATTAAGTTATTGAGTGGTCATTTGAGAACGTAATTAAAATTGTTTTCCTTTGTCGTATTGTAATCATTGTGAAGTTTATTTAAATAAATTTATTCAAGTAAAGATTTACATGCACTTTTGAATCGTCAATTAATTTTAATATTATAAAATGGTCAGTATAGTCAGTTAGTGAGCAAGCTATCACTGATTCAGAATGCAGGTCTGTTGAGGTGACCCGACCAGAAATTGAACAGTCGCTCTTTTTAAATAAAATTTAACTGTGTTCGATATCCTTATTATATCAACATTGCAAATGAGTCAGCAAGTTTAAGCATTATTAGCTCAGCGCTAGAAGACTAAGACTCGTTGGTTTAATAGTAGGTTCGATTCCCGTAATGCAATCTTATATAATTCACTCTTTGTGCAGTAATTATATAGGATTGCCATTATTCATAGACTAGTTTTCAGAGAATGGGCAATAGCTTCCTCTGCATACCATAATATCAAAGCGATCGCCAACCTATCCGCCAAACGTGGCGATTATGGAATATCCTCTCAAAGATAGTATTGAGTTAGGCCTATGTCTTTCAAAGGGCGTCTGTCGGTTGATAAAAAAACCAAGTTCCACATAATTTAAATCGACTAATAATTCTGGAATGCTATACTAAGATTTACTAAATCTTAGATTTATGTATTACTGTTAATAAATCATTTTTTATTTATGTTGAAGTGATGATCAAACTTTGTATATTTACTTTGTTAATATTCACTGTTTTCGTATACGCTTACTAAGCTCGAGAAAAGAATCAGTATATTAAGCTTTCATATTTAAGCAGGAACACATTGTTATTTGTACGAAAAAGGGAATGCTAGTGAAGGCTTTGTAAGGCTAGTGATTCGGTGCATTCGTGAAAGGTTAAAGAAAGGAATTTTAGAATATGTAGCGACAATAGTAAACAAAAATTTAGAAATTCATTAGACGTGTCGTTCTAAAATTTTGGTACAAAATTTCACCTACATTCATTTTTTCTATTTTTATGGTTGTGTTTTAGCAGCGGTTAAAATTTTAACATTATGATGCATAAGAAATTGTAATGAATAATTCAGTACTAATTTTATAACGTCTTACTTTTGATAATGAATTTGATGATTTCATTAAAAAGTTTATTCTATTTACGATATTTATAGACTTTTAGTATTGTAATTGTTTGAGAAACAAGTCCAACTTTTAAGTACTGAAGGATAGTAAATATTTATCTCAGCTAGAACATAATTAGATATGTATTCTGTCAATCATATCATAATCATTATAACTATCATTATTTCACATATAATCGAACACATCACAGCCGAAAGATGTGTTCTCCTGGACAAAGGCCACTCTCCCAAAGATTACCAATAGGATTATTTGGAAGTAGCGTACATTCAGCAACTTCCAACGACGTTAACAAGACTGCCTGTTCACATTGTGGCTGGACATCCAACGCTCGTTTGTCCGTAGTCTTCACTCCAGAACCTAAAAGCCCTGACGACAATCCCTTCTGCACGCTATGTTGCCTGCCTACTGCAACTTCAATTTGCCAATCCGCTGGGTTGTCGGTTAATTGCGTCCATTTACGGATCTCGTTAAAACCTCCAGCTCTTCATAATTCCTAAAGCTCACAGTCGGTTTTCAGATGATTTTCAGTGCCGTAAGTCACCACACATATCGTAAAATTGTATTAAATATAATTATTATTGCATTGAATGTAATAACAATTGAATTTATGCTCTGTGAAGGAATCGAGTGACCTATTTGTATACATTAACAGAGCCCTTTCATGTTGGGGATCAAACTTCTTAATTGGTAATTAAAGAAAATACTAAGTGAAAATACAATAGCAACTCTCTTTGTTTTAAACAAAGCGTTTAATTTATGAGAGGCTTCCTTCGTTTTATATTAACAATTGTAATAAAAAAAAATTGTTATATCAAAGACTACAGTCATTTTCCCACCCAACCCACCTACCACCTTTATATCCAATAAAAATATTTAGATATAAAATATCTTGAGTCTTTGTTTTGCTGAGCTTAGAGCCAACTCGAATTTTGTCCTGTGGTTTTATCAGGTACGGTTTTTAGGTTTTCAAACTCATTTGATTTTGAGCAGCTTAATTACGTACTATTTGACATAAATATTCTAAATCGATTTGAAATTGAATAAAAATATCACGTGGTTTTAAAACAGATGAGTAATATTTTCGATATAAATCACATCGACCAAGTGATTATTGTAATTTATTGAAGTAACAACTATCTACAATTATTGACGTAATGGTACAATATAGCCATTACTAATAGATACGAGGTTTTAAAAAAGAATAAAAATAATTGGTTTCACAATTACGTTTATGTCCATACCTTAAACTATAATTTGAATACCGTGTTCGAGTTGAAGTTGACAAGCGGATATAAGGCTTTCAGAAAGTACTGTCCCGTTTTTATAATTTTATGACTATCATTATCATGTCGGCCGATGAACGTTCACTGCTAGGCATAGACCTCCCATATAGATCGACGCGATGAGCAGTTCCAGCTACTTCTCGCAACCTTGACTATGTCGTCGGTCGTTCGAGTGTGGAGTTTATTCACGCCGCTGCTTTTTATTATAGGGGGGCCCCCACCAAAAAGGCCACTCTCAAAGTGGCCAAGACACGCCCAACCAAGAGGGCACACCGAACAGCTACTGCCAGGAGGCAGTAGCGAGAAGAAAATCAAGATCAAGACAGAAGACGAAGAAGATAACGCCGACGCAGACTCCATCACCGCCATCGAAGGAGGAAGCCGCAGCAATACAAGCAAGTCCCTCGCAGCGCAGCCACGCGTCGAGAGACGGCAGTAGGATAGTCTAAAAAAATTTTTAGCTCGCGGGTCTTCGACCCGCGAGCCCTGTATCCGACGAAGCTGTGAAAGCCCGCAAGGCTAACAGCAAGAACATCAACAAGAAAACTGACTTTTTATTATAATCCAAACGGTTAAGGTGAATAAGGGTGATGATATATTATTAACGTATGTTGGCTAAAATAATTGTTTCTTAAATTATTTGGTAACACTGCATTAAAATAATATAATTTAATTGCATACATCAAGGGATTTTCATTTATTTTTACCGTGAAATTGCTCAGGCCCTATTTATGGAAATTAAAATTTGTATCGTCAACTAGGTGTACTTATAATACAGAATTATTATTACAATATACATAAATAATACTATACGTATATCCTTAAAAAAATGAGTTCCATTATAATATTTCTTTAAAATGATATTACTGTTATATATCTTTTATCTATTATTAGGTTAATACAATAGATGTGAATGTGCCCGAGTGAAACTGGATCCTCACTTTAAAATAGGAAAAAGTAGTGGCAATATCACACAATTAATGCACAAAGTGTGAAATATATGAGATTTCGAACCCGGGGAACCGATTTTGTATACCTTCGCTTCGACTTAATCGAGTTTGTAATTTTTTCAATAATAGGATCCTGTCTACAATAGAATATATATAATAGGAACTTAAACAATATTTAGAAAGCTTCTATCGATAGGTTTGAAAGAATTGTCGTAGAAAGTTTGTGTGCAGAGAGGTACACCGTAAATGACTTCAAAGATTTTATATTAGAAATGATATATTCCTCTCTAAGCTATTTCATTGTTTATTAAATAAGTAAGTGTTAAATTATTGGGAAATATATAAAGTGCCTCGGACATTCTTTCATGTTCATTCATCATGACGTCAATAAGAGAAGGGATCTATTATCCTATGTCAAATAAACAATTTTCGAATTTGAATTCATACAAACGGGGTGTTTCTTACCATCGGATTAAAAGCAAGTACACCTAATGTAAAATAATTAAATTAAAAGCAATAGAATTTAATGTAACGTTGAAATATTGTTCTGGCAGGACTGAACTATTCATTTTAGTTAGAAACTGCAACGGGTACGCCGAAGCTATTGAAACTTGAAATCTGTTCGAATGAGATGTCAAACGTTAAGGCGATGGAATACGGAAATAAGTTTTGATTTAATATATATTTGTTGCAATAACATAATCCTTGTATTAAAAAAATTAAATATACATAGATGATAATTAATATTAACCATATTTGGTTTTCTTGTTGCTAAAAAATAATAAATGTTTTAAAAAATAATAAATTGAAAACATTGAATTCTTAAATAAGGAGTGATTCAAGAAAAAACTGTTGTTCGGTGTCGGCTAAAATAAAAAAATAAGTGATATTTATAATATTGTATACAATATAGCGTTTGTGGTACCCTTTATTGATTTACGACCTTTTATTACTAACACTAAGATTTATTACAAAAATAGCCGAATACTCATGAGTGTGAAATTTATCTTCCTATAATCTCATGCACTTCCCAGATTTTTGAACTTTGAAACTCTGGATAAGTTATTGTGAATCTTGCAAAAGTATAAGCATAGAAACATTACAATAACAAGACAGAAATACTATAGGCGGTCTTAACACAATACGAAATTTCTTACAGATAACCTTTTGATTGATTGAAAAAGATTTGTATTTCAATACAGGCGTGTCAACTAAAACAAAATAGAACAATTATAAAATTTATATAAATGAAGATGTAGCTGTTAGTGTAAAATTATCTGATTATGTATAAAATATTGATAATATGTATACATCGAATGTCATAAATATAAAAAAAAAAAATATTTGAAACTATTTAAAAAATAATTGCACAATACATCGTTACAATTTTTATATTTTGTTCACTGGCACAGTAGTATTTAAAAGGTAATTTAAAATAAATGGTAAAGAATATCAAAGGTAAATCGACGTAATATAGGTGGTTATGTGAAAAAAAACTCCAATGAAATCTTGTTTTCATCGTCGAAAAAAAATAATACATTCTCCAGAGTAATTTGACATTGCCAGTTTGTTGAAAATCGAGAACAAAGGATTCACAAAGCCTTTAAAAATATAGGTGCCGTTAATTTTGTTTGATGATAAATTAATAAAAAAGTTTCAGTGGGGTAACATCATTTGCATAATTTTGCATAACAATCATCCGGCTTTGTTTGTATCGGCGGAACCCCTAAATGAAGCGAAATTAGTTAACGTACCGTAATTTATCTTGCAAATATGTTTTCTCTAGTATAAAGTTAATTACCAGGGGCAATCTTATATTATCAATGAATAAAGTTTGAATTACACAAGATTAGATCCCGGGAATTGTATCCGTGATCCAATCTTGTGTAATTAAATCACACAACACGTGTTTCACCCCTCCACGGGGCATCTTCAGTAGTTATGTTACACCGATTAGTGCCAAACACAGAGTCTCTGTTAACACTAACGGGGGTAGTTGTGTAATTCGCATTGTTTACCGCATGTGCATTTATCAGCGGGCTGCAGGGCGGTGCACTTTGCTGCACGACTACCACTGCATGTGCGGAAGTGGCTAAATAATGGTCCTTTTCTCACTTAAAAAAGCATTTGTCAAAATGGAAAATGCAATAATCTGCAATGCGTATTGATATGCTCTATAGCGTATTACATGTAATACGCAGTCTTAAATATTTCCGGGAATATGATCTATAATGTTCTTTCATAAATATTCATTATTATTTTATGTATAACCAATTCCAGCGTTTCTCTGAAGTTTACTGAAAAGCTTAAACATAAGAAAATTTGTGGTATCTTTTCAAAAATGAGTTTAAATAATAAGAAGGAATACCTTTTTTCATTAAACTGATTAACGTTAATCATTCATTATCAACATTATTATTTCAGCCGTAGTACGTTCACTGCAGGAAAAGTGGAAAGTGGTCGGCATACAGCATCTTCAACAACCTTATCATCATCATCAGGTCATCTGTACACATTGTTCGTGGACTTCATTAATGTTTAATATCCCATAATATCACTTTTTACCTAATAAAATATAAACCAACGATTAATTAGACATTTACTAGGCGTTAAGATATATATTTCATTACATTAAATACCTATAGTTAATTGAGTCATTCAGTAAATATTGAAAATGTACATATTATAAATTTCTTTCCCAGTTATTTTAATTAAGTCCTATTTGCTTGAACAAAATAATTAAAAGAATTCATCGTCTGGAAGTGAACGAGATTTTCATCGGTGCATTTTAATGCTTTATAAACATGGCTCATTTTCTTTATAATTGTGCTTGTAAAACAATATAAGTAAGAAATTACAATACTTCATGTAATTAAAAAAATGTTTTTTTTTTTGTTTTTCATTTCAACCAGTTCACGGGTAAATAAATATTAAGCTACTACAAAGAATTAATTATTTATAGTTTTAATCAAATTTTCAGGTGATTTCAATATGAGGTTTTCGAAAGTTTTTTCACCTGTTTTGAGTTTTGGTTTATATCAATTGAGGAAGAATAAAAATAAAAATTATTATTTTATGTAGACATTTTGATATGACTTTATGATTCATAATTAAACTAAATAATTTTATAAAAGAAATACTTTTTTTTTGTTATTGTGTTTAACATTGGTTTTTCATTAGACACTTCAATGTTAATTGTGGTATAATATAACGTATGTTATGTATTCTACAAACATAGCATTAATAGTTTTATGTGAAATGATCGTGATTTTTTCTACAATTTTTCATATATTTATTATATTACGTTTAAGGATTAGCTGGATTAAAAATAACGGTGACATGAGGCATATTATGTTTAACGACAGGCTACTGTTGTAATGGCTTGTTATGAAATAAATTTGTAAACCAAATAGGTGCGGTTACATTTAAGTATTATAATTTTTCATTTGACATATTAAAAATTCAGCTTTACTGTTACGTTAAATGTAACAAAATTTTAGTTCAACTTAGAATTTAATTAAGATGAAGGTATAAAAAAGAAAAATATACTTTTAAACGCTGTTCGACTCAATAAGCAATACCGACAAGCGAATGACTGCAAGATGTCATAGTGGCAGTAGAGATAAATGCAGTTATTCATAAATTTGAAAACTCTGTTTCAAAATCTTGAAGATAACATTAATTGTTTAAATCTCTTTTTGTATTTTTTTTTCAATTCAGAATAGAATGAAGTTAGTGAAATAAGAATTTAATTTATGTTATTCACAAATCAAAGAGTTTTTTATCCGAAACATCAATTGGGTTATCGTCAGGGATTACAACTTTAAGTTCCGCATGAATACGAAAGTACGTAATGTGACTATTTAATATTTAAAAAGCATTGGTATCTCGTGTACTTTTTTTAGCATTTTTGAACTAAGGTTTATTTACGTTTTCCTCTACCCGTCTTTTTTAACTTCGAATAACAATGGCAACTCTTAATACAAAAGGAATAAACTCTGGTTCAAAACGAACTGGAGTTTTCATACGATTTTTTAAACTAACTGGCTAACAGTGTACACTTTTTATTTTATTGTTTTAAATGATGGGATCATAACATTAAAATACTTTTTGATAATGATGCTTCGAAAAAATATTAACACTTTTATTTAAAATACAGAATGATTTATAAAGGTTTTCAAACTTTAAAGAAGTGAAAAGCTTTGAATCTTTTACACCTATTTTTACTCACTCTATTAAAAGTGATCTCTTTGATGTACGTAATATTAATTTGGTTTTTCATTTAATTTAATTACGTTAATGTTTAACATTGGAAACTATTGATTTTTGGATAAGGTGTATAATACCATAATTGACGGAAAATGCGCTCTTGATCCACTCCTTTAAAACTTTTACAGGTATAACTAAGTAACCCACTTTATACGTACATACATATTATTCAATTCTATATTAAATGGTTTTATACTTCACAGCAGATTTGTATTTAAAAAGGAAATCTTTACGGTTTACAATTTTTCTTCTTAGATATTGGTTATCATGTAATAAAATATCGCTATATTATGTTTAATATAGCATTCAGCAGTAAGCCGATTCGAATGCTATTCGCGGAGCGTCTAAAAATTTAGCCGTAAAAGCAGGTGTCGGAGTCAAAGGTTAAATTTGTTATTCTCCTCTTACATTTTGAAGTGGGGATATCGTCAAAAATTCAGGTCGACGTAAATTAAATACGACTCTTGTCCGTACCTCGTAAAAGTTCGGTAAAAATTTTTCGTTAGTAGGAAAACTATGAAATATCTATTAAAACGTTGTCATTTATTTACGGCTTGTTTGGTATAGGTCCTGCTACTCGGGTAGGTTATTATTTTTAAATAACAGGGAGTTATTAAAACTAGATAAACACATTGGGAGGAAACCGAGATGTTCTAGAAGCAAATATTTATATAATACTTTTGAGTCTCATATATCAAATATTAAAAAGAAAACGAGTTTACCAACTCGCGAGATATGTTCTTATGGTAAGAAATAATTAGAAAAATTACGAGGAAAATTCCACAAAGCAAAATTCAAACATGATGCTTAAAATTCGACGCCAAACAAAACAAAAAAGACTTATACGTCTTTTTTGTTTTGTTTATTGTATTAATACTAAGTTCATGCAGTGTATGTAATGTAAAAAAATTTTTTTATGGTTTTCGTTCTTTATTATTTAATTTTTTTATTTGAATTAACTAATAACTATAGTAAAGAAGCTTAATAATTACACAATCAACACAATTATTGAATGAATAATATAAAAAAGAAAGAAAGGAATAAAATAAAAAAAACGAAACATTTCATTTCATAGACATAAATACGTTTTATTTTTTATAATTAATTGCGACAAGCTATTTTATAAATTTTATAACACTGGGAAGTCTATAAGGAAAGGTAGTATAAAATAATACCTGAGATATATTATTAAAACAAAGTATCAAATACTCGTTGACTTATCGTATCCGTTCTGATAGATAGACAGAGATTTAATGCTACAAGGATATTGTAAGATGAGCTTTGTCTCGAAACTGAGATGGCTTTCTCTGTTCGAAACTAATATATCACTTTCAAGCAATAGTGTGAGCGATATGTGTGACAGTGATAAGAGGAAATGTACTTTAAGATTTATTTTTTATTTACAACGCGTAAGGTTTGTGACAGAAAAATATGTTTGGTAATAGGTTTGAAATTATGTTAATACTTAAAGGTATAAAAAAAATCAATTTATTTTGGCTAACTTAAAGTTACTGCTTTAAATTAGTCAAATAAGTAACGAATTAGTTCAGACATCATGATGAGGGCATTTGAACCGCTTATTTAGTAGCTGAACTCACAGGCTTTCTTGATAATCTTTACGGATATTCTATTAAATAGACATTTCACAGGATTTGGATACTGCCAAAGTTTTAGGTCGCTTGAGCGTCTACACTATGGACATCATATGCGTCATCATATCAGCAGTGGAAAATCCACCACTGGACATATACCTCTCCGATAGTTTTTAAATAGGACCCGTTGGAAGCGGTCTGCATATAGCTTCTTTCGCTTTTACTGTAAAGTGACTAATAGAAAAGATAGTGTCAACGAGGGCTGAACTTAGACTCAATAGGTTGCTATTTTCGCACTAAGACCATAAATGTACTGGCAACACCTGGATTTTTAATTTCGAGCCTCAGTGTGGAGTACGCCAACAACGGACTAATACAGGAAGATGGTGACTTACAATACTAAAATGTTGGTTACAATTATAAGATCGCATTACTTTTAAATATTGTACTATCAGACCGAGCAGCTCGATTATTCGATGTGTGTTAATCGGAATTAAAATATACTGGTCTGCAAATTGAAGTCTGATTCAGCGTTCGGAATACGTAAGCCTTGATAGATTAAGTTTAATTATTTTTGCAACCGGTTTAATAAAAATATTAATTTACCGATTAATATATTTGGACTTCTAGAATGCCCACAAAGCAGTCACTGTCATTGCAGAATTTAAACACTAAACAGCTAAACATATAGTATACATAGATGAAACAATATTCACTCGACACTTCAGCGTTTATATGAAGTTATATTCATATAACGAATTATATATAATTTAAAAAGTTAGTAATTATAAATGTTGAAAAGCAGAAAAATATCGTCACAAAAGAACTGACAAAATGGCCTTCATAACATAGCAAAAGTTTTATAAAAAGCACGAGATATCTATGATATATTAGTCATTTATAATCGTCAGCTTAAAATCAAGTTTACACTAGTTTGTAACACGCCATATACTAAGGAGAACTAACAAGAAACCCAGTGAAGTAGGTAATTTTTTATATGATTGTATTAACAAAATTTTTCTCTACATACCAGTTCAATATAATACACTCTATTATATTGGCTGGTGTAGTGGTTTGTAAGTTTAATTATAATTCTGAATTCGTGTAAACAATATCTAATAATATTTTTATGAATATTTGAAAAAAAAAATGAACTGTCATTGGTATATTGAAATTACCACAAAATAAATAATAAATAGCTTGTAAAGCTACACTCTGTAAGTGCTGTCATCGTAAAACTACTGTGGCGTGTGCGATGTGTAGAATGGACTTTATTCAAACAACACTTTATTTTCAGGCAAAACTATTTGGTTGTTTAAAAAAGCCAATAGCTCAGTGGACTCTCTCTGAAAATTGATTTGGATTTGGGTCACTACGTTTACCGAATACCAATGTCGAATAAACTGATCAGTTTTCCGCGCGTTTTGAAAATATATTCTCTGAGTTATATTCCGATTTTGGCCAATGGTCTTGTTTTTTCAAAGCACTATTAAGTTATCGGAGGTCTTTTCTTGCTGCCCTTCATTTAACATACGTAAATTGAGATTAAGTTACTTTACTATGCAAATTGAAATTGATTTCATTGAAAGATAGTGCATTCTACCGTAGTAATGGTTTCAATAACTCTGTAAATCTTTTTCGATTATCATAATGTAAAAATATTAAAAAATGTTTAAATTCATTCATAAATGTTTTGTTAATCTTCAACTTTTAGCTTTGCTGATCACGGGATTTGAAAAAGAGTCGATAATTATAAAGAAAATGTTTCCATTATCAAAAGTTATATGACTGTTGAAATCTTACCTTTTTATATCTGTTTCATTGTCTGTAATCTTTTAAGATTATAACAATACAAAACATTATTTTAATACTGTATATAAGAGTAGACGTAATAATAACGTGAAAAGAATTGAGTTTTTAAAAAGTAAAAATTACACACAAATATTAAACAAACCGTCATTATCTCTGTATTTATTTCGCTCGCAATCTTTTTTCTACTTCTCTGTTTCTGTTTTCTACTTGTCTGCTTGTTTTTTTCACTTTCTTTTCCTCTTTCTTCTTCCTCTCTTTGTCATTTTCAACCAGCCGTCCCTATCGTTTATAATGGAATAGTAATTGGTACAGCGATATATAATAACTCTAACTTCTGCAGTGTCTTGTCTAACTATCGTTTAGAACTATTACTAATAACTAACTGTCCCGACAGACTTTGAACAGTCAAAAGTTATTGATCGGTAACATTGCAAGAGAATAAATGACTTTATTTGCTAATTAAAAGTTATATGAATAAGTAAATTTTTTGATGGATAAATTCGTAAATTTTCAGCATGTGAACTGACAAAAAAAAACGTTTTTAAATTTGTAAACTTTTTACGAAATTTTATACTTTTTTTTCGTGAAAACCTTCTTCAAAGTATAAGGAAACTTATAAAAAAGATAAGTAAAATCGGTAAAGTCTTTCTAAAGTTATGGCGTAACCAAGGCAAATAGAGATTCATTTTTATATTCCATAACATAGAACGCAGTCCCAGCTGGTAAAAAAAGAAAAGTAAATTTTGTTTTAGGAGTATTTATCAGAGATACACACAGTGTGCTCGTTTGTCAGCAAAAAGCTTCAGAACTTTTACACCACTATGTATAAAGTGATAATTCTGCAATTTGTTACATAATTTTTAGAATACGACAAGCCAATTATTTTATACGAGTATGTGTAGTATGTCCGATTTTATTTTTTTCTTACTATATTATAGTAATGTTATTAATTATTTTTTGAAACCATTAATTTTTGCATAAGGAGTACCGTTTAATAATTGATAGCAAATGAGCTATTTATTCATCCACATTCCATGTCATGTGGGGTGCATACGATCCCCGCTGCACTTTCCAGCGCTACCCTTTTTCAGGCACTTTGCAATTCTCATTGAAAAATAAAGGATTATTAAAAAATGAATAGTAGGTTCGAATATAGATAACTTCACATAACGTATGCGCGTACGTAATGCACATTAAAATTTATAGCTTTTCCTCCTAATTATGGATACTGCAAGTACTGAAAAAGTGTGAGGCATACTGAAACGACTTTTTTATTTTTAAAGTGTGGGTCGTATAAGCCCCACACGACCTTAATGGAAAATCTTCAAAGATTGCCGCGGCACGGAATGTGTTAAAAGCTGTTACATCTATAACTAATTGAATTTTATATCTAAAGAGTATACAGTTTGATTCGTAATTTAGAAAATAAGACTGTATTACAAGGCGATCTATATATGTTTTCAAATTGTTCTAAAACATAATATTATTCAGTTCAAACTAATAATATCAAACAATAAAGCGAGAACAATAGAGGTATTTTAAAGCAATAGATTTTATTTTTTTGTTTTTGTTGTTGATGGTTTTGATAATTTTTGTTAAAAAGGCAACTTTAATACCTACTCTTTGAACTTAGTTTAGCTAATTAGGTTAAGTAACAAAACTAAGTAAAAAACTTTTTGTGAAAATATTCAACATTGTTATTTCAGTTTATATTGGTTAATAAAAATTTTAATAATGAAATGTTCTATGGTCAAGAACTATGGTTGTTTCCTTTACTAGTTAAACAATGTCTACTAACAATAGCTTTTATACCATTTATCATTTTCATCATCTGGGTCATTTTTTCGTTATAAGAAATTAAAATACCTGTAAATTGATAATTAATCTATAGCTGAGCTCAATTACGTTAATATAATGATTTTCACAACGTTGTCCTATTGGGTATGTTAGGGTTACATTGTATGTAATGCGCCTGATATTGATAAAGTTTTCGTGCTGTAAAAGAGACCTGTTCGTGCAAAATAAGCTGTACATTTTTAGCAAAAAAAATCCTAAATAATATATTATGAAGGCACGTAATCGATATATTTGTATGTATGACAGTCGAATCAAATAGCATAAGTATATTAATATATAAATAAGAGTGATGTATATAAAATTGCACTAAAAAAAATAAACTTGTTATATTCTAGCTTTTATAAAATTAGTTAATTCTTTTGTTGGCAGCTTTGTATGGTATTACAATACACTCCACAGATTTTGTTAAAATAAACTGAAATAATAAACGTAAAAAGTTTATTGAACAAAATCTTTAAAAAGACCTTATTATACTGTAGAGGATTTTTAAGTAATAATAAAGCTTAGGAATTAATTGCCCTACCGCCGTATCAAGGATTTCGTTAGAGTAATAAGAAAAAAAACTCGTCCGAGTTTGGACTTTTCACGAGTATGTATCAGGAACCCTTGTAGTTTTAATTCAAAGGATGCCATAATAAAGAACTTCAATCGGATTATAGTTTCTAGCAAATAAGGTTTTTGTAGAATTCTTTTAGAAACGAATCTGTAATAAATAAATGAATGAATAAAAACCACGAAGAGTTAAGTTTTGTAAGACAATATCAAGCAGCTTTTTTCATAATAAAAAAATTTAGAACTCCCTGTTGTTGTTAATAAATCCCACTCGAATAAACTGGACAGGTTCGTAATGCAAAATAATTATTTAAAGTTTTAAACTACATAGCTATAGAATGGTCGATAAACTTGCAAATAAATTATTTCTTCCGCTACACTCGAGTCGCTGTTCAAAATACCAAGTTGCTATTAATTTTAAGAGTAAGTTGGAGAACTGGTTGGGAACTATTTGTACCAAACTTTGTTGACTAAAAGTGGCCGCCAGCGGAAACTATAGATATAATAAGTAACATGAGAGCTTAATGGAAATTAGCGTTGCCAGATGTGACAGTTTAAGAGGATTACTGCAGAAAATTTTGTGTGCAAAGTTACAAATATTTCGGCTATATTATTAAATTATAATAAGGTTTATAAATTTTGTCTGGTTACTATTTAAAATCCATCGATATGTATTAATCTACTATTACACTCCGTCCACGACAAAAATACAGTTAATTATCGTTGTCTTAGTCACGCCTTTTAATCAACCATATGGTTAATATTTAGAGTGTTTGGTTTTTATTCATGTACGAGAACCTTGGTATTTTATTTAACACCTAGCAAAGCCAGAGCACTAAACAAGTATTGTATTAATAACATTTAAATAAAAAATTAGGACAGTAGTAGTCCATCGGTAGAGGACTGAGACTTGCGATTACAGGTCGCAGGAATACAATGTTATATAATTCACACTTCATGTATTACTTAGAAAGATTGCCACTGCTCACAATAAAGTTGCAAGAAGTTTATTTCTGAATATAAACCTTCACCGTACATTTCCAACAGAACCGGTTAAAAGCGGCCTCTAATCAGTATTGCGATGATGTTAACGGAGTTTCGGTATGTGATCTTCACTCCAGAACAGCCAGATAGCTCATGATTGCAAATACACTCTTTGCCGGCGGCCGTCCTACGCTATGCTAAAAGATTCTACATCTTCTTTTAAAATTCTTTGATACATGCTAAAAATGCTTGAAAAATAATATCCGCGAACAATGATGCAATTTAAATATATATTAATTGTATTTTGGATATGTATAATTAAAACTTGATGTTTGTTTTTAACTAAAAATACAATATTATTTCTTACTGTATTAAGTTTATTATTTTGTCAGCTAGGTACATGCCGATTACACCAGTAAATGTGTGAGCATTTAAACAAGAAACTGTCAAAAGCAATATTTATTTAAAATTTATTATGTTATTAATTGTTTCAATTTTATGATACAGTAAAATTAAATAAAATAAGTTGTGTGTTTTATGTATACCACGAAATTAACAGAAATCAGCATTTCCTCTCCCTTTCGCGATTCCGACTTTTCAAAAGCGCAGACAGATGAACATAACTCTACCTGTTCGCATCTGTAATTTTAATGAACCTTGTGTGAACTCCATGCCAAAGGCTAGTTTAGCTGTACACCTCTGATCGACCATGTAGCTTTCTCTTAGCTTCACGGTTCATGACTAGGCCCTAACTAACGAACCTCTCATCGCAACATCATTTCTGTTACAGTATATTAACGGCTATGTACTTACCCATAGATTTTCAATATAACCTTATAATTTTATGAATTTATATAAAATATTTTTAACCGTAATAACATAAAAGTTATGCTTTTTAATTTTTATTGACCTAAAAAATTTAGTAAACAGTTTAGAATATTGTGTTTAATAGTCGACCACTGAACAATACGAAAAAGTTTTCGATTCGTTATTCCATTGAGGGTACAAAACGATGCCGCTTAAATAATACTCTTTTCAACAATTTTAAATAAAACTTCGAGAAATGTTAAGGGAATTGTTCCGATATGTTTTTACTTGTATTTAAAAAAAAAATCTTCGAGAAAATGGTTTAAGCATTATCTTTTTTATATAGAGTCCAGATTGTTATTTTTAATCACAGAACATATAATAATTAATAATTGTACAATTTTACTTTATCTTTTTTATTATAAGCGCCCTTCAGAACAGTATTGACAAAGTTATAATACTATAGTTTTTGTGCAACAATATTTACACATACTATAAATTTCTAAACAATATTGTATGTATTTGCAAACTATTTTTCAGCTCTTTTATACTATCTTGACATTTCAGCCCATAGATGCCCACAGCAAGGTCTAAGGCCCGCAAAGATATCTATGGGGGGATATACCACATTCGCCACGCTTGGCAAGCGGATTGGTGCTCACAATGTGGTGGTATGGTACACAGAGGATACAGCTGCTCATGCTTTGGAAACTTGTTTGTGAGCGGTGATAATCCTTTAATTGATGCATAAGTGTGAATTGTATAAAATTGTATCCCGGGAATTGAACCTGTGACCTAGGGTCACAAGTCTCAGTTCTCTACCTTCGGACTACCACTTCTCAATGTATATAAGTATTAATGGAAAACATTATTCTAAAATTGTTATCAGATTCAAGCTTATAGTTAGAAAAATGTAGCAAAAAAACTTCTGGAAACGGTTAATATGAAAAGTGTTTTTTTTTTCTATTCAATATTTTACTTATTTCAGTCTTGAGATGTGACAGTAAAATGTCTTTAATGTAACGTAAATAAACACAACACTTCGAAACGCTGTGAATAAAAAAGCCAATCGATACTAAATGAATGTAACTAAAAACTTGAAAGGCACCGTATCCAAACCCGCCCGTTACTTAAAGCTTTGTGATCTAATTTCTCTCTAATGAGACTGCACAAGTTGTTGGCAGCTTAATGAATTTCAATGCCTACGAGAGCTCTTTGCACCTTTCAATTTGTAAAAAGTTTAATTTTTTGTATTTTTAGCGAAAAAACAGCACAAATGACCTGACCCGTTCTAATTACCAATAAATATAAAAATATTTCTCTGCTTCTTTCTTTTATTAGCAACCGTCTGCGTAAGTTATATTGACTTTTGTTCTAACACAATCATATTTAAATCACTAGCTTTATTACAGCATAGGGTCTAATTTTTTAAAGTCCAGTGCAGGAATTATTTTACTGCTAATTTTCGATGTAACACAAGTGGAGTTTACACACAGTACGCCAAACAGTTGGTCGCTGGGTTTTTAAGGTTCTGGAGTAAAGCCTTATAGAAACCAAGCTCGAGTGCTTTGATGGGAAGTTTAGGAAGTTCATATATCGGTGAAGTAAACTCTTCACTAAATAAATATTTTTTTATATGTTTAACCATTTAATATAGGATAGTATCAACTATTTATAACTATGATTCGTTTTTGATTAATAGCTAAGCGACTGTTTATTAAAGAAATCGTTTACTTTAAATCAAAATTGTAATGTGAAATTTTCCTTACTAAAGTATATTAGCGAAGTATAAAAACTAAAAATACACAATCTTCTTGATTCATAGAATCAAACAAATTAATGTCAAGAAGACTAATTTAATTTGTCAATAAATTCATGGAATATAATACATTACGTTGCATTTTTAAGTTTACTTGTTTACCGAGTAAACATAAGGTACGGTAACAAAAATGTGGTTTAGATAACGATCTCCGTTCGAAAATTGATTTCGATTTGTGTAACTTCGTTTTCCGAATAGCAATGTTGAATAAGCAGGGGATGCCGGCTTTTTCCCAGTAGATTCCCAAAATGAATACGTAATGTTCTCTTCTATATTCGCAACTGTATACTACTATATGAATTTAATATTATTCCAACATGGCGGTGCACTATATTTCTGTTCACGAAAACGAATAAATGTATTATAATTTTTGATTTGTTTGTTTTTGTTTGTTATTTTACGAGCGCATATTTAAATTTCAGTCGTTCAACGAATTGTAGAGACGGTTATACTCAGGATTTCTTTACGATATCGAAACAGGAATGATGAGATTCGTAGATGAACGGAAGAAAAAAAAAGAAATTTCAATTGAAATAGGGTCGGCAACTTGAAAAAGCAGTGGGTAGGTCACATAGCGGATAGAACGGTTGGCCGCTCCATAATTTTTTTAAGAATTTGGTGATTATAGAATATGTGTCCACGTTCCAAAAATCAATTTTCAATAACGAAGTGCTACGCGGTCATGCTGACACATACGTATGTAATAGATATTAATTTTATATATATTAATATATAAATGGATGTTTCTGCCTGTCTATCTGTACTTGATAGGTTCAAAAACTATACATACAATTTCTGTAAGAATTTGGTAAATTATTAGGCATATCCCTTCGTTTACGTTTGATGTATCAAAACTTTATTTTAGTTCGGAATTTTAATCAGTATTACACTCCAATGCATGAACAAGTACACCTAGTATTATGAAAATTATTTTAATTGTGGATAAGGTGGATTATATGATGTATTTAACTTAATTCCGAAAATATTTAATAACTTAATTCAGAAAATAGCATTAATTTGCCTTGTGTCTATAGTATATGAGGTTACGAAATTTTACTGTATTATTTATTGTACACACGTCGTTAACCAATTAATAAACATCAGGAACCTAAATTTTCTTCAACAATAGGCCATGACAAATAGATTGTCGATTATCCGAGCCAACTTCCCACTCGAGTAGAAGGTTGATTTGTTGAGAACAATTGTAATGGCACTTTGCCAGTTCGAAATCAGTTGTATCACGGACAATCGTGAATTTCTCTTACCACATTTGCAGACGTGCATAAGTGGACATTTAAATTTCTGTTATTATAACTAACTTGTCGATTTTTGTATAAAAATGTTCTTAGTTTTTCTGCTATGTTCTCTTGAGAGTATGATCAGACAAGGATTGAATTATAGTAATTTTTGTTTGTCATGGTAATAGATCACCCATTACGTTACTCTCAAAGACAAAAATATGTCATGATCCTGATATTAAATCAACATTTTTTTTTATTTATTAAAGGGGCATCAGATAAAGTGATTTGACAGTTGAGTAACATTTGAATATTTTAAGACATTGATTTCATTCAGTACTTCAGTAGAAACGTCGCATTCGTCGATTGTAATTGAAATTTTTGTAAATGTCACAAATAAAAATAATCTTTATTTACCTTGGGCACGCTATAACTGTACTATGCAATATTTCTCGACTGCAAAATTTATTTATTTATTTTATGCTTAAACAATAAAATATCGCTCTGAAATATGGGGTGTTAATTATTTTTTTCTATTGGAATAAGTAACGGATATATGTTAGCTGGCAATAGTCTGACAGAAACTAGCTTTTTCGTTCTAATAGATATTGGAAAAAAGAATCCAATTGTGGTTGTGGTTTTAATTCGGAAGAAAACAAAGCTTAAAATCATCTTGCTTTACTTATCTCTAGGTAAAGTTTTAAACCAGTACTGGCCGTTTATATGAAAACAAACATTAATTTTAAAGAGAAACCTTTAAAGATCTAATATTATTTTCATGTATATTTTTTACACAAAGGAATAAGGTTTAAGTGTCTAGTCCACAGTTGTGCAGTGTTAAAAATAAAAACTTACGCGCTTGCTTCTTACAGGAACAAGATAGCAAAATTATTAATCCAAAAATAAGCTTAGCATAGTAGTTAGTATTTCTCTTGCTATAGCTGTCTTATAATCAAATTACAGTAAATACTTAGAGGTTACAAATTGATTTGAAAATAGCTGTTTCTATGCTACCTATTTTTAACAATTATTTTTCTACAAATGCGTCTCGTAAGGTACCGATGTGAGATGTTATCCTTTTGAGTTGCGGTCACGTGCTTCATTGCCTTCTCTGGTTACTTGAGTCGGTCAGATATTGTGAGGCATCTTCTTCTAATACTACCTTTTTAATAGGAGTCAATGCGATTCCTATCCACCGGCTTTAAGGTCTACATCACAATATCAACAAGATATAGATTCATAGTCATTTTATATCAGTAAAGCAGTATGTCGATGCGCTGTTATTATTTACCTGACGTGTTTTTGTAATAACGAGCCTAATAAGTGTCTAGCATCCATTTAAGCACTTGTCAGTTCTGATGGTTGCCAAATTAGCCGTGTAACGATGTACCAAAGAGTTCGTAACACGTAGGCGCATGTCAGTTTACCTGTCGCTTTGTTGACTTAATGAGTTACATTTCCAGCGACAAAATCCTGCTGTTGACGTTGCATGTAACGTGTCGGGATATAAAGAATAAAATGTTATTAATTTAGGATGGAAATAGAGTAATTTTTATGGTATAAAAGGTTCATATTTAGCTTGTGCGCTTAAAACTGATATTTATTGGTTTCAATTATGAAAGATTGACAACATTTTATGTTTTATTTATTTATTTACATTGCAGTTTTTTCTGAAGTTTCTCCTTTTTAGAAATAGCTAAAGCTAGCTTCGTCACACTACAAAGAAGGAAGAAATAAATGGAACTTAAGAACTTTTTAAACTCCATTTAGATTTCTAATAATGCAAAGCTTTACTTATAATTTGATGATTTTTATTGAAATTCTTTATTGTACTCGATATTTTTTTAATTACATTCCCACGTCTTTTTTTTGACAAATATCGATAGTTTGAATGCTAGATTTTAATTGCAGTTTTACGTGGAAAAGTGTTGTTTTCAATAATTTTCTAATTAAATTTTACTCATTACTAGAAGGTTGTTATAAAAAATTAAATTTGCAGTGTAGTTTCCATTCGTAATATAGATAAATGATTAGCAAAGGTAGTCATTGAATGCTTGCGGAATCAATACGAAAATACAACGTTTTTCATAGGACCAAAAGTATCGTTTTCCCGTGTTGAATATAATATCAACGACATTTGCGTAACAAATAGAATTGCAATAAAAACCATTTTTTGAAATATTATGTCTTAATTTAATGAAATTTATCGTTTATTCATAGCCAGAGAGAGAGACAACGTTTGCCTGGTCAAGCCTAGTAACCAAGACATGTTTATATTATGAAGCAAACAATATTTAAGGACTTAAAGATTAAAGATCGGCGCAAATTCGAATATATCTAATTATGTCCTAATGTAAAAATAAAAAAAAAACAAGTTAACTTAATTTGAGTACTACTCGTTTTGTGGTTCGTTAACCATCAATTAAAATAGTTTTGTTTAAATGAAGATTTAAAATTTTTTTGCGTTAGTTTTCGTAACTAAGAAAAATACAAAGAATATCCACGAAAGCATTTTATTTTAGTACATTGTCATTTAATTAACTATGTTCTTTATGTAATCCATCGAAGTTTACGTATGACATCATATCAAAAAAGTATTTATTATTTTAAAACATTATTTGTAACATTATGATTTTTAATTTCGACACTAAACGTTTAAGGTTTTGTAAAATTTGATTTAAAACAAATGTATGTTAACAGATTTCCACTTATGTACTGACTCACCATAACATCTCTGCAATCATAACGTTTAGTAACCTGGAATTAATATTATTAGTAGAAATATTCATTTTGCAAGTAGGGCTTAGCTAAGAATTTTGTAGATCTGCCCAAAAGTGGGATTGGGGAAGCGCTCATTAAGTTCGCAAACCGGGCGGGGAAAGCTAGTGTTATTTTATGACTATTTATAACAGGTTGCAGATGACATAATTGAATATATAAAATTAAAAGATACGTTATATTAACAAAATAAAAACTTAATATGATGTGCCTTTTAGAAATTTTTTTGATAAGCAAATTTTTACTACCCATTAGTTCACGACACTGCTAATGCAAAACCGTTTTTGTATGTACAAATAATTGTGTCATAAATTATTTAGTGTTTGTTGGCGTTGGGAGATTAATCAAAATCGCTGACATAGTGCCTAGCTTAAATCTGAATACGTAATCATGACGTCAGTTGCTGTCATAGAATGAAATGAAATTCGAATAAGGGCGCTGACAGTGCAAAAGCGATACTAAGCGGAGCTTAAATTGTCACATTTCATGAGATTCGGGCAAAAATTTTTGTACCGGAAGATGTAGGTACTTTGGTTGCGTTTAAGCGTCTTATATAATCGGCACGTTAGTCCAATGAATACACAGTTGATATTTGAAGATCGGAGTGTGATATGGGTTCAGTGTCAGAAACATGCGACATACCGAAACGCCGAATATTCGAGAATTTTTTGGTTAATCTGTGATTTGAGTTTGCGTTTATAAAGTTAATAACGAATATTGCCGCGTTTATTTAAACGTATCGCTAACATATCGATAATATTCTCAGAATCTTTAATTACGTTTAAATCTTTAATTACGTTTAAAAACAGATTGAAGATGTTCTAAGCTAAAATTTCTTTGTAAGTTTCGTCTGTCAAATTAATGTAAATCATTTTTTTTATGTAAAGTTTTAATGAAACTTTTTACACAGAATGTTAATGACTCTTGAGTTAACATTTTGAGTATAAAAGTCAACTTAGATCAGCTTGGCCGGGCCGACTTACCCCTAAGGATACATCATAGATTCGAATTGCAGATTTAAACAAATTAAAATTGATAATGCGTTTGTAAAGTACTACATATAATAATAATGTACAAATATTTATTTTCCGACATAGCTCAGCAAGTTGACGTGGCAGTGAGGCAATATAGCGTGCAGACCATATATATAGCCTACTGGGGCCTTAAGGTTTTAGAGAGAAGATTATGAGCTTATAAGAACTGGAGATGCTAATGTAGAACGTCCACCCACAAGTGGACAGATGACTTTTAATTTGTTAAGAATAACTGGACGCAGGATGCTTCCAACCAGTCTTATTACAATTGTATGGGGAGGCTAACGTCCAACAGAGAACGACGATGATGTATGGGTAATAGTTGTGTTATTTCATTGTATAAATACACACACGTATATGTGTATATATTTTAAATTAAAACGTGATGTGGTTATAATTAAAATCCCCAGGATCTTTGTGCATGTTATTGTACGTGTGAGGTGTCTATAAAAGCTTTTTATCTTTTTTAGAATTTTTACTGAATATTTAAATAGTTTTTATTTTAAATTATTTTTCTCGTTATCGAGTAATTAAAAAATAATTTCCATCTAAAGTCCCTAGTAAATTACCTGTCCCATAACGGACATCGCCATAGTGATGGTACCGGTCTGTGGGCGTACACATTACATATTTCTTGGATGAAATAAAGTGACAGCAAAATGTAATCTCTAATAATTTAAAATTATAGACAAAAACTGCTTCGGCTACATGTTTATCGATAATATATAATAGTATTCAATCTACAACCCTTGCGGGACTTTTATGGAATGATGTTGGATGAATGTGACATGAATGTGAGAGCCTCCAAGTTTAACATACCGACAAGAGGACCTGAGTAGACTTGAATTGGTGGGTTGCTAGTATTTGGGTAACATTATTAGAACTTCGGATGTCCTTGGCGCTGTAAAAATAAGTGGAAGAAGAACATATAGCAATTCTTCCATGCTGGAGGCGTGTACTTGACTGGTTGCGAATTTTTTATATTTTGCTTGTCTTATTGGTACCAGGTTGATAAAAATCAACAAACAAAAACGGATCATCTTACCATTTTTAATTGGTTTATTCTTGATTATTAATATTTTACTACAATAAAGAAGAACTTGTTTATAATTTATTAGATATGTTATTGTTACTTTAATAAAACAAAATATCTTGCTCTTACAGATTATAATGTCTTTGAAAAATTATAACGATGATAATTATAAATGTATTTTAATAACTTTATATACTTACATTACATTACATTTTAGTAAAGAAAGTATTCATTGAACTAAAATGCTAACTAGTCAATGAGTAGTAAGAATATTTCATTGTCAACTTCAGTTCATACATCTCGCGCTGGATTGTCGTGAGAAATGGTTACATTTAAAGGAAAAATATGAAAAGCAACTTCGGAGTCTGCGCTTAATTTCTCTAGAGGACGCATATTATTAGTGTGACGAATATCTCTTACTGTGATTGGAATTACTTCAACAAACAATTTAACAGAAGGCAAGAAGAATTTAAATCTTAGAAAGAGTAACGTCGTCTTACAGTCCATTTAAATGCATTTCAAGCGGTTTATAATAAATTTCGTATAAAAAGGTTGAAGCAAACCTAGATCTTAGAGTTAAGAATTAGTAAATGACTTACTTAATAAACTAACTTACTAAGTAAATAAAACATTGCATTTCGTAATCGTCAAGTAATTGCCGTTCGTTTGTGGAGAAGACATCTATTTAAAAGCCGCTAACGAACCATACATACCAACCATATAATGAAACTGTCAAAGATAATTAAAAAAGTAATAATTAAAAACATAGGTAATTATCTTTGAAGATTAATTAATATTTTTTATTGTTTCCTCATTTTCTCCTCATGATAAAATGAATCGGAATTGTGAGTGAAAATTTCCTGTTTATTTTACCAAGAATTATTACAGAAATCAATTATGCTATCGCTTATTTCAATTATGAATGTAGACGTCGTTATTTTTTAAAAATATCTTTCGCGATTATTTTTATGAATTTAAAATAACAAATCATAATTTGTATAACATTAATTATGTGAACAGATGTTATTAATCGTTTATTACATTTGATTTTTGCCGGGTAACCAGTTTCATTATTGGTAAGTAAATTTTCAGCACGAATGAGAGAGACTAAGATAAAGTGGCCTTAAGGCGTAATTACGGAAGATTGGTGATGAATTTGCTCCGTTCAGAATGGAGGGCACTGATATAAATTTCCTTCTGGTTACTTTATTAAATTTTCTGAAACTTATAAAAGTTGGTTTTGATCGGTAATCCAGCGCCCAAAAACTCAACGAATTTTTTAATTTTCTTCTACATTTACGTAAATAATGTCGAGGGCCACAGCTTATGTAACTGTACTAACAAATTATCTTTTTATAAATAAACTTTTGAAATACATCGAGATTATTTCTATTTTTTATTACTAGCCAAGAGTTTGATAGTTTTATGCTGTTAGTTCACTCTTTGTACTTAATTTTTTTGATGATAAAGAATAAATAAATATTTAATAAATTGTGAATTAGCATTGGATATGTATGTAATAGAAACTATATCTAATAACTGTTTATTTGTAGCAAATGGTTTTCTACATTGTTACAGAATATAAGATTACTAAGGTTAAAGAAATAAAATTATCAAAACTTACTAACACACCATATTACTATAGTTAGTAAGTGAGAAATCATAGATATCAAATAAAACTTGACTGTCCGAAACTCAAAACAAAGAAAAGCTTGTGTGAATTTTGAGCTGATTAGTTCATCATTTCACCAGTCCGGGCGTTCACTAGACGTACTGGACATAATCTTCTCTCTTAGATTTCCAACAGAATCCACGAGAAGCGGCTTGCATCGATCAAAGTCTTCTGACGATTGTATATGGTCGTTTACCTTCAGCTGCGCTTGCCGGTCTATGGTTTCCACTCCAGAACCTCAAGGTCTTAGCGGCTATCTATTCTGCACCTTATACTAATTGGATAGCTCAAGATAGTAAGAGGTAAGCGGTCTTGTTAAGTCTGCGGGTTCTGAAAATCTGGATCAATATTATAATACATTGAGCGTGTCATTTTGACGTACTACTCATTGTACGCTTAGTTGAAAGTTTTTCTTATAATTTTAACATAGGCATATTTATTGCTTCTGCTAATAATTGCACTCTTTTCCAAGCGATTTATATTTTTTCGCAACTAAATAGTAAGCTATAGTTAATTGGAATCATCGTAAAGAGTCAACTATTGTAAACAATTAAATATATAATCCTAATTAATATTACTACGCGATCGATGCACCATGACACAATAATATATGGAAATTTCAAGATCGATTTAAAATATATATAACGCTACATCTCGTAATGGACGTTTTACTGACTAAAATTTTGTGATGGTATTCTAATAATAAAAAAGAACAAACTTATAAAATTACGTTTTCGTGTAACAATTATCTAACTGGCTTTAGAGCAGTGGTAGATTAGCGGTAGAAGACTGAGACTTGCAATCGTATGTTGCGGGTTTGATTCCTGAGACACAGTGTTATATAATTCATACTTTGTGCATGAGTTATATAGGACTGTTTAACCAATAAGTTTTCAGAGGATGGCCAGTCTGCTGCGTACCTTTTTGTGGAGTTCTCCTGCGTGCGTTTTTGCGGAGGCTTAAGCCTTGCAGTCGGCGTCTATGAGCTGAAACGACTAAGGTCATAAATTTAGTAAGGTTATAAATTAATTGTAAACATTTCAATTTCATTGACACATGAAAAAGTAGACTATCTTGAAACGAAAAAGATAAATGTGATCATAACTGTTTGCGAAAATGAATAACATTATTTGTGATTGATTTCCCCCGGGAATGTTGGTAATACCCTCGCGTCTGACATCACTACTTACTATGATTGCAATCAATTTCAGCACGTCCTTCCAGAAGCGACTTGTATTTTTCTGCTTACATGTCATGTATGACAAAAAATATTAATTTTTATCGATCCACTTAATGAAAACGATGAAAAACGGTCTGCATATTTTCCAATAATATTATTACTGAATTTTACTGTAAATAATATCGGACTTAAAAAACATGCAAAAGACTTTTATGAAAACGAATAATAATGCTGATATTGGGTGGAGTTAAATAATATTATTCGTGCAGCAAATGCAGTGTATAATAAATAATAATTATGAAAAAAGTGTAATTAATGTTTCAGTAATTCTTTATTTAAATATAAACACATTGTGAATATTATAGGGGCGTAAATGTTGCGGAGTAGTTTCAATTCAGTAACTTAATTTTTTTGTTTAATATTATTTATGCGATCCATGCTTTGTCTGCGCTTATTAAAGGTACACATTGTTAATCTGTAATTATTTTTTGTGTAATAAATTTTGAAGAATTAGGTTTTTGATATTTTATAAAGTCTTAGTTAACTATGTTTATGGTTGATCAAATGTGTATAAAATTCTTATTTTTATTCGAAAAAAAGTTACATAACTTCTGTCACAACAAAGTCGAGTAAAGTGAAAAAAAAAGCAATAAAGGATAACTTAAGTTTATTGTCATTTATTTTTACTTGACATAGTCCTATTTCGCATTTCACTGCTGCGCGAATTTTTTGATGTCAAACCTACACAGCAATCATATATAACATGTTACTGTATTTTTACTTGCCATCATCTTAATTTTTTTTAAATTTCCATACAGATGCGGCGCATGATATTTTAAACAGAGAAATAATAGAAAAAAAAATTTTATATTGTACATTATAACCTCCATATGCCTTTATTGTGTGGCGACTAAAATTTAATAAAGCGTGTCTTACTGGTAAAATAGTTAAATAAATATAAAGTTAGAGGAATGGTAAAAGAGGACTTCGTTGGCTTATTGTGCAGTAATTGTTATTTATTCGTAATTATGTAATATACTTTCCACGTACGTGTGTGTGTGTGAGTATTTTTGTATATAAGTATGTGTATAGTAATGTATGTATTTGTATGTATTTCCGTCTTGAACTGCCCTGCCTCCTTCAATAGTTGCCCGGTAGATATCTTACTTCATATACATACTTCTACATGAATTGTTTCTTTTTTATGTTATTGTCTATGGTGACCAAAAAAGTGTAAATAAATAAAATAAGGGATCATACACTTCAGACCTGTTCAACATCTATCCATAATATGGTAAATATTATAAAAAATGTATCTATTTATATATTATATAAATAGATACATTATTTAAGAATAAAAATGACTATTGAAAGAGAAAAACTTGCGTTAGTAATAGCCCAATACTTTTAAACAATGAAATTCGTATTTTACACTGCGAAACAACTGGCAGTGTATCATAATATTTTTCTCATTTTACTCCACACCATTTGATCTGTAACTACCCAACAGTTATAAATGGGCAGTTATAAACTAGTCAAAGTGAAAGGTATTTACCAACAAACTATTTATTGCCAGAGTCATAAATTTTGACACTGCAGCTTTGCAAATGCTAAAGGCAATGGAAATATGACGTATCACTACAACGTAAAATAAATTTGAGGCAATGGTAAGGGAGTAAATCCTCATTTATACTTGTTGAATATACACAGTATATACATTATTAATTTTGATTTTATCCTATTTATTCGATCAGAACTTATAATCGATTTATATTTTATTTATAATGTAGTGTATGCTTCAAAGTATGATTTTATTAGACGAACGATCATTTGGACGAAGGCGCCCAGCTAAAATTTCGTTTTTAGTAACTATGCTTGACGACTTTACCAGCCTGACTTGATTCGGAAGACGCGGAGGTCATTCACCACGGAGTGACCAAGCTAAAGGATTCCATTGCGGAGACTGCAGAATGGAATGTCACAACTTGCTTTAATATCATGATGTTATATTCATTTATTAGCTCACAACAAAGCGTTCCTTTGCCATAAATCACATATTTAAAAAACCATACTTGATGTATTTTACGAAAGTGAAGACCATCGTGTAGTGTTCAAGTCTCTTTAAAATGCACTGCACTGTAATTAAAATCCGTGCAACCATAAGCAAGAGATAGTCAGTTTTATACGAACAGAATCGTTGTGAACAATATATCGATACGAGCTGTTCATGTCTTTTACCGTGCTAGGACTGCTGTGTTCCGGACGGAGATTTGGGACTCTCTTTCAAGTGTAGTTGTCGACTATTTAAGAGAGTTTGGTGGGTAGGGTTTCGACATAGCCCTGTCCTCGTCTTAAAAAAATAGGCTATATTGTGCAGACTATTATTTCCTCGCAAAATAAGAAACAACCTGGTTGTGTAGTTAGCCTGTTTATGTTTCGAATCCTTTGGAAGTTATGAACGTCGTTTGTAATACATTAGCTAAAAAAATTGACAAAATTTAACATTATCATTTATTATCATTACAACCGTAAGACTTCTATTGGTGGACATAGGTCTCCCCTGGGGACTCCCAATAAGGCCGGTAGGAATCGGCCCCACATCTAGCACTTTTTGATGACCTTAATGTTGTAACGTAAAGATCGTCTGTTCATCTGTAGGGCGTCTCAACTATAACTTAAGTTTAATTGAAACATAAGCAACGTAAAAAAAACTTTTATGATTCATATAACACTTAATAAGAAAACTTTTCTCGTCAACAGCTTACATACTTCTTGCTACGAGATAATTATGATGTTTAGATTTCTTTAAGACCGATATTACTGCAAATTTATAAAGAATTTAGATCTGATAATTTTGCGTTTTTTTGAGCAAACTTTACGTGTGCCTCTTACGAGCGTCATAGCTTTTTAGAGAAGCTAAGAAAAAATATCTAAAAACATGTCTTAAAAACCAAAGTTAATTGTAAAATATTCGGAAACTACCTATATTTTAATAAAAGACATTATTCACAGAAAATTTAAATTTAATACAGAGCGTTATTTAATCAATGTTAAAAAAAAATAAAGTGTGTCCGTCAGTATGTACCAGATACATTCAAAATCCAATATTGTTTTTTTTTCAGTTTATGTTTGAGGTATCAAAACCGCTTGTTTAAATTTTATTTACATGCATAATACAGCAACGCGTGAATCTTGTTTTCTGTGTAGCTTAATCCTTTTAATAACGTTCTTTTTATAAAAATTACGATTATGAAATATAATCACGCATTTAAATATATATGTATTACAAGTCTTATCTATTATATGGCTGAGAACGATCATACCTATATAGAAAAAGCAAGCTATAAAATGCACACGTACACAATTATATTTATTAAAATATCTTAACAAAAACGAATTTATTTTAAAAAGAGAAGACAAGTTAAGTGTACCTTGTTCTAAAAGTAATTAGGAAATCCATAATCAAGCCCACATAAATGATAAAGAATTAATTGATAAATAATTAAAAGGAAAATTAAGATTTATAGCAGACAGGGGTTTTTAAATTTTTTTGTATGAACTAAGTGATATAAGAATAACTTACAAAATATATTATAAGTAATAATAAATAATTTTCTGTCGCTTCCGCGATTAAAGCGGCAATGGAACCAGTAGTCACTTGGATGAGTCTATGTGAATAGGACTTTTGTTGCACCTTATTCTCTTTGTGGGAAATTTGGATATATAAGAGTCATAGCACTATCTTTATAAGTACCGAAGCAGGATGTACTCTCGACTCGTAACAAGGGTAAAGAAACAAAACACTGTCTTCAAAACATTTATTCTATTTATTGTATAAATACGTCAGTAGTTCTTAATACATGATTGATTGATGTCAAAAAGCTTAGAATACTAAAATACGTTTTCGTAAATGCTGATTGGTATGTCATGTTTATTATTTATGTAATCCTTACTTAGTAAAAACAGTCCAATTGTATTTATTATTTTATTATTAAATAATTTAAATCGATTACAGAAATTTTGTTCTTTGGCTTTATATCATAAATTTAATTAATATATTGTTCTACAACGGAATCATATTTGTCTAGTAAAAAAGACTAGTAAACTAATATACGAACAACTAGTGGTAAAATGTCACTGCGTTATTTCTATTTGTAATAAGTACTTATTGATATAGCTATGTATAGTTGTATTAAACACTGATTCTAGCAAAACAACAAAATCAGACTTGCATACATTGTTTCTAAACTCACATGGCACTTTTAATCTAACTACAGGTAAGAATCAAATAACGCAGATTTGTTCGGCAGACACACTAACGCATTCATCTAGAATACATACAATCATAGCCTTGATGTTAGATATTAAAGATATCCCGATTCAAACATACACTTCGAGATACTGCAACAATTTTAATGTACAATATTATTCTAAATAAATTGTTAAATAATACATTACCTTAAAATATTAAAAGATATTTTTGGAGAGTCAGTTAATGTCATTTTACGCTGAATGTTATTATTGACTCTAATTTGAATTTTTAAAAGTCATTCGATGTTATGTAAGAAATCTAACGTATGCAATAATAATTCAATTTCTTTAAATATCATTTAATATACATTGTCTTTATAATTATCTATAAAGTATTATGCTATTTATTTCAAAGCGGTATTGCGTTAGCGACAAGTTAAGCTGTTTTTATTGGTGAAACTTAAATTACATTAACAAACCGCGTATATCATAAGTAAAAGCAATATTTACAGTCTCAAATTATATTCTTGGAATACTACTTTTTGTAAAAGGACTTATCACAAGAACTTAGTTCGATTCGAAATTAATTACAACCAATGTCAAAATACTAAAGATTTTTTTTCAATCTACAATATATTTTTTTCGTATCTGTTACATCTGTGAATGTATTGAAATTAGTAATAGAACAAATTAAACATTGTATTATTAAAGTGATCGTTCAACTCTAAAATAAATGCTAATCAATATAACTTTGAGTATCTTAATTTTAATATTAATAGGAATCTCGAGTGAACACAAAGCTAGTAGCTCAAGTAATCTCATAATTTAGGCAGCAGCTGGTAAGATAAGAGTTCGCAGTACAATTTGCATATTAAAAGCAATAAATGGCGCTAAAAACTCAAAGCCTGTTTTATACTAGTTTTAAATGTCCCTATAAGGTTGAGCAAATATATCATTTAATAATTGTTGATACTCTTCGGCGTTGTAAAGATAATCTTCGTCATCAATTAGACCTGTATTGTTGTATCTGTAACCAATAAAAATATTGTTTATATTGTACTTCATAGGCTTAGGTACTTAACTAAATGTTAACAATATGTAATATTTCAAATTTGATATTATTTTAAGCAAAAAAAAAAATTGCCAGGTATCGCAAACTTTTCATAAAATCATTGAAAATAATTTCCGATAAAATTGAGTAGCGCGATGTTATATCAGAGAATTTAGGTCAGTAACTGTTTTTATATCTCTGTTTGCTATCTTTTACCCATCATGTTCATCTCTGTTTCCACGAATTTTGATTCGTTTTTTTGTGCATATTTTAAAGTTCTTTTTATGTATTTATTTCTTTACAACATTTTTGTTAAGTAAGACAGTTTTTATTTGAATATAAATGACTCTGAACCGGGTATCAGCCTGGCTAGATCAATGCTTTCTTTTCAATCTTCATAGAAAAAGCTTTAATATAGCCGCAAGACCCGGATTTTCAAATTAAAAGGAATTGCGTAACGAGGCAATGGTCAAGGAAGGAGAAATTTGTGGCGATTTCAACATAATTAAATGTAGACAATACACACAAAACTTTAATAACCATGAAAATATGGTTATTAAGGATTTTTGGTAAAAAATACCCTGAACTCGTAGCAATATTATAAATATTATTTTAAATCTCCCAATTTCAACTTAGAGATGGAACCTACCTCACACTAACGATCTAGTTGTATTATAATTTGATCATAAAATAAAATGTTTAGTATTCCTCAACGTACCAAGCTTTTAATTCTTCTTATTATTTAATTAAGTATCTGAAGCATAGTTATGACTTTTAAAAAACATAAAAATGTAAAATTATCCTGTAGTATAAATTTTAGCCCCTAAATTTACTGTGCTGTAGATATTACATAGTTAAGAATGTAGTTAAAAGCAAAGAACGAATTGTTCCATTAGCAAGTCTCGTTTCCAAATTGTATTTTAATAAATCTGATTAATTATAGTTGCTAAACTAACACTATAAAAACATATATACATAAGATATTTCCATATACGAAGACTTGAAATTTGATTAGAATATTCCTTTCGCTGAGTAGAGTTCATTCTAGATTTTACAAGATTTCACCCACAAGGAGTTTGGGGTTGCGTTCATTAAGTACGCGTAATGACAGAGAACAGCTTGTATAAATATAAATAGGGCAAATAATTACCTTCGTAGATCGCGTTTTTTTCTGTTGTTCGTGTGTGATGTAGCTTCAATACAAAGAACTACGAAATGGTTGTTGCATGAGTATCTGTAAATAATAATGGTGCTCTCATATTAATAACAAAATAGATGATAGAAAAACATATTTTTTCTTAGATTTGTTTGTATGTGCCACTATAAGGTTTTTAAAATATTTAAAAAGCCATTGGCATTATAATCTAGACAAGCAAATAGATATACATATTTTTACGGAATACTTAAACCCAAAAAGACAAGTTGAGCACTTTAAAGAAAGCAAGATTTTTACACCTTTATGTAAGCTTCATAAAATTAGTAACTCTATTGTAGAGTAGAAAAATAAAGCTTCCTGCAAACTTTACCTTTCCTGGGACAGCAATTTATGCGAGTAAAGAGAGGACGCCATTCCTCGTGCCGTGGGATCGCTTGTCTGCCATTCGTCGCAGAATGTATCCACAGCTCTTTCTCCGCTTGGGTGTGAGCCATGCCATATCAACTTCTGTGGCCTAGCGATGAAAACATATAGTATGTATTTAACAAATATGAAAATTGAAGTAAATATCTATAAACAAAATAGTTATATTGTGTGAGAGAGTAATAAATTTTAGTGTATGTGAGCTGCATAACATAGATTATATTTTACCATCATTCCTTCGGCGTATTTATTTCTTAATGCAGTCTCTAAGTTGGAGATAAGAATTTTCTGTGCATTTTATACGCGTCAAAATTTTACATAAAGCGTTTTGGTTGCGGGCCATTCTTTACACATTTGTAATCTAATAATCACATTTCAGTCCATAGATGCCTGTAAGGCACTGGCCTCCCCCAAAGATACTATAAAGGGATATAATATAACCGCCACACTTGGCAGATGGCTTAGTGATCACATTGAGATATTATGATATTAAGAGGATGTTGCTGCCCATCCTCTGAAAACTGGTTTGTGAGCAGTGGTAATTTTAAACAATTAATGAACCAAGTATGAATTATATAAAATTGTATCCCGAAAGCAGAACCCGGAATATCGATAGAAAGTCTCAGTCCTTTACCACTGGGCTACCACTGCTCAATCTTACAGTATAACTAGAAGTTTGGAATTATTCTTTACTACACTATTAAAATATATGACGTAATTACCTAGACCTGTTAGTCTTCCATACCAATAAATAAACAAATAAATAAATATTTAGTTGAATAATTATACTTTTTGCAAGTTCTGCTCACTTCTGGAAAATTGTGCAAATAGTTATATTCAATGTATTCCTTCTTGATTTACGTTTTGTTTCTTGTTTTATTGATTAGTTTAGTGGAAGATATCTAAAACTAGTCTAGCGTCATTTATCTAGTCTTTTATTATCATGTTAGAACAATATAGTTTTTAAGATTCTATAAATATGTGAACTTTCAATATTTTCTGTCATGAAAAAAACTATGAATTTTTATGATAAGTATTACAGTATTAATATATTAAGTCTTACCAGTTTGAATCAGTCATCACATTCTTATCATTGAAACTAAATATTCGCGGAGATCCGGACATCAAACCTCCACTGCCGTCAAATATGTCCGAAAAAGACTTGAATAGAATCTCTCCTCGGGTATTCACAATTGGCAAATGACGATCGGAGTAACGCACCGTGGAATCAAGGTTTTGTATCCTGAAACAAAACTTACACATGAGACCCTTTAAACAATATCACACATCAAGTTTTATATGACTGTTTTAGATATAGGTATATCTATAAAATATTGTTAAATCTGTCCACAAGTAATACACATTTTTCATTATTTATAATTTTGTAAATGGGGTAAATATTCTCAATTTAAAAAGCATGATAATGTTTTCAAAAATTTTAAAACTAACAAAAAAAAAAAACACCAAAAACAAATTATCCTGATATGTATTTATTATTACTTTTTTCCATCAATATTGTATATTTTTTTACTTTATGCAATTTATTTTAAATGATTTGTTTAATATTCTAGTAAGTTACAATAACTGCGAATGGACCTAGCTTAATAAAATAAAAATAAGTAACGTTTTATTCTAGTGCGATACATATTAAACAAACTCGCGGAAATATTTTAATAAATGTGTGTAACTTTTTTTCCCTTTAGTTTTCAATTTTTTTATTATCATTGAATATACACATAATTGTGTTTGTATGCCTATCGATTTAAAGTTAAATTAACTTACCTGCTAGTAAGTAAAGCTTTAAAAGTGCCTTTTAATCCGGCGCGTCTGGCCTGCCTATAACAGGAGTAATCAGCTCGGCGCACTCCATGCATGTTGCCGGACAAGGGCTCGTTGAGTGCAGCCAGTCGCAACTTTAACGTAAAAGTTTGTTTAACTGCGCACGTTAAATACAATGCTCACTTTGAAATGTCGCTTGTACAAATCGAGGTGTTAAAGTGCTAACTAATTTTAGAATCACACGGTAAATTACTCGTAAAGTTTAACTACAAATTACATAGTCTAACTATTTAAATTTATCTACCACTTAATACTGATCTGTCTTGACAAGCTGAAAGAGCCATCACTTGAATTGGATTTCAGTATGTTTATATAGTTATTTTCGTAATTGTACGAGTTTGTAAATATTTATAACTAGCATAAGATCAGCAATTTATATATCAAACAATAAAGAAGACATTTTATTTTTTGTATAACTTGAATTAAATAATATGATGAAGCTAGTCATTTTACTTACAGTCGGTCCCATTATCGTGACAGGGGGAGAGTTTTCCACTAAGTTTGATATATGCGGGACATGGACTAAACTCGCTGCTGGCAACA
This sequence comes from Battus philenor, assembly GCF_028537555.1. Taxonomy (NCBI): domain Eukaryota; kingdom Metazoa; phylum Arthropoda; class Insecta; order Lepidoptera; family Papilionidae; genus Battus; species Battus philenor. Next base: position 5,611,825 of record NW_027181678.1, on the reverse strand, counting down.
TGTGGGCAGGAGGCGTCGCAGTAGGCGGCGGAGCTGATTGTGTTACCAGCGAACCGAGCTGTTGAGAACACATAACACCGTTAATGACATTTAAATTTAATAATAAATGATATGTGAAAATAATAAATGATTCTTTTGAATTCTAGGATTAATAGATTAATACATCTAAACAACTGTGTCTGCTTTTTGTTTGTTATATTTAACTGACAAAGTTATAGTAAAAATTGCCGCAGAAAATATTTTCCTTTTTTAAAATAAAAAAAATATTTTGTTCAGTACCTTAAGTGCTTTCTATTAACTAAAAGTAATCTTATATCGCGAAAAAATCTATTTTCTGTTTAAAATAAAATAGAAATAGTACTGCTCCTGTTAAATATGTTAACCGAAATTTTTTTTAAAAAATATTTAGATTACTTACCAAAACATATTGCCATCCAGAGTTGACTTTAACAAAAAGCGCTTGTTCTTCAACAACATAAGCCAATGCACCAACTGGACTTGTTGATGCGAGCTGAAATTTTTTATATCATTTAAAATAAGGCTTTACTTAATATCAATTACTATGCAATAAAATTACTAGAACGAAGCGTAGAGTAGTTGAAATGTTTCATCAAAAACTAAGCGACGCAACAACAGCTTTTGATAAATTAAATATTTTGAACGACTGCTTTGGAATAGTTTAGCTCTTGTTCTAGAATCACTTTTTATTAGAATTTTCAGTAAGCCGACTATTATGTTACTTTTAGTCGGTAAATATAGATTTTCGATTTTTGATTTAAAAAGATTTTTGAATACGTTTTTATATCTGTTAACACACTTAAGTAAAATAATAAAGTATTAAGTCTCACCCTCATCATTTCTTCTGTTGTTTGAAATATTGCCGCACTCGGTACTGCTCTATTATTGCTTTCATCTACATGATGAATCTTTGGTTCAGCCGTTGGGAATGCTGTTATAATATGAAAATATTTATTACAATTATAATTATTTACGTCCGTACCTTTATTCCTTAAATATATTTATAGGTAGCACTAAAAAAAATACTTATCTGGTAACATATAAAAACATTGGCTAGATAAAGATAAAGTTTCATACCATCTCCATCTATATTTATGCATTGGTGTTTATAGCATCAGAAGGTTTGATTTACAAAGAAGAAACGTGAATAGTGAAAAATATAATGAACGATCTAACTATATCGATATACTTACAACCACGATCACGAGACCTGTCTTTTAGATCTTTTAATTCACGAAGCGCTTTTAGCTCATCTAGTGGACTTTTGGCAGCTATTCCAAGCAGCGTTAATAAAATGTTAAAATTTAGCAACAATTTAATCGCAGCATTCCACATATTTATCATTTGGACTTTTGAACATGTGTTTCCTCATAGATTTAATAATAAAAACAATTGGAGGTAGCCGGCAGCCAGTATCAATCAACGACTTAAAAAAAGTCTGTTTACCTTACTGGTGGAGAACTTTCGCAGTGCCTGCCGTTTTATGATCACTCCAAAATCTTAATAATTAATTTACTATAGAATTATAAATATTGTTTTTTTTTTGTAATAGTAATAATTGACAAAGGTAACAGCGATATGAAGATCCAGAAGTGACCCGTTACGAAATACAGATCAAGTGAAATCACTCTCGGAATTTCATCTAATTTGTACGCGGGAATTGCTTCAGGGAGAAAGATGGTTACAGACTAAAAGGAAGAGTTATGAAAAAGGTACATTATAGAATTTGAAATAATCCGTTTGAATTTATTTAAATTATTTAAAAAAATCACATTTTAAATTTTATAATGTAAAACTTACCTGGTTTTCCATAAAATTTAGTACTTCCATGTGATGGGTATTCTTCATAGTAGCTCAACCCTGGTTCTCCTTTGGGACCCACAATAGAAACTCCAGGAGAACCCGGTGATCCTGGAGGTCCAGGAGGACCTGGCGGACCGGGAACGTATTGAACGGCATCAGATCTTTGTGCAGAGGTACCAGGTGGACCCGGCGGACCAGGTGCTCCCTTTGCTCCAGGCGTTCCATCATAGCCACGTTCTCCCTTTTCACCTTTGAACTATAACAATTGAATAATAAAATTCAAATTCGTCGCGTTACTTAAAAATTCAGCGAAGCCTAACTTAAGATTTTGTTTCTTATTATTAATAACAGCAGAATAGCTAAAAATGATTATCATCACCATAGATCATAGAAGCAATTTCAATCCCGAAGTCAAATGATATGAAAGTACGAACATACATAAGTCCATAAGTATGTATACAAATTTAACGGTGCTTGAGGATGTTGAATAATTATAAGTCGGAATTTAGTAGAATAAATAAGTGCAGTGCTCAAAACTATGTTTGTTCTTGTTAAAAACTTTCGTTTCGTGAATCCCAAAATAACTATAAACTAAGTGCATAGTTTTGTCTGGAAAATAACTAATTGATTAGATCTAAAGTCATGGAAAAAAAGGAATTTTAAAGATTTTAAGATTAAAGATTTAAAAGAAATCTCAATAGAACGCCAAATACCGACTAAATGAAAACGGTAGATATTTGCACTCTTTCTGTGTTGGTATCTTACAAAGATTTTAAACATCACTAATTTTCTTTAGTTACACTTTACACTAATTATCTTTTAATTCAGATAACCAATAAAAAGTATCCGAAAAGCTGCCTAGTTACATATTCTGATCCGCCCCAAAGTGTTCGAAAAAAAAAATACATTAAAATATAACATTACGATAGATTTTTATAGCAAACTGTATTGTAAATTATTTGTTAATAAAAGGCGTTTAATAAATACATAGAAAAGTATTTATCAGTGGCGTACACAGATTATTAATAACATTACAATATGTTTCTTGACAGTCAAATGAAGCAATAAAAGTTATGAATACTTTAGTCTTTTCAAAGAGATAAAAAATATTTCTATATATCAGAAATTTCGACCTAGAGAGACGATTTGAGTTCTAAAACTTTTAAGGGTATCATTAATTTTTACGCTCGACGGCGCCAAAGGGCAAGTGTAGGTAAATAATTTGTATAAATGATATTATTTAATTTGTTTTAGTATTTAAATTTGTTTTTCTGGTCTTTTGTTATTTACAATAGCCTGATGCAATACTAAGTTAGGATAAAATAACATCGTAGTTTGTAAAATTACGAAGAATGTGTTAAACCAAGGGATGAGCCGCAACAATCAGAAACAAGCACAAAACACACAAAACAGTTAACAAATCGGTTAAATACACTCTGTAACCAAACTAACAACAATTTTACACACATTTACTAAAGAAATTTTTAACTAGCAACAACTTTTGTTACAATTAGTGGACTGCCTTTTGAAAGATAATAAAAAGAAGTATTTCGTAAATTGCTATAAATATCTATGAATCAATAAAATTTTGAATTGATTGAATAGATTACGTCTCTTTTGGGATAATTAATTTTCTTAATACTTTAGACGGGTATTATTTGTTGATTATTTAATAATCCAAAAAAGACAAAGTTTGAAAGTGTCATGTAATAAACTGTTTATTTAAAAATAAATTATATATATTTTGTGAAAGATGAAACGAAAGTAAAATAATAAATATAAATGAAAAAATACCGATGGCATTATTTTAGTTTTTTTTATCATACACAATGATTAAAGGTAACATCATCATCATCTTTTTTGGATTTCCAACAAGACGGGTTGGAATCATCATCAGTCATCTTTTCAACTTACTTATAATATTCAATTATTTATAAAGAATGTTAAAAGTACTTGCCATGGATACATCAAGAATATTAACTCCTGGATCGCCTTTTTCTCCTTTTGGACCAATAGGTCCTGGTGTACCAGGGGGACCTAAGGTTCCCGGTCGACCCTAAAATATAAATCATAATAATTTGTCTAATATTTTAATTTATACATTTTTATATACTATTACTAACCTTTACGTTCTAATAAGTATGCGTGAAAAAGAAAAAGGATTTAGTATATCTTTTACACGAAAGAAGAGTAGACAACGCAACATTTGAAAAAGTAATTAGCAAGATCATAACAGAAATCTTGATTGTGCGAAATATGAGCAAGCAAGTTTTTTTTCGAAAATCCATTATGTTTATTATTAAGTTTACTTACCACCCATCCGGGTAGACCAACGTCGCCTTTGTCACCATTCCGTCCTGGAGGACCTGGTATACCTTGAAGACCTTGAGGGCCGCGGGGTCCCGCCGGCCCTGGTCTGCCTCTTCTTCCACGAGGTCCAACGTCACCCTTTTCTCCCTGTATTCATTTCAGTAAACTGTTGGTATATTTAGCGGTCTAAAGAGTGAAACCTTTGTTTGCTAAAGGCAACATAATAGACAACGCTTTCTTTTTTGCATTAAAATGGAACGTAGTATTAAAAACAAAGATGAACCAACAATATTTATCAAATTTAAGGTAGAAAAAAAAACAAAAACCAACTTTATAACCATTCTTAAATATAGAAACTCGTGTATCACCATCATTACTTTCAGATGTGCACTCCTTGACATAGGTATCCAAGATAGATTTCCGATAGCACCGTTTACTACCGTCAAGTAGCGTGTGTATTAGCGTTTAAAAAATTACAACAAAATCTATTTGATTTAGTCCCAGCAATTTGGTGATTATTCAAATAACATGTACCGTATATATTACAATTAGCAGCATCACATTTAAGCTTTTTAAAAAATTTCGCCAGCCTTTTTGACAAGCCTGCTTATCAAAACCCTCTTTTTTTCTCCAATCTTTGCCAATGTAAGTTAGATTTTGTATGCAAAATTATACCCAAATTTTAAAATTTTTCATATGATAGCCTAAAATTCGTCGTTATTTTTAAATTGAATTTTAAATGTGATTTTTTTCCGCATAAATTTTACCTTTATAGTTAGAATGTCTGATCCTGAAGAAGTAATGCTGACTGGTCCAGGAGGACCTCGTTCTCCCCTGTCTCCTTTTAATCCGGGGATACCAGGAGGACCTGCAATTCCTGGCATTCCCGATGGTCCAATATCACCTCTTTCACCTGCTTTACCATCCTTCCCCGGAAAACCTGGTGTGCCATCGTTACCTTGAATACCCTTTTCGCCCTGTTAACACATAGATCAATAATTAAGTATATAATCGCGTAAAAAAATATTTAGAAATAAAAATTGTTAAATTAACTTTGAAAACTTCATATATTAAAGAAAAAGTGAAGTGTTACCTTTTCGCCTTTTCCTCCTTTTTCGTGTTGTATTTGCGAATGTCCTATATAAAAAATCAGAATATAGTAAAAATTACAATATATTCAGTATATAAAAATGTATTAACAAAATATTACTTCTACGCTATATTAAAAAAAAAATCGTTTACCTACCTATGTGTAAAAGTTCAGCATGTTCAGCAGTAAGGCTTGCGGAAGGAGGTGCGGGAGGACCTGGAGGACCTGGCATGCCTCGTTCCCCTGATAAGGTAGCAAAAACAATTTAAACGATTCTTAATACTTCGTCGGTATAAAAATATATAATGTCTATAAAAAATAAAAATATAGCCAGTTTGTTTTACAAATGTAGTGTAAAGATGTATTCTTAGTGGTGTTAAAATTTGAACAAATTTCATGTTTGAAGTATGAGTTTTAAATAAAAATAGTTATTATAATATCAATCACTATTATTATCATCGATAGCTTTAACAATGAAGAATTTTTCTTCTGCGATTTCATGGCTTAATAGGTTATTTTTTATTTAAGGGATGCTTATAACTTTATTTTTAGAATAAAATTTGAATTTTTATTAATGGAGGACTTATTAAAATTTGCTTTAAAATATTAGCTATCGAAACGGGGTGACCAAAACATCTCGTCTTGCCGCGCGTTTGCATGAAACACGGTACAGCGGCTTCGGTAGCACAATCCCAATATTTTTCGTCATCACATGAAATCATTGAAATACTTTCGTAATGATATTTATGATTAATTACACTTTTAATGGCCATTTATTATTTATCATCATTTTTTGGTACCATTTACACTTATAGCTAGGTCAAATAAGGTTAAAGATGTAATTGTAATATTTTGTCTAAAATCGTTATTCTCACTTATCAAAATATTTGAATTTTATTTACCTTTTTCTCCTTTCTCAGCTGAACGACCGTTTGCACCAGGTAAGCCTGGGCGACCATCGTGGCCTGGACTGCCGCGTTCTCCTTTAGGGCCTCTTTCGCCCTGTGGACCTGCATGTCCCTAAATGAAGCCAAATATATTCAGACACGATAATAAAACAAAATGATTGAATGATTTTTCAGGTACGCGGTTAAGTGTAAAGTTTAATAAAATATAATACCAAGTAAAAGGACATTTGACCTTTGACATTTTTTTGTAAGAACGACTACATTAATTCACATTTATTCAATTTTTTGGAATAATTTTGTTATGGCTAGTAAATACCTATTTATGTTTGAATAATAGGGAATGTGCCGAATATGTACGCATGCTCAACAGTTTTGATTTAAGCATTAAAAATCTGATTCGTATTAAAACAGGTATTGTAAGACAGTTACTTCCGATGTCTGTATCTATGACGTCATATACTGACAGCCATTCTAAGTAATAGTTTTGTATTGTTCAATGTCCGATCCAGGAAAATAAAAGGTGCATTCAAAAATTTTTATTGATCGAAGGCGTGGAATTTTGGTTTGTCGACTTATTTACATCGTTGATAATGTAACGTACGCATCAAAAATTGTTAAGTTCATGTTAAAAAAATTAACGGTTGAGTTTCTGACCGACTCTTCTGAAACAGATCAATATTTTGAGCCAATGGTAGCTTACTGCAATTAAATGCTTACTAGACTAAAAGTATTTTAAATTTGAATTTGAATGAGTAGACGCCGAGGATGTCCAGGTAGCCCCCTTATATTTTTTAATTTAATTAGGTGTTAATTGGGCTACAAATTAATATTGAAAGTTTACTTACTCGTTCACCTTTGGCTCCGTTTTGACCGGCTTGACCTCTTTCGCCTTTTTGACCGGGAAATCCCCTTTCTCCTTGTAATCCTATAGGACCCGGAAGGCCCGCGTCTCCTTTTGGCCCCGGCGCTCCCGGTCGGCCTATCACTCCTCCATATGACCCCAATAGTGATTCCTTTATAAAAAAACGATAACATAATTTTTAAAAATTATTCAATCGTGGCTAAGTGATGAAAGCATGATGCAAGCGACAAAAAATAATACAAATTAGAATTCTGTCTATATGTATTTTGATGAGAAAAAATTCTGATCAAAATTTGCTATCATAAACCGTCATAAAAATAAGTTAAACCACCACTGCTTTAAAAATTCCTTCATTATTTACTTTATAAAAATATGAAAAATAAGCAAAAATAATATAAAAAGGTAAATATGTACATTAATTTTTATTCCAAATATTTTTATTATTAGAGCAAAAGAGATTATTTTTAAGTTTATTTACGATGTTGAAATCTAATTGTTTTACCAGAAATTTAGGTGATCTATATACATATTGTAAAAATGGGGTAGTAATAACAGACTCCAGAAAACTATGTTACGTATTTTTAAATTAATTGTCATTAAAATTAGTAAATGATTTTTATGCACCCAGTAATGTTATTTCAGTTACAGTGACTGTAAATCCTTTGTTTGTATATATCTTCAAATTCATTTAACCGTTTATAATCCTATTGTAAACGATGTATATTATATCATACATGTATCATACAGAAACTTCCTGATTTTTAAATCATTAATATAACTAGCTATTAATTTTGTTTCAAAATGCGTCATTTAATGATTTCAATAGATCTAGATTTATGAGAAGCTCAATTTATTACAAGTCATGTTAGTTTATGTATAATATAATTCGTACATAACTAAAATTAAAATTGTTTTACGAATCTAATTTAAATAATCAATAATAAATAATTTTAACCGTGCCACATTATCAATAAGACTCAAAAAAGCAATTACGAAAGTTTGACTGAATCAAATACATCAAACGTTATTCAAACAGAAAGACAATCGGTCGAACCGAAAAGCCATTCCTCCTTATTTCTAACTCAAGCAACTTCCGTTGAAAAGGTAATCAAAAAGGGAAGATTGCTTCTTTGATGACTCTTATCCTCAATAAATGTTATACATAGCTACAATATCTGAAAGAATTTTCATTACAGATTTTTTTAATAAATAGTAATCATTTTTAATTGAAAATGGGATGTTATCAGTAAATCAAAAAAGTATTTACGGAGATTCATTTTTATACTAAAGTTATAAGGAAAATAAGTGACTTACCTTATAAATTTGTCTAGGTTTCCAATTAGACTAAATAAACAGAAATGAACGAACGCATGAGAAAAATTATTCCAGTAATAAACATGGAACGACAAATTTAAATGTTACTAAAATTTGTTTAGATATAAGTAAAAACAATTGCAATTATTTTTAAAAAAAAAGTTCGTATTAGAATTTCAAACATAATAAAAACTGTCATTTAGAACTAGGTCTTGTAGCCAGTCTTTTTTAATGAAATTAAGGAATTATTATTTTTTACATGTTGTAGTCTTATCATAGTTGCGTCTATGTAAATATATAAAAAAGACGATTATGTAAATAGACGTATTTTACAATTAACACAAACCGTACTATAATGCGTGTCTGTTAAAAAAACCATAACATCTCGGTTATATATTTATTTAAATACAACCGCGAGAAGAATACAACTGGCGCCCAACGTGGGACCAAATCGGATAGACATCCGAATGCAGCTACGAGGCTGTCCTTCCTCATGTCCCTATCGACATACATTGCCTATATCACGCAGCGTCAAAATACCACGCGTCCTACAAAGTTTTATTATTTATTAGATTCGATAATTCAGAATACGATATTGCATCAATATTTCAAGGTAATATAGAATTAAAATTTATGTAGTTTAAGCGAAAGTTACTAGTGGAGAAATATTATAAATAGTTGTCTATATGTACATATCCGCACAATAACTGCTATTGATATATTTTTAATGTTGTTACGAAGCTGTTAAAATTATTTTTTTTGAGATACCAATATAAAGTTATAGGCACTTCCTTTTCATATAAAGGTAGAATATCATTATTTACGAATACCAAACGATACGGAACGGAATGTATGTATACATATTATTCAAACGCCATTTATTAAATTGTAGAAAACTGATATGATAAATTATATTACATACGCCTTACTCATAAAGAGATAACAATAAGTAAGTAAAATACAGTTCTAAGTTACGTAGGTATTTAGTAATTGTAATAATTTTATAATGACATCCATTGTAAAATGCGATATAACTTGTCAAAATAGCGCAACAATTTTTAGATTGGAGACAATTTTCGAACGTGTCCTTAAATTCTTTGATCGACTTATCCAAGAGGGATAGACTCGTCGTTGTATTAGGAAGAAAAAAACTTACTTCAAAGTTACTGTAGTCAGAGGGCCCAGGTGGACCAGGCAAGCCGGGTGGACCAGGGCTACCTGCTCTCCCGTCTACTCCCGGTTCACCTTTTGGACCGGGTTGTCCTTCAAGTCCTCGTGGTCCAATGTCCCCTCTGTCGCCTTTTTCGCCTCGTAATCCGGTCGGACCTCGCTCACCAGGCACTCCTGGCAGTCCCTAAAGACATTGTTATCATTAAAAATTATTAAATAATATCACAATGTAGGCTCCAGTTATTAAAAAGTATAATTATAATATTAAAGCGTTAAGTTTAATATTATGATTTACTAACGTAAATTTTGTGTTGGATATCTGACAGCCACACACATACAATTCTATCATTAGTGCTGAAAAAGTCACTAGAAAAATGTGTATTAGAACATATAAGTGGTGAAACATCTACCAATCTGTATTGTGTTCACGCTGTGAATCACGATCTCTTGAATTCCGGTTGTGGGAATGTTAAATATTAATATTTTTGCGGCTTCAAACTCATCGAACGGCTTGTCTGTTCGTGGAAAATAAACTAAATAGAAGCTATGAAAATGTGCTAATCTTTTGTGATTTATAGATGCGAACAAAAATTGGCTTTAAGTTTTTTAATGTGCGTAATTATAATTTTAAGTTGTAAAATATTCTTTAAATGCTTAATTATATACTGTGAATCGATGCACGATAATGTTTATGTTAAACTTTTTATATCAATATAAAGGAGCTAAATTATAAAAATGTAACCAAAAACTCGAGTAACAATTTACCACTTGAATTTTATATCTAGTTTAGTTTATTTGTAAGATTTTACTAACAGCAATTCCAGGTGCACCAGTTCTGCCCTCGATGCCCATAAGCCCAGGCGGTCCAGGAGGTCCTCGCAATTCCGGAGCTTTTTCCAGCAGAGTTAAAATAACGCTGGAGTTACAACCGCACTGCCCGAGGGAAACATAATGCTCACCGAAGATTTGCTGTAAAAATATAATGTACATGTCACAAAAATATTAATAAATACATAAGTAAGCGGTCAAATGTATTTATTAACATTTTTTACTAGTTTGCAGCATAATATAGAGAAAAGTTCTTTAAACCAATTAAAACTAGAATGTGTAATTCTATAATAGCTTCAATCTAATAAACTGATACAGTTTGTGTAATTATAACTTGTAAATAAATCATAGTTTTAAGGTCATAAGTAATATGTGAATTAGTTTGATTATTTTATATGTATATTAAATTTATTTATTGGGTATAATGTCTTATTGTTTTTTTCATGATACAAACCTTTACTTCGCTCTTCTGTAAGACATGAGAAACGAAAAAAAAATATTAATGTTATAGTTTATATAGCTTTCGCTCTACTTAAAACAATGCTGCACAAATTTTTGTAACACAAAATTAAGGGCTTGTGTTCACTTTCGAAGTATAATGACTTTTAATAATCATATTTTAATTACTACTTTTATTAACTAAAGAACCCGACGTATTTAATATTATAAAATTATATAATATACCGGAATATAATCTTATATATAATTTAAACTTTGCGCATTAATTATACAGAAATGCTACTGTCCACAAACATGTTTCCAGTGGATAGGCAGCAGTATCCTCCGCTTACCATAATACCGCACTGGGATTGCCAAACCGTCTAGCAATCGTGGCGATTCTAACCTTTTTTTTTTAAATCTTCCATAAAGGCTTTCTGAACATTATTGGGGAATCTATTGGTTTACTAACTCGAGAAAGTGGAGTTTTAGGTATCGTAATGGAAATGGTTATACATTACGTATTTGTTATACATTACGTTGTTTTGTAGATTACATCACATAAACTATTCAGGCGAAGAGGTTTGTATCTCAATTCCTTAAATATAATTAAACAACAAAAATAACTGACTAAAATTTCGAAACAAAAATGTTTATAAAGTCAATTTAAAGAGCTTAAAAAACAGGTGCTTAAAGCAGTCGAGCGTGACAAGTAAAGTACCTCGAATTGTACATTTTAAATGTTCCGCTTCGTAAGTTGAATCGGAAATTTAATGGTGTTCAGGATCATCACCTATGAGTTATGATGTTTAAAGATTTATAAAACATTTGTGTAACTAAGTTTTAAATTATTGATTTATCTGCAAGAAGATTTTTTTGTGATTCAATATATATTGAATAACGACTAAGTAAGTAGTAGTAAAAAATAATAATAGTATTGATAGTTTCATCTTTTATTCGGTTAATATAAGGAGATAGGAATTAGCCGTCAAAGCTTTAAAGGAAATAACGTGTAGATCCTTTTCTGTCCATTAATAAAACTTAAAATCAATAATTTCAAAAATTAAAGTTTTATAATTCAGATTACTGAATACGAAATTAATTGTTGTTTACTATCTGACTCTGCAGATTTTTACTGCTAAAAGTTATTGCCCTGTCGCGTTCCAATAGAAAAATTAAATAGATCAGAGCGATTTCAGATCAGTGATGATATATTCACCCTTTTAAAGAAAAGAAATCGACAATATTGTTGCCTAAAAAAGTTACGTAAGTTATACAGTATCGGAATTCGTACAGAATGTGCCGGTGAACAAAATCAAATAAATCAATACCTCAAAACGAGTGTTGGACGCGCGCCAAGAGCTTAATAAACTTTGTTATAACCGGCCCGTTCAATTCCGTACCCAATGTGCAATACGTCAAGGTGGCTTATAATTTAATTATAAGATTATTTGAGAATAAACCTTCATAAATATCTTAACCGAGTGTTTCTGTAAAGTTGTCACTTCATAATGGGTTAAAAATTCATGTTGCAAAATTTCGTTCATCTATAAATTTTTAAGCTTCAATAGCTTTTATTAACTATACGCTTACGAATATGGTATCTGAATGTAAAAAAACATATTTCTTTTATATAACTACCTGTCCTCCGGTATCTTCAAATAGCTTGCACAGCCGTTAGGGGTTCAAAATTTTATTAAATTCTTTATTGTAATTTTGAACATGCTAAATAAATATTCTGGCTGTGTTATATACCTACTTGTAGTAGGGTTTGAAAATATGCATTTTATTTATTTAACGCTCCCTCAACTCCTTTTGCGGGTAAAATTTCGTAAAATCCGTCTACAATTGACATTTTTTAAACAAAAAGTATGTATCTACATAAATATGAAGTCTAATCTTTTTGATTCCTGAGATATCGTGATGAGTTAAAATAGTTTAAAGATATATAAAAAAAGATATTACTAATCTTAAAAAAAGCCTGTGTTAAAAGCTATGATTCATAAACCAATTTTATATTCAACAATTGCAATTTACAATGCCTAAAGTACTCTCTGTAAGACAAAGTTATATCCTGTAATAAATTTTTAGTCAACATTTACAGCTGCCTTTTACTATATATCAATCAAAGGTCTACAGAACGGATTTATCGAGTCAATGCTTTTATTTAATAACCCCATGATTATATCTTAATTCTCGGAAAAGAAAATTTGTAATTACAAAATGGTTTGTGAAACTTTCGTATCAAGATACTAATCTTCAATACCATTAGGCATTTCCTTTTATAAATAGTTATAGCTAAATAACTATTTATAAAAATAAATAGTCGTTTCAGCCTATAGAAGTTTATTGCAAGCCATAAATCTCCACAATTGCTATATCTATGGGGGATATACAATAATCACCACGTTTGGCAGGCGGGATAGCAATCTTAGTGTTAGTGAGCAGTAGCAGTCTCGTGTGTGGAAAGTTTGAATTAAAAAAGATTGTATCCTGGAGATCGTATCCGCGGCCTACAATCGCCAGTTTCAATTTTCTACCGCTGAGCTACTACGGCTTGCAAGAGCTGTTCATATAAAAGTTTTGTAACTTTTGTTTTAAAATATGATTGTGAAATATATACTGCTTTTACAAACGAAACTATTTTGGTACTGACTAATGGATAATCAAATAAGATTTAAGGTCATTAAAAGCTTTAATTAATATAAGAGAATTTAAGATTAAATCCGATATAAGGGGATTCGCAGGTGAACCAAAGATACCTATCTAGCTCAAGGAATTGCACGTATGAAGTGACAGATGGTGCACAAATCTCGCGGCGTTTGGAGCGGAAAGTACTCGTGTGGCCGACTACCACAATTAAACGTAGCGCAGGTTCCACTGGGTGGAACGACGACACTGTTAAGGTCACGGGAAGTCGCTAGATGCAGGCATCATTAGACCGGTTATCTTGGCGCTATTTGGCGGAGGCCTATGTCTTGCAGAGGGCGTTTATTGGCTGAAAAACAAAGGAAGAACGAAAAAAAAAAAAGAATTTAATTGATACGATTTCGTTTACATATCCCTTTGTTTATTCTAACAATAATGTTTATTATCATTTACATATTTATTTAAAAAACAATTAAATCAAACAAAAAATTAAAAATTTCATTATTACCTAGTAGATTGCAAGAACTCGAACGGTTATAATGGGTAAAGATACACAGTGAATAGGGAGCCTTAAACGACTCAGTTCTCGTGAAAAGTTGAAGCAAGAGGTTATTTCAATAGGCTATTCATGTGATGTTTTGATACGGCTAAGTGCACTGTAACATCAAAAAGCTATCGTGATATCAAAACGACTTTATTCATTACATGCGAACGAATATTTATTGGAAAATATTAGAGATTTGGAGCACTATATGATTGTGCAGCTAGTTTATGTTATGACTTTTTTATTTTATTATTTCGCAGTGAACTCTTGTATATTTCTATGTATAAAATAATTAAAATTATTTATGATTTTACCGGTAAAATTAGAAGTAACACATTGCTTTATAAGTGTTCAAGCAATCTCAGTCTCGTTATGGTTCGGTTTTAGGTCAATAGATGTCGCTTGTCCGCAATATAAATCGCGGTACGGTATGACCAAATGAAGGGAAATGAGATGTTTTAAAATTTAGTCTCACTAGATTACAATTTAATTAAAGTATTCACTAAAAAGTGGCGAATCAAAGTGAACGTTATTTTTGATACGAAATTAACAATATTAGTCCAAATTAGACATGGACGACTAACGTTGTCGATTAGCTTCTTTTCTTTCTTTTAGTAACTATGTCGAAATCTTTATTAGAAGTTTCAATCTCGGGTCGTTACATTAGATGTTTCATTGGCCTAGAGACGAACTCTCTAGTGAACGTGTTACTAAGTGATTAGACGCTATGAAGACTTGTAATGTTCCTTACTATATAAAAAATAATAGCTCCTGTATCAACAACGAGTAGAGATAATACTAACTACACCCGTATAAAAACCGTAGTTGTGCTGACAAAACATTGCTATGCTAAAATCATAGCAAGCTTTACGTGAAAGATGATACTATAGGAGAGCACATTGGGCTCTAATGGCATTTTTCTCATTAAGTATATTTGTTATATTTTAGTAGTTACAATTAATAATCCTTATCATCATTATGATAATCTTCAATTCAGACATATGACGTCTGCTGTTGGACAAAGGGCTTTCCCAAAGATTTTCAATACGACCGGGCGAAAGCGGCCTACATTTAGTATCTTACGATGATCTTTTGAAGGTCGTTATTCCACCTTATGAGAGGACACATAACCCTGCGCTTGTCTATTCGCAATCTACACTTCAGATATTTAAGACTCAATATAGTGAATGATATCGTTAATGAATTAATAAATGTTTATGATGATGTAATGTAAAATAAAAAATTGAACATGAGAAAACAAATTAAACCGTGATTTGTAAATAAAACATTCAAGTAATCAATACTAAGGTTCAATAGAAGTAGTAATAAAAATTTATTGTTTCCAATTAATATAGCCGCATGCATACTGGAGCCTAACCTTCTGCGCAAATAAGAGATTGTGACATTGTCTATTAATACAAGAGCTTTGATAACTATATCGTCGATGGATTTGACCTAATATTCGTGATACCACAAGCATTAGACACTAAGTGGTATACTGTAAGTGAAACAGATGCCAATATTCACATCGACACAACCCGCATTTCATTTTTTAGGTTCGTGCTCTTGTGTTTTTTGATCTGCCTTACGTTGCTGTTCAAGTTACATTTATAGATGCGGGTTCAAAGGGTCAGGGCTCAAAGGGCGATTACTTAAAATCTACTACTAAAATCTCTGTTAAGGTAGGGTAGCTCGTATACTCCCTGAGGAGACCGCAAAGGTATAGGCGGATGTTCCATGGAATTACTAGACTCAAACGCCCCCTTGGAGGGTCATCGGATTGAACTGTCACTCGTAGATAATACCCGTTTAGCGTGATTGCTGTCCTATACTATCAAAAATATATATCTTAAATTTAAAATTGCAATTGAAATAAGACGAAGGGTTATGCACTGAAAATACTAAACGGTTAACCAGAACACCTCTGAGCGTTGTTATAAAACCGTACTAAGTTGCCAATACTTCATTATTCAAGTAGGATTTTAATCACAATTATTTTAAGATTAAACCTCGATAATTAAAAAAAATTTGTAAATCTATCTACAGTATATTAAAAAAGATGAAAAGTAATTTATATAATGTCGCAACTCGTAATAACTGCTGACCGAATTCGATGCGGTTTTCTTGTTTGTTTATATTTAAAAGCAAAATATTTTTTTTAACACCACATTATTGAAATTGACCAAATGAGAATATCATGTGGAATATATCGCCAATATTTAAAATACAGTATTCGAAAATGTGTATGTAATGTTTTCGTATAAATGGGATGAAATATTTTTTTAATATGGAGTGACAAGAATATTATGAAATGAAAATATTCTTGCCTGTTGTCCCTAGTCCAGAGAAATAAATAATGCAAGTGCCTTAACCGAGGTTCATGAAGTCGACGAGCTTTCCCACCTTTGAACTTCGTAAAGCCTTAGATATCGATGGGTAAACAATAATTGAACAAAATGCAATTATCTATCTAATATATAAAATTCTCGTGTCACGGTGTTCTAACTTGAACTCCTCTGAAACGGTTTGACTGATTTTTACCAAATTTAATATGCGTATTCAGTAGGTCTGAGAATCGGCTACTATCTATTTTCTATACCCCTAAGTGATAAAGGTTGTTCACACTTATTTATGTTATTTTTTTACTACATGTTATTTTTTTTATGATACAGCATACAAGAATACATACAACCATAAATTTTCACCCCTCTACGATCAACCCTTATTTTTTATTTGTAAATTAAAATATCAATTTTTTTTGCAAAACAACGTTTGCGGGATCAGCCAGTATATAAATAATATTAATTTTAGTTTAATTTTTTAATCTTAATTTTTAACAAGGCCTGTTAAGTCATAAATTAAATTACAACAAAAATTATCGCGTCTATTCTACAATATTTATGAAAATAGAGCATTTTATAGACATGGCTACAGTGTATTATTTACTTTGGCATTAACCTTTCGTGCCTTCAGGTTAGTTTCTGTTAAGACTCCCTAGTTCTCTGCCACTTAGAATCCGTTGAAGTTACAAACGCCAAAAGGCAAAAGGCGTTTAGAGGTAATAAAACCTTACCTATTACGAAATGGATTGAACTGTTTTACAATTTAGTAATCGGGTTTTTAAACATTATATCTGAATTGTTTGAATTTTAAAACATGAATAATAAATGCCTTCATTATTCTCTGGTTTACTAAGATATGGTATAACTTATTAGCTTGTTGCTGTTTGTTGTAAGAGATAAGTCGTATGATTGTATGTCACTTATGTAAATTTAAATAATAAAGACTACTCCACTTCGCCACTTCTACTGTAGTGGCGAAGTTTATATCTATGATGATTTTCATTTAAAGATTAAATTGAGTTACATTTAATACGGGCCAAATGTTAAACATTGACAGACAGAAAGTAAATAATAGCCCCTGTGTCCATGGTAATAATTAATTAGTGTTTTGGGCACTGTAGGTACTTCAATAATTGTCTATAATATAATATAATATAATATAATATAATATAATATAATATAATATAATATAATATAATATAATATAATATAATATAATATAATATAATATAATATAATATAATATAATATAATATAATTAATCAAATTATAATATAATTATTTTGTGCAATACTTACGTCGTCCCCAGAGCCAGAAAGTTCGTGGACAGGTACTGTCCCCGGTGTCCCAGGTGGTCCAGGAGGTCCTGGAGGCCCAGGGGGACCTCGAATAGATTCCCCTGGAGGACCCTAAGAAAACATTTATTATTTATTTCACATACTACAGAAAATTACAGCTTAGCTACTTAAAGTAAATCGTCTTTTTTGTCTTTATACATATAAATACACACACACACATACGAGTATATATATATTTATATATATTTATGTACATGACGTACTAATATAGAGTATACACATTTGACAAAGTTGTAATACTATAGGGATTATCACTATAACAACGACTAATAAGTTTAACTTACTGAACATACTCGTAGTCTACAACAAATATGAGTTTATTTAAAAATTATATGAAATCAGTAGTTTGTTACAGGAAAATTAAAGTATACAGAGAATAAAACACGTTTTATTGTTGTTTTGAATGGTTTTCCTAAATAAAATGAGAAGGTTCGGTAAATTTTGCTTGCCCTTTGTCCGCGTTCGCCTTTTTCTCCTCTCAGTCGGGTCGGGTATCCTGAAATACAAGAAGCTTATACTAATTTCTTTGCTATTTTATTTTCTAGTAAGAGTTTGAGATTTCAATATGTAGATATGGAGAGAAATAATGAAAGTTATAATCACGTAGAAATAAATTAAGTGGCTTAATTGCATGATGAAGGAAGAAAGTAAATTTTAAATTGAACACATTCTTTGTTTTTCACAAGTACGAACGACTTCCCTTATTTTATCTTAAAATTTTAATATGTTATCGTAATAAAATATTTATTTTTAATTATGTTAAAAATATAGTACTTGATATAAATAATTTGTAATAAGTAATCGTATTTAAATATTTTTCTATGATTTATACTAGTTCTTAATGTTTTATGAAAGTTAATTAAAATACTTTAAGTATGTTTTATTTTGTAACAGCGTAATAATCTCGTTTTTTAACTAAAAACTTCTTCCTTAACTGCCACAGATAATATCTATAATAAGAAATATTTATCAAGAGTGACGTTTTTTTCTAATGCGCTTTTACTTCAGAAATGTTCAATGAACAATGGCGAACAAAAGACAAAAAAAGAAAATTATTTTACCAATTCATTTTTGATTTTATAATGTCGTATTTAATAATGTCAACCAAATACTTGAAGCAAGATGAATAAGATTTAATTAAAAAAAATATTTCTGAAATACGTAAAAATGTTTTGCGCAGGCCTTATATCCACGCTTGTTTATATTTTGACGCCACTTTTTTATTTGCTGTACTATATCATTACTTTTACAATAACATTTTATTTATCAATAACGTGTTTAACATAAGGGTATCGTTATCGTTCATAACCTCATAGGGGTGTGGTGATAAAAAATGTAACCGTTATACACAATTCATAAAGAAAATTTGTTCTCAATTCATTCCTACATTGAACTTTATCCAGGTAATACTATGGTTATTTAATCATGTTATTATTATATATCAACTTAAACTTGCTTTATGATGTATTTGTTGAAGTAGTCTCTTAATAGTAGAAAGAAAGAAGAAAAATAAAGATTCATCACAGACGTAAGAACAAAAACATACATGTGCTTGAGATGACTAAAAACAGAAGTAAATGGTAGTTTACCACTTAATAAAATGTTATGTGGTGGAAATCACTTCACAATGCTGATTTTCAGTGACCATCTAGTTAAAAATAAAATGACGATGAACTATGCAACGCAGTAAGAGTTATGGAATTAAAAAAACGTAAGAATAACTACACTATGACCGAGTCTCAGAGTCAATGGAATATTTATTGTTTAACATATAAGTAGTCAAGTAAGGCTACGGAATCTTTATGACAATCTGGGTTGTCTTAGTATAGAAAGAATAATAATTCATTGAGCGATTCAAAATTGAAGCATGAAATTTTGTTATACAATAAATATGTTCATACGAATATATATAAATATGTTTTTCTTGTTCTTATTTACGTAGTCCCTTACGATGGGCCTCATAAGAAACCTCAAGGTCACCGAAAGAGCGATGGAATTAAAAATCAGGAGAACCCCTGAAAAACGTCACCGACATAGCTCGAAGAATTGCTCGTTCAAAGTGGCAGTAAGCAGGGTACATTGCTTGTGCAACTGATGGCCGTTGAGGCAAAAAGGTTCTCGAGAAATCACGAGCCGGTAGACGCGGCGTCGAGTGGGGCACTAGGTGGACCGGCGATAATGTGAAGGTTGCGGGAAATTCCTGTATGCAGGCAGCGTAAGATCGATCATCGGCGCGAACTTTAGGGAAAAAAATTTATTGTACGTGATCGTCTATTGGCTTTTCTAATTTGACAGCTTTCGTAAATAATTTTCCAAGAAGAAACAATTAAAGTTGAGGTTTAAAACATTACTCTTACCGTCTAATCCCGGTGGCAAAGGAGGGAAGGGCGGCGGCATGGTGCCATAACGGCCCGACCCTTCTGAATCGCCTTCTTCTTGATCCACCTGTTCAAATCATAACTAATGATAATTTAAACTCATAAATTAATGAATTATTAATATTCCTCATTCATTAATTAATTTATATCCCGGTATACAGCAGCACAAAATTAGCATTAAATTGGCAACACATCTGTTTTATATTTAAGATCTTTTTCATTAAAATAAAACACTGAAAGTCCAGATTGATAAAAAAACAATAATGAAATAATGTACTAGTCATTAAATAAATGTTCATTTTATTTTTACTTAAATATTATGAATTATAAAAGAGGATTATTATCTTTTCAACATAAATGCACATATGATAGTTTTGTATATAAAGTAACGATTATTTCAAATAAATCTGTCGATGAACAATTCGACCCGTTTCATAAAAATGTAACTTGGGCCGATATGACTATAACCAACAGAAAACACACAAGTCGTTAGCAAGCGACTTAAAGAAGAGTGTTTGAATGTTTACTCGGTAGAACAAAGGTTCTGACGAGGAACGGCTCATGAACATTATATCCCTGGTAATGTAGCTTCTTCGGCGTTTGATTACAGCGTCGGAAACTGAGAACTCGCGAAGCGAATACGTAATTTGCGCGGCTCTGTCGACATGTGAAATAAGAATAAAGATTGGGTCGATGAGTGTCAAACCCTACTTTCATGTTCGCTTAATCAAGTATCTTGTTATTTGTATCATACGGCCGAAAAGGAAATGAAGGAATAACAAGATTCACGAAAAAGGATCTGTTTTATGTACTACAGCTTATATATGTTCATCGTTTGTTTTTAACTTATTTTTTCTTTTAAAGAGAAACTGATGAGCACTATATAACGTGAAAGGTCTGTTCAGAAATGTTTTTTTTATGACGCGTTATTGTAACCAACAATGAGCGTAAGAAGTATTTAGAATTAAATAATATGTTTGAAAAAATCATTTTTCTCTCGAAATATCAAGGTATTGAATCCTGATAAGTAACGATAATTTGAAATTTATAATACCGTAATATTAAGATAAGATTTTGGCTACCTTTACTAAGTTTTTATTATTTTAGGGACTTCTACGTTTCGTTATATTGGCCCCAGATGTCACTCTCGCAGAAACAAAGCTTACTTAATTCTTTGTTCATCTTAAAATTTGATCTGCTTGATCTTTCAAATATACCAAACTTTAAGTTTTATGGTTCTATGGTTAAAGATATTGATTTATTGATCAAAATGTTATAATAAAGAATACATCAATAGTTTAAAACTTGACCTTCATATACAACACGTATAAAAGTGTGTAAAGTAGAATAGGTCACCGTCCATCGATTATCAGAAATAGGGTTTGGTATCGATAAACTTTAATATCTACTGCGAAGAGCAAACACTCGATATTACACAGGATGTAGATACATTCGACAACGAAACGACAACAGTTTTAATAACCCTCCTGTATTCCCCAACGGAAAGTTTAACGGTGGAATGTGTCATGTAATATTAGTAGGGACCTGGATGAAAAACACACTTGGTGACAACTGCCTTTATAGGTCACTGCGTCGTGTATATTTTGAAATATACGAGAATTATTTTTGCTCAGCTTCTATTTATAAATTCTTTGAGTTGTAATTTATCAGTCTTTTGTAATTAAATACATATAAATAAAACATAAAATAACATGGGAATTGAAATATAATTAACAATTTAAATTCAATTATTAATGTTTGTGCCTCCATGATATTTTTGTTAATGTTGGCGTTGGCTGACATAACACTCATGACTAAATATTATACTAAATATTATATTACATGTATTGAGATGTGAATCTATTTCAGGGCGTTCCGTTTTATATCCGACAAATAAGTTGTTAGTCGTTGGATGCCAGTAACTTGTACTCGTACTTTAATTCACAGGAGAACAATTAGCGATTTTTCTTAATGAGAATATAGAGCACAGTTTCTTTATTTTAAAACAACTTTACAACATTCTTGGAACATTAGAGATATTAAAAAAATTACTTTATAATTCTATTGTGCTCTAGATACGTCTATATATAAATTCTCAGTATTTGATGTCACCGACATAACAGTTAAAGGAGTCATTATGATCCCGATTCGCAATGATGATACAGACCTGCTCCTAAATACTTTCATTTGCTGTTTTAATACGTCAATTATTCAACCGCGTTCTTTACGAAAGATAACTGTACTGCGGTCGTTGACTTTTAATTGTCGCAAGTGCAAAAGATAATGGTCAACAAGGGGTTGTTGTCTAGACACATATACAGGGTTTGCAATTATTGGCGCAATCAGAACTTGTACTGTATTATTATATAGTATCACTTTAAGGTACTGAATAAAATTTGTGTGTGTATTCTACGTGTCGTTGAAAATATCAGTACTGTTGAATGTTTATTACTTAACATTTTATTATTTATTTATTATGTATTTAAATTTTAAAGCTCGTCAAAAAAGGACGGAAGGTGCTTTCTACCGGCCCTGTTGGAAATGTATGGGAGAACCTAATGTCCAGCCGTGGACGTCCTGTAGCTGTAGTGGTGATTTTAATTGTAAATTATATTATATAATTTGTTATCTGTTTATTAATATAAATGTCAATCTTTCTGTAAGCATATGCGTGAAAATAATCATATTTCGTATAAAAAAAGCGTACAATGTTTTGTACAGAACCACGATTTTCGTTATAATTTTTTTATAAAAAAATACTCGTATGACAATTAAAAATCTAGCAAAATGTTTGTATAACACAAACAAAAATGGACATATTCAATTTAGTGCTAACTTTGTGCTTTATTAACTTTCTTAATATGGTTAACGTCACATTGAATTGCTTCATTTGCTGTTAATGCCATTTGTACAGGACGATCACAGGTGTGGTGTTAAAATAAATAAATAAAAAACACTCGTTTCACAAAATAAATATCACCATTATCATACCGTGTAATTTAGTTAGTAAAGACATCGCAATAATTGTGTTAGTACGTCACGATGTGAATTGAAGCAACAAACCAAAAATAAAATAAAGTAATCACCAAAAAATTGTCAATGTCTATCTCGTCTCCACCGCTGCCGTTACCGATTTCCTGTCAAAATGTTATTTAGTTACACAATAAAGACTTCATAAGTCGCAAAAAGCAATGTGTTCATCAAACTTTATTGCCGGAGGATTGTGTGAAATTTCCTCTCTACGGCGAGTTCGTAAAAAACTTTTACATTTGTATGATATTTTAGCTTTCGTATAAATTTCGAATGATATTAACAAGCAATGAAAAATATCTAAATATTAAACTATAGATCAAGCAATTTATAATAAAAATAAATCAAATTGGCTTACCTCAAATGTATTCACACACTGGACCTCGGCTTGTGATGGTGATCCGTATAACTTGAGTTCTTGAAATGCACCCTGTACCGCAATCAAGGTTATCACATGGCGCCACAACGATTCCATCACGACCGGCAATGTATCAACAGGTCCCCAGCATTCCGTTTGTAACTAAGCGCTCCTCTTGATTTTTTTTAAACCAAAGTATTCATAAAGTTATGTTACGATTTTTGATAATAATATATATAACGTAATTAATTTTTGTGTTTTCGTAAATAATAATTACAATAACAGTTGTAATTCAAAGAACGTTAGTTGTTACTAATTCAACCGGAAACTCGAAACACATGCGCCGACGCAGTACACGCGTGTCAGTCAACTCGGTTGCGACGATGCACTAAATTTAAAATGAACACTAGGTCCAGTACGTCCAAAAACTTGTACCTCCTGCAATCCTGCTTTAGATAAGCGTTACAGATGTTTTATAGTTCATTATAAATTGGCTGTCTTGACTGCATTACCTGTGTTACCAAAATGTATTGTTATGCTTTTACGTATGAATATATAAGAGCTTACATTAATGATATTACTCTATAATATTTTTTTTAATTGTATACATTTTAATGATTCAAACTTTACGGCTTATAAAAACTATCCAATTTTCTATTAATTTTTTTTCAGTCATCATCAATATATTAAGCTTTTAAATTGTAACCTTTATGGTAACAAAAAAGACACTTGATAAAGTTTTACGAACTCCAGTATTAAATAAAAAAATAAGAATATAAAAAAATGCTTACTTTTCATTGCGAAATAAGCGAAATTAAAATCACAAAATGAGAGAAATCATCGACATAAAGACAATGTAATGTTTAAAAAGAAAACATATATTTTCTATTTTCAGCCAGCCCCGTAGACTAGATTCAGGTAACATATTAAAGTATGCAGGGCAAAACACAGAACAGTCGACTTTCATTAATATTTCTACAATTTTGTTGCGATGAAAATTTCTCTAGAACGTTACGTATAGCTATATGTGTAACTCTTAAAAATCAAACGAATATACATGTAACATCAGTTTTTATTTTCCTATGGTTTGACATATGGAAGGCGAATTTCTTTCATTGTTAAACTGTGATGCATTTTATTGTGTATATCTTTTGATAAAACAAGGTATATTACAATAAATTTAGTATAATGCTAATCGCATAATGGCAGTGAATAAAATACAATGTCGATTTAGATCGCGAAAAACATGTATAAAATAGTAATAAAAAAAAATTTAAATAAAAGATTAATTTTGTACTAAGCTATCTCGGCTACGTAATTTCGATAACTGTTTATAATTAATTAATGATAAAACGTCATTGAAGAATAAAAATAATTGAATGAATAATTAAATAATTATTTCGTTAGAAGTCAAAAGAAACATTACTCTGCTTAATTAATATTTTCAATTTAGGCGCCATGAATATTTTAATTGAACTGAATTTTTGAAGTATTACATCAATTAAATTTAAGTTCCTTTGAACACAAGTAATTGGATCTTTCTGTTCTGTCCTTTATAATAAAATTTAGAATGAAGACATTTGTTATTTTTTTAAATAAAGATAGTTGTATAGTACATACATTGGCCCTTTGCTGATAGATACAGTTATATTATTTATATCAGATGCAGTATAATATATTTAGATGGATTGTCCTCCAAAACCGCGGAGCGAAAAAAATGGGCTTTAATAAATATGTTTTCAAAAGTGGAATTACATTTTTGGTTGAAAAAGGAACATGCAACTTTTAACTAAGTTTGTAGTACAAAGGTGTAAAAATTCTCAATCTCTAGAGTATTTTCATTATTTATTGTTCCATATTATTTACTCCTAGTAACTATGAATAACCAATATTTAAACAAAACAATTATTCAAAACTCTATATTATTATAATGCTTTTTTATGAACGTAACTCGCCTATTCCTTGTTGCAAATGCGTCAACTTAAATAAATAATGTTGAAGTTTTTCCAACAAAAGAAAAGGCTACATACAATTGGCCACGTGCTAAAACATGGAATTTTAAAATTGATGCCAAAACTATCAATGGCTGCACTCTTTACAGTGTCCCTAAACATATAAAAATATTGAATGAAATTGGTAGAGTCATTCTTAAGTTATTACGTGACCAAGGGAATTGGGAATTTTTTCTTTTATGTATATAGATCACGAAGAAATATTTATCAAATTATTTTCAAATGCATTTTCTCAATATTTGTCTTAAGAATGAGAATATATGACAACATATGCATATTGTATGCTTTATCATCTTTAATAATTAGAAGCATTAAAACATTTCATCACACCTATATCACTATTGTAAAATCCATTCAATATTAGTCTATTTTGTGTTTTATGGGCTACGTGTACGTGAATATGGGATTACTCATTAATCTTGATTATAGTAAAATTAACGTGGGTTGGTAGCGAGTCGAATCAATTGTTAATGTTTAATCTAAAATGATTAGGTAAATATAATAAGTTAAGATAAATTACGATTTACTTTGCCATAAATACTTAATTTCTTTGATCCTTCACCTTATTTTAATTTACTTAACTTGTTTTAACTTGCTCATTGAATCTACATTGTTTTTAAGTAGGGAAATCAATTTAAATTCTTACAAGAGCCTAAAAACAAAGTTTGGATACAAGGCCCTTTTAAAGTTCGCACTAACCCATCCGTTTAATTAACGAAGCACGTTTACCCACTAATACTATTCTCAAACTACCCGAAGGATTTACGTGACTATTTATCTTTTACGTCCGGGATCTCCGAGATGGCGTTAAGATGTTTGTTATCTCTTGTAGCACACTTGTAATAGCTTTATTAATTGTATTTATCTTCTTTCTACTTTCATCCAAATTTTCTAAATAATATATTAAAAAATATTTCATCGTTTAAGTAATCTGAATGTTATTTCAAATTTTTAACGAAGAAAGAAAGATGGCGCCACTTGATGAAAGATGACGACACTAGTCCAGCGTTTAGTGAATGGCTCAAGAACACATCAAATGACTGATGAAGTAAAACATTGATGGGATCACGTATGAAATCTATGAAATTCTGTGCAGCGATCCTTATGATCCTGGCTCCTTTTCCAATGGTAAACGACTGTAGGCAAAGAATAAATAGAAGAGTAGGGTAAAGAGGAGAACAATAAATTAATAGTTCCTTAAAAATGTAGGTATATATCTAAGGAGCTGTGTACATCAAAACAATGGAAAGTTTAAGAAACACAATTAATATTAATAAAAGTAAGAATTATAAACTCCAGGATGAAAAAATATCTCATTAAAATTTTTACTAAAAGCGGATGTTTTTAATATTCATGAGACACGTCAGCGTACCTTTATTACATTATCACCATTGTAATTTTAGCCAAGGGTTAGGTCCATTACTCAAGGGGTAGGGGTCCTTTTTAGATTTCCAATAGGACCGGTTTAAAACAGCCAGCATTCATTGTATTTCGACGATGTTAATAAAGCCGTCTGTCACCTTATGGATGGGCATACTAGGCTGCACTGATCTGTTATCTCTTTTCCCCAACTTTAAGGTCCTAGCGGTCATGTTCTCCGCCCTATGTGACCTACTCACTTCTATTCCAAGTTTGCAGTGAATTGGGTTATACGTGTAACATTCGTTCAGAAGAAGAAATGAATCTCGTCATTAGTCTCTTGCGTCCTTGATTCGTCTTGTATATTATCGAAGCCTTCTCCATTGTTCTCTGAGCGACTGTCAGCTTGACCAGATTGGAGTGCTGTAACTCATCACTGGCATCCCATGTTGGTCGTAGATCTTCATCACGAGGCACCGAGGTATATTCCGTATTTATAATATGGTCATTGGTTTGGTGGTGTCGGTCATCTATTGATGTATTATATTGTAGATTATATAAAAATATCGTTTACATATGGTAGATGACGGTCATTTGATGGTGGAGTTCGTGTCTCATTATTTTTTGCCGTCAATACATTTTAATTAAAAACAGTAGTTTTGAAACATCTTCGTCCAGTATTTACTATTGAACCAAAGTGGAATCTAAAGTAAATAAGCTTGAAGACGGCTTCAAAGGAAAAGTTTTTAAACTATCCTTAATCACTTTACTACTTTTAATCTGACTTCTTTAGATTCTATTTCTAAGAGCGGTGATGGATTAGTAGCTGTAAGTCGGTCCCAATTTCTAGTAGGTTCGATTAACAACTTTATTAACTTCAGTTATTATTTTATACGCAATACTTGTTCATTACAGTTTTATAATAGAAATAGAACACACATTTAAACGTATTCTTACACAAGCGACCAGCTATCTCGTAACCGATTCTTACAATACGCTAACATGTTTTTGGTTGTATTAAATAGTCATCTAAGTGATAAAAGAGATATTGAATAAAAAGCATCTTTTACTTTTCATTAGCTACAGTTAAAAACATAACTCAATTAAAAGGTCAAAAGATTAATTAAAAAAAGAATTGCTCGAGTTTTTCTTGGATTTAATTAATTGATCATTTCATTAGGATCGTAAGAAAGAATAATGAGGATGATGGAGATAGATGATAAGATATTTTTTGATTCCATTTGTAGTTAATTAATTTTTTAATTTTGTAATTATTTTTTACTTATATTCCTAATGAAATTGTACTTGTAATTTGCGATTATTGACAGACTCGCACAATTATTGTATATGTATATAATAGAGATAAATGTTTTGATCATGTAATAAAGCCAATCACACATTACAAATAAAGTTGATCTCATAATTAATGCTATTCACACAATATACAAATAGATAAACAAGTTGCTCATAGTAGGTGATATACTTCTTTCCAGGAAAAGTGGATAAAATTAGTTTTGTAATAAACGGTAAAATGTTCACTATTGCCATACCTTCACAAGTTGTTACATACTTCTCCAATTTGCTAATTCCACTAGCTACGATGCCGTTAACCCTGAACAAAATCTATGGAACATGTTAGTCACTCTATCAAAAAAAAATGCTTTTAACAAGACACATTCAATTTGTAATAATTTTAAGATCGACAATAAGTTTTATACCTATAAAACATTCATTGATATCTTTATCGCTTCCAAAAATTAAGGTTCATTTCATCGGTAGTAACAATATGAATATAATGAAAAACGTGATTATTGTTTGTCAAAAAAAACTGGAAGCAAGCCGTTTTCAACAGGTCATTTTGGAAACCTATAGCAGAGGGGAGGGGAGGTCTATGTCCAGCAGTAAACGTCTTATTGTATAGCAGCTCTCAGGAAAATAAATTAGTCAGGTAATGACTTTTAAAATATACTTCTAACGCACACACACACACGTTATGTTTTAACAGAAACACTTGATCAAGCTTGAAGCGACTACCGATAATAATAAAACGCGTTAGCATAGTTGAAATAAATATTAAAATTGTTTGTTAAGTTTTTATTTTTGTGCATAGTATTTTGAACGTAGATTGATACCAATTTTTTTGATAAATATGACTAAAGTTAAAAATTCTTAAGGAAGTTTCGCAACATAATGAGATCAACAAATATTACTATGGGGGATTGATTGGTGTGGAACGTAAAAGGTATAAAAGTGCAAAAGCTTACAAAAAGCTTTTTTGTTTAAACTATAAGTTCATTTATTACTAAAAAGCTTTAAATTTTTTATACCTATTTCTTATATAACCATATAAATACATCAATCAGAAATACATTCATTTATTTTTTCTATTTGAATACGATTTGCCAATAATTTCTATCAGTACAAAGTTTGCAGAGACAAATAGTAGACAATAATTTATTTTAATATGTTAAAATTCGAATTTCGATAGCTTTTTGAAACCAACGATTTTGTATAAGGTTTATCGTACATTAATTAACAGCAAATAAGCTATACATACTGTATAATAAATAAGTTTTAAACTATTTTCAGAGCTTTTTTCTCTCCTTGAATATTTTTTGCAAAATAAAAGTGGCCTAAGTTATTCCTTATTACATTAGCTACTCAGTATGAATTCCGTCAAAATAGGTTCAGCCACTTCAGAAATTAACCGGAACAAAGACAGGCGGACCGACAAAAATTAAACAAAAATTAAAAAAAAAAAAACAATAAGTTTGGTATATGTACCGTTTTCATTTGCAAGTATTAAAAAACGGTTAAATTATAGATATTATAATAATACTTTTACCTTAAGTTATATTACTTTATGTTTCATATACAAACAAAATGAGTTCAGTAAGAGAATTTGTTTCGATTTTTCTGAAGATTTTATTTGTCAATAAAATTCATTACTTTCTGTAGACTTAATTCATAGAATAATAATATTAATATTATTTTTGATCGATGGTATATAATGCTAATTTTAAAATCAACTTATTAATAAATGGTGTTCAGTTCTTCATAAACAAAATACTTAAAATTGCTGGTCTATATATAGTTGAAGATAATTTTATATCTATTTCTATTTGTATATGTGTATTCTATTTATATTTGTTTTATATCTATCTATTTGTAAATGCTAATACCGTTCTGACAGTTCAGACGTGCCCAGTTAAACTAACTTCTCTCGGCGGCGCCGCAACCAATTGTTAACTGCAACTCAATCTGCTAGTTTACCAAGTTCTATTTGCTAAAAGTAAACATAAGTGCGAAGTCTCGATTACGACTTCCTTTTCAAACAGAATAAAAAAAGTGACTAGAAATGTGTAGCCAGCAAATCATAAACGTAGTGTAATTTTTTTAGCGGTAAATTTAAAGCGAGCTTAAATAATACAAACAACGGAACATAGATAACGTGGTTTCAGCCCACAGATGCCTACTTCAAAGCATAGACCTCCCGCAAAGATATCTATGGGAAGATATACAATAATTGCCACGCTTGGCAGACGGATTCGCGATTGCAGTGTTGTATTATGATATGCAGACGGTGCTGCTGCCCATCTTTTGGAAACTTATTTGTGAGCAGTGGTTATTCTCTATAATATTGTATTCCGAGAAAGCAGCTTCCGACCTATGATCGAAAGTCTTAGTCCTCTCCCGGTGGGCTACCGCTACTCGCTATATTGGTAAATGAAATATATATGAGAAGACCATTGAAAAATTTTCGCAAATAGAAAATATACCTAGTTAAGATTTTGGTACGCGAATAATAAAGTTAATATGAATATTAACTTTATATTTCATTCATTTATAAATCATTTCATGGCTTTTAAGCCATAAATTGAAAAAAGAGCATTTATTAAAAAAAAATTGAAGACATTAATCGACTAATTTTATACTTGCACATGTTTTACGAGCTATGCATGGATACGCTAATTCCAACCTCCAAGCAGCTGGACGTGAATAATCATTGATCCATGCGAAGAGATACTATCTTGCATGGCATGGTTTCGTAATGCTTATTATATAGGTGGATATTTTTGTGTGATTGTGATGGGCAGGGCAAATACCAGTCAATGTTGCGGCCAAAATTTTTTAAGTACTATTTTTAAATACAGTGTTTATATTTCCGCTGTGTTTTTCTTCCATTCATAATGCATAGAAATTAAAAGAACCTATTCTGCCTTTTATGAGGTATTCCGCACCTGTAACTTTTTAA
Source organism: Battus philenor (assembly GCF_028537555.1). NCBI lineage: Eukaryota > Metazoa > Arthropoda > Insecta > Lepidoptera > Papilionidae > Battus > Battus philenor. The sequence goes on along the minus strand of NW_027181678.1, from coordinate 5,580,799 downwards.
AGGTTCTTGAGATTTAGGAGAAAATATGTAGTTATTCTTAGAGTAGACTGCCGTTTGGTGGAAAATCATATTTTGTTTATATCAAAGATAGCATATAGCACAAACATATCAATACTGAAAGAACTGAAATGACATCCACCAAAGATATCTATGAGAGGATATACAGGATATAGGAGGTTTGCGATTGCAGTGTGGTATTATGGTAAGCATAGGATGCTGCTGCCCATCCTTCGGAAACTTATTTATGAGCAGTGACTATCCTATATATTAAAAGCACAGTGTGAATTACATGTAAGACTATATCTTGGGAATCGAAAATTACCTAACTACTTCTGTGTACATAGACTCAATAGATATCTATAGGGTAGTTTCCATGCTATACGGGCGGTTTGGCGATTTCAGTATGGTATATAATCCTGCTGCCAACCTCTGGAGACTTTTTTGTGGGCAGTGGCAATCCTATACAATTAATGCACAAAATGTGAAGTATGTAAAATTGTATTCTCGTAATTGAACCGGTGACCTACGATTGCAAGTCTGTCCTCTTCCGCTGCCGCAGCCACAATTGTTAGCAGACACATAAACATGTGCTTTTAAAAGTTAAAATTTTTTTAAAATTAATCGACCCATTCGGTGACCCTGTTATTGGTTTATTATTACCGTAAATTTCCTGTATTTCATGAGAACTACAAAACTTTGCAGAAAATAAGTAAACTCTCAATAATAGAATCAATGAAACTAAATATTTATTAAACTACATCGGTATAGTCTAGCTGTTGATATTTCATCGTAATGTTTTTTTTTTTATTTGTTAACCATACAATCCAATCCAATAAATATAGAAAAAATTATAGGTGAAATGATAAATTCAAAAAACCTTTCCTGCTCAACTGCATCAACAAACTTTTAATTGGCATAGTTTATCAACTATTTTTTCAAGTGCTGTAATTGATGGAACCTAGAGTTAGGTCACTGTTTGGTCATACCAGTTGAAATCAAGTTAAATACGTTAAATTACAACTGTAATAAATTATTATTTTACGAGTAATATTAAGGAATTTGTTTTTGATTGTCTTTATATCAAGTCAAAAATTATTATCTAGGACTGGAACTAATAATTAGTTCTCCAAACTAACGTAGGTGATAGAAAAGATGATAAGAGAAATATTAGGATATTCTTTAATGATAACTTTTAAACATAATGGTGGTGGTGGTCAGAAAAAATGGAAAAATCAATAAACGAGAGTCAAAAAAATATTAAAGTTTTGTACGAAAGAGACTCAATGCAAAAGCTTTAAATTCTTAGACAAAACAAAAAAAAATCGTATTTTTAACGTTGTCATTAAAATGCAAAAAACAAATAATATTTTAATCGAATTTAGTTATTAATTTGCTTAAAAAATGTTCCATGACATTATGTGTCAGTAAGTTAAAAATGTTTTAAATTTAATGATCATAACAAGAAATGGAAAAAAAAAAACTAGAACAATAAAATGCCACAAGCAGGAATTTTTGTTTTCACAAATATATAATTAAAAATAATTATATTGTATATAGCTTTTTCAGCGAGGTGAATAATTAAATAACAGTGTTATATCCAATAGCTCTTACTCAATTGATGATGCGTGGTAAGATGCACAAGATTTCAAAAGAAAATCATATTTATTAAGGACATTTTATGCAAAACTGAAGTTAAAATACCACACACAAAGTCCCTAACTTTATTTTGGATACGTAGCATAAATGTAAAAAAATTCTTGTTTCAGGTAAAAACTTTGCTAAAAACCTTAAAAACGGTGACTATACATGTCTAAGAAAAGGTAATAAATGTGAATGGCAGTTGTTAAGTTTTAAAGTTACAGTTAAAGTTTATAAGATTAATTCAACACTTTCGATAGAAATTCAAGAATTCAATTGCTTTTGTGATTATTTTCTTGGAGACACTACAAACGAAATGTAAGATAGGAAATAGACGACCGAAAGAGAATTTACCGTAACAGAAACTTCAGGTGATAAAGTTAGAATTCCTCCTCCAGAAATTATTGCACGAATTGAACTAAAATAGTGCCATTTTACGAAGCAGGAATATCTTAAAGGTAAGAACTATACGGCCGAATTTATTGGATATTTAAAATCTAATACAATAAACTTTATTGTTTATTAACATGAAAATAAATATTTTACTAACCATTAAATGTAGGTCAGTATTTAAAAATACGTAATGCAGACAGACTCTTAATCAATGCGAGATTACTGTGATATTTGAACACCTTTTGAACCGGAAAGAAAGCAAAAACTTTACCCTATTGTTAAAGTAAATAGATTCTATACTTCAGTGTCTTATAGTAAACCTATCGACAAAGAATCACGATTACACTGTAATTTAATAATGGTTTTATTATATTAGTTGTCACAAAACATCCTTTAAAGTAAAAAATTAACCTTTTAACGTTATTTAGCGGTTCGTATATTTCATATGCATGCTTAAAATAGCCTCATCCTTCCGACAGCTTGCGAAAAGGTAAATTTTCAATTAAGCTGTAAAAGCGGTAAGTCTAAAGGTACTGTAGATTACTTGAATATAAAGTCTAGCCTAAGATTGCTGGCGGTGAAAGATATTTTATTTTTTATTACCTTTAACGTCTAAGACTTTTCCCATTTTAAATTTTCCAAACGATTTCTGTATCTCTAGAATTTCAATGAATTGAATAATTTATAACTAATGAAAATAGAATGTAGAAAGTTTCCACGCGGTTTGCTAAAATAGAGTTTCAGATACTCTGAAACTGCTTTGTCGATTTTAATCACCGTCGCAAATGACTTTCTTGAAACTGAAATGAATATTCACGACAGAAGAATATTTCAATAGTAATTGTTATTCAAATGGACAAATGAAGTGCACTTTGAGAACCCAAAAACAAATAGTAGCAATAGTCTAATATTTATCGCAAAGCTTATAGCACGGCGAATAGATTAAACTGTAGTTATATCATATGTATGTTGGTTATTTACTTTGTTTTCAATCCACAAGTTTAAAAAATCTTTAATATTAACAAAAAACAAGAGCAAATTCTTCACAATCTTTAAATAAAAGTTACGGATTTTTAATGATGATACCGATACTTCCCTCGCGCCTACCTCAACAACATACAAATGTACAATGAGTATATCCCTGATTATTTCATTGACTAGATTGAAGTACTTGCTTATTTTAAGTGTGTGGTCTAAAAGTATTATTGGTTCCTAGGGATTGGTAAGTTCATTTAAAAAAAAGAATGGGTCCAGTTTAGGATCACCACCATTATAACATTAAGGTTTCTGTATAGTTTCACCTACGTGTCTTTAAAGAGCGTCTAATCAGAAGCTGCTTCCGGGAAAGAACAAGTCTTAGTTGTTTTTTCCTTTTTTACCCCCTTCCACAAAATTAATGGGTCTTTTGTTTGGTTTCACTTATTATATAGTTCAATTTCCGCACTAGATTTGCGCAAACTATCAATATTAATAGATACATATAGTTTCTAATGAAAATGTTGTCATTTTTATAAAAAAGTACTCTGATCTACACTACTGCTACAATTCTTTAGATAATATAGTTTCTGATGTTCACAAATATTCAACAATTAGAAAACCAGTTCGATCGATTGGTTCATTTTAGAATCCTACTTGAAATTCAATATAAATATTGAGGACAAACCTTAAGATCTTATATTAAAAAGTTCGGGGATGGTGTTCGTTGTATCTTTAACTGCTCGCTCAAGATTTCCATTGTCTGTCTCTAAAGTTATTTATCGTGAGCAAATTTACATACGGCCACACAAGAAGCAGATCCTTTTGTACAAAAGACAATATCCGAAACCGCTTGGAAGTCGGCGGATTAACATATTACTAAAATAAAGCTAAATTTAGAATGAATATTTAAAAAAGAAAAGGTACAATAAAACGAGAAAAATTGTAACACAGAGAAACTTAAATTGTAACAGTTGAAGAAAATATATAATAAAGAAGAGTTATTTGATCTAATACACAACTTTTATGAATCGATATCATTAGTTAATATTCAAAAAGAAACAGGTTCTTCGAATTACTCAGTGAAAGATTTATCATCATCGTAATCATCATTCTTCATTTTAGCAGTAGGGAATCCTCTGCTTTAAAAGGACCTCTCCCAAATAAAACTGATTGGAAGCCAGCGTTTTTTAACGAATTTAGAGAGACCAAAAAACGTAATTACCTTTTAATTTATTCATTAACATGAAGTATAGCAAACTGGTGCCCGTAATAATAAAATGCTGACACAGACGGGGACCGATCCCAATTTTCACGTTAATACTGATTTTATAACACTCGTGATTATTAATTACTATGCTATCGAGTACGTTCTCATATTCATTCAGTCTACCAAATAATGAAGTTATACACGAATAAATGCTACGGCGTCATGATTAATTCATACATGCACACACAAAAACACACACACCAATCAACACGAAGAAATTTATTCCATATAAACAGTTATTCTATAGTTTTCTGTTTTAGCTTACTTTATTTTTGTCATTAGTATTTTTTTCCCATTTAATCAACATGTTAATTTTTATTTACAGATGAAACCTGGACTTCGGCAATAAAGGTCAAGGATAGATATGTCAGTAGACTGAACAAATTTTGTTAACAAATATTTATTTAAACATTATGTGAATAGAAACACCACATAACTAAAAAATAATAAATTATTTGTAATAAATAGTTTTGTAAACCTATGACTACATTTCATAAACGTAAATGTATATACATAGAAAATTAAGCTTAACACGCGATACCTCGACCATAAATTTGATGTTTGCCTTTCCACGTTTACCCGAAGTGTAAGACTCTACTATATTACTATCTGCATACTCGCAATACACCACGTACCAGGTAGGTTTATAAATGACAAAATCATATCTGGAGTTCTTTCAGCCGCTGTTTCTTTCAATGTTTACGTCCTTTGAAGTGTTAGTTATAATTACTATGATAATAAATTAATTGCAGCATCAGAACGAACAACAGGATAACATTATTCATAGCTTAGGCATAATTTAAAACTTCATAGTGCACTTAAAATTGCTCAAGTTTATGTGTTACGTTTATTATACTGTACGTAACTGTAATGTTAGATTTAGAAGTTCTTCCTGTAACCTATTATTAGCAGTTCAGCGAGATAGACCTTGGATCTTTTAATCACCCCCAAATCGGAACTGGCATTGACTGGCTATTCGTTCTGAGATCTTTTGGAAGCCCTTACACCTGGTTACTCCATGTAATGTTCGCTTAACCAATCTGAGAGCTACGCTACCAATTTACTAATAAACGCCCAGTGCCGAAACTCACAAGGAAGACTTGAAGCTTTTAAGCAATAATTAGTTTTTAAATAGGTTAGCTTTAGCGTTCTGCCTCTTAAAACCTGGTGAAAAAGTAAGTATCACCAAGATAAAAAGAATATCGGAACGAAAAATGTAACAAAACTTCAATAACATCGACGAATCATTTTCTGCGAATACTTGAAATGTAGCATATAGAATATTACTAACTCTTGTATCTTATCTAAACTTAAAATATTTCCGGAGCTTGACATAAAATCGCAATTTTAGAAAGTTTCAAAAAGAAAGTTTTCGAAATTTTCAAAGTTTATATAAAAGTGAATAATAATTTTATAACAAACAAGCATATTCAGAGAATTATTTTTGTAATCAAATATTATAATTAATAACATCTCGTGTAATAAAAATCTTGACACTAGCAAGAACTGACCCTAATTTTTAAAATTCATGATGATTTTATTACGTCCACGGAGCATTTTAATTAAAACAGCTTAAAAAACTGGAAGTTGGAAGTTGTGTTGGAAGAATTTTAAATCGTGTACAAGGTAAATTTTTTAAGATTTAATTTCTTATTTGTTATACCATATTATAAAACTGTATTTTTTTAACTATTAAGACTTGAAATAGATCGGGAATATTAATAAAAGGAGTAATTAGCAGTGCCACATTTTCTCTGCCTTGTATTAGATTAAATAAATGAAATAAAATATTTGTAACATATTAAAAATTATTTTACAACATATTATTAATTCGTCTCTAGTACGTCGTTAGTAGCAGTGCTGAAATAAAATTAAATAACACATTTAAATGCAGAAGTAAGCAAGCAATAGCAAGGTAATATAACAAGGAATTGAAAATTAAGATAAATATATTTACGTTACCACAATACAAGTGACATTTGTTTATTAAAAAATGATTTAAAGGTGTGTGCGGGTGTTTGTATGTTTGAATATGAGAGCATTGACCTAAAATTGTAAAAAGTAAAAAGGTGCTATAAAATTTGTTTTTTTATCATATTGAAGCAACGTTTCACTATGGATATTCATCGTCATCATCATTATGTCAGTCAATAGACATACTGCAAGGTATAAGCTTCACCCAAAGTTCGCCACAGTGACCTATCTTACGACGCTCTCATTGACTATGTCGCCGGTCCATCTAGTGGGGTGCTTGCCCACGCCACGTCTACCGGGCTCACCCATCTCGCCTGCTCAAGGCTCACGGAGCATCAATTTTTAAATGCGCTACCCTCGTATCCGTGTGCGACGTAGTACCAAACTCACCTCACCCTACTCCGTTATCGGTTCAACTAAAATTTCTTCGGAGAAAAGGACATCTTTCTCCGAAATAAAAGAGTAGATAACAATTAGTCAATACAATACAGTCGAGCAACGCATCTGAAGTTGATAGTTTTTAAAAATTTATTAGCTAGCGGATTTCGCATCGGCGAGCCCTGAATCCGAAAATGCTGTAAAAACCAGAAGGGCTAAAAGCATCCAGCACCAATCGAATATAGCCTAGTACCAGCACGCGATCGCCACCCGAGATCCTTTCTACTCCAATAAGCATCGGTATGAGTATTACAATATCATTAATTAAAAATGTTCAACCAAAATAATAAAATAATCAATAGGCGTGTATTCAATAACTTCAATACCTACCAATGATTAAATTTAAGGTAGCTATCATTAATACAAGTTATGTTGTAGTTACTAGTGTTCTGATATACACTGTTAAAATATACTACTCGTAGAGCATTCAGAGAGAGATCACGAGTCGTAATCAACCAAGCCGGCCCATTTCTGCTTTGTGGATGTTACATAAATATCTTTCTGGTATTATACCCTAAAATATACTGTTAGAAACGTTTACCCTTTGCCTTTGTGTGCAGTATGATATTGTAATCGCAGAAAATATGCCTCTAATGTAGACCAAACTTGTGCATTGTGATTGTAAGGCAAAGTAATTATTCTTTCTTTTACTAATATATCTTCCCGGTGAATATATACGGCGCAAAACGTGGTTGCTTACAATGGGCCGCAGAGGAAGGATCACGGTCAACCAGAGACCGGTGGGTCTATACTCAGAGTTTCGCTGCGAGATCTAATTATAAATAAAGAGATTTGCAGAAAAACCAAGTTCACCAACCTAGGTCTAAGAATTGCTCGTCTGAAATGACAGTGGGCGAGGCCCGTCGCCCATGCTACAGATGGGGCTGAAAATTTCTTGAGTGGCGACCACGAGTCGGAACACGCGGCATGGGCGCTCACGTCGCGTATTCTTCTAGGTTGACCGATGACATAATTAAAGCCGCGGGGAATTACGTTGTGGGTAACGCAAGATTTGTACATCATGGCTTAATGACTATGGAATGTTTATTGTGCTAGTTAAATAATACACCGGGTTTTTACGTGTAGCCGTGTTTTTTAAAAAGACTTAATGATTTGTTGCAGAAACGATTTTCACAGTTTTGACGATTACATCTAATTTTAAATACAACATAGTGTCAGAGAATCATTCAAAAAATGTCTTCTGAGATCCGAACGCAGGGGCGGTTTAAGCGATAATTCTTCTTTCCTATGCCATCAGTACGTGTTTGTTTATTTTAAAAAAATAAATAACTTTTAACAATCAAGCAATTTTACGCGATCACGTCGCTATACGTAATTTAATATAAATTAGTGTACATGCTTACGTATTTAAATAAATATATAAATATTCCAAATATGTAGACAATAATATAAATATATGTGCGTATAAATGAATAGAAAAGAAAAGAAATGAATAATTACAAGAGAAAAGTGAACGAGATTAAAATGGTTGAATATAATAATAAATCAAATCGAAAGTAAGATTTTTATGCTAAAAAAGCTAGTTGTTTCCTATGTTGTTTTAAACCTAACTTCTTAATTAAAATTATTGAGAGGTTACAACATCAAAAAAATTACTATATTTTTTGAAGAAGATCTATAGTGTATAAAAAGTTTTTTAGTGGTAAACATTAAAATCATTTCAAAGATAAGCAAAGCCTCAAAAGCTACTAAATAATTTACTCTGTTTTTTAAATTATTTTCATTTCCTATATGTGAGAATTTAATATGTAAGGGTGACTGTAAAATTAATTTTTAATAAGGTTATTCATTGCTGCCATACCGGTGAAAATTCTCGTAGCGCCTAACACCTTTTCGAAAATTAATCACCTTGACACAAGGGTTAAGGTTATTGTGTCCCTAAATGTATCGCATTATAAATCTCGTATTATACCCGATAATGAATTTCCTGGCCGTATTCTAAACCAGATTTCCGACATCGCTTTCAAATTAATAAAGGCACTTAACATTCATATTTCCATAATTCCCCACATTTTACGATTTCTGAATATATACATGTAAGACTAGTTCTAAATATAGACATGTAAGAAGAATAAAAAAAAATATCATCTCTGCCATAGGATATAGATCCCCTCCATTGATTTACGAATAGACCAATAGCAGACGGCCTTTATCCAGCGTCTTTTGACCACCATCGCCTTTCGCCTGTCCACCTCGTTCGACGCTGTCTGCCGGTTTGTCGTCTCACCTTAAGGCATCTTTATCCGCTGTTCTATATTTACTTTCGACCGTATATTGTATGTATAAATATGAATAGAGAACAATTTTAGAGCTTCAAAAAAATATTTTATATAAAAAATTTTTCAACAAATAGAAAAATATATCGACTATATTAAGTGTAATACGTAATATATGTGACAAATATTTTTGTCCAATGACGTTTGTTACAGTAAAAACACTGCATGCATACGTGTTAAAGACATAAATATGAATTAAAAACAAGTTGTGTTTCGCGTACTCCATTCTTCGTAAATTTATGACGAAGGCGGCATGTGTTAGAAATTACCCTTTAAAGGAATACCTAAAATTATGATTAATGGGATTTGGCGTATTTTGTTGCAGTATTTATTAGACAATATTTCTTTAGGAAACGAGGCACATAATGTATTGCTTATACAGTCACTATATTCATTGAAGTTGATCTTCCTACAGAAGTTTTTGTCGACTATTTTTAATGGCCTTTTGTAATGCTACAGAAAGTAAAAATTTGATAATAGTAAAGAAATTATCACTTTCAATTATTCTACGAAAAAAATATTTATCCAGGTGATTGGTAAAAGGTGTAAAAACTTTGAAAGCGGTACTGTATACTTCATTTTTTAGCGAAAAGCTTAAAAGCTTTTAAATCAATTTTCAAACGCCCTGTTTAAAATTATCACTCTGAAATATATTACATAATTTTTATTGACTTGCTAGTTACTTCTGACAGTATAAACATTGCAGGGACAGAAAGTAAGCTAAAATGTATTATTTCGAATTTTAAATGGTTTCTTCACTATATTATCATTACGTTACTTATGTAGTTAGTTTTGGAACCATTGATTTTTGGATAACTGTACCATAGATTAAATAACAGCAAATAAGCTATACATTCACCTGTTGAAGTCTACATATGTTGGTGATTGTTAAATTGTTATACTTTTTATTTTACTGAAGAAAATTAAAATATTTATGTAATAAAAATCTTATAAATATTATAGCCGTATTCTTCTCTAGATAAAAAATTAAAGTAGAGAAATAAGAAATAAATTAAAAGCATTATTCCGTCAATTGTTTTTGAACGAACGAATACATATAAAGGTCGGCTCAATTTTATCTGGATTTCGTCATTAATACTTTTGCCGACACGATTGAATCGAATTGAAATAGCCACGGAGACCCTTTCGGGCAACGATAATGGAAAGCTTTGTAAAAATTATAGCTCACAGATCATTTCGGCAAGTAATGACGCCCGTTTTCGAATAATATTTTATTCCCTATAATGAATTACAAGTTGATAATATTATTCTCATAGCAAGCGACATGAGATGTGATGAATTTTTTTATTGTAGCGTATGAAGACGACACATAAAGCTAAGTTGAACCTTTTTTTAAATAAAAAAGATACTTTGACATATACATAGAACGGTGGCTCTTTTTGCATAAGTGACGATGCCTTTTAAACTGGAACACAATGCTGCGTTATAATTTTGTGGCTTTGACAAGAAGGTCATTTATTATATTAAAAGCTCGCTACCGTCACAAAGTCTGTACTTTAATAGATGATAATATCTTTTTTATTTTTATGTTAAAAAGTATCTAATAATTTTAACCTTCATGCTGCATTGAATAATAACTTGTGTTCCAGTTTCAAAAAAAAATTTTTTTATTATAGAGTCTTAACGGGTATAGTCAGCTACATTAAAATCGATACGAGTCATGAGTGAAGTCAAACGTTTTAGCAAATAGAAATTTAAAATTCTACTCATATAAAATGTGAAAAACGATTCGTGTTTTGTCTTGATTTTTTTCATTAGGTGTGTACCAAATAATAATAAATCATTTACAAATTGTTATTTTAGATCTTAAATAAGACAATAATATTTATAAATTAGTAAGTAACATGCTAATATTTAGTTTACGAAACATTCTGATAAAAATATATTTCTCTTATCGTTCATGGTGTCAAAATTGGTGGATTGTTTGACTAGAGATCGCGCCCTTCTTGCCTTTTCCTAATAAATTGAGTATATTTAAATAACTGTTTTTTTTGTGTGTTATGATTTAAAAATCGATCGATTTCATTTATTGATTTATTTATTGTTAACCTCATAAGCATAACATAAAACATAACAAATACGTGACTTATTATTGCCTTATCGATTCTTCTGCAATTTCTTAGAAACACCTTAAAAAAGTCTTAAAATCGCTCAAGGACAGAAGGATGTCGACTGATATAAAAAAAGAAGAATGTTATAGTATAAAGAATTAGCAACTGGTATAACTGATAACGTATAATATATTTAATAATAATACTTAGTTATATACTTAGGGTAGTATATATTACCCGAATATTTAATAAAAATACTAATACTTACTCTATGTACACACTAGATGTTAAAATAGGACCCATTAGTATTAGAGACAAGAAAGAAAAATACACATCTAAGACTTTTTTAACTTTTCAATAAGTGTAAAATTCATTGGTTATAGTTATTATTGTAATATATTAGTGATATAATAATAATAAATATTTGTAATATAGTAATAATAATAGTATTGTTATTATTTATTAGTAATAAGTTCAATGATTTCCATAATAATCTTATAAAAGTAATTACCAGGCATTAAATTCCGTTATAATAAACGCTGTTTTTATAAATAAGGATATATATCTGAAAAAGACATAATTTTAGAAAGCGTGGAATTTCAGAAGTCGGCTAAAACTCTATCAATTTGAAAATTGACATTAAAGAGTATTTTATTTATGAAATATAAAATTTAAAAATTAAAGAGTAGAAATCGTTTGACTGTCGAACGCGGAGCACGTGCCTTGATGTAAAGTGCGCACTTGTGACTGTTTGTAACATGTTCAAAAGCAATAATTGCATTAATCAAATTTATTTCTGCTGAGTTGGAGAGGCAACTACTCGTGATGAAATCCAACCTTTTACATATTGCATGCGTTTGTGTACTTTGTGTTTTAATTTCCTTTTTTATGAAAATAATTAAGTAAAATATGTTTATTTGAAACTTTCACAATGTATACGTTATTAATAAATGCTTTGCAGTAAAAACTCACATAGTTATTCTGTATTTTAATATTTATGTGTGTACTGTGTCTATTTTAATTCGACATTCTCAACAACACTCTACCCTGTGTTAAATTTAAAGCATGTTACAGATTTCTTTCTCGAACAAAATCTGCAAATAAACTATGACTAAGTTAAACTTGTGTAAGTTACTTTACGTATTTATTTATAAACTAGATGAAAACATTGCCTCTTTACGAATTGTTTAGGAATGTTCTTGTAAAACACGGATATATTCGCTGGACCACAAATGCGTCACTTAACACGTACAGACGTTTTAGACGTTTTGGGATAAAACTTTAAAATTTTAATACTTGGGAATTTTAAACGTACGTATATTTTACGGAAGTATACATAAAGCGGATAATCAGACAGTAGCAGGAGCGCTGAAAAAAGTCAACGAACAAAAAACTTAATAATTTTATAAAAGAGGTTCGAAAAAATGCAACAGAAGCCTTATTCTATTCTAGAAGCTACACCTGATTGAATTCACATTATAGACCTGTAATAATCAGTTTGGAATCCTTGAGACTTGACGGTGATGTCTTCTAGATTTCAGTTATTCCTAATAACAAGAATATTGCAAAGTATTATATTAAAAGAGCTTTTTGTTTCCTAGGAAACAAATTTACCACAAGACCATACAATTAATGTGCACCGTTATTACGAGGAAGTTAAAGAAATAACAAAAATTCACACTATATTTGTGTGTAGAAACGTGAGGTATATGGCCGAAATCTGGGTGAAACCTCCTGAAGGATCTAGACTTGTTAAGAGCAAACGTCAGTTCACTTCTGAAATGCTTTTAAAGCAATATGGGTGATATTGTTGAAATTTTTAGTTAGGTAAGGAAAAAAGTCTGATTGAAGAAAGTTAATGTTTACCTCTACCAGATATCTTTATTTTTACATAACAAAGAGACCTCTCAAAACATGCATCGGTCTCACCCCCCCCCCCACCAGAATTCTTAGAAGGTCTTTAAATTAAAATTAGAAGTCAACATCATATGCTTAATAATTAAATATATATTTATGTGATAAGGTATCGTCTTCTCCAATATCAGAAGTATTTAAAAATAAATTACAAAATTATTAATTGTGTTATGAAAACCAAAAAGGTTCAGCATCAAAAAATATTTTATAAATAACTTAATTATTATAAACACGTTAGAAGCGTAATGAAGTACAACATCAACACCATACATTGCACCATTGACATAGAGTGACAATGCTGTCATATTCTAAAACTTTAAAACTAAAAAAATATACTTACTTTGTCAACAATCTGTGGCGTTGATTTCAGTTGACTGTACATCTCAGCTGCACCAACAGTGTCATGTTGTGGAGGATCAAGGAGTCCCATAGTCGATACCACTGCCAAACTAATTCCGAGCACCACGAGCAAAAACAATGTACCAATGCACATTGTAGTCTTGTTAGATAACACCATTGCCATCTTTGTAGAATTGTTTTTCGCAAAATGTTCTCACAAAAATAATGTTAGTTTGTTTCACTTAAAATTCACACAGTACTTACTTTTTTCTGTACATATAAGGATCAGAAATAAAAAAAGTTTACATCAATATTTCTATCTAAATTTATAATTGAAAAGGTTTTATTGTAACATGAGTCACAATCTACGTCATAATTATACCGTACGTTTGTTTGACTTTAGTAAATCCACGTACTAGTTTTTGGTATTATTTTTTTCTAATCTGGATCTACACTTATACCTTATTGACTTGAAGAACAAAGCGTGAAAAGCGCTTGGACTGAAAGCCGTTTACATAACTTATTTCGTGAGTTCCTCTTAGATCACTTAGGCGGGTGCTCTACTGAGTGACTTGTCGCATGTGCTCACGATAGGGAACGTCGAAGAATCGAACTCCTTTAGGGAGGTCAACAGGACCGAACCTAGGCTTGATCAGTTACCTTGCTAATATTAAAACAACTTCGGAAAGTGCACGTAGTAGTCAGATCTTTTTACAGAGGTAAGTAATTCCGTAATAACAAATTTTCGGCTTTGGATTCATGAATACCTCTATCTCAACGCCAAAAATGAGTGATGAAGAATTTATGAGGAACAAATTACAACAGCCTAAGTAAAATTGAGACGTGTAGGAAATTTAAATTCCGTAATACAATAACAACTTTAGTGAATATCTAATATAAATTTATTTTTATTATTTAGTGAAGTAATATAATTAGTAAATTCAATTTAATTAGTGAAAATGTAAATCTTTCGAAAGTTCCGAAAGGGTCAAACCATATTCAGGAATGAAAGAAGTATTGAATTACTTTTTTAGAAGTATTTGGTCAAGCAGTAGAGACTTCAAACAGAAACGTTTTAACTTTTCCGATTTCACAAAACATCAACAAAACGTCCGCTTGCGGGGACTCCAAAGCAAATGCTTGAGATTTAATCATCTTTAATTAAAAAGTTACGAGATACATTAAATTATGTTTTAAACTGTGTAAACAATTTTACGAATTCTATATTTATTATATAATATAATATTTAATGATTTTTGATTTTTTGTTTTAATGTATTATTTAAAGAATATACTACAATTAACTTAAAATCAATTTTCGTATATATTTGTAAATCATTTTCATTTTTCATTACAAATTGTGTTTAATTGATGAAATTTTCTGAAAAATGTGATTTGTTGTATAAATAATAGAATAACGCATCTTAATAAAAATAAATATAGACAGAAAAAAATACATGTCGTAAATTATGTGTCCTAGTTTTATTCACGAAAGTGTCCATCACTCACACGTGAGTGTAGTAAGGTAACTAAGTTACGTATAGTGTTTGTAATTTTAAACCTTTACCAAATTTATTTTATTACATTTCTATTTATCTAATACCAATAATAACCTTAATAATGCTTTCATAAAATTAATATTTTGTGATAAAATTTGATTAAATTTATGTAATAATCATTTTCATTTTTTT
This sequence comes from Battus philenor, assembly GCF_028537555.1. Classification (NCBI taxonomy): domain Eukaryota; kingdom Metazoa; phylum Arthropoda; class Insecta; order Lepidoptera; family Papilionidae; genus Battus; species Battus philenor. The sequence goes on along the minus strand of NW_027181678.1, from coordinate 5,565,799 downwards.
GTAAGGATTGTAAACAAAATCATAACAGACAGACAAAAATAAAAACTTGATCATCAATCTATTTAAGTACATTTTTAAATTTAAATAAATAATATTAGTCATTATAAGAATACTTATAGATGGATTTTGATAAATGATAAAACACGACTATTTGTAAAATTTCTTCTTTTCCTTCATCTCTAGCGTTTCATATATATTCTACTTTTAGACGTATTTGCGATTCCATAAGCCGTCGACTAAAATAGCCATTGTAGTTGTTTGTGCCTGATATATGCTTATAGCCAGCGCTTTAGTGTGCGTAAATAACGCAACACAATGATCAACGCAGAAAACTGCATAATATTCTATTCAGCATAGGCCTCTATTGAAGGAGTGAAGCGATGTGAACATTTCCGTCTACAAAGCCGCTTATAATGCGGGACGCGACAAAGTCGACTTCACTGTCAGGATATTTCTATAGCACGGGTAACTGTCTGGTGCAGAGGTGAGCATTTTTCTCTCTATTCATGAACGAATAAACTAATTTGCTTGTTAGGATTTATTTTGTAGTCTGATTTTCATTATTTTGTACTTAAAAATTCACGAATAATTCATTATAATATATGTACATATTTACATTATTAAGTACAAGCCATTTCATGTAATTTCATAAAATACATTTTAGGTAATTTTTGAACATATGAAAAAATAGACCGTCCAAATTTATATCAATTACAAGTAAATAAAGTTTGGAAATATGCATTTTTAAATGCACGCCCTTCAACTCCGCTTGCGGAAGGAATTTAGCAAAATTCGTTCCTAGTTGACTTCTACCTGGTGAAAGGAATATTCTTAGCAATTTTGAAATCTCTAGCGGCAAGTTAAAGTGGCTGTAAGCTGGTCAGGTAAAACGCAGAAAAGATGAGAGACGTAGGACGATGCAGCGAAGGATGTGTACCTCGTCGGTGGACAGATGACTGAGGTCTATGTTATGTCTATCATATGTCTATGATGGGACTAAGATTGTCAGAAAATGCTATTTGCAGTCTGCTTCTTGCCGGTCGTTTCATAAATCTACGTAATAATCTAAGACCTTCCGTTTTTGTTCGGCAGAGCAGGTTTTTACTCTGAAATTAGGACGAGGATGATGAAAGATTTCAAGAGTTGTTCTGGCGTTTGGCTAACCAAGATTTTAAATTAGAATATCTTGGTTCATAAGACTGCGTTTGTATCCCGTTACTTTGAGGCCTTATTACCTCAGAATTTCTTTGAATTATGGCGTTCTTCACATATGTACACACGCACTCACACACACGACAATAGGTTAGGTAGCTCGTAAAAATATTGTAAAATTAAATAACTATGCCCATAAACTTTAATAAAAGATCCAAACACTTATAAACTGTTATAAGTAATAAGCGCCTGATAAAATATTGCGGCAAAATTCATTTCATGAAATTCGTCTAATTTAAAAGGAAAGCGATTTAAATAATATTATTTTCAATAAGATAAAACGACAAAACAATGTATTGTTTTAATGTTTAATATTTATATTCACTGTTTAGTTAGTTGTTTATATTTCACTCGATATGTTGTATAATGTACAATAAATCTTACACGTTTGTATTACCTAATAAATTTAAAAAATAAATATCATCAAAGATATTTATTTTATTTGTTAAGTATTTATTTACAAAGTGCTATAAATACATTTCTATAAAAATAACTAGGGGAAAGCGAAGAACACCAGTATATAGAAAAAGTCCGTACTACAATAGAAAGTCAAGTTCACAGGATTATGGCCTATACATACACGCTGCTGAAAAGTGTAAACGATTGTGAAATGGGTGATACGTGGAAGAGGTCGTGACCTTTTGACTACGAATACATGTGTACAGAGAAATTCAAATGTCTATATAACAACTGACAAAAATAATTTATTCAAAATTGTATTAATAATGTCCTTTTTTATTTTTACTATCAAGTCTAAATGTAATGACTGGTCTGTTACCCTTAAACATATTTATGTATTTTTAATAATTGAAATGTTGGTAGCTGTATTATAGCGGACAAAATTGTAATTAATAGTCCAAATTGTCTTTATCAATAATGCTTAGGTTGGGTTCAGCGCTCGAATATTATTTAAATATAATATATACTCAACCTCCTTTTAGTGTCATAACTAACATTTTATCTCATAATTATCCATACGTCAATTCACATTATTTTTTTACCGGAATGAATTATTACTATTATTATCTAAATTGTAAATCGTTCCCATGTTTATTAAACATTTATTGTTTTATATATTTTGCTAACTATTTTAGGAAATTAATTTGCTTTATTAATTTTTACACAACATTTTATTTCTTTATTAATATGGTATTAATTTTATAAGCTGTCCATAAAGTCTAAAATAAAGTTAAAAATAAAAATGTTGGTTTTAAATAAGAGTAAACAATAAACATCATTCACACTCCGATAACCTTCACTTAATTAATTTAAAACAAATAGCGTTTATATAACTTAACCGAAAAACGTGTCGCGGTATCGTTAAAAGTTGAAAACAACACAATCTAACTCGTCGTAATTGACAACACTACAGGAACTGTCAAACTATGCCGCCGACGCAATTTCACCCGATAAACGGCAAAGGTAATTTCAAACTGCCTCACATAAGCAAAACGTTGAACACGTGCACGGAGAGCACTTTACTTTTAAACCGGAGCACCGCTGTACCGGTATGCTGCGAAAACGTTTCTACGGTGCCAGCTAAGTCAGTACTAAAATCTGGTAGCATCAGCTGTTCAAAGAAGTCGATATCGGTGGCGTCGTCTAGTCTGCCATGCTGACCTCTTTATCCGAAAGCCTATTGACGTCTATTTGTACAAGAAACAGGGAGATGCGTCAGATTATATGTGAAGAGGAGCTTTGCGAACGACCTTTTTTATTCGTCTATTTTCATTCGTATTACAATTTCGAAAATGTTCCAAATTATTCATGACATATCTTGTACCTCTTGACAGATTAGGTATACATTGTTAACAAAATAATTGTATATGTATTTAAAAGTATTACTGGTAAATTGTTATATGTGTATTTGAATAAATATTTTAATGATATATCTTTCAATGTTTATAGCTCGGTGATAGGCGTTTCTAGTTCTCTCTTTTGTATCGATTACGTACAATAGATATTATCCTGCTTAACAAACGCCATAATGGCGTCGCTCCGTCTGCAGACCTGACCCCGTTGTCTGAAGCTCCGCAGTGATCTACTTACATTTGGCGTGGCTTTTTTTATATAACATAAAGCAAAAAATGGAAAGATATTAATTTCAATGTATATTGATAACGCGTTTTATTATAATAACCGTTACTTATATTGAATATTTAGAGTTTATTTATAACGCAAAAATACATGAAAATAAAAATATTTGAAAATCCTTTACGTACCCTAGTCATTGTCGGAAGAGATAAAATAAGAAAGAAAGATCGAGAACTAAAAACCGCGATTGATTACACAGATATTACCTTCCTGGTACAATAGTGTATCATGAGGCAAACCAAGGACAGAGCATTTATTTAATCTTTTTTTAATTGCTAAAAAATAAAATATAAAAAATAATATAATAAAGCTCATCAATGGTTGCTCACGAAAATTACAATCATCTAAAAAGTAACCGCAAAGAAATTTTTGATTATTATAATGATTTACGGTTTTGAAACGTGGTTCTATGAGCTACGGCGAGGGCTTTGCTAAGAATTTATCTACGAGATTAAATCAGAATAAAGGAGAACCGTGAATGAACGAAAGTAACAGCCCGGCGGATTGGCAATTTGATAGAGAGCAAACTACATAGCACGGTAAACAGATGGCTGCTGAAGCCAGGTTTTGGAGTGGAAACCATGCACAAGGAAAGATCGATCCAACCACTATTTGGAAATTTATAAAGTTAGCATACGTCCAAAAGACAAAGTTCTATTGCTAAAATAATTTTTGTGAATTAATGAGAAATCTCGTTTCAGTAAAACTAATCACCCTAAAATAATCTGATTGTAAATATTTTTGTAAGCAGATTAAGATTTACGTAACTTCACATTTATTTCATACATCTGCCACCTCCAATATGCTCCGTGTAATTAAAATTTTAACTAAGGATTAAAGCTACTAAACGCAGAGTACTACAGTAATCTTATAATAAGATAATTAAATGTACTATTTTCCCATGTTTACACTATAACTATATTTATTATTCACGAAGAGCAAATTATTTAAAAAAATGTTATTATCATAATACTAATGATGTATGTATTCGAGGTTTATTTTAAGACGAAATATTTTTTTTTCTGAATAAGTAGGAAGGTAAATTTAATATAAATCAATGACGTATCATGTACGTTCATTTATGAAGCCCTGATGTTTTATGGCAATTTGTGCCCCAATATTCTAGATTGGCAATCGCTGCGTTGGAAGTTCACTTACAAGGTTACTTACAGAATAGACGGTCTTGTTCAGATCTGAAGACACTCGATGTAGATCGTTTGCAACTGGTTCTATTAGAGATCTATGAAGCATCCAGCAGTAGACTTCCTACTACTGAAATAATGATGATGATGATGATGGAGAATATTTTATATTTGGTGGTAAAGGATATATAAACATTAATTATTAAAAAAAATGAAAGAAAAAATGCGATGTCATTAAATCAACGTCTCTATAAAATCAGACGAAACAACTGAATGCGGTGCCAATAATTTACTAGGGGAATGCGTGTAATGTCGTTTTGTATAGCTCGTGACGTCATTCGCGTAACCGCATGTCCGCACTGACGTATGCGTCGTAGGCGATATTCAGTTAATCTCGTCACGTCAGTCCCGGCGAGATATGTGTACCACGTGACGAATGTCATTTTAATACAAAAAAAAATGTGAACGCGAATGTAAGGTGTATACGGTTCGCATGCGACACAGTGTGTGATCCAATGCGATCATTTTACTGTGATATTGTTCTTTACCCACTCTCCTGTGCCCATTGTGCCCATGAAATATAAGAAGAAGATAATATTTACTTAAAAAACTATAAAGAAAAATCTTTGAATAACAAGCACCGTACATTTCTGTACCTTTACTTATGTAAAGTACTGGCTGTCACTCGCCCGCTTTGCGTGGCCCGCACTGCTTTTTGTGGGTGTAGTTTTATGAAATCTGTACTTGTTAATATTTAACATACGAAAAAAAAAATAATCGTTTTGATTTATATATATAAATCTAATGACAGAAAAATTCCATTTTCCTTACTAACTCGAATTTTGTGAAAACCGTTCTTAGTCTGATCTATCCTCATCATAAGAAATATTGCTACTTAATTTCAAGTATCAAAATTATATGGGTCCAGACATACCGTGATGATAGACATATGTAGAAATATTTTACTTATACTAGATTTTCAAGACCTGATACATAACACAATCTTATGATACTAAAAATCGATAAAATAGAGATAAGATAATTTTGTTTACAATCGTCACTCTTGGGACTAAATAAAGGCTTAACTTTTAAAATTGTATGCAGGAATATTTATTTCATTTACATTAAGTTGTGTTTAAAATACAGGGTTCGTAAAAATTTCTTTGCTTCGGCAATGGTAGCAATCTATCGACAGTAAAATCTTTTTTTCCGTGTATTTTTTTCCGTTATTTTTAAATATTAAAAGTCTTACTGGCCCAATAAGTAATGATATGTTTCAAACCGTGAAATGAATAAAACTGTTTGATTTATGTACTTGTTTAACCCTGAATCATTTGTGGTTACGGCCCGAAGGATATAAATAACAGAGATTTGTTTAGCTGCATTTGAAATGGGTTCACGGAAAGCCCACTTTTGTCGATTTTATTATAAGTGCTGACGGTTCCACGCAATTCACCTTGCTAATATTACAGACAGTGCCAAACACAATAATGTTTAGCAGAATAGACGTCTACATGATATTGATATTGTATCGAAATAGTAAATAATTTCAAGTTATTTTTATAGCAGCATTAGTTATGTCCACATATCCAGATTTCAGGAGAAATTCGCAGAAGAACTAAATGCACCGAAGTAGCACGAAGAATTGCTCGTCTGAAGCGGCAGGGCGGGGCACATTGCTCGAGCAATTGGCGGAAGCTGAAGCCCAAAAGGTATTCTGGTGGTGAGGTGGTACACGTGACGTGAATAGCCTTCAGTCTTGTCGTGAAAGTCTATTAACATAATCATGATGATTAGTTCCATTTAGATATCACAGGGGTTTGCTCAGAGCTACAATACACCGGTCTGCCTCGGAGCGGAAAGAAAGTATTATAAATTGGCATCTTTGTCCCTACAGGAGACTACCACCAGCTCGGAAAGCAGTTCTGCTGAGGAGAGCCGGCGAGAAGCAAAACAGTTGCTCTTTAGAAATATGGTTTTTTATAAGGTTATTGTCACACATTTAATTATACGAATTGACATCAGTATAGTATTCTCGTAAAGAATAATGTACATTCACCAATAACATTTTTTAAAAATGTTTGTTTTAAATATTGAATCCTATTGTTCATACGAATTTATTTTAATGTGCTCTTTGGAGAGTGTTTAAGAATATCCAATTTTATTTTAAGAAACTGTGATAGACACGATCTAAATACAAGGAATAAAAATATGCTGTATACTACCTAGTAGCATCTAATTTTCGTCTACAAAGATTAAATAAATCGTTTATGGCACAAGGTGTACGTATCTATAATAATTTTTTTTGCATATATCGATGTTATTATCCAATGGGGTTCGTTCAAGAAAGTAATGCGCATACCATTTATTAAGCCTTTATACTAACATTAAGGCGTAAACAAGAAATAAGACAATGCTTAAAATTAACAATATTATTAAAGTAAGTTTGAAAAAATAATATAATTAATATATTCAGCAAGCAAGCAACAAATTAAAGAACACGAGTAGAACGCCCAGGGAAGTAAATTATTTACCACTTTTTGAGTGTATTGAACAATATCGGTGGCGTTATTGGAATTAGATATGATATTATATGATAAACATAGTAACTTAATTGGTGAGTCGAATTCGTAACATTAACAGTAAAATTAATGTACAGTAGAAAAACTGGTACTATATTGTTACTAAAACCGCAGGAGGCGGAGCGAGGTGGAGGCTGACAAACAAAAGAGCATGAGCGCCACCGTTGCAAGCGTTTACAAAGGTCTGTCGGAACGGAGCGGCAAATACCGAGTTAGCAAGAGCAGAAAAGTTGCTGGCTCCCCGCGCTCGTACCTAGGGCGTGGTAAAGCGGTTCCAGTGCTAATACAAAAAAAAAAGCTTTAGTACAAGTGCTTGGAGGAAAAAGCAATGAATATGAAACACTTAGTAATTGAAGACATAAGTAAGACTTGTGGTGAGTAGTGTAAGATATAGAGTAGCCAAGGACCCAAATATTAGTGACGTTAAAACAAGCAAAATACTAATCTATAAAGATGGCTGGTAAAAATGGCTGAAACCAATAACATTCCTGATGAACGGAGACGTTAAATTGTAGATATTAATTTCTGCAAAATTTAATTTTTTTAATAAAATTATTTTATTATTCATGTCTGAATTGTTAAATTTGAAAGAATTAATGTTAGCAAATGAAAATTATTTATGATCATCACTAAAACCATGTTTCATCGCTGTCATCAGCATTTTTGCTTGAAAGACATCCACTACAGAACACGCCCAGCCTATCACAAAGATTTCCACTTTAGAACCTTAGGGCCTAAGTGGCTACCTATTTAACACGGTATGCGGCTTGCTCACTGCAATATGATCTTGCCAATTCATAGAGCGGCGTTGATTACTATTGTTCATCTACGCAACACTAATATAGAAGACTTTTTATCAAAATTTACAGCATTTAACAAAATGTGAAGTCTATTTTCTTGTATTTTTATCGAACCGATTCCCGCTGTATGGATTATATATATTCTCAAATAATAATCCGTTGGTATTAGATCGCACGATCGGTCCAGTTAATTAACTGCTGGTCGGCGTGAAATGATTTTATTGCTTCCTGTTGAAACCACATGTGTTATTAATATCTATGGAAAAATATATTTCTTGTCGAAAATTTCAATGTATTACTATCTATGTATTAACCATATCTATACTAAAACTATTTTAATAGTGTAAAAAAAATATTAAAAATATTTAACCTGGCATTTGAAAAGTCTTAGTATTTATCATTATTTTTACGTATATTTTTTTGTTTTATTCTATTACAAGTGGTCTCCACAGAGTTGCCAAAAGATATTCGTTCGTCGCAATCTAATACAAAAATATAAATTAACGTTACAATGTATTTTTATATTATTTACTGAAAGATTTAAAGGTAAATATATATATAAAAATTGTGATCACTAAATATTGAACGATGTTGCTGTGAAACGAAAATATACGCGAAATTGGCAGCGCGTAAACTGTTAAAAGCTCGGAGTTATTAGTGATATTTAAAATGCGCAAAGCTTCAATAGTTATTTAATTTTTTTAAACTGAAATGCGGAAATATGTAATTTTTTTCTATAAGAGCGTTATTAAAATTTTTTCTTATGATATGAAAATTTTTGTTTAGATGATTTACTTATATGTAATTGTTATTTTATAAGCATTTTAATTCTAATAATATATTTTATATTATATATAGAATTTAGGCTACAGACATTAGGCTTAAAGTCATCCAAAAAGCTTCGGACAGACCGATGTATTTTTATTAGTGTTCATTTATTATTAATCAATTTATTAAAAGAAGAAATAAGCCATATATTACCTCAACTATTGATCAATTTAGTGATTCTTGTTGATATTGAGAATGCGTTGATGGTAATAATTCTTCTGTCCTTAGCTACGGTTACGAGAGGTGCTACAAGCCATTCAGGTGTAACGCACAAATATCAGGCTGAATGCAAAATATCGTCAACAATTTTGTTCGTTGGTTTGAATTTAACGTTGGCTCTTAAAGAAATTTATGGTCCATTAACGTACTCGTTTAAATTTATTTTCGTATTTTATTTTTAAGTTAAATACACGATTTTCTGTTTCGCAGTTAACGCGTTGATAACTTACAGTACATTGATTTCGCTGAAGAATTAACAATAATAAAATATATTTACAAATCCAAGGAATATCGTAAATTGAATTCTTGCTGTCTAATACAAACAAATGGTAATTATAAGAAAAACAAAATTTAAAAGACAAGAAGTAACTAAAACCACCGTAAAACTATTAATTACAATTGCATAATTTAATAAAATAGTTACTACATCAAAATTTTGAAAATTAATTCGGGTTATTAATTTAATTTAATTTTAGTTTAACAGCTCAACATATTATCAATGATGCAGATTTTTGGTTCCTGTATTGGTTGTGTTGCTACAAGCTATAGAGCAATGGCAGCCCAGTAATAAAGGACTGTGACTTGGGATTGTAGGTCGCAGGTAGATTCCCGGGATACGTTATATAATTCACACTTTGTGCAAGTTTGCAGATAATGGGCAACTGGGTCTTCTACATACTATAATACCAAAGTACTAACCCCATCCTACCTACTAAAAGTAGAGGTTATGGTAAGCCTCCATGGATATTGTTATGGGTGGCCTGTATCTGCAGTAGGCATCCTTGGTCTGAAATGACTACAGGCTATGTGGTCATTTAAACTCTCTTATTTAGCATCAACTTAACAATGCTTTACTTAATGATAGCTTAGCTGGACTTTCTTATCTGGAAACATTAAATCACATTTACGAACTTATATTAAAATACTAGCAGTCTCCTCATCTTTACGCGCGACCCGCGCTGCCTTTTGATGGTTTAATTTCATAAAAACCATCGTAGATAATTTTCAATATGCTAATAAAAAATAATTATAATTCTCATAGCCGTATGGTTACATTGTACATATCGTGATGAATTAGTGCAAAGGTGGTATATATATATACATATCTATATATATATATATATATACATATATATATATATATATATAAATATATATATATATATATATATATATATTTATTTATACCACTATATAAATGTACACCATATATGTGACCTTTCAACGGGTCTAATTATAAATGTAAGGATCCAGCAGCGAACCTCCTCCGGCTGAAATTAACGAATAACGTGAAGAGTATCGGATGAAGACAAAGACAGTCCCAATTTCGCTTCAGATCTAATTTCTACTCAACAGGAAAGGACTAAAATCGAGTCTCGATGTATCGCATCTCAATTAGTTAATATTTTGTTTTTTAATCGAAGCTTAAATAGAGTTATTATTAAAATAGAAGTCCCTCAATCTTGAAGACTAATCTTTTTTCTGTTATTTGCACCCTTTTTAGTTACATTTTTGTTAATAAAATTAACGGGTTACAATCGTACTCGTAACACGTTATGTTTATTTGTGACCTAAACTGTAATAGAGACATTTGGTTTCCATTTGTAAGTTCAAAAGAACTTAGTAGAATAATAGCTCAAGAATTATAAAAAAATCATTTTTGATTAAAACTAACTAGTTAAATAGGCAACTATACAATAAACATTTATATATTTTTTCTTATAACATTTATACATTTATGTTACATTAATGCGCAGACTTAAGTAAGTAAATAAGTAAAATATACATAAATTGAAATAAAGAATACATACTAAGACATAAAAAATTATATGAAGCTTTTAGAAACAGACTAATATTTTGTTGATCAGTATTGGAGGTATTTTTATTAAATAGGTTTTTTTAAAAAATGAATTGCATCACATTATTTTGTTTATAACAGAGTATGAAGAATTTCAATTAAGATTTGTGTATATAACTTCAATACGAATAAAACTGGTAGTAGGAAAAAGGGTAAGGTTAGTTTTTTCTATAACAAATTCTTAAGCGTTCATAAATTCGCATTTCTCCGCGTTCTTTACATTCGAAACGAGCAAAAAGGAAAGAGATAAACTGTGTTTCAGCCATATTAATTAAAATAAAAACTTTACAATATTTTTAAATAACATCAACATAGTTTTTTTTAAATTAAATGTTAAATATTGTGGCTAAAATATAGTTTAAAATGCTCTTTGATTTTATTTTTATTAACTTTATACACAATTACGAAAAATTTACAATTTTTTTTACTTTCACTGAGACTACAGATTTGACATTAATTAAACTATGTCATGTATAAACACTAGTAGTCCAGCGGTAGTGGCCTGAGACTGGCGATCGGAGGTCGCAAATTCGATTCCCGGGATTCTAACTTAAATAATTTAAACCTAAATGCACGTAAATAAGTTTCCAGAGGATTGGCAGCAGCGTTCTCTGCGTAACATATTACAATGGTGCGATAGCCCACCCGCCTGCATAGTGTGGCGATTATAGTATATCCCCCATAGGGAGTCTATGGGCTGAAACGACGATAAGCAGAATATGTAAAACAATAAACTTGTATTAATTTCAAATTATCGAATTTAATCAAGTTATTTTTTTTATATATAGTTATAAAAATATTTTTTTAGGCATTCTATTTTTGAAAAGACGGGCTTTAGGTTTTGGTTTCAAACTCGTAAAAACATGAATATAAAAGCCAACGTTTAACTTTAATACTTAAACCCGTTATAATAAAATTTATTTTTCTCCATCAAACTTGACTCGGAATATAGCGCTCGTCTAAAAGTTTTCATTGTTGAATAAAACATTCATCCCCAACGTGAGAGAAGAACTAATCATCAACTTTTCAAAGTATATTTCCCCGCAACGTATACAATGGACTCTTATTACACCGTCTGAGTGGATCGTGCTGCGGGCGGGTCTAAACAAACACGGCAGGCTACCGTTCAATTCCTGGCGCATGCATATTTCACCACGCAGAGACTCCTGCGTGAACTTTTACCTAGAAGGACATCTATTAATAATGAAATATCCCAAATTGGAAAACGAAACTACGCATTAAATCCATTTTACTCTTCCAAGACATAATTAAATAATCTTTTGAATATTAAATGTGCTTACTACAAAAAAGTATTCAAAATGCATTTATTTTTGAGAAAAAATTGCTACAAACTTACTGTTAATTCAAAAAACTCCATATTATCACCATCATCATCATTTTAGATTTCGTCAGTCCACCTTGTGGGCAGAGGTCCCAAGCTGCGCTTACTGGTCCACGGTATTCCCTTCAGAATCTTAAGTCCCCAGTGGTCATTTGTTCTATGCGATATGTAGCCTGCCCTGGTGGTCTGGTGGTCCAGGTCAGTTACTTATAGTTTCGTATAGTATAGACTAGATTAACAGCGTATGAAGAAATATACACAAAATTGTAAAAAATATTTTATCGCGAAATTGTAACGTCCCTGCCCCACGCAAGGCAGGGAGACCGAGAGACTCAACAACGGGAGCCATAAAAAAACGATGAATGAGTGAAAAGGATGTAAGATGTAAGAGCAGCAGAATTTTAATAACGAATTTATTTATAATAATTAAGATGTTTAAAATAAATAACAATATTTTTGCACAGAAAGCTAGCTTAGTATCTGTGTCAGGTTACCCAGTTTTAACCACTAACTTTGTTGTTTTTGTTTTGCATTCAAACCGAGGATATTCCTAAGTTGCGGCTAAGTTTTAAACAAATTTATGTGAAAGTTACGATAGATGTAAGCCTGAATTTGCATAACATTTCAGAGTTTTCATTTTATAATTAATTCGTCTATTATACTCGTATTACGTACGTGTTTTACAAGAATTACAGCTTTAAATTATTTTTTAATCAATGTACTATCACAGTCGATTTTAAAATTCAAACTATCGTCCACTTAGAGTCATTTATAGTAATTACTTCTGATATTCTTCTTACAAGGTACACAATCTTGTAAGAAGAATATCAGAAGAGCACAATTTTCTAGAAATAAGATTCAACTCGAGATACTCTGTTATATCACCGCCCTACGCGAAATAAAGCTACAAAGGGTTACGTAAGTCGAATTATTTTGTGATCACTTACACAAATATCTTTTATGTGGACAGCTAAGCAATGTGTTCTCGAACTTTATTTGTACTTAAAAATCCTTTATCAGTTTATTGAGTTTTTCTATCGGTTTTTGTATAATACAAAACATTATTACATTTATCGCACCAAATATTCGGAGGAATTTATTGAAAAAGCGTACACAATTTCCTACAAAACCGTAATTATTAAATGGAATCTCTCTATCTGTCGCACTGCAAGACACAGCCTCACACAGAGATCGCCACAATGCCAGGTCGTTCGCTGTCAGCATCCAGCGAATTTCCTCGACCTTTACTGTTTTCGGTTAACCTGGTGGGGCCACATGCTCCACCAGCTCATGGTTGCCACAGGAGAACCTGTCGGCCATGATGGCCATCAGTTTCATGAGCGTTGTGCCCCGCCCATTGACCCCTTAGACCTACAATTCTTCTAGGTATTCTTTAGTTTTAAAATGTTTTGATATGCAATATTAATCCGAATTTTCATTTTATGTAATATTATCAAAAACCATTACTTATGCAAGCAAGTTCATGGGAATACGGAATAAATTCAGTAACAATTGTTTCTTTAAACATATACATCATTCGATTGATTATTTAATTTAATATTTATGTATTTTTAAATATGCTGTTGATTCATTCATACAATTCCATAAATGCTAAACGTGTTACAATCATTTTTATGTCCGTAGTCCCGCACGGATACCCTAGTTTCGTTAATAAGGTACGCGATGCGAGAATTTTGTTTATTTCTCACCAAGGTCTTTGTCTACACGGTGCAAAATCGTACGCCTCGTTTCCCGCCCTTTATAACAAGGCGTTTACACTGGATTAACACAAGCATTTTTCTTATTCTATTTTCTTTTGATATTTGTACAATTTGGTATTGGAAGCCTAAAGAGGCCGTCGCATTCTTGTTATGGGAGAATATTATTGTTCTTTTCGTTCCATAACCAAAAAAATAAAATAATACAGCGCTACAAAAATAAATTTTAAAAAATAATTGGGGGTATCGAAACGCTATCGTGAAAGATAAAATCTACAAAAAAAATTTACTACTAAATAATAAAAAGGTGCAAAAGTAAAAGTAACAACAATTAAAATATTTAAAAAAAGTTTTAATATATATAAAGATTTTGAGTAAATTAAAAAAAATTAAGGCACAAAAAGGTTTAAAGAAATTTAGTAAAAATAGCTCTGTTATTGTTTTAAATTACTGCCATGTACAGCTTTTATATAAATTTAAATAAATATAGATAAAGATAAAATCTAGTAAATTATTTGAATCGACAGTAAAATCATTATTTATTGATGCTTAAAAATAAAGCCAATCAAATAATCCATACATATTACAAATTATCGATCGATGAACGCTTTCTAGTAATAATTTTGAGGTTTAGTTAAATAAAACTGAGCTTATTAAAATGCTTTTAAAGTTTATAGCACGATTAAATAGAGAATTCTGATCCGAATAAATTCTTATTGGTTTTTTAAATTGAGATTTTTAATATATGTATAAAATACAGTAGTTTCGGCAGTGTCAACGGTATTTTCATATAAATGTTTAAGTTAGAAACGGATAGAAAGTGAGCTTATGAGAGAACAGTACAACAGACCGGAAATAAGAGAATATTAGTAGAACAAACGCCTTTATGATTGATAGTGTATTTATTCAGGTTAGCGGTACGTTAGTTTGTTATGCAACGATTTATGAAAACGTAATGTAACATCATAAATGAGGTTTCGAGTATATTTCGGACAATTTCGTTATATGGGAACGATACGACTATTTAATTATTTATTTATCCAAGAAAAAAATAAGCACATATGTCTCACATTAAGAATTATGATAAGTATTAAATATCATGATAAATATAAATGCGTTTCTCGGGTACTAAATATGCCACAAATTATGTTAAGGATATACAGTAACGTGTTTTTATGGCACCGAATAGATTACAAATTAATAAATTAGAAATCGAATCACGTGTATAAAATTGATGCTAAAAAAGAGTGCAATATTAATGTGTCAAAAAGCAAAACTGACCAGAAATAAAAAAGAAACAAACAAACAAAAAAAAAACTGTACTTGTCGGAAAATACAGTAAAGTTTGATTACCCACAAAATATGGGACCTTTTTAAAAATGGGGGTTCCAGTTTGTATTCTATTTCTTAGTGGACATACCGAATATATCTGAATCCCTCAATGTATCTATAAATTGATTACGGTGAGTTGGCAAGTGGCAGTGTGCAGCCAACATGTCACCTAAAACAGATGTCCAATGGGATCTCAAAGTTTTAGAGTGGACACAACGAACCAATAACGACAGGCTATGACATCCAAAAAATTTAGGCGGTGGATTTGAAAATTAAAGAGACCGATGTCTAGCAGTGAACATCCTGAAGCAGAAATGATAATGGTAATGGTGGTGATATGATAATTAACTTGTGGTCAATTGTGTATGTCAAGAGAAGGTTAGCAAATTTAGTCGGGTTGAGCATTTATCAACTTAAAGCTGCGTGAGCTTTTAACGCTGCAGCTAATCTGAGAAGAGCCCACAACAAATGCAGACCTTTATATAAACTTTATACTTTATACTTCTTAGTATATTCCTTTTGGTTAAAAATTCAAGTGCTATTATAATAATAGTTGGCATAAATAGTTTGATCTGATTAAATTTATTTCAAGACTGTATATTTAGAAAAAAAAACTCCTGGCTATTACGTAGTTTGAATTTTTAAGTAGTATTTTTTTAGCAATTGAAACTGATTAACTATGATAAACTGTGATTTTCCTTCACTATGGTGTTTATTTATATTCTTTACGTTTTTTACTATCCATTTTTTATTCCCAACATTGCAATTATAATTTTTGGCAATTTATTGTTTACATAACTTTTTAAATTGTTTACGTAATAATTTAGAGACGTGTAATGGAAGTGTATTGTTGTTTTAGTCTACCAGTCTGCTTTTAGGACAATTTTTGTTTGAACGACGTGATTGACATCTTCCCCTGGTTTGGGACGGTTGAGTTTTGAAAGTGCTTAGCTTTAGGCTTTAGGCTCCCTCATTTACTCCGACTTGCGCTGTTACATTATTCATTTGATATAAAGTGATGATTCAAAATTCATTTGATTTAAATTCTACGCGACATTCAGCCACCTGTTATTGAGTATCTTTTAAGTATTTTTATAAATCATTTAAATAAGTTTACTGCGAAGTTTACATATTATATCTCTGTAGTATATCTCTTTACTGCAATTCCCTTGATTTGGTTACTGGGTTATACCATGAACGCAAATACAGATTTAGTGTTTGCACCAAAGTATGAAAGTTTAATGTTGCAAACTTAACTAGACTCAAGAACTATAACCAAGATATAAGTTTGTTTAGCAATGTCTGTAAGCGATATCTTGAAACTGGCACAAATTTATCAAGGAGAATATATTTTTAATAACATGACTTTATTTCTTAAAGTAAATAAACTGTTGATACATTGCGAGTCGTGTTGAAATACTGAAAAAGATATACTTAATAATTTCAAATATTAACTTATGTAAAATGTATTTATTAATATAAAACTACGATTTAATACTTACATGAAAAGCTCCCCGGATAAGTGGACCAGCTTGTCCCACATATAACGTCGATGCCGAATCAAAGACCAACTCTAGCGGATTCCTCTTTACTGTCACCGTATCGAACTCGTGGCAGTTCAAAAACAACGTAACATTATCTGTTGTTACCCTCAAAGCGAATCGGCTCCATTTCTTCGCGAACGACGGTACGACAAACGACGCTATTGTTTGCGATAAAGCGTAAATGTTAGCGTCTGTGTACAATAGAGAGATATTCGTAAGCCCGGGACCTGAAGGTATGAGTTGAACGCCCAGTTGGACGACGGTTTCTAAAGGATTAACGACAGAAAAGAGGAACCCGCCATCTTTGTTGGCGGGACGAACGGTTGCAGTTATCGAATATTCGGCATACAACTTTTCAGGCATGAAAAGTCGATATGGGGACTTGATATCGGAGCCCGGTTTGAGGCCGTATGCAGGAAATCCGTCGAGACCTTCGTCGAAGTATTGAGTTTTCGGATTACTAAATGGCACGCCGATCGCACGGAGCAAGTCGTATTCTGGTATGTCTGGAATTCAGAAACAAATTCTCTTACATATCTCGTATTGTGTAAGCATTGTTAATCTTTTTCTTAATTTATACATATACCTTGAGACTTAGGCATAAACATAAGTCTCAAAAAAAATTATTTCAAACTAATAAGCTACGTTCTATAAAAAACTATTTACTAATGAAATGAAAATGTAAAATATAAAACTTATTTAACTTTAAATATTTCAATATTGTCTTGTTAAGATAGATGGATATTATAATTGTTAACATCATTTTGGTGAATATTTCTACTGCTTACTGCTTAAATATTATATTCTTAGATTAACAGAATAAAAAATTAATTAATTCGCTAATATATCTTATTATAATATATTTTATACATGATATAATTGTTTTATTTTCGTCATGCATTTAATATATTTCATATTATTATAAAAAGTACACAGATTGTTGTAAATATTGATAACAATACAGTAATGTTAATGTTCACAAATAGTAATTAATGTAATTAAAATTATTTAAAATACTATTGTTTATAGTACTCAAGTTTTAATTGCTAAGAGCTTAAATGAATATAGTCATAATATATTCTTGCCCAATTTATTTTTTTAGATGCTAGAATTGGATAGAGACTAGAATCAAATATTGTTCTCCTATAACGCGACCTTTCAATATCTAAACTTTCAAAGTAGAAAAGTAAAGTCCGTGATAAAATTGGATTTGGTACCCAAATAAACTATAGATGGAGACAGTAAGATGCTTACGAAAGTATAATGAACAACAGATGTCATCTATATAATAAACATATTGGAATGGCACAGTTCACTCAAACCTCCAAAACATTCTCACCCTACTTCGTCTAATGGATGGACGTCTGTCACGATTAGCTGAGTGTAGGATGCTGTATTAACACAAATCACATTTGCATATATTGCTCAACCGAAACATTATAGAAATACTTAAATTAAGAGACCGCGTAATCGAAAACAATAATTTTTAATGGACATAAAGAGTTTCAATTTTCATTTAACATACATCTATAACGAATAAAGTATGTTTAGTCACTAATGAACTTAGTTCTATATTGATTAGTTAAAACCTTATTTAACTACTTTAAAAGACAATTATTCTGTTCAAAATAAACGACGAATTTTAATCAGAATCGAATGTATGTAATTAAAAGCTACGATTGAAATATATCACTTGATAAGATTCTTTATTGTCAATTAGTTGATTGCATTGACCATTTAGCTGTGGTAGCCCCGCGGTAGAAGAATGAAACTTTTGAGCGTAGGTAGCGGGTTCGATAACCAAGATATAGTCTTACATGTAATTCACGCTTAGTGTATTAATTATGTAGAATAGTCACTGCCCACAAATTATTTTCTAGAAAGAAGCAGCGTCCTCTGCATGCCATAATACCACACCGCAATAGCAAAATTGCCTGCCAATCGTGGTGATTACGGTATATCCCCCATAGATATCTTTGGGGGAGGCCTATTGCGTTGCAGTGGGCGTCTACACTCTGAAACAAATGATGACGACGCTTTACAATGACAGTTTTATGTGTTTTTTATTTTTATAATATACATATTTTTTTGAACCATTTACTCTATAAGTTACTAATTTGGTACTATTAATTATTAAACTAAAAATATGTCACAACAGAGAAAACATTATTTTTTCCTTCTACGTATTTTTCATCAACGTAATTTTACATCAATTTCATTTCCAGGTAAGTGTGAACCATTACTTAACCACACGAAAAAGGCGTGTGTATTATTAAAGAGTCCATTTTATTAATTAAAATTATGCTTACTGGCGCACCTGTTTTACAAATCAATTGCCTTGAGACTTCCCACATCAACACTTTGAACTTCTTTTAACCAAAGAGTTTCTAATACCGTACACTGATCGCTACTAGAAAACACACGGAAATCATAAGATAATTTATGTTAAAAATTATTTTTTTATTAATACTTAATAATTTACCACCACTGTTAAAAAATAACGTAATTTTTAAATTTATTTATAACTATGCTACAGTAAGTTTTAACTTTAAATATTATAATTAATATTAATAATGACAATAATAATAATTACATCGATAATGATAAAAATGATCAAAACGATGACGATAACGATGTTAATAAAGCTATAAATGATAACAATAATATTAATAAAAATAATAAAAGTAATAATAATAATAAAAAAAACTTTTGGAATTTCGAAATTCGGTATCAATAAAAAATTTTACTTTAGTTTTGGATACCGATCGCTTACATCAAGACCATGAGGTCGTTAAGATGTTGTTATACATTATTGTGTGGACATATTAGCATTTTGTAATCAGAACCACATGTTTCTATTAAAAGCCGTCGGCACTTAACTAATAAACATATAACCAAATTAACTCATTTATTTATGTAATTGCCAGTTGTACAAAATAAATTAAAAATAGGGCAGTACTGGCTCAATGCTTATTATGAGCTGTGACTGATGATCGTAGATTATACGTTTGATAAGTGAAAGCTTAAAAGAAAAAATGTGAAATATTTGTTAATCGTTCACCGATCTGAGAGATATCTATAGGCATATTGGAGGCTTGAAATATAACTAAAGATTAAAAGGAAAATATTTTTAACAAAATAAGGTGTTAATTTAATGTAGTTAACCGTACACAAATTTTACGATTTAGAATATAAATCTTATTAAAATGAAATTCATTCTTAAGTAATGAGGTTATAAATCTAAATTTATAAATTACCGTTCGGATATTTCGATCCAAATAATCCATCGTTGGCTGAGCATATTGTCGAATGAAAGAGTAGTATCAACCACATGAATCTGAAACAGAAAAATAATTCTTAATAACCAAAATATACTGGAAAGTATGTAATTAGTATTAATTAACTTCACGTAATCATTAAAACTGTACCATTTATATATAAAGTACGAAATATGCATACATCTGAATATGCATACATATGAATACTTTTGAACTTTACGCCCAGTAATCACATTAGCTACGGCCCCTTTCAAATGAAAGTAGCTTTGTCTATACACTGCTTGCCTTATCTGTTTCGTCAGAAAAAGACCAACTCAAAGACAGGCTATTGCAAAAGATAACCACCACTAGTAATTAATTTCAACTAAGACAATTAAATTGAAGTCTTTTCATTTTAGTTTACATTTTTATTTAGTTACTCATAAAATTATCAGCATATCCTTTACAGCCATCACATAAGAAATATCAAGAAGCCCAGATTGATAAAAATTAGAATCAGTTTAAGCTTGTCTGTAATGGCAATCTTCAACTTAAAACTATGGGGGTTCTAAACTCATCCTGATCTGAAAAGAGCCCCCAACACTCTCAGTCAGGTTTTTTTTTTTAAATCACTTTCACGATGATCCTTTAGACAGTGGTTAGTGCAATTCATTCCCAAGCTTAATTGTTATTTATAAATGCTTTAGATCGTATTAAAATTTATTTAAAGATTTTTTAAATTCCTAACATAATAAAGAGACATACTGAAATGTATCCAAACTTAAATGTTGACACTGCCACAAGCGAGTTGCTAATCATATGGAGCATAGTACTAAAACAACGAGACTTGCGAACGTAGATCGTGGGTTCAATTACCGATAGATATATACTTGGCGTGTAATATAGAATAACCACTCACAAAAGGTAACTGAAGGCATTATAATGAAAACGATTTATAATCAAAGTGACTTAATTACATCTATCATTTAGCCACTTCCGCACATGCAGTGGTAGTCGTGCAATAAAGTGCACCGCTCGCCAGCCCGCTGATAAATGCGTATGCGGTAAACAATGCGAATCACATAACCGCCACCGCCAAATTACGCAACACGTGTTTCACCCCTCCATGGGGCATCTTCAGCAGTTATGTTACACCGATTAGTGCCAAACACAGAGTCGTTGGCACTAATCGGTGCATGTGCGGAAGCGGCTAAATATTGGTCCTTTTCTTACTTAGGATGGACTTCCGCGAGGTAACGCCTGATTCCATTAAATGTCTATCATTTTGCACTTGTACCTGATAATACTTGGTAACATTGATGCATACATATTATCTGATCAGTCTAAACGATGAGAAAACATAAATATAATGCTATGGTTAAAAAAGCAGCCGAAATTCCAATTACACCGTTTAAAAACGACAGCGAGTCAAATACGACAATTTGCAATTCAGATCGTCGTCGTGAATGTTAGACTGAAGTGAGCTTTAATTGATGCGAATATTGGAGTTTTATTGGTGTTCGGTGAAGTCTCGTATGAATAAGTTCATTGAAACATGAGTCACTCCGCTAAGTCCTTACGTGTCGCTTGCAAGTTCATCAAACGTACATTGAATTTGTATTCATATTGAAATTCACTTATTAACATCAGAAAATGTTACGTGGGCGTGTTTCCAAGAATACAGTATTTTACTTTAGTGTTTGTTGTACGCATAAATGTCAAGGCATACATTAATCGTAATCCTATAACTGTATGGGACTACAGCTGTTTAAATTCTCTGAAACACGTATTTGCGTTTAATATATTTTGTGTCGATTTATTACCCTTTTAGTATTCAATAGAAACTTAGGATATGGTAATTCAATGTCTATAGTAACATTTTTCCTATTTATAATATTACTTAAATTCTGAAGCTCTAGTAAGAAAATTAGGAAATTCAACTACTCATATTTTATAAACGTTTTGTAACAATGAATTTAGTTCTTTTTTTCTCCTTTTTAGCCTATAGACGCCCATTGCAAGGAATATGCCTCCTGCAAAGATTGTGACGACGACAGGTCCAGCGCTACCCGCATCCAACGACTTCCCGCGATCTGTGTGATCGGTTCATCTAGTGGCATACCCACGCCGCGTCTACCTGCTCGTGGTCGCCTTTGAGAACCTTACGGCCCACCAATCGTCGGCTACACGAGCGATGTGCCCCGCTCCCTGCTACTTCAGTCAAACAATTGTTCGAGCTACATCAATAATTTTGGTTCTTCTGCGGATTTACTTATTTCTAATTTCGAAATCGAATCGCAGCGAAGCTTCGAGAAATAAATAATAAATAAATTTGTTTACTTATATTGAAATTCCGAAGGGTTTTTAAGGAATAATTACATTGTTTAGTATTTAATAGTTTTGTATTTAATTGTCTTATTTTGGATTATTTGAACTATGAATACTATTAAATCTTTGCGACAAATAAAAAATATCTGAATTGTTATGTAATAAGTATTTATGCAAAAAAAAAATTAGTACAATTAGATTACAGAGTAATCCATCTAAAGAGGTCTGTGTTAAATATTTGGCTTGAGTAAAACATAAAAATTTTTATAAAAAATAATGCCTTCAATTTGGATTTATGAAAATTTAATTTTTGCTTCTTTTTATATGCCTTTGACTTGAAATTAAAAATAAATATGTATCAAATAATTAATAGCCTACGATTAAAATAATCGTGATGATGATGTAAATTTATCGTAGTAAGTAGTTTAAAAAATTAAAATAAAAACGTAAAACCAACTAATTTACTTAATGATATGCCATGAAAATCTACATTTTTGTCAACTTTATTTAAGACAAATTTAAATGGTATATCAACCATGGTTGACTTAATCTTCTGTAAATTCTAGAGTTTATGTTCTTAATACTATACCTTATTCACATACCTCCCACTTGCCTATTAGGATAATTCGGTGCTTAATGAGGCTTATAGTGTGACTGGTAAATTATAGTCAATAGTTTAATGCAAAACTACAATAATTTTTCGGATTAAAGTTTTAAGTCGATAGATTTCATTGTTAGAATTACCCATGATTTTAAAGTTTTAAAAGTTGTTTTTTTGATACAGAACATTTCATTATAAAATTTTAGGAATAATAGATCTATCTAGCTGACATTATTAGTAATTCTTTGATATGCAAACAATTAAGAACATTTCGTTCTATTCATTTATATTGTGTCATCGTTGAAGAATACTTGAAATTAATGTCTGATATTGTTATTTCTCTTGACAACTGTCTAATAGCGTTAAATGGCGAATCTTGTAGCGCAAATTCTGAACAATTTAAATTCACAAAAGCAATTTATTTTATTTTCGAGGTCAAATTCCAGAGCGAATTGTAAACGGTCGCTCGCAACTGAACACTCGGTTTGTTTTAGATTAATCTGTTCAATGATCACCGTGTAGTTATAGTCGATGGAACGCTTCATGCGACTGAACGACGCGACCTATTCCCGGCAATAAAAGTAATATAACTTCATTGAACTATGTTTTCTAAAATAAATACAATCAGTACTGTGTAACTTGCTTTACTATCACATGGCAAAGGAAACCATTGTCAGTAAACATGTTAGAAATTCTACAATAAATCTAAGCGCCTTCAAAAGTTTGCAACCTCATGTTCGGTAAACTCGTGAGTACCAAAGTACAAATAGCAGTTGTCAGTAACAAAAAAAAATGTAAAAATGTAGTATATTTACAATATAATCATGAATTGATTGAATATGTTCATATTACCCAAGACTGTATTACTGTATGTTTATTAATGTTTAGGTGAATGATATTATATTACACTTTCATCATTATAACGTAATAGGTCATAGGTACAACGCAAAACAAATATATACTTACATCATGTCTTTCGCAACGAGCCTTCCAGGCTTGATGCAAGTTTATAGATGCTGTCTAAGAGATGATTGAGCAATGCAGCTATAATCCGCGACTGCAGGCGTTTGAATAATAATTTAACATGCATAACGTTAAAACAGACATAATTTACCGTGAATTACATGCAAACCGCTAATAAACGCAATAGATATAAACTATAGTAATAAAATAAGTCGTATTGTGATTAATAATTGTCGTTGAACGTCTTATTTGCAAAAAAGAACGTGAAAGCTTCTTTTCTATCAGTGATTGTTTTTCTGGAGACATTAAATCACCTAGATGGATGTATTCAGCAAGTTCTAATATTGGGATTATTTAAATAATGATCAAATAATATAGAACAAGTATGACATTAATATTATTATAGTATTATATTCATAATCTAATGTTAGTTCTAAGTTTAGGATTACATTAAATAAATTAGTACTGCGTGCTAATTTATCGTTGTTAATATTAATAATCTATTTCTATAATTAGTCATTTTATTCACATGTATTGATAGTGTATACTTTACAATGTTAATCATTATCGTTATTTCAGCCGTGAGAAGTCTACTGTAGGACCCAAGCCTCCCCCATAGATTTCCTATAGGACCCGTAGAGGGCGGTGTGCATCCAGCAATCTTTTTATAAAATATTGTTATATAAGGCGGAATTGCAAAGGAAAATATTAGTTGAGGAACGTCAATTTTTTAACTTAGCTTACAACTGTCCAATGCTGATCAAGTCGCAAAGGGCGCTTATCATTAAACCTTTTTTAAGGTTGCGAAGTTTGAGAGTTCTCTGGGATACCCAGTCTTGGGCAGCTATATTACAATTTCACTTGATTAGAGGAACAAGAAGTAATAAAATGGCAAGTGCTACTCATTTTAATACTGATAGACAACCTGCACAACTGTCTAATCGTGTTAAAAAATTAGTGCTACATCTCTGTCTTACTCATGACCTTTTATTTATTAGATCATATTAAAATAGGAAGACGCATCCCATTTTCTGAAAGGTTTATTTCAACTGGTCAATCTGAAAACTACTTCCTAATTTATTTAAAAATTAAAATAGCGTATGTGTATAATGAAATCAGTCATATCACCAGAAATTAACGTTTTCTTTATCAATTTTAATTTGTTGTAAGTAGAAGTAGATAGTTTAATATTTCATAATTTCTAATATGTAAAGACTGAGTATTTTTCATTACCACGTCAAACCTACTGTGTTTTTTTCTGTTTTATAAACATATTATTTTTGTAAAGAATTTTTAAAGTAATTCGTAATTATTGTTTGTTGGAAATATTAATTTGTTATTGATTGAGGAAAGTAGATAAATTAAGTAACAATATTAATTGACTATATTCCATACACGAATAATAAATATTTGAACGTCTTACTATTAAAATAGTATTTAACATTAAATAACTAAACTTAAATTGGTCAAAGAACACATAGAAAGATTGGTTTGGGCTTAATACTGTTATCAGAAAAACTCCAATTCACAGTACAGTAAATGCTTTTATTCTACTTTTAATACTATTACAGGCCTACTAGCATAGTTTCCACTAGACATTTTATCAATTCGATGGTTATCGAACGAGTGACTGAGCTCCCGACTCTGTAATCAAAACGCTGCTTCAACTCCCCCTCTCTCAATCCTTTTACTGGAAGTTGACACAAAAGAGTGACGGGGTCGAGTAGTGTTGCCATTTAAGAAAAATAAAACTACCTTTTATAAAATTATTTCACTATTTATTTACGTAATTATAATACTGACGCGATAAGCTTCAAGAATCCGTGACCTAACGTAAAAGCTTTTATGAAAGTGTTATACAATGCATAAGCACCGCTAACAGTAATAAATCAAATAAAAATGTGTTTAGGCAATATATTTATTAGCCGTAATCTAAATTGTAAGTGCATTATGCATGCATCTGTCTTTTACATTTTATATATTATTATTTTTCCAAATTCCACATGGTATTGCGAACTGCGTAAAGTAACGGGCAGCATGAATCGGCATCAATGAAAAAACAGGAGTGGAGTAACTGTTCCCATTCTTGGTACTCTTATAATGTCTTGTGTTTATTAACTTTAAGCTAAGACAGTATGACTAATCATCTTTTATTTGTTTCACTAACAATTAGTTCCCAGTTAAAAGAGCATTTGTATAAACACTGTCCACATGAATTTTTTAAATATTATTTTTACGATAAGATTAGTTACTGGTTAGATTAATAAAAAAAGTCTTTTACTCAAGTATTTAATTATCTCGTGGATACTATGATAGTTCAACGATTTTAAAATTTCTTTCTTAACTTTCAGTTTAAAATAGCATGAAGTCTACGTAAGCTATTTTATATGTCGATTTGCTATAAAATATGTTTTCTCAAAAATTTTCATTACATAAATTTTCATTTTAATCCATAGTTATTAGAAATTTAAATATAATAATATATTTCGATATTAAAAGGGCGTATATTTTGAGTTGAATAACTTGTATGACTAAGTTATTCAAGTCTGAGGAGATTGATTTTAATACTCGTTGATAAATTATAAATTCATCTCTTATATAATCTTAACGAAACCTTGTACTTCTCGGTTGACAGATATTGTGCAGAAATAATTCATTAAATAGCTTGAGACGATGTCTTATATAGTCGATATCAGAATAATTAATTAATTTCAACAGTTTGGTTTCGTCTAGGAGCGGACGAGATTAATTACAGCGTGCGGAACAAAAGTCACGGATGCCAATCCATCACCGAATCGTTGAAGGGGGTTGGACAGCGGTTCGTTTCACTTGGAATAAACGTGTTGGTATGTAATTAATGGCGATAATATATTAATTTCTGTATAAAAATATTCCTTAGCCTTTTCATGTTTATTAAGATATGCATTGGATTGGAAGCTCTCTCAAGTTTTGACTTTAACACTGTACTCGGAAAACGCACTGACCTAACAAAATTAAAACATCTCTTACTAATATTTATTACACTTGGATAATATTCTCTATGTTAACATTATTACGCAATATATTAATGACAGTGTATATTATAATCTACTATAGATACATAGATACATTACAAGACAAATCTCAATTTATTTATTTGTTTTATAAAGTGAAGGCCAATATCATTTTTTAAAGAATTATACAACGCACATAGATATGCGATGATAAGTGAGAGATTTTGTATAAAAAATTCTGCCAAAACCTGAAACAGTTCAAGTCCACGTGAGGTAAATGACTAAGCTTGCAAAATGTTGTTTGATGGTAGAAATAAGCAGTAAGTAGTAGCAATAAGTAATTTAGTTTAGTTTAAAAAATAAAGAGTATAATATTTTATTAATTTTATTCACTTGATTTTTACTTCATTCGTAATATCGTATTTTTTTCTTAACTCATTGCCATGATCTATTATTTTTATTTGTTTCAATTGTAAAGAAATTAAATATGTTTCCCTTTTATTAGTGCCTGTGTTTGAAATTGCATGTTGCTGCAGTTGCATGTCAATTTGGTATAAAATATGTTTTCTCAAAAATTATCTGAACTAACTATAGTATTTTTTCTTGCGATTGGGGATCATTTCGTGTAAATTTTTAAAAATGTTGCCATTTCTCCTTGTATGATGCTTTTGCGTTTTGGAGATCCTTGATTAAATAAATTTGTAATCGCTCAAGATATAAAATATATAAATTGTAATGTTCTAAACTTGAATAGTAATTCATATACCACATGAATAGTGAAAAAAAATGATAATTGATAAAGTACAATCTAAATTTTTCATTAATAATTCGCTTTTCATTGTTTTTCGCATAATTTAACAAAATACGATTACGTCGAATATTTCGTCCAATGTTACACAGAATTTGTAAAATTTGCGTTTTATTTGTGTATTTTGATAAAAATAGGATATACAAAAGGAAGAATTAAATACTATACGTATATAAACTTTACAATTGTATTAAAATTGAAGCCTGTTAGTAACTTAATTTAATTATTTTTATTTAGATTATTCGCATTCTTTGGTATACCGTTCTACTAAATAGTTTCATTTGTCCTTGAGGAAATAAATAATGGTTATTTTATAGTTATACGCTGTCCGAACTATTTGTTTATATGTTTGTACTAATTTAAAAATACAGGAACTAATTTCAATGGATCTTCAAGTGATAGACGAATAAGACTCATTGTTGTTGAGCAGGTAATAAAAAATAGTCTTTTTGCATTCAGTTAGTGTATAAATTGTTTATTAGTTCACACGCTGCGCTAAGACCAGACATATTCTTTATTGAAAGTGGGATAACTTGTAAAAATATGAAGAGTAAATCAAGTAGACTTTTAAGATCTAAATTTGATATATTCTTTAGTTTTCACGCCAATGATTATACGATTTGATTGTTTATTTCGTTCATTTTTATTTTGCAAAAATTACTTAAATTGTATACGTAAGAAATAAGTAAAAAAAGTATTATACCGTCAATGCATTATAGTTACATCATAATATCGCACAAATGAAGCATAGCGTTATTTTCAACATCAATTCAACCGGATTTAAAATGTTAAAGAAGGGAAATCTCAGTATTGCGTGAACGCCGACTTATCTTGTAGCAGTCGGTTGTTTATCTTTTGAATGGCAAAGTAATCTGCCCTTTCGCTACCGCACAACTATCAGTTCCTTCTTTCGTTCGCTTCTGTTATCTTGCTTAACTAATGTAATTAGAGAATCGATAACATTAAGGGGTATTGAGGCGTTATTACATAAAAGGAAACACGCTAATGAAAGGCAGCGTGGGTCAAACACATTTGTAAAAGAAAGTTCACGTTAATGGAATGATTAAACATTTTTGCCAACTGCCGTTTTAAGTTATACAGAATATTTCAGAATGAGTTATATCGAACTATGCTTCAAAATATTGATTTCGATAATCTAACTTTTAATAGCCACAATGCCTTGTGAGCGTTAGTAGCCATAGTTTTAAGTACGCCATATTTCTCTATTAAAAAACTAATCGCACTCAAAAGTATTGCTTTTAATTCTACCGAGTATTATTCAACACAAGCTAAATATGTTAACGCTAACTTAATAATGCTTTAACTAGTGACGACGTAACTTGTTATTAGATTTTCTCTTTGTTCTCATTGGTAGTTGACTTAGATCAGTTTACGTGAACTGACTTCGATATTCGGACTCAGAAAAACTAATTAAGTGATTTTTTGTGGGCGTTTATCACGTTAGGTATAGTTACAGTTTTATTCTAGCATTGACGAAAACACTGAAACGCGCCTTAAGTATAAATATAGCAAGACCAGAGGGATAGAGGCTATCCTGTCCTTACGACTTTGAATAAACCTCTGATAATACCATCCTCCTCTATAAACAGCAATAGAGTATAACGTTAAAGTCAATTCAATAAAAACAATAATATTAAAAATTCCAGTTACTAAATCTAATGTATATACGCAATTTGACTTCTAAGGCGCTAATGCTTATGATCAAATTATGAAAAATCATTTTTTTAATGTTTGAGATTAGTCAGCACATTCTACGTTTGATGAGTAGTAGTATATGAGCAGTGGTACCCTAGTGGTAAGGACTGTGACTTGCGATCGTTGGACGCAGGTACGATTCTAGGAATACAGTCTTACATAATCCACACTTTGTTCTACCGCTCACAACCAAGTTTCCAAAGGATGGGCAGCGTTCTATTCGTACCATAATACCACAATGCGATCGCCAACCCGCCTGCCAAGCGTGTCGATTGCCCAGCTGTAGGTATCTATGGGCTGAAACGATGACGACGATTCTACGCTTACAAGACCTATTTTCATTTAAAAGGTTATGGGAATCATCGAAACTGCCTGATTTTTGGCGGAAAGCTACCCAACTTATTACATTAACGCCCTTTACAAGGCATGAAAGCCACGGTTAGGTTTGCGATTACAGCTAAGTGCATTATTTGATCATAGTTTTTTGAAGAGTCAGAGCTTAAAACAAATTACCTTTTTATATACATTTAGGCACCAAAACAGTGATCACTTTTTAATGATCGTTCGAAATATTTGAATCATTGGATTAACTACTAAATAGATTTTAGAATTTAGTTAGAGATTTAAGTTTTTAAAACCTTTGGCGCTTGTTTAAATACAAATGATAATGAGAACAATCGTTACCAGGTTTCTTTTACATAAAAACATTCAAATGTAATGCAGTAGTAAATGAATGCCATTTCATGTTCCATAGGAAACGAATACAAATGTATAATTCGTCTTGACTTGCACAGTTATTACGTTAAAAATGTAAACAATCTGGCACGTGGTTTGGGTTCACTGACTTTCATTCAGTCAATATTTCACAACAAAATGATTATATATAGTTTTAAAACCCATCATCAAATAAAGATAGCGTTTGATGTATATTTAAGACGGAACGAAATTGACTGCCAAGTTTATGCTGAACTTGACGCGCTGTTTCAACGTTTGAAATTCATATCTTTTGTAAACATCGAGCTGTTTAAAGTCGCTTGACGAGAATTTTAAATAGGACCATTTAGAGCAAAGGCGTTCTTTAAAAACATTTGTTTCTACTTTCATTCAAATCACACCCGGCTCACCACGATCCGCGATTACGCGACGGAATGACGGCGAGTGCTAATTCCAATACGTGACTGCGGCCGACGAAGATAAAATCCACCACAGACCGGCGCTTTGCCACATTTGAAATGCGCTTTATTTTAACTTATTTCTTTACATTACACATATGCTATATTTTTTATCCTTTGTTTTGACTTAGGAACGAACATGACATTAAATAAGCAAGCATCTAAAATTATAATAATGACTTTTGTATACAACTAATTATTAACTTCGTTTATACTGTGTAAGTTTGTTGCGTAATAATCTAAATACTAAAATGATGTACTATTTTTTAAAATACTGATTTATCGGATATTTTTAAGAAACATTATTTTTAATTATAGGTGTAATGATGGCATTTTTTAAATATATTATTCTTTTAGAAAAAAAATTGATTATAGTAAAAAATGAACTTGTTAAATAAAATGAATATAATTTATTTACGTGCAAGTTACAGCGTGATAGCGTTGTAATTACTTGAAAGTTACACATATTTTTGAGAGCATAGGCATATTTTGGGAGTATGGTTTATGGTATAAATGGCACCTATGAGGCCAAAAGTGTTGTGGATTAAACCGACGCACCATTCATTTCTAAAAACTCTCCGAAACTATATTTTTTAGAAGAAGAGTAATCACCATAATAATGTTAGTAATAGGGATAATGTAGACATCTCGCTTTCTAAAAGCGTTTCTGGAAACCTACGCTACCTAGAGATATATAGTATTTTATTAATTAATTAAACGTATCTTTAAATATTTACAGATGAATCCATGCAAAACGAAAATTTAATTATGAAAATAAAACTTCAAATTAAATAAGCGAATCCCATTAAGTGGAATGTGATAGGGCTCTTAAAATCCGGAGTCATTAACATGAAAAAGCATGGCTCGTTTAACTGTTTAGCTTTACCGGCTACTAATTATCATATCTCGTAATTGGTGGTACACATCAATGATATTAATAAGAATTTATCTTAGGCAATATTTTTAATGCTTAAGTTACGTTCTCGATGTTCCGTAGGAGATAACAAAAGCGGTATATTACAAACGTGCTTTATATAAACAGCTACCAATTTCCAATATGTGAACACATTTAATTATTTATCATTACTTCATACAAGAACAGTTTATTGACAAGGTATGCGGATTAAATTTATTATACAGAAATAGTTTTAATGGCAAGACTGGATTAAAAGTTAGAAGAAATAAGTATTTATCCTCCTATAGTATTGCGGCTTATCGTTTATTTCATCTAGACCGAGATTATATCAATGAATCAATCTACTAATATTATTTGAATTATATTTTCTTTGATAAAAAATTATATATTTATATTGTAATATTTACATTTTTGAAACACTATATTTAAAACAGTGTCATTAATTCAAAATAGAAAAAAGAAAAGGGTTTGTATTGACGCCAAGTTTCGTGACATTCGACTTATTGTTATGAAATCGTTCTTAAATAAAGTGTTTTTGCTTGTATTTGTATGGGAGTTTAGTGAGGGCGTCTTTATTAATATCATTTTTAGGTTTTAAACCTGTTGGGAATCATTGTAAATATATCAAAATTATACTTCGATTGCTCTACAACATTTATCAACTAAGTTTGTTTATAGATAGACATTAAATATTGATGTTCTTAATCATAATAAATACCACGGGATCCAAAAAAAATATTTAAATTTAAAAAAAAGTTCAATGATTTAAAAAAAATATTAATAGTAAGCTGAAAGTACATGTAAGCAAAAGCCTTAAGATCTTAAGGGTATATTAATTTTTACGGAAAATTTTAATTAAAGCACACGTTTACGAGATTCAAAAATAATTGCCTCGGAAGATTCTTGACTTAAAATGAAGGCGCTGTAGTCATTAGACTATGTTAATATTAGGTTCCCAAGCGTGAAGTGCTCAAAAACATTTTGGCGATATCAATTAATTTAAAGCTAGTGCCAAACTAAGTACCTATATTCCAATTGATGTAACATTCCGCAATAATCATTCCTTTCCCACTTATCTTTTCAATTTCCAACGCGTAACAATGGGTATGGAATCGATAATCAAAGCAATCAAACAATATTTTGTGTAACCTCATTGGTATCCAAACCATCTCCAACATGAATAACAGTTAAAAAGTATTATATCATGCCCACGATGATCCAAACAAGTTGAACTCTCACCTTGAGGCCCATTTGTAATGCACGTGAATACGACTTCAAATTATTTAGGCATCCGAATAATGAATGGATGAAATTTTTTAAAAACCGTTTTTGAAATATAGGAATAATATAATACGTTAAAAGATTTACGGTTTAATATCTCTGCGTAAATTATGTGCCATGTATTAACGAAAATAAAATGTATTTTTCAACAGCATGCTATTTTAATACAAGCCTTTTGTTTTATGGTATTTCATTGTTGTCGAAACTATAAATCCATTGTCTTCTCGCAGGTGCTGTTAGAATTTATGTCGGAAATAATAGTTTTTAATGTCGGCAGTAGTAATGTATTACAAAATGAATACGCACCTAGAAATATTTTTTTTAAGTATTTTTCAATTTCATTGATTTCATCCATTATGAACATATTCTGAACAATAACACATTAATTATGTAACTGTTTTGTCAAACTGGATGTATTACGTTACTCTTGGGTTCGCCCCCTAGATATACTATTATTTTAAAGTATAAGTGGTGATTGGTGATTGTTTAGATCATTTTTCAGCAATAGCTTTAAAGCTTTTACACTTATTTAAATAGACATGTGTAAAGTAAAACTCTGTTACATGAATTTATTTTGTCTATTGGAATGCGACAGACCAACAACTTCTGGCAGTATAAAATCTGCAAAGGCATATAGAAGAAAGTAATTAATTTCAATATGTAGTAGTCCATTTTAATATGTAGTAATCAGTATTTTGAAAACGCTTTTTCTTACCGTGTTATCATTACGTTATTTAATATTTCTGAAGCCATGGATTTTATGATAGAGTGGACCATATTTTTATTGACAGCAAATGTGTAATACATTCACTCATTTAATATTTTACACTTAAGTACTTGTGATCATTGTGCGTATTTTAATTTTGCTTTTTCTACTAAAAATCATTGTACCTAGGTGCAGTTAAAACTTAGTTTCCCGTGGAATTATTTATGATGATCATTTGTTATGTTTATTGCAATAAAGAGCTAAATTATGAACTTAATAGATAAAGTTTTCGTCATAATATTTAAGAGCTAGAATAGAATGAGAAATGAGAACGAGTTGAATTTGATACATTTATAAAACATTACTGTAAAGTTTAGCCAAAACTTCGTTCATTCTAGTATTAAATGGAAATAAGGTTGGCAAACACCCAAATATTGATGACCAAGGATCAAATGTCCATAGCGCATAAGATTTATTGTCAAAGATAAATGTACTAAATTTATGTGTAGCAAAGTTCACTCGCTGTCATAATTTACTGGTAGTAAATGTCTTTTTAGTAGCGGTAGGTCCATTCTGCTAAGGAGTTTAAGTAAGTGCAGTTCAGTTACGTTCATACTAGCTGCTGTAAGTAGTGTTGTTAAAGGCATGGTCTCTTAGTATCTATATTCTTTGATTTATCATTGAAAGTAACGAGTTAGATCCTTGGCACGTACATTGCGCTTGCACTCTTGACCACGCCATAACTTGACCAAGATTTTACCGATTTCGTTACTCTTTTTTAATGTTTGTATAAAAACAGAAAATCACACAGCTACTTGAAATTTGTTTTAAAATATTACTTTCAAAATAGCACCAGAGAGTTTAACAGTTTGTTTTGAACTTCACGGGCAAATAAATATTGTTTATAAATGATAAATATGAAATATTCATCGATCAAAAAATTAAGTTAATCTATAACTAGTACAATGAGTCTAAAATATGTGCTAATAACTTATGGCAGTACAATTTTTGTCGAAACAGTAAGTAGATCATAAAAATTTTTGCCGTTGCTCAAAATCTGGAACAAAAACATCGCAAGAAAATAAACATGTTTATAAGCTAAAAACACTAAGATACAGATGACATATGTCTCTGAATTTTAATCAGGTTGTTAGAAAATGCATATACATATCAATTTCTTATATTATTGATATAATGTGAATAAAACTATTTTTTCTTTAGAGTTGTAAATGAGCTAGATGTTGCGATAGAATACTCAGACCTCGACGTTCTTAACCCTTTCTATATGATAAGACACTAGCACCTTCGGCTCTCTGTTTAGCAGTAATATATTATATTTTAATCAATAACATTGTACTTATTTATTACATACAATACATTGTACTTATTGTACTCTATACGTTGTATGATGATTTTATTTTGTTATTTTTATTTATTGTTATTTAAGTTATTTCATTTTTTTAGTAATTCTAGCATTATATGTTCCTTAATATAAATGTATATACACATCCACCACCTTCGCTTAGGAAGGAGTCTTATCTAATTTTATATCTTTCCCTATGGAGAACAACTACGAAGCTGAAATGCGGTTGGAGGAGATTTACTATTTACATAGATACTGAAATGTATACACCGCTTTGTTCATTAGCTCAGATCTGAAGTTGTATATGATTTTGTTTTATAAAACACGGGTTATTGAAAATCACTTCAGAGAGGTCGGATTTACCAACAAATAATCCGATAGTGTCAAGCGATCGAGTCGAGATTGTTACGCGTATCAATGGACAGACCGAATCGAAGTTTAATAAAGGAATAATATTTAGCCACTTCCGCACATGCAGTAGTAGTCGTGCTACAAAGTGCACCGCCTACCAGCCCGCTGATAAATGCGTATGCGGCAAACAATGCGAATCACACAACTGCCACCACTCAACACGTGTTTCACCCCTCCACGGGGCATCTTTAGGAGTTATGTTACACCGATTAGTGCCAAACACAGAGTCCGCACATGCAGTGGTAGTCGTGCAACAAACTGTACCGCCCGCCAGCCCGCTGATATATTAATGCACCCATATAGCCTCAGAGATCCCCCCTATACCTTGCACCGGCGTCTATCGGTTAAAAAAAATAAAACCAGAAACACAATCGCAGCCTTACTCCTGTAGTGGATTAAGTTGAAATAATATTTTGGACCAGTGTGCAGTGCTAGACAATACTGAAGGTAATGAGGTAGATAGAAATAATATCTTAGGATCATACAATTGAATTCGGTGCAGGATCAAAAAGTAAAAATATTTACAAAAATAAAGAAAATAATAATTTCAAAATTGTTTTCCAAAGATTAGGATATTAAAGCTATTTGGTGCTTTTCATGAAACTCACTGTTCGTTAGTAAGACTAATATATCAGTTCTTTTACAATAGATTTTTACCTTTTCAATAGCATAGATTGTAATTTTTTTGAATTCTATATAAATTTGTAATAACTGTATTCAGTTGTATATATACTAAATACCTCAACCTATAGATATATAAAATCAAACCTAAAGATAATTAAATAAATAAAAAAAATTGCTTTCTCCACATTAATTTTCCAAGAAAAAACACAGACAATTTGAGGTTGTGATAATATTCGTTGAGCAATCGTTTTGACAAGAAAGATTCCATTAATTTAATAAATCAGTCAGCGGAAACGTCTCCACGGGTTACTGACTTGAAAACAAGTTTACGGTGCACTCAAATAATGTTTCAAGTTAGATAAAAGGCCCTTAATTGCTACAATTGAAAGTTCGAGCAAAGGGAAACTTAAAGAAACGCTTGCCTAATAAACGTTCAAATTGACGACTTGTTAAGGCAACCTGAATAAACATTGGGATACAACTGAATTTTTTCGTGTGAAAAATTATTTTTTCTTACATGAATTCTCTTTTAATTTGTAATATAAAATAAAAAAAATTCTCGCTTAAATAACGCCCGGCAAAATGTTTCTAAAAATCTTTATACAGCTTTTTAATTGCTCTGGTGTTAAAGATGTTGCCTTCGCTAAAGCATCAAATATTGTGGTAAGTATCTAATACAATGAACGGCAATGAAATTTTCTTTTACATCATACTTATACATTTGATTTAAGCTTAAATTTTTGAATTAGATCAATATATGTTATATGGTGAATTGTTTTAGGTGAAAAACTTTCAATACATAAATGCATACTAAACATTTATTGATAGTTCATTTACTATAGTATATTGGTGGTTTTAGAAATAATAAATAACTTCATGATAATATAGCAAGAAATAGCGTTTCCAAAATTAGGATTAATTATTCAAATTAATTATTATTTGCTATCTTATTTACTATCCGTCTCTGAATTTTGTACTGCCAGAATTTTTAAATAAAGAATCGTTTTAAATAGATGTAAAAGTTTTAAATGTTTTACTATACATTACACCCCTTAAAGCTTTTACGCCTGTTTCTAATCACCTTGTTTATATCGGAGAAATAGCCTCAGGAGTGCTTTTAAAAAGTGTGAAACATCGACTTTGCCGGCATGACTAATGTAATTTCGGCAACCACAATACACTTATAATACAGTACTATAAATACGTAATACCATTTTGTAGTTCGTATATTTAGCTACCGATATTTTAGTTCATATCGAAAATTGCACTTAACAATCTAAACTTCGTTAAAAATCAGTATTAGAAAACAAAATCTTACTATTAAATAATACTACTAAAATGCAGATGTTTAAGGTTGTCCCAAATTATTCATAGTTTCAGAATATAAATGTATTTGTTGAAAATTCAAAAGTGTAGTTCATTTCTCGTGGTGTATCGCCTGAAATTTTGATGGAACCAGCATTATATAAAATTTCCGATTCACAGTAAGTTGATAAATCTCAGCTCTGTGGTATCCGCGAACCTGTTTTATGTGTTTCACATTTTTACGCTTGTTGTTACATCATAAAATATCCGTATAACATCCCTATTGACATCTTCATGAATTATTAAGAGCATGAAATTTCCCACTTGGCTAACAAAAAAGTGAAATGTCACCTCCTCGCTGTGATCCCGAGAGGGTGATACTAGCGCGGGTATTCTACAGTCTTCCGAGACATTTACGTAAACTAGGCTGTATCCATAAAACGCCGAGTAATTCAGTATCCCTCCGAGGCAAGACTCTTGTGGAACGAAAGTTTGAGGAATTACGAGCGAATGTTATTCATCTATAAAACTTAATGAACTAGAAATAAAATGTACGCCCCCTTTCGTTCTTAACATTATTTTAGCTCAGTACCATAAATATAGGGTAATTATTATTGATTAAATTACTTTTATTTGTTGTAGTCACTGATTCACGGCAATAAAATGTAGTCTCTCACGTCAGGCCTCATTGGTAAACTTTAGTCTCTCAACGAGATAGAGGGCATTAAGGTTCCGGAGTGGATGACCCTCAAGGTGAACAGACTATATAATTTAGGTTGTCGGGAATTAGTTGCAGCAGTGGACATCTTAGACGGAAATAATAGTGAAGCGATTATCTGTATATTGTGTTTAGTTGTGTTTTTAAAATAAACTCTTTGGTAAGGTATTTGTTCATTTCATTTGTAAAATAAACTTTTCCATACGCTATTAAGTCCTCTATCAAAAACTATCATCATCCTAGAATTATCGGATTGCTACGTCATTCTTTTATTTCGGGCTTTGTAAAAAAAAGACAAGCTCTGTAATATTATTCGGCGCAATAAAATTTTGCATTTAAACTTTTCTTTTACACATTACGACTCAAAACTTCGATTTAGGAATGTAAATTAGCTAATTACGTGAATTTAAGCTGTCTGGTACTATTTTGAACGAGTCTTACTAAAACTAGTGGTCGGCACAGGATAGCGAATTTATTCTAACAAAGTAATGGACTTAATTCCTGTCCCGGATATCCGCGTAATTGAGGTATAATTGACGGCGTACGCTCGTTAATTTTTGCTTTATTTATGCACCCCGTTCGACTTAAACGCTTTTTACATTCATCGAACTACCGTGTTTTCGTAAAACGTGAAACACGAAAAAAAATGTTGCATTTTAATGTTCTTAATTCTTTCGTTCATTTTAAAATTAAATCAATTATTTCAATTTTAACAAAAATTCGTGGAGTTGTGTGATACAAAATCATTTTCGTATAATTATATTGGTCAATGTTAGTTAACGAAATTAATTATTTTGTGAAGCATTCGGAATTGTTCCTGGAATAATTACTTACAAAGCAACGTTAAAATATCGGTACGGTTTTACGAGTGGAGTTCTTTACTGCATACAAATACTAAAAAATGAGAAGAAAAAAGGACTTGTAGCCTATTGTTCGCGTACACTATTACCGCGCCTTGATTTTGTATCGGTTGACGCATTGTTTACAAAACGCTAGAGGTGTTCTCAAAACACGCTACTTTGAATACTAATTGAAGATTGGTCAGACGAAAAGACGCGATGTTGTTCATGTCTTATCAATTTTCGATACATTTCCATGGAATATTTGGTACAGTTTATAAGGCAGAGAGAAGTTTAATTGAATGAGTTAAAACTTAATAATACATTTCTCTACATATCATCACCATTTCATTATCATTTCATCTGATTTCAGACTTCCGAAAGGATAAACAGGAAGCGGCTTGCGTCCACTTTTTTTCGATAACCTTAACAAAGCCGTATGTCCAACATGTGTAACCTTATGTATGGACGTTTAATGCTGCGTTTGTCGGTCGTTGGTCTCCACTCCGGACCCTTACGGCCCATATATACTATATGCTTGGTAATTAGTTAATTTTTATTTAATTATTATTATTAATTACAGACTTCTAAATTAACATTAAAATTATTACAAACCACACCACACAATTTTTGTGTCATTTCATAATTATGTCAAAATTTTTACATAATGTTTATTTTTTATATCGTGTTTCTGTAATTGTACCACTGAAAGGATTAATTAAAAAACAGCCATTTTAAATTTATTGATAGATTACTACTCTAATTCAAAATGACCTAAATACAAATTTGTGCTAAAATATAATTAAAACGTACATACAAGAGCTCTTTATAATTAATTAGTAGCATATAAGTGTTACTGTCTTACGTGGTTATAAACTTTTTACTCAAATAAAGAAGTAGGAATGGAAAGCTGTAACGCCTTGTATTTTGCATTTAAATTGTTGTAGCTGTAAAAAGTACCACAATATACCACAATATAAAAAGTGCGAAATCTTCTTTTTCTTCCTGCGGCGATATAACCTTTTATAAGTTTTTGCCACATCCATATTCCATCTCGTTCTTTCCTTTGCCGATCTTTGCCAAAATGTCTTCCTTCTGATGTTCCTGATCTTCCTCTATATATTCCAGCCACCTCCTCCTCGAGCCAAGAAAAACCCTCCGGAGTCATGCGGGGTTCATCTGGAGATAGTTTTTACAGCTTTGGTGTTAGACATGCTTTCCAAATGTCCTGTCTATCTAAGCCTTTGTGACTTGCAGAAACTGACAATCGTTTTGTTTCGAATCAAATTGTTTAGCTCGTAATAAAACCTTACAACGTACAGTGTTAATCCGAAAATCGCCTTCGAGAATTTCCTCTTGAACATTTCTAGATATATTTCGCCTTTGTTTCATCGTCCATGTTTCACATGCAATAAAAAGCGCAATATATCAATTTCATTTAGGTGAGCGATTAGCCTATGTTATCACTTATTAATACATGGATCCGTTTTGTTTATAAACTTATAGAGCAATGATCATTATAAAAACAAGTTCGATATTTCTTGCGATAGAATCATACAGTAGAATACATAGCCAAAAAACACAAAAAAAAATTATGAAATTTTCGTCTTATTTGCACGATTACTTAGGGCATTCGATTGACTTATCATATAGTATTAAAGTGTTTAAACATTTAAATACATGCTAATTTTTTTAGTAATAATTCTTATAGATTATGCCTCACGTTGACACAAGGATTAGTTAGAGCTAGCAAAACTAGTATAATCTAGATTTTGTTGACACGAACAACACGGCACGTTCTAGACATAGAATGTTGTAGTAATTGGGTAAGTCGTTACTTATAACTAATTTTAGAGGAACCAGGTCATGCGCATTGATTTACATTGACTTGCCTGTTGCTAAATTTCACCGAGAGTTAGTTTGTAAATATATACAATAATGTTTGTAAATATGTATTTGCTCTATGAATGTTAAACTCGATTAAATGTTTATTGAATAACCAGATTTAAACTGACATTTACAAGTGTATATGTAAAAATATGCAGAATTGCGGTGTTTAAGTAAAAATGCATAACTCTAGAAAAGTGCACATATGCAGTTATATCTTA
Source organism: Battus philenor (assembly GCF_028537555.1). Lineage (NCBI taxonomy): Eukaryota > Metazoa > Arthropoda > Insecta > Lepidoptera > Papilionidae > Battus > Battus philenor. Next base: position 5,525,019 of record NW_027181678.1, on the reverse strand, counting down.
GATCAAGTGATAATATATATTAACGAAAAGTATAGAAACTGAAAGTAAAAACAGAATGCCTCAATCTTTGAAAAAATATTACAAATCTGTTATATCACTGTCATATATACTTACTAACAAATATAATATTTATGTTATTGATATAATATAGAAGAATATATATGTCATCATCATCATTTCAATTGCAGTCATAAGAACTCCACCGCTGGGCAAATATTCTCCATATTCTTCAGATAGATCCGGTTGGAAGTGTCGTTGTCCACCTTGTAGGTAGACGTTATACGCTGCGCTTAGTGGTCTGTAGTCCACTTCTTAACTAAGGCCAGTATAGCTGGTATGGCCAGGATGGCCGCTGGGAAGATTTATTTTTCGCGTTATATTGCCTGCCCACTACTATTTCAACTTGCCAATCTACTGGCCAATATCTTTTACTATCGTTCGTCTACGGATCTCTTTATTTCATATGTATTATACATGTATATCATAAACGAAAAAGTATCATAAATTAAGGTAATTATTTTAAGATGAAAAATAAACATTTTCCGTTTGTAAAATATTATAACGGTATATTTTATTAAAATAAATTAACATGAAATTTGTTTCTCTGTAAACCGTGTATCCGGGATAATTAAATTATTTTTCAAAAGTGTAATTAGGTACAATTGTTCTCAAGTTATGGAACATTACAATGACCGATGTTAATGAGACAATTATAAATTTCAATTAACTGGTTAGGCGTAATATCTTAAAACGAGACACGGAAGGAGCTCGTCCTGTTATAATTGATGATATCTGTTATCATCGCGTATGACGGTCTGTTAGCGACGTCGGCTAATTGAACCATTGTGACATGAGGAGCTAGCATTGTTACGCTCTTTTATATAACGACCAACTTACATTGAACTGTGGATGTCTGTCCAAACAATATTACATGGCTTCGTTTAAATTGTTTTCGGATCGAGTAAAAGCTCCCGTGATGTGGTGTGGTCGCATAGGCTGTAGTGATTAACGATAGTATTTTTAGTTCTTTTTCGGAATAACATCTTTTCTTTTTTCCCTTATTTACATTAAATTTAAAATTCTTTGGTATGCTATCCAAACAATTTCAAATTTAATTCCCTCTTAATGCTATAACATCAGCAAAATCTAAATCTTCGAGCATAGGTTAATTATATCGTGATTTAAATCATAAAAATAATTTCATACTAATTGCATATGATGTAATTATTATTATTTTAAAGAATAATCACTGATAAACAAATTTCTTTGTTTATTTAAAGTGTCATTACATAACCTTGGATTATTCGTGTATTGATGATCATTTATTTATATTATTTATAAGAAATAAATAAATCCGCAGAAGAACCAAGATAATCGATGTAGTGCGTAGAATTGCTTATATGAAGTGCGACATATATTGCTCGTGCAAACGATGGCCATTATGGTCGAAAGGTTCTCGAGTGACGACCTCAAGCGGCAGACGCAGCGCGAGTGGGTCCCCACTAGGTGGACTGAACATAGTTAAGTTCGCGGGAGATCGCAGGACTGGTCATCGTAGCAAATTTCAGGAAAGGCCTGTGCGATGCTGACTGAAAAGCAGAAGAAGAGGATTGATATTTTTATCCACATACGATAATTTAAGGTGATAACTTGTATAAGTCATGAGATAAATGCCAATTGAACTCCTCTTTCGAACGGCATCCTTCAAAAGCTTTGAAGGTTCTAAACGCGGTCTGATGTAAAATGGGCTTACAACAAACTCAGATGAGTTATTTTTGTGATCATTTTCTCAACTATTTCTAAAACAGTAGTTCGAGTAATTTATTTTTAAACTTTATTAATTCAAAAACCTTTGCAATTTTATAGAATTTCACGTAGGTTTAGTATTATAAACATTTGACAAATTGTGAGATTGTGCGACACATGTGTATATGTAATCAAATCTTATAAATATTTGATAAATAATTTTTTTTATTAATTTTGAATTTTATAAATACCTATTAATAAAGAAAGTCTTAAAATTCATACATTAACATCAATAAAGCTAACCAAAACGTATTATTACTTAAGAGGGTTCATGAACTTAATCATTAATTACGTCGACAATCCAAGACAGCAAAGCATTTAAGAAGAACTTATCATATTTCACTCCGTTATATGTGACTCACTATTTCATACTAAGAGATTGCCTCATTGAAAAATTCTCCGACAAGAACAATCTTCAGTTCTTAATTGGCAAAAAGAGCAAATAAAGTAGAAATCGTTACTTGAGACTATAAAGGCGCTTGTTAGTTTGATTTATCAAACATTCAAGATTTTTGAATAAAATTCCATCTCATGTCAAGTTATAATAAAGGCTTGTTTAAAATACCTTAACTTTTGATTCTTGAGCCACGGCCGGGGCTATGCTCAAGATCTTTCTCAGAGATGACGAACAAAAGTAACTATTAAAGGAGCAATAGGCTGGCTACATAGCGCGCAGTTGGCTACTAGAGGTTTTAGAGTGAAGACCACGGACAGGCAAGCGCAGGGCAGGACATTTGCCCACAAGCTGGACAGACGTCCTTGTTACGATGGAAGATGCTAGATGCTACCCACCTTTAACCGGTCCCATTGGAAATCCGTGGGGGAAGCTTATCCTTCATGCTCCTAATATGATGATAAGCTTCTGGTTTTTCTTACTAGCACAATAAATTTCCTAGTGCTGCTGGTAGTAAATACCTTTGCTTTTTCCATTGGCTATTATCAGATGTACTTCTGGTTATTAGTACTGCCGGTATTCTTGAGAAGATTTAAGATTACCGCTTGATAGTACAGATTTTTTTATGTGAGGTAATATTTTTTTTAAGGCATTTATTATTTTCCTAGATTTACCGGTTCTTAAGCTCTATTATAATTAACATATGCTGTTGGGAATCGAACCTTTAATACAGTACGTAAGTCTTTAAAGACATTAATACTACAGTTTAGCAACGCCAACTTATGAAAGGTGAGTTCACTTTAAATCTATCACGGTCCAAAATGTGTAAATAATAAATTGGTAATAATATTTTAAATAAGAATGTATGTACTGGAACGTATTCGCACGAAAATTCTTTCGGTTAAAAGGTAAGAAAATAAATTTTAAAAATTTGCTCATATTCAGTGTCGTTGAAAGTTTAATACATTTTTGATATAATTATGTAAAAAAGAATTATTTAAGCACATACAGAGGTCACCTATATCATTCACGTAAATAAATTTTTTTTGAAACATTTTAAGGATACCCAAAACACATTCATGACTGAGCGATAATCAACCCTTTTCTACTTTAGTGAAAGCGTTAGATAACATTCTGTTGTTTACCTTAGTAACAATTTGTATTGTCTATGTAGTTTTATCGTTTCTACTCGTATGTTAAATGTTGTTTCTGAAAATACTTTATAGCAACATAAAATTTTATTTTAACGTGACGATAACCCAGCGTTTTAAAATTTGTCGAAATATATTAGCTGGTAATCTAAAGTGCTTTAAATAAACATACACATATTAGTTACATTTATGTTATCAACAATGCATTATTACTCTTTTAACAATTGCGTTGGGTTTTGAATTAGGAATTTTAGTCACAATTTATAATACATATAAGATTAAAATCACCACAGATTATAAAACTCTGACACAGATAATGTAAATAAATAGCATTTACGCACGTATTCTTAGACGACAGACAGACGTTCGAGTAAGTATTTGTGGCTCGGCGACCTTTTACGCCCGTTAGTCATTTTAAGTACTGATACTTTAAAATTGCCGCGCTAGAGATCCAACCAGTTTGAAACTTAGATTGGTAGACCGTTTCGGCTCGCACGTTTAGCAGCGCAGTGAACAGAGAGAGGCAATCTTTTTATTTTAATCACTGTCGGAATGCTTAAGGTGTTTTGAGTGACAGCCCAGGTACATTAGCGAACGTCCTTGCGCTATTTCACTCAATGGAGCATACGCGGAGTCGAAGGACTCTTTATAGTAAATTTAATATAATTAAATATGTACAGTCAAATAGTGTATTTTTATTGTACATTTTATATTTTTAAAGACTTTTTTGTTATTAATATTATCAAAAAATAGATATTGTAGAGTCGGTTTATAATTACAAATTAAAAGCGCTTAAGCTTAAGTGTTGAGACGTATTAAGAGGCAGCTGCTATGTAGTGTTGATTAGAGCTTACATGATTTATGATTAAGTGTTATTAATGTTGATAAAGCGATCTAGATGCTCTTGTTATCCTGTACGTTGGTTTTAATTTGATTTGATCGAATACCCTCGTCAACCTTAAATACATAATATTAACGTAAGTTTATTCAGAATTAGTTGTATGAATATCTTTCTATCTGAATTAGATGCATTCGACGCTGTGATAGTAAACATGATGAATATAATATTTTCTACCGTCTCCTCGAGCTTGTCGTAAACGCTGGTAAAAAAAATACTTACGGACGATGGTCAGCAACAACAAAGTATAATATACAGTAAAGTAAAATAAAAACTTCGCTTTTCTACTTGCATGTCAAGCGTGGTGAAAATTGGCTCATATCCCCGTATGAGTAAAGATAAAATAACCAAGCCTTGTGTCGGCAGCTGCTTTTTTCCTGGCAGGGCTAATGCCATGGTAATCGCGGAGCAGGCGGTGCCATGAATCTCCTGCAGACACTTATTGGAAGACCAATATCTAGCAGGGGAAGTCCTACTATAAAATTTTTGGTGTAGAATAACGTATTATGTGTAAATAAATACCAATGATTATCTTCTTCAATTTACTTTTCAATGTAGTAGTTTAATATTTTAAATTCTACGGTCGGTAGCAAACCCGATACATGCAAATTGAGATCCTTGTAACTTAATATTTTAATTTTTTATTGTCATTTCATTCAATTGTTTCGTTTTTAGTTTGTTGAATTGAAATGTATTCTTTACATAATGATTTTTAGCAAATGTCATCTCCTTGCGTTATGAATGTAAATAATGGAAGATTAAGAATACGATTACCTTTTTAATGAAATGTTTAACTACACAAAATAAAAGACCATATCCGTGATATATAACGTGCCTTGTATTAAGTGTACGTTTATTTAAAAAAAAAAAAAAATTAAGTATGCTATATTCAAAAACAGTGAACCACGAATATTTAGACTCAGACTTTGAACCTCGGTATTTTGGCAAGATGCGTAACAGGATCGCAGGCTACCTTACCTATATTTTAAATGCAATAGACTTTTCAGACAGTGTATCAAGATGTAAAATTTTACTTTAAAAATAACAACAAAAGATTATCCATTCTTTACACATGGCTATATAAGAACATGGCAACATTTTAAATGTTACAGAAAAGTTCCCGCAATTGGGCAGATTATAGCCGAAAATTTAGACCAGGATTCCATTCCAGCCAGTCTTAGTACAAAAGCAATTAATATTCGAGTGACATAATCATTTATGTCTACGACATTAACAAAGTAATTATTAACACCACAGTTCGGCAGAGAAATTGTAAGAAAGACCGCGTGCGGCGAAGTATCCTTCTATATATTTACAGATTCCATTTGCGGCGCTGGGATGCGGTGTGAGACGTACAAAATTTTCTTCGTGCCTCCCTCGAGACTTAAGAAGCCGTTGGATTTTACAGAAGGAAAAATACTCAATGCAAATGTTCAAACCGCCACGTAAGCGTATTTTGTACAGAATTGTATTTCCGTGGTTCTGTTGCAAATAGGATACCGCTTTGTGAGGTCAAGATTTTATGCTCTTCGAATATATTTGAAACAACAATAAAAAAGGTAACAGGAAACGGAAATGATAATCCGGTTTTCTACAATCTCGTAATAAAATATGCTACAAGATTATTATCTGAATTTGTTTACGTAAATAAAAAAAAAACATTTTAAAGATACAAGCATCTATTAAATTATTTCTAAAATGTTTTTTATGGTAAAAATCGTGAATACGTCATTATTTTATAAAGTCACATTACATTACATGTAAATAAAACAAAATAACTCTTCGACGTCGTTAGCTGCATGTTTTTACATTTTAATTATTAATGTACCGATTTACACCCAAATCCATTGTCATGTTTGATGGGTCTGCCCTAATGGCTTGTCAGACACACGACTCTATTGTTTTCTGAATAATGCGAACATGTGTATGTAATTACCTGTCTTTCATAGCACGAAACCTTCTATATTAATGCATAGGGGAAAAAGGTGATGTGAAGTTTTTGTTTTGTTGGTACTATTTCCCTTTGTTACGAAAACATAGAAAACAATTTATAAGTCATTAGATAGCGAATGGCTTACTGATCCAGGAACGAGGCGAGTCTTTGTAGTTTGCCTTGTGTGAATTATTATATGGTTGCTGCTTAGAAACGATGGACAAAACATGGTGATAAAAGCGCCGGATACTATGGCTAATAACTCGAATGAAATTTGATACTGCTGCCTTCATAAAAAATTATGAACTAAGATAACAAACACATATTTGTTTCCGATAAAAAAACTAAACTCGTTTCTAAAGTACACAAAAAGTAAATCATGTTTAAAGTTGACAGTAGCGTGTTTGTAAAACGTTATACAACTTCGAGTCTTCTACAATATGTAGCATGAAACTCTGGGCAGATACATTCTATTTCATGATAGCTCACTGGTAATGAAAATAAATATTTCTTTTATAGTTATTTGCATTGCGATTTAAAGGAATAATTATAATTTTAATAGTAATCTCAAGTATCATATATCTTTGATTTTAATCACTTTTTAAGTATATTATAACTTTTTATTACGTTTATTTTTTTATATAGATAATATAAATATAGTTATAATTTGCAATCGATAATACTCATACGAATGTTCTGCATGTCTATTTTATATATAAATGCTAGTTAGTATGAACAAGTAATCGCTATTAACAGAATGTAAGTGTTTGTATGTAATAAAGGTTTATTTACACATAGACCATGTTTGATATTTTTGAAAGATATTTAAATAATTATTCGCCATGAAAAAATAATTTTAATATTGCTTCAGGAATAGCAGAGATCTGTGTATAAGAATTCTATAAATATCCTAAGATTCCTGATAACTGTTAAAAGTAATTATTAACCAACATCTTATTAGAAACTACTAATCTTTTAAGAAATGTTACTTTATAGCCTTAGTTCAGTTAATCCTTATTTCCCGTCGTTCTAATTACTTTTAAACGACTTATACCATGTAGAATTTAAATGTTTTTAACCATTTCAACCACAAATGGATACGACCAACTTATCTGCATTGCTTTGTATTTTAAACTATTTTAAATATTCACACTATTTGGATAATGCGCGCAGCTGACTGAAAAAGAATTGGGGCTTTGAGATGTAGTGCTAGAGGATAATATTACGCATACCTTGGTCATTAAGTACCAACAAATTCATCTTCGACCGACTCAAGATCAGGCTTTCTACGATATTTTGGTGACGAAACTTAAGTTATTTTGACCACATCGCAGAGATCTAGATTACATCGACGTTTAATAATTTTTATTTTTCTTTGAATAACGTTTCGGATATAAATGCGATGGTATAGAATTCCTTGTAGGAAATAATTTTTACCTTTTACTTCTCTTTAAAATCGCGTCATCGATATATAATTATAATGAAAATATTGAAAAAAAAAATTAATTGTCCACTTGGAAACGATAGCTGTAAACTGCAACAAAGTCAATGTATTCTTTATTTACATTTTACTTAGCAGTTTTAATGTTTGTTTATTTTATGATTGGTTTCAAATGTTCGCATGTGTAAAATTGTCTATATGTATAATAACCAGACAAGTGGGACATTTTATTTGTTCAACATTCATACAATATTGCTGTAGTGGCATGTGTTTGACAACAACTTTTACTTTTCCTCTTCCTAACAGCCAGTAACAAAACGTCACCTTCAATATTGTCCGATATTGCTGTTTGAAAACGGTCGGACGTTATCTATCACGAAATATAGGAGGGACATTGATTTGTGGCACCCCAAATCGAGCACTCAGCGTTTCCTACGAATGTACAAATGTTCAAAGAACTTTTGCCTTTTGTTTTGGCACGAGTACATTCGTAAAGTTAATTTTGCACTCTGCGTTCATGAATCATGTGTCTCGCATTAAAGTATAAAGGCATGAATAAAAGAGATGTGAGCCCCGATGAGTTAGCCTACTAATCACGTATTCTTATGTCAAATGATTTCATTAAAAATTATATGTATTTTTCAATGATTATAACAAGCCTAGATATTTCGTAACGTCAAGGCTTTGGCCTCACAGTCAATTAAATTTTTTTTTTTTTGGTTATAAACTAAAATGACTTTTTAAACTTACCTTAACTTAGTTTTAAGTAGACGATTATTAATGATAGTAGTGATCTCATATAATAAAGCTACTTTTGCTTTAAATTAAAAAAGTGGACAAGTTAGTTTAGCCGATCTCGAGTTTTTTTTTGCTTATTTTTGACAATTCATTTTTATTTATACATAGATTAGGTAAGAACAAACATGTGCAATGGTTTGATATTTTTAGCTTGTTCACAATATAGCTTTATGAAATTTCAAATTCGTGACTAAATCGTACCCGTGCCATATAATATTTGTATTTAGAACGCTCCGAAATACGTTTCTGTACAAACGTTATTTTACATTTTATAAATAGCGTTCAACTTTAATAGATGCGGAAAGGAACTCTTGGTAACCCGTTAACCGCGAATTGAAATATCAAACTTATTTCCAATGCGACTACGAAGGACCTTTGTCGCGTCAATTTATTGACGTTTCCAAAGCTATATTTCAGTTAGTTTTACGTTCACTTGATATTATTTCTCCTTGCCCAAAGCGCAGCTGACGCTAATTTGTTGATGTTCTTAGAACTTCTCCCAGATGTTCTCATTTCACGCAGCGTCATATTTTATTTCAATTCACGTCGCATAAACTTTAGTTATCGGTTAACGACCCTTGTTTATATATTTATAATATCGACAGATCGATTATTTTTTCTCAGATTTATTTAATTTAAATTTATTGAGCCGTTAATTATTATTAATATAAAGAAGCTTTTTGTCAACAAAAAGCTTCTAAATTATAACCAATTGTTTTGTACATAAAAATTAATCCCAGTTTCTCATGATTACACTATACCTGAAGACTTTAACATTTATATTTAGCTCTTTATACAATTTTCTTAATACTCTGCATATAAGAAAAACATAGAAAATTACAGAAAGTGCTATGACTTTTATAACATCAGCTTTTTTAACAATTCACTTTGATAGTCGCGCAGTTTGATAGTTCGCTATGAACTTTGCACTTTTGACAAATTATTAAAGAAAAAAAAATCTCCTATTATTTATTTTATAAGAGTCTGACACGCCGATTACTTCTGGCTGTACAAAATCTGCGGTGGCAGATAGTATAAAATAAATAAACAGTAAATAATTTTTCCAATTTTTTAACCAATTGCAATGTTTTAAAAATAATTTTCATTGTTATATTTGATTTTTAGTAAATTTTAGTGATATATTTGTTTTTTTTTATAAAAAAAAATAATCATACGTTCGTAGTTAAAAAAAACAATGAAAAATTAAAACCAAAATGAAACAAATAGGCTTATAAATATAAACAACTCGTAAGTAGGTTTCATACCTAATTGATTGCCATTAAATATCTTTTGAAACTAAAACCTCCATTGTTTTACTCACAGAACATCGCAGAGGAGTTAAGTCTATTAAGTTCAACATTCTCGAAGTTAACAACTTTCTGAATAGAGTCTCTAGTTAATTTCCCCACTAGAAGATACTATTGATTTACTTTTATTATATGCTGCCACTTCGCTTCAGTTGCCGCTATTTTGGAACAATGACTGTTTTCTTGTTATTTATTATTAACTTAGGACATATCCTAATTGAAAAATTATTGGATGATATTTTTTAAATATCCTCCGTCAATATCATGTCAATTGATGTTTATCAATTACAAAGCATCTAACTTCCAAAAAACATCGTCATGATGACCAATGTTGCGTCGCTTGTTCACAGCGACTTTCCCCGACCACGATCATTACTATTTAGTCGGTCTACCTGGTGGTGGGATTACTCATGACGCGTCTACTGTCTCATGCCTCGCCTCTCTGTCACTTCAGGTGAGCAACTCTTCGAGTTACGTCGGTGTACGTTAAAAAAAATTTTATTTAGAAAATGTAAGTGTCGAAAAACCGACAGGAAATAAATAATGAACAAATCTTACTTTACTAAGGAACCACGTCGGCGACACATAAGTTCTATGAATAAATAAGGCCTCCATGTTTGCTTCAAAGTTTTTGAAATCCATATAACAACTAAGGCAGTGCCGCTGAAACATGTAAGCGGAAGTTGGCTTGATTATGTTAAATAAGTTATGCAAGTTTCTTACATATAAAAGTTAAAAGAAAATCTAAGACAAAATTATCTTAACAAGGAGTAGCTTTAATATACACTTCAGAATTTATTCAATTATTGATTTCTTATTAATTATGAAACCTAGAAAATTTATACACAGTTAAAATTAATAAAATGGTGTTAATTCAATGGTCGAGAGTAATTACTCAACACAAATTTATTTATGATTTTTTATTTCATTTATTTCTTAAATAAATTTCAACTTCGCGAGTGATCTCGGGAAATTATTGCGGTATATTTTTAATAGTTAAATATTAATTAAAGCATTTATAAATAAATTTGGTTATCTAGATATATACAACGGATAGTTTTTTAAATATTTCTATGGGTAAATTTACGTGTCGTCGTTCGTTTTTTTTTTTCATTTGTTAAACAGTCTTGGGCAAATGTATTATAAATTATTTACCGGTGTTATTATTTAAGACTTAAAATGAAGACAAAGTTTTATCTTTTAATAATTAGATCATGAATGATTGGGCAGCGTCTGTGCAGCTTGTACTCTCAGTTTCAACTATCGTGTTTGTATTGTTTGCATGTAATTGATTTTGTTACTCATACTAAACAACTGTTATATTTTATAATAAATGTAAAATGATTACAGCTGCAAGCAGACTTTATTAAATAAATAGTAATATTTTAGCACAACATTTGGTGAAACGACTCCGAAAACTTGCGATCGTTATCTTGACCGGGAACAATATTAAGTGTAAAATATTTACTTGGAGCTGTAATGACTTCACGCTCACTTGGCTGGCGACACTGTTAAAGTTGTCAGCATGAGATAAATGGCCGACAGAATTATGTAGTGTTAAGTTTATCAGCGCCATTTCAAGTGATATTAACGAATGGAATCTTTAATAATTTATTAACTTGGCAACGTATGCGATCGGCATTCGGTGTATGTTAGATTTATAGGTTTATAATTAGCCCCGGAATTTAGATTGAACCGGAACATACATTTATTCATTTGTTATTGTAATTAAATATAAAACGGCGACAGTAAAGGCTGTGATGTTGTCTTTTAGGATCTGTTTACTATCATTAACACGTTCGCGCGCTGTAATGCATGACAAAATTTGGTATTTTGACACACGTTTTTTCCATACTAAGTCCATAGGCGTACTTGCGTAGGTCCGCTTACCAATACCATACCAAATGACAGAACGTCTTCAGGCGTCGCACGTCCTAGGGCGTTCTGGCAGATTTCTTTCTATCATAATAGGAAACAATACCGCCCGTCGACGTACGGTGGATTACTAGATTTCAAACTTGAACGCCTGTCGACGTAGTGTCGCGTTAGTTTTTTATCTTCTATCGCCCAACGACGTACCGCGCGCGAACGTGTTAATTTAAATAAATAAATCGATTTGATTTTTAATAGTCTTGTTACTCATTTTAAATATCAACTATAATTATTTTATGGAGACGATTCCTTGTAGTTAAATTTATATAGAATTTCATTAGTCATTAAAAAAAAAACATTATCAATTACGACACTAGATTCATGGATGCATATTTAATGAAATGATTTTATAAAAAATCTATCATAGTCTGCGGCTATCTCCACCTAGCGATATTTGTTATTGGCAGCCTGAGTCAATATAATGGTGTTCTTCGTTGTGAAAACTTTTATCATGTGGTACGCTTTCTATGGTTTTAAATTTTTGGACCTCAGCTTCTAGAAAATGCTGCAATGGAGTTTGTGAGCTAACATTATCATTTCAGCCATATAAAGTCCACTGTTGAACACAGGCTTCCCCCATAGATTTTCAGTGGGACCTGCAGGAAGCCTCCAGTACCGACAAGGTTCTAGGTTACGAAAGATATTTTTATCGATTATGTACAAGGCAAAATCTAACATATGTAGATCTATCACATCACCGATTCGTACGTTTAGCAAAAGTTAACTAGGATCATCAAATGTTTTTGCATTGTCATTCATTTATTAAAATTATAATTATGAATGTAGAATTTTAATACTGAAATACTTTCCATAATAAGGTAACTCTTTAATTTTAGGTAAAAATGTTTCCAAATATTACGTCTATGGATGTTAAGCATTTGTATCCAAATACAAGTTCTTAGTCTTATGAAAACAATATTTTATTTTCCTTGCATATTGCCAAAAACTATTTACTACTAATGCTTTCTGGAGTGGTAGTAATTTATAGTAATAATAAGTGTCAGCCCACGTCGCTATCCACTCAAGGGGGCTTCTGTCATACCAAGGAGAGTCCACCTAAGCGATCTTGAAGCTTGCTGGTCTTCCAATCCTTTGATACAGTGGTATGTAGTAAGTAGAGCCGATGTTCCTCTGGAGCTCTCAAGCTATCATAAAAGAGTTTTTAAGCCAAGCACCTTCTGCGCCCTACCTCCTCGATACCGTGGAATCTACAAATGACACTTGGGCAGAGGCGTAAGCCAGTAAAAAAATACCTACTATTATGTGAATGTTCGAATAAAAATAAATTAAATTTTAAAATAACATATATTAATAAAAACTAACTTGTATCTACTATTGCTTAACTTAAAAAGAAATATTAGCATAAAAAATACATTGTACCAAACAACACGCGTGTCACGAAAATTTGACCTTTCACAATGAGCCGCGGTGCACCATCCGTTGATAAACGTTGATGGATGACTTTTTGCTGCTACTATTAACCTCCGGCTACCGCTATAATTGACTTCAAATAAGTCAGTGCACTGCAATCCACCCGCAGGTGACGTCATGATTATTAATGGCATTCACTTCCGATAATAAAAAAGATATTATCGTTTTATCACGCACGCTCTTTTAAATTATTTAACAGACTTATTTAACGACTGCTCTGATGCTTATTAAGAGATTCTTATACGAATAGAATTTTAATAGATTAACTTAATTTTAAAATTCAACGAATCAAAGTTTTCCTATGACATCACCTACATCTTCCATTAAATAATACAGTCACTAATTTCTTTATGCATAATATAAATTTTAATATTTTTATTGAACATTGTAAATATTGAACTTTGGAAGCGTTTGAAATGATATAAAAAGCTTTCGATATTTAAAGTGGGCGTAAATTTTAGAGAATGCTATTGGTATTTGAGAGGGAAGAAATACAGAGAGTATAGTACCGTACTTTAATATTAAAGTTAAATAATTACAAAAAGTATTCTCTACTAATGGCCTTCATGCAGTATTTGTATCATTATATTGCAAAAAACATTTTTTTTCTTACTTATGACACAGTTATTCTAACTACAAAAATCAACTGTACCTATAAATGTTATTACAACCTATAAATTTAATTTAAAATAAATTATAAGTAAATATAATTAAATAAAAACTAGTGTTTCTTTTTAGTTTATGCATAATATCTTTTCTTAGATTTATCATCGTCATTGCAGCCGTAGGACGTTCACCGTTGGACTTATGCCTTCTGCGTACACTTACGAAAGGACTGGATAAAAACGACTCGCATCCAGCGTCTTTCTACGACTTTTACAGAACGCGTGTCCGGATATGCGGGTGTCCCAAACTACGCTTGTCGGTCAGTGTTTTTCACTCACGAAGCTTTAGGCACCAGCGGCCATCAGTTTTGCGCGCTATGCAGTCTGCTCACTACCGCTTCAAGCAGCCAACGTTAGTTTCGTTCGTCCCTGTCTCACTTTATTCCTGAATCGATCTCGTAAAGAATTCACAAGCATGACTATCTCCATAGTTAGTTAGTAACCATGAGCTATGAGAAACTATTGGCAACCATTAATTGTAATTACTTGATAGGTATGCACGATTATTTTGAATTGCATTGCTGTAGGCAGATCAAATCACTTACATATTTTACTTACATAATCAGGCGTTTGATCTGCTTAGATTGTAATATTCTGGTTAATAGTACAAATATATACAAGAGACAGACAGATAAAATAGATAGACAACATGATGTTAAATCTGATATCATATCAATTGCTTTATGTTTATGTATTTTACACGCTTGTGATGGATTGAGTTCACGAAAGAGTACATTATAGAACATTTCGGCAACAAATGGTTTGTACAAAATTTTATTTCCTCTTTATGTTAATTTACGTATATTTGTAGCGTCGATCCCCTTGTGCGCGGGCACGTGTGTAGATTTTTATACAACCTATTTATTATAAAGACGTAAAAAGTAAAAGAATAAATAATAATTTGTGAATTCACGAAAGTTACTATCTCAACAATTTTGTCGTTTTGTTTTATTTCAGCTAACATTTAACTTGTCTTTTGTGGATTTTTTTATAAAATATAAACTAAGCTTATTGACGTTTGAGCATTTACGTTGATAAACTCAACACTGTAAACTAAATTTTTATGTTTCATGTAAAGTTGAATAAATCCTCCGAAAGAATTAGTGGATTGTAATTATTATATCCATCCATGGATAATCGAAAAGACGTGCTGCGAGATGAAGAGCCAAGCTCAAATCAAATTCACTTTAAAATCGCCTACAATTTGCACCATATCCCTTTTTATCTTATCTCACACCCATACGCACAAGCGAAGCAAGAACAAATCATAACGGATTGATTATAATGTTACACCTTTCTCAGAGACTGCAAAAGAAAGAAGATTCCTTACTCGGTGATATTCGATGCTGTTTCCCTTTATATTTTTTTTACTTGGTTTAATAAACACACAGTAAAAAATATAAATATAGAAAGTATACAAAAGAAAGTAAACAACACTGTGATTACTTGAGAATTAATTATTATGATTGGGAGTAATTATTCCTAGCTCCTTAGTTCGCGATACTTTTATACTAAAAATATCTATTTGTTTAAGAGTTTTACTGTAAACACGTGCGCCACAGCGAGTAAGTGTTGACCATTATTGTTTCGCTTTGCAGGCAAGTTGAAAGTCTCTCTGTTATCCAGACGGCTATCAGAACAAGGCTCAGCAAAGTTAAGTTTCATTAGTAGTGGATGCTAATATAACATTTACCTAATTTTTGTAGAATATATTTTAAAATGGACCAGTCTAGACTCGTAGCTGTGAAAACAGTGACTGTGGTTATTCGCGTACGATAAATAACGCAGAAACAAAATCAAAATATGATGGCCTCCGGATAGCACAGGAATATTCTAAAACATATCGTACAAAACAATTTTAAAGGACGACGGACAAGTTCATTGAACTCGGAACTCGGTAGCTAGTTAAAATCATAATTTATTTTAAGGTAACCATTGGCAGTCTCAATACTTCATAGTATTAAAATAATACACGAACATTCGCTTTAACGTAATTATTACAAAGAACCAATTATTCTAGCAGAGATATAAATTTCAATAATATCAACGGCGTTATATTTTCTCTCCATTACCGTTTCTCTAAATAACAAGTCGGTGTAATTACATTTATAGCGATTTAATTCTAAGTCTCACTTAATTTCCCGTGGTGATTCTTCTGAGTAATGTAAGGTAGAATTACGTTGTTGTAAGTGGTATATACGCGTTCGCTTGTAGAAAATTATAACATTAGTCACATAGACGTAAGTATAGAGGCAAAAGCATTTAATTTCTTGACGCGATGGCTGAAAATTGATTATTGGGTGTGTATAAATAACGATGCACCGACGGCATTATGGCTATTTTAGAGAGGAACGTTGCTGGAGATTCTTCCATATCTTTTCTTCTTCCTCCATGGCTAAGTCAAAGTAATAGTAATGACAG
Source organism: Battus philenor (assembly GCF_028537555.1). Classification (NCBI taxonomy): domain Eukaryota; kingdom Metazoa; phylum Arthropoda; class Insecta; order Lepidoptera; family Papilionidae; genus Battus; species Battus philenor. The sequence goes on along the minus strand of NW_027181678.1, from coordinate 5,508,842 downwards.
CCAGGTGAAAATCACCCATCAAATCGAGGTTCGGCTCTCTCGGATGTGGTGCCAGACCAAAGGGAGACCCATCTCAGGAGCCCTTGTATCAGGTTACTCTATGAAACATCCGTCTAAACGATGTAACAACTTGATAACCTCCCATTTCGTTAATACAGTAGAACGTAATGAACAGAGCCGAGTTTACCGAGTAATTTCTTGAGTTTAGATGGAGTTTAGATATAAGAGGCTATGCCTATCAGCGCCCTGCCTTCTTGAACCTGCGGGAACTGTAAATGTAAAAGCAAATTGAAGTTAGCATCTCCCATCTCTGTCAAGATGTTAATCTTTTAGTACAGTATTAAATTAATGTCTTTTAGTACAGTAGTAAATTCTCCGCAACTGTTGTGTATTGTAATTATATTTAATCGCCGATTATTGTTAGTGGCACCAGAGTTGCTGGCATCACGTTTTTTAAAAACATTACTTTGACAAAGTTCACAAAGTTCTTGCAAAGAAATCCCTTATATTAATGTAAATGAATAAAAATAAAGTTTCAAAAATGGGGCAGATAATTTTACTTAAACATTTTTTATCGTTTTGGACAAAATAAGGTTTCGCTTTTAAAAATAATGAAAATTAATGTCAGTCAGATGTCCTCAATGACCGTCAATAATTTGACGAATACAGAAACTAATAAAGTTTTAATTTATTTGATTTATATTATATCTCACGTTACGCGCTTGAAGCATTCTTGAATGAGTTAATAATAAAAATATGGTGAAGTGATATCGCGAACAGAAGTATTCTTCACAGGCCGTATCTGTTGATAATAGTTACTCGAATGAACACAGCGCACAAGTACCCTCCCTCAAGTTCCCTGTTGTCGAGTCCGCCAACGGACGCGGCTTCGACTTTCCTATATCCCGGATCGTATCTTAATTAGTTGCAGAACTTTCTATTATTAGATCACTACCATTTGTTAAAAATATATTTTTGTGAAAAATGGTCCATTTGTCAATAGTGGCATCGTGTTTTAAATTATTTGTTACGGAAATAAAAGCCTATAACAATGTTTATTTCATAATTTATCAGATTAATTTTCAATCGATTTGCAATCGTTTTTTTAAAAAATAAAACGCTGTATAAAACAATATACCGCGTATTGTTTTACAGGGTTTTACATAATTTTAATATCATGTTATGTTTGTAAATACTGAAATTTACTTCATGCATGACAAATAAGTACTTACCTTTTCTTCACAGTAGAGCATCACGAAATGCTTATTGTTATATTTCTGCTCGCCTGTTCATTTTTGCGAGTAAATAGCTTATCATTTTGTTTGTTATAGCTATTTTAGTCGCTCAGCAAGCCATAGAAAGAACTTTGATCGGAATTTCTTAACGAGATAAAAACTGTAGACTAACAAAAGTATCGAGCATAGCCTAATAGACAGGCATGTTGTCAAGTTTAAGTCGAAGTTAGCACACAACTAACGAATGGCCGCTGGTGTCTTAAAGTTCTGGAGTGGAGTCAATGAACCGGCAAGTCCAGCGTAGGTTCGTGGACATCCACGAGCAAAGTGAACAAACAGATCATCATACTGTGATCGTCGGAAGACTCTGAATGCAGGCCGCTTTCAAGTGGTTGTGTCGATATCGTAAAGTGAAGCTATATGCAGTAGTGAACGTCCTATGGTTCAAATAAAATACGATCATTTTTATTAATGCTTATTTTTATTGTTTTGAGTTTTGAGCGTTTTTTTACAGTAAATTATTTAGAATGTCTGTATCTAGTCTGTACGTAGTCGAAATGCAACGAGTTTAAGATTTTCATTTACTTTTTTGACATTGATTTAGCCTAAGAAACCCAATTGTTCCTATTTTGTTGGATTGGCGTCTATATATAATAAGATCGATTGCTACTTTCATAGTTTTCTACAGTTAAATCTCACATATCTTCTTGAGTACTCTTTGAAAACCATAGTCATTTTTTTCAAATATTACTAACGCTGTCTTATTTCATTCTTATTACATATTTTGTCGAACATGGAATAGTTTTTTTAAACAACATTACCAGTGATAACTCCAAATATATAAAGAAATGAAAAATATTAATAATTCAAGCTCTTATACGTGCTACATAAAATCCGTTTTATTTTAATTTAAAGTTGTAAATTTTTAAAAGGTATTTTTGGCCTGTAGTAATGAAAATGAACAGGAATTACCGTGAAAAGGTTCTAATAGGAATTCATTTTACTTGTTTTCGGTAAATAAACTATTTAAATGTTTGTATATAATGTATACAATGTCTTCGTTAAATAAAGTTGCGAAATATTTTCTAAAGTCCTCTCAATTATTTTTTATACAATACCATATAAATTATAATTTAATTACTCGCCCTTCTGTTTTTCCTGTTCGTTTTATGAAGATTTCTTTATTTGATATCGTAGCGACTACAACAAAGAAAGAGATCAAAGTCAGAGTGATTAAATGTCGTTGAAAAAGATGTAGCATTGCGAAGTAAGCATATTAAATTCTGACTTATTGTAATCGGAAGATATTTCATGAAACGTAAATAGTTACCTTTTAGGATTATGAAATGCGTGACTTCGAACACCAAAACGATCGTCGATTTTTTACAGATAGTCATTGTTGTTACGAGTTTTTAGATCGCTTAAAAGGATGCTCCTTGGAGTGACCTCAAGCATGAGTCTCCGAGACCTTGGTTTTTGCTGTCATTCAGAACTCGTTTAGCATTAGAAAACATTAGTAGAAAATAGTTTTTGCTTACTTATTAGTAAGTAAAAGAATACATATTTTTCATAAGACAAACTTTGGTTTAAATACAAATGCTTAATATCCATACGGGGAGAATAAGTTGCGGATGAAAGTCTAGCGACGCTTCGATCTACGACGATTGTCTTCCTCTGTAGTTTACGAGCCGACCCCGCATCCCGTATTCCAGACAATTCCTAAATAATAAATTTGCTTGGCCCATGAAATTGGTCTGTTCATAAACGTGATGCGGCTAAAAGTGTACGGTTACACTTTGAAACGAACACTGCCACACTTTTGGAGAGATTAATTTCACTTCTTCATTTCCGAAACCAGCATCCGACGTAAACTTTGCTCTTTAAACAACAATATCGATGTCGGGGAAAAAACCTTTACAAAATAATTAAACTTTTTATTGAACCAACATTGTGAAAACGCCATCTATCGGGAGAAGGCATTACCGACCGATTCATTAGTCACTACTATAAATTTCAGTAAACAAATTTATACTAGCTAGCAACAGGGTTCCAAAGTATCCCGTTTTGGCAGTGTTTATCTTATCAAAGTTCTGCTCCGCTAATCTTTGTTTTTTCAAATAATTTTGTGATTTCAAATGTTTTATCCTTATTTGTTTAGGTACTTTTTATCAGTCTCTTAAGTTTTTATGAAGTTTTTTGTATTTTTAAGATATGTGTTTTTCTATTTATTTAATTTTTTATAGTTATAATCAGACTCTCCAACGATCGTGACATGTTTAAAATTAAAAGGTTTCTCTCTGTTCTCTCTCTATCTATAAAAACATTCTGAATAAATGTGTCTGCAGACAGTACTATTTATTTCAAAAAATAAAATCCTGTAAAAATTAAAGAACACAAATATAACTAACTAAGCACTAAAAACTTTCCAAATGCAACAGAAAGTTTTTTTTCTTTGGTACCTCTTTGAAAACGAAAAAGGTTTCAGCGTTGAAGTGATATAATTATATAAATGTTTATATATAGATAAAAAAGAGCTAATCTTTTAATATATATTATTATACCAATAACAATACCTGTAAATATTTATATCACTAATGTAACTGTTCCCTTGTAATTGAAAGAGAAATTTCTCTATCAGAAAAAAAACGATTTTGGGACCAGTTTTTAAGTGGCGTCATAATCATTATATAATGATGATTTCAGCCAAAGTTCATCAGCTGCTGAATAAAGGTCTTCCACAAAGATTTCCTACTTAAAGGGGGCAGGAATTGGCCTGCATCCAGCGTCTCGTGCCACCTTGTAGCTGGACATCCTACGTTGAGCTTGTCGGTTCGTACCTGGTCTCCATTCCAGAACCTTACGACCCCAGCAGCCATCTGTCCTGCGTGCTCTATGGCCGTCCCAATGCTACTTCAGCATGCCAATTCATTAAAAGGTCACTTTAAAAATTAGGACATTTTAATGAATGAATAAAAAGCTATCTTGAAAATTTATTTCGTAATAACCTAACGAAAATCGTCCATTATCAGTATTTAATTATTTTAATGCTTTCACTCTAAGACTAAATACAAGCTATACTTCGGTTAAAGCAATAAATAATCTTAATCAAACTGTTGTAAAAAATGCATTTTGTTTAGTAATAAAACGCTTTGTACTACATTTAATGGATGTATCCTTATAGCTAAATAAAGATATTGTCATGCAGCGGTTAATGATGTCATGAAATTACTATGCATTTGTTGCGCCATCAGTGAACATAAAAACCGATAAAATCAGACATATGGGCCGTTCGTAAGTACAGCAGTGCTATAAAATTATTAATCTCGATTGAAGATAACATGGGGCACGTGCGTACAATTCCCTCTAACGGATGCAACGCGTCCAGTTAAAATGCTATTACTTACAATTAGAAACGTTTCTAACACTGTGAAAATCGATTTTTAACTCAAAACATACCAGGACTAAACGCCTCGATCGGCCTCGTACCAGTAAATTCTATTCTCTAGTTATTTCATTGCGTTTAAGGGATGACGATATTTGTAAAATAATTTAAGTATAATTTTCATTTTTAAATGTGGGTCCCTTATTTATTTATGTTAAAAAAAATTATTCATGGTTGTTCAACTCAGCCACGCTCCTTGACCAATAACATCAGAAAAAAAGAGAAAACCGCGTTCACATTAACCAGTTCAAAGAAGAAGAAGAAGTTAAAAAGTGGAGAAGCATATTTTGTTTATTGTAATAACTGTAATTCTATTATTGATATTGATTAACTGGTTAAGGATTGAAATCGAATGTAAAACAAAACAAAAAAAAATTTTAATGCCGATTTCTCTAGAACAATAATATCCTAAATTTGATTTTGAAAACATTTCAACTCTTAATTAATATCTGGGTTTCTTTGGCTTGGTTTGTGGCATTTACCACCCGAAAAGCTCCTTATATTGACATCAATGAGAGATGTTATCAATCCACCCAACATTGATTGAATTTGAATTTGGAATATTTTCTTGGCGTGTACAGCCGAAAAGTTTTTACTATACGTGTAATTGAGTAAACTCATTTTAATTGTAATGATATATTTCGTCTGAGTCTTTAGTTATTAATAAAATATGCGCCTATATATTAGTTAGACAATAGCGGTTGATATACGTATTGCTTTAAAAACATATTTTATTGACACTAGCATCACAATGTTTATCGGTACATTATTGTGCGTAGTATTTAATTGTATTCTTGCTTCACAATTCAATATATAAACCAAGTGGCACTGAAATAAACTCTGTCATTATATTTGCTGACCGCCATTCGATCGGACCGTATTATAATTTAAAAGCAGCGACTTGAACGTCGGGACTTAGACCGTCTTTTGTTAAAATTCGAGCCTCTTCAAATACAAAAAACATTTGGAACAGGGTCGCAGAGAATTGAAATGGCTTTTTAGGAGTGCTTGATGACAGTAGGACTCTCTTTTGTCTTTATGACTGTGCGCTCTTGATTATCATTTATGTCGTTCATTCGTCGAGGAATTCTAATTTAGTGTCATCTTTGTTATAAAATATAATTTAAATTTTAAATAACATTTAGCTACAAGATATGAATCAAAATTTAATATACTAGACGTTGGTGTTTTTTAAACAGTTTTTTAAATGTTTAATTGCTTTAGGAATAATAGTAAATAGTTTGCCCCGCCAAGTGGACCAACGACATATTCAAGGTCGCGTGTAGATCGGTGGATGTGGACAGCACAAAACCTGTCATTGTGGTAATCTTTGGGGAGGTCAAGGCCTTGCCGTGAACTTCTGTTGCTTAACATGGTAGTGGTGATGATTGCACCAAAAAGTTGGTCGACTAATTTTTCCAGTTAAAAATTTTACCTTAGATTTTTTTTTAATTATAGAGAAAAATAATCATAACTATCTATAGATTTTAAAATGTGTCGCTCATGTAATAAATGCAAAGATGCCTCACAAAGTTTTCCATTTAAAAACTAATTCCTGTCACAACCCATCACAATGCTGTTATTACAAAAGTTTTGCAAGTTTTATGTTTTTTCTGCCTTTTCTGTTAGCCTATTCATAACATGTTTATTCAACAGAATAACCACATGGAAAATTTTATTTTGAATGCATACGAGTTTTGTATCAAAAAAATATGTCATGGAAATATAAATATCGCATATTTTTTAAATTTTCTGCCTTCGCACCACTGATAGCGGGAATTTTTAAATGAAACATTGATATTAATAATTTTTAAGTTATTTACGTAGATTACAATAGAGGGAAGCATTTAACATTTAACATTATTTAATATATCTACAGAGATTTGTACGTACATTAAGTGAAAAGCCGGAGTTCAATCACAGATCTGCCTAGGGCGTATTGAATCAGGCTCGGCAGTTTGGGAAATGATTTCTTTACCTAACTCGACTGACGGGAGCTATGCAATCTACCAAAAATAATCTTGTCTAATTCTTTTACGTTTCTCTTTGTATGATATTTTTTGTGACACTTTTATACCGATGGTTATAGTATTTATTTGTTCTTTGTTGAGTACTTTAGATGAATACAATCTTCTTATTGTTACACGCATAATTATATACACAAAATTTACTTATTTATGTACGGCTGTAATAAAACAGGTAAGTTGTGAAAAATACATAGATAAATAAAATAGGTAAGTAGTAAGTTCTGTCAAAAGTCATAATATTAATGAGCAGTGATAGTTTACTGTTAAAGGACTGAGATTTGTGATCTTAGGTCACAGGTTCGATTTCCGAGATACATTTTTCACTGCTCACATATAAATTTCTTATTCACAAAAAAGTTTCTATAGAATGGGCAGCAGCGTCCTCTGCATACCATAATATTACTCTACGATCGCCAACCTACCTGCCAAAGATAATAACAGCTTAGCATTCCGACAAAAGGGCATCCGACAAAGCCTTGACATGGTTGGTTGCAATTACCTGACTAATACCACTACTACCACTTCAGAAAGCCTTAGGAGAAGAAGTGGTATAAAAAACTCCGGCAATGCTTCTATCTAGTACGATCGCACTATGTCGTAGTGATCGCTTTAGTTGTGTAGCTTGGTATATTTGTTTCTCAGGAAACAGTTACTTCTATCAAATATACTTGTGATCGCCTTAAGCCCAAGGATCGTTTTTTGTTTAAATTTTATAAAATTTAAATAAATAAACCGGAATATTGATTTTATTTACTACTACTATATAATAAATATTAGCCACATCGCAAATGTACCCGCCTAGACCAACACAATTAAAGTTGTGTTACATTATTAATCTCTGTTAAATATTAGGCATTCAAAATTAGAAGGAAAAATCTTGGACATAATATTCCCAAACAATCTTTTTAAATTAAGAAAACAGCAAACGCATAGTAACAATGGCTTAAACAGAGTGGTTTCCAGAAGTATTTTTCTGATTCAATGAGATAAGCAAAGCAATCTCCCGGTCACGAACGAGTGTGGAATAACATAACAGAGGATTTTGTTTTGATGTTGATTTTGTATAACATTTGAGGTAATTTGTAAATGAAATTCATATATGAAAGTGTATACAATAAGTTCTAAACGAAGTTTAAAAGGTAACACTTAAAAAGATTAGTGATTTGATGTAGTTGCAAGCGTGATTTGGGAACTAAAGTTAACTCTAAATACATAATTAAATAGATAAAATATTCTGTGCTGTAAAATAGATATTATAGAAGATTCTGTTAGCCTTTTGAGAGAAGACTGCCCTCTCCTCCCCCCACAGGTGATTTAAAATTATAAGACCTAATGGTAATTTGTATAGGACAGTGCTGCTGATTTCGATAACATGTTTATGCTACTCGAGAGCTAAAAATAAAATATAAAGATTTCCAATTGCTTCTATTCTCTTCCAATTTACTCTTCTACTCAAATCTCTTGTAAAGTTTGCTTCTTTAAATCCTCTAAGAGCCTTTTTAATTTAATCGAACTATTCCTATAAATATATTGTTTATTTTAATAATCTATAATAATTTCTTAAACATACATGGATAATGTTGATTGCTAACTTTATAACAACAAACAACTATTGACACTTTTTCGCACTTACTAGTCCATCTATTAAACAACTGCTTGCCCATGCTAGCACTACATAGCTACTAGCCCATAAAGATGTTCCACATTCTACTTCCTGTTTGTATGCCCAAGTAGTACTTCGTCCACTTATCGCTTTTGTGACAAATGTACCGATTCACACCTTAAGTTAACCTGGGAGCATTCACAGTAATTTTCTTATTTGTTCCGGAAGCTTTGAATTAATGGCAATGTTTGGTGTGAATGAATGCCATGTTTAGCATGCGTCTTCCGGTTTGAGTTTTTGAGATACGTAAATGGCACACTTAGGTGTCGAATAAGAGTGGACCTGCCACATCGCAAGAAACTAAGATTCCTGGTTCAAAAACATACTAAATACGAGACCATTAGACCTTTGAGACACCCGGGAAGGCGACAAATGCACTGGATGGTAAGCTTTAAAAAATGAAATCCCAATGCCCAAAGCAAGGAAAAATCAAAGTCAAAAAAGCTTTATTATAGTACCTTTATTTTTAAGCGTAAGCCTAAAATTTAGTTCACGTTAGTCTAGACCATGGATGCACAGACCGCGTCCTGCCGGTTGAATACCGGTGGCCCACCAACAGCAAAAATAATACCCTCGTACATTCGAAAAATATTGAATTCTATTCCAGAATAAATCCAAAAAATTTTAATTACCTATACTTCTGGCGGCCGGCCCGCCATCAGTTCATGATTTGCTCGAGTGGCCACTAGTCTTAATAAGTTTGTGCAACCATAGTCTAGAATAAACAGAAACTCATTGGGGTTTGAATTTTTTTTTTGTAGTTTGCGTAAAGAAATTTTATTTCGTTCAAAATTAGAACAATTCATTTCGTAACATTTTTACGGTTAACACATTTTTAAATAAAGTAATAAGCCTTTTGGCAGAGCGTGTGCTTAATAAATTTCTGCAATTTACGAAAAGAGGAAGAATCAAGAGGCGTACAATAAATTATAGTCAAAGAAAACAAAAAATAAAAGTAAGTAAACGCTGTATATTTTTTAGTTATAATTTATTGAGAGACTTAAATAATGAAATATTTATCTAGTCTATGATCGGGATAAAAACCATACAGATATTAACGTCTATATTTTAAAGCATTTAAAAAAGGCTTGCTTAGTTACATTTTAAGGCTATCGATACAAATCTTAATGAACTTGTAAATGGAAAATTGTTAAGTAAAAAACATACAAAGTGATGGCTGTTCCGTACGAACTCAATATAATCTTTATCTTCAACAAGTTAAGTTATATGCAGCCTTTTTTATGCTGCTATGCGTTGTCGTGACGGCATGAGAAATGCAAAATCCATTACAAAGCAATGCTAGCCTGTATAATTTTTAATCAAAACCTTACGTTATTAAATATCCGTACGTTGTAGTGACTGAAAAATGTGATTTGCCGATTGCGTTTACTTTCATCAAGTTTGAGATGGCAGAGTATTAAATGTGTTCAGCTTATACCTTATTACAATAATTAAGATCGATAATGTTCTAGGGTGAAAGTGCACCGTAATTTCATATGTTTCACCAAGGAGGTAACCAAGCTATTTTAGGCGACCATGGATTTGTTTAGCACAAAGGCACGTAAGTGAAAATCTTAGCAGGAGCTATCACTGGATACGCATTTAGTACTTCGATTCGAGAATACCCCAGAGAACTGAAACACGGCATGATCTATTAGTATTAGACAAATTTTGTACACGTAAGACTTGCCTTTGATCGAGTTGTAAATGTTCTCTTAAAATAAAATTATAGATAAAAGTTCCGATTGCCAAATAACTTATTTATGCTAAGGGTTATTTCACTATAAATGGCTTCATAGAAGATAGCAGTTTTGAAAACAATATATTCACCTCGCGATAATCAGATCACAATGTTGAAAGCACAATATTAATAAATATTTAATCTTACATAATTTTTAAAAAATAAATAGACATGTAGTCCTGCTATATTTCTTTCGCCTGCTCTTCTTAGTTCTGAGCCACTGATTATTCGAACAGGTAGTAGACTCGACATAAGTCGTAGAGTGGTAAGACAGTAAGAGACTCGACATAAGTAGTAGAGTGGTAAGACAATAAGAAACTCGACATAAGTCGTAGAGTCGTAAGACAATAAGAGACTCGACATGAGTCGTATAGTGGTAAGACAATAAGAGACTCGACATAAGTCGTAGAGTGGTAAGACAATAAGAGACTCGACATAAGTCGTAGAGTGGCAAGACAATAAGAGATTCGACATAAATCGTAACGCAATAAGAGACATAAACCATTTTATTATGTAGATATATATCTATTTTTGGCCAAAAATATTTATTTTTTATTTTTAATTAACAATAAATACATATAAAATAGTAAAATTATTTACTGAAGTATGATATTTCGCCGAGTACTATACGCCATTATTAAAAGCTCTTCGGCAACAAATAAGACTAGTCATTTAGTAATCTAATTCTGTTATAAACAGCGATAGAAATCCTTCAAATGAACGTGAAATAACAACCAATAGAGTTATGTAGACAGGCACTTATGCTTATGCTATAATAACAAACGAAACTATTACAACGTCAGCCACCGGTAGCTTACACTGTTGCAAAATGTTTACTTAACCGAGATTAGAACAAGGAAATTTAATTAGAAATGAGCGTGCGTCGACATGTTATAGCTTTCTATCAAGATGATTATCTTACTGAAGACAATTTTGATATGAAAACTCATTTACAGACATTCAGATATTAGTCATATTGTACATATATATCATAAAAAAGTACCCTTTAATATATATTTATGGACTCAAAATTTTGAGACAGCTTGCTAAGATTAAATCGAAAACAGCGAACCGCCGCTAAATTCAGAAAATGATAGTTCAGACAAAAATAAAACAAAAAGCAAGTTTAACGAGGTAAATCGTATCGAAAGTGGAGATGAACGATATATTGTTAGCAAGAGTTGTTTTAACCAAATTAGATATTGTCTATATTTGTTGATTTATTAACTACCTTGCAATATAAACTCGTAAAAGCTTACATTCGTAGTTCGTTCGTTTATATTATAAACAAAAGAAGACCGTTTGGCTGTATTGTATATTTATAAAAAATTGTTACATGATTAAAGAATTGACTTCAAATCTGCTATGTTTATAGCTGTGACATCATTTGGCCTTCACTAAAATTAACACATGCCAATGACTTCCATATAAGTGAAGGATTTATGATCAAAGTATAATAGCAATGGTTTAATAGATATTTATGATGCTATTGAACCGCAGAAAAGCTATAAGGAATGTAAAGGAAACAAAGTTATATTCCGCACCGATACGGCCGGGACTCCGGCGTCTGAGCAAATATTTGCGACGGTAGCGCGCGCTTGTTAAAACTACTTGAAGCGATAACGTACAAGTCGAAATTGCGTTAGCCTTTTCATACCAAAGCTATGTTAAATTCGCTATTATCGCGATAAATTCTATTTCTTTAGTAAATGAATAAGGTATTAAGGATTGACTATGCAAAGAGTCAGTAAAATTATTAAAATTGAACTAACGTTAATTTTTTCTGCTGTACTCGCCTAATGAGAAGTGGTAACCCAGCAGTAGAGGACTGAGACTTGAAATCGAAGCCGCGGGTTTGATTCCCGGGATACAGTCTTACATATAATTCACAATTTGTGAATTAATTATATACGATTGCCACTGCCAATAAATAAGTTTCATGAGGATAGGATGCAGCGTCCCCTACGTACTATAATACCACACTACGAAACGAGGTGGCTATGGTAAATCCCCCTAAGTTATCTTTGGGTGCGGTATTTGCCTTACAGTGGGCGTCTATGGGCTTTCACGACGATAAAACTTTATTTAATTTCTTCTTTTTTATTTCATTTTGTTGCATTAAATTCTGTGATATTTACTATTGTAAATTGTGTAATATTGTAAAATTGACTGGAATTTAATAAGAAAACTTAAAAATAAATAAAAACTATGTAGTTATTCGATCGTGGCAATAAGTACAAATTGTATAAAGAAAAAAGTAATGTGAATTAAACAATAATCAGAAATGTAAACATACGTCGATACAAAACAATGCATTAGAGTTCAATAAACATTTAATAGCCGAAAAATGTTTTAGTGTCCCTCCAAATGGTTTTCATAACCTATTAACCGCAATAAGTATCGGCGTGCGTGCTCGAATAGTACCAATAAATTTTAAAACACGATTATCTATTGTCTCGTAAATGATTTTAATTGCGATTCCATTCAATATATTAAAAACTAATTCACTGTTAATTCATATTTATTCTCCAATAATCGTATAGTTTATAAAAACTGTATCCGTATTGCATATCCATTACTGAAATTTATGTGTTATGTTACTAATTCATGCAATAATAATTTTAAATGGCTAGTTTTATTGCTATAAGAAGCATTTTCTTTTAGAAATATATTATGTGTTACCTTATATCTGGATAACTCTAATAATGTGTATTGTATCTACAAATTACATTACAATTATACATTTATATTAATATATAAAAAGAGAAAGAGAAAGAGGGTAACGAGCAGAGTTTAAATGAATTTACAAAAATGTTATGATAGGGTGTCTGGTCACAGATTTTAGTATATAACTACAATTATTTCAAAAAGTTATTTACGGTGTGGTAAGAAGATGATGCCGTTGGAATCACCGATCGTGCGGATTTAGTTATGATGTTGCTGTGGTCGAGAGAGCATTGCGCGTTCGCAAATTGTTTAAGATCTGAAAGAGGCATTGCTGTTGTTACTGGTCTCTAAGAATCTTTGACACTCGACTGCAACATAAAAACCATTGCTTTGAAACATGTTAACTGCTTAGATTGCTTTATCCACGAACGGATAATAATTAATAATTGTTTTTTTTTAAGTGATCGTGGCCTGGCGATGAATGTCAATAGTGAGAATTATAGACACGTGATTATGGATTTATTTTTGCCAAACCTACAACCTCATCCATCGAAATCATCACAAACGTAGTTCCAACAGAATGGTGCGACTGCACACACGACCAGAGCTTCGATGAACTTTATTTGGAAAGCTTTCACCAAAAAATTGAGTAGTCACTTTGGGGAAGGGGATCGCGTGACCACCGAGGTCACCCGTCTTAATCGGTCTCCTATGGTTTTATATGGGGCTTCCTTAAAGAGAGAGTTTCCAGTAGCAATTTCCGAATTTCCGCAAATATAAAAGAAAATGTTCGTTAAGGAATCGGTTCTTTTGAAAATCTAGTTATGCAGAGTGCAGCGTAGAACACAAGGCTCCGTTTTAAACAGCCTGCAAACTGACAGAAGACACTTCGACATAATATTTAAAAAATTTAATCAGCATTTCTATTTATCGTTCAATGCTTTTGTTAAAACTTTGTCACAAAATTTTTAACATTATACCCTGATCAGGTGAACTCGTGAAAATTTCTATACAGGTGTATAGAAATTTTCAGTGGTAATAATTAAGATTGATAATCCAGATTATTTACCACCCACTTACTACTAGTCATCAGTAACTATAGCATGAACTGAACTGGTTTTTCTAAAATCGAACTTATTGTGCCTATTATTAAGCTGTATTTTGATAGCGAAAATCATACTTAGACGTAATATAGTATTAACTTGAACGAGCGGTAGAGCTTATTTTTATAAATCGCCCATTTCTTTTTGATAATAAATTCTTGTACTTTAGAGCAAGGGTAATTAATGACTGTTTCATGGTCGTAGATCATGGGTTCAATCTAGGACACGTGCATGTTATGTGTAAATTATAATTACATCGCCGGCTAGTGAAAGTTCAAAGGAAAGCGTCCAAGTAAACCGTCAATAGATAGAAATTAAATCTTTAAAAAAATATCAACCGTAATTTTCTATTTGAATGACGTTGCATTTTACAGATATCCAGGTTCCTGAAATTAGTTTACAAGAAAATTACTTATCTATATGCAAGGTTCAGGCTGCTTACAACCTGTACTGTAGGAGATCTATGTACAGAAATAGACATCCATTGGCTGAAATGATAAACATGATGATGATTCAATGTTATATTGATATGTATAAAAAAAGTGAGCTTGATCGAGAAGAATTCAAAGTACGTAAGTAAGGTGAATTATTCTATCAATAGAAAAACTATTTAATTGTTATTTTAATGGTGTAATAAAATCGCTAGAACCAGTGCAATGTCACGACCGCGGCGTGCGGAATGGGCTTTAGTGAATTCGTTACAGAATTTCCAACCGCATAGAGTTCATTCCAAACATTATTATGGACTGAAAACTATTCCAGAAGTTAATTTGATACCAGTTAAAGTAGTAAACGTATTTACATTCGCTGGTCCGAGCCATTATTGCTACGAAAGTACAGCGCGTATTGCTTTTACAAATTTTTAATTAAAAAGTTACTCTTTTGTTAGATTCTCTTTATTTTAAAATCTTACTTTAAATATTTATTTAATTATTTATACTCTTTTGTAACAAAGTATATAAAAAAGAAAACATCTGAAATAGACGAAAGCGATGAAATTGAAAAGTATAAAGAGCGGTCTTATCACATTTGGTGATTTCTTTCAGGCAATCATTGGATGGAATTGACTTAATGAAAATAAAAAAAAAATCAATGAATTAGCCTAAAGAACTCCTTGGTGTCATATGTTGGTTATATAGCTGGATTATTAACATTATGATGTACGATATAGCGTCTTCACATCACAAAATAAAGCGGGCATGGCATTCACTTAGTTAAAAATAATACGACTTGTTCGTCGCCGAGCATTTTGATAAACAAAAACCTGCGACACTGCGTTTCAACCCGCCCCTTTGGGAAACAAGAGCTCTTTTTTACCATATTATTTCACTGGCTGCAGTGCTTTTATATAAATACAGAGACGGTTTTTTGACAGAAAAAGACGCATCGGTATACCAGCGATTTGGCTGTAAACAATAATCCCAACTATGTACAATTCTTTTGTGTTACAGTTAAAAAATAATTTTAATTTAAAGAATAAATGCGTTTTGTCTATATACGGTCATCTCAGCTATAAATTTTCGTTTACTTTATCGGCAATAGGGATAAAAGATTTTATTAAACTATTTATGTTATAGCCACTCCCTGAGGTAAATCAATTCGTAGTATACTATGGCAATAACAATCTTCTTTAATTATTAAAACCTCCTTCAAAATAACTGATACGATTTTAGAAGCACGTTATCAGAAAACGATTTAGGAAAGTAAATGTATATAAAACGAAAAAATAACGACGTTATCCCCTGCCGTGAACGTTTGAACTACTATTTACATAAACTAAGCAAAAGCCGGGCTCTGATGCGGGTCTTAGTCCGGGCAGCGTTAGCAAACAGAAGTTTGGCCTAAACACACTCTACTTTTTTGTATAAGAAATATAAAAAAACGGCGTATTTGTTTACACCGGGGAAAAAATCGGATAAAAGTTTTTTTTTTTTAAATTCTGTTTACAATGTCTTATATTTGATTAATTTTCCGTAAAAGTATGAATGTTTATTATACAGCAGAAGAAATTATCATAAATCTCTTCATTTTATAAAGTAAATTGTTGACGTTACGCAATTCGTAGTATCTATCTATGCGTTTAAATGCGGATGTATGTGTGTTTAGGCGTGACAGCGTTATAAAATCTTGTAATTTTTGAAAACTTATATATGTGGGATAGACACGTTTTTTTCAAACAAATGATTATTAAAAACATTTATTCTAGATGGATGAGAGAGATACTTTGGTAACAACTCCCTTATCTCTCTAATATATATAATATAACATCGATCGCAAAAAGAACGCTGTTACGCTCTCAACTCTAGAGGAAAAAGAACCTCTGAAACTTATATCGGAAATGTGTTGTATTTATGCCAAAATTACATTACTGATATGGACAAAGCGGATTGTTGTGAAAATATTTTTGAAGCTATTTCTCCGACTTGTACCTACATATGCTTACATGAATTTATAAATGTAATACAAATCTATGTAAATATCACTCATTTGTGTAAATAGGGGAGACCTATGTCTAGTGGACGCCCTACGGCTGAGATGATAAAGGTGATGATTTAGAAAATGATTTGCCTTTCGTTAGTCTCGCTTAAACGCGTCTCCCAAGATCATCTTTAATTATTTACTTTTGAACAACTTTAGGTTAAGTGTAATAAACATTAATCAACCTATTAAAATAAAATTTTAGGACAATTTTAATGAATGTATGTTTTTGTTATTTCATGAAGTACATTATTCATAAAGTGTAGTACTTGTGTATGTGTCGTAATTTTTAAAATTATTTCATTTATTATATAACCAGACAATTACAATGGTTATACATAGTGATTGTTTATAAGTAAGTGTAAAAGCTGAAAAATGTGCAAACTGCCTGAAAGTGTAGATCAATTTTCAGCAAAAGGTTATAAAGGTTTTAAACCTATTTACAATCACACCTGTATAAAGTGAACTCTGATATACGTCATAATAATTTTTCTATTGGAGATCAGTGGAGCGATAACTTCTGATTTCTGATAACAAATGTAAAGTAATTAATTGATATGTGGAGTAATTCGAATTTTAATATTATTTATAATTTCAGAAACCATTTATTTTTGGATAACGTGTACCGTACCGTACATTTATTGACAGTAAATAAACTAAACATATACTATTTTTAAGTTTTTACACCTATAACATATTACTCTGTATAATAATAATTCTTGATGAGATTACATAATCATTTGCAGCACTGCGTAAAAAAAGTCTTACGAAAGATTACAAGAAATCGGGCTATGTGGGTCCTGTAATAAATATAACAAAGTAAGTAGCGGGAGTTATGCGGGTTATCGCGTTTAGTTGACAAAATAATGGGTCACGCGAGGTGGGAAACACGTGTCGACTGTGGAAGATGAAAGAAGTGTTTACAGTTCTAATAGGCGGAGGTGGCGGTAAGACAGTATATTTTAGAATTTACAGTTAAAAACCATTAATGTAAATAACTCAATGGAACCGGAGGCGTGTGATTGCATTATTAATATCATTAAATATCTTAAATAGCTCTCTTCTTGTAATTTATGGCAAGGTAAAATACTTACAGTGGCTTATCTCTAAACAAATTAACGTTTTTTTTAAATTGCTACTCTATTTCAAACAATTTTTTTTTAATTTTAAATTACAGATAATTAAACATAACATTACAATTAACTAGCATACAGAGTAAATCTTATTATAATATGTAAATAAAGAATTAGTAAACATATTATAGGCCGCGTAGGTACCCCATTAGCTTGACCGACGACATAGTTAAGCATGGCAGTTTTATCTGTCGAAGCATAAAAACAACGATAGTATGGAAACAGAAGGACAAGCAAACGAATAGTTGACGTGTACATTGTACGAGATAATATAATTTTTGATAAATACATGTACTCAATCATATATGTATTTAATCATATATGCATTTACAATTGTCGACATTGCAGTCCGTAAACGTCCACTTCAAGGCATTAAACTCCCCCAAAGATATTGATGAAGGGATATACCGTAATGGCCACGCTTGGCAGGAGTGTAGGTGATCTGAGTGATGTAACACATTGGACATTGCTGCCCGTCATATGAAAACTAGTTTGTGACCTGTAGCTATCTTATATTATTAATACATAAAGTCTAAATTATAATTATATATATAAAATATATAATTATAAATGCAATCCAAATACGTTAAGTTTAAAGCTTCAGGAAAAAATGCAACACAATTATTTTAAAACATTTAAAATTAAAAATAAAAACAACAACTTAATACACAAAAAACTAAGCTAATGGTGTCAAAAATGTTAAATATTATTTACAGTTTTATATTTATTACTCACTCTATTACCTAAGTAATCTAATCTATGACATGGGGATTACATTTCACTATCAGCTGACGTGAGCTTTCTCAACGTATGTTCAATCTTTTTTAAATTAAATCTCGCGTAGCTCATAGGTATTCCATCGAGAATCGAGATGTGATTCTCGAACGTGTTATGGGCGTCCATCATGAGATTACACTTTTGTTTATAACGCTTGAGTTTTGTAAATATATGTGTATATGTATAATTTAGTATATGGTAAATAAGTAAACATCTTCATCATCATATTTTTACACGTAGGATGTTCTCTGCTGGACATAAGCCTTCTCCATATTTCTGTCACTTCACTACTTCAGCATCTTAACATCATAGCGACCATCTAGTTCTACGCACTATGAGGCCTCCTTACTGCCACTCCATCCCAGATCTCGCAAAGAAATCCCAAGCATAGCCCTCTCCATAAGTAGTTGAGCCACTATAAGAAGTGGTTTCTAATTTTTTTCAATTTTATACTAAAACCATTTATCTAAGAAACGTTTTTGTACGTAAAAATGTATTATTTAATGATTAGTGGATTTCATTTACTTCGCTTGACGCGTGTGCCTATAATGATTAATAGCAATGACTTGACAGATATTCTAGAAAATTTTTAGAAGAAAGTTGAAAGTGTGATCGATAAGTCTTATGACTTATGAAATTCTTCATTCTCATCTATGTTGAATCTCCCGTGTCTATATCGTTAATCGTTAGTTTAATAATCCATAATACCATCTACAATCACTTTATTAGCATAATGTATTGATTTCTCATCGACTTTTTTCATCTTATTTTATAGAAAATAAATTTAATTCCTGTCACTGGAAAATCATTTATTACTTTAACAAATGTTTTGTCATAAATATTAATTGTTTTATCTGCACATGCCAACATACTAACTAATATATAACAACATACTATCTAACTATACGTGAGAACCTTTATCCGCCTTATTATACATATAAAATATTTCTTGAATTAGCTCCAAAATTTAATGTAAAAGCCGTTGATATTTTAATGCAATAAAAAGTAGTCATTATGCCAAGGGAGCTGGGAACATAACATTAATAACATATTAACTTTAATAAGTTACTTATTAAATTATATTCTCCTATATTATTATAAATTAAAAAAATCTTTCTTCTCTAATATGTCACTAGTGAAGGTCGCTTTCGCTCTGAAGTAGATTAAACTGATTTATTGAATTATAAAAATATCTTTCAGAACTTTAATGATTTTGTTTTGTTTTTGCCATATTGCCAGAGGCTGGGTCATCCTTCTCCGCGAAAATGTTGACCCATTCTTGTAAAATTGCAGCACGCCTTAACGAGTGACAATCTTTGGCGCAATAAGACCAATCTCATAGGGTCTGGCATTACGATATCAGAGTTTCTCACTAGAGCACGGCATGGCATCTTTCTGCCGGCAAAAAGTTCGGCGTCATCGAGTTTCGTTGTTGTCTGCTCTCGGTCGAATCCCTGTGGACCCTGCAATACCCGTGGCCGTGACAAGAACTGCGGCAGCAGCTACTTCCTTTTTATTCTGTATAGTTTTGTTGTTTTGACGTATGTTTATTATATGGATACTCGTCACTTAAAACTTTTTATTGTTAAAATTTTTTAAATTTTTTAATTTATAGTCACTGAATAACTTCCATATGGATATAATATTTTGAAATAGCATTTTTTTCGTAACGTGTATTTTTTTTACGTTACATTATATTAAATATTTAAATGCTAATCAATATCTAAAGTTTATCTGAATAGTGATAGCGAGGATTTTTTATTTGTGACTAGTGATGATAGCTTTTCAAGTATTCCTTGGCTCTTTTAGTTCCTTTTTACTCAGTTCTCAGGTGTTTATGGAAGCTTTAATGTAGTCCATATTAATGTGCAAAGCGTTTCGGCTCATTTCTCCGATATCTGGCCTCTTTTGACTTATTACATCTACATGCCATCCTTATTCCAGAATCTTGGTTAAAACTTTGTCTACTTTCCATTTCAAACTCTCTTCCTAGATTTCATCTCATTAGAAATAATCGAAAGGTAGGCGGTAGCGGTGGTGTTATTAGCATATCTCCGCAGCCTCCTCAAACAAATGCTAGTGAACATCTATTTCTGAAAATAAAGCTGCATCATACCAAGGTACTACTTGGTGTGTATTATAGTCCTTCCCTCCGCATCGACTATTCTTCATTAGAAATCATCCAAAAAAGCCAAACTATAATCATAGGTGATTCAATACCTGCTTCCTCAAAAAACACTCCCGTTTTTTCTCTCTCAAGTCCACTTTTGAATCTTGTAATCTTTCTATCGTCCCACTTTCCGCCACCCACCATTTTCCGAACTTCTCTCCTAGATCTCATGTTTGGTTCCTCCGTAGACCACGTGAGTAAACATAGCCAATTTTCTGCAGATTCCTTTTCATATCACGACCTAATTTTTCTATCTCTCCGTATCCGTCCATTAAAAGCCTTATCCAAAATACCTATGCAGGGATGCTGCAGAAATCACCTGGGGTTCGCTAATCGCGATGGATAATGTTGTCGACAAGGTCAACATTTTCTATTCAAAGGTTGTCTGGTAGAGCTCACCTGGACCGATAAAACCGACTCTTGTACCATAAATTGTTTCTTTTTTTCTCTATTTATTATCTATGGTGTGCAAAAGTGTTAATAATAAAAATAAAAATTCAATCAATCGAAAGTATGTCCGTAAAAGCTTACTTCATCCAAATTAGAATTTCTTTAAACGAAGTTATGTTATTATGATATTTAATATTCAATAAGATCACGGGTGTGGTCTGTTGCCGATGCGAAATATGTAACTAAATTCCGATCGCGTATCATCCACTCATGTGTTCCGGCACTTAATCCAACAAGATTAAGTTCACTTTACGCTTAGCCTTGTAATAAGCTGAGTTAAATGTAAGAAACGTGTCGGGTTAGAGCACAACTTTGTAAGGCATAAAAACGAGACGCGAACGAGGAAACACACCGTCTGGGAGAATGAGAAAATGATGCAATAAAATTTTATTTCTCCCAGTATCCGAAAGCTCTTTATACGTGACGACAAAATGAGCTACTGTTCTAAAAATAAAAATCACAGGCAGACGTCAATGTTTCACGAAATTTCCTTCACTTTTCTGTAGAATTATATTTTATTCATAGATAGAATTTATTTAGGGTGATTAGTTACAGGTTATAGGTGTAACAGTTTTAAAAGGGTGATTTAAGAGGGGTATTAGTATTAGTTGTAGCTTATTTGTCAGCAAAAAGCTTTAAAGCTTCTACACTTATTTCTAATCATTCTGTATAAAGTTATTACTGAGAAATGTACTGCATTAATTTAATTTTTATTTTGGAATCCGGCAGACCAATATTCTCAAAAATAATTTTAATATTTAGTGATCCGGATATGAAAAACGCTTTCACTTACTATATTATCTTTATGCTATTTATTACTTCTGAAATAATTGTTTTTTGGATATGTTTTATTATACTTTAATTGACAGTGAATGAGCTGTATGTTCACCCTTTTATAATTTGTTTAACTACCGACACTGTGTACTATTAAGTATGCTAACATTTTATGTGTAACTGTTATTTGAAGTGTTTTACATAGGTTAAACGATTACGACATTTGTAAACTTTTCTGGAGGATATTGCTAAATATTCTCATTAAATCCTTTATTGACACTTTGACGGATCGTAAAACAATCACAACAAGCTCCTTTCTATTCGCTGTACTTACAGTGGATTCTAAAAACACGACCTATTTACATTAACTCCATTTTATGTTCGGTTCTGACTTTCTTTGTTTCAAATTTAAACGACGCTTAATTGTTTCTTGTAATGTCTATGTACATTTACTTTTTATTAGACAAAGGCCAATGTTTACGTAATTGGGAATGTCTCTTGTGATTCTTCTTTGTTTCTTTACTTTACGGATTCACAATTACCTCTAAGAACTTCTAAACAAGTTGCCCTAGTTACCAAAAAAAAATATTTATCGGACTTTTATTTGGGACCTTGTAAAATCCGAAATAATTTTGATATCACGGTATTTAAAAGAAAATTGGCTCATATAGTATTTCAGTGTGCTTAGCAAATTTGTAATTTTAATACAGCGTATTTTTTTTATTAAATTAAAATATAATATTATGATATCGTATATAAGAAAAATCTTGTTGTATGCATTTAGAAAACGTGTATTTTCTGTAACTGTTTCTAATCCAAGATTATTCAAAGTTACAATGCGAACTGGTTTTACTAATTGAAACAGCCGTCTACATCATTGAAGTTATTAAGAAGAAGTTTCTATTCGTTTGTTTATTAATTAAATACGCAATCCCACAGCATAGTTACCGTTAATGATGGGCTACTTTCACTTTATTCAATATCTGGTAATCGAAGACAAATGTTTACTTAGAAAGCAAATCTAAAGGCTGGATCAAAGCATACGTAGGTTACCAATCAACATCTACTGATAAATATTAATGATTCTCTTTACTTAAAACTAGTTGTTCTGGATGACTGTACTGCCAGAAGTAATTAGCCAGAAGTATTTCAATAAAAAAGAAATAAATAAATAAATTTTACAATTGATACACTGACAGCAGTGAACCACATTATCTATTTGCAGCTCAAGAACTGTTTTATAGCATTTTAAACATTTTCACATAGGAACTATCTTCAAAATTTTTCCGTGCTTTTTTTAAAAAAAACATACCAAATAATCGCGTGAGTAAAGGAAGTTGAGATTAATGATATATATTGAAATAACGATTTGTAAATATATTATTTTAAAAACTTATTTCTCTTGACAATAATCTGGTATTGAGAACAACTGTACTTAATAATTTCAAAAAATCTAAGTCGCTCTGAGTCTTGATAGTCGAAGATAGAATTACTCCTCAATCGGCGACCGTTCTTATCTATTTCTAAACTGTCCTATTTTCCATATAGTTAAACTGGAACTAAACGTAATATGAGCGTAGGATAATATATACATAATTAAAGAATTTTTTGGTTAACAAGAAAAAGTCGATGTTTAAAAATAGAACAATTAATATTGCTAAAGAAGTCTGTTAGTGGAAGATAATGCCCTCGAGCGCTCCGTATTGTAGTAAAACAAATTCCTTTCTATTTATTAAATATTCGCCGTGATACATTTATGTCTATAAATTCGTTTACTTAATAGTGAGTAGTTTAAAATATATTTACGAATGAGCCGTGCGCGTCATGTACGTTAACTGTGTCGATGTCTGACCTAATAGAACATTTGAAAAACATTACAGCATGTGTTTTTTATTCACATACGATTTAGATATAAAGAAACGATTTACCAACGGTTTAATTTCAGATACATAGCATTACAGTCATTTTATTCTACATAATGTCGTATACATTTAGTCTATTTTCCTGTTGGTATATCGTGTTTACACCTCATTTAAAAAAAACCTGTACCGTGTGGCACAATAAAAGTTAAAACCTGAACAGGAAAGGCTAGCTCAAAATAAATTATTTGTATTATTGTAATTTTATAATATTTGTGAACAGTTTATAAATTCGGCATTACTTACCGATGCATCAGATATTACAGTGCTATCGAAACGGCTATACTGCGCTTTGGGTATGCTCGCAGCTAAAAGAAGGGGATGGGGGAATAACGACCGTGCCATGCGCCTCATGTCTTTTCTTTTCGGATATCACCGCGGTATAAAGCGTCTTTGGCAAATATTTCAATATTCTATCATTGATTATGACTCCTAGCGATCAATGATTGAAAAGAGAATAAACATCATTCCGATCTTGCTGCAAATATAATTGCACTGTTTTGTTAGCGAATTGGAATAACAAAATATAATACTAATTCATCGGTAAAGAAGCCGATTTTACTTATCGCGGTAATAGGTGTGTCGTAAATATTTGTTATAAAAAGTAACAATAAACGTTAATGGTCATCGGTACCAAGATTACGAAGTTATAGATAATGTAGATGTGGCAATAATGTACAATAATTATTAATGGAATGATAAATTCCAGAAAAATCAACCAAAATTAAATCTTCTAACTAACGTGTTCCGTGTAGGGTCCTAACAAATATGAACGTAGTACTGTTAAAGAAAAATTTCATCTGTTTTATCAAAACATCTCTTGCAATCTACGTTCACGTTCTTATATGGGGGATGTACGTAATTTTATTTAACATTATATTTCCAATGAGACTTCGTTTTTATTTCTTAAGTTTAAATATTATACACGAATAATCTATTCCTTAATTTTTCTAGTCTTTCAAATATATCTTATCGTAGGCGAAATTAAATCGAAAAAAATAAATAATAGTTCTAGTTTTTTTTTAATGTTTACAGACTCGTACCAACCAATTTTAATAGTACTATTATTACGTGTAAGCAAGTTTTTTTCATCAATCATCTTCTTGAACTTAGCGCAAATTCTTTATGTCTATGGAAACGGCCTTGAGCTAGTTTTTTTAGAGATCAAGAATAAATCTAACCGTGCCAAATTTGAGCCGTAAGACAAAAAGCCCAAAAGTTCTACCAACTATTCCACTGATGTGTTGTAAATTGATGGCTCCCAAGTTTCACTTGTCTTTTCTATAACTCTCGATAGTTTAATAACTGTAAAGAAATTAAGTGAAAATTTTAAATTTGATCAATTCGATATTGTTTTTAAATAAAATAATTTTAAAAATAAATGATAACTCGCTAGCGTTATAAATGCATATAAGATTTTTTTTCACGTTTTGTGGAAAGTTTTCAGAGATTTTGCCTTTAAAAACGATACCTTGATAAACACGAATAACTTCCTTCAGTTTTTAAAATATACGACTATAAAAACTAATATTGACTCAGAAACAGACAAGATTCAGAATAGATCCGCACGTAATATAAATTAGAATTTCATGCGTTTCCGCCTAGAGAAGTAATATGCGGTGTCGGTGAAATAGGTTAAATTTTCAGACGGAAAGCTCTGCATTTTAACAAATTATTAAAATTGTTTAAATTGTTGAAGATTTAAAATGATTATCAAAGGAAAATAAGTAACTGAGAAATTCATGTTCAAAATAAATTAACCTACGAAATAAATTCTACATAATTAAGGTGAACAAGTGCTACAACCCGGTCAACGTAATAACTAGGAATAAATTCATAGCAAATTTATATGTGGTGGAGGTAGGCAAGATATATATATATATATATATATATATATATATATATATATATATATATATATATAATAGCGAAATCGCTCTGACTTGTTGAAAGACTTAGGCCAAAAGACCGAACATTAGCTAATTTTCGGAAAGGGTCATTTAAAATTTGTTTTGGTAGGGAGAGGAATCTGGTCAGTATAGCCGAACGCAAGAAGGTTCCTTAAACTTGCTTCGTCAGCCCAAAATATCGTATCCAGTTCCCCTCCCGACAAAGCGACGGATCCGTCACTACAAGGGTCAATCCATGGAATATTGAAAAATTACATTCCATCTTTTACTGTGTTATTTTAAATTATATCGGATCTTTTAATCAGATGCAATGTTATTCAAGAAAAATATCGATCACTTTATTACTTTTTTGCATAATAATTGAAAATTTAGTAATATTACCGTCGCATCAAGGTAATATTACAATATTTTAATTGAATTTTGCATAAGGTTAGCGTTTTATACTCGAGCTATTGCAAGAATGT
Organism: Battus philenor; assembly: GCF_028537555.1. Lineage (NCBI taxonomy): Eukaryota > Metazoa > Arthropoda > Insecta > Lepidoptera > Papilionidae > Battus > Battus philenor. Next base: position 5,482,889 of record NW_027181678.1, on the reverse strand, counting down.
TATATGATTAACAAAATAATTTAACGTTCTACACAAAAAGGTTTTATTATTCCTTAAATATGAATATTGACGGGTTAATGATAGTGGACGATGAAAATAAATAATAGATCCTCTGTTGGTAGGGCATGTTGGTCATAAATTTAACTTAGCTGTAGATCATTTATTAGGTGTGTTCAGAAAAAAAATAATTCACACTAAATTTTTTATTTTATCGGTTTTGCCAAAGATAAAATATATACTGTATAACTAAAAAAATATGCGTGACCATCTGTTGCTTTTCAACGTCATCCGTTAAGTAGGTGAAAAGTTTTGAATTAACTCTTTTCCCGTAATTTGATACGGTTTAAGGAAATCTGAGATACGCTTGATAAAATCATAACGAATTTTTATGTCAAAGGCTTCAAAAATAAATTAAAATGAGTTGTTTAGCGGTGAGATAAATAATGGCATATTTATATTTATAGCAAAGATTTATGTTTAAATTTTAATCAATAAGATTTAACCTATTAAAACATAAAATCTATAGCTAGTTCGTATGGACTAAATTTTTTCTTTAACCCCGCTGTAGAGGACTGTAACATGCGATGGTAGGTTGCGGGTTCGATTTCCAGTACAAGTTCTTATAATTCACACTTTGTGCATTAATATCATAGGATTGACACTGTTTACAAACAAGTTTCCAGAGATAGACAACAGCGTCCTCTGTGTATCATAATACACTGCGATCGCCAACCCGAATGTCAAGCGTGGCCTTTATGGTAAACCCCCATAGAAATCTTTGGAGCAAGCTTATGGCTTGCAGTGGGCGTGTATGGGCTGAAAAGACCATACTATTGAAATCAATGTTTCTGGTTGATAGAGATTGAATGATATAAGGAAGATGCTGCAAATTCGTGTACTACGTTTTCTACTATCTGTATATGCTAAGTACTGGAATTTATCTGCCACATGCCAAAAGGGATGCAAAAACCTTAAAAAACCGATGGTGAGAAAAGTCAAAACCAAAGGTATAAGATGTCGTAGTCCCGAATCAAACCCACTCGTTTTATAATACCAATCTTCACGCTGAGCACTGTTATGCCAAAGGTATGAATAGTTGTTGCAGCATAATGAATATGAGGATTGTGATGGGAACAATAGCAAGGATCACGATTGTCAGCAATGAACAACGATGCGGAGAAGGGAGGATCCGGTTGATACAAATTGGTACAGATTAAGAAAAGTGTAGTATGATTTTGAATTAATAATTCATGATAATATTACTCGTAAAATTGCTTATTATTACTTTATTTATAAGTAAATTGAATTAAATCAAAAATAAACATTGTCATTTGTATTTTTATATATAAATTTTATTACTTGGGGGCGGATAAAAGGCACAAAGCAAAGATCACAAGCGGGCACCCATTCATAAATCAATAATGGAGGAGGTTCGCAAACACTGGCTTCGACTCGCCTTTACCGACCGATGAACAGCGAGGTCGCTTAATGTTTACTTTACGCAATCTTTACGTTACATAAAAGCAGAATTTCAAATTATTTACAGTCAACTATTCATTTGTACATTGGATTGGGCAAAAAGTAGATTTGACTTTAAGTTATTAAGTTACCCAAATTCCGAAGTATGTATTCTATGGAAAATAACGTCCTTATTTATTTTCATTTGATCTTCATAAATCATCTATAAAAACTACGGATTTATTTCGTTAATTATTAATAAATTTGAAAAGTACAAAAAAACTTTTATGCAATAAAGTGACAGTCGAAAAAAGTACAATTATGTGCCATATTTTACTATATAATTAATTTTTATTATAGAAAAACATAGATACTTCAGTGACACGTAATTACAAAAATAAAATTTGATACGCATTAAAATAAAAAGCAAATCAATATGCAAAACTTGTGTCATTTTTAAACATACATATATTGTTTATGGTAAAATATAGCCTTAAATTCACCCTTTATCCTTTCATGAATCGCTTAATACGTGTATAAGGTAGTCTGTCTATCTTGATTAAATCCGCCTGTATAGTGAAGGAAACCAGTGATGTATGAACTTAAGAAGTTCGTGATATAAACATTGAGATAATGAAAAATGACTTTAGTTATTGAGAAATCAATTTCATCATAGTTCAGCGGTAAGGACAGAGACACGATCGTAGGTCATGGATTCGATATTGTAAATAAATATTTTGGAAATAGTTCCACTACTTGAATAAATTATCAAAATCGAAAATCTAAATTCATAGCATCTCAGAACACGTAGTCAAAAACAAGATTAAATAAAAAAACTGTTGATAAGATTAGTAGCTCACCGGTATAGATAGTGACTTGTGATCTAAGGTCATAGGTTTGATTCCCGGGACACAACCTTGCATGTGATTAACACTTTGAGCATTAAATATTTAGTATTGCCACTGTTTATAAAAAAGTTTCCAGAAGACAGGTAGCAGCGCCTTATGCGTACCATAATACCACACTATGACCACCACCCCTCTGTACAGTGTGACAATTATGGTTTATCCCCCCACATATATCTATGGGGGAGGCTTATGCCTTGCATTGGGTGTTTACGGACCGAAACGATGGCCAATTGCGTCCAAATTGAAGAGACTGTACAGCTGCAATCTGTGGACAGGCACAGGTAATAAAGGAAAACTAGTGAGTATGGACCAACATTTTATAAAATACTAATTTGGTCTTGTTAAGAAACGGATACTTGTTTGCAGATATTGTTGTATGATACTAGACTATATACCGCCATAATTTTAACCAGTGGCATTCTAATTGAAAATAACATAATTATTTGTAACACATTTGAGGCATTTTCTTTCTTGATTAATGGTATAATAAAATAATAAATATTTCGATTAATAAATACTGCTAGGCTGGTAAAAGACAATTTACATTTGCAACGCATGAAGTTACAAACGCGCCAAGTTTAAAGCGAACTGTCAAACGCGCGGACTTCATAGCAAACTGTCAGATGTCAGCTGTCATTGTATTTCCTGTTTTCTTTTGTTTCTTCGAAATTTTATAATTTTTATTTAGTTCGAAAAAGAGTTCGTTTTAAAGCGTTTTGACATGATTAAGCAAATTCAGTTTTCAATATATAGATACCAAATGTTTAACAAATATTTACTCAATGCCGTTAATATTGTTCCAAATCTGTCTCTTTCAATATTTATAACCTCCGACTTCACATCTACTATTTGAATACATCAAGAAAGAACTTAATGGTTTTCAGCCAGCGCGCCATAATTCAAAAGATCGTTGTAAAGTCAATACATAAAGGGTTAATGTTTTATTACACCGCTTGAAAAATCAAATATGGTTTCCAGTTAGATTTATGTGCAACAACACCAATTTCAAAGCTGATAAAATAAACAGTGGATATCAGTATTAGGAAACTATTTTTAACAGAAGACTCCTGAGTAAACCGTATTTCCCCAATCACGATATCTGAGTTTATCGACCTAAAGCCGATGTTTGAATAATTTATCTCACTTGTTTTCTCATTTGCAGGGAGTCCATTTCAATTTTCACTAACCCTTCCTTGTTTCTTGCAAGCTCTATTTGTGTAAGAAATAGAGTAAGGTTTACGGGCTTCTTGATTTATTCGGCATGATTTCATTTTACTGTTATTATTTCACACTTTACAGTGCTTTAAGCATTTAGATCTTCCAATTACAACGTTATTACTGTTCATTATATTACACCTTATTCAAATAATTTCTGAATTAAGAAAATCTCAGTTTTAGGTTAGTCGAAATATTATCTAGTGGTTAGAATAAATGAGTATTGTATTTATTTGTCACGTTCAATTTAAAACGTAGTGAAAAAATTATAATAAATTAAATTAAACCTGATTTCAATAACCTGGTTTGGCCTTAAGTGATTTATTAACTTATGTTTATTTATTTGTATTATTTATTTGTTCAACTTCAATTGAATTAAGTATAATCAAAGTAAGCGGCGATTTAAAATAAATGCCCGTGTTAGAAGCGAACGAGTTGCCGCATACGGCTGACCTGTCCGTCGCACCTGTCATTCCAAATGCAGCAGGCTAATGACTGTCAATCCACCATTTAAAGTAACATTGATTGAACTCAAAACCTGATTCGTTTTACCAGCGTTCAGAATTCTATTATATACGTTATAGATAAATCTAATTTTAATAATTTAACCCTATTAATATTAGAGAGGGCTGTGCTCGGAATTTTTGTACTAGATCAAACTAGGACATCCTTGGACGAACAAAAATAAACGACATAGCTTAGTGGTTTGATAAATACAAGTGACAAAGGGCAGGCCACATTGATGCTAGGCTTTTAAGATTCTTAAGTGGAGACTATAGACAGGCAACCGTAGCACAGAAAGTCCACTCACAAGGTGGACTGATGAACCTTGTTAATTTTTTGTCCTTGTTACTCTTTCGGTAATTTATGGGTGTTTTTTGTCCAGCAGTGGAAGTTTTTATGGCTGAAATAATGATATTTAAATCAGCCCCATCGATTTTAGACATGATTCTCTCAAATTTTCCTCGCGCTCGATTTAAAACTCTATTAGAACTTTTGTAACTGTCTAATTTCAATTGCGAACCAAGTTGATCACTTATTTTCTTTAAGTAAATGTGTATTTGTTTGCAAGTTATGGTCTCCCGAAATTGTATCCTGTTCTTTTAATAAACGAGTTTTACAAAAGTCATATTGTTAAATATAAAAATCTAACTGTTATACTTATTTTTTGTGATGGATACCTCGTCGGAGATCCTTTAATAAATAAAGCTATTTACCAATTTGTTAAGTACGAAGTTACCACACGATATTTCAGAGAAACGTTGAGTTTTAAGGTTCATAGTTTGGTGAGAAGTGGAAACCACAGACAAGCAAAGGCAGCGTAAGACTTCTACAACCAATCTTATTGGAAATATAAACGAAACACTCGCGATATTAGCTATTAATCAAGCAACTAAAATTTAACATTTATAACACCGTTTAATAAACGGAGTACACAAAACATTGAGAATACAAATATATTCTCATAATATTACAAAAAGCATTTGGATTCTTTAAAAAAAGAATATATATATTTTTGTTATTTAAGCACGAACAGCGCAAGCCGGGTGTTCATCTGATAGTGAGTGATACGTATTGGCTATGACAGCAACGCGTTCCGCTTGTCACCCAGAGACATACGTTGCTACGTTTTCGATGTCGTTGTCCAATCATTTCTTGGTAAGGATTAATTAGGATGAAATAAATATTACATGTTTTATTTTTATCTCATAGTTCTTATTCCAAATAAATGAAGGACACTTATAAATTTGAAACAGTAATTAAATCAGTATAGTACTCATTCAGGTAAACTGTTTAAAACGATACAGCGTAAAATAGACATGACAAATATTTTCCTGCCATATTTGAATTCTGTTATAATTCATTTAATAGAAAATGTATTTCAAAGAAGTATTACCTGGCTCGTAGATAAAGCTTGTTTGAATGAAGTGGAATATTAAATTCTCGTTGAAGAAAACTGTTGAGCGCTAACACTTTTCATGCAAATTAAGGCAAGGAAAGAGTGAATTTATTATAAGGAGATTTCCATTACCTGATACAGAAATTACTTTAAAATCTTAAAATACAGAAATGACTACATAAGATACCGTTCGATCAGTTTTAATCAATTTATTGCTTCATTTTACGTTACAATTTACTTTTTGTAGTTAGAGAGAATTTTTTTTCGATTTGTCACGAGTAGTAACATTATTTTTATCGATTATGAATTTGTATACATTTGAAAATTAGTAATTATTTTAAAACTCCTCAAAGGCATTAATCAAAAATAAAGTCTGTACTTATACGGCTATACAATTTGTGGCAAAATTAGCTTAAAGAAGCTTCAGTGTTACTACCGGTTGGGTAAAACCCCCAGACAATGGCTTTGCGTGGGCTTTGCAGACTAAGTAGGGAACAATGAAAGTTGTAAGGATTTGATGCGAGGAAAAGAGGTATAACTAGAAATGCTAACATCATTTACGTGAGAATATCTAACAGTAAATCTTACCGAGCTTTGATGCGGGGTTCGCTTTATGTTTATCCTTTGTGAAAATCTTGAATTAATACAATGGTTTCATTAGGCTTGCTGTTGCTCGAGTGTGCCGGCTCCTCTGCGGCACGTTCGTGTCATCAGCGAACGTCACCGTAGGATATGAGCTTATTGTTGTCATTTCGGATATTGTAAAAATAATTTATTAGATTTTCAAAAAATCTAATTGTCTATTAATGAGTGTTAACGATATTTTTGACATTAAGCCGTATTTGAGACGTTTAATTAAGTCGTGATTAGGAGTGCGACCACCGTTGCTATTAAATTACAATGTAAAAAAAATACAATGTGTCATCCTTCGGGATTTTTGATCAGTTTTAAGAAAGATTCAGGATTTTTATTTGACTTTGTATATCTGGAAATATTTGTTTTTTATCATAATTGTTTGTGCTAAATAATGTAGTTGTTTTTATCACACGTACCTTAGACTATTTGTTTTGACATGATTTATTTTGATGTAATTTAGTAATTACAGTAAAGCCAATATAAAGAAGCTCAATCTGATTTATGTTTTTGTCAAATTTGTTTGTTTTTGCCATTCTTCTTCTGAGTCAAGTAGTTTATGTAGACGATTCTAATGTATGTTAATATACACAAATAAACAAAAAATTATTGAAATTTTGAAGAAACTGTGCTCCATTATTGGGACTTAGGACGACGACAGTACAATTTGGTTTTATTTATGAATTTTATTTTCTTGCTTCCGCTTATTTACGTTCTGACTTCCTCTCGACGAGCCTGGAGCTTTTCAACCTGAAGATCAAGTTATTTTTGTTTGGCGAGTATGTGCTTACGTGAAGTTAGTCTCTTATCCAAGTGATAGCAATCTAAGATAATAACTATACTTAGCTCGAGGCACTCTGTTTAATGTTACTAGAGTTAATGTATCACCCAAAAATATCTATTCATCATCATCATTTGGACATCCATTTCTGAATATAGGCCCTCTGAAGATAAGCTGTTCAAGCTGTTCCCAATCAGTGCTATTGGAAGTATCTGTCGTTAATTAATCTGACGGTGCGGAACATTTAAGAAAAAGTACATTAATAACTTCATAGTTCCAACGAATACAGATAAATTAGTAGTTAAATTATTTGAAAAATTTATCTTCACATATATATACTTCTAATAATAAGGTGCAATGTTGAACAAGCTGACAAGGGCGCCACTGCACTGTGCAGAAAAGTAATAAAAAGTAAAGAATCTCTTTTTAAAATGCAAACAAAACAGACTTATTGGAAGCGACTCGCGGCGGAACAGCGGTGGCCCTTTGAGAAATACAGCAAGAGCTTGAACCATTTAATATGTCACTTAGCTAACCTCAATAAATAAATTGAAGCCGGTCATGTATCTTCCAGTGTTGCTCGGAGAAAGAAACCTGTTGGAAACCAGCCAAGTTGCGGTGTTCGTTTAAAGCACAATTGTGCATGAAAGAATTTCAATTACGGGACACACAATTTTCGTAGGAAAAAAAATACAATAGGTATACTATGATGAAGGCAAAATTCTTAAAGAGAAGTTTTAAAAATACATTCAATTTAGATAACCATTTGTTCTTAATAAACATTGTACAAATTGGAGTAAAGTTTATCTACTCTTCCTTTAATGTTTTTAAATAATATCATATTGTTATTATAAATATTTTTATTTATAAACATAAATATCAGAATTCCAGTAAAAATTTTGTGTATCTACTTTTGAGTAATTGAACAGTGCTAGACCAGCGATAGAGGACTGAGACTTGTAATCAAAGGTCGAGTGTTCGATTCCTAGGATGCAAACTTATACAATTCATACTTAAGCTTATAGTTACAAGACATCTTGGATGAACACAAATGAATCCTATTCAATCATATGTTGTTGGCCGTGGAACCAAAAATCAATGTTATTTATCATATGCAAACAATGAACGTAAATTAAAATGTTATTATTAACTTAAAAAGAGAATGAAAAAAAATTTGAATAACATAAAAAATATTTAGGCATCTTTTAAAATGTAGCCTTGTGTAAACGCAGCTATAAATTTCTTTACGTAGGTTTTGCTTTTTATATTTACTGTGTGGGGTGAATACAGTAAACAGCAATTTTAAAGATGTCCATAATTTAAACTTTTATTGATTTAAAATTTTTTGCACATGACATGTATAACAAAGGTGTTTTATTATAACAATTATAATTTTAATTTTAATACTAGTTTATCAGAATAATAATTAAAGAGAAGCGTAACGGTTCTTTTTACTTTTGTATTTAAAAAAAAAACTGCTCGAAATATCTCGGAAAGATGTGTTGGTTTTTACAACAGCAGTAAAACTATAATTTATAGACGAATTACGACCGAAATACCTCACTTGAGGAGCAAACATATTTACGTGGCCTTCCCATTTGGTAAGACACGGGAAGTAGTACCATTAACAAGAGCTCGCTAATAAAACGACATCACAATTCTAAAAATTATATTGCTCGGGTATTCACTCACGTCGTGAAATTTTGGTTTGCGAGATTTCTGTTTTCCACTTTAGTCTCATTATTTATTTAATAGAAAATGTCTACCAACTTCATTGCGAAGATTACTCCAACATGAAAAAGGACGCTATAGCAGAACTCGACGTGCCACTGATTGTTGAATACTAGCCGTCCTGACAGACTGTAGCAAAAAATATTTAACAGATTGATCACTTCATATATTGATCGAATGTGAAATAGATTAATTGAGACAAAATTTATTTAATTTTTTTAATCGATACACGTACGATCAGTATGTATCGATTAAATTAAAAGCTGCTTATTCAATCCTTTGCCCAATATCTGGTGGGTAGTAAGATATAAAAAAAACTCGACTAATTTTTAAATAACACCGTGAATCTGTAGCGCATGAAATGTCTAAAGCTAAATGTTAATGTGCAATTTCAAATTATTATAAATTCTCAGGGTTTTCTAGTTCTTGCGCAATTTTCTATATTTGAACTGTATTCTATGAAAGTGGTGTAAGTCTATTTTGACCAAAAATTCGTTAATTGTCAAAATTAATCCAATTTACTATGACATTTTTATTTATAAACTTTTTTTTAAAAAAATCTGTTAAAATTTTCATAGCTTTTATCATTACAAATTTTTGTCGTTAATGAAGTTACAAACTTAATTACTTTGAAAATAGAGTAAGTTCACTTTCCTCAAAGACACTATTTAGTATAAAATTGTACTACATAATTTCTTTAATGCATTTTTATATGTATAGCAATATTGTAAATGACATAAACATTTTTAGTTTTTCGGAGTCCCTGTATGAAATAAAGTAATAGAAAGATACGTATTGTAACGTTTTAGTTGATAATAAGTTTGCATTTCATATTATATAATTAATGAAATGGAAAAATGCGATTTAGAATCAAATTTTTTAAGAAATACCTAAATCAGGTATTTCTTAAAAAATTTCTATCTTGATACATGCCATTCTACATTTTTATTAATTTTGATACTGTATTAATCTTCCTTCATAGTAATGATCCCAATGAATATAAACAAAAGAAGAATCCTAAAATCAGATACTGAAATCAATTCTGATGAAAATAATAATAATTTAAACAAATATTTCAAAAGAAAGAAAATTATAAAACCCATGTTGAGTTCGGATGACAGGGATTTTTCAGATAACCACGCGTTAGATTCTACGGAAGAGAACAATAACATAAATACGCAAAAAAATAGAAAAATGAGGCGCAACAGCAGACAATAATATTACACAAATACAGGTGAAATAGTTTCAGCCAAAACATTTGAAAACATAGGGAGCGGTTGTTCCAAAAATTGTAGAACTCTTGTTAGCGAGTATAACTGCAAAAAAAATTTTCCCAAATTTTGGAAGCTAGCAGATTGTAAAAAGCAAAATATTTTTTTATATAAGCTGCCTAATGGTGGTAAATTTGTTTGCTGAAACTATTTGTAAACACTTTTAAAATATCAATAAGATGATAAGATTGTGTTTTAAAATCTAAAAATGACGGCATGGATAAGCGTGGCTGGATGCCAGGGTCGTCTAGAAAGATTTAAGGTGCCCACCTAACCCATATAAAGGGGTACATCCAAAGCTTTCCGCAATATGAAAGCCATCACGCACGATCTCTTAATCCTTAACAAATATATTTTACACCCTGAGTTAAAAGTCTAGCAAACGTACAATTTAAATATATATATATATATATATATATATAAATATATATATATAAAAAGTATAAGAAAGAAATTTATTCCCGTAAAAGAAATTACATATAGGGAGTTTTAAAAAAGAATTCGAATTACATATTCGTCAAAAATATAAAAAGCTTATTTTGCATAAAATGAAGCAAGATGATTATGTTTCTACAGAACCCTCTAACAGATGCAATTCTAAGAAGACGAAAAAATATCAACAGTGAACAAGTAAATTGGTTGAAAATATGTTGGATAAGGGTTTTAAACAGCAAACCATATACAACCTTCTATAAAATTTTATTTGGTGAGAATGTGGATTTTAAATCACTAAATATATTGCCATGACGGGGTAGACCTTTATATCATTATTCCAGACACATCTCATTTGAAAAATTTACAGACATGATTATTTTATTCTCGTACATTGCTCCAAAACTTAAAATACATTAATAGTCAAAGTATAAATAATTTTAATTGAATGGTAAATGTTGAAATAAAGCCCTTCTATTTTGTCATTTTAATTGATGAAATATTTCATAAAAAAATCATAAAAAGAAATTGGTTTGTTTCAATTCATAACCTGTAGTTAATATTTAGTAAATGTAAGATTTTTACTGCCTTTGAAAGTGCTGTAGAAAATTCCTTTTATAAAATCTTAAATATCAAAACCTTAAATATCTATATTAAATAAAATACGAAAAAAGTTATTTAATATGGTATACTTTCTCAGAAATGGCTCATTTTTCCATAAACATCTCCTATAAAGTTTAATAAAAAAAAAATGAAATCGAAAGTCGTATCTAATTTATGGCATTACTAAGAAATATAAAGATTAGTAGCCTAAATCAATATAAAACCTTGTAATAATTTAGTATCGGTTAAAGAAGAATGACGTTTCTAATATGGCTATTTTAAACGAAAGAAGAGTTGTTAATAAGTCTGTAGTTATATCGCAAAGTAATTTAAGTCTGTTCACTTTTATTTTGTCTATCTTGAAGAATTCCACATTGTAGTCAGACGGGAAGAGCGATGCAGACACGGAATGCCGGTCGTGCGTGCCAATGGTGTACCGCATTCAATTTACAATGTATTTTTTTTTAAATTGTTCTTCATTCTTCCATTAGTATTTAACAAATGAATGTCATCTTCGTACAACAAGTTCAATCTTCCATAATTCATTCTTATTTCCGATTAACTAAAAATAATATTACATCGGTAAGCGAAGCTATTACACAGAAATAGATCGGTGAAATTCTAATGACAGTCTTCACTCACCACTCGAGTCTCATGTTGTGTTACTTCCAAGAGGAATGCATTGGTACACTTACAAATCACACAATGGGTGGTCTACTTCAGTTTGTGATGGCAGACATAAACATCCGTATTTGTTTGGCCCGGTCAAAGTGTTTGCGCAATAAAAATCTTTTCGATTTAACCATATAATTACGCAGTATAATATCGATAGGTTTATTATGGAATTTGTATTGTGTGATTGTAAATTTCGTGTATATGTATGTGCTCTTTAGACATATCTTCGATAATAAATCAATAGTCGTTTAATCGTGATATGGAAGAATGAAGTCTTAAAGACATTGTTCATACTTTTAGATTATCTTCATATGATATATTATGATAATAGCGCGGATTGGTTAAAAGTATCTTTTCCTAGAAACCAACTACATAATCGCCCTTAAAACTTCTACATAATATCAGTATAGCTAACTATTTTACGATTTGACGCCGTTATTTCTAAATAAATTACTAGGTTAATAAAATATAAAACAAACGGAGTATTGCGCAATACTTTTTGTCTTAAAATATTTCAAAGTAGCTATGAAGGATTTTAAACTAAAAACTCTAGTACATGATCATATTCTGTAGACGGAGTTAAGATCATCTATCAATTATACTCTGAAAAACTATGTACGCTGTTATTTACATGTTATTGGTAATAAAGGCTAAGTAATAATTTAGTTTGATGTATACACATAGAAAAGTCTCCAACTTTTAGAACTACTAATTAGACATTGAAGCATCGTTTCAAATACAGGCAGTATAAGGAGATTTTGTTTTACTTGGTTTGAATTTAAAAAAAAATTGATAGTTATGTACTTTAAATCTTACGTTAATATTATGTCATTTTTTTCATGTCGCATGTGTGTGTGCATTTCTCCTCGGTTAAGAATATTAGACAGATTAAAAATATAAATAATGATTTTTTTGGAATATTGTAATTAATACTACTCCAATAGTAAATCGATTATTTCTTTTGAATACTTCGACAATAAACAGCACAATTTCCTGCCGTAAATCAATGTGATATCACAGTAAAATAATTAGGAACGGTCATAAATTTGCCGACGCAAGTACCGGCTAGTTATCACGGAGTCACTGACCTTCGTATTATGTCAGTAGTTCGGATCGATATAGACGATGAACCTAACTCATCGCATGTTTGGTAAGTTATTGTTTGTAATATGGATAAATATTTGTCATCAGATTTTTTAACACACTGTCTTTACACACCAGTCTTACGTAACATTTTTTTTCTTTACAGACTTACGTTAAATTAGAGTAAGGCAATAATTATACACTTCCCTTATGATAGGGTTTCATAGCTTTTAATTAATTTAATAGGCAGTTGATTGGACAAAATTGTAGACGAAAAGGTAATACACGCAATAATTATAGTTTAATTGTTTTGTTATTATTGTAAGTTTTTCATTTTATTTATTAGAACACGCATAAATGATTCATTTATATACACCAGTTTAACTTTTTTTGAACATTACTTAGTTTCATCGTTGTAACCATTTCAACCCATAGACACCCACTGTAAGGCATAGGGCTCCCACAACGATGTCTAAGTGGGTACATACTATAATATCCACGCTTGGCAGGCGATGTGGTGATCGCAGTGCTATTGTAGTACACAGAGAACGGCCCTGCCCATTCTCAGAACACCTGTTTGCGAGCAGCGGCAGTCCTTTATAATAATGCACCGAATTATGTAAGACAGTATTCCAAGAATCAAACCCGTGACCTATCATCGCAAGTTTGAGTCTTCTGAGCTACCAGTGCTCATTATTTAGAATAATTTAACTTTTTATAAGATAAGTGTAAAAAGTTAATTATTATATTTGCTTACTAGGCGCACGAAAATGACTATATATTCATAATTATTTTAGCGGCAGGAGGTCCACTGCTGGATATAAACTGGATATCCATGACGATCTTATCAAAGCTGTCTATACAGACTTCCTTCGCTACGTTTGCAGTTCTTTGATCTCTGCCCCAGAAGACTAAGACTAGATATTTAAATTTAATTCCAGACAATCTATATATTATCAATTGTTAAGAAAAATAGTCAGCGATTGCGGTATCAGCGCATAGAATATTTCCTACCTACTCTCGTGCTTACTGCAACAGCCGGCTAAAGAGCAATGGGCAGTAGCATCACCCGAAAATAATGACCGAACATTTGAAATAAATATATCTGTGCTCACTAACACGCGTGCCTAGCATACAGACGATCGGCACATACAACTAGTATAGTAGACATAATATATGTATACAGGTTAATTAAAAATAATTAGTAAATAAGTTATTTGATAAAATTTATTCTTCTGCAAAATATACTTTAGCTTATTAGCATATATATGCAAATATAAAAAATATTATTTATACACTAGAATAAAATCATAAGTATTTAGTTGTCTCGCGCTAGTCCGTCACAGTTGGCTACAAAAAGACGGGAGGAGTCCCACGCTAGCGTCTAAAGTATTTACATAAAGTGGAATAATTAATTGCAAGCTAGAGGACAAAGAATGGGACGTCCGCTATTGATGTAAATGAGGTACACACTACTTATTATTCGTCTATAGGTAAATTGTATCTCTTCTATCGTTTTAAATAGTATCAAAAAGACAGTTTGTTGTCTGAGACACTGTTTTAAGCACATGTTATATAAAAAAAAATATAATTATCACGTATGTTTCAATATATCCATCACATTTCAGCGTAATTGCATTGTAAAACGACACATTATTCTTCTTTTAAAACACTACAGAAACGATAACTTTTTGCATACATTTTTACAGCCTCAATTTTAAAATCCAGTTAATAAATATATATGAAGGAAAAGTATTAGAGATGTAACTAAGACTAGATGCATTCTGCATCCTATCATTTCAAGCTCGCGAAATTGCAATTGCTGTTTTGGTGGCAGTGATAGACCGATCCAAAAGAAATTGTCGAAAACAACGTATGTTTGGACATTTATTTTCAATGACTTTTGTTTTTCTTTGCATTATTATAAAAGATGATTATAAAAAGTACATTTGAATTAAATGTTATTGTAATGTAATATGTAAATTATTTTTGTAGCCCTGCTTATTGCAGAGAATATAAGTCTCAATCTATCGTAAAACATGAATATAATTCTTAATGTACAGCTGCTTCTTCATCACTCATTGTTTTGTTTTGATTTCGAAACGACTATTCCGTATGCTAACGAGCGTCGGCGATTGACACGAAGTCTTAAATCGGATCAAGTTTGAAACCAAAGAGACGAAGAATCCAGCCAAGCATTCAAGATGTAATCTGATCATGAAATAAGTTTTTGACAATCCGACGTTATTGATCATATTGATTTATTAATATTATGGTTAGCAATACTTTTTTTTTAAATTAATTAAAAATCCTAAACGTGAAGTCAAAACCAAAAAAGCATGATGGTGTTGTCTTTTGTAAAACACATATTTACCAGTCATGCAGTACATGAAACTGAAGCCGTTTTTACATAAATAACAGGTATTTATTAATAATAAATTTTATCTACAGATAAATTAGACGCTCTGAAAAAATGTATGTTTTATATATTTTGTCATTGAATTTCGCCATACCTAATCACTTTTGACAGTATGTAGTCTGTGGAGGCAGTTTTCTTATAATAAAAGTCAAAATTCTTATCTATTACTACATCGAGGTATCAGAGTACAGGCACCGTAAATAATAATATCTTATAGTTTAAGAAATGAACTGGAAGGTCTCATTAGCTACAAGGCTAATGAGTCGTTCCTTCTTGTGTCTCAAGATGCCGCTGCATAGACTTTGCATACTTAAAACCCAGGTAACGACACATTATAATTGGCAGAGAGAATCACCTGTCAGTCAAAAACTCGTCATGGTACATGCGTAATAACGACCTGCGTATCAACTTGGAGCAGCCAATGATTAACCATTTGCTAAAACGGGTATTTGTTCATTATTTCGATTTTGCCCCTTAGATAACAAATTTGTTCAATACCAAATGTTTCGATACCGAGACACGTTTTCAAGTCTTAAGACAAAAAAGTTAAAAAATAAATTACGTCGAAAAATCAGTCCGTCTTCGCCGCTCTATAATAAACTATGATAAACCACGGAAGACTGACCTTTCTGAACAATGTGATAATCTCTTCCGCCACTACCTGCGCTAATGTTTTTCGAAGTGGTGGTAGTATTAGTCAGGCAGTAGCAACCTGTTGCGGTTTGCCCACCTGGTTCTTCTGGAGTTCCTAATGCTGAAGGTATTTTTAGTTATCACCCAAGCCGACGTCTCCTCTCGGGGTCCTTGCGCCAATCCACAAAGGTCGGCGACCTCGCCTTTGAGTAACAAATAATGTCCTAGTCTGGGGCTCTTGAGAAACCCTTCGATAAATGCTACATACTACATAAAACAAGTTACCAATGCCATATAGGTAGCAGTGTAAACCAAGTCCGAAAATTGAATTATTTATCGGCAAATATACGCATTGCTTAAATCACTGTATAGTAAAAATAAACAAAATTTATTCTTTTTTACTCTTACGTAAATAAAAAGAAAAGATAAAAAATATGTTTCACATTTAGTAATCCGATTGGAAAAGTTCGGGTTAAATTTTAAACAGAAAGTTAAAAATGAATTAATCTTTCGTTCTCATGGGAGCGATGTAGAACTGATATCATCTCTAGATAATTGAAGCCATGATCAGCAACTCATCTGAGCGTACAAATCGTATCGTAATCGACTAACAAAGATCCGTGCGAGCTATTTATTTTTTTTCGGAAGAAAAGGATAACACGCTGTGTTCATCTGTTTTTAAATAAAAATATATTAGATAAATATAGATTTTAACTTGAGGCTTCGTAACGATTAAAACTATTCAGTTACTTAGGCATGTTATAACATATAGTAACAGCTAATAGCTAAGCTAACGTGGTTACAATAATATTGTTACGAAATAATTTTAATTTCACTAAAGAAGTTCACAGTTTTAGTGGTTACGATCAAGGCCATGTTTGTTTGTTTATTTCATTTATACCTCCACATTGTGATATGGATATTTATAAAATTGTATATTTTTTGTTAAGCAGTAAAATGTGTTATTGCTATTATTGAATTAAATAAATTTAGTTTTTAATCAAACGCTATGAAATTTTCGGTAAAGCAGTAAGCGCAAAATATAAAATAGGTATGCAATGTTGCGTATATACTTATTTAACGTACCACAACGTACCAGGGCATCTGAATTGACAATACCAAAATTATTTTCGGTAACTTCAATGAGTTCTTTGTTCTTATAATTCTTCGGAATTTTTTTTAACGAAGTAATTAAGTACAGTAAAATAAATTTCAAAATCGTCGGTCTCTCTAATTAAAAAACGCGTGTACGTCATTCGTCTGTTTTGTGGCGTTTTAATTTAATACCACGCCATAAAACTTTGTTTGTACAGTTAACGTTTTCAATGCCGCCGCATAATCTGCTCATGAAACAGCTAGCTGTGACTAATTCGTCTATTCAGAGAATTGAATCAGATTTTTGTTTGAAACGCAATGTCATAGTTCCCAGACAAGGGCCTAACTGTGCTTGTATTGGACGATTAGCACATGCTGAATTAAATTGATTCGACTGTAACAATTTAGATCGTTGTTAGATAGCAATGACGTTAATTGCAGTATTCATAAAGTACCATATCATTAATGTTAATCTATATAAACATGTATACTATATTATTAAATTCCGTCGCTTAAAATAAACAGAGTCATTTTTCTATAATAGGATAAATAAGAAGCTTATTCACAAAATAACAAATGTAGACTACAAATTTAATTAAATACATAAGAGAAATAAAGAAAAAGGTCCAAAGCCAAAACTTCGGGTGCTTATAATCATACGTTTAAATTTAGTATTATGTGTATAGTTAAAGAGAAAGAGTTACATTCCTTTAATGTAACTATAAGTAGCTTATTAAGCGTATATGTGTTTTGAGATAGAAGCCATAACACAGCCTTGGTATTCAGTGACCACCACACGTGACCCAAAAAATGGAAAAAATAAAGCTGTTTTTTTTACAATTTAACTGCATATTGATTTGTTTGTGCTAAAATTTTGTCAAGCAATCAAAAATAAGCTCAAACTAAGATATTTTTATATCAATAGTTTTTAAAAATACAGTAATGTTTTTTTTTTTTTTGTTGCTTGGGTTTTCGGGTATATCACGATATCTTCATCATTGCTAAATATTATATCAATACCAAATGACCGCGTCGTGACTTAAAGTTGATTAAAGTTGTTACAACATCGCACACACTGAAATGTAGACTCATCTCTCGGTCCACTTGTCACGTTGTGATTATCTGAGCTGCAATCATTTGGCACAAGATTCGCTCAGCAGTTGACCCTAATGAGACTTAATCGCTCTGTACTTATTTAAAGCGATTGTAGCGTTATTAGGATATGTGTTTCAAATATGTACATAAAATATATAAACAAATATGAGTCGCCGGATGTGTTGTTAAGCAGAAAACTCGCTGCTCAAACAGTTATTTAAATAATATTTCCATTTTTTTTATTCACTGAGAAGACTCTCGTGCCTGGAAATAGATTTGTAATGAAAAGAATAAAAACTGCATAGAAAATTTTAATTAAAAACAGTTTGGCGTCAATCAAAATTAAAAAGGCGCGTTGGGATGTCGCTAAACAAAAATACCTTATACTACACACACGTGCAGCTGAATCGACTCACAAAATAGACAAAAATTGTGTTTTTATTTCAAAAATTTTAAAAGGTACATGAAATGTTTTTTTAAAGCCTATTCTTTTAAATTTTTATTAACACATCATTTTAAATTAATCGCCACTTTTCAAAATACCGTGGTATGAACGTACTATAGCCCCACTATATACGAAACTCACTATATACGAAAGAGTTAAAAAAACATATTCTTAAATAGTTATTTTTTATTGTAAGAATATTAATACGTTATATTAATAATCAATAAATGAGAGATAAATAAATAAAATTCAGAGAGATAGAGATCTCTGAATTTTATTTATATATTTTTCTTTCTCTTAAAAATAGTATTTTTTTCTGTTGATATGTCCGTTTACCTGATTTAAAACGACCTGTTTTGTCCTTGTTCGGAAAATAAAAAGTTTCGCATACCACTTTGTGCTTGATTATACACAATTTACTACAATGAGACTGTAATTTATTCGGAAACACAAATCCAAAAAAAAAAAAAAAACTAAAAATAGCTTCTGTTTGTTATTTTTATTGAGGTCGTTAAAATATGGAAAGTAAATATCTTGTATAATTAGCACACTATTGATGAATCCAATATGGACTTGGAGTTAAATTGAAAGGATTTATTTGTTACGTGAGTGAAATATATGGTTAGAATCCAATCTAGGTCTCGCGATCAAAGAAGCCTTATGACCTACCCGTATTGGTCAACCAACAATTACACATGAATGATTCAGACTGTTTTCTCTTCTTTCTGTACTCGTAAAAAGCGGTACGATGTCTGCGAAATTTTATGTTTATACAGTCTACATACTGATTACAAATGTGCAATACGTTAATGGTATTATATAAACAAACGGACTTCGTGGAGCTTGAGCCTAGCAAAAACTGCCGCGACAAGGCTGTCTCGTTGCATCGTTGACAAAAAGCGTTAATGTACACCGCGCTGTCTCACTTACATGCATTTATTGTACACTGACCAGTTGGTGTACTGAAGCGATTTAAAGACAAAGAATTCAGTAGAGTCGTCAATGATTTTTTTAATTTTTAGGTGAATAAAAAGATAGGTGCGCTCGTTTCAATAAACAAAAGTAGAGATTGTTGTTTATTTCACATTACTAATCAATCGTAAACAGGTAATTTGACCACGAGGTGGACTGACAACTTAGTTAAGGTCGCTGAATGCAGGTTGCACAAACCGGGCATCGTGGCGATCTTTGGGATAGGCTAATGCTTTGCAGTGGGCGTCTATTGGCTGAAAAGAAGAATAATAAACAGGCTAATATCAATATTTTTAAAATTCTTCATAATATTTATATTTTTGTGTACAACCTTTGACACCGCAATAAAGTAACCCTGCAAACAAATGAGAGTTCTTTACTTACATCTCAAGTATAAATTTATTGGTGTTCAAAAATGGCGCTAATCGTTAATTTTATTTTCATACATATTTGTTACAAATTTAACGCTATAAAAAATTGATGATTAACCACGGATAAAAATAAATACCTTAAAGTCATCTCTATTTCATCAGGACAGGACCAACGAAACGTCAAAAATATAGTTTCATATGTAAAAATATGACTTCGGAAAAGCAATGATCACTTGAACTATTTTCGATTTTTAATTTTAATCACATTTTAGGAATTCTATTAATTCTAAACTCACAGGTAATGCGGTGATTGCATGACCGTAACAACTGGTAGATTTTGTTTTTAGCACCATATTATTTTGTTTCCTGCCATCACGACGACAGCCAAATAGCAATGAGACTTTCTTTGTTCTAGTTTGATGGAATTTAGTGAATTAATTATCAATATGTATCAGAATTATTTTTTATAATTGTTAGGCAGCATTCTTAAAGCTTATAATAGTAGATATATCACTGGAGACATAGACAACAATAACACATATCAAAACTATTACCATCTGTGAAATTATTTTATTGACATTTGGGACATATCATAGATTACATCATTTATCACACTTTTTTCTAAGTTTCTAGAAGTAAATAAAATAAATTCGCTTCTTAATAATGCGAATTTTTGTCTATACAAATATTATTATTAACATATTGTTATATGCATTATATATTTATCCGTACTTGAAAACCTAGATTTAGGTTATAATTAGAAAGACACTGATATCTGTAATATTTATATTAATAGAACACTAATAAATCCAAGCCCTCGCAAATTTATAACTGATATTTATAGAAATAAATATTGTATTATTTATTCATGGGAAACACTGAAATGTGTTATTTTCTACGACGGTCACATTTTGTAATAAAAATAAACTGTTAACTAGAATATTGTGGAGTTCTCAACTTCAAGTCATGAGAGACGTATGTCTCATAAGTGTTTGTTTTCAAAGAACTCGTCAAAACAAAAGTAGTTCAGCGGGCAACGCTACATTATTTTCCATCAAGAAAAGGGATTATTTGAATAAGAAACTGCGTACTCGCAGCATCATTTGTCAGGCGGCAGTTCCATATCGTTAACTTTGCTTGTTATAACTTTATGCCACTCTGGGGTGCACGGAATTCAAATAAGTTTAATCAGCTTCGCGTAAGGTATTAAAACAGAAGCGTAATGATTTGCATATATTAAATTTTTTCACGTGCTTTCTGCTAATACTTCCTGTTTTCTATCCCTTCAACTTGCTGTTTATTTTGTAGATGTAATCTTATAGATTCCACGGATAACAAAGTATCAAAAAAAGTTTATTAATTCTTATAGTAAAATATAATTAATTTAAATTCTTAGTTTATAATAATTTACGATAAATAACTAAGTAATAGATATGGAGCAACGGTTTGTTAGTGTGCAAGCCACTTAGCCCGCTAAAGAGATGACCACTGGAGTTATGGAATGAAGACGACGAAAAGTGCAGCATAGAAATTCCAATCACAAGGTCGAAAGACGACGTCGTTACACCAGGAGACGCTGGATGGAAGCCACTTCGAACAGTCCTATTGATTATTTATAGGTGAGATAAACATTCAGCAACTGTTGCGTATAAATGAGTATTTAAATGAACGTTAATTCTTTATAGATTTATTTCGACAATATGAACTTTACAAACACCGAAACATTTTTAATAATAAATTTACAAATTTCAATTAAATTTGATTAACGGCTGACAGTAAAATATTTGTGTAATATTTCATGTTAATGTTATGAATATCTTACTTCCGCATACTTATCGAATCGGCTTAAAGCGGCTTCCCCCCCGGTTTTTTACTAGTAAGCTAAAACAGATTCCAGTCACGTCATGACAAACCGCCTGAGTCATGTTGTTGAGACGTCGTATATTTGAATTCTTAAGTTATAAAGTTTCTACGCGATTTATGTCTTTTCTATCGATTATGCTTTAAGTTTTTAAACTTTATATTATCATAGTACAACAAAGTAGTTTTAATTTTTTTTTGTTGCTATTAATGTTTATCTTTACCAATGTATGCAAAGTTTGTGTGTAACAAGTCACAAAATGCGGCCCTAGTTGTTCGGTATTGTTGTTTAAATGTGTTTATGTGTCATATGTAAAAATGGAATTAAATAAATAAACAATATTGATAAAAATAACAATCAGAATTGTTTTTTAACACGTTCCGTGTATTAAATGATTATTTTGTTTAATTCATACATACACTTCATGATTTAGCGTTCTTTACTTAGAATTTTTTTCTTATTAGTTTCATATTGCTATTTTGTAGAATTACGGCAGAAGCCTTGTCTATTTTACGATTTTTAATTCACTACTCGATGATTCGCATTGTTTATTACCAGTGTTATATCTTTATTTACATGTATATTCATGGGGAACTAGAAAGTAATGTCCTCTATATGATGATGATTTCTTTATCCTAAAATACTGTTTATTATTATTGTACGAATAACTAGCAAATAATATTATGTACAAACAATATGTGTTAAGCCCTCACCCAGGCCGTTTTGTTTTTTTTTTTAATTACATTAAAACAGACTGGCATGACCGCAACAGTGTAAATCAGAAATTTGGAATAGAAAAATTCATTTTTTCTCTCATATTCATAAGACACGAGATGGCAATTCTCATTGGCCTTGTAATCACACTGGCTGTGGCGCACAAATGGGAGCACAGAAATGTTATCGCGCCACTGTTAGGAGGTTGATATATGCATGCGTAGCATTGCTTTATCATTCGTAATTTTTCATTTAAAGGTGGGAATTATTTACTTTCGTCAGTAGTAAATAAGGGCCTTCAACAAAAATAAATAATTTAAAACTAGACTCATTCACTGTAAGATGTCCAATATTAAGTATACTGTGAACTTCAAGAGGGATCACTGTTAAAAAAACTCTCTATAATTCTAAAAAATATTTATTAGATATACGCTATTTACAAGTACTATCAATATTATAATACTTATGTTATGGCATTTTAATAAAACTTATTTAAGTAGCATTTTAAAAGTATATGTTCTAAATAACTGAATTTCATCCGTCGTTACTGCGTAACTGATTGAAGACTTTATAGAGTATGTTTTAATAATAATTTATAGTAACGAATGCGTAATGATATGACAAATTGTTTAATTGATTTTGTAGTCCTGTGTTAAGCAAATTTAAGTTAATTTTTTTTAAATATTTGATTATTCTTTCACCCCAATAAAATAATTTATTTATTTTTATTTTTAAAATTTATGAATAAATAATAAGTAATTAAAATATAAATTTCCATAGTCTTCTCATCTTTTAAAATTATTTTAGCTTTTTAACTAAAACATTAAATTTTATAAATTAAATAAAGACAGATTATATTTGATCCAATCATTTTTACAATTCACCAATTAAGAGGCTATTGGCTACTGATTATGTTACCTCTGTACAGTCAAAATACTGCAGCCTTTTAATAATTATCAGTGGGCAGATTAGACTTTATATACTTTACAAAAAGACACGCTTTTCATAAACAAATAAACATATTTTTTTCCTGATTCCTTTATTTAACTTTTTATAAATTTTTTATTAGTATTATTTTTCATACTAATTTTATTTATAAATAATTTTCTTTTAACTTAAAATTATTATTTTATAAATATGTAATTTAAAATTTAAAATATATTAAATTATTTATAAAAATATATTAGTTATTAACAATATAATTTCAAAAAATTAAATAACATTTTAATCTTACTAAAAATTGTATTTTAAAATCTTAACTTTTCTAAATATTAAATATTTCATAAATAAAAATTTAATTACTATTAATTTTATAATAAAAAATTTCAAACTAATTTTAATTTTATTTGTAAAAAAATAGATATATTTAAAAACGAATAATTTTTCTTTTATTATTAAAAATTAAAACGAATTTTTCAACATTAACTTTTTATTTAAATTAAAATAAGAGACTAAAAAAATATTTACGTATATAACTTTTTAACATCGCTTTTTTTTAATTACTTAAAAGAGAAATCTTTTTTAAATACTCTTTCTTTTTTTTAAAGTTTTAATAGAAATTATTAAATTTTAGTTACTTTTAAAACCAAGTTCGAGTTTTAATGTTGCAATCGATACGATTAACTGTTTTTCCCTAACATTTCCCCACAAAATATAAAAAAAAATCATTGATTTATGTCGCTTATGAGCGTGGCCAATTGACAATTGAATTTTGTAAAATGATGCAATCGGGAAATTTGGTTCATAATAAATATATTGCTCATTTATAGCCAATGTGTGAGATGTTGTGCCGTCCTGAAGAAACCACACGTTAGTCATACCTATAAATATTGGAAATTAAAATCACGAAGTAACCAAGATCCTCATTTAATAATGCAATGCATATAATCTTTTTTAAATGCCTTGGTGGATAACTCCTAATACTGGAGCAAGTTTTTCTTATCTTTGGCATGGTTCCTTATCATCTTCGAATTTTTTTGATATATTTTTTTTCGCAGGCAGTCGTCAACGTCGAAATCATCGATGGAATCAATCACAGTACGTTATTTTACATAGAGCATTATTACTGCAACCTTTTTGATTCTGCAATTCTCTTTAAATCTCCTCTTAGAATAAAATGGGAAGTGTGTCGCTTTTAAAATAACAATTATTCAGTACAAAATTTCAATTTTCAGTACAAATTCACACAGATAAAAATTTTGAACGCCACAATAAACACACTAATATATCATTGCTGTTTATTTACCATTATTCGAGCCACACATATTGCTGGAACTTACTTCTGACAAACAGTGAGAACTTAGTAGCATACTTAATGTTTGATAAACGAATCCGGGGGCACGGCTAGTTGTGTTGATTACAAATACCATAATATAAGACGGCTTAATACGGTACCGGGTCGGTTTACTAAAGTGGGTTTATGCAAATCATTCAAAACTGTTCGACCGTTAATATGAAGATTAACAAAAGATTAGGTGACCAGAAGTGTTGCGTCACTCTACAGAGAACACTGGCATGTGTTACGGATAATTACACATTGATTTATGCTGAGACCACTTTAAGTATGCATTTAGTGTGAAAGTACTAAAAGCATTTTTTGTAGATTTTTAAATTATAATCTATTTAATTCCTAATTCTTTATCAATAACAGTGAAACAGTTTAAGAAGTTACAGTATCGTTGTCGAATTTATTATCTGTGAAAACTGACTTTGAGTAGATGAGTTACTCACTACTTTGGGTAATCGATAAAAATTAACTAGGGTATTGATAGTGATTTTCTTACCTATCTACGACTAAGTATAAAACTTTGTGTTGTGATTGCAATTTAAGCGTAAATAAGTTCATATTCACAAGTTAAAACAAATAACAACTGATCTAACTTAAAAACTTTTGAATAGATTTTCGTGCTTATCAGCAGTATAAAATAATGTATATTAATACTCTTTTCACATATGAAATATTGATAACTATCTGTGGAAACTTTTAAATGGTCTTCTTTTATTTATGTCTCGTTATTATGATTTAAACTAGCCGTATCTTTTCCAAAAAATAATAGGCGTTTATTGTAACTCTAAAATAAACAAAATACCTCTAAAGTACATCAGTGAAAGACGCACATCCGACAGATAGATAGCCGTTAAACTTTAATCAAAGTTCTAATAAAATCTAAATTTAAACAGAGGTCTCTAATTAATCTTGTAACGAGGGTCGAGTTCGGAAGAAAGGAAGTCACAAAGCTAAAAAAAGTTAGTTAAATTTAATGTGTAACGAACGCAATTCTGTTTATAACGAGTGTAAAAAAAAGTTTTCAAATTTATTACATTCAGTGCTAAGTATAAAATAAAACTCGCCGTCGTACCGTCAGTGTCAATAAATACATATGTGATGACATGGAACCGCTAGCTCCAATATCGAAATAAATCTACTACTAGTACAACTTTTTAAGCAGTTTCCATAGATCTGTATAAGTTCGCAATAAACGAGCTGATTTTAAATTACTCTTAATAAGATAAAACGAATACGAACGTATGAAACTCAAATCAATCTTAAAAAATATGTAATTTTCTCTCCGAATTGACTATTAAAATTGATACCCAAAGAATTCTAAGATTTTGAATTTAAAAATTAATAAATTAATTAATAACTCAAAGTACTATAAATGGATTTCGTGTTGATTTTACTTTTATAAATATTACTTAAGATTTAACTTTTGTTACACGGGCCGTTTCCATCAGTCCTATTAGAAATTCATAGCGATCCTATATATCTATCTTAGGGCGTCCTACGGCTGAAATAATGATGATAATGAGTATATAGTTTTACTGTTTCTGTTACATTTCTTTTGTTATCAACTCTCCCAATCTTGTCTCTATAAATGGCTGTGTTATTTTTTTATTTATTCATCTAATTATGTTTTTTATGCTATTCTACAAGGTATAAAAGTATTTGCGGAGATTTTTAATCGAAAAACCTAAAAAAAATATTTTACAACTTTTTTCTACAAAAATTATCAGTCTTAGGTTATCCCACCGACGCAGAGAAAGTAAAGTACACTGCATTCTTTCTTATTATAACCGTAGGAGTGGCCTTACAATGGATCGCACAATGGCGATTATGGTAATAATATCATTATATATCTCCAACATAACTCGCACGCTTGGGATGGACAATATTGAATGAAAATTTATAGCTAAAAATACAAAACGTGGTTTTGATGTAAGTTCCACTACGTACCGATGAGTAAATTTATATTCACAAAAAAATAGTTTTGATACATACAGAGAGATTTTCTGGTACCAAAACTAATATAATTTAATTTAAAAAATGCATTAATTATTTGTTACCTTCCGTGAAAGAATCTGTCGTTTGCAAAAAGGCGTTTAATTCTTTTTCTTTTGTTTTTGTTTCATTCTTTTATTTTTTTTTCATCGCTTGTTGGTGCACAATAAAAAAGAAAATAAACCAAAGAAAACCTATAAATAAATATCATGGCGGCAGAATTGTTACGTTAAAGGTTATATTTACGCTTCTATAGTTAAATTTAATATAAAAACAAATACACAAAAATGTATTAACAATCAAATCGTAATTATAAACGCTAATGTAAATTTTATTGTTATTAAACGATATTTACACCGAAAATGAATTCATAAATTGATTCTTTTTTACTCTAAAGAATCCTTTTGTTAACGAGAACTGGTTTCACTTAAAGAAGGTAAACCTATGATGAGATAACGAGTTCGTGTAAGTATGTGGCGTCTTTAAGATCGGCATTCACTATATTTTTATGATGCGTACATGATGTCTATCTAAAGAGGGATAATCCCGAATTGAAGGGATAAATGACAATTACTTACCCCTATGCGTCACAGCCGAATGAGTCCTGTACAAACAAATGCCCCTTACAAATCCTTCGCTTCTTTTAATACGTGAAACATAAATCCCGTGTCACACCGAGTGAATAATTATGATCCTGGAATGTCTCTCTGTTGAATAACACGTTGTTTTTTAATCTTGCTATTGCTCAGCTATAAAAAGACAACTTTTTAATGATGAATGTAGTGATATTTTTTAAAACAAGTTTTCTAAATTTTATATTAAACCTGTTGTCTAAGATGAATTGTAATAATGTATTGTAACAAATAATTGACTAGACGTGTAGATATACAACACGTACGAGGATAGTACTACAGTTAATAGTAATAATGAAAAATAAAATAATTTACTATTAATGATTATTCACCCGAATGGCCTGTGTGCACCGTCTTCCCATGACTTTAAAAAGATCGTCTGTCCACATTATGGGCAAATGTTTTTTGCTGCATTCACCTCTCCATGGTCTCTATTCTAGAAAGTTAAGGCCTCAACGATTATCTTTTTCGCACTCTATGTTGCCTGCTTACAGCCACTCGAACTTACGAATCTGCGGGCCTGAGCTTTCATTCATCTATGAATTTGGTGGTTATCATATATTATCGATGTTTTATGTTTTTAAATATACCTCGGTACATCAACCTACAATTGTTGTAAAAGTATTAAAAGTAAAAACTTACGCAATACTATATGAAAATCAATTTTGTCATCTGATCAAGGTGCCTAATCTTTCATTTTAGACATCGAGTCATCGGTAACCTTGTATGATACGTAAACTTACTTTAAATGAACTCGCTTTCCACACTAATACTACGTATCTATTTCGTCAAAGTTTTTTTTTATTATTGCCGTATGCTTTTTGTCCGTTAAGATTTATATCTTCATCGTATTTTGAGTTGATAGAACCCTGAAGTAATTTAGCCTAGTTAGTCTACAACACATCTACAGCATTGTTACTTCTGTTTGCAGAGAATATGTTGATTAAAACTGGTAATATGAAAAAAGGAGAACGAGAGATATTGAGACGGATAAAAGAAGATTGAGGTTAAAAAATAGTATGTGAATAAACAATTGAGTTAAAATTGTCCGTGTCCACTCAAGATCGAAGAAAAACGAAAAGTCCCAAAAAAGGAGGCCAAAAAAATTTACCAAGTGTCCGTATAAAAAACAATAACTATTCGTAATTTATATATAAATATGTATATATTGCTTTTTATAGCTTTTATCATCTAATAAATGATTTTTTTTCTATTCGTCGATATGCAATTCTACAATACGTCAGCAAAGTATTTCTATTTACATTAGCAGGTATTGTGTTAGTTCAACAATATGTCAGAACTACAAACTAATGACTCTTGGCAATAAAGATAGTTCTTGGTGTCGTCTTAATTTTAATAAAGTTAAGGTTAAATACGGTTCTGTTTATTAATGTGATAACATAACACGTGTTTGTACGTGTAGTTGAGAAGCTCACGACACTTTCACATCATCAAACACACAAACTACACGCAATCTAAGAACAAATACTCCCGGATTATACAAATCAACGTCGACGACACCGCCTGTGAGTACGATGACCTTATATTACTATGTAAACAAATATTATTAAGTCAATGTCAATAATTAACTTTTATTTCAATGTAAATTTATAAAAATGTAACCCATAAACATGGCCTCCCCCATTCTTAACACAGCTCATACTTCTTGGTATAGCAACGAACGTTATGACATATTTAAATTTAGACGTCTAATGCAAAAACATCCTGACATCATCTCTGCCTATCAACAAGTGACGTGAGTTTAGTTTGTTTTTCCGCTACATTTCTTGGGAAACAAATTTAATAGGAGACAATTTTATGTATGCTTAGATTAAATGAATTATGAGTCTCACTTTATAGTCAGACGTTTTAGTCGCGAGTAGTAGCTATATTTATAAACCTATTAATTATTAACTCTTCAAGTTTAATAGGAGCTTTCTTTTTTTTATACAGTAAAGTCAAATAACGTAAGCACTGGTAGCCCAGTGGTTCGATTTCCGCATTACATTCTTATAAAATTCACATTTTGCGCACTAATTACATAAAATTGCCTCTTCTCACAAACAAGTTTCCTGACGATGAGCAGCAGCTTCCTCTGCGTACCTGCTACACTGCGAACGTAAACCCGCCTGCGTAACTGTGTATCCCCCCTCCCCCCGTTGTCTTTGGGATGGCTTATGCCTTGTAGTGGAATTTTACAGGCTTATACGTCCTAATAAAGCAAAGATGTCAACTGGCTGTAAATAAAAGGTTCTTCTACTTCCTCTTTTCTTCTTCTTCCGATGGATGCCCACTCCAAGGCATGGGCCTTCCTCAAAGATCGCCACGGTGACCGGTCCAGCATTATTTATATCCAGTCTTACCGTGACAAACTATGTCGTCGGTTTACCTAGTGGGTATATATGATAATAGACTCTTACTGATGCTAATTAATCATAAAAAAATATCTGTACGTTTCTTTTATTACCTTAACATATCAGAAGGTCTCACCTAAGGAGATTAGTTTAAATAAATTTCATACTGTTTATTGCACACGTAACAAAAAAATACACAGATAATAACTATAAAAAATACAATAAGTACTAATTACTCGCACAAAGCCACCATGAAGCAATGATCATTGCACAAACAAAATTTGTTTTTGCGGCTGTATTGAAAATAAATTTGATATTAATCATAAAAACTACAAGCATAACATTAAATTAAAATTACAAAAAAAAATATTTTAATTATCTTATACTGAGTTGTGACAGATGAACATTAATGTAATAAACCGACTTATTTATCTGAATAAATGCTTGTAAGAAAACTATGGAGGCGACTTCTACGAGTAACTAAGAAACATTGATGATAATTAGCAAATCAAATTATTTATTTTATATTTTACTGACGTAGTGTGTCGTTTCATCGCTAAAGTCTAGTAATGTTACATTAGTTAATTTTAAAAAAGGGATTTTAAAAAACTTTTCTATGTTAAGCCAACATCAACTTCGGGTAACTACGTATCAGAAATTCCGATCTCGGGCGATAATATAAAACTCAAAGACCGCTTAACATGCACTCTTTAGTAAACATTTAATAAATTAAAAAAATATTTTTTAAAGATTTGTTTATATTTTTATTTTCATCGTATGAAGTTTTCCGATAAAGACGCTAACATCTATCATCATTATCATAATCATTTCAATCGTAAGACGTCAGCTGGTGGGCACGGGCCTCCTTTTTAAACTTCCAATAGGACCGATTACAAGCGTTCTGCATTCGTCTTTTTACAGCCGTCATAAGAGCATATACTCGTATATACACATAATATATAAATTATTAAGTATATCTTGTGGTATTAGTTTTAGATATGAAAACTTTAAAGGGGTGGATGTAAAGCTTATTTGCTCTCAATTAATGTTTGGTGCATCCAATTTAAAAGTCAGTAGTTTTATGATAAATACCGTAATGATAATATAATAACATAAAGCCTTTTTAAAATTCAGATTACTACATTTTAATTCTTATTTAATCTGTCTCTGCTGACTTTGTACTACCAGGATGTAATGAGCCTATTGCATTCCAATTAAAAAAAAAGTATGCACAGGCAGATATTATACAAGGTGATTGTAATATCTGTAAAAGTTTTTTGCTAAAAATTCACTTCTTTGAAGCTTTTACACTTATCTATCTTCTTGTATATGACAGTGATAAATGTGTATTCGAACGTAATAAAAAGAATTTCATTCAAGTGTTTGAAATAACTTTATAATTGTAGTCGAGTCAACAACCGATGGTATCGATTATTTGAACTATTGAACAAGGAGCGGTGAGAACGGCTAAGTGTGCGCTGTTCGCCGCACTCTACTGTTATATATCACGCTAAGATAATAGTCTGCATATAATCAGATGTCGCAATACCAAAAATAAATCTATGACAGGTTATATACAAATAAATCTATTTCAAAATTAATAGTATTTTAAAAAAATGTACTTTATACTTAATGCTTTAATAATAAATTTAACAAAGATGTTACAAGTTGCATGATTTTTATAAAAAAAAATGAAGTATACATGTAACAATAACACACACAGAAGTATACAGAGTTCGAAGTATATGTAGATGATAGATATATGTATATATTTTTGTTGACATAGTAACGGGCATGCGCAGTCGATGTCCTATTCATAAACAATGAGAACGTGAAATGGCTTTATAAATTCGATTCAGTAATTATTACTTGGCTATCTAAATCGTAAATTATTTCGTATGAAGTGATTAAGAAAATATTTTATATACATGACACCTCATGAGGAATGAAAGACTATTTTAAATTGTTTTCAACTGATATCATTCGTTTGTAATAGTAAAAACAGAAGAAGATAATATCGTAAAAAGTATAAATAATTTTGCTCTATATTTTAAAGCATTACTACAAATGACAAAAGGGATGGGTTTATGAAAATAGCTGGAGTTATTTTTACATTTAAAATTCATCGCTGTATTGTTTTAGCTGCGGTGTAATCTAAATATTTACTTACTGTAAAAACTCCATCGCAAATATTTATTTCGCCAACAATTCCACAGTCGTCCCTTAAAATTTCTTCGGATTAAACTTGCATTTCAAAACATCGTATATACGGTTCGTTATCAGCAAAAAACACTTTCACTGTCGCTTCAAGTACGATACATCGCTCTGTTGTTAAAACACAAATAACCGGCGTTAAATTGAGCGACTGTCAAAATCACGTGGGCCGGCACATACACACGCAACGCGATCGGTCGCAAGCGAAAAACGCTTTCCGCAGAATGCTTACCAAAGCGCATGACATTGACAAAGCATATTATTCATGTAGCGTACTAGCCTCCCACACAGTTCGTGAAGAACTAAGCGCAAGTTGTCGAGTTGCACGTGGCCTGTAGCTTACGCGACGACCGCCCTTCCAAAGCGACGCAATTGCACTGCGAAAAGAGACTTTCTCCCGTCACGGGAAGACAGTATTTTGTCCAAAAACAGCGAGAGAGCAAACGAGATGAGCCGGAATATGGGACGTAACACACAGATTATTTTCGTACTGTCGTTTAGTGTGCGTAAGATGCGTGTGTGTTTGATTCGAAAAGAAAAGTGCATTACTGTGTGTTATTATCCTTGTTTGTTTTATATTTGCTGCGTCACTGTTGCGTTATTCGAAAATTTTATTTAACGTGAGGCGTGAGTTAGCTGGAATAAAAAATCACCGAGCCATTGTTATCGGTTTATTGAAAAAGTTTCTTCGGTCGTAACGACAGTGTCTTTTTTATCTTCCTTGAATTATTCGGAATTCGGTCCATTTTATCTAAGCTTATTTATTTTCAGCCTCTATTTAATTTTTTTAATTTAATATTCACGTTTCAATAACTTTAGACACGCGCGTAATGCAGAATTATACAAGCGGAAAGTGACCTGTGGGTCAGTAAGCCAGGCGCTCTAAGGGTCACAGATGATTCGTATGTTGTTAATTTGGTCGTTGATTGTGTTACGAATCGTTTTTAATATTGCGGTGTTGATCATTTAGAACACTATTTCGGGATAGTAATCTATTTTTTAATAACGTTTTTTTTCACCCTTGAATATTTCTTCTAGATTTCGAACACTAAAACAAATACTGGAAACTATCTTAAAGAGAATGCATATGAGTCTCTTCTGCAAAACAGAAGTATACTTCATTGTTTATTGTCAAAAGCTGATTTTTCAGTAATAGATAAATACTTTTTGCCGGTTGATATTTATAGCTTCACTGTGTTAGCTTGGCTTTTTATAGAGAATTTTAGAGTAGCTAAATTCGGGGGCTCCCTTGAAAGCCTAATCTTGGGCTGTTACATTATTTATTTCACCGGGTTGGAATGCCGCCAAGATTGCTGAGGCAAACTCTCGATTAGTGTCTAGGCAGGATTAGTTGCCTTTTTTACAGCCTCTGAGAGGAAACCTCGGCTTGAGCTATGACTCGTAAAGTGTTTAATAATTAGATGCAAGGACGTCCGTGATCGTTGGACCTCGAGATGATCGATAAGGCGCGGTTCACCGATTTCGCTAGCACAGACGATTAAATAGGATTTTATTTGGGAATTAATAGCATGTGTGAGTCGCCTTTACCATCACTTGATAAATTAAATGAATAAAATAAATGTTATTCAACATAAAGCAAGTCTCAGATTTTGTCATTATTTTACTGCATTTTCTATTATTTTTCAAAATTTACGCCTAGTTTTGATAAATAATTAACTAAATGATTTTCAAATATAAATTATGGTACGCAACACAGCACACAACTTCTAAAATATTTCCCGTAACATTTATAATGTGTTACATAAAAGAGACCTATGCCCAGTGTACATCCTGCGGTTGTAATGTTGATGACGATGATAATGGTTTTTTATTGCAATAACGTGGTTACCGTTTACCTCTACGTCAGTCGTTCAATTTATATTATCAACGGACAAGCTGACATCGATTTGTGAATCGAAATGGGTAATTAACCAGAAATATTCGTAATTATCATTAACCAATTCGAAATTGAGTGTTTAATTACCTGCTTAATATACAACCACAAAACATGAAATCGTTTGACATGCTGAAATAGAAGATGGACGTTTAATTTCGAAATTCGTTTCCCAATTCTAAATTTGAATTTGCCGCATAACCACCATACTAGGTCGAATAAACAGTGCTATTCTGAAATCGCTCGACATCGAGTCACACAAATGTTTAATCATTTAAATGCACTATCTGTTTCTAATTCCACGTAATAAGTGAATTGTGCAAGCGACTATAGCTCTGTAATTTATGCATCCGGTCGGAATGAGATTGGAATAATTTTATCATGCCTCAAATTTAAACGATCGAATGTGTTGATTTGATCTCGTGTCAGTCATCCATTAAAATACGCGTCCGATACTCAATTAAGCTAAGAAGAGTGTAATGAAACTTGATTCGTTATCTGTAATGTTAAATCCATGAATATTATCAGTATAAAAATCGTTTCCATTTAACAAGATTTATTACTTATAATTCTTTCGGAAATTTAGTAATATTTTGGCCAAGTTAACCAGAACGAAAAATAAATCTATGCAGAGATTTTTGTCCAGAGTTGAGAGAATTTTTCAAGATCCCTCAGTTTTGAAATAATAACTTAAAACTGACAAGAACTAAGTATAATTATATCAATATCACATTGTACATCATTAATGTATATCAGGAATAATATTCACCCTCGCTTAGTTTAAAATTAGAGCGGTATGCTCGCTGGTACCTCCGCTGCTGATATAAGCTGCCCCAGTAGATTTTCAATAGGACCCGTTGAAGGGGGCCTGCATCCAACGTCTTCCGACTATCTTGTCCTGTCTCATCTTATCTCAACAGGTTGGTTTCCGCAACTAAACGGCACTACGTTCATTTTGCGTCGGGATTGACTTTACTCAAGCCAACCTAACTCCTCGAGAAATCCTAGCAGACCAAATATGTATCTACTTTCGATTACCGTAATAAGGTCGTCTGCCCATCATGCGTGGGTGGACGGAAGAGAACAGTATCTACTCCCAAACCTTAAAATCCCAGCGGCAATTTGATATGAACGCAATGTGGCTTGCCTACTACCACCTAAAATTGCACTTACAACTTAGACCGATGAAGATATAACAGGCCCACAAGGTTAATAGTGATGACAATAATCATAAACATGACTTGCCAATTTACCAACCTGTATCGTTACTTTCATTCGTCAACAGATCTCCTCATTTGATCTCTAAGAGCGTATAATTTACACTTAACAAAGTACACGGTAACGATATGTATCATCAATACAAACAAAAGAGCTTGTCACGAAATTAACATAAAGTTACGAACAGCTCGTTATGTAGGATCAATCGTGACTTATATCCACCCACTATCCAATTCACTTGGTTTATGCGAACATGATAGTTACTGCTCAAAGGTGAAACAATGGTTCCCACCATTGTTCGATTAATCATTACCTTTCTTTGTTTTATCTTTAATTTTAAGTCGTCATTTATCATTTAATGTATGATTGGTAAAATCCAAAATTTTTCTGATTGGTGTAGAGTGAAAATATTTTACAATAACACTATTGCAATGTATATAAATGACCGAAATTGTTTTTTCACTAATAGTTATTGCACATAAATATTTTCTATACTTTTGATCTGATTTGATTATCTAAACTCATACTACCTTTCAAATAACTGTTAAAATAAGTTATTCCCGTAGTCACATAATTTGTGGGATATTTGAATATAGCACAAAAACCCGGAAAAAATTAAAAAAGACTGTTGTAACTTGCGCGTTTGAGAGTTTGCTTTATAAAATCGGCAACGAAATTAATTAATGAATTTCACATTTTATAATTAATAAAGTCATCACTCTTCAATACTTTATGTTCATTATTTTTTTTCTATTGGATTATGACAACTCAATAACATGGTGTTGTACTGCCAGTCTATCAGAACAGGTAGTTGCTAATCACTTTGAAAATGCAGAGGATTGGTTATTTTCTCTAAGTAGCTTAGACAGTGTTCATGCAATCTCTGTAGAATATACCGTCGATACTTCATACGCAAGAATCATTTTAATACGGTGGGAATGTTTTTCTAAAATTTTTTGAAAAGCGGTTGTAACAGATTTATTTGCTTTACTGCCCGTTTCACGAGTGTACATATTTTTAAAAAAAATGTGGTAGTGAGCGAGTTAAATAGCTGCTGTGTCGGCAAATACAACGTAGTAAGTCCACCCAAGGTGTTAGGTGAAAGTGTTAAGGACCTCGGATGACGCTGGATGCAGACCGCGTGTCTCTAATGGAGGAGGCAGTGGACGCCCTATGGTTGCCATTGTGATTTATATGATTCATGTGTGTGATTTTAATGTATTTCTACAGAGCACGAAATGTTAATTACGGTTCTAATAGAAGATATTTTAAGATCTATCTAATCAAAAAAGTATTTAGTTACCCAGATATTTCTGTCAATATAAAGTTAACTCAAATGATGTAAAATTAAATTGCCATGTAACGTCTAAAGTTAATGATTTTGTGATTAAACTAATACAAAATAATTACTGGCCTAATTAGAAATTCGGCGTACACGCCCCATTTATGTCCGATTCGGGGCGTAGTGCCCCAGCTCGGTGCGACGGTCTCACGTAAATTTGTCACATGAAAGGACGTTTAATTTGCTGTTTCACTAGCTGCTAATTACAACTTTGATTGCTGCGGTTACGTTTAAACGTGTCACGGACGAACGGAACCATTCCTACATGGATTTCATTTGCTGCTATGTAAAAAAAAAATCTTCGGTAATACGTATGGAGATATTTTTACTTTAATTAAAAGCAAATGAGAGATATTTATAAATACATTTAGTAGTGGATGTATGTATGCCTAGTTAACATTTTTATTTACATATATATAAATAAAAATAAACCGCCAAATGGGTTTTCAGGCATAGAGAAAGTATCGACCATTTTGGATATTTTTAATGTTTTCTTGATCATGGTCTCAAAGAATGTATTTAGGAAAGTTTTTAACTAAGATAAAAAATGCATAAAGTGCAAGAAAAGTAATCATAAAAATCATTATTCTTTCCTATACAAATCAAAGTTTAAATTAAAACAACAATAGCAGACAAACCATTTGACGTCAATCAAAACAACATAGACATTAGAATGCACAAAAAAAAACAAAGTACATTTGCAACACGAGCATTGTAAGGAAATATAATCTCATTATTACTTTTAGCTTACAAAATAGCAAATTCATTTTTGTTATTAGTTGTTTTATAATAAGCAACCCAAGTTAATTAATTAAATTAGACTGCTACAAGTCTCTGTATTTTCAGAGTATGAGTGTTAAAAAGAATTCTGTAACTTAGTAATTTAAGTAATTTTGGAATGATTAATATACATGTTACTGCTATATCGAAAGGCATTGATGCTTAAGGCGAGGACCTAATTATTTGTTATAATGAATTAAATCTTGCTTCTTGAGAAATCTTCCTATACGTTATCATAATGAGACCTTTGTAATCAGGCATCTACAGATTTCTGACTGTCTTGTCAGTCCGTGGTTTCCACTCCAGAACTATAAGACATAACGACAATCTGTTCTGCCCGTTACGTGGCTCACCCACTGCCAATTCAATTTTATCAATAGGCATATTTGTGCCTTATGTCTATTTATTTTTTTCTTCGTGTGCTATTAACATATTTGGCAACAAGGCTCGTGTCGAGGTTCTTACAGCGCTATGACAAGTACCCGTAGAAGCTGTAGTGTATTCGTAACGTAATTACTCACAGTTGAAATAAATAATTCAAAACCAACGTCATATATAAATAGGTCCATTAAAATGATTATTGATCATGGTAATGGTCAAGTAGTCGCTTGATGTGAGCAGCTCAAGATCTGTTATCATGGTGATTTTCGGAGGACACCTATGCCTTGTAGTAAGCGTCTATCGGCTTATATGGTAACGATAACATGACTGTTGATGGTAAATTTTTATCGAGTATACAAGTCCTATTTTAAAGAGTATGCAACTTCTGAACTATTTCAGCGACTTAACATGGATCAGTTTATGTCACATATTTCCATTTTGGATCCTAGAGAATGCCGGTTATCTCACGTTACACAACCATCAAAAGTGTTTTATAGTTCATATAAAGTATGCACCTGTCGACGACTGAACTTGTGACCTTTGTACGATCGTAACTATATTTAACCTTTTCTTTTGAATAAGAAATTAAATTGAATTTACGTAACAAACTATTTTGCTCATAGAATATTATTCCGCACTGTAATAACTATAAATAAAACTTAATTGTGCATCCGTATAACGTTTTGAATGTAAGCAACGCGAATTACAAGGCAACGTGCGAAGCTTGCTTGCTTTTCTGAGAGCTATGTGTGATTCGAATGCTAATAAGTTAACGTTGATTAATGGCTTTTGAATGGACGCTTGACTTTTATCTGTGAAAGATAATAATCTACATAATACCCACGATAACGACTAAAGAGCAGCATGATTTCATATTTATGGCCAGCTATATGGGAATAGTTTTCATTCTTAGAATATATTTTTTATAATTGTGGAACGTATATGACTTATGTAGAATCAAAGGATGTTTTCCTTCACATTTTCTTTAAATTTTGGTCTTGTTTCTAATTGTTATAAATATACTTTTATTTTATTTTTAATAATGAACGCACCCGTCTTTAAATGTTGATGTGTTGTTAAAACTTTTATAAAATACCTTCGCTAATACACTGTTCATTATTCTCTCAGTTTATAGAATGGACTATCATCATTTCGACCGTAGTATATCTAATACTGGACATAGATTATCACACTGCATTACTTTTAGGCAAGCCTACCACCGCAGACTTCATCATCGTTTAACATCTGGCGGAACAGAGATCATATATAATATATAACTACTTAAAAAATGAAGCTTCTGGAAATTCTCCATAGATTTCCAAAAAAGACCTACTGGAAATGGCTTGCATTAACGTACCTTTACATTAGAATTTTGTTCCTCTTTTTTAGTTGAGAGGAAGCTTTTGTAAACGAATTAATAGCTATAACTTAAGTTATATTGGCGCTGGTTTAATTGTTATAATGTTTTTAGTGATTTGGATAAGTAAGTTTAAAGAACTTTTATTTAATAATTTACGCAGTTCGTGTTTTTAGTTTATATTAACTATATTAAAACAATGGTTACTTCCCACAAATGCATAGGGTTATATTGTTACAACCTTTTAAAAGAAAACTATTGTGGTAGCAAAAATGTTTTTAAAAGAAAATGTAGTAAAATAGAGATTAAAACGTGATATTCACTACTAGACAATTATTAAATTTGCTAGAGATTTTTTTAGGTAAAGCTATTTAATAAAACCTAACTTTTATTAAAATGAAGTCCTGATCAAGAAACTAAATTAATTTTAGCATTTTATTAAATAAAAAAGACAAAGTTTTTACTTAAATTAAAATACGCGACTAAATTCAATTAAGCACTCAAATAAGTTAAAATCATATGGAAATTAGTTCAAATGTTTATTTTTTATTACAGTCTTCCACAACGACAGCAAAGATAAATATGATTACATTAGCAGAAGGTACTTCGGTCACGCATAAAATCACTTTTCATTTCACTATATTAATTAATCAACGTCTAAGAAGGTTTGTAAACAAAACATCACAGTCATTCTACGCTTTCCTAAAACGTATTTGATATAAATCATAACGGACAGGATCTTTTTATTCTCGGTGCAATGACCGCTGGTACAAAAATATCCGTTTAAATTAAATTTTCAATGAACCTTTCAGACTCCTCTTAATGAAGAGTCGGCTTTTAAACAGATCGGCTTGTAAATCTTTTCAAGCGTATCTGTAAACGTTAGTAAATGCATTAATATGTAAAAAATAACAACACAGCGGCTTGTGTGTGGTGTGATTAGTACTGATGCCGATACCGATTTAAAAATCAACTTCACTAACCAAAAAGTTCGTGGATACGAATATATTTTACGCTTGCTAATTAATAATGAAGCACAGAGAATAGGCGGTTGAGAATTTAAATTGACCGCGATGAAATTTATCGGATTTTTATTGTTTAATTTTAACCCATTTTGGGTAGTTTTTATTTATTCATCGTCATTTTAGTTTTAGCCATAGAACGTCTATGGCAAATGCCTCCCCATTAAATTTCCAACCTCTCCGGTTTTAATTTAATATTAAGTTATTTTAAAAGAATTATGTGTGTTCTTTAATTAAAGAAAAAAGTATTTGAAATTTGCCACAAGGTAATTCAATGTAAATTGCTATGAAATACCTTATGTTAGTTTATTAATTGATACTTCGTACAGTACTGGTTGGCTATATTTTTATAAAAAAAAAACAGGTAAAAACCGTTCCGCAAAACCGCGTACTTAACTGACTTTCCTACTTTCGATCTCCTTGGTCTCCTCTTACGAGGTCAGTCGGATACCGCAGACTTCCGTTCATTGGCGTCCCGATATAGCGAATCAACATTTCGCGTGAAGTTTTAATAGTTAGCCAGTTTGAGGGCGCTGTCTTTATGGCATTTTTAAATGCTATTTAAGGAAGTTAAATGTATTAAGCTTCAGCTAATTTTTCCGTTTATTTTTTACTAACGGTACTAACTCTGTACTCACTTTCCAAGTAAAGATATTGGTATTACTTTTTTCAACATTTCGCGTGAGGTTTTAATAGTAGACCAGTTTTAGAGCGGTGTCTTTATGGCATTTTTAATGCTATTTAAGGAAATTAAATGCATTAAACTCAAGCCAATTTTTCCGCCTATTTTTTACTAACGGTACTAACACTGTACTCACTTTCCAAGTAACGATATTGGTATTACTTTTTAAAAAAATCAACTTGTAATACTATTACTATATTCTTATATTTTCTTATTTATATATATTTATATATTCTTGAAGAACTTACGCATATTTTCAAAGAAAACTTGTAATTTAAATAAATACGTGACAATACGCGGGCTTGAGGATGTAGAGCTCGTAAGACACTTCCACATTTGTTAACTTAGTTCGAAGCTTCCTTCCAGAACCTCAACATGGGCCTTTACATCACATATAATATTACTAGATTAAGTGAATAGATCGCTACGTTTTACAAGCTATTGCTCATTTAAAAAACAGATGCAAGAAAGAAACATACGATATAGGTACGCTTTAAGCATACGAGTAGCTTGTGTTTAAATATAATTTCGAACTAGTATCTGTTGCCTTTGGATTTTGTTTTGAGTGTTTATCTAAGAACCATTTTTGTTGTTATGTTCTTTAAAATATTTGTAAATGATATTATTAAGATTGTTTTATGCATACTTTACTTTTAATTTAATATAAACCATTATACTCGTAAGTAATGTATGGTAGACACCCTATTGGGCAGATCCACATAGTGCGCAGAACCGCTGGAGTCTTAAGATTCTAGAACGGAGACCACTGGCCGACAAGCGCAGACAGATGACTTTATTAGGTTCGTCGGAAGGCGGGTTGCTCCAACTGGACCTATTGGAAATCTATACGTGGGGGAGGTCTATACAGAGCATATACAGTAGACTTTCTAAAGCTAAAATGTTGATAATAATGAGAGAATAATGAGATGCATTCGTATGGACTTACGAAATTGTCCACGAAATATTGTATATGAGATATTATGTCTGCTCTATTAATATATATAATAACTTTAACTCAATAGCTATTTTTTTTAATATTTAACAAAAAGGTTTTATTTGGTTCGTCTCACTGACCCACAGGTGGTTGCTCATTACCAGATATTTACTTACGATCGTATCATTTCTAACATAATCAAAAAGAAATAGAATTTTCGCAATGTTAAAATATTTAAAAAACGCTTAAACATAGACCGTTAACAGGACTGAACTTTAATACTTCGCTGGTTAAAGATGGTCGTACAGATTACAGATACAGACATAGTGAATTTTGTCTAAAAGAAAAGATTTGTAAATAACAAACTAAAAGGAGTTCTTAAGTAGTCGACTTAGATTTAAAAAAAAAAAACACCTGACTGAATTGGCATTCAGTCGAGTCAAGTCTTTAAGTTCCAGAGTTTTCTTTTCATCTCTTATTTGTTTTATTCATTTACTGTTCGCTTAACATCACTTACAGTGATCACTTGTGTAATTTGTGTCAGAAGAGCCCAATTTGATAGAAAAAGTATATAGATGATGTAATGATGTAAGTAGATGAAGAATATTGTTCCTAACCCTTCCTATTGAAAATCTATGGGGTGAATCCAATAGCGGATGTTCTGAGAATTTTTTATCTTGGAGTTCAGTTTAAAATAATAACGTAAAAATTATATCTACTATTATACATATTTACAAAATTACCATATATAGTTTAACTATATTTCGGAAGGGCAAAGTAGAATTTAAATTTTATTTACATACTATTATTTTACTTTATTTCAAATAATAATTAAAATGTTTGATTATTATAAAAACACTTTCTTATTGTAAAAACCCCGGGATTTAACTGTGCGAGATTTTTTTGCGACTTATAAAAATTATTGGGTGGTCTATTGGAATTTACAGGTTTAAAAAGGCATGTTATAGTTGGCGTTTAGCTAAACTTTATTTTATATAGAAAATAACAAGGGCTCTACCAGGAGCCTCGACTCAAGACGTTACACACTACTTTATTACAGAATTGGCAGAATGCCGAACTATGACATCTATTTGATGGTTGCGCCGTATAGTGACCAGACGCTAGCGCCACCAAGAGGGCATCTTGGCTAGAGCTGTCACACAGTAATGGCCGAGTGTGACGACTAACTACATCTGCTAGTTCTAAAGAAGAGGCTTGAAAAATATTATGTAAATTTATCTATTAATCAATTAAGAAACTTCCACAATTTATCAGGAGCTATTTTGAGCATATATTTTTTGATTGTAGGTGTTCAACCTTTAAAAGAGTGAATGTATTGCTAGTTTGTTATCACTTAATATAAAAATATCAATCCAATCCTATGAGAAAAAATGAACCCAGTTGAGTTTCAGAGTGGTCACTGTATACTAGGTGATGAATAATGTGTGTAAAAGTTTTCAAGCTTTTTGTTGATAAATGTGCTATATGTTCACTACTTCATCTGTAATCAATCATACGCTATATAATCTTATTGATATTACTAAATAATTTCTATTAAAGCAACAAAATACATGACTACATAATGTTATTATTGAAAATAAGCTTATAACACAATATTCAGAACAACAAATTTAATCCAAAATTTAATATGTAGAATGCAAATTTGAGAGTCAGCCATGTTTACAGTCCGTGCGGTCGCAGCGGGTACCATAAAGCTGCACTTCCTTACACTACAAACCAACTTGCTACCATTTCCGCAAGGCACCCGGAGAAAAGCTACTGTTTACTCTATATAAATATACTTTCAATAGCCTCGGGGGACTGTTACGGGTCTTAATAAAATGGTTTTTAGATCACGTACGGTTTGGTAGCAACGTGCGAAATAAACCGCCATTACACACTCACATGTATGTTTAGTATACTATACATTATTTTTAGTTTAACAGATGGATGTTTTTTCAAATTCAATTTCGAAATATCCTCGTTAAACTTGTTATGGAT
Source organism: Battus philenor (assembly GCF_028537555.1). NCBI lineage: Eukaryota > Metazoa > Arthropoda > Insecta > Lepidoptera > Papilionidae > Battus > Battus philenor. The sequence goes on along the minus strand of NW_027181678.1, from coordinate 5,439,504 downwards.
TATATCACTTATCGACGTCAAAGTGAGTCGAAAGTCAAACAAGAACTTATGAAAGAAATTCAGAAGGTCATGTTTATTTAACCTTTAAATAGATCCATGGTGCGTTATTTTCTATGAAAACATCTACGATGTAATAGCCCTCAGCATGCAAACATTTTTTTCCAATTGGAATTTTGTAAACACTATTGCAAAAGCCTTTATACATTGCTCATTAACAGATTTATTACCTAGATGAAGACGAGTCTAATATATAAAAAAATGTTTTTGTTTATAATATTTAAATTGCATTTCACATTTCCAGGGAAAATCAGTAATGTTTCTGTGGACTGAATATATTTCCAAATACGTACTGAGAAGTAACAGTAATTTTTAAAACTTTTCTATTTATTATTTGTCAAAAAGGTCAACAGTTTGATACTAATGTTGTAATGTAAGGTGTTAACGATATATATATAACTCATAAAATAGTCATTTTTTTTTTAAATTATGCGCAAATTTCTTTTATTTCACAATTATTCACAATAAGGTAATATCACAATAATAGTACATTGCCAACAACAGTCACTAGGCATATTATGTTCGGTATTGTTAATCTTTACTGGTTTTATAGAAAGCAGACTTTTTGCATAAAGCTGGCATAGAATGAGATAAAAAAGTAAATAGGAGATAACGTATTTTTTATGTGTATATAATTATATAAATTACTTCGCATAATATTTATATATATTTACAAATTTTTTATAATTCATCATCATCCGTACGTCCACTGATCATTATAAATTTCCACCATATATTTCTAATAAAAAAGATTCGAAGCGGTTTGCATTGAATGTCTTTCGACGACCTTAACAAGGTCATATCCACCTTATGTATGGCTCACGCTGTACTAGCTGTGACCCAGAAGCCGAAAGCTCTAGCAGCCATCTGCTCTGCGCGCTGTGGCATGTCCACTTCCACATCTGCTAGGCACTTTGAGTTTTTTTCAATTGTCTATGGACCTTCTCATTCTTGTTTCGATCTCGCATCGAACTTCCGAGCACAGTTCTCGTGGCGCATTTAGTTACTGTGAGCTCGCATCAGATGTTTTTGGCTATAAAATAGTAAATGGTTCTTTACGCCGGTATTTAAGATGAGCTTAAATAATTAGAAAATTGCTAGAAAATATGTGTAGAAAATTACTTCAGTACCATCAACTTCGAAACAAAAAGTTCACGATGACCTTCAATAGTTTAATCCCAGCCGCTGACTTATCTTTTCATCATGGTTCAATACTATCTGTCCATTAATCTATAGAGTTGGTACTACTTTGAGATAAGCTTATTATTTGTTAGTTAAAGCAGGCGGTAAATATGGCTCCGATAACATTATTATTTGAACCAGATCATTATTTACGTCTTCTGACCAGAGGCTTATGATCAATGTGTCTCTGAATAAATAGGCATTATTATCTTTAAACATATTTTATACTCTACCTAAGACAAGGAGCATAAATATAAGCATAATTCTGAATAATTGGTAAATAAAATCAATAATATATCTTGGTAAAACTTGATGCGTTTATTCAGTATTTTTATAAGCTGTGTAATGGCGAACTTAATGCTATAAATATTCTGTTAAATCTATGAAAAACGATGTTATTTACGAATTGTGACTTAATTTTAATGATTACCAACAAAGTTTCAAAATAATAAATGTGTCGTTATTTCAGCTCATAGACGCCCTCTGCAAAGTACAGGCCGAAAGTATCTGAGGGTCGATGTACCATATTCGTCATGCTTAGCTGTCGGGTTGGCAATCGTAGTGGAGAATTATGATACGCAGAGGACGCTGCTGTCCATCCTCTGTAACTTGTTTGTGAACAGTGGCGATTTTATATAATTAAGTCTAAAAGTGTGAACTATATAAGATTCTATCCTGGGATCGAACCCGCGACTTAAGATCGCATATCTAATTCCTCGATAAATTTGGCAACGAGAGGAAAATGTTTAAAAATATTTTTTCGAAAATAACATAAAATAAATCACAATTTCCTTAGCCTGGATGCGTATGTGTAAAATGCTGCAGTTTGTAAAACTAAACGTGAATACTAATTTAAAGAAACTAAAATAAATACGACAAGAAATAGTGAGTGCAGAGAAATTGAAAATGCTCCCTAACGAAGTACGAATTCTCATAAAGAGCGAATAAACAGCAGCTGTTTGTGAAAACAATCTGTTACATAAAGTGACGCGAAATTGCGTTGTTTCGCAAAGAGAATTCATGTACTTTCCACAGTATGAGACGTGCTAGTAACATACGTTGGAACTACATACATTTTAGATTTTAAGCACCTCGTTTTGACTAAGGCTTTTTGATTTTTACGTTGAAATATCTTGACGGAATTAAAACACTGTTGTTTATAGTTACTTATTTAGAAAATAGCATGGTCTACAAAACACGTTTTATACTGTATTCGCCAAACACAATTCTTCTTTTCTGCTGATGAACATACACTGCAAGAAACAGGCTTCCTCCAAAGATTTCTACGATGGCCGGTCTTCCGTCGCCAGCATCCAATGACTTTAACTATTTCACCAGTCCAAAAAGCGGAGGCCTTCCCACTCTGCGTTTATCGGCCAGAAGTCTTTACTTGAGAATCATTTGGCGCTAACGGCCATGATTTGCACGAGCGGTATGCCCCGCCCACTAACACTTCAAACAAGCAATTCTTAAAGCTATGTTAAGCTAAGCCGCGTGTCTTATTCATCAGTCACATAGCGTTTACATTGATTGAAATTGTTAGTCCACTTTTATTGTACATAAAATAATTTTTTGACTAGGACTTTTCAAAGTCTAAAACGTACTAAACTTAAAACTAATACAATTAGATCACGTAGAGTATTAAGTTGTTTAATGTAATGATCGTGTATTCCTTTAAAAAAATTCAGATCGGGGAACTTGGTCTACCGTTAAGATTTTTGATCTCTAGCTGGAGGTTAATCTTAAAATGCAGACGTATAAATATTTAAAAGATATTTTTCAATCGTCTTTTCCGTATATTTAATATTCACAACTTGAGAAGAAATTGCGCTTCTCTGTAAATTTAAAAGTTTCATTTCCCATATATTATTACTATTCCATGTTCTTATAGACTGAAACAAAATATTTACTCGCTTGTATATATGGAGGAAATTACATTTATTGCTATGATTTTAGACCTCTTCTAGTTATTTTGCTTCACGATAATAAACATATTTTGAGCAGTATTTGCCCAGTGCTAGAGAACTGAGATTTGTGTCTTATTTAATTCACACTATCTGCATTAATTATACAGGATTGCCTTGTCTCGGGAGCATTCTCTGCAAACTATAATATAGCACTGCGATCGTCAACCAGCCTTTCAAGCGTGGCGATTGCGGTATCCCCATAGATATCTTTACAAGAGGCCTATAGTTTGCAGTGGGCCCCTGTAGATAGAAAATATAATGACGAAAGTTATTCTAGCCTAGTCTAGCATGTTTAGTCTATATTAATTACGTTTATTCTTTGTCAACTTTGTTATTACAACGCTTTTAATAGCAAGTGACAATCATTGATGAATCATTAAAAAAAATTGATACCGCTAACAAGTACAAAATCGTAGTTATTATAAGTATGAAAGTATCCGTATAACTTATGTAAAGGTTTAGATGTTATTACAGATTAGTGTAGTATAAAAGTGTAGTATGTATGAGGTGTTTTTATGTAGTATATGTAAACATAAAGAAATTATTTGTCGAGTAAGCTTACACATAAAGGAAATTTTTAAAATAGTGTTTTTATTGTCAGGTAAACATAAACCTTTTTATTAACTTAACTCGTAACACTTAATTTTTAAAAAAGATATGTTTGCAAGAATATTAAGTTTTCTACATATCATCATAAATTTCATTCGTACGCCTTCTACTGTATATATCCTGTAGGACACAGGTTTCATCCATAGATGTTTAGATCCATAGATTGTTCGTAATCTTATAAAATCAGGCATTAATACAAATGACTAACTAGAGAGATCTAAAATGTATTGTACAGCACGGGGTAAAGAAATTACCTGTTTGGTAGTAATTTTTATTTTAATATTAATAAATAAAAAAAATCCGTGATGAACATAAAATTTAATTAATATGTCACTATGGAGTTAATTGTGTTTATTTTTAAAGAATAGAATAAAATGAAAGATCTTTTGAAATTTCCCATCTGTCGCATCTGGAATGTAATTTCTTCGAAGGGAAATAGCATTGAGTTAGCGTGACATGCGAATGACACGGAAAGTGATAATTTGAGATCGACTGGAAAACACTATTACGCTATTAGCGGCTTCATTCAAATATAATTCTGTCTACTATTTCGACATAAAAATATTAATGTAGTCAAAGTTTTCGTGTTATTTACACTTGATGTTACCTAGTTTTCCAGTTAAGAAAAAATAAAGAATGTACACGATACACAAAAAATATTTTATAGTTTTTTTTTTTTATCAAACTGTTTTTATATATTAGTACTCTTTTTTAATTTCTTTTCTATTTATTATTTACAACGTCTAGATATGAAAACTTTCATAAAAAAATAATTAAAATTCTGTACTAGTACGCATAAACAGTTTTATTAAACATCATCGTCATCATTTCACCCTATAGAAGTTAATTGTGATATAGGTCTCCCCTAAGATAAGTTTGGAGGGATATACCACAATCACTACGCTACTACGCAGTATGTTATTATGGTAAGCGAAGGACGCTGCTATTTATCCTTTGAAAACTGTTTGTGAGCAGTATCGATCCTTTATAATTAAGGAACAGAGTGTGTGTTTTATAAGATTTGTATCCCGCGAATCAAACCCTCTACTCATGATCGCAAGCCTCAGTTCTCTACCGCTGCTCGACAGAGTTATACGTCAACTAAATAGTGTAATTATAATTATAAAACATTCTATATACAATATCATTGAGAAAAATTTAATTATACCATTTTCTAAGTACGGAATTTTAAATCCTTTTCCAATAAAAATAATCATTAGCCACTACAGCACATATGTTCTACCAATAAGTTCGAATACTTAAATGAAATATCTTTATTAAATGCTTTAATTATTTTATACATAACATATCAGAGAAATAGCTTCAGTAATGATTTAAAAATGTGATATCAGTTTTACAACACTAACATTATTTTGGTGACGATACAACATTTACAATACACTTTCCGAGAATTTTATTTTTAGTCGGGGATAATGTATTTTCGCAAATAGACAACAAGCTTGTTATAAAATCTCTCTGGATGTATTATTTATATCTGGCTGGTTTTGATAACATTAAAAAGAAATTATTGATAAAAAAAAAAACTCTTTTTAGAGTTATTTTTCACTTGTCTTTTCTTGTGTCAAACAGTTAATCTAAAGATTAAAAATTGAAACTTTTTATAATTTTACTTCACAAAATGGCTGGAGTAATTCAATAGATAAACTGTAGTCTTTCGTCGTGATAACGCTAGATGACAAACATCTTTATTTATTTAAAACACTTTCTATACAATTTATATATCATGGTGAAGTCAATGCCGAAGGCATTCTCTACCAGTTAACCGTTTAGGCGGTGCATAGATAAACAATAAAATAGATGAAACAAGTTAATATCTCAAAAGACATAAAAAAAGTTAAATATGATTGAGAATTAAAAGTAATCATTCAGATAAAACACCTTTTATAAATGTATTAACGGTTATTGCTTACTATATTTATATATAAATATATCTTAAAATTTTTCTATATGTTTGCATTTCTTTCTATCTATATGTACTATATATCGCAATGCATCCGCCTTGTAGTCTTGACCTTGTACCTTCAGATTTTTATTTGTTTCGTTCTTTCCGAAATTTTTTAGGCAGTCGTAAGTTGACATCAACAGTAAACTACCAAAACTACTTTCACGTTTTTAGATCAAACTTCCATAAAATAAAAAAAAACCGCATCACAACGAGAAAATCTTCAGAGATTAAGGAGGCAACTCTTTTGTGTAATACAAAACCAACTCATATTCGTCCACACGCAATAATTACTTTTCAGGTGTTTACAAATTATGTGTCTATCTTGCAATAATCATCATTGTCATCATATCTGCCGATAAACGCCTACTGCAAGGCATAGGTCCTCTGCAAAGATCGCCATGATTACCAGTCTACCGCTGCCCGCAAACAGCGACTTTCTGCAACCTTAACAAACACTTGCCTCGGTTGGCAGGCGGGTTGGTGATATCAGTGTGGTGTAAAGGTGCTCAGAAGACGCTGCTGCCTAACCTCTACAAACTGATCCTTCTGTCGCCTCGAAAGACACCCACGGGAGAAAATAGGGTGGACCTATACTTAGCCAGGTCCATTCGGCCGACAATAATAATCAGTTGCCAGCTATTACGCTATTTTACGACAGTATTACGGCATAATGCTTTTATAAATGTACTATAACAGATATTATTTTAGATTATAATGTATCGTAGCTATTAAAACATTATAAATAACTTAAATGAAAACGCTGTTTATCTACAATATTAACAGGTATTATATTTAGTTAAAATATTATTAAACCCCAGCACAGCATCCACGTAACGGAAAGGGAGTGCTCTTTGGATCTTTATTTAATTATGAACAGTATTCAATACGGAACGTATAGGAGAAAATTGACTCCCAAAGGTAATTGCAGAGATAGCACTCAAACGTGTTTCAACTAACCATATTAGGTGAACGCAACTCGAGGGCTGTATTCTGGTTTTATGTTTCAATGTGCTTAGTTCGAAACCAGTGACGGAATTAACAATTGCTAAATTAAAAGGGGAATGATATAAATTTTTATCAACCACATAATAATAAAGTCCTACAACTATGAAAGTTGTGTACGAAATCCTTAATGAGAGGATACTTTTGAGAGGAAAAGGAAAGGGTAATGCTGTCTGCTACTGGCTTAAACCTTTCGATCTTCTTTGAGGCCTTCTGTCAAAATGATGAGAACGCCCTCTAATCCTATCGTAGTTTCAACGACTGTCGCTTAGTGTTACAAAGCTTAGGTAAAAAATGCAGCTTTGTAACTGTTAAAGACGCGAGTAGAATTAGCTCGAGTACCAACGCGAAGCTAGGACATGCGTGCGGCAGATCACTCCGAATTATCCGTCAAAGCCTTGATAAAGGGGGTTAGAGGATGTTACAATCTTCTTCGTCCTTCAGGTCTCCGGATACGGAAGAAGAGTTTAGACTTTATTTCTCGCTCCCTCTCCGCAGCCTCCTTCTGCAAGATTACTTATAATTAGAAGATTTAAAAACACCTGTAGTTACGTCAACTAGATTAACAAAACCGACAAAAATGACGGATTCTAAAAAATCCATGGTTATTCAAATAACTCGTACTTTTATGATATCAAGCGCAAAAACAATGTTAATAATAAACAATAAGTGTAATGAATATTAAGTGGGGCCTTTAGCTGTTCATTTAAAAAATGACAGTTTGGGAAGATGGTAACATGAGTAGGATTATATTGTCTAATTTATACGCTGAGAATTGTCAGTATATATGACGGCTGAGCAGTTAGTGACTATCACTAGTTTTTTTTTTAAATATATGTAACACTTAAAGGTGATGAGTTACATGTAGATGTAAATGTGTTTAAAGTACTGAATGTATAGTTGATTTTCTTTCAATTAATTTATGCACCATTCTGTCTAAAAATCGATAGTTTTAGAAAGAATAAATAACGTAACGATAATAAAGTAGACTTTGTACTGCCAGAACTTGCCAGACGTATTAAAAATATATTTCACTTTTCAGCATGATCTCTTTATGCAGGACGACAGGAATAGTTGTAAAATATTTCAAGCGTTTTACTAACAGGTTAGATAGAATTAGGAATGAATATATAATGGCCCTCAGTTTTCATTCGCAAACCTGGACAACCTCTGAAACACATTTCTGCTGTAAATTTGCGATGAAGGTGTCTACACAAGATTTAATCAAAGTAATTGTGTACAGATTTACTTGTTCTAGATGTAAAAACTTTAAATAAGTTTATACATAACTTTTGATAGTACAAAAACAGCGGGTCAGCTAGTTAAAAATATTAAAAAATGTAACATGCCAGTGTCCAACATGCCACAGTCGACATTTATATTCTATTAATCAAAAATGTAAAGTCCACGCCATAGGAACGTTGTAGATATGATGACCTTGAATAAAAGGTAAAAACTACTGTAAAAAGAGAGATGGCCAAACATTCTGGACTATACAAACTTTATAATTAGCTAGGGGTTTATGATACGTTACTTTTACAAAACTTATTCAGAATCTCATGTAACGAGAATGCTGATAAAAATAAAATATGAAAAATTTATTAAATCTTTCCCCTTTATGACATCAAACATCTTTGAATAATATAAGGAACATACTATTCAGATCCACGAAAGTGTAAATTATTGATGTGAAATTGCTACGGTAAGATTATATTTTAAATAAAAGGCTTTAGTGAAATCAGGTACTAAAACTTTTGTAATAGAAAATTTTGCAAGAGCTGGCCTACAGTGCTAAAGTAATGGTCAATTAAATTTAACAAAAAAAGCAATGAAAATTGACATATTTGACTAAGGCGATATTGGAGGTGAAAGTTAGTCGATTGTATTTGTAAATAAAAAGTTTCGTTTCATTAATTTTCTCCCTCGTAAAATATAGAAACTGTCGTTGCGGATATCATTTTGGCGACGCAAGTTATAATTATCATGAGAGGCGAACGGCTGACACAATTACTGGCGGCTGACATCGCGTCATCGGATTAATTTTAGTCATAAATATTACACGCCCTGCGGTCCGGTTTTGTCCACAATAATGATAATGATTTTTATTTATGACGTCATTACGGTCATTGAAAAAGTAAAATAATTTACGCTCGCCCGTGTTCGAATATCGAATGTTATTGCTTTTGTTTATTTGATTTATAATGAAATTTTCATTGTTTTAATAACATGTCACATAAAATAAAATATACTTGTTTGACAAGCTGTCGGAATTATTTTAATAATTATTTATTATTATATGTTTGAATGTATGTATAACATAACCATTTTAATATGTTGTTTATATTATGTGAGGACTTTTACAGGTTATCTGCCCTATTTCATCCTATAGGAAGATATATCTTCATATAGTTTTCGATATTTTTTTATTATACCTACCGTTATTAATTTACCTCTGTCTCAAAGGTTAACTGGTAGAGAAGAGCTTCAGTATTAAGTTATCAAGTTAGGAGTTAGTATTGCTATCAAAAATGGAGTTTATATACTTGTATTTATCTTTTTAGGATAGAAATCGTTAATATTGTAACATTACGAAGATAAAGTTAATATGCTGATTTTCACAAAGTGAATGACCTTTCAACTACCAATATAATGATAATTGTTTAGAATCGTGTAATAGTAAATGTCAGATAATTGTTTTTAATAGTTTAATAATAAAGTTTAATTAAGGCTATAGTTGTAATATAAAAAAGAAATATTGAGTAGCTTACCTTTTTATTTTTGAGTGTTACTTCCATAAGCTCATGTTCGAGGTGGAATAATGACTCGATAAATATGCGTAATGCATAATTGAATCTCATTCCCAAACCGTTATTACCTTTGTTACGGGACTTTGTCGACTCTCTTCGATGGCAGCGTTTGTCACTATTTTCACGTTTTATGGTTTCCGGCGATCTAGTCATTATTTTTATTATTAGTACGTCGCTCGTATACTTTGCGAAGAATTTTGTTATTCCGATTGCAACCATCAAATAACCAAATGGCGTTACGGTCTTACATTTTGATTATGTTAATGTTTATGCGAACCGTATGTATAGCATGAAAAGTAAATGGCGTTAGGTGTACGGTGAGGACAACGAAATTTATTCTAAGCATTTCGTTACCACGTTTCCGATCATATAAATTCAAGGTAGGCAGAATGATTGCAAACTGTGTTGCCGATAGACGTTGATAGGAGAATACGTTGGAAGAATACTGAAAATCAATAGAAATTAGGATAGTCAGAAGTATACACGAGCTTATAAAATTTATCAGTTATTTTATATTTCTATAGTTGTAATACAAGCCGTCTCTCAAAGGGATTATTGCTAAAAAATTATTGCGGGTTCCTCGAGATGTTTTCTTTTATCGTATGTGAAAAGTGACTGTATAGTTCTAAATAGGTGTATTCGTTTATTAGGATATCAATTACAAGTCCATCTAAGTCAAAAAATTAAATAATTTAAAATATTGACTATTGATTTTAAAAATGTATAAGGAAATGTATTATACGCCGACGAAGGTATTGCAGATTTTCTAAAAACAAATATTGTCCATATAAAAATTCATTGCGTTAAAAAATCTTTATACAGGCAATAAATACGCTTTTACATTAGGACGATAACATTCACTTTCTATGGTGAGATTTAAAAATGCAATAGAACGTTTGAGTGCTAAGGGTTACACTGCAAATTACTTCATAGAAGTTTCGGGAATGATTTGTTCACCTTCAGGGTGTTTAAATGTCTATCTCAAGTCGGAGACATTTATTATCCGGACAGGTGTTACACTTATCTAGACGTCAATAAGAGAAGTCATGAATAAATTTACTACTTAGATATTTTTTAATTTAAAAAAATAAAACTTTAAGTGTATGTTATAATTGTATAACATCAACACGTACTAAATGAAATAAAACCATAATTTAACTGTTACATCCATCATAGTCAATGTTACATTCCTCGCACATCAAAATCAGTTAAATTTAAGATGCTGTTGTTTCATACAATTAACGTCGGAGTTTTGTTAATACCATAAAACAACATTTAAAGTTCAATTATCAAAAGGCGCACTCTCTAAATGAAATTAAAATGACATTAACGTCACGCTGTGAGCCGGCATTGATTGCGAAGGGCTATAATTAAATAATACAAACTATCACGTAGCATTTAAGTGTACATTCCACCCACATAGTTATTGCTGTAAAAGGTTTCCCATCGCACTAACATAAAAAAATAATTAAATCAATTTACACCCACGGCTACATCGAGTGTCCGATGAAGCTAAAAGGGCGTAGGGATCTATTTAACTTAATTCATCACACCGTTATGGTTGTAACATCGTTTTAATTTTGATTGATAGCTTCAAATGATTGAATAGGCAAGAGATCGTGAACTAGTAAATTGTACGACTCGTCATGAATATGCCATATTAAATATTCTAAAGTGGATGATAAAGAAAATATAATTTTAAGGGCACACGTAGTCTAAGTTATAGTGAACTAGTAAGATAATCTTGTTCTGTTCAATGTTGGCCATGTATGAATTCTAAATTTGAATTTTCATTTCTATATAAGACGTTTATTTTTCTCGGTAATTTTTTTGCTTGTATAAAGTGTTAGTGGTCAACAGTGTACATATAGTTAACGCAGTAACAAAAGAAGGATGAAGTAGAGATTCAAGTAGAGATGGGTTAAGGTATTAAAAAAAACGTTTTACTTCGTAATTTTTTAATCAATCTTTTACTTCATTTTTTATATACCCAAAATAGGTAAATAAGTAGGTTTATTTTTTGACATTGACAGCAGGATACCTGGACGAGTATTTAGTTTATATTTTAGTCACTTTTTATTATTATAATTAGATGTTATATTTAATTTTAATATAGATTATTTAATCATCGTATAAGCCAAACACAAAAGTAAGGAAAATATTTTTAACAATTCGTAAACATAAAAAAAATTTAATGCATTGCAGTTATGTGATAGAATGAGTCGAAAGAATGCCACTCCTCTTATCTTTACAAATGAATTCAGTTGCATCCCATTCCATTGAATTCAAGGTAGGGCATTAAAAGGCTCCCTTTTATTCCATGGATAGCGGTGAAGGTTTTGCTGCATCAATAAAACATTGTATTTGTTGCTACGGTTGCCGCATTAGTAATTAAAATAGACGAGTTTTCTATGCTTCTTGCGTCATTTGAATAACTATAAAACGTACCTTACATTAAACTTGTGCCGCTTCAATGCATAACAGAAATATTTTTACACAAGAATTTGGTAAATTTTATTAATATATTCAATTTAATAATTCAGTTACTTTTTAATGTTCTTTATCATGGTGTCTGTATTCGTTTCAGTTATTTCATTATTTCTATTTCAATCATAATTAGAAAACTGTTTTATTATGTTTGTTTTCCGTACGTTTTAGTAAATGTATTTTGAGGCTCTTTGTAAGTAGTTTGTACATGGGAATATGGCTATTTGTTATACTACACCAACATAAATTTACCTTAAATAAATGCTTGAATAAGTTCATTATTTCAGATGAAGTTAAGTTTAAAAGCACAAAAAACTATTTAAAATCGTTTTGATCGTCGATCTTGTTCTGACGACGGCTATGGCTGTATTCGAATGTGGATGCGCGCTGTTAGCCGTTTTGGCTTTTACAGATTCATCGGACACAGGGCTCGCGGATCCGAAATCCGCAAGCTAATGAACTAAAAAAAAATCTACGGCAGATGCCTCACCTGACGTATTGTATTAGCTAATTGTTACCTAATCGGTTTTCGGAGAAAGGTGTGATCCCTTCCTCCGAAGTCATTTTATCTGAAAAGATATCGGAGCTGGAAGAGGAGGAATAAATATTACATTTAGGAACTGCGAGTAAATAAGGAAAAAGTTCTCTTGTAGCGACTAAGAGTCGGTAGTCTCTGTATTCAGGTTGATGTATTCGTTGTTAGCCTTGTAGTGCTTTTACAACTTCGTCGGTATCAGGAATAAGCTAATAAAGAGTCGGTGGCTCTATTCGAATGTTGATGCGCGCTGTTAGCCGTTTTGGCTTTTACAGCTTCATCGGACTCAGAGCTCGCGGCGTGGGCAGGCCCCTTACTAGACGGACCGATGACATAGTTGAGGTCGCAGGAAGTCGCTACATGCGGGTCGCGCAAGACTGATAATTGCGACGATCTTAGCGAAAGTATTCTTAGTATGCCTGGCAATGAGCATCTATCAGATAAAAGAGGAAGAAATGGAAAGTAAGTGTAATTATGTACGGATATATGTTTTTACAGAATTAGTAATGTTTCGTCTCTTCAAATAAAATAATTAAGTTGGTAAAAAATAAACTATTGTTAACTAAATAAACAATTTAGTTTTTATATTGCACTGCAATTACATCGTGTACAGCGACGTTATTACGTCCATTACCGTACTAATGCATGCATTTCCTTTGACGCACCTTCTATTATTCAAGAGCGGAAGCTCTGTAATTATACTCACAGATCTTTGAGCTGTCAAGAGAGCAGAATACAATGCAGATGGTTTATTGGAGGCGCGTAATACACTACGCTGCAAATATAACGGGTGTCTGTGAAATTCACTGGCACTTTACACATATAAATATGATTCCTCGAAGTATAATACGTCGTAAAATACGTTAATAGAAGAAGATCTATAAACTAGTTGCCTATTTAGTATTCATTAAAAATATCAATTTATTTTTCATTTCTTCCATTATCTCCATAAAGGAAAAGCAGCGCATAATATATATTTCTATTACTCTGTTCTACTTTTACTCCAACGTTATATTGAGTTGACTTTCTTAATAAGTACCATTGGACGTGTAAAGAAGATGTTAAGATAACGAGTCCCCCATCACCTTTTATATGAGGAGTGCAAAAACTTTTGTTTTGGGAATATACAACAAGAAACGTTCTTCAGTATAAAATACTGATTGACAATATAAGAAAGAAGAAAGAAGACAAGAAAAGAAAACATAGATTGCTAATAATTAATGTATAACACAATCCATCAGTACACAGCGGGTATGGGGATGGAAGTCCTACTCGCGCTTGCTGCTTTGCAGAATCTTAAGGCCTTTTTTTATTATCTGCGCGCTATGTGGTTGCCACTTAAACTTGCCAATTCCCTAGCTTGCTTTGATTATCTTAGATCGTCTGTGGATCTCCTTGTTCCTGACTCTATCATTACTAATTATATAGCGAGTAAAAGTAGCGCATTATATTATTATTCACCGACCAATTTTTTGTTAATTTAGTTATAAATAAATTTTTCACTGACTACATATTTTTTAGTTAAATGTTCCTAAACTCTCCTCTTATTTTATTAAGTTTATTGGTGCCCGCCGAAACGCTATCATAAAGCTATAGGTAGCTTCGCTCGTAGCAATACCTACCGTATGCTATACTGACATATTCAAATAAATATTTATTAAAAATAATCACAATCATTATCCTTCATCATATCATTATAATCATCCTATTTAAAAATACTGCAAAATATTCCGTATTTTCGTATATCCGATATTTTTGCCCTCAAGTGTAGTTGAAATATGTAGTGATGTGTTACGTGAGAGATTTTTATTACATTAATTCTTCAATGAAAATGTTCTTCTTTTATATGAAATAAATGAACGGATGTTTCACATTAGAAACTTAATAATTTTTGTTCGTCGATTTATTCACCTCCGAAAGGTTCATAATTTTGTCGATATTAAAAAAAAATATTAAGAAAAATCTTTATTGTGATTGTCCAAAAATATATATAATTGAATTACATTTTTAAGCTAATTCCATTAAAACGTTTCACTGAACTGACATTGTACTCGTATATTTATAACATTTCACACTTTTGTGTTCGACGACTAATCCCTAAATACATCAAATGTTAGCAATTTATTTTTCGTAACAAATGACTGATATTTAGAGGTACATGTGTAATAATTTAAAATCTTTTATTTGAAATATTACAAAAAGATGAAATTGTAAATAGATGTTCACAGTTGTAGTTAGGTTTTTCATGCAAAATATAAATTAAAGTGTTCAAAACTCAGGCTTATTTTTGGATACTATATTTTTAGCAATTTTTTCTTCTTTTCAGCCGATATACGCCTATTGCAAGGTATAATAGGCCTTCCTCAAAGATCATCTTCATCATCATCAGATCATCAGTCTTGCGCTGTCTGCATCCAGCGATCAAATTACCTAAACTATGTATCTTCGGTCTAGCTAGGGGCTAATCCCTGACCCGTCTACCGGCTTATGGTCGCCATTCGAGAACTTTCTGGCCCCAGTGGCTATCGTTTGCATAAGCGATGTGCCCACCGCTATGCTGAAATAACAGCTGGCGGGCGAGCACGAGAATTCTTACACATTTCTTCTGAAAGAGCAAAATAATTCTTTAACTTATGTCTATAACCTGTTTTCTTTTGCGAATATCCTCATTCCTGATTCGACCTCGCAGCGAAACTCCGGGTATAGTTCTCTCCGCTGCTCTCTGGATGACTTTAAACCTTCTCATAAGGCCGATCATAAGCTTCGAGAAGATAAATTTTTACAAAATATTTCTCAAACTTTCTCAAACTGTGAGAGTTGACTTGCATTGTAAATAAATATAAAAACCGAATTTAAAAAATCAAATACTCAATGTAGTAATCTAAATTTTATTGTTTAAACTATTATTCATCATCTTTAATGCATAAACGCATTTTACACCTAATTGAAAGAGTCCAGTCCATGTAATTAATTCTCTTTGAGAAATTTAATTGCAAACACAGAACTTAAAACGTATTTAATTTAATTAATGTTGTTATCATATAGCACCATTTTTTATTATATAATGAAGCGCAAATTTAACAATAAATTCAACTTTTTTTTAAAAGTAATAAAAGAGTTATTTCTTAATGTGGAATTTGCTACATTTACAATTTATTATTAAAGTGTAAGTGATTAAGACCGCAGGTAGAGGCTATTTTCGCTATTTAATTTGATAACATAAAGATTTTTGTGGAGAATAGATGTACATCGACTTCAGTTTTATCTTAAATGAGTTTTCCAGAGCCATATTTAACGCTAACTTAAGAATACACAATACCATTTACGTTGCCTTTATTAATATACACAGTAATTTCTCTTTTGTTTTTGAATATATTTATATTCTTACTTGAATATCATTACACCTTTATATTTCTGATGGTAGATCGACAACTTTATTAAAGATGCCGGATGCAGGCCGTTTCCAACAGTTCCTATTGGAAATCTATGCCGGAAATAATGATAATGAAAATTTTCCATATTTATTACTGTGATATTTGTTTGGACAGATATATTTTTAATTGTTTTGTACTCACATATCAACATACTAACTAGATACCAAGGAAACCTTTTATTAGTCTTACGAAATGTTTCCAATATTTGTAGGGTAAGCGATATAAATAATTTATTTTTGTTCTAAGTCTATCAAACATCGACATCGTAGTTCATTCGACATACTCACTATCAAGTAAGCAATGGTAGAAAGATCTTTATTTTTAAATAAGTTGGTAACCTTTATACTAGCTGTGCTCTACCGCGAATCAAACAAGATTTTTGACCAATTTCTTAAGGATAGCCTGGAATCGGTTCGCTTTGACTGCAAAACGTCTCAAAGCTTAAACGTAGTTGATGCGATTTCAATTTAATTTAAAATACTTCTTCAAGTGAGTGAAGTTAAGTGAAGTGAAGTGAAGCGTGTAACACACCGGTTCATGTGCTTACCCGTATGTCAGATAAACTTTTTTTAACGTCAATTTAAATTAATTTGATTTTTTTTCAGTCTTAAATCAATATATCTTCAGTCGAATGCTCGGTAATTTGTAACGACTATGTTATCTTAAATCAGAGAGTTTTAATATCTCTTTCAAATTCTGCCATTCGAAAATTACTTATAGTCGATTTATTATCAGTTAAAACAAAGCTATTGGCGTTCTTATAATCCAGTTTTGGTGAATATAACCTATTAATT
Source organism: Battus philenor (assembly GCF_028537555.1). NCBI lineage: Eukaryota > Metazoa > Arthropoda > Insecta > Lepidoptera > Papilionidae > Battus > Battus philenor. Next base: position 5,422,664 of record NW_027181678.1, on the reverse strand, counting down.
CTTTAAAAATAATTACAATGCTAAAGCGAATAAAATGTCATTTAAAGTTCAGACACGACACAATCTGAACGTCATCAACAAGCGTTGGCTTTTTTTTTTCTTTTTCTTTATTGATGTTAATGCTGTTAGCCCTAAGGCTTTAAAAGCTTCATTGGTACTGAGTTCAAGGAGCGGAAGGGTCCGTGAACTAGAATTATAAGCGTTGGTAAATTTGCTGCTTTGTTTATATGAAATTCATTAGATTCGACTTTCACATTGTTAACTTCTAATAATGAAGTGACATTTTTTTGAATATTAGTAAGCTTGTAAATAAAATATCAAATCATTTAAAATTGGTTTTAAAATAATATTTTCATTTGTTTGATTGTTGTAGAAGATAATGATTTTAGCGATAAGTTCGACTTTATACATTCTATAGTTTAAGAAATATATAAATTAATAAATTGTCGTTTTCCTTATGTGGGTTAATATAAATATAACACATTGAATTACACAATTTTCTGTGGATTAGTATGTGATTATTTTTATTTTTATGTTGTTGGCGCTTAGAGTCCTTTGCGACACCCACGTGGATAGTATGTTAGATGTAGTCGTGAAGATCCTTTAAAACCTAGTTGATTTAAATAGTTTTTGTGTGAAAAAATTATTATGTTTTCTTGGACAAAGGACTGGGCCAACAAATTCAATTTTTTGAAGAGTTGTATTATATATTGTTACAAAAATAGCTAAATTTTATTTGCGTTAGTTATATATGAAAAGTTATCTTTAGTGTACGTAATTTCCAATATACTCTTAAAAGACATATAATATTTTTAACAAAAAAAATTAGCAACGACATTTATGGATCTTCCCCTATTTTCTCAATTCCAATACTTGTTGAGAATCGGTAAATGCAAACATAAATTTTTAAACAATTAAAGAATCTCTCCCTAGACATTTCTTGTTAAAATGTTATTAATCTCACGTAGCAACAATGCTTTAATTAACGATCGTCAATAAACTGTTAATTAAAACAGTTTGCTTAAAAAATATAAGTCGATATAACAACCATAAATCATTTGAAATTGATCTGTCAAGTATAAAATAAAATTTTGGTTGCATGTCATAGTTGGGTCGGTATGATGATTACTGCGAAATTTCGTTCATTTATCATAACCATTACCCGTCGTGCATATCCTGTCACGGGGTTTGACCTCGTCACACTCTGCTTACTTAATAAGTTAGTGGAATAACAACATTTCAGTTTTAAGTTATTAATATGTTTTTTATCCCTATATATCTCTTATATGTATGTACTCGTATTACGGGGTCCGCAAAGTTATGTCTCTTGAGTTAAATTCACACGACTACATTCTTAACAAGTTTTTATTTCTAACTAACAACATATTCACCTTCATTAACAACAAACTTTTGCCGACGACTAGTATTCAAATTTTCAATGCCGTAGTAATAAAAGTCAGTTGGTTATTCTGTAAAATATGTAGACAGAAACGACATTACTTTCTGGTCCGCTAAATGTTATAAGATTTTGCCGTAAAATTAATTAAGACTGCAGAAGATTATTATAAGTATTATTTTTTTTCTAAATTGTTAATATTTTTCAAATGAGTTTAGGGCAAAATTATAATTTTGGCCGAGATAAAGTATTTGTCATTAGTTTATAATAAAAATTTGTTTGAATATTTGTTGTCAGTAATAAATTAAAAGAACAAAAGTAATGAGTTGACGACTCGTATTCCTTAGAGAAAAGAAACATATCATCCATAATGGATTGTCTAACATGGGTGATATTCGTTATAGTTTTTTCAGTTAATACAACGACCTTGTAGATTTGCGATTCATTCAGCTTTCTTAAATAAAAAGTCAGAAAAATTACAGAATTATATATAGAAAACTATAATTACCAATATATAGAGTGATTTAAAAAAAATGAATATTTCGTTTAACAATCAGAATACTTAAACATCATTGCAATGAATAACACACACACGCACGCACAATATACACAAACACACGCGTACAACAATCATAACTATAGGTGACATTATTCTAATTAGCCTGTAACATAAGTTCAATGATATAAAAGTCAATTTACTCTAAATTTATAATCTGTAAAATGTATCAAACTACATATGTTTATTTTAATATAAAATCTTGAAAGAATGTCTTAGTTATAGCAGATCGTTAAAGTATATAAATAAATTTTATTATTTTTATTGTCATTATTATTATGACGAATAAAATTGTTCTTATTTAAAAAAAATACCATACGTGTGAAATAGCGTCAATATTCGTATAGAATAACCTTTATATTAACGTAACATTTCCATTGGAAAGACCGTGGCTAATTAATACATAATTTCCCGCCTTTTCTAATTAACTAACACGTTTTTTTCATGTCGTTCTGCAGGATGCTTTAAGCTGTTAAGTTGTGTTGCTTGTATTTGTATGTCTGACATCAAATAGACACTATAAGAGTGGTCATAAATTGTACCACATGTTCTGTATCATGACCCCGTTCTCTTTTAGACTTTTGACGTCGTTTGCAGCAGGATGCTTTCAATTTTAAATTTATCTTCCAGGCCGAAAGGCCCAATGCCAAGGGAAATAACAACTGTAGACGATACACTATTCTCATAAATAATGAAAATAGCTGCGATAACACTTTTTATATAATGTATGACTTTGGCAAGTACTACACAAAATTTATATTTGTTTTCCTTTTATCAGTTTTATGGTGATATAACGTAGCAGGTGGTACGTACGTCTGACTTTTAAAGTAGATGTAGCCATAGATTCATCATCGTCATTTCAACCGTAAGACATCATCAGTAAGCATAGGTTTCCCCTATGGGGGAAATGCGATAGTAAAGCATCCGAAATTTCTAATTAATTCAAATCAAATAACACGTGATGTGTTGATGTGTTTACTTTACTTTTTGAAACAAAGTAAACTAAAAAAAAACTTTTTTTTTTTTCAATATTTTGATGTTTTTTAATTTTTTATCCAAATCCAGTGTAATATTATTAGTTTTACAACTTTTCTTTAAAGCTATTGCTATAATTACGCTTATAAAAAGAGTAATACCACCAGTGTAATACCACCTCGTTCCGTTTTTAACAATACGATTTGCGCGAACATTACCTCGTTCCCATTCCATATTGACATCCTCTTCCACTTCGAGAAATCTGACATATGATGTTTGAACATTGGAATTCGCATATTCATTGAGATCGACGTAACATACCTTTTTACCGAAGATAGTTTGAGGGGTTCTGTGGAAACTACATTACTTATTATACAGCCGCGACATTATTTATTTTACATATTTAAAAACTGTTAAAGTTAGGTCGCTTTTGCGAAAGCTTCACAAGTAACTGGGCACGAGGCGTTGCTATGTGTTGCACTGAAAGTTTTTGAATTGACCAGTTTCAGAATAATATTAAAAAAGATAATTTTATAATTTGAAAATATAGCTCTAACGTATAAATAACTACAAAAAATATTGTAGTATTTAGCGTTTTCACCAGATGGTGAAAAGATTTTCAACAGTAGGATTTAAATGGCTGGGCATAGATTTCAGTCACAGATTTCCAAGCGCTTTTCGGCGAGCTTTTTAAGGCCCACCTTGCGAGTACTTAACGTAGGCCATAGTTTATCTTTGGTATTCTACTTTTTTTTAAACGTCGTAACTCTTAAAGTGGCAGTCGAATGAATATCTTTGCTGCACCTATCGAACAACCATTATCTGCATATGCTGCTTGATCAAATATTGACACAAATCATAAGTTCAAATCATATGTCCTTCTTAACATAAATTTATGATATACAAGAACAATGGCTAAATTTTATTTTACAGAATACTTTTAATGTTAGGGAAGCCACCAACGAACATAAATGCCTCCTAAGTAAAAAACGTGAAAGTTTACTGTCACTAATTTAATTATGTTTTATTTAGTCTATAATGCTACCGAAAGTGCAGCATTTTTTTCGCCTTGTAATACGCAAACAATACTATATTATACTATATATCATACTACAAAAAATAAAAAGTTTAATTCAATAACAACGTTCTCTTATAGTTTTCCTCTTTGATAATAAAATTAAGAGAGATTTTAAAATTAATGTTAATAATCATATGTAATATTATTTTCAAACATTTTTATGAAATAAAAAAATTAAGACGGAAATTTAAATTCTTCATTACTTATAAATTTATTGTTAGTCACTGGACGTTCTTTGCTGAATATCTTTCCTTTTTCCGCTTCTATTGTACTTGTATTACACGAGTGACACAAAAAACTGACGTAGTTGAGGATGCGGTAAGTAATAAGTCATTGTTAATTATGCAATGATGTTGCAGTCACGAACCTTAAATAAAAAACGCAATTTATGTGTATCACTCATGCAATAATTTCGAAATAAACACTTTCTAAACCTCTTGAACATTTTATTTAGACTCAGAGAACAAATAGAACTGACGTCATTAATACAATAGATAAACCAATTACGAGCTTCCACAGATAGTTCACAAAATTATTTAATGTTACATGTAATTATTTAATCTTAATTTATTAACAGTAGAGCGAATCTCAACATTGACAGACGATTTACTTAAGTCGGTAGACGTTGTCAGATACAGGCTGATTCCAATCGGTTCTTTTGGAAATCTTCAAAGGAAGCTTATACAGCAGTGGACGATCTATATCTGAAAAGATGATGCTATTAAAATAAAAGTTTATTAAAGGACTTAAATTCCAGATTCTGATTCGATCGTTTTTGGTGTCTGCTTTCAAAGGTTCAGCAGAGACAAAAACAATTAAAAATAATAGTAGTAGATAAAAATTAAATTTCAAGTCTGTTTTAAAGTTGTATAAAATTCTTAATCAAATAATTTTGCTCAAATGGTGCGTTAGATTAAATAAGACAGAATGTAAGAAAAATAAATTTGCTATTCCAAGCTTACACCAATAAATGTTTAAAAAAGTGAAGATCAATGAACGTATCAATATTTACCTTTTTTTCTAACTAATCACGTTGACTTAAATAGGATACGATTACATTTGTGCCTCATAATGCCGACAACGAAATGTTAAGTACGACATATGTACCTAAAAAATTACTTCAATTATTGTTTTATAAAATGTCTTCATTGATCTTTTTAAAGTTCTTTAACCCTTAATTAGGCGCATGGGGTCAGGGCCACTTGAAATTCAAAAAATTATGGCTTACAGTCTTCAGAGCGTACTAACGCTCTTTCTAGCTTCCTCAATCCCCCCGGGGTACGCAAATTAGTCACATCCAAAACATTAACGCATGTGCATGCATTGCTGTCCTTTAGAGAGCTGACCCCATGCGCCCAGTTACGTTACATTTTTTGGCGAAGGCAAGTTTTTACTTTTGTTGTTTTTTTGTGTTTTTATTAGTATATTGTTTACTATTTATCTTTGTATGTGTGTATTTTGATACGGTATGATTTCTTTATGTATTTTTGAGTTTTTTCTATGCTTTTTCTTTTTTTTTTTTAATTGAAATGCCTAACGACAAACAAGTATTACAATGGCTGGATGAAGTGCTTGATGAAGAGCAAGATGTCGCTGGTTCGGATTCGGAAGACGAAACTTTAAACGATGCTGTCATTAATAGTGCTCATAATTCAGAAAGCCAAATTGAGGAGTCTGAACATATTCAAGACATCGGAAGACGGAAGATAGTTATTTTTTATCTCGACATACTCAGAGAAATGGCCCTAAAGTGAAATGGTGTAAAGTACCACCATCGAACGCAGTAAGGACCCGAGCACAAAATATTATTTTACATTTACCTGGAGTATATACATCTGGCATTTGTCATACACAAAGCGAATATTGAGAAGACTTTGACATATTCAAGACGTATTTTCTTGAAGAAAATAACTGCGGCACTTGTGGAAGATCACCAAAAACGTCGCATACAACTACGTGCTGTACCAGCGACAACAAAAAAACGGTTCCATGAAGTTTATAATGTGAACAAGGCGGTTTATCAATCGACAGCTAAGCGCGGGCGCTGTTCATCATGTCCTAGAAAGGACGACAAAAAAGTGCCAACAAAATGTTTCAAGTGTTGTAAATTTATTTGTCAGCAACACTCAAGCATTTACTGCGTCGGATGCAGAACAGACGATTCCGCTGATGAGGCTGAATAAACTTTATTTCTTAAGTTGATATCGGCTATGCCAAAAAAATTAGTTTAAAGAGAGGTTTACTGTTTTAGTTTTTTTTTTTTATATTTTTAATGTCATAGTAAGTATTTGTTTCTTAAAGTTAAGTATATTAAAGAACTTTAATAATTACTATAGAAATCCATTAAATTTTATTCCTTTTTGATACTCTTTTCCCAATATTTTTTTGGGGTCATCTAAGACCCCATGCGCCTAATTGAGTGATTTTCTTAATGCGCCTAATTAAGGGTTAAAAATGTTGAGTGTTTTAAGAATGTTCTTATTAGAAATTGAAATATAAAGTTTTAAAAATCTATAAACCATTTTAGCTAAACGTTTGAATAGCTCAAAATTTGAATATTTATAACTTTTTATTCTTATTCGTTATACTAATTTACAAACACGATCAGACCGTTGACTTGATAATAACATGGCTGTATGAATGTGATGCTACTTATAATTTTTATATTTTTATAATAGCAACCTATGTCCGCCTACCGCGCACTGTGTCCAGGGCTGGACACGGTTCTGGTCCAAATGTTCATGGGGTCCGGGGTTTCACTGAGTATCTACATAAGTTTAAGCTCAGGGAGAGATGTCAAGCCCCTTATGTACCTGTGATCCAGCGGTGGACCAGGCTGTGGTGCTCGCAAGAACGAACTGTTCCGTATTTGCAAGATATAGGTGTAATGTAGAGTAAAGGTTGAGGAAAAGATAGAAAGCGCAACCATTGTCTCCCTAATAAGAGACAAAACATGTCGCCACATATTTTTAAATTTTTTCTACTGAATAATAAAAGATATAATATGCAAAAATAAAAACTAGAAAAGGTCGGAAACATAAAAGTCAATTGAATGTAGGCTAAAATAGAGATACAAAAAGAAATAGAGATAGGAACAAATACGTAAAGTTAAAAACGGAAATTTGTAAGACTGTAAAACTAAAGATTGTGGCAAAAAGAGACGATATATGTAAGACCAAAATAAAGCTTTTGAAAACAAGGTGTTACTTTTTACCAGTCTATTAATTTGTATAACTACTGCGTTAGTCGCTGTAAATACACTGGGATATATCCTTATATACCTGGCACGTAACGCTTTTTGTTTTTGTTCAGCACACACAGTATTCATTAATTTGTAATACCACGCCGTCCGGCGCTTAACGGTTATCAAACGAAGTTGACGGAGCAATTTTCATTTCTATGCAAAACAGGCTCTCAATTTAAGCCTACACTTCGTAGACGGCTTTCACAAGGCTTATAGCGTTGGGCATATTCACATAATATACGCTTTTAAATAGTTTGGCTACAGACTAGAGTTTTAATTATTAAAAAGTATCGATGTTTTTGATCAATAAATTACTAATACTTGTTTAATCGTGAATGAAACAGGAGTAACTAAAAATAATAAATCATAACAAACAAAACGTAGATGGCTTAAGAAAACAATATTAAAACTAATCAGGAATTGAATTAGTCTTTGACACGACTCAAGAAGAAATCTAATGTCTTTTTACTAAACGCAATGCTTTATAAACTTCAAAAAACATTATTGTGTAGCAGGTAACAAAATAAAATTAAAATGAACATTCACGAAGATTATAGAGTTCAGTAGTAATATTGACACACTTATAATTATATACATCGTTATTATTGCAATATTCTAAATTTTCTAAATTACTCATGTCCATCCTAATCTATATCATATTCCAATATTTTTTTCTAGTTTTTAACTTATGATTGCGTTGTTTTGTTTTTGTGGATGTTTATTGTAGGTACCTTGTTCTAAATATATTAATTAAAAATTTGGATATTCTAAAACCTTCTAAAAATAATATTCTGAAACAATTACAACTGTATGCGGACCTAATTTAATAAATTTCGTCAAAAATAAACATCAATATTTATACACAACTAGAATCAAACTGGATAAAGTAGGGAGTAAAATCAATAAAGATAGAGGTGTGAGAAAAGGCGACCCCATCTCTCCAAAACTGTTTATACCTGTCCTACAGCACATAATGAAGGTAAACTTACCATGGTTTACGCAAGGCATTAATGTAGAGGGTACCTATATAAGCCACGTTAGCTAACTAAACAATATCATCTCCAGCATGTCAGCACTAGCGTTGAATTAGAAATGAACATAGTCAAAACGAAAGTCATGACTAATCACCGTAAGACACCCATAATGATAAATGAGTTACCTATTGAGTACATAGAAAAATATATCAGAAATACAGAACAAGTTGACCGAAGAGTAACCATCACCTGGAAAAAATACTGGGCTCGCAAGGGAATATTCAAATCACTTCTCCCATTACCTACCAAGAAGATAGTTATGGACTATGAAATTCTTCCATGCCTCTCTTACGGATGCTGAACTTGGACATTGGACCTGAAGACTAGTAACATAATACAAACGACTCAGAGAATAATGGATAAACGCTACTTTGATATCAAATTAAAAGACAAAACAAGGAAAACAGCCATAAGGAAAAAGAAGTCAAATACTTATTCTCTCCAAAGAAAGTGGAGCTGGGCAGGTCACGTGGTGAGGTTCGCTGATAACACGTCATAAAGGGTTATAGAATTAACATGACCATGAGGTACCAGAACGAGAGGCAGACCTAATGTCAGATGGGCTGACGAGATCGTGGCTACGGCAGGTCACGGGTGGCTCCGAGTTGCCAAAGATAAAGAAAAAATAAAAAGCTTTTGAGGACGCTTTTACCCTGAGGGATCCATACAAACTTAGTACAAAATTATCAAAACTATTATTAAAAATTACAAATTTTAAGTCATTTGTATGGTATGAAATAAATCTTTATTATTATTATGTAAATTAATTTTAAATTCAATCTCGGATGCTTCTTGAATATTGGCTTACAGTAATTAAGAAGGAGGCTGTGTAACTAATATTTAAACTAGATAAGGTCATTATTTATAGCGCTAAAAGCTTTAAACGGATGAATGTAAAGCTTATTTGCCAGCAAAAATATCTAAAGTTTTTTACGAATACTTCTAAACATATTATATAAACTGATTACTCTGAAATATGTTACATTAATAATTTGTTTCTATAATACAGAGTGTAAAAAGACAGGTAACAAATGATTAATAATTTTCATATTCAGAAACCGGAATTATGAAAAAGGGTTTTTTACCTTATTTATTATTTCTGAAACCATTGATTTTTTTGGTGAGTGTACTTACACTGATTGTTGAAACTTTTGTATCTATAACCAATCATTCTGTATAGAAGTCTCCTGCGCACAAACAATTAAATTTATCCATTTCACTTACCCAAAAGTATATTTTTTATCGAAACTTCTTTCCACAATAAGCCAACTTCAATAACCGAAGAGTTGGCTATTGTATAAAGTTGTTTAGTCATAAATTTTAAAACAGCTTTGAAAATCCTTGAACTCCATTAGTAATTTAGGACGGTAATATCAATACTAATTATTGTCAATTAGTATAAACAGAAGGAACGAATTGAATAGGTAAGTTAAACTCATTTTTAATATTATATGAAATCGTGTAAACTTTATACATATTCATTAACAGAGATGTATGCTTGTAATAGACATGTTAACAACTGCTAGTTTTTAAAGTAATATTTTCTATTATAACACCAACTTTTACACCTTTAACCACAAGGTCAGCAAATTCAATTGGCAGTGAGTAGATCACAAAGCGAACAGAACTGATGACCTCTTTGCGATTCTTTAGCATTCACTTCCATGTACCACACTCCTAACCTAACCTAACCTAACTTAACCTAACCAAATTTTACATGATACTAACAATGCTCTGGAACCCAGTTTCAAGAGTTACCTGATGTTGGCTCGTAGCAGACCTTAGGAGAGATTTCCCTACATACAAATACTTCTTCTTTTCAGCAGATAAACACTCACTGCAAGTCATAGGTCGTTAATCAGGTCATATTATTTGTTTAAGTTAATTTTGTTATGTTTAAGTACATTTTTTTTCCCAGGGAATGGTAAATTTAACTACTACTACATTTTTAAAAAAAATATGAATGGGTCCAGAAGTTATCTCTGCCACGTCTTCAGGGATTTTAAAATATATAATTTCTATATATTTTAGTTCTATACGTTTCTATCATAAGTGTTAGCATGAGGGGTCATTTATAATGTAACAATAGAGAGCTGAATAATTTTGCGGATTTAATGAACGATTATATTTAATAACATTAAATATATATTTTTGTATATTTATGTAATGCATAATGCCGTTTTTCAGAAATACCGTGCAGCTAGTTAGGTTGTTGAGTTCGATTTGAATTTGTGCCAATTTTCAACATTATATTTTTATTGAAGTATGTCAAATGATAAGTTACCTCATTTGCTTCAAATACTTCCGCGATCGTTTCGAAAAAATATATAATATATTCCCTTATAGAAATAAGTAAATAATTTTATTCAAGATTTAAGCCGTGTCTAATAGAAAAATGAAATAATGAACAAGTTTTTATCGTCTGTACTTATATCTATACATTTATCTTATCTTCTTTCGCTATTGTCTATCACCAATCTAAAATGATCAACATCATTATTTCAGCCGTAAGACATCCACCACTGATCTTTCAGCCTAAGTGAAGAGGAAACACTTGCTTGATTTTGAATGTTTTGTTAAGCTAATCGTGTACACGTAACCTCTCAATTGTCTCTAGATTCACCATGCCGGTGCTGAGGCTCACGACAGGCATACAAGATTGAAGGAGGCCTCATTACAATGCTTATTCTTTCACTTCCATCTAGCGGATTCCTCTTCCTGTCTAACCAAATTTTAATGATCCTAACAATACTTTAGAAGCCCGCTCCAAAAGTAAGTAAGTAAGCAGATGGTATCAGCTCTGGTCGCCACTCTAGAACCTTTCGGCCCCAGTAGCCGATGGTGGCATGATCGATGTACTTCGCCCTCTGCCACTTCAAAGGAGTAATTGTTCAAACGATTTTATTTTAATTCTGAGATTGAAAATAAAATTATGGAAATAAATTTTTTTATCATAACAGGAACCCGTTAATTTTAAAGTCAAGGTTAACTACGTTAAGAGTCTTTGTGAAAGTGGTTACAAAAAATTAAAAAGTTTTTATGAGCTGTTCTCGATCTTTTACCTTTGTTTTAAGTTCAAGAATATCATTATATATATGCTGTCGTAGCAAAATTTTATACTTCTACGCAACCGATTATTGTTAACTATGCAATGCATCTACCTTCCCGAGAATTCATTCGTAACTATGCTCGGGCGCTAAAAGCACGCATCCTTACCAACTCATTTTGTAATAAGTTGGTGAACAGTCGGGACATTACTAAAGCTTAATGAAATTAAAATAAGCCAGCTTTGCAATGGATAAATCAAACGAAAACTCTCACGTGTTCCTCCCTAAAAGTATATAATATGTTACAAGTTTAAACATTAACAAAAAATGAAGTTATAAATGACTTGGACTAATAGGAATCCATTAATTTTTCATCTGTAAGGACGTTTATGAAAGTGGTCATTAAAGAAACTGATAGATTTATTTATGGGTTGTTCTCTTTTTCTTAACTCTCGTAGATTTATTTAATTTAAAGGATTAAAGTAGTAGTATAATTTTTTTGTGCTTCTTTCCAAAAACAGTTTTGGTTTTCTTAAAGTTCAGGATAGCTTGAATGGTTGAAGATTCAGTAGTCACCCAAATTGTAATGTATAAATCTGATAAAAGTCCTAATGAATTTGTTGCTTTTTGCTGTCATAATGAATCTTAGAAAAGTCCTTTGGACAAATAAAGATGGCGAAAGACTGTAGGTAGGACCTGGAAACTCTGACAAGAGCATATATAAGAATGTAATTAAATGTAAATGTATTCTTCTCCCATTGTACGCAAGTATTACTATAAATAATCCATTTAAATTATTATACAGAATAAAGCACAAAATTAATTGGAGTGAAGTAGTATTTTCCAAATTCATGTGTTCTATTTAAATTGGTCGTATATATTTCAATGAAACTAGAATAGATGCAACTAATTGTGTTTCACTTTAATGGGCCACTTTTGTAGCGAAGAAAAGTGCAGTTCATTACATTCGTCCGCTCACCAGTTGATTGATGCGTGGTAGTTCACAGCTGGCGGTTATTTTGGACTCACGCAACATGATTACTTGCAGTTCGCGGCATCGCGTTATACATCAGGGCAATTTGTTATATTATGACTTGACACTTTTTAGAACTATTTTATTTCGGGTTAAGTGGGTCGTTGATGATGATTTTTTATGTACCAGTATTTATAATGTTTCAAGATTTTTTTTATTGGGAAAGTAGAAATCTCTTTATTAGTTTCAATTTTATTAGCTTAACTATTTTTAATTTACTAATATTTTTAACTAGGAGTAATTATAATGTATTGTAGCGACAAAATATCGAACATAAAATTTAATTATTATTTTCATATAAACGTGAAAATTTAAACGTCACAGTAATTTATTTACTATTAAAATTAAAAATTATAACAAGTAAAAAATATAAATTATTAAAATAATATTTTCTGAACATAATTATTTCGTTGTTAGTCTTTCTTTACCTCTTCAATAACTTTTGTTTCAGAGAAAAAAATTGAAAACAACCGTGGTCGTCAATTTTCGTAATGTGATCGTCACATACATAGGTAAAGTATTGTGAAATATTTTTTTTTCATAGGCCTCTCGTGGTTGTTGAAAAAAGGACAAAGCCCGACTATACATTTTAGGTTATATTATACTAAAAGATCGAACTAGGAATGAAATCCGTAAGCGAACGAAAGTGGCCGACATGGGCCAACGGATTGAAATCTTAATGGGCAAGCCATAAATCGCACAAATAAGTTGTCCACTGGGAGCTAAAGGAATGTAGACCACGGAACGGCATGCGTAACATAGGACATTCATCTGCAAGGTGACCTTGTTAAGGTCGTTGCAAACCGCTGCTTTGCAGACTGTTTTCAATTGGCTTCTTGGGTTTATTAGGGAGGCCCATCAGGGAGGGGAGTAAACATCGTACGGCAGAAATTATATTAAAAATCACGACGATCAACATGTTTTCATAGAAATAGAGAACAGTCTCTCTACAAAAACTTTCACTTAATTATTAAACTTATGTGTAAGAGATTACGTTAAACTCCGTGCCTTCTTACATTCTTCATTAGAAATTCGAAAGATTAGAAAAAAAATAACCAAAACGATTACAGGGACAAATATTATTTCTTTTTTTAATAATTAAACTATTGAAATCAAATTAATTTCTACAGATTACATCGCGATAGGTACTTCGATTAACTATGACTTATATAAGTCAATACACATAGCCTCAGTGACCATGGTTGCTGAAAAGCATCAAACCTTCGGAAATGTGAAAATAAAATAAAAATCGATGTATTTCCTAAAAAAAAATTTTAATCTGTTTCGATAAATGATATGCACGTCAACTTAAGAAATAGTTACATTAAAATGCACAATAAACATCGTCAGATAACTTCACATGCAATTTCATTTAAAGTTAAAACATGATTACCTAGTTTCTATGGCTCTTCTTTCACAAGTCTGGAAGAACTTGTGATACCTTACAAGCAAATGGCTTGCAAATATGTAAAAGATTGCTGAAAACAGTCTTATTCATTAACTCCGTCAACATGTATGATATGTGAATTAAAGGGATCATAATTTTAAGTTAAGATTTTTATTACTGTAAGTATTTTGTTAAAGTTAATTAAATAGAATCTAAAATAAGGCATTTTTTTCGCCAAAAACATTTGCATTTTTATCAGTCCGCTATCTGTGAGTTGATTATATAAGATGAAAAGTATCTTGTTCGTTTAACCGATAGCCGTTGGGGTCGAAAGGTTTTCTAGTGGCGACCACGAGGTAGAAGCAGCGTGAATAAGGCATGGCAGGATATGGTGGACCGACGTCATATTTAAGCACGCGGGAAGGCGATGTGCAAGACGAGCTATTGTATTGACCATTGGGGAAGGCCTTTGCTTTGCAGTGGGCATTTACCAGCTAAAAATAAGAAGAAGAAGATGCAAATAGATCCATTGATGAGCAAGCCAATAAAGATTAAACATGTTGAACATGTTGTATCGACCAATATAGTAGCTTAACTAACATTATAAAGAAGATTATTATGCATATGTTAGTAACAGTAACCTATTGGTTACTGTTACTAACATATGCAATTCTTCATGATAGTTAAAAATAATAAAAATGTTAATGATTATACCATGCATTAACTTATTTAAAATTCTTTTCTTTGTATTGCGAAATAAAGGTATGTGAGATGATTTCTTGATTACTTCGGTATTTTCTATACTAAATAGTATATTTCTTCTGAATGGGACCAGCGGGGATTAACTATATTAGCAGTAGTTCCAAGAAAATAGGGAAAAATATGATCAAAAGGACCTCGGGGAAAAACAATATTTCCTTCAACGTGTTCTTATTGTAATACTCGTAAATATATGCTTCTATTATTCCTATGATTAAGAACTTTTTTACTCCGTATATATTTGTGTGTTATCTCTCAAAAACAATTTCTAAATAGAATCTGTTTTAAATTAACTGAAAAACCAATAACTAGGTTAACCAGCACAGATAATTAAAACTTTTGCTTTGCCGTGTTTTGAAAAATAAAGTTTATTGACTTAAGTATCAAATTATTTGGTTACAATATACATTCGTATATGTATAATATATATATACTATACACTCTCATTTAATTGTTCTCTAATAATTAGATAATATGTAGTTATAAAATCAGCAGACGGTTTATTACATAACAATGCGCAAAATAGGCAAGAACTTATATTTATTTCCTCGATTTTACTTTGCCAAATAAGCTGTCTGCAAAACTATGTAAACATCTGACGTTCCTTTCAAGAAACTCAAGAACGTGAGGAACATCGAAGGGTCATAGCGTCAGTTCTGGGTTAGGCTTTGGGGAATCGCTGCTCGCCAGAGTACTTAGCTCAGACTCACGGAAGCCCTAAATCGACTATTAGATAAGTTAAACAATAGAATAAGACATACATATATAATCTTGTATCTTTTTAAAAAATGTAGAAGCGATAAAGGAGTGTAGGTATACATATGTCATTTGTTGTCAATTACTACATGATGTACTCTATTGAAAATTCAACGGTTTCAGGTTTAATAAATAACAATCATAATATAGTAGGAAAAAGTGTTTTCAAAATTGTGATATATATATTACTGTTAAATATTTGTGCTTGAAGCGTTTGTACTGACAGAAGTTATTGGTCTCTCGTATTTCAATAGTAAAAATAAATTAACTTAAAATATTTCAGAGTAAATATTTCAAACAAGTTGATAGGAAATAGGAATAAAAGCTTTAAAGCTGTTTGCTGATGTAACAGCTATACATCGGGACTGCAGACGGGGACAGTCTGCAGTCCCGTGATCCCGTAGGCACTTTTCGCACCCGGGGCGGGAGAAGCAGTTGTGGGCTGCGTGGCCGTACAGCTGGCATCTGTGGAAAATTTTGCTGGCATTTGTGCAAAGATTCGCTTTCCCTCGGAGGAAAGCTCTATGGTTGCCATGAGTGGCATGGGGAGCTTGGTGCGCAGACATGACATGAGGTTCGCATCGATTACGGGGATACCCGCTTTCTTGAGGTCGTCGATTACGTCGGAGAACTCTTTTTCGAGCCGCAGGTAACGACTCGAAATGGCTTATCCTCGGTGAGGGCGTACGCGTGGAAGGAGATGCCTTCCTCACGCAGGTGGCGGGTGAAGCGACGTAAGTCATCGACGGTGAGCATGGTAATCATAATACCTTGAGTGGTATTTTGAGTGGCTTGTTTGTCGTGGAGAAAGACAGGCGGGGGAGGTTTAGTCTCGTTTTCGGGAGGGCCTTGGGAGGCTACTTGTTGGGGTTGGGCGGACAGGGCAGCCGTCGGGGAGGGCTTGTGTACGGCTTTTTTGGCTGGGCTAGCCGATGGGGAGGCAGTTTTGGAGGTACTGCCACGGTGAGTGGGGGAGGGAGCAGCACGGAGTGGCCTCTTCCTCTTGCCGGTGACGAGCGTGAAGTCGTCGGTTGGGGGGACAGCTTTCGGTCCGTCGATCTCCATCTCCGAGTCCGAGCCAAGATACTCGGACCCGGAGATGTAGTCCGACGAGGCAGGTCAGCTGTTTCGCAGAGTATAAAAAGTGTGGTTAAATAAATAAAAATTCTTGTATTATTTGTTAATTATTATTATCATACACATTTTTGGTAAAATAAAATTTCAGTATTACTTGCAAATAATCTATCTTTAAAAAAAAACGTTTAATTATGAATTTAATAAAAAGAACCACTTTAAGCAACGATGTGAATGAATTCAGGGTATTAGGATATACTACATAGATTAAAGACCTTGTAATAACACAGAATGGTTATTAATCAAACGTCCGCTAAAATTGCTTGAATTGCACTTCATAATTGCGCATTGTCCATTGAAAACTAAAGCTATAATTTCTTTATTTGCTAAGATAAATTATTGTACACGATAATCATTGCACAGTGTTGTGTAGGATAATTTATTGATTTCACTTTCTATTACAGTCTTCGAGTATGATTAAAATTTATGAAGTCGTTGTAATTTTGGGGCGGGGCGCTTGCCCTCGTTGGATCGATAAACATGAATGCTAAGCCTGATCATACACTGTACTGTTTAAAGCTTGATAAGTATTTGTTATTTAAAATACGTAAAAAACGTTTTGTAAAAGCCAATCTTATGACAACATTGCAGGATAAGTGAAAAGAAGAAATAAAAAAAATATATTAAAAGCAGAAGTAATTTCTGGAAAGTCGTTTAACATTAATCAGATAAGCAAAAACCGACTATAATGTATTAACATTTAGTTATTTATTTAGTAAATTTTGGTTTTATGTTTCTGACATACGAGTAGCTTATTTATTTTTATGTTTGTTTATATTTATGTTGATGTATATGTTTATATTTATTTTTATATTTACAACTACATTTACTTTTAAGTTTACGTTAAAGCTTTAATTTGTGAAAAATTAACTTGTGTTAGTTTATTTTTAACTTTATACCTTTAAAATAGAAACAATTAATGCACAAAGAAAAGAGTCAATTTAAAAAAAAATACATCGGAAATCGAACCCAGGACATACGATCGCCACGCCAGGCTACCATTACCCTTAGGTAGTATAAATATTACGAAAAATTAAATTTTGTTTCTAAACATTTTTTCTTTTTAATTTTATGCGTTCCTGATATATATATTTAATGCACAAAGTATTACTACAAGGTTTCTGATTGCGCGCGCTGCTGCGCAGCACGCGTGCAACTACACGCCTGTCAAAACTCTACACACTCTGGCAAGTTGATTAATACATAAGAAAATAATCAACCGACGTACAAAAACTTTATATTGCCCCGCGACCTGACCTCACAGACAGTGAAAAATTTCAAAGTCACAAGTCTCGGCGGCTATTTGTATACAATAACGTTTACAATAACCAAGATCCCTTTCCCGGACGCCGTCTCAGCTTATCGGGCGCTAGTATCGAGGTGGACGCCGTTTTGGTCTAGCTCTTCACAGGGCGCGAGGGCTTCTCCGAGTACCTTCACCGGTTTAAGCTCAAGGAGGACCCCTCGTGCTTCTGTGAACCGGGCGCCCCGTATTCGGAGGACTCCGGATCGACTGCGAATGCCGGTTAGGCATGAAGATCTGCGAGAAATTAATGGCCTCCCTAATAAAGGAAGACGAAAAGAGACCGATATTCCTCGAACTTTGCAGGAAAATTGCAGAAAAAGCAATTATTAGAAATAAAAGTTAAAAATAAGAATAAGTGTAAACAATCAAATAGCAAATAAAGTAAAATAAGAATTAAAAGTACATAGAAAAAAAAGCCTAAAATAAAATAAAGAAACGTAAAACTGAGGAATGAGGTGGGGAATGAATGATATCGAATGAAAGAGAAAGACAGAAGAAATGTGGAAAGAAAGATGAAGTACGAAAGACTATAAGAAGAATGAAGCGCACTAATAAAAGTAATGTGAAAAAAATTATTATGAAATAAAACGACTCTTCCCAAAGATAGGGGGTACGAGGGACCCTCAATAAAGGGGGCCATAGAAAAAACCAAGATCCCTCACTCAGAACCAAAAAATAAGACGCATGTTTTATACATAATATAAGACGTGTAGAGTAACACACGACTTTCATTAACTAAGCCAGTATAATCATTGTTTATTTCATTTATTATTTATTTAATTTTACAATTTATGATTTCTAGTAAGTTGTTCGCGGCTGTTCTTCTGTCCTTCTTTATAAATAGTGAAATTTTATTATTTTTTTATTTTTTAAAATAATTAAATGATACATTTAAATACAGGAGCGCTGTGTACCCTTGCAACAAGAAATTGCAGATTAAAAATTATTTGGTTTACCATATTACAACTATAATTTATTTTTTACAGTAATGTGTGTGTTGGCGCGTGTAAGTTGGTTAAGATTGTTAGTGAGCAATTTTATCATCATTAGGTGAATTTCATATGTAAATAAGGTAAATGGTACACAGATCACAAGTTTGAAGTTTTTGAAGAAGTTTTTGATTAATACATGACATCACAGAAACAAGATATAGTACTATCACGAAAAGTCGAATTTTAAGCCAAGATTCCATAAATATCCGCCCTCTATTATTACAATGGCCTCAATCAAATGATAAGATCATAACACCCGTAAGGTCGATTTAGTCGGATTACTAAATTTTAAAGTATCTAAAATCAGTTCAAGCTCCGATAATTCAATAATTATTTTACAAAATCATGATTTAAATTTTTTTACCACAAAATGTTACATTCCGGTTTAAGTTTTCATATAGGCTGTATGTACAGTATTTTTTCTAATGTATATAAAGGAGCGTGAATTTATCATTCTGCAATTACGTTCTGGAGTTGGCTAAATGTAAAAAAATATACCTTGGTGACAGAAATACCATAATAAATATTATAGACATTATTGTAAATATAATCAATGCCCCACTATTAATATTATATTCCTTGTAAACTCCATTTACTTTTACATTCAATACATTTTTTTTCAATCGAAGTAGGGAAGCGTTAATGAACTTCAATTATTCCCCTCGGTTTTTTCTTTATTTTTTACATTGTCGTTGGACATTGTTATTTTTAGAAAAGATAGTATTTCATAACTGCCATATATTAGAATACTTCTATGGACATAACACGTAATAATGAAAATATTATAACAAAGGAGTGTGGGGTCATGAAGGTTTTATTTAATTACTTTGTAACTAATTAAGCAAAGTTAAAATCGATTCTACAAAGCTTTTCTATTTATAATTATGTTAAAAGTGTGTTGTGTATAAGAACGGTACTGATGTTCTGTAACAAATTTCATATGTTAAATAATTTTTGAGTGAATTTTAAATTTACTCATCTTCTCTGAAAGCGGCAGCTCGTTTAAAATAATATAAAATGTTTGAGTGTACAATAAATACAAAACCGCAGTTGTTAAACCGAAAGGAAGCTAAGAATTTTAAAAGTTTCAAATTATTTCACGAAACTTCTTTACATTTGAGTACCTGCCGGGTTTTGAGTCAAAATTTAATTACGAATATTATAAAAGTTTTAACGCCAACCGGCTTATTGCAATTTACAGCAAACGCCTATATTATTTAGTATTTTTGAGTAATATTGATTTATTCACTGAAACATATTTTTTTTGCGTTTAAAGTTCTTTCGCCTCAATAAACAGTAAGACGGCATAATCATTAGATTCATTGTTAACAGGCTATTTATACACACAGACAGACATTTCTATATCCACTTATAAACATTTACTTACTATAAAGTTATTGTGTACGGCACAAGAAAATTGCCAGATGATAGAAACTACACTCAAACTACTGCAAATAATTACAGTTAATAAGCTTTTGAAAAAATAATTCTGAAACAAAAATACATTTGCGTTTTCAAATATAGCGGCGTCTTATACGCGCTTCGGCAGTGATTCGTTTTGATTGCACGCGAGTTTAGCATCAGACTAATAGATATCATCATCATCTTTCTTATCATTTAGCCGTAGAATGTCCACTATTGGACATTTTCATTACAACTGTTTTGAAGCCTGTATTTAGAGTCTT
This sequence comes from Battus philenor, assembly GCF_028537555.1. NCBI lineage: Eukaryota > Metazoa > Arthropoda > Insecta > Lepidoptera > Papilionidae > Battus > Battus philenor. The sequence goes on along the minus strand of NW_027181678.1, from coordinate 5,402,282 downwards.
CCGACAATCTAAATGATGTCTTATGTCCATCTTGTAGACTTAATTGTTACTGATTTGAATATTGCTGTTACAAGATACAATATAATGTTGCAAGTATGTAACAGGGGAAATTCCTTTGCCATAAATTCTATAATATTGGTATTTATTAATTTATTTATGTAATAATCATCATTCTACTATAACGATAATTGTATAGATACATCATGTCATCACAGCTCCGTGTGGACGTGTATAACCCGTACATTTGAAAATCAGTACCCATCGCTCGTCTTTAATTAAAAAAATCTAAGTAACATATATGCAATCACCATTTTGAGACTTAATGTTTGGTGCACTGTCTCATGTCTCATACAGTGTGTTTGTTGTAGTTGTAAAAGCCTTATAGTCATGAATGTATAACACGTTTAATGTAAATTAATGTATAGTACACCCTTTTCAAAATTATTTTTGTTTGAGATTTTAAATACCGTAATAATAATATAGTATAAAAATCAGATTTTTAATTTCCCTGCAGACTTTACACTGCTAAAACTCATTAAACTATCGCATTCCAATAGATTTTCAGAGTGATCGTTTAATATAGGTTTATTGGAAATAGGACTAAAAATTGTTAAATTTTTTCCGACCATTTAAGTTTCTAGTTTTTAACCAATAATGTATACCAGTTTCACTAGAATTCGTATTAGTCAGTAAATACGCTTTACAAATAATCCAGATTTTTAATTAAAACTAAATTTTCAATCACATTGTCAGGTACAAAAGTGTTAAAGAAAAATCAGGATCATTGTTAAAAAAAAGGTGTCATAAATAAGTAGCTTAATATAAGTTAGTCCACGCTTAAGACAAGATGCGGCAATTCTGAAGATTTAAGCTGGAAATCTTTACGATACCTTAGGGTTTCTCTCCAGCAATTTGTCGCGTTATTCCGATCGTGAAAACACTTATCAACTGTATGGCGAAGACGAAGAGATTTATTGGATTACTTCGAGTGATAATAACTACATTACACATGATTGATACACCTTGTTGAGTCATTATAAAAACATATAATTCTTTCTAGATTTTTATATTCTAATCCGTTGTTAAAATTCACATAGTGTATGCTTCTCACCAAATCTAAAGCATATATATTAAAACCGATATTAAATTTTATTAGCTCTTCTATGGCCACATAACTCGAAGAACAGATGACCGTTGAGACATTGTGGTTCTGGAGTGGGAACTACGGTCCGGCAAGAGCAGCATAGGTCATCGTCCACCCAAAGATAGAAACAAGGTGGACAGACGATATTGTTAGGGTTGTCTGAAGATGCTGGAAACTTCTAAGAGAGACCTATGTCCAACAGTAGACGTGTTATGGCCAAAATTATGACAATAGTTCTATACTAAATTTTTATTGTAAACACAGGCTACCAGAGTATCAGTTCTTCGTTTCAGCCCATAGACGCCGGGGATATACCATAACGGCGGTCGCAGTATGGTACTATTGTACATATAAGTCGCTGCTTCCCATCTTTTGAAAACTTATTTGTGAGCAGTGGTAACCTTATATAATCATTCCAGAAAGTGTGAATTATATAAGATTGTATCCCAGGAATCGCACTTCTATCCTTGTCTTCTGGCCTTGTCTGCACTCAGAATTTTGATTAAATGTGCCTTTTTTTAATGTTTTATTATTTATATATGCATAAAAAGGCAATTTGATTCGTCACGCTAGAAATACCTTGGAATGAAATAAAAACGAAACGAGGAAACCAATCATTATACTTGCATGTTGTTAATGTAAAAATGAATTCTCTTTTAACAATACGGTGTTATTAACGTCTTTTGAAGTTTTTCTATAACAGAAGATATCTCTGAGCTTATGAAGTTATACGACATGTAGCTCCTAATGAAAAATTTCACGCTCCGTGTTACTCCTCTAACGCGGATCGAGCCTGTTTCACTTAAACGCCTTAACGTTATGAATAATGAATCAAATTTTTTTGGACGAATCGGAACATTTAATGGTCTATTTAAAACGTAATAAACATTTAAGTAAGGCGTTACCTTGTTAAACTTTTATGTAACATTATTTAGTATTATACAATTTATCGTGATTTTTTCTTCTCGATTCTTTCACACAGCCAGTGCTTTGAAATATTATACTTTAGATGAAACAATGACCAAATATAAATCTAAAGTTACAACCAAAAAAAGTAACAGCTTTGTGATATGATAAAATAGAAAAAATCATGAATATTATTCAAAGGTATTTACATTAGGAATACAAACAAATATAGATCGAAGTTCAAGCTACTGATTACTTACTGTTAATCATTTTTTCTGTGCTAATAATGACATGTATCATCTTAACAACTAAAGTATAATATGATCAATCCCCGTTCATTGATCTTTGTACTACAGGCCTTAAGCGTAATGCAAAGAGCGTTGTTAACGATTTTTTTTTAAAAAAGATAAAGATAAACAACTCTAGCGATAATTTTATTTTATTCTCGCATACAGGGTGAATGGTTATAGATGTAAAAACTTTAATGAGGAGATATAATAGCTCATTTGCCGGCAATGAATGTATGGTAATTAATAATATCCTATCCAAAAATTAAAGGTTTTCGATATAACAAATAACGTAATGATAATACACCAAGAAAGTGTTTTTGAAATTCAGATGACATGTCAAAATTAATTAATGTTTAGTAACTTTACTTTTTTTTATGTTTAGATTTTGCCCGAAGTTTATTTTTTCCTTTTTGTCAGTAGTTATCGACCCGTCGCATCAGAAATAAAAATAATATATAAATGTGGTTAGGTTATATTTTAGTTAAGCATATTTTTGATTAAGGTAACTTTTGGTTGAAGATGGCAACATAGTGTGAAAAAATTTGTAAAATAGACATAAAAGAGAGTATATATATATCAAGTTTCTTGCAACGTTCAATTCAAAAGAATCAACATTGCGAACCTGACCAGTCTGTATATTTGTATACATACATACATATTATATGTATGTGTATATATATATATATATATATATATATATATATATGTATATATAAATATAAATATACATATAATATATTGCACCAACGTCTTGACTTTTCGAAAAATCGCAATCTATTTGAAAGAATAAAAATCCATTATTTCATTAAAACGTGTGGGCAATATTAGATTCTTTATAAAAAGTATCGCAAAAAAAATTGTAAGTTAAATAATATTGTCTGATATTTAGAAACTGAAAACTACGTCAGCATTAATGCAGAGATTTATTGTAACTGAAGCGATAAAACTTGATTTATAGTCCATGACGTTACGGGCGCTAGTTCAAGTGAGCTCATTCGTATCAACGCCGAGGAGTCACAAAGAGCATGAAATTAGTAATTAAGTGTCACGTGCCATGAAACTCTTCAGGTTTTCAAATTAAATTGTTCAGATGTAAAATTCAAGGTGGCTTGGATTTTTTTATATAAAAATTATAATTATTGCAAGCTTGAAATATATTGTTTTATTGTTCTAAAAAATTCTGAAATACTATATTTATTCACGTGAATTTCCACTAAGTATCATTTTTAAATACCTTTTGAATTGAATAATTTGGAGATTACATAGATGTCAATATAGTGTAAGTAATGAGTCGTAATTCCACGATTCTAATAAAACATAAAAAGGTAAATGCATATTTTTTTTAATTAGAAGGATTTTGAAAGTATCATGAAGTTTAAATGTAAAGCTTTTATATATTGCAAAGTAATAGTGTCTAAGTTCAATTTAACGAAGAATCAACAGACTAAAAATGTACTAAAGTAATCAACCCTTCTACAATAACACCGGCGGTCACACAAGCTTGTACAAATACCACCCGAGTGCAAGATGATTGATTTATTTACAATTACAGATGTGAATTAAACCTTAATAGGTTAAGCGGAACTAACACCGTAAGAGTAGCACTCTTATAAAGACTTAAAACTCCAATGCTATCGACCTAAAAATGGATATTATTCTAATGAGTGTGTAAAAAAAAGGCCTAAAAAATTAAGGCCGTCATTAAAGCTGGGTAAGGGAAAAGAAAGAAGCTTTTGCTAAAGATCAAGTAAGCTATAATGATGAAAATGATTGTGTATAACGACAGCAGAGAAGAAAACAGAATAGAATATAGCATATAATTTAAATTGACAATGCTTCTCATAAAACTTTTGCAGAAATAGTAATTACACTGTATTCTTTTTTGTCTAGTTTGTAATTGTAAATTAGGACATCTAGCTTTATACGAAGGCTCAAGGTCACCTAAACGAGACGGCTGTTTGAGGAGTGTCGCTGCGAATTCAAATTAGGAATTAGAAGATCCGCAGAAGAACCAAGGTTACCGATGTAACACGAAGAATCCTAGTCTGAAGTGACAATGGTCGAGCCACACACAAAGTGTCTTGGGTGGCAACCACGAGTTGATAGACGCAGTGTGCGTAGAAACTAAGTGGACTGATGTTATAGTTAAGAGTGCGGGAGGTCACTGGATACGGCCAGTGCTAAACCGGTCATAGTGGCGATCTTCAAGGGAAGGCTGAATGCTAGTTTGTGATAAAAACAATTTTAGTTAATTTTAATCCATTTTGTTACACCTTTAAAAGTTTTTTTTTTGTAATATTTTATAAATTGACTGAAGGTTCAAATAAAGAAATTGTACGTATACTGTCTAAATAAATCTAAATAAACTATAATTACTGGTTTGTTTTAAAATTTTAAGTAATTATCATTTTTAATTTTATTCCCTGTGCATATAGTATTAAAACACCAGTTTTTTGTTCACAATCTGTTTATTACAATTATGTGAGAGAGCCGAAAATAAACGGCAGTTGTGAGGATTAGCACGCATCAACCTATTTGTAAGCGAGCGGACGTAATGAACCGTACTTTTTTTACAACAAGGGAGGTGATTTACTGCTAAAATATATTTCAGTCTCATTAAATTGAGTCACGTGCGCTTTCAGCTGACGGCTTGTTAAGGCATGGAGACGATTTGATTATATTACGAATTACTTGCAATGTTAAAAGAAATAAATACATCCAGAAATAGGAATATGTTTAAAAAATGTCATTACAAATTCCTTAAAAAAATTTCTGAAAAACGATAAAAAATGATTTCTACAACGATTACATTTCGCACAACCGTCGAAACTTTTAGCGATTGTATCTCCATTTTTCGCGTAAAAAATTTAGGTATGTGAATAATTTTCTTTATTACTTTATCATAAATTTACTACTCCAATAAAAAGTACTAGCTAGTGAAATATTCAATATATTCAATATCTAGATTTATTATTAAAGTCCAGAATCCTATACCATAATTCAAACATTATAATATTAATTTAAATGGACAACAAAAATTTTCATAAATTTTATTTATTATCAATCTAAAGCAGTTGACATTGAAGAGAAAATTTGTATCTGTGAAGTAACTAAGCTTCATAAATTTGTGACTCTTTTATTGGCAAATTTGTACAATTTTTTTTATACATTCCAATGTAATGTCTCTAAATAATCATGAAATTAATTTGAGTTTATTTTACAAAACCTAGAACTAAATCTTTCTTAAGTAAAACGAAACCTAATAATGCTCGGGAAATAATTTTTCTACTACTGTATTAAGGAAGAAATGGGAACGAACAACATGAGACAAATATTAGATTTATAACCGGGAAAATTAAAGATATTGTCAAAAAAAGAGTAACAAACGAATTATTTGGCCGATTCTTCTCTACAGAATCAACATAACGAACCAGGCGGTAGTATTTAAAAAACAATTGGGGTAGTATTAATTACTATGCATAAATACATATTTAAATATTAAAAATATTAATGTCTTTATTTTTCGAATGTACTTAGCATAAATTATTTGAAACAATAAATAATTGTTTCATTGTTTTATTCTTCTCATGTATTGAAGTGGTCACTATGCATTTTCCTATGTGGATAATATTAAAAAAATTAATTAATAAACTGATGAATTTCCATAGCCATATTTTGACTTTTATTAAAAAACAAAATAGTATCCTTTTTTTTAAAAAAATCTGTATTAATAGCTATGTATTTTTTTTTAATTTGGAAAAACTTTACAAATTAAAATTTTAGAGAAAAGCTGAACCCTAAAAGAAAAAAGCATAGCGTCTGACTACTTAACAAGATATACAGAGACATGGAGAGGCCATGACGTGAAAAAAGCGTTTAGTTTTTAGCTTTTAAATGGGTTTAATTAATTTAACATTGATTTTAAGCATATATTGTTAAAAGAATACAAATTAACTTTTAATCAATAGAGAATATGATAGTTCAATGAACTGTCCCGATAAAGTTGGTAAATATTTTATTTTTTACTAGCTGTCCCGACAGATGTTATCCTGTCCAAGCCGTGAATAATAAATTGGAACCTTAATAAATAAAAAGTTATATCAACATATAGCGTTTATAGTAATATATTTTAATAAATAATTTTAAGATCTATTCTCTGTGCGTAAATATGTAATGTTAATACTTTTCAACACCAAAACTGTACTGTACAAGTTGTTAAAAATATGATTTTTTAAGATTGATGTCATTAACACTTAGCATCTGCCCTTGCGATTCATTTATTAACATTGCAAGTCTAAGTTATAGAAATTATAAACTTCTACAATGTATTAGCAAACTTACAAAAGGATGAATTAAATCGATTTTATCGTTAATACAACGATAGTAATAGGAACTTAGGATGGACTTCCGCAAAATAACGCCTGATTCCATTAAATATTAAAGATACTCGTAGTATGGAAAGAGGGGAAGAATAAGTAGCGAGTACTCGACGTGTACATTGCATGAAATAATTTAGTTCATCCATTCATCTCAGCGGATAGACACTCACTCCTAGACCTAGGATGAAGTTATAGCTTGGAGATAGTTTTAATGCTATAAAACATCAATCTAGCTGTCTAATATAGCTAGTCTTGTCAAATCTAGCTAATTTCTTAGCTAGATAAAAAAACAACTGACAAAAAAAATCGCAGGACGCGGGCATCGCAAGAACGAACATCGTGGCGATCTTTGGTGTAAACCCATGCCTTGCAGTTGACGTTCATCGTCTGAAAAGAAGAAAAAAACAAAGGATTAAGTACTTACTTGTATGTATATCTAGAGTCATCATAGTCGTTTAAGCCTACGGATGCCAACTGCATGGTATAGCCTCAAATATAACTAAGGGGAGAAATACCATAATAGCCACGCTTGGCAGGCGAGTTAGCAATGCCTGTGGTATTATGGTACGAAGAGAATGCTGCTACCCACCCCTGGAATCTTGTTTGTGAACAGTGGCATTCCTACATATATAATGCACAATCTGTGAATTATATATAAGATTGTAACCCGGAGATTGAACCTGCTACCTACTATCGTAGGTCTCAATCCTCAACCGCTGGGCTACCCCTGCTCATGTTATCTTTGGTAATTACTTTATATTTACGGAAAAGATTTTTGAGCAGAATTTTTAATTACTTTACAATGGCCTGCATTACATTTATGATGACACAACGACGATAAAACTTCACGTTTGTGTACTAAGATAAATTTATTCAAGTCGTCGTATTGAATGTATAATTTTAATATAATATTATAGCATAAAGAGTCAACGGTAAGAATGAAAAGCTCCAATTTATTCGCGTCCGAGAATGTTAAGATGTTATCTCTAGATTAAGACCCTTGAAATAATAGAGCGTGGTTATTTATGAACGCTCGTTAGGATTTCCCCTGAGGTAACACGAACCATATTTTATTCTGTCAATACTTCAGATTATATGTAATTAGGACTAACTTCCACTCTTAAGTGGCGATAGTATAGTGGTTAATAAATGTGACATACCATCGTAGGTTTCGGGTTTGATCTTCGACGAGTAATAACCAAGAATACTATCGCTGCCACTAAATGTTTAGATACAAAATTCTACAAATATATACATGATTTCCACCAATACAAATAATTGTGCAAATATGCCTAACTGTGTATCTGAAGGCTATGTCTTTAATTGTAGAAATATTAAAAGACAACAGTTTTCTTTTTATTGTACACAATCATTACTTAATATATTTATGTTTAAATTCAGAAGTAAGCTATGTTTGTTTATTGTTTATTTTACTCTATTGCTGAAAAAAGCCCTAATAATAATAAAATGATATAAATAACTGCAAATGACAAAGGCCTCTTCGAAAGCTTTAAAAGCATCACCGTTGGACCCACCAATATCATCCTTCAATTTCTGATACTGTCTACTTCTGTCTCTACCTCTTTTGCAGTCCCGTAGACACCTCTGTTAATTATAAATAAATTACTAATAACCAAGTTAACTTATCTTTATTTGTGTAACATTTTATTTTTAATCTTACCATTTAAAACTTAAAATAACTTAGTTGGAATGCGCATCAAACGAACTCAATAGGGAATTCATGGTATCAAATTCAATGACAAGGAGAAAAATTACATATTAAAAATAAGCAATGTCCCTGCAAATAAACTACTAGTAAAAAAAAATAACTTGTGGATGGATGAACATGTTAAGGTTTTCGGAAAAGTCGCTTTCAATTGGTCCTATTGGAAATCTTTCAGGGCAGTGGCAGGCAGCAGTGACAAACAAATTTGCTATAACTATTAAAATCAAGGTAAATACGTACATAAATAATCTTCACCTATTTTACTTTTTTACTAATGCAGCATAAATCGACCTTTAATTCTCAACTTATTGTGTTTGCTTAAGTATTAAACATTTAACTATGGTTAGATTGATTATAATTGTGAAATTTTGAATAAGTTCGAGAGAATGTCATCAGAAATATATGGCTGAAAGTACAACAGGTCAGAAAAAAATAAGCTGTGCTATAATTTTTAAACTGAATCAAGTAAACAAATTAAACGTATAACTTATTCAGCTTTGATAAATTCTCATCCATTGCGGTTTTTTTTTTCTTAAAAATAGGTGTTCTCCATCGATATCCGCTGAGGTTTGGGTTCTGATATATTTCAGCCGTTAATCAGTTGCCGGAGTGTCGAACTTTTGCAAGTAACGGTGCGTCACGTGTACTGTTTTGATCGATGTGATGAAAGCTGTATAAGTTGAACAATGAAGTATAATTGATATTAACGGTAATTGCTGAAACTTGACGACATTTAAAGGGTAAAATAGTTTTCATTTTAATTATTGCTTAGAGTATTTTAGATCGATTTGTTACAAACACATCATCGTCTTTTTGGGGAATAGATTCCTATTCAAAGGCCTCAGTCTTTACCAAAGTTTACTGCGATGGGTCATCCCGCGTCGTCCGCGTAATGCGGCTAACCATGACTCTGTCTTCGATCTTAATGCTACTGTTGCATCGTATCTCACAGATTTTGATTTTACAGCAAAGCTCTAAGGACAACGGTAATCTGTTCTTCGCGTTATGGCGTTATGGCCATAGAAGAGCTAATAAAACTAATATTTTTTTAAACATATGTTTTAGATTAGTTTAAATAGCATACACTATCTGCATTTTAACAACGGATTAGAATATAAAAATCTAGAAAGTTTTAATTATTTTATAATGTCTCAACAAGGTGTATCAATCATGTGTAATGTAGTTATTATCACTCGAAGTAATCCGATAAATCTCTACGTCTTAGCCATACAGTTTATAAGTGTTTTCACGATCGGAATAACGTGACAAATTGCTGGAGAGAAACCCCGAAGGTATCGTAAAGATATCTAGCTTAAATCTTCAGAATTGCCGCGTCTTGTCTTAAATGTGTACTAGCTTATATTAAGCTGTGTATTTTTTTACCTTTTTATTAACCATCATTTTTCTTTATCATTCTTACACTGACGGTATGATTGAAAACTTAGTTTTAATTGAAAATCTGGACTATTTGTATTGCGTATTTATTGACTGATACGGTTTCGAGAGAAACTGTTATGTATACTAGGATTGGTTAAAAACTTAAAAGTTAGATGGTAGGAAAAAAATTAACAACTTTAATCCTATTTCCAATCACCCTATATTAAATGATCACTCTGAAACTCTATTGGGATGCGGCAGTCTAATAAGTTTTAGCAGTGCAATGTCTGCAGGGATAAACAGTAAAAATTTAAAATCTGATTTTTTTATACTATATTATAGTTACCTTATTTACTATCTCTCAAATAATTGATTTTGAAAAAGCTGTACTTTACATTAGTTTACATTAAACGTGTTATCTCTCAAATAATTGATTTTGAATAAGCTGTACTTTACATTAGTTTACATTAAACGTATTATACATTCATGACTAGCTAGCTAGCTAAGCTATAAGCTTTTACAACTATAACAAACACACCGTATGAGACATAAGACAGTACATCAAACATTAATTCTCAAAATGGTGATTGCATATATGTTACTTAGATTTTTTTAATTAAAGACGAGCGATGGGTACTGATTTTCAAATGTACGGGTTGTACACATCCACACGGAGCTGTGATGACATGATGCATCTCTACAATTATCGTTATAGTAAAATGATGATTATTACATAAATAAATTAATAAATACCAATATTATAGAATTTATGGCAAAGGAATTTCCCCTGTTACATACTTGCAACATTATATTGTATCTTGTAACAGCAATATTCAAATCAGTAACAATTAAGTCTACAAGATGGACATAAGACATCATTTAGATTGTCGGAAGACTCTAAATACAGGCTTCAAAACAGTTGTAATGAAAATGTCCAATAGTGGACATTCTACGGCTAAATGATAAGAAAGATGATGTTGATATCTATTAGTCTGATGCTAAACTCGCGTGCAATCAAAACGAATCACTGCCGAAGAGCGTATAAGGCGCCGCTTTATACACGGGTTGTACACGTCTACACGGAGCTGTGATGACATGATGCATCTCTACAATTATCTGTATAGTAGAATGCTGATTATTACATAAATAAATAAATAAATATTATCAATATTATAGAATTTACAGTGTAGGAATTTCCTTTGTCAATTACTGGCTACATTTTATATTGTATCTTGTACAAACAGCAATATCCAAATCTGTAACAATTTAATCTACAAGATGGATATAAGACATCATTTAGATTGTTGGAAGACGCTAAATACAGGCTTCAAAACAGTTGTAATGAAAATGTCCAATAGTGGACATTCTACGGCTAAATGATAAGAAAGATGATGATGATATCTATTAGTCTGATGCTAAACTCGCGTGCAATCAAAACGAATCACGTCTACACGGAGCTGTGATGACATGGTGCATCTCTACAATTATCTGTATAGTAGAATGCTGATTATTACATAAATAAATAAATACCAATATTAAAGAATTTATGGTAAAGGAATTTTCCCTATTAAATACTTGCTGCACTGTTATATTGTATCTTATACAAACAACTATATTTAAATCTATAATAATTAAACCAACAAGTTAAATACAGGCTTCCAAACAGTCCTTATAGAAATGTATACAGTAGGCCTTTGTCCAGGAATGTACGTTCATAATAAAGATGATGATGATATCTTACAGTCTTATTCTACACTCGCATGCAAGCAAAACGAATCACTCTCCAAGCGCGAATTAAGCGCCGAATACGCAAATTTAGATTTGTTACAAAATTATTTTTTCTTAAAGCTTAAATATTTGCTTTTTGATAAATTTTGGCATTCCTCTCATGACATACAGTCCATACAAAAGTGCTTTTCAATGAGCAAATAATGATTGCAAGTGGATAATTTTTTTTCTGTGTGTGTATAAATAGTCTGTTAACACCGAATCTAATAATTCTGCCGTCTTACTATTTTTTGCCGAAAGAAATATACTCGCGAGAAAAAAACTTTTAATAAATAAATGAATATAAATTAAAAAATACAAATTAATATAGGCGTTTACTGTAAGTTGCAATAATACGGTTGCCTCTAAAACTTTTATAATATTCGTAATTAAATTTTGACTCAAAACCCGGCAGGTACTTAAATATCAAGAAGTTTCGTGAAATAATTTGAAACTTTTAAAATTCTTAGCTTCCTTTCGGTTTAACAACTGCGGTTTTCTTTTTATTGCACACTCAAATATTTTATATTATTTTAAACGAGCTGCCGCTTTCAGAGAAGATGAGTAAATTTAAAATTCGCACAAATTATTTAACATATGAAATTTATTACAGAACATCAGTACAGTTCTTAAATACAAAATATTTTTAACATAAATATAAACTAAAAAATAATTATGGAATCGATTTAAACTTTGCTTAATTAATTAAAAAGTAATTAAATATAAACCTTCCTGACTCCGGACTCCTCTGTTACAATATTTTCATTATTACGTGCGACGTCCGCCAAAGTATTCTAATATATGGCAGTCATGAAATACCATCTTTTCTAAAAATAACGATGTCCAACGACAATGCAAAAAATAAATAAAAAAACCGAAGGGAAAAATTGAAAATCATTAACGCTTCCCTACTTCGATAGAAAAAAAATGTATTTAATGTAAAAGTAAATGGAGTTTACAAGGAATATAATATTAATAGTGGGGTATCGATAATATTTACATTAATGTCCATTATATTTATTATGGTATTTCTGTCACTAAGGTATATTTTTCTACATTAAGCCAACTCTAGAACATAATTGCAGTATGATAAATACACGCCCTTATATATACATTAGAAAAAATACTATACACACAGCCTATATGAAACCTTACATCAAAATGTAGCATTTTGTAATAAAAAAGTTGAAATAAAGATTTTGTAAAAGTATTATTGATTATCGCAGCTTGAACTGATTTTAGATACTTTAAAATTCAGTAATCCGACTAAATCGACCTTACGGGTGTTAAGATCTTATCTTTTGATTAAGGCCATTGTAATAATAGAGGGCGGATATTTATGGAATCTTGGCTTGAAATTCGACTTTTCGTGATAGTACTTTATCTTGTTTCGATGATGCCACGTATTAATTGAATTCTTCTTTTAAAACTTCAAATTTGTTGTGTATGTACCTAATGATAATAAAAATGCTAACTATCAATATTAACAAACTTACAAGCTTCAGCAAACACATTACTGTATAAAATAAATTATAGTTGTAATATTAAAAATCAAGTAATTTTTAATCTGCAATATCTTGTTGCGAGGCCGCTTGCGCACCTGTGTTTAAATGTACCATTTAATTATTTGTTTAATTTTGCTATTCAAAGAGAAGGATAGAAGTACAGCCGCCAACGACATACTGGAAATTATAAATTGTAAATTTATATGAATTATAAACGACATAAGAAATTATGACATTGGCTTACTTAATATAGAATATGTGTAACCATGTCTATACATAATCTTAGCGCATAAGGTATGACGTGATATTATGACCAGTAATTTAAAATCGAAGTAGAAGACAATATTAAAATTTAGACAGTTCTAAAAGCTGCCTTACAGCACAAAGCCTTTATCTGGTTTTAGCTGTTAGTGTATTGGGAAACCGCCGAATTCTAAGGTCACTTGTGTAGTCAGTACTTGGAGAGACCTGACATAGGAGCCCACAGAACGCATTTGGTATTCTGATTTAAGGGCGGTCGGAAGGCTCGAATTGATTGGTCGATAATACGAGGCTAGCGTTACCGCCACTTAGAAAAATGTTAAGCTGAGAGTAGTGGTTGACGAAATGAGTCTCAAATCATTAATAATATACACGTGCTATTTATGCAAGTGACATGTGTTTAAGATTTAATTTATTATTTTACAGCACACCAATTTCATTGTTAACTAATGAATGGTATGCAATGAACATTTATTTTACGTTTTCCAATAAAGTAAAAATAATCAAAAAGACACTGGCTCGTGTTCCTATTAGTTTTATAGTTCCTATTATTTTTTTTGGTGGAAGTATTATTAATATTTAATACAATTAATTAATAAATATAGCGGTGTTCTTTATGAGTTTCGTCTAATATATTTATGTCGAGTTTTATATTTTATACATAAAGTTTTATTAATATTAATAATCAAATAATGTCTTGCCATGCCAAAATTTTTCACAAAGAATACAGGAAATAAGTAATTAACTTATTATATAATACAACGATGGATGTAATCGTCTAAGACGCTTGATTTAAATTATATTCATCGAGCACACTGTTTATTATTTACAATTTTTGCAAACTTTTTAATCACCTTTTTATTAATGGCATATTATTTATTAATTTTTTGTTCAACCGATATCTTAATTTTAACAAAATATAATAATAATAGGTATTCAAAAATATGTTTACTAGTTAGCAACGGGTTAAGACTTTGTGAGAATAATGCAACGCCTGTTGTTTGAGAATAGAAAAATAAATGTTGGCAAGTTTAACATCATTATCATTTCAACGGGCACCGGCGGCCACCTGTTTCGCGCTTTGTGGCTCGCTCACTGCATCTTCAACTTCCAAACTCGCTGGTGTATATTAGATACTTTCGTTCATTCGTCCACGGATCCAATTTCTGGTTCGCTCTTGTAAAGAAATTCCATAGTCCTCTCCTTGACTCGTTATGCGCAGAATAAAAAAGACCGCTTTTTATAAGACATATCTGATAACACACATTGTTTGCAGACTTTCATCTTTAGTTACTAAGGGATTTTGAAATAAAAGAAGATGAACACGTGAAAGAATAACTCATGAATTAGATTGACTTTAAACTTTAATCCGACCTGGATCTGAACTAAAAACCCAATCATCACCAACTTTACTCGTTCGAAAGCCAATACAATGTAACAGATTATTTTAAAGCCAATTCGATTGTTGCATGTTCGCAATTTATTTTGTTTCGTGCTTCGCCATATTAAGTTCTTTAATCTCAAAGGCCGAAATTATTTTTATAATTAACTTCCTGTTAACCCGAAACGTGTCTTTTGTCTGACCTTTCACTTTTGTCACAAGAAATATGAAAGGTCGGTGACTTGCAGGTTTTGGTGGGAGATGACTTACATTTTTTACGGGCCGGCTAATTTATAAAAGAGATGACATAATTTTTTTTTGATTAATATCATTTAAATTACAAAACTCGTCAAACTGCTACTTCAAACATGTACTATGTGGTATTTATTTATGAAAATAATTAACTGAAACATTTTAAGTCTTAATTACATATGCGTTGACTGTGATCTCAATCTATATTAATGAACATTATAAAAATTTCTCTTTAACTAAATTCAATAATGTATTTTAATCAATATTTAAATCAAGAAAAATCTTTTTTTACTGATTCTATATAAATTTCCTGTTAATTCCATTTATGCTTCTATTTCCGTTGAGGCTTTAGAATTCTGGCTGTATATCTGTAAAAAAAAAGGTTCGCTCTTTTACCGTGTTCGCTTTAATATCTTTCATTATAGCCTGTCTTTTAAATATGGCGGACTACTACGGTATAAGAAGCAACTTAGAATGGTACAGACGTAATCACAATCACAACTAAAAGGGACTATGAATTTGTATGAAGCGAACCCACGGATGATCCTCCTTCGTCATACGTCGTATTCTTAACTACTGAGTGATTCTGTCTGGAAAATTTCACCCGCGTTGAATTTTTTTAACGCTTTCTCGCATTTAATTTCAAACTCGCCTGCTGAAAGGCATTTATGTGGTTGAAGATGAAGCACACATTCAGCAGGTACTCTTTCTACAGAAATTTGGGTTATTATTCTAGAGAAATAAGGAAGCCAACAGATCGTTATGTAAACCTTAAGTCAAAACGCTTGGTATACCTCCAAGGAAACTCCACAATGTAAGTTTCGTAGTGGGCCGATTTTCTACTTGTCCTATGAAGAAAAATTATGAGCCATCTGTGTCGATTTTCGACGTTACGTATTGCTTCGGCTACTGTGGTATCGAGATTTGGTCAAATTCTGGACCATCGGTTCTACGGATAACAATAAATTAAAATGGTTTCATATATATATATTGCAAGGAGAGTGTATTTAGACAAGTTGGATCCATCAAGTTTCAAGTAGTATCAAGGGGTAGCAGTAACACCAATAGGAAATTCCGAAACCCCATTAAAATATTGACCCTGATCAACGGAAATATTAACAAGTAGGAAACCACAAGACTGTCCCATTTCTATATATTACAGTATCTTGTGAAACCACAAAAATAGCTGACAATCGTTAACGCAGTATTCAAAAGTAATCACACGCATAATTGCTTAAGTAAACAATTAAATATATAACACGCATCCTGTGAAAGCTGATAAGACGTAACAAACAGCGCATTTAAATGTGCATTCCAGGTTCAGAGTACACCTTGTACGTGTAGGTATGTTCGGCGTCTGCGGAAACGGATTATTCGATAAGCAATATTCTCCTAAGTAATCGCCTTGACTAGAATAACGTTCGCCGCCTATACTAGTCTTCATATAAGAACGCTTTATAAATAGGGAATTATAGATCGTAACCATGAACTGCATTAATGTTATCTTTAATTGCAAATTTTATAGGCGGTGTGATAATAAAAATTCACTTTATTGGTTTTAAAAAAATAAAAGAAAACAGTATAATAGGTCTACTTTTAATGCCTTTTATAACCGGTATTAAAGAATATCGCTTGTACCTGAACATTGAATCTCAATAAGTGTCTTAAAAATACTAATAAAAGCTTGCTGACGTTGGCAATGTTGAGAGCAACACTTACCACCGTTGCAACAGTGCAATCAGTCTACTTAATGGTTTGAATATACTTTGTCAGTCGCAAATAGAGCATGTTAATACACTTTTTATTACCTCTCGGAAATACAGGTTCTTTAGCGATGTGTAACTTCGTCGACGAGACCGTGTTAAATGAACACTTGAAATTGCAATTAACAGTTGAAATGACGGTTGCATGATAGATAAATCTCGGGTTGGCTATTGCGAAAATTTACTAACAAATTATCAAATCTTTGATGTTGTTTGAGAATGTAGTAGTTGTACTAATTAAATTGTATTAGAATGAAAGAGCTTTGAAAACAAGAAGATAAATATTTTATTAATAATTACAGATAAAAAACTTCTCAGACTTAAGTACATATTACTCATGAAGTAATACAACTTCTGTCGGATTGATTTGCCGTATTTTCTTACATTTTTATGTTCCCGAAGTATCAAGGACAAAGACGATAGATGTCTATAAGCTCTATTAACTTCAAATTTACATCCAACTTGTCAAGTGATGAAGTTTTTTACCTCTTTTCGGGCCCCACTATTGCGGCCTCTCGCTCTCTCCTATCATATTTATGGGGCAGGGCATTACAATCTTGTTTTATATATATATATATATATATATATATATATATATGTGTGTGTGTATATATGTATATATTTTAATTTTATCACAATTTAACAATTCTTGCTTGTTTACATAACTTCTGTTTTATTTTCCCTTTATTTATTCCACAAAGGTATTACACTTTTCCTCCTTTTCTTTTAATTTCTGATGGTCAATTAGTGTTTTAGGTATTGTCTACAAATAATGAGCTTCTAGTATCAAGAGACAGCTATGTAAAGCTAGCGTTGTAAAGTGTAGTTTGAGTTTCAATATATATATATAATATTAATTATGGGTTTTCAAATCGATAGATACGTTTAGCTTATCATGAAACTTGATGTTATGTTATATCAAATGCCTCTATTTGCTGGTTATAATATAACAAAGAATTACAAAGCTAATATAATTGTACACAACTATGCAAGATCAGGACAAGGATATACAAAGAATATGCAGGACATAATAATAAAACCAGTAAAAATACAAATTAAAAATGACGAATAAACATGCCTGATCTAATATCTAAAATCTGTGGAAAAAGACCACGTGTACGTACGATCACCTACTCACTAGTCTGATCAAATAATATCAATAACTGGACTTTTTATTATTACTGCCATGAGGAAAGCAGGTAGAATGGTGTGGAAAAAACTTGTCATCGATTCTCGCAAGGCATTTCAGGACAGAAGCAAAGAACAATATAATAATAAAATCGCCAATCTAATGTTCTTGGCAGGAATCGATATTCTTTCACGAGCATTTGTTGTGCATCAAATTTAACCTTTAACTGTGGACGTGCGGTCTCACAGACCGCTTGCAGTTTGTAATTTTTGTGTTTACCCCTTTTCCCTTTCTCCCCGCGTTTAATGCTCTCAGTAGCTTTAGTTTTAGCGCCGAAACGTATATTGAGATGATAGGTTGTGTCGGCAGACACAAATTAGGTGAGTTATTTTACTTTATACTTTAACCGCGGTCTGTCGGACCGCACGTCCACGTTTCCTGCGTAAATAATATAAACGGTGATTTCGATTAATTTGATTGTTTTATGTTATTTTCATTCAAAATGTCAATGAATATTGAACGAGAAGATGGCCTATGCTCATTTTATATCGCATTCTTGACTTGTGCAGTACTACACAATGAGCATCAGAGCAAAAAAATAAAAAGAGGAGTATTCCTAAAAAAAATAGCACGATCTTTAGTGATGATCTTCCGCATATGCAAAGACGATCAATAAAACCAAATATACCAAACGAATTGAAAATGTCAATGAAGCGAGTTTTAGGGGCAGATATGCTCCTAGATGAACCCACTAGCCAGGAGAGTGATTCATTAAAACGAAAAACATGTCGCCTTTGTCCAACAAAACTAAAGAGAAAGTCCAATTACACTTGTATAAGTTGTAGGCAGGTCATATGTTTACAGTGTTCCAAAACCTTGTGCAAGGACTACCAATAATTTTAAATAATTGGACCAATGTCAAAAATTTTGTATTTTAATTTGAGAAGAACTTTTATTCGTTTTTATATTAGGTTAAACCTTAAATTTTTAGTTTGGATTGTTATTTTTTCTAAAAAAAATTAATTCATTCGAGTTTTTCGTCCTACAATTGATCTCTAGTAAATGTATGCCAAAAAGTGCCTTTAATTGTTGGTATGCTTTATTTTATTTACAAATAAAGATAGATTTATTAAAAGCCTCGAAATTATTTATTTTAATATACCTAAAAAACAATAAATACAAAAGTATACAAATAAAATTAATATTTACGTAATATTTGGACTTCAGAACATAGCGGTCCGAGAGACCGCGCGTCCATGGTAGTGTGATAAAAAAATGACGTCCATAGTTAAAGGTTAATGAGCAAGTACGGCTTAAAATATCTTCACAGACTAAAAATTTCATTGAGCTGCGGTTTTTAAGACATGATCCGAAAAGGAGACTACTAAATAAAAATAATAAGAACGTTTTCGTTTTTATTAAAATTATCCTTATTAAAAGTTTAAGTGACAGAGACAAGTATACATGAAAAAATAGTTTTCCACAATATTCTTATTTTGATATTTTTTTATACTACCTTTGTATAAATCTACTTAGGTTGGTCTTTTTACATACCAAACAAATCTAACGGGGTGTCCAGTGAAAATTATTACAAGTTAAGTTATGGCCCAATTTATTCTTTAATACATACACTGATATATTTATGAATAATTTATTAACAAAGAAAATTTAGATAATATTTGTGCCTACATATGTTTCTAATTAACTCTTAATCATGGCAGGTGTTTCAAATCAATCGTTAATTAGAGAACTTTAATAATTAAGTTAAAGCTAAATTACCGCCTTAGTTACTATCTAATCTTAGTAGAACAAGGCTATCACTTTATTTTGAATTAACTTGTGGTACTATATGATTTACATACATTAAAATAATATTATATTTTAACGAGGGATATTATGATATGAATTTTTTAATTTATTTTTACTGAATCTACTTAAATAATGGAGAAAATTCATAGTGTAAGTAAAGAATTTTGTTATGTGCATGTGAGTATAAACTTTGATTTGGAAATAATCCCCGAAGAAAACTTTGTTGGTGCCTAAAAACTAGTGAACGATTTGTTTTAATGTGGTAAAGAACCTCATACGAATGTTAGTTGTTTAATGTTCAAGAATATAATAATAAATATAGCAAATTTCATTTCACATCCACTAAAATTAAAAAAAGCACAAGTTACTTTAAATGAATGCTTTAAGAATATGTAAGTAAAAGTTAGTTTTTTATGCAATTAAAAATACCATACCGTTCTATTTATATGATATAAATTAATTCAAAATCAATCTTTTAATAAAACCGTTAACTCACATAAATACTTTATTTTTAAAAATATGTGCTTTTTATTTTGTAAAAAATAAGGACCAGGTTATTAAAATAAATGTAACTAAGCGAGTATTATAAATAAATAAATTGTAAATTATTCAAATAACAAATATATACTCACTACAAAGACATTTTCTATCTATTATAATAATTTTAAGTGCAGTATTACTTTTTTTACAGTTTGTAAAAAAAGTAATTCGATTCATTAAATTCGAAATTCAAAAAAATTATAAACTCAGTTTAAAAAATTATGAATAAATCCCTATCAGAAAATCGTTTTGTATGTAGTTACTAACACGCGATTTAAATGTATGGTTCCACAAATTGAACCTCGATACAGCAGGCAGTTACAGTAATCCATCTTTGTAATTGGTTTTGTAGCTCGCGTAATACTAAATCCTTAATTGATATCACGATGTAACATTTAAATGAGACTTAATATATAGATAGCACGTGATATGTAGGTTGATTTGAGGATGATCTTAATATTTAATGATTTATTGACCCGTCTTTTGATTACACTGTTCGCGCAGTAGTAAAATCAGTCAGTCAGTCTCTTAAATGATGTGTCTTCAATTCGATTAACGAAATATTATTTTTTCTTTTCCTAAATAAATTATTTATTTCTAATTTTTCGATATCTTTTGATGTAAGCTGTAGGTATACAATGTTTGTTTCATTTTATACTTAAGAGCGTAGGAATCATTAAATTCAAATTCAAACTTCAAATATCTTCATTCAAGGAAGCATTTACATTTTATGTAGTAAGCTACTCTCGACTCGAAACTTATATATAGTGTTAAGAAGAGGACACCAGAAACTCAACTTTTAAACAAAATTTGTCAATTTTTCATATGTACATTATAATATCAATCTTGTAAACGAGTCAATAAACCAAATTTCACAAATAAAACTCTTGAATGCTACAGTAAGATTTACTCAATTGTATACTTTTAATATTAAATTTAATATTATTAAAATTAAGATCTAATATATCCCGCGGAATTTTATTTTATATGTAGATTACATTACATTACACCCAGACTCATGAAGGATTTTAATTTTTTTTTAAATTAATTTAAATGTTCACGAGATTATTTTTATTTCTTATATTTGACATGCCTCCGTCACTATTTTTCATAAATGATTTTTTAAAATAGGTCGCATAAATAATATGTTATTAAAATGTATAACAATTTCAACCACTGTGGTTGATTATGAGTATTCTACAACATAAGTACAAACATAACTCACGTAAATACACATATGTATTACTTTACAAAAGATGTTCAATGCACATCTATACATGATCGATAGTTATTTTAGGAAGTTATTTTGATGATTTTAATATTATTATATAAAAGTCGATTGGTCGGAAAATATGAATAAAATGTCTTTGTTTCCCATATAAAAACGTTTGGCAGTTCTTCTTCAATATTACTTGTAGTTTTTGATGGAGCTTGATAAAATTCATGCCAATGAAGTAACTACGTAAAAAAAAGCAAACGAGGGCAGCAACATAAATCGACGATGAAAAATTTATAGCCAATTCAAGTTGTAGTCTACCTGACGTGATAAAACCCAGTACTAGCGACACAACCCAATAACTTTTCCTTGAAAATATAGTGTCATGAAATATGAGATCAACAAAAAATAAGTGTTTTAACGAAACAACTAAAATTAAAGATTTAAAATTATTAAGTCCTTCACAGCTGGCAGATTAACATGTAGTAAAATATAAACAATAATAAGTAACCTACGCCAGTGACGGAGTACACATCATTATAAATAAGAATTAAAAATTGCCTTATTAAAAAGAGGTGAAAAACTAAACAGAAGATGTAGGAATTATATTAGAGAGAAAATCAATATTATATAACAGAGTTACTATTTTGAAATAACATAAACGTTCATAATTAAAATAATTCAAAATCAAAGTAAATATAATAACTAAGAAAATAGCTTTATTATACGATATCATTAGAATCAATTAATATCGTCAACTAATAATTAAGTTTATTTTAGTTCATAAGTCCTTATCTTCTGCGAAGAATTAATAAAAGAACTCTGTGGAGTAATTTTTCTTTTGTTTTAAGATTATTATATAATTTTTACCGTAAAATTAGAATAATTAATTTCGAAAAATAATACGTCTTTTGGAAGAGCTCGTGCTTAATAAATTTCTTGAATTTACATAGAAAAGAATCTCTGTTCCACTATATCTGAGGTATGAAATACGTCTCATCAATCTTACACTTTTATACCAACAACGTCTTGAAAATGGCATCTGTACACATTAGCGGCAGATATAAACGCAGTGCTATTTCTCATAGCCTCTGTCTTACAAAAAAAGTGTATTTTTTGTATCGACCTTTATGGAGGCAATCGAACCGAAAGCTTATATCTAAAATCACATTTTTGACATCATCAATTAGTTTTAGCCTGTCATTGTACAATAGAGTAATTGTTAAAAATCATATATTGCAGGTTAGACACTTGATAAAGACATTAAAAAATATGGGCAGTGATAGCCCAGTGATAGAGGACTGAGACTTGCGATCGTAGTTCACGGGTTTTGATGCTTGTGACACAATGTTATATAATTATTTATATGATTACCACTGCTCACAAGCAAGTTTTCAGAGGATGAACAGCAGTATATTCTGCATACTTTGTTACCACACTGCGACAAATTAACGTATTTTATCCAATGACGCAAATCACGCGTTAATTTATATTTTACTATTACGTTTTTGTTTTTATTGTTTGTTATGTTGAAGTTCGCATATTACAATAAAGGATTCTATTATAAAAAATGTTACTTGTATGATTTTTGCTTGGGCTTTTACCAAAAAGTTTGCAAGTTAAGAATTCGTTAAATTAAAGAATTTTTTTACTGATAGTAACTATCAAGTTATTCTAATATTTGAGCACTACTGGTAATTTTATTCATGACCATAATACTTCTTATTTCAATTTGTTTTTAATAATGTTAAAATTATATTAGAATCAATAAAAATATATTTACCTAAAATGTAAAGACAATGGACAGCTTAGACAATGAAAAGTTGTTTTTTTAATTTCCTTATTCAACGTTTATTTTCATGAAACAAAAATAGAATGTTGTAAGGCTTCAATGTTACTTGATAGTAAATTAAAAAAACATTTTCTTTTAAATAATAGCGTTCAGTTCTTTTTATATAATTATTGACAAAAAGTACAACTGAACGCCATTAACGTTTTTGTACAATTTTCTGTTTTTGATAAATACGATCAACTAATAAATTGTATATAGATACTCAAATTAAATTAATAAAGGATTATTGAAACTTGTAATTAATGAACTATCATCGTAGTCGTCGTTTTAGCTCATAGATGCCTACTGTAAGGCATAGGTCTGTCCTCAAATATTTCTAAGGTAGAATACACCATAATCGCCACGTTTGGTAGGCGGGTTGGCGACCGCAATGTGGTATCATGGTACGCAGAGGACGTTACTGCCTATTTTCTGGAATGCTTTAGGGATTATGCAACGTAATTAATGTACAATATGCAAATTATACAGGACTGTATCCTGGGGATCGAAACCGTGACTCTCGATCGGAAGTCAAAGTCCTCCACCACTGTGCCACTGCTCAGAAACATTAGTATGTTACTTATACACCTACCGTTACATTTAGAGGACCGGAAAGTAATGTCTTTTCCGCCGACTTATTTTACAGAAAAACCGATTGTATTTTACTGCTCCTGCATTGAAAATTTTTACACTAAATGGCAAAAGGTTGTTGATAACGAAGGTATATTGTTGATTAGAAATAAAAACTTGTTAATAATGTACTCGTGTGAACTTAAGTTAAAAAAGAGGCATTACTTTCCAGTCCCCTAATAAGATCCTTGGCACTATCAATACTCATTTCTAACGTCTGTTAATCACTATGTCCTATCAAATGACATTTTCACATTACATTATCTTATGCCATATTTTACTATGACTTACAGGTTCAAATTGACGACAGGTAATTAATAAAACGTTTTCTAAAAAAGTTAGATTGTTGTTAGGTATACTATATTATATATAAATATCATTATCGTTTAGTATATCTACTTTATCAGGACGTCGCTGTCAACTGATATGAATAAATTAATGCATATCTAGTTTATAATTCCACATTTTTCGGATAATAAGATGTATCACAAATTGTTTGTAATATTATTTTAGTATAAGTTTTATTCGATTTTAATTTTTTTATTGTAAAAAAAAACTCCTTCCAGTAATATTCATTTCATCTCCACTAGAATATTTTTAACCAGTATTCCTAATTTAAAAATATTTTAAAAGATAAAACGTTCAGTCATTATTACTAAACTCGTAACATAAAATGAACCTCAAAATCAGAGATAATTTCATTACCATCTTCATTTCAGCAGCAGAATGTTCAATGATGTGCATAGGCGTTTTCCGACTACATAAATATGGTATTCAGTCCACTTTGTGGGTCGACGTCATATACTGCGCTTGAGGATCCGTGGTTTATATTCTTAAAATCCAAGTGGCTATCTGTTCTGTCACTTCAATGACAAGCCGCTAGATTATGCCGCCATGGTCAGTAAGCGATTATGAATTCGTCTATAAGGCCCAAAGTTAGAAATCGCTTTTCAGTGTTATCGTCACGATATATGGTAGGGTATAAATCAGTGTACAGTACGGAAAAATTATATAAAAGCATATTTCAAAATTATCCTATCGCAAGAGATATTACGATGTCGAGAGATATTTATCAACTGTCGAACGTCTACTCCTGGCCCTTGTAATCCAATAAATTTCTATATCTTACGCCTCACTACTAAAGTTTACACATATTTTCTCAAGCGAGCCAACGCGACAAATTGCAGTGGAGACGCTCGGAGCTATCGTAAAGATTCCCGGCTTAGTCTCTAGAACGATTGGAGCTTTATCTTAAGTGTGGACAACCTTAAGGGATTTCTGGTTATAATTTGATATCGGCAATGACCTTTATTATTTTTTATTCTTATGCTTTTTTTTTAAAAAATATATAATCTTTAATAAGGTCATGAAAAATAAGTGTTGAGATGATATTCTGTAATAATAGTTAAGCTTATGTTATTTGATTTGTATCAATTAAAATAATTATTTTGTCATGATAAAAATATTTATCTGTGTTATCATTAAGACTAGGCATACTTTTTTATTTTTAAAAAGAATATTAATTTTAATAAAGAATATAAGAAAGTTATTTCATTAAAAACACTACGATGTCTTGGTCTGCGTTATGTTTTAATATAATATAACAATTCATTAACAATATTTTCAATGCATGCTTAAAAGTTTTTCATACATTAAATAATTTTGTAAATATATGCGTAAACTGCAGATGTATAAAACAATCCTGAAAGCAATATTTATGTTAAGCGCACAGCTGAGGGAAAGGGCCATCGATTCCATCCTTAAAATTATTCAAAGGCTGTAAAATATTATACTAAGAACCATCTCTAACGCGCCTTGGTTTATGACCAACTCAGAGATCTTGGAAGCATTGAACATGAGAACTGTTAAGAAGGAGTTGAAAGTGGCAGGGAATATGCAGCGACTGGAAAATCATCAGTATGACTTAGTTACTACATAAGCAACTGGCAACACCATGATATTACAAAAACTTATAATCTGAGGCTGATTGCAGTAATCTTACAATAGAAATGGCCTTTTTCGCTTTTTCTAGATATTTTTAATTGATTGGATTTTAATATTTAAGAGGTTTGTGCTGCGATCAAAAATAAAAGATATATTATCGTTCCAAATTGAGAAAGACATGTCGAAAAAATCAAAGATTTGGTGCTTGAAAATCGTTGATTGATATAAAGAGACGTCGCTGATAGTATTTTAATATGATTTGGCTCAGCTCAAGCTATTTTAAAGGCGTCTCAAACGCGTCAAGTCTCGATTCGTCGATGTCGTACTGCATTGGTTCTTCGCGACTCTTTTGCCTAAAAAAAAGAAATAGATGTTATATTTAATTTGACGTAAAAAAAATGGATCCTTAAGGGTTCCTTTCTGTTTCCACACTTGAAAATACCAACAATTACACGGCATAAATCTGTTTACTTTTGAAAATTTATTTCAGTAGATTTTTATAATAACATAAATTAATTTTCTGGATGTTATAACTACTCTAAATAAATAAACAAACCGTATCCTATAAATTTATGATATATTTAAAATAAAAGAATCATTACGTATTCTACAGTTTGACTCCGTTAATATTCATTTGAATATCAAAGAAACATAATAGCGCCGCTTGTCATCGTTTCTTGAAACTTAGTACATCGAGATTAATACATTTAACGAGCTGTAAAGAGAGTAACTTTGATGATAACCTGTAGAGAACAGGAGAATGTTATTAATTAAATTCAAACGGCTCCTCCCACAAAGGCAGGGTTAGCAGTTTATGGACGACTATAAAATATCTAATTTAATGCTTCTATAGGGTAAAGCGAGCTCCGAAGCATAAGCCGTTACAGAAAAGTAGGGTATTGACCGTCAATTCAATCATAGAAATGTTAAAGATAATTTATTTATAGACGGTAAATTCAAAATGACGCCGAAAATATCTTAACAGTACAACTATAGCTGATTAAATGGTTTTAATTTTTTCAACAACAAAATAAATTCAAGTGAGATTCTGAAGTAGAAACCATATACCGGCAAGCGGAGCGTAAGATGTCCATAAGTGGACAGACGGAATCTATGAAGCTCATTCCCAATGGTGAACGTCCTAAGGGTGAAATGATGACGATGATGACGTAAAAACTAGTGAAAATATAGCTAATTAATCTATTAGAAAGACATGTAAAATTATTATTGTCGCTATTAACTTAGTTAAAGAAACCAGACGTTTTAACGAGAATAAGTTTTTAATTTAAAAAAAAATTGGAGAGTGTTTGTGCTGTATAAACGGATTAATTAAATTTAAATGATAATGGTAATTTAATTGTAATTCTACAAAACTAGATAACAGTAAAGCCTAGCGACACAAAATGTCAATATAAAAAGTACAAAAAAAAATAAAAATATAAAGAGGTTTTAAGTGGTCTAGTCAGTCGCTAACTTAAATTTTTTTTAAATATTTTATTTATTTAAATCGAGAAAACATCTTTCTTATTTTTCATTACTTTTTTTGAGAAAGAAAGCTATTCGTCAATATCAAAGAGTACAAAAAAGGATAGTACATAATACACACAATATAAAAATTATTATTTCAATCTAATAATAAACTTAATTATGTTAGGAAACTGAGTTCAATGGACTATAACTCATTTACACCATCAATTCTTTTGATGGTATTCGTATAATGATCATAAACTACACAGGAAGATCTCAACTTTGTACTACTATTAAATTATATTGCCGGTCCATTAATAATACTGTTGATGTGTAATAGACAAGCTCTCTAACGTCGCTCGCACGTAATTGATGTAATAATCGCCACTGTGACTCAATGGGCTGTGCGAATCTTAGTGCTTTAGTGAATAGGAAGAGAACGCTTAATAAGTCTCTATACTTGATGTTAGAAATAATTGCACAAGTAAAATGTATTCAAAACAATTATTGAAACAGTTCTCGCAATTACTCAACATATTATTGGCAGTTTTACAGAAAATTTATCTCATGTCACCGGCTATTATTTGGCAATCGGATGTGGAAGTAAAACAATAGATATAAAACCATATTTATTATTCAACTTATAATATTTTTTATATGATAAGCAGTATAACAATCACCTACATACCCTACCTAAAGCTTTTAAAATTATATCGAGTTTCGCTTCGTTTTTCTTTCGAAGAAAAGAGAAGAAAAGAACATACATTAAACACTCTAGTATGAAGGATTTGTTTTTCTAGCAGTGACTTCTAAAACGTGGTCTCTTACTCATCCGGAAACCCTGGTAATATCATGGTCATTCCTTTTCTGTTATTTTGGTGGTCTAATATCAGAGTCGCTGTCTTCTGGTACAGTATTATTTCCAAATTAAGTACAATTTGATTCAAGATTACTCTGAAAATCAGATATTGCATCGGCGTATTCATCGAAATATTCTTCATTGAGCTCCGTAGTGTGTTATACGGAACCACAATTGCACTGTATGGGCGTAAATGAAGAAAACAACAATTATGCGGGAAGAAACGCATCACGAATTTACTCATAGCTGGTCTGCAACATTCGGCCATAAAAACACGATTTATCTCGTGACCGGTCAACAAAGCGTAATAAAGAGATTTATGAAATAGAGAACGTCCACCCAGAAGGTGGAAAGACATTGTTAAATTCGTAGGTAGACGGTGTATGAAGGACACTTCGAATAGGTACTTTTGGAGATTTCCGGGAGAAGCATATGTCCAGAAGTGAACGCCTTACGGCTGAAATGACGGTGTTCATCATTACCATCATTTAAGACAGCAGAAACAGATATTAACAAAATAAAAGAAAGAGGTTTCATTTTTACTTAATCGCTTACTGACTTCAACTTTCATTTACTAATTATAGGATATGACATAAAAATTTCGTCTCTTAATTAATTTCATAAACGGATATTTTCTGAATCAAGTTTATAATTCATTCGATTGTAAAATAAGATTGTCTATCGAAAATCCATTCATTAATTATTAAAGTACACAATTCGGCTATGTATATCTTGGAAAAAACATCGTCCAACTTGGAAAACTTTGTGTTTTCGGCATTGTAGCCAAATTGTTAAATAACTTAAGTGTTTGGAAAATATGATATGGTTACCATTTCCAGTCGAATTTACTTTTAAAATGCTCTATTTATTTATTTATTCAATAAAATTATTAGCAGCTTTGGATCATTTACAGTGATTACCTGTATACGATATTAAAAAAAAAAATCAAAAAACAACCTAATAAGATACGAAATAGTATTAAATTGAGCTTCAGTATAATGGCTTCCGTAAGCTTATACGTGGTTTCTGATCGGAGAAGAATTCATAAGAATTGCAGTCTGTTATTATGTGATTGCGTTCAAATATCCGTAATATAATATAGTAGTACAGTAGTAGTAGTATAGTAGTAGTAGTATAGTAGTTATAGTAATTTTCTAACTTTATTATCAATAAGAATCCTTGCATTATAAGTTTTCGTTTAATAAACTTTCTTAATTTATCGCTTGATAATTCAGAGGTAAGCTTACGTGTTGTGAAACGTACATGAAAACGTCTGCCTACAAAGACTTATTTACGGAGTCTAGAGGAAGATTTACAAATTTTTATTTAATTCTGGCCCTAACTTTATAAACAACGCTATTTTTTACATTTATTGTTATTCTTATCCATATAAACAAAGTTTTCGTATACATTAAAGCGTAAATTTTATGTTTGTGGTAACTTATATTCCAATGAGGTTAGGAACAGATCTACGTGAGATACATTTAATACAGAACTTGTTATAAGATGTGTGTGTACTCGTGCCTTTTATGTTATAAATTAGAATGTTAGCACCGAAAAGTTATTAAAAGTGATTTAAACTTATTCGAATAATTATTATAATGTTACAAATTTATCATTTCAGCCAACAGACGTCCACTGCCCGACACAGGTCTCTCCAAAAGGAACGGTGGTAAGCAGCCTACGTTCAGCGTCTTCTTCCGCTATAATAAGGTCGTTTGTTGACCTTTTTGGTGGCTGCGCTCCAATACAGAACCTTTAGGCCCCAACGGCACTTTGTTTTGTGTCCTTTGTCGTCGGTCCACTGTTACTTTAACTTGAGCATACTTTAATGAATGCTTGTCAGTGGAAATAGCTGTTCTTTTGCAAAATAACTTACCACTATTATAAATTAACGACAGAATCTCAAAATAACGTTAATAATTGGCACCAAATGCTGTTGCTAACGTCATAATAATGTTAGCAGTTATGATGACATTTGGCTCGATGTTTTAGCAACAACAACAATTTTGGCAAACATCGTAATGTTATTAGTAGAAAGTAGGCTGCGTAACTCCAAATAATTAGGCAGTGTTTGTAAATTAATTTTATAGGCCTAATATAACATCTGAGCCCCAAACATGAACGTAATTTTATTTGTTTTGTTCAACTGTTTGTTATTACTAAAGTATTGTGTAATATTTCGAATGATTTACTTTTATACTTATCTAGAAACATTGTTTAATAATATGCTTCGTTGAATTTAATAGGGTATAACAAGGATTGTCTACCAACATTTATTTCGAGTCAACTGAGTTATATCCGAGTAACTTGTTCCACTTTATTCAACCAAATATATCATCGTTTGTTCATATCCGCTTCAGATCATAAGATTTGAATCTATTGGCTGTGCATTTTATTTTATTTTGTTAAAAGACCCCTGACGATCTTTATCGAATTCTACATGCCTTCAATATACATCTGAACTAGAACACTAAAAGTTTTTGAATAATATATCAAGTTAAAATATTTTGAAGTAAAAAAACTGATAATAATTTTTTTATCTAACATCGACGATTGGAGGTACCATAGAATTTCATTGGTACCGGCTGAAAGCAGCCTGCATCTTGCTTGACGTCTTGACGTTTTATCTTGGCTGGACGTCTTACGCTGCACTAGCTCATCGCATAGGCTATCCGCTGAACTTGCAGGACTAATTTCATTCGCCTACGGATCGCTTCAATTCTGAGTTATACACAAAAAAAAATAATGTATATAATATGAGAGTATTTATTTTAGTGTAGTTATTCCCAATTTAATACTTGTCATAAGATATTCAGACGCCTTCTAGTATGTTCTGGAACAATATTTAAACTCAATATATGTATATACATAATTGTACCGTACACCCGAAAAATAAAATGAAAATGCTTACTTCAAAGCAACTGTTCACGTGAAAGCCACCTTGATTAAATATGTATACAAATCGACTTGAAGAGCGGTGATCATACGTTTACTGATATTTGTAGTCAGTGAGAAAATATAAAAAAGTTATTTTATGGTCGTCGTCACTACAGCCCATAGATCTCTCTCAAAGATATACCATAATATGACATGCATAGGACGCTGCTACCCATCCTCTGGAATCTTGGCCAAGTAATAAACATACAAAGTGTAAGTTTATACGATTTATATATATACTAGCTGATCCCGCAAACGTTGTTTTGTCATGTATGTTATTTCTAGCAAACATTAAAAAAAAATAAAGGTTGATATCGTAGAGGGATGAAAATTTAGAGTTGTGTGTATTTTTGTATATTGTATCATAAATAAATAAAAACTAAAGATTTTGTTTAAAAAATAAAAAAAAAATTATGGTGGACCACCGACCGCCGACCACCGACAATGTTTTCCGGTTTTCCACCCTAGCCGATATGCACGCTAAGATTCACGAAAATCGGTCGAGCCGTTTCGGAGGAGTTCAATCACGCACACCGTTATACGAGAATTATAAAAATATTGTACAGTAAATTAATATTATATTGTATAATAATTTAAAATAATTTTAATACATAATAAAAAAATTATGAATGACTTTTGCAAGTACCCTCCAAAAAGTAATCTTGTGCCCAAACAAACTTTTTTCTTTTTAATTGTTCGCGACCTCGAATATACACATATCATACTTTGTATAATCGATTATTATAAAGTATTTGACCCTTGTCTCGCCTGTTGTAAAGTGCTGAAAACTTATTAACTCTTGACTTGACTCCTAACCAATAGTTAACAAAAAAATGTGTAAAAAAAGATAAAGAAACATAAAATTGAGGAAAGAGGTGAGGAATGAAAGGATCAAATACAAGGGAAAGGTAAAATAAATGTACAAAGAAATGAAAAGTACGAAAGAACATATGATGAATGAAAGAAGAGCGCGGAAATAAAAGTATTATATGACAAATTAATTAAAAGAAATTCAAAGTCCCTATCTCAAAAATAAGATAGGTGTATGAGGGGCCCCCCATTGCACGGGCTATAAAAACCCTATAGTTAACTGGAAACAACAACGCTCTAGGTTGATCCATATTTTGGCTGTTCGCAATATAAAAGTAATATCAAAATATTTATTACTAAAATCGCCCAAACATCCATAAAAATTTAAACCATTTAGTTTTAATAGAGCGGATAATACTTTTTTCAAAATATTAGGCCATATTTTGAAAAATTCGGTCATATAAACTCTACAGTGTTACATACAAATATTATATCATACCATTTCATTTCGCGAAAAAAATGTGAACACACACGCCAGCGAAACGGTGTTGTAAGTTTGTTCATTTGTTAATTAAATAATTGTTCAGTAAGATCAATGTTTGTATTATTAATCTTGTTTGGCATTACATGAAAATAAATTTGTCACTTGGAACATCGCAACATTCGGATCTCTCAAGATATTATTATTCTATTATTAGATTATAGTAATATTATAGAAGATAGTTTGAAAATATTGTATTGAAAGTTGGTTGTAATCGCCAAAATTAACATAATTATAATTTTGGCGCAAAACTTAAATCACATTTTTGAATTTCACCAAAGGCTATCTCTTACACATAGGAGTTTGATTAAAATACATATTTATTTATTCGTTATAATAGACTTCATTTAATGGGAGGTTTTTCCGAGAATTTATTAAATTACATTCCCAGTTCTCCGGCTACTTTGACTGCCTGTTTTTTTTTTTTTAGAAAAAAATTGTTGTTATAATATTAATAATTTAAAGCGAGCTCTGAAGAACATGGTGGGCAACAGAAATTTTCCATTTTCTGTTTAAAGCAAAATTAATTACACTTCTTTTAATATGTTACCGAAAGTTTTCTAAAGATGCAATGCAAAGGACTGAACAATCAAGGCAAGGCAAGATAAATAATATTGTATTCACATGTTCATATTGCTATCTAATTTCTTGCATTGAATCTTAACTATTGCGTTTCCAACTATATTTACAAGATTTTAAGTGATATTATCTCTTAAAATCCGTGATACTGCAAATAGACTTTTTTACAATTTTTTGTTAAAAGACTTAAAATTTATTATTTATTTTTACATGTATTTCATGATAATATAGTCAAAATAACATAGATCTACAAAAAACTTAAAGTTTGAGAAAACCGTGTATTCTTTTTTTTTAAGTTTAACTTACAGAGGATTATTTTATAATCGCAATTCCATACCGAATCCACTTATTATAGCGTTGGCTGAGTAGCTCAAGCTTGCACTCAACGAGTGATGGCTAATGTCCTGTAGTCTATTAATACGGTACCTTTCACGTTTATATACATTTTTCGTGAATAGTGCGAAAAAATTGATGTTCTTATTACCTCTTTTGTACATATTAAACGTAACAAACTTCAAATAGAAATAGTAATAAAATAATAATAAGAAATAAAAATAGAAATATCAATATAATATATATATATATATAATATATAAGAAAATGATATTATACATATATATATATATATATATATATATATATATATATATATATATATATATATATGTATAATATCATTTTCATGATCTCAACCGTAACACGCCCAAACCTGGACATGGATTTCAATACTAAATTTTCAATAAGACCGATTGGAAGCGACTTATATTACCATGCATTATTATGCCATGGTTGTTCCAGCGGCTATTTGTTATATGCGCTTATTAAAATGGAGTAAAAATGCGCTAATTATAATGGAGTAATTTACTGTGCTGTGAATTGGAGTTTTTCTGGTATTTCAGAAGTGGGATCTAAAAATCCAGAAGTATGTACGCCCTTAAAATTTTAAATATTATTAAAAGAAGGAGGAAACTCGAGTTAAAATTACATTAAACTACAACGTAACTATAAAGTATGTTAAAATTTATTTTTATTTAATTTCGATACTGCACAAATACGACACTAATACATTACATTTAACGGGGCTTTAACGGGGCCGGTAATGCACAAATAATCACGACAGTTTTACATAACATTGCATTTGATCGAGGCTACCCTCCAGTAATGCACAAATACTCACGACAGCATTTGATCGGGGGTATCCTCCGGTAATGCGCAATATAAAGTGTTAAATGTTATTTTAACTCGCATTTTCAATTTAATAAATATGTATATTTATACTAGCTATTTTGAATTCTTTAGAATTTTATACGTTTTACGTTATATTTGGAAATTGAATATGGGACATGATTTTACAGTTATACAAGCGAGAACTCCCAACAGAGAAAAATATAATAGAGGCTGCTATTTTATTATTTATGAGACTTTATTTTCTGGAGGATCCGGTCATCACCTTCGATCGTGAGATGGCCATAAAATACCCGGACGAGTACAAGGCAGATGCCAAAGACAGTCCCACCTGCTTTCTGTGTGACTCCTCGTAGTCACCAGATACCCACGTCCACTACGAAGAGCGAAAACTCCTCCCCGTCGAGGACCCACACCTGAGCGACGGCTCGTCGGACTACACCTCCGAGTCCGAGTATCTTGGCTCGGACTCGAAAATGGAGATCGACGGAACGAAGTCTGTCTCCCTAACCAACGACTTCACTCTAGTCACCGGCAAGAGGAAGAGACCGCTACGTGCTGCACCCACCTCCTCTCACCGCGGCAGTACCCAAAAAACTGCCTCCCCATCGGCTAGCCCGGCCAAAAAAGCCGTACGCAAGACCTCTCCAACGGTTGCTCCCTAGCAATCGATCGCCTAACCTCAACAAGTGGTCTCCCAAGGTCCTTCTGATAACGGGACCAAACTTCCCCATAACAAACAAGCAAGGAAATTCGTCCACACGTGGCTCGCCAACGAGGTGGACAAAGCGAAAGCTAAAAATACCTCTAAATGTATTATGATTAGCACAATCACTGTCGACGACTACTGTCGCCTCACCCGCCACCTGCGTGAAGAAGGCATCTCCTTCCACACGTACGCCCTTCCCGAGGATAAGACTTCGGGCCCGGCGGTCTCGATACACATGTCATGCACTACTTACTAACACATGACAGGCCGCGTCTGCCTAACCCGCATTCAAGCGAGGGCGGTCCGGAGAGGCCCGTGCCTCCCCCGACCGCCGAGTAGTCCTCACTTTGTCCTACATATACTACACCCCACTCACTACACTATACACCTACACGGTTATAGTTCTACGGTTTTAGTTCTAACTGGGGCCCTCAGCGTAAAATTTTTAGTCCGTGGACCTCTGTGTTCACGGGCTCAATTTCAATGAAGCTGTACAAAGCCTAAACCGGCTAGCAGAATAACTTCTAGTACATCAGATACAAAAATAAAAAAGTTTGCAGTACTATAGTGTTACAGTGTTAATGTTCAGAGTCCATTGAGACCACACTTTTTATTAAGGTAAAGTGTTTTTTGTTAATGTGACCGTTTAATGAGTCTGTGATACTATATACTATAGATCCAAATCTAAGCTTAAGAAGACACGTGGTTGGCTTTGTTATCTCCGCAATCTTTAAACTATCATTCATGCATTATACGTGATTTTTGGACGTTAGTCATCCGCGACAACTTGTGTTGAATTCGACAACTTACCTTCGAGTAGAATTATGGATACGGGAAAGAAATGATCAGGAGGACGTTCTTCACCCTCTTCCCTCTGATGTTCCTCATCCCCCTTCGTCACATATTGTAAGGTTTCGTTTAAAACTGGTTTTGCGTAAACAATACATGTTATTGCTTAATCTTAAAACATAATAATTATTTGAAATTGATTAGGTTTGTGTTATTCAGTATACTACCTAAATGCATTGGTACAAAATACTGCATAATTTAACAGACACATGAAATCTTTTAAAATGTACAGAAGCTACCTTAGATTATTTATTTCAATTTAGAAAATAAATACTTTTATGAAAAAATGCTTGTTTGAATCAAAATTAAATTAAGATTTTATTCTATTGGCTTCAAAATAATAATGAGTAACTTTATTTTGTAAGTCATTTATTGGCAGAGTTCCTGAGGTTTTTAGTGTACCTGGAGGCTAGATATTTCGTAGGTTGGCCGAATGTAATAATTATATAAAAGGTGATTTCATTTTTTTTAAATGGCAACACTACTCGATCCCGTCACTCTTTTATGACAACTTCAGGAAAAAGGATTGAGAGTGGTAGGGTTGAAACATCGTTTTGATTATTGAGTCGGGAGCTCGGTCACTCGTTCGATAACTATAGTAGTGATAAGTTGTCTATTGGAGACTATGCCAGTTGGCCCATACAGTAATACCCCGCTTTACGCAAGAGATACGTTCCAAAAAAAATCGCGTTAACTGAAATTCACGTATAACGAGGTTTATGATTAAACATAGTCAAAAATTATTACAAAAAAATACAAATTATTTTAATCAATCTTTAATTCTAGGAACACTTTTTGCAATACATACTATTATTTTTTACGGAAAAATACATCTATTGTCTTTTGGGTAACGTTTTGTTTACGTTCTTGTAAAATACGTTCATAACACCCAACACTGTTTTTAATTGTTTGACAGATGGTCAAGACACGCTCATTATTATTGTCTATACTCTGCAATACGTCCAAACCTGAATAAATTTTTGAAAGTGCATTTTGTATTCCCCCTGAAGATAAAACTTTCTCTTTTAATTGTTCTTCCTCATCGTAGATAGGATTATTCTATAACTCGATCAGATCTTCATTGCTGAGAGGATCGTCGTACGTTGCTACAAGTTCTACGAGATCTTCTACCGCGACATCTTCAAGTTCAGACCCCTCAATCATTGCTGCAATGTCTTCAAGCACTTGTCTCTGCATCTGGACAATTCTTCTAGGTGCTTCATTTGAGCGCGAAATTTGCAATTCGCGTTATAGTGAAACCGCGTATAACGGGGTCGCGTAAAGCGGGGTATTACTGTAATAGTACTAAAAGTAGAATAAAACTATTTACTGTGATGTGGATTGGAGTTTTTCTGATACGCTATGTAACTTGTTATCAGTTATTTCTACCCATTTACGGCAGTCTTCATTCTTGATTCGATCTCGTAGTGAAATTCCAACCTTCTCCGTGGCTCGTTGAGAAATTATGAGCTCGCCTTTAAGGCCCATAGATGAAATAAATATGGATCGCAGATTAGCGTTCTGAAAGGTTTTCTAACTTAGAGGAACTAACGAGAAAAGTTAACGTATCATTTTGTTGTACTGAATATTTACACAAGGTTCATTAGCTATAACAACAAAGTAGTTCGTAATGGTTTTATCATATGTCGCCAACAAACAATATGTTGTCTAATGGTAACACTAGCAAGTGTATTTTTATAATGAAAAACAAAAATGTTTCTCTGAAGAAATAGACGCTACAATGAAGTAAAAGGTACCTGTATATAATATTGTTAATATCTAACTTTGTTATTATAATATACGCGTACATTGCTTATACGGATCTAGTATTCCAAGTCACAATATTATTTTATTTCAGGACAAAGTTGTGCATCAAAAGTATTTGCCTTATTTATCAGTATTAACTTCGCTTCACTAGCTTACCGATACAAGTTGTAATACCTGAATGTGTATTATCAATAGCAATGGTTGAAATATTTTTCATAAATCATCAGTAATGGCGATGTTTTATTTATAAATAGTAACTGAAAAGTATATAATAAATAAATTTCACGATTTTTCAAGTGGATTACTTACTGTAAGGCCTTTATTAATATTGTATATAATTCTTAAGTTTTATGATAATCAATTATTCCAGTTTACTAAAAAAACACATAAATCCCATCACTTAATAAAAATTAGATGGTAAGATGGTGAATACTTTTATTACAGATAAAACTATTTATTTATACTAACTGGAAATTCATATTCTTTATTTCATCCTTTCAGCCATTGAACGACTGCTTAGACCTTCACCGTATATTTCCAATAAGACTGATTGGACGCAGCCAGTGTCTTCACCTTGCCGATTCACAGGCTATCACGATCTTCTAGGGATTTCCTCATTTCTCATTAGTTTTCATAGAAAAATCCGGTGCAAATCCCAAATGTGAAGCTCAGAGCGAGAGACCAGAGTTATTTATTTAATATAGCCTTTAAAAAAATGTGCGCGGTTCGCTAGACATAAATCAAAATTCAATGATCGTTTTTATTATATTTACTCTCTTATGTAGACTCAGACGTGACCGCCTCCTGTTGACTTACAAAACTGAAGGAATTCAAACGTACGTATTACGCAATGAATTATTCAGGACAAAGCGGAAACCGTGTATTTACATAAGTAAATTGAGTGCGACTACTGTGAACGCATGATAGACTCACAACTACTGTGAAGCTTAGGACTAGCTTAGGGAAATGTAAATTATTTAAAAGCAAAAAGGCAGGTGTTTGTTTCTATTTTTAAAACTAACTTTAATGTAAGAATATATATAATTAACTATTTATATGGCACATTGATGCCATCATTAAACGCTTGCAGTGCCTCCTAAGTAAATTTTGTTATAATCGATAAATTCGTACTCTATTCTTATTTATGGGCTCCTAGATGAGAAATCGTGATCATGAGAATCTTAACACAACTCACCTTGCTATCTCTAGCTATCATTTCCTAACCTAGGTACTGTGTACTGTTACACTGAACGATACTGATTTTTTTTTAAATGTTATACCTAAAAATGGTAGCGTGAAAGTAGAGTTAACGCGATGTATGATTTTGCGTTAGAATAGAGATTCGGACCTTAGGACATGTTTTGATATATTTACTAAAAAAAAAAACAATTAACGTCTTACCAGTTACTAAATTATTATTATCATAGTGTATGTGAGAAGCCATGAGGAGTGATTGCGATGTGGATTTATGTATTTCTATTGCACATATATTGTTTAGAAAAAAAGATATAAATAAAACATAAATGGTTTTAGCTTTTTCTTTTGTTCCTTCTGAACGCCTGTCTTCATTGCTAAACGCGCCCTTCCTGAAAAGCCTAGAGGATTCAACGAGTTGTCTCCACAGGTCTCTTGGACCTGCTTTTCTGAGTGCTTCCATTATTGTGTTGTCCCTCACCGCACGTACAGAATCCACTCATCGGGTTGGTGATAGGCTTCTTAATTTTTCTCGCTCTACTTTTTCTACGACAACCTGCTAATCGAATATCTATGGTTATCTCCGGGCTATGTGGAAGTTAATCAATAACAGATCTTTTGGTTCTTTAATACATACAAGGCCTAAGCCTTGCAGCGGGCGTCTTCTGCGTTTTTTAAAAGAAAAAAATATATGAATAGCTCATTTTGTAAATAAACATTTAATTATTATTTTTCATAATTTAGCTTTAATCTCTTCAATATTAGTAAAGAAAAACGAAAAAAAAAATGCGACATTCCTTTCAACCACTTGTTTATATTATTTAGTTATTAATAAAATTTCCTTTTTTTTTAATGATTATAAAATTTACTTTAAAAAATATACAAAAACAAAATTTTTTGAACTATTCAATGTTATCACTACTGAATGTAAAACTTATGTACTTATGACTTAAATAAAAATGTCGATAAAATTATATATTATTTCGGTTTCTACAGGAAATTAATTCATATAAGTGGTTAATTTAAATATTCGAACAAGACATCTTTAATTTCCCCTTAAAACTTTTCCCCCGAGGACAAAGGCATTTCGAAGCCTAGAAGGTTATACGACACGTGACTCTTAATTACTAATTTCACGCGCTCAGTGACTCCCTCGGCGCCGAGTTGAATAAGCTCCCTGGAATTAGGAGCCGCGTCTTCATGGATTATAAATCATATTTAATCGTAGGTAATTATTTGAAACTTTTTGCGAACATAAATATACGAAAATTCATTACACATAAGACAAAAATTTAAAATCATTTTTATCATTTCCACTATATTCATCCTCTGCTGGGCATAAGTCTCCCCTATGATTTTCCAATAGCGTTTTTCCACGACCTTAACCTTGTTGTCTGTCGGTCTTGTGGTACGTGCGACACTGTGTCGTTTCGTGGTTTTTGTCAAAAACCTTAAGGCTCCAGAGGCCATGTAACCTTCTGACCACCCCTTCAAGTTATCAACTTTTTATGTTAACCAGTTAAAATGTAACTATAACCATCATTACATGTCTATTTTCATTTATTTTTGTATATAAGACCTCCTCGGTGCTTTTTAGCGTTCCTTTGTTCGTTCCTTGGTATCTTTTTAAAAATTTAATTTTACTTGTATCACTATTACGACTATAATCATATATGTTAGAAATATTGATGTATAGAAAATTAATATAATTCATAAAAATAATTAAAAATGCGACTACTGCGAATAAAACGGTTCCATTAATATAGCTAACTGCTTCGAGTATTCCCGTTTCTAGCATTCTTATGAAATGTAATTAAAACTTATTTACAAAGTATCCTTTGAACTGAAGTAGAAAAATTCTTAAGTTCGTGAAACTCCTGAAACCTAAAACAAAGCCGACCTTAGAGCGGGAGCTCATTTAAATTAATTAATTTTTAGTCGTTCTCATTCCGGCATTTTAGTTGCAACAACTCTTATAGTTTGCGATTTTTTTTTAATGAAAAAAGTTAAGCAATGAATGGAAAATTTAACGAAATATTATTCTGCATTTGAAAACTAACACTCTAGATTGAATTGAGGCAATTATTTTGTACGTTAGATTTTACTAGAGTGAAATCTGTTGCAAAATTTTTTGATATTTCCTTGCGTTTTATAGATTATTAGTATTTATTTTTTATTATTTGGTTATTATACATGCTACCAATATGCCGAAAGATGCGGGCACTGCAAGACCGCTCATTGTAGCGATCTTTGGGGGAGGCTTCTGCGTAGGAGAGGGAGTGGATCGGCTGACATCATCACCGATGATGGTTATTTATATTTGTAATATAGCGTTTGTATTAGGATTGAGAATGTTACAAACAATATTTCTGTATTTTATGTGATAGACGTCTTTATTAGGATACAAAGTAAAAATAAATTTCTGGTCTGACTGTGATTTTATTTTAATATCTCGTGTCAAATTTTATCAAAACCCAGCCCAGGATATCTGGAAATTAATTAGATTACCACTACACCATCCGATAAAAGGCGAAAAATTTGTTTTTACGATTAATGTAAACAATTAACTTGATGGGTTAAGAATAAATGTATTTAGATTATTTTATTTGAGTAAGTGTCTCAAAATTACTCATAGATAGATCGTGTAGACAAATTAAAAAATAAAGAAATTTTATTCAATATAAGAAATATTACAGAATACGAAAATCGTAGATTTACTGGATATTATAATTTTGTATTGATATTCTTTTAAGCTGATAGACGCTCACTGTAAAACACAGGCCACCGCCAAAGATGGAGATAGATGGTTTGGCAATCGCAGTACGGTATTATGGTACGCAGAGAACTGTGCTGCCCATTTTTTAGAAACTTGTGGTTGCAATCCTATATAATTAAATGCGAATTATAACATTGTTTCCCGGAAATCGAAACCGCGACCTACTACTGCTACTTCCCTCCACTCCTAAATACCTTAACGTATTGTAATTACTACAAAAGAATTTCTACTTTAATGTCTCGATTTTGATATACATAATAATTACACAAAACCAACAATCCAATACGTGGCGGGAGATATCTTTAATTTCGAATAAAAATTTAAAGTTTTTTATTGCTGCCGAAGTATGTTGATAATACCATAGACAGATTATCGCATAAACTCTCGATACTGGAGGTACGAAAAACAATGATCATTTAGCATCTGTGTACAATTTTGTTGTAAATTCGGGTATTTTGCACACACATATCAGTAATGATGATGATAATATATAAGACGCCTGATAGCGCCTATGAAAGTAAAGAAACAGAAGATAACATTGGACAAACAAAAGTGTTGTTTTAAATTTTATTTTATTAAACATATTTAGTAATAACAAAGGAATGCAGCAAAACTAAACGTGGATTGAGAATAAATTAACAGCGAAGAATTTAATAAAGAGCCTTTATAAAGAAATGCTTGTGCAGCATCCTTGCATAGGTTTTCATTGAGGCTGTTAATTTAAAATAAATATTAGTGAAAATGGTTTGCTGTGTTTAAATAATATGTGACTTTATATTTGAATTTCCGTAACATTGTTTTACAATTGTTTTTTTTATTTAATTAATTAAATAATTTTGGTTTAGGTTCTGTAGTGACTGCAGGGGTTGGAGTATGTGTGCCGGGGCATGGGCAAAAACTACACTTTCGTAGCAGAACATGGGTCTTACGCAGGTCTTATAGAGAAGGAGTTGGTGAAATAGGAGGTGTTTGAGAAATAGCTTACTTGAGGGGCTAAGGAGGGTAAAACCAAAACAATATTATTTTTGACAAGGTTTATGTGTTTTTGGAATGGGAGTCTAGTGTCAAAGGTGACCCCTAGGTATTTTACGGTTTTCGTCCAAAGAATAGGACGACCGTAAAGGGATAGGATGCTCGGATTTTGTCCGTTTCTACATCTAAGTTGGCGGGATAGTGTGAAGACGATAGCTTGACTTTTTTCAAGATTAACGTCTGTGCGGCATGTTATTATTATGTTTTTAGCCGACTTTGGCTTATTTCAGCTTCATCGAAATTGAGCTCGCAGGAACAGGAGGTCCGCGGGTCAATAATTATACGCGGATCGATCGTATCCCAGTTGCAATGATAACGTTTGCACGAAGAGGTACTCTACCCGTGTCAGTGTATAGTTTTGTGACTGAAGCGTAGTGTAAGTTCTGCGAAGCTATGACTGCAGGGCCTTACCTGAGCGGTCACGCTTGAACGCTATCGACGCGGCCGCCGGTGTCTTGAGTATTATTGTGATGCGTGTGTGCTATAATTACCATATAGTGCCACATTACAAAAAATGTTTTTGTGAATTGGGAAATATTAGGCTAGAAAGAAAACAATTATAAATTATTTATAAACATGTCTTGCCAATTATTGTCAGAATTTCGAATTAATTTTGGTCACTTTCAACAAGACGAACCATACAGACATTAAGAGGTTTTACGAACGATTGCAAAGAAAAAGTATTTTTTGCTACAAATTCATAATGTTCGGTTCTGCCGGCTGCCTTTAGTTATTAACATTAGCATCGATTTGAACTAAATAATATAATGATTTTATTAACTAAATTTATTTCTAGATTAATTTATGAATATCGTTTGAGTTAACCAAAATAAAAAAAAAATAATTATAAAATATTTGATAGAATATTTCCTGTAAAATTACAATACAAATTTTGAAAAAAAAAACCTTTTTGTGTGATTTTGGGAACGTGTACAAGAATAAAACTCGTATTATTTAAAGACTTGATACCAATTTTCTGTTTTTAAAGATTAAAATATTATAAATGTAACATAAAGCAGAAGTTTGTAAGCTTTGTTTTAGTATATTAGAGTTTTTTTTAATCTTAAATACATTGGCTTAATTACACAAAAAACGGTTTATTGCAATCATAAGAAAACATACGCAAGCTATTTCTAGATGTCGAGTCGAGTTCTTTGTATGTCTTGGCCTAATCTTAGAGGTGCACTTCAGTTACAAAGGCACTGTAAGCTCACGGTGCAGTAGGAACTGGATTCAATTATCCTCTGACGTGCCTAACAATGCATCTTGTATACAAAAGACGTACTGCGTAAGCTATATGCGGAAGATAATTTGCTTTGTATTTGTTATTTCAAAATGTTGATGTTTTTGCTGATTTTATGAGAAGCATTTCTTGTTTGTAGTAGTAATATTACGTCATCAACAGCGGTATATAGAAAAGGACAATTTAACAAAAATAAAATTGTTCATTTATAACATTTATAAGGGCGAAGACCGAATAGTATACACTTCAAATTCGGACATTGTGTTGTTATTACCTTCAAGACATGCTAATTAGGCAAAATTATTAATTTTTATTGTAGTTCAATCTTGTGATACAATTTTCTACTTTTGTATTATAAGTTTACACTGTTGTGGAATAATTGTCCATGGTTTTGACGAAAGTTTCCGCTGTTGTGATTCTAGTTACAATTTTTGCTTATATATTTTCCATCACAGTTTATGACCAGTAATATTCAATTCAACAAATCCGACGTCATAGTTGAAGTCACAGAAAGTTCCTGGATGCAGTGCAAGACAGCCATGGTGATGATTTTTAGGGAAGGCGTTTGTCTTGTAGTGAATGTCTATCGGATGATGATTGTGCCCGGGAGTAAAACTTGAAATTAATATAACTTTACCAACTATATTATCGATTCTGCCTGTCGTAATATTAAATCTTTCGTTTTAAAATATTGTGATGGTAAGGAATAATTTATGTTTATATTGTGTAAAAAGCTTAATAAAATTACCTAGACTGGGTGTGAACCGTTTAATAAAATATCTACTGTCAATCACTTACTTAGATGAAAATGTTTACGCAAGTCAAGTCAGTAACATAAATTGTAATGATTAAGAAACAAAAAAATTATTT
Source organism: Battus philenor (assembly GCF_028537555.1). Taxonomy (NCBI): domain Eukaryota; kingdom Metazoa; phylum Arthropoda; class Insecta; order Lepidoptera; family Papilionidae; genus Battus; species Battus philenor. The sequence continues at coordinate 5,357,611 of NW_027181678.1, read as the reverse complement.
CATATGTAAAAGAATTACAATTTCATTCACACTTAGTTAATTCGGTTGCTTATCCGGCTGTGGTGCAAAGTTATTAAGCGACATGTCATGTACTTCCGATACGCAAACATGCTCTTGTTCCCTGCAAACATTTAAACACCCTTATATAATGCGTATTAGTTTGATGTATAAAATAAGGATAAAATGATGGACAATACGAAAAAAGAAGAATTGATATACGAATACATAAATTTATTAAAATAAATTTGTAATCTAACTATTTATTGTTGGTTATAAATTTTCAATGGAATTAGTCGTTACCTTGCAGAAGTCCATCCTAAGTAAGAAAAAGACCAATATTTAGCCACTTCCGTACATGCAGTGGTAGTCAAATCACTCAACACGTGGTTATAAATTTATATGGGTTAAATAATTAGTATCAATGATTGCACTGCATTTTATAATGGCTATTAGGTTTTATAATAATAAAGAAAGCGCGCAATCGAGAACATTATTGGGTACAGAATTATAAGAAAATGGGCAGAAAAATTATCTTTAATAAAAAATTGTTATTAAGAGAGTAGTTAAATAAAACAATATCATCATTATTATCACTATTATACAAGTCATAGGAAGTCCAATGCTGGACAAAGGCACCATAGATTTCCTAAAGGACTCGTTGAAAACGACTCGCATTCAGCGTTTTCCGACAAACCTAAAAAGGTCATCTGTGTGTCTACCTTAGGGATGGACGTATTTTGCTGCGTTTGCCGGTCTGAGTTAATTTAATTAAATGATGCAAATGTATTTTATTTAAAGATTCCAAAGTTTTGAACATTCTAGAAACACATTGATAGAAACGACCAGAACAATTAAGTTACTTCATGACATGGAATTCAGGACAGCTGGTATTGTACTCGGGCTAAAGAAGAAATTATCTTGTATTATTTGTATTAGTCCAAAAATGTGTAATAAAAAATTATTGATAGATTTCTCGAGAATAAGTTGTAGTAAGAGTACTTTCTCCTTTCGTCCTTTTTTTCAGCAGATAGACGAACGCTGCAAGGCATAGGCCTTCTTCAAAGTCGGCCAAGATGGCCGGTTTTTCGCTTCCTGCATCCAGCGACTTTCCAGGATCTTAATTACGTCGTAGGTCCATCTAGTGGGGTCACCTATGCCACGTTTATCGGCAAGTAGTCGCCACGCAAGAACCTTTTGGCCCCCAACGGGCAACGGATTCACGACCAAGTACTTTGTTTATTAAGTATATCTGTGAAGTTAAACAACGTAGTATATTTATAACTCATACTAGCATATTTTGATTAGATTTTATAATCCTGTATAAGTCTATTATCCGAATGAAACGAAAATTTTATAATGTTTGTGATACAGCACAATAGCATTAAAGTGAATTAATAATTTATAAATTACGTCAAAATTTCTTAACACTACAGACGAAAATTTTAAGGTTGTTTATCAAATCGTTAAAGCATTTCGTTTCATCTTTGCCAACCCAAAAGACTTAACCATTCACGAGTGTAATCCGTGTAATGTAGAAGGTAAAGTGCTTGTAATTAAGGTTTTATACTTATTTAACGTTATATGAAAGATTTTATTCTGTTTACTTATCTATACACAGTAATTGGTTGTCGGTGTAAAAGCTTTAATAGAGTGAATCTATAGCTCTTATGCTGTCAGAATTTATAATATAACTTGCCTAAAAATTATTTTTTATGCACGGTAAAAAATGTACACATTATATATATAATACAGTACATTATAATAAATTATGTAAACCCTCATTAACTTGAACCACACTTGCCTAAGAAAGTACAAAGAAAAAAATAATTAAAGAATAAATAATCAATAGTCCATTAAATATTTCTTAACCATTTTTTTTAATCAGTAGTGAATAAGAAAGTCTTATTTTTAGAATTACTACATATTTTAGAATTACTACATTATTATTATTTATTGTTAATTGTACATGCAGACTTTTAACTGTTAAAAGTTATTTGCCTTTCGTATTCTATTAGAAAAAAATATAAATGTTATTCTATTATTCTTATTTTAGATTAAATAGTTTACAGGGTTTTTAATCAAAAGTAAAAGAAAATGTATCAAAAGTAAATGTAAAAGATTTAAAGCTATTTTCATTATATAAACTAAAAAATAAACTATACATTCACTACTTTAAAACATTTATACTTTTAACCGATCAGCCTGTGTATCTATATAGAGATAGATTTTCTGTTGATAAAAATTGAAGGATTGTTATTCTTAGGCGTTTGCTTTTTAGTATCTTATGTAAATTCTACGAGTATATAGTCTTTTAGATTATCATTCTGGTATTAACTAAACAACTTTATTAAGCAATGATTTAATATTATTTTAAAGATTTTGATTTGTAATATTCATAAAAGTAGACTATTTAGATGAAAGCATGCCCATATTTATTCATCGATGAACTCTGTAATTGTAAAAAAAAAACTACTAACAAATTACAGAAGGAACGAGAGAAAGTAACACACTTAAACGGTTTGAATTAAATAACAATATTTTGGTAATGGTTCGATGCATTAATTTATAATAAAAAAATTTTAAACATAAAGTATCTTATTTAAAATTTGTTTATCATTTTTATAACCGATGTTTTAAATAACCTTTTATTTTATCTAGAACTAAATAAAATGTTAAATCTTTAATAGTAAAACACCTTGAAATTTTTTATTAAAAGGTACAGATATTTTTAACAAAGAACCATACAAAGATAATACTCCTTACGTTCCGTTCACACAAATCGTAAGCTAATTTGAAAGGCGCAATCTTGTTCGAAGGTAACATAAGTGCACAGTGTACTAGGAGCCTGGATTCAATTATCCTTCGATATATCTAACAATGCACTCTGTATACGGAATCTAGTGAATAACACACGCGTATAGAAATCCTATAATCTATTTACCCTTACCTTCACTAAGTCTAGTTTGTGATTTAACTAGATGGTTCTATAATAAATAAATTTATCTATCTTTATTGAAATAAGATTCGGTAACTTTGATTTTATTTATTTACAAATTCAAATTTAAGAGTATTAAATCATTATGCTAAATTTATATGATTAGGTAAGTTATAATTGTAAGATTTAAATAAATATCAATAATATCCGTATTTTAGTTTAACTTAAAAATAAAACTACAGTATTTTTCGCATGCTATCTTCTTTCGTTAAACACGAACAAAAGAATTGTACGAAGCACTTACACTTTAAAAGGCGAAACTTCTATAGCATTCTTTCTGCATCTGATTGTACTCCGGTCCACTCGACTTGCCTATTGTGCTTTCGCTTCAAGCTTACAGTTTTAAAAATAAAGAGCCAATATAGTAGTGTAAGTACTATTCGAAATGTTTTAAAATAAGATGCACGTTAGATCACATTTACGTAAATGTAGAAAATAAATAATCTCTTTTCTTTTCGGTTTTGTTGATATAAATTGAAATGTTCACTTAAGATAAGAGATTATTTTATGTGCCACTTTAAAAATATCAAAGTTATAGAATTTCATTATTATACCGAATGAGATTTTGAGCACCAGGCCTTCGCTATTATATGTAAATGCTGAAAGTCATGTACACTTCCAATATACTAACCTGTTTTTTGTAGTGTCGGGTGAGAAATCTTCTAGATGTGCAAGATACCTTATCTCTGAAAGGAAGACAGGATTATGCGAGATTCTTACTTACTGAAACAGCCTTGGATTATTAAAAAAATTTGGTTATGAAACAGAATGGATTTCCTCAAGCTGCACAAAAAGAACCACCTTTTCTGTGCAATTTGAGGAAATCCAGTGATTCCATTAATAAATTTTCTATACTTTGCACGATTTCTCTTGCTTTGCTGTTCAGGAATGCCCGTCCCAGGGTATTCGTTTCTTAGCTACCCGAGGTTTTCTAATAGCAATGCTTTCACGATAGGTTCGATATCACGAAGATCCATGGTCCGCCTCTGAGTCGCTGAAGCTAGTGAGAGTTTAGGACATTCATTCTAAACAAACACGATTTCGCCCCTTCTTTTATTTCGTCATTTATACATCTGGCTACGAGTAATCTCTGCATCGTTTAAGATATACTGGTTGAAAATGACTACAAGGTATTAATTTTTCGATTGTAAAATACGTAAGAAGAGAAAACCAATAAATAAATGTGTTATTTAATTTTAATATGGAACTATTTATGTAACTTTTTTTTCAACTTTTGCGTATATATTCGACTGTATAACGGCTTTTTCATTTTTTTATTATTTTTTAGGTTTCGCCTTTTGTTTAGAGCGCTGATTTTGGAGACAGACCAATCAGTTTTATTTATACAGGAATCGTTTACGTGTGACATCGTCTTGTAGCGTTTCGAAAATGTTTTTAATTGTAAATAGGTTCGTTGCGATAATGAATCTGCAAATTTCGTCATATTCAAATATAGTCGATAACTTGGAAGTAACATCTTCAACCTGCAGTATTATATTTTACCAAGTATTATTTCATCATCAAATTATTATTAAGTTGTAACAATAATTTATTAAAACTATAATTTTAAAGCCAAAACTATTCAACAAAAGTGTTATTATGATATAAAAATGTATTAAAAAGGTAATATAACCGTAGCCAAATTATCGTTGTTTTTTTTCCGGTATGGCTTTTTGTCTTTTTTATCTCTTCTGTCGTATGCCAGGACGTTGTTCATTTTAAATTTATCTTACAGGTCAACGGGCACTACGCCAAAGAAGATAATTGATTACTCTGGACAAAAATAGTGTATTCACACTTTTAGAAATCGCAAAATACTCGTAACGTGGATTTTGATTTCCGATTAAAAGTTGTTAATAGCCTTTTCGATTAAACTTTTACAAACAATTATTATAAAATATTTTGTTTATGATTTATTTATTAAAATGATTACTTAAAAATATAATTAAGGGTCGAATATTTATGTAATATAGGTTACCTCAAAATTAAATAACAATATCACAGTGTTTACTTAGATTCTTTTTTTACTGCTATACGATTTTTTAATTTTTTTAAGTCATAGTTGTATATTTACATATATCGTTTTGTTAAGTAGTGAATTTTGTTGATGGTAGTTTTATTGGTAGATATATGCAGTGTAACCTAACGATAGAAGACTGAGACTTGCGATCACAGGTAGCGGGTTAGTTCCCGAAATGCAATCTCATGTAATTTACATCTTGTGCATAAATTATATAGGATTGCCACAACCCGGCTGCCAAGCCTCGCGATTATGTATGTTATATCATAAATATTTTTGGGAGAAACTTATTTCTCTCCACTGCACATTTATCTGCTGAAAAGAAGAGAGAAGTTTTATTGTATTTTATTGGAAATAAACATGTTTTTATTATACTTAATCATCTGTATAACAAAGTAATTTGTTATTTAGTTAAAAAAATTGATTTTTTTTTCATTTTTCTTCTGCCTGTTATTCATCTTTTTTTAGAACATAAATGTATTACAATTTTTAGGATTTATATTTATTTTTTGTTTATTTATGTATTCTTATTATTATTATACTTATTTTTCTATACTTCCGTAAAAATGTTCAATTTATTATATATGTAGCTATATGTATTATAAATATATATGTATTATATTTATATGTATATTTTTACAAGTATATATACATATATATAGTTCAGAGAAGAAACACAGGTATATAAATTAATATAAATATGGAATTAAAGTTGCCATTTTGAGATTATAGTTTTCATTTTAGCCATGAATCATACGCTTGAATATGTAAATGTATATAATCCAAATATCTATTACACAATCAAGCTTTATATTGTGTTAAGCTCATAAGATATATAGATGACTCAATCTATCTTACCCGTAAATAACACTAATAAGACTTGATGCTAGCCGTTTATCGACGAAGCTCTGGACGTTTCACAGCAGCTTTTGAAATATTTCAGAGTTCGCGCAAATAAGTTGTGGCAGCCGTTAAAGATATCAAAGATTTAATCTTCACCAATGATAAAGTTTTAATAGGAAGTTTTTATATTACTCACAAGATTTTCTGTGCATAACTCAACTCTAGCCTTTGACGAAAGTATAAAATTAAGTGATATTACCACGTAATAAAACCTCCTTGTTAAAAGTCAACTATATAGATGTGCCTCTCAATACTATGTCTGTGGAAAAGGAGGCTAGTTCTTTTTATTGTTGGTGAGATGAGTCAAATTAAATTGTAAAAACTGTAACAATCAAACGTCTAGTGAAGCTATAGATTCAAACATTATTTTTAAGATGCCTTAAATATTTTAATCAGGACTTACTACTCGCACAAAATACACCTCAACTGGATTAGTGACTTAGGGCAGTACTAGAGATGAAATTTTTGGTCTTATCGCAATTTGAGTTCCCAAAACGTGATTTGATGGCAGCATTGGCTTTGATATTATTGAAAATGTTTCGTTCGACAATATAATAGTGGCTTTATCGGTAGAAGAATGTAATAGGGATAAAAATATAATAGTTTGAATCTATTTTGGCAAATATTTAATACAGTAAGGAAAATCAAGAAAAATATATATTTATTTATGTAAGAATAAAGGTTGTAGTTATTATATATCTTTTCAGAATACGTTGACTACTTAAGCCGTTCTTCGGCCAAACACTTAAATGTTATCTTGATAAAATTAAAGAGTGAATTAATATAAAGAGAATTAGCAATTCATTACACAAAAAGAATATTAGAGACATTTAAGCCAAAGAACCGTCCTAATTATCTTCAATCTTCTTGTATATTATGTAGTATATGTGTACATTATATGAATATATATGTGATATCTTCCCATTTAGTAATTAACTTATAGGTATTTTTATTTTTCTTAATAAGTAATATTTTGTATTATTTTTCTTTCGTAACATTTACTTAACTGCCAACTTCTTATCTCTATATCATTTTCATTATAGGTTGACGAGTTGAGAATGCCTATAAAACATTGCATGTAAAAAGAGTAGTAAATAATTATTTTTCAATATAATTTTAATATCATAACGTTTACCGCTGAATATAAGACGTGCTAACTCACTACCTATTTTTAAGAAAATGGTTAAGAACTATTTATTAGACCTATACTTATTTATCCATTAATTCAATAATATATCCTCCTCAATTTTTTTTAATTCTTTCAGTAAATCGGTTTGATGTTTTTGTTTATTATTGTATTATATTTATAACTTGTATTATACCTTATTTATTATGAGTATATATGTCATATACATATGTATGTATGTTTGTATATATGTTTAGTACACGTTAACTATCCATCATTTATACTTCTACCTTTTCCAAACTACGGATTTCTGTAAGAGATTGATTTGTGTGATAAGAATGACTTGTACTTCTGTTGTTTATTATTACGAAACTAATTAAAAGTATCCCAGCATGTACGATAAAGAATATTACATAAAAAATATTAACAACGGAATAGTAAGAATTATTCAGAAAAACTGATTCTCCGCATAGCGTCGAGATTAATAAAGAAGTTACTGATCATGGTGTATGACAAGAGAAGTTGACCGCTAAAACTGTGAACTTCGTATTATTTTGTAACGTTAGATATGTTATTAAGGTTTTTTTTATTCTGGCCGCCGCTATGGGAACCCCTCGTACCTTAGTCTATTGTAGGACAGGGACTTTGTTTTTATTTAATTATTTTTTCACGTAAAACTTTTATTATCGCGAACTGCTATCGTTCCTCCTATGCATATTTATTTTTGCAACTCTTCCTTCTTTCCCTTATGTTATTAATTGTTACAATGTGCTATAAAATACGACTAATGTATATTGTTATAATTTGTGTTGTCTAGTATATAAACCTAGTATAACCTGTGTATTAGATACCAGAATGAAATAACTGAAATAACTTGTAAACAAGTCAAATTTTACGCCTTAAAATTACTCTACTCGTTTATTCTTTCTATTTTACTCATTTTGTAATGTTATAAAAATCATACTATCTTATTTCTATGACAAGGCTTTACTAATAATTGACACAGACTATTATTGTCTCTTTATATTATTTTTCGTCATGGAGTTGAAAAAGCATCGGAAACATGTCGTCTCCCTCTTACATTTCTGTCCAAAAAGATTGAGCATTAATGTATGCATTAGTTTAAAGATATGTAATGTTTTAGTTATGTTTGGGTTTACACTGTTTTCGTGCCTTAAAAATTAAATAAATAAATAATTAAAAAAAAAATAACACCAATGAAACGACCAGCCGAAATTTTGTTTTGTGACATCGTTATCTTTGAGGGTTCTTATTAAGAGAAGATTAGAAGGTATATCCTGATTTACATAGAGATGAAAACTGCGTCCACAACTTCATTTGATGTTCGGTTAACGCGCTGGAAGCTATAACGTTGCGAGTTAATGAATATTGTACAGTGGGGCTCGTCAAATTTTATTTCTGACGATGGCGTCAATACCAATTTTATGTAATGCTTTTGCTAATTCACATAATGTACGGAGCATTGAACGTTTACAGAAAATGCAATCTATTTTATTCTAGAAATTACTTCAATCTATAATCTTTTCTTTTTTATGTGATAGCCACAATTCAGAATATAGTATTACTATTTTTTTATGAACTAAATGATTTTGATTACCTTTTACTTATACATATATATTTTATCGTCAACTATGCAAATACGAACCTTCAAGTTCTTCGGATCTCTTGAACGCTCTCCAGCAAAATGAGTAATATCATTAAAACTGCTACTAAAAATTCTCAATAATGAATGCTCTTTCTCGCCAATCACCGAACTTCATGGCGACGCATAGCGACAGTAGCGGGGGCACCAAAGCCAACCAGGGTATGGCCAAGACCGTTCTGACTAAACTACACGACTGAAAAAGGTTACTAATTTTTTCATTTATTTCCCATCGCGATCTTAAAAATCAATTTAAGTCTTGTAAGAAAAATTACAAACATTGAAAAATGAGGTATAAAGGATTGATAAAACCTTATTAAAATATATATTTATTATATACTTGATGGACAACATGTAAATACCTTTTTATCTTGATAACACTTAAAATTTTCTTTCAATTTTTTTGTTACAATTACATCGAGCGTTATCTTTAACAAAAATACTTTAATATTTTAATTTGATAATTAATATACCGTCTTATTACTTTGATTTAAATATTATACACATATACATATTCATCGAATATTAAATAATCAATGGGACTTCCAACATCAACTTGAGATACTGCTTATTAATTATGAATGCCTGTAAACTTACGGCTCAGAAATACATTAATGTCTAAAACATGATTCCTGAATTTAAGGCTTCATACTATTCAAGCAATCAGGTGAAATTTATATATTTTCAATAACGTGTTATCTGCTGTTTATAATTAAATTATTTTATATAATAAAATAGTTATAGTGGATATAAATAGTTACTGGAGTATTTTAAAATGTATTTATTTAACTTGCTGCGATTTTTATTAGAAAATTGATTGTGTTTTCATTGTAATACTAAATTTATTACGCTCTTTAAGGTTTTGATAGACCTCAAAAGTATGACTGCTTTTGGCTTGTAAGGCAAAAGAAAAAAATCATGTTTTTACTTTTTTTACAATATTTCCATTTTAACCTTCCTCAAGTTACGTTTTCGGTTTCACATTTAGCTATATATTTTTATAGATTTAAAGATTTGTTTATTACATAACATATTGTATTGGAGATATGCAACATTAAATCGATTAAAAAAATAATCAAATTTTTGATTGATGATTGATTTTGATTAATAGAAAGCGTTATTTTGTAAGATCCACAAACGCTGCCATACGTTTAGAAAATATGTATATACACCGAAGAGTTAATAATGGAAAGGTGAGAGATAATTAATTCTCTCTCCAATCGTGTTCAGTTTTAGAAAGATCTTACGGAGCAACACACCAAGCGTGTAAATACATTTTCAAAATAAGTTTTAGTGAAAGCATTAACATTACAAGTGCGATATACGATGTTGAAAATAAACGAACTATTTTCGTCGTTTTTGTTAACCGTCCCTTTAAAAAGGTCCAGTTTAGGTTCATCATTTTGAACGATATGCTTTTGGTTCATATTAAAATAATTTAACAAAACAATGACACCTGAGAAGGACTACGAGCGTATGGCAGAGAAATTTAATTGCTAACTTATGCAAATAATCAAACTCATTTGTACGTAAATACAAAACATAATGAAAACGTTTGCGGTAATAACTTTAGCGTATTTTATTATGTTACCTATGAAGGGTTTATGTTTAAATAAAAGCAGTTGCTTGCTGTTGTCGTAACATTTTACATTTTGACCTTCAGTTTGTTTCTTTTTATAACCATTTGTTAGAGTGTTATATTACCATGTTTGCCCTATTGTAAATTTTTATATTAACTTAAAACCTTTTATTGTGTATTAAGAAAAATACAGAAGTCTGCAAGCCTTTTAGGCAATTACAGGTTAAGGGCTGTGAATTAAGCTACCAGTAAATACACAGTTGTATGTGAAATTTTCAACGCCACTGCTCATTGATTAAGGTAAACAACATAAGAAAATAAGCTCATTTGATATGCCTCTTATTTGAAAAATACTTTAACGTAGCATTGTGAACTAATTATAAATTATCAGCAGTCATCACCTTATGAGAGGTCTTAGGAAGGGCCGGCTGTAGGCGGCTGCTTTGAGTGATATCGATGAGCCTAATTAAAAAGCAAACAGATAGGCTTTTTGAACATATGTAGGTGCATCAGCTTTCACTTCTACAGCGAATATCTGCCCTCTGCGATTCCGTGGGTTCTGACAGCGCAGCATCGGTGATGCTACGGTCAATAAACACGTGGAGAATCATGGCCGTAGGAAGATTAGTAGCAGAGCTAAAGATGAAACTCACCGTAGCTGAGAAAGGACCTCCTTGACCTCAGGATGACAGACTCCGGAGAGTCTATTATTCGTGTCAGGTGAAAAGGCCAAGATGTAAGTTGCCGGTTCCAATGCACCAGGTAGGAAAAGGGAAGAATTTTCTTCCCCAAAATAGAACTAGCTTAGCTACAGATATGTGAAAACGTTCCAGAGTCCCACCATAAAGGAATGATAGAGAAATATCGAGAGTTTTAGTTGGTACAAGTCCGACACAAAGCATCGTTGCTCCTGCAAAGATGGGTATACAAAGACATTACCTCCAGATAAAACAAAAAGTATTGACAGTATCAACTTTGGTTCGCAGTTTACAGTCTGTCTCAACACTATCAAAAATCATTCAAAAGTACATCCGCATGACACTTGATATCTAAATAAACAACTAAATTATGTAACATATCTTTGCCTCGTTACGTATGTAAATACCGAAATGTTAGAGGCATTTTGACATCTTGTCATGTGCCACAATATTAGAGTAGTAATGAATATTAGTGCGAATTTGTTAATGTTATTTACTGATTAATTAACTTTAGGTACTTTGCAAGTAAGTTAAATTGAACATTAAGCACAACATTAGAAGTGATTTATTTCCGTACTTTTAGCTTTTTTATTTCTTCTCTTATATCTGTTATTACACAGTGACCTAAAGTAATACTTTATATACCACAGAATAAGTAAAAAGTACTTCGGCGTTTTGTCTCTACATTTTTATGAAATTGCCAGGACTGATATCTATGTAAATTTAATAAGGTCGAGAGTGCAAACGGCACGTACTATCGACGCTACTTAAAAAAGGTTAGTATGCGTGTATGTACGGCTCAGCATTGCAGCTGTAATGATTTTTTTTTAACGGCAAAAATAAAAGTCGTGTATTTATATCACAGGCTTAGAGTAATGCATCTCGCGTTTTATTGTTAACACCCGTTTAGTAATTCTTTATATGCATTTATATGCATTTTAAATCAGTACAATATATATCTTACTGCAGAAATTCTTCATAATGAATTGCTGAAACTTTGCTAGAGCGATGAATCTACGATTGTCAAATCCGACTTCGTTAATTTTTTTTTTTCAAAGCGGAAATCTTTGTAATAAACTATATGAAAGAGTCTGAAAATCGATATTTTTTTTAAAAATGACTGAGATCTAATGGTCGAAGATTTGACGTAAATTTATTCACTGTACTTGTACACAATATATTATATGTATATGTGTATTTTATGTATATAATATATGCTCCTATTTAAGTTTGTGTTTATAAATTGCATGATTGGTTTAGTATTTCTTACTTATTTATGTATTTTACATATTTGTATTATTAATCTATTATAACATTTATGCACTTGCCTAATTGTGATCTCTGCATTACTGTCCACAATTACACAAGTTGCAAAATATGTAAAATGTTAAATAAATATATTACGCGATTTCAACTTTTTTTGTTGTTGATCTCCTGATGTTTTCTCCCTGGATAGCAAGCTAAAATCAGTGTACTCCTTACTTGATCGCCTTCTTCTTTTCAGTTGATTGACGCTCACTGCAAGGCATGTCTTCCTAAGCCCAGGTCGCCACAGTGACCGGTTTTTCGCTGCCAACATCCAGCGACTTTAACTATATCATTGCTAAATGATTTGTATCATAGATGTGTATTTTAAAAAAAGGATTTTTCAAAACCTTAATTCCAATTATCCAAAGAAGAAGAAAGGAACAAATGTTCGAAGAGAATTGCTAAGGCATGTAAATTGTTATTGTTATAAAATGAAATGAATGAAGTGTTTTTTTTTCTGTTGGTACTAAAACTTTCCTTCATAAAATGCGTACAAAATCGTTGTCTAATGATCAAGCTCAGTGATGGATATTATGTCGCCAAATATCTATCGTATGTTAAATCTTTTAGATTTCTCTTTATTTACCCTATTTCTTTTGAAATTGCAGAGCAGAGGCAACTTTGTATATATATTGTATATAAATAATATACATGTCCCATTGATTAAAGCAAAATGGGAACGTGATAGGAGAACTTATTTAATTTATTACCTAATTAGAGCTGTGAAAATTAGTAGTTTTTTTTTACGGTTGTTATTACTAGTTTATGCCCACTAACTAAGATTAGAATCTTAGTTCTTGTGTATAAATTCGATCAGCATTAAATTTGTATAAATTATAGTCTTCTATTCGCAAAAATCAAAGTCTAGTCGAAATCGGATAATATAAATGATCAAAAATATATTTTAATACTGCTGGTTAATGTTGGATGTTGTTATAATTTTGTACATATCCGACAAAATATCTTTTCCTTTCAAAATTAAGTCTTTGTGGCATGAAGTTTTGTCTGTCAATGCTGACTAAAAAAAATTAAAATCGGGTAGTCATTGTAACAAAAAAACAGAGTCTATATCGAGCCGATCGAATATAAAACAGCTCATAAATTTTAATTCTTTGACGTTATTAAAAAAAAAATAGTTCGCCGTTTTGTCAAAATGTCGTTAGAAATTTTGCCACAGATTTCCAGAAGTGACCTCTGAAGAGACTAGTCTTTATTTCGACGTCCACATCAGGACAAAAACCTTTTATAAATATTTCCACGGTGTTAGAAACTCACCAAATTTTTGTCTTCTCAATAATTAAAGTAAATCTTGATTTTTTTGTTAATATTCTGCGGTTAACTACCTCTTTCCCTATCACCGGATTACAACTAGCCGTTGATTTATGGAATAGCGAAAAGAAAATGTTATTTACTCGAAATGTTATCCCGTCAGGATCAAAAACCTACGATTAAAACACAAAATAAAAAACTACTAAGCTACAGCTCTAGTAACTTAATGGAAAGGAAAAATAAATAATAATAATTTTGATTAATATTTGTCACCGTCGTCTATGTTCATTAAAACGGCACGTGCTTCGTTTCCATCTTCAGGGATTAAAATATATTTTTAAACATATGCAAAATTTCTCACAACTTTACCACAGATAAACGAAATAAAGTAATAGAAATACTGTTTTATTTTCATGTAAAATATTAATTAAAAGTTTCTCACATATCCAGATTTTTACAAAGTTATAACAAATGTTATATTATACTTTATTGTATATATACATCAATATAATCAATTTTCATTATATGGATAAAAATGTTGAAAAGAAAACATATTATGTTATAAAGTAAATTTGGGCTATTATAAAGCGAAGAAATGAATTACTTTACTATTATATTAAGTTTATTTATCTTAATTATTATATTACCATTTATTAAGTGCGTGAAGACGACGTCCACTGCAAGGTATCCAAAAAAGATATCTGTGGAGGCTTTACCATAAGCGCTACGGTTAGCAGTCCGGTTGGCAATCGCAGTGTGATATTATTCCACGCAGAGAACCTTGCTGCTCATGCTCTAGAAACTTGTTTGTGAGCAGTAGGAATCCCATATAATTAATGCAGAAAATTTTAAGTGCTTATGAGACTGTATTCCGGGAATTGAACTCGCGGCTATGTTCTCGATTCGAATTGTGAATATGATTATAAAAAAATAACCCGTGTGTTTGTCGTGGGCTTTTCCCATTCATCAGTGGCATATGAGACATTCTCTTGACATTCCTGTTCATGGTTACAGCAAGATTTATTTCTTAATATATTTTTTTAATTAAGTATAAACTAATTAACGATTTAAGTCAAATTATGAACATCCGTATAAAATAAAAGTCAATAAATGTATTATTTGTAAACTGAATGCTGACTGCCTAATACCGCGAATCTCTAAGAAAAAATCGAAATTCAAAGTATTATATTTCCGCTGAAATAAATAATTTCTCTATATTTTAGCAATGTGTGGATCTTAAGAAGAATTTATTAAAACACGATGAAAGTTTTATATAAGGCTACTTCAATCTGCAAGCGAATGGTTCTTATCAGCATTGTGTTATTTGTTAATTGGAAAAGTGTAGTTTACGTGTAGTTTATTAATATAAAAAAGTTTTTGCCTTTTTCCTGTAGTATTATTTATTTGTAATATTTAAAAATATTTCAAGTATGACTGAGACATCGTTGGTATTTTCATATGTATAACTAGTTCATAAACGAAATCAAAAATACATGTAAACAAGCCTAAAGTTGATCATATTGTTGCTTTACAAGTTGATCTTCTCGGCCCGCGTTGATTAGATGATAATATTTCCCATCATCATCATATCAGCCATCAGATGCCCACTACAAGGCATAGGACACTCCCAGAGATCGCGACGATGCCCGGTCTTTACCTGCCCGCACTTTGACTATGTCGTCAGTATTCCTGATGATGGGAGTATCCACGCCAGGTCTATCGTCTTGTGGTCGTCCGTCGAGATTCTTTCAACTCCAATGCTGCACGTCATTTAATAATATTGCTGAAACAAATTCTTAACAACGCGTCAAAAACATTATTAAATATAGGTATTTAAAGGAACCGCCTAGTGCAGTGCAGAACGTCCCCTCACAGGTGAACAGGCAACCTTGCGAAGGCAGTTGTAAGACATTTAATGTAATGCGAATGTTTATCTACAAAATAACTTTGAATATTTTCCAATGGCTTCTTGTAATCTTTTTTCTTTCGTTTAATTACTTTAAACGTTTTAAGGTAATGACAAAACAATGATTTAAAAATAAATTACATACAGATTGAAATCATAAGCCTTGATTAAAACTTTCGCCGTGTTCTTAATTAATTCTTCTCCAAGTTTGAGTGCTTAGTTAAATATTAAGCGCTAATTTCTTCAAAGTTTGAAATCTTTCTTTGATCTTTTATTTCGAGAACAAATTGTTTAAATAGTGTCTTTCCGTTCTCTAATTGGATCTTTTTAATATGCGAAATTAGCAGAAATTAATTTAAGCCTGCCAACTGGTCTTTAATATTTTACCTTATAATTTAAAATTATTTGAATGTCAAAACTTTAAACGAAAATTTAAACTTTATTTAAACAAATTCGTTTTTACTTATATCTTTTTACTTGATGAATTCAAATAAAACTTAATAATAATATGAACAAAGCATGGATTCGGATTTGGAACAATTATTTCAAGAAAAATAAAACAGCTATTAAAATTGTGTTGGAGATCCTGGTCTAAGCATCAATAGAAAATTAGACTGTAGAACATCAAATTCAAAGCAGTATAGAAAATGTTTCTCCGTTTTATATAACTAGAAACAATAGGATTGTTCCCAAGTATGTATCTTTATTTGATTATTGCTTAGCTCTGGCAAAACAGTTCATAGAATTATAAAGTAGGAATAGAAACTAGTTATGTATTTATTTAAAATTATGATATGTAATTCTGGGACGTCACAGGCGTGAGCGTCGTTCTTCAAAAATATAGAAATTAAATGTTTCGTTCAAATGAACTAAACAATTGAAAATTTAAAAATAAGATTAAAATTGTATTATTAAATGAGCTAATAATATTTATATATTCGTCAATGTGTTGTTATTATGGTTGAATACTTCTGCTTAGTTTTACATTCTAAACGGTCGCATTTCAATGTTTTCACTAAACATGTAATTCAATAAACTTTGCTTTAATATTTCTTTTCCAATTTGTTTTGCCTTTATGCATGCTTCAATAATTCAGGGTAATCGTCCAAGGAAGATGTTATTGGAAACGATCTATTTTTTCTCTCGTAATAATTTCAAAGCCTTTACGAAAATTTCGTAAAAGCCAATTTTTATCAATTTACATATTTACCCTTTGTAGTCTTAGCTTATGTTGCAAAATATTCAAAATAAGAGAATACATATGTTTCATCTCAAATATTACATATATTTTCTAATACGAAATTCGTGAAATATAATATGTTTGAAGTAATTATAAAATAATAAATTCAACCTTTTTCCATCCCATTCGTTTAAAATTTAAACTTTATATGATAGTACAGAAGCGTCTATCTAACATTAAAAAGACCAGTTTTCGCATGAGAACATTTCACTCGGATGTCTGTGCCATTTGCACTAGCCACAAAACAATTACAAAGATAGATTAAACGGTAAGGCATTCAATTGTAGCAACATTATTTCACAAAACGGTTTGCGTAAATCTATCAATGTACAACTTATTATGTATAGATAGTGGTTTAAGTATTTATTTTTAGTTTTTATGCTTTCTTATAATTGTACAAATACAGAATAAAAATGTATTAAAAATAATGTTATTTAATATACAGAATTTTTAATAGCAGACGATTTATGTGAGTGATTCCCTAGGTGTTTATTATTAACCAGGACGGCAAATTTCAGTTATCAACCAGTAATTGAATTTAAATTACTGTGAATAATGAATCGCATCATTTTATGGGTCGATACATGTACAATTGCTGTGTTGCATAGAATTTTGTAATAAAAAAATATTTAACAAAAATATTTTTCGCGACAAATGCAGTTTACTCGGTATAGAACGCGCCAAGGGCTTTTAGTGTTCGACTCTTTGCAGTAATAAAGTAATACAGATACTTATTTTACTGGATTGGGAGTGCGCCACGCCCTAACGTTTAGATGAACGCTTCATAGGGAATAATTTCCGCGTATTGCATTCAAGAGAGGGCCGAACAAAGGTTAGATTTAGATTACTATAGTTAACACTACTATAACCTTTAGAGTAGCTTGGCCTATCTTACTGTATCAATTCGCAGGCGGTGGCCTTCAACTAGCAGGTTATTAATGTAAAACTTGTAAACAGCAAAGAATCATTATGAATACTACCATAGCACCGAGTTGACGTTATTATTTTAACAATAGGATGTTGACGACTGGGCGTTGGCTTCCACCATAGATTTCCAATATTGACCCGTTGGAAGCAACTTGCATTCAGCATCTTCCGTCGATCTTAACAAGGTGGATGTCCTCCGCTGCGTTTGCCAGTTCGCGATCTTCCCTCCAGAACCTGAAAGCCTCGACTAACATATGTGCGTACTATATGTCTTAACCACTGCTACTTCAACTTGTCAATGCTCTGCGCTTTGTGATTTACTTTCGTTATTTTACGGATCTGCCTAACTGTGATTTGATCTTGTAGATAAATCCTGATATAGGATATCGCATTCTGTTTTGGTGCAATGAAACTAGGATAGTGGATGTTGACTTGTATGAGTATAATGTTAAATAAACTCACAATAAAATTAAACAGCTCGATATATCCAATGCGGGTCGTGTGTCTATAACTAGTGTGCGTAAAGGGGCGACGTCAGGGAAGATTAGTTTCATGTTTGGGAACGTTGATAGTTAAGTGGGTGAGAAAGGCGCCACACTTAGCACAGTCTTTTTCATGAGTCACTGAAAAACTGTAAGCTTGGCAACGAGGCCCGAAGTGATAGACCTCTTTTCAGTGTCGAATCACTGGTCGTTTGACTCTCCAAAAAATAATGCTGTAGATTAATATGGTCTGAATCAAAAACTATCAAATCAATATTAAGGTGTAAGTAATAAAAGATTATTGCCGTCACTTGTCACGTCGTTTAAACTTTAACTACAACTTATCAATTTCTGTAAGTGTATTAAATTAATCGTTAATTGCGTAACTTAGACGGTTAAGTGAAGATAGTTTCAAATTAATTGATTCTCGAGTTACTCCAAACTAATACTTGATACGATGAATATAAAATATGATTTATTTTCATACCTATTTTTCTTTAATATTATTCAAAACATTTTATCAAATTATAAAAACATAAAGAGAGGGCGCAAATGAAGGAGATCTTAGACATAAAAAAAAATTGAAAACTGTAGTAATTTGGTCAAGTGATTCGTAATGGTACTAAATTTTCTATTTAAAAACGCAGTGTGACGAAAACGACCTTTTTTCGAACATTAAATCTAAACCGCTGCTGCCCGAGTCAGAAAACTTAAATACTCATCCTAAATTCCACGTAACCATAAACATTTAAAATAACATATTTCTTCTTGTGTCAATTAATCCTCTTGTACACTGTATTTTTTTTTCTTTTTTCTCTTTTTTTCTCTGTACTCTTGTATTTTACACTCGATCGTAGTAGCCACATCATATCTCCTTGTTTTAGAAATGCGCTGAAAGCTGTCATAGCAATTTTTCTTTCAACTTACCTTAAGTTGAAAGAAAAATTGTTTTTCCTTAAACACTTCGTTTTTAACGTTAGGAACAGTTACAGTTTCTTGAGTGTATACAGAGATAAAGTAACTTAAATTTCTCAATTTAAAAATCCGGAGCTAGCATTCTTTTCTATACTTGTGCCTTCTATCCAAACAATATTCGCTTGTTGCTTCAGCTTCTTTTTGAAAAATGTTATAATTTCTTTTCAATTATTTTCCGTGTGCCTAATACTGCACACCATTACAAAATTATATTTCAAACCAATTCATTCTACGAGATCTTGCTCCAACTAATATTCGAGAGTTCGAATCTCTGGATTTATATAAATATATATATATATATATTCCGAGATATATATATGTGTGTGTGTGTGTGTATATACATATATATATTAAAAGAAATTCAAGGAAGTCGACAACTAAGAAAAAATAATGTAAGTAAAGAATGTAAAAAGCAGGGCTTTTCTCCAACAAAGAGAGAAAATGCGAGTGCTGTTAAAAGATTAGTCTTACGATGGAATAAACTGCGTGCTGCTTACATTCTTTATGCATTCAAAGGATTTAATAACGTACAAAGTAATCAATGAAGTAAGCGTAGTAAAAATACTTTACTTATTTTTTTTATATAGAGAGAACTAAACACTACATTAATGCGTGTACTACTTTTCTCGCAATGGCATTTAGAACTCATCTTATTGATAAACACATATTTTACTTTTCATAACATTTTCGTAATCAGTTTTTACAAAACAAACGCTATCAAATCGGTTAAATACAACTTTTATTTATTTTTTAATGTCATTCCATTAAAACGAAACAGCAATTTGCCGTTCTATTAAAAAAATAGTATTTGATCTAAATTTTACAATTTGAAAGCAATTTGCTTTTAGTACTTTTTAAATTAACAGAAAAAAATAATTTGAATGAAATGTCAGCGTTCTGTATAACACGCTTGTGTTTGCCACAAATAACGTTTGCAAAAATTATATGAAAGGAAAGTTACCATTGTTTTATTTGTGTTTGTTTGGCCGTAAACACGATAAATATTTTATTTATTACACACCATAAATATTTGGAAGCCTTTTGAGCTCTTTTAGAATCGATGTTTGTAGCGTAATAGTAAGAACTTTGCAATGCTTATTACCATTTAAAATAGAAGATATGAGGTAAAGGATACTTTGACATTTAGATGTGGTGAATTTTCTTTAGTCAGTGTAAAGATTTTTAGGGATTCAATCAGTTGTCCTATTAACTATGCAGTTGTAAAGTCTATCGCATCATAGCTCGAGGAGCTGAGTATGTTGCTTGAGAGAGTCTCTGTGTTTGGCACTAAATCGGAATCAAAGTAAACGAAATAATCAGAAAAACACTAGTAGTTTTCTTCTAATTATTCGTGAGTAAAATTCTGTATTAAATATAAATTATTAATGTGCACAAGTAATATGAGTGGCAACATTAATATCAAAGCTATGAAATGCGCTGTGACATTAGTATGTTTCATCAGTTCAGTCCAGTAGTTTCATTAACTACGGCGCCTTCAAACCAAAACACAGCGATGTTTACTTACTTCTATGTGCCGACAGAAATAGAAGCGGCGAATGTACCTGGATGACCTAAAATTAAAGTTGATATAATATTCACACTGGCTATTTACACTTGAAATATGTTTCAAAATATTGCAGTTTTTAATTTTTGGTATAATTTAAACCAAATATAATTAATAAAATATTATTAACGTTTGAAATTTTTTTAAGTAGACTGTGAATTCAAAAAAATCTTGATGATCCAAAAAGTGTAATCATGTTCATAATTTCTTTTAAAATCAATAGTAATAATGTATGAATATGTAGAACTAAAATATTTCAACATCTATAACTGCCAGGAGCGAACATCTCATTCGTAAATACAGCAGAAGTGTTCCACACGATTTTTAAAATAAACTCAAGAGGAATATCGATGCAATTTTCTTTAAATTTCACACAGATGTTTTGCTTGTGTTCAATGGATTTCCCGAAGTGAAGCTCCGGCGATATTTTACAATGTCATTTGGTTAATCTTTGAAATTTCACACGATCAATCTAGCTTTTATTTTATTTCTCATTTAAGATACAAATCCTAGATAAAAAAAAGTATAATCATCATCATTATTTTAGTCAAGGAATACTGTCTACTACAGGACATGTGCCAATCCCATAGATTCCCAAAAAAAACTGATTAGAAGCAGCCTACAACTTTTTCTAATGACTTAATCAAGATAATTAAAAATCAGTTTTCCGTTTCACGGCGAGGTACAATAGTATCATCATTACATAATAAATACTTTTACCCAAAACTCGTTTCCGTATAAATTCGATTGTTTTACTTTTTAATCTGTTTTTCTTCATTTGCGTCGAAATGTAATTCTCAATTTCGAATGTTAATTTTTATTCATTCTATTTACTTTATGTTGCGTTTTCATTAAGTTACAAAATTTAATAGAGTGCATGGCCGAATTTTCCGCGAGCTCTTCGCAATATTTTTAAAAGTTAATGTAATTATGTCAGAGGTTGCCGACCGTGCGGAGCGTTGCTTAACTTTAATGATTGTTTACCCTTCTGCTGCACTACAGCGCTTAATGACAATCGTGTTATAAAGTTGTTTATCGACGTAAATAATTTAACATTTTGGTAATACTACTAATGAGCTATTTTAAATTTTAAACACATCGTCGTCGAATTTATTATTTGACTCTCATTATTAGGTATCAGGCTCTTTATCGAATTTGCGACTTTACCAAACTAACGAAATTTCGAAGTTTAAACAGAACACGTATAAGAAAGATTAAATTACAGCAACGTTGATTTAAATAAAGTTTTATATAAAATAAATTAAACTAGTGTAATTTTCTTATAAAATCGAAAATTTTAGTTGTCGCTTCGAGATGAAAAAATTGAACGCTCAACTAACGATGCAGGCATTGGTTTTGTGAAAATGTATATGCCTTAACAATAATACTGATATTCTATTTCGTCCTCCATAACTAAACATCTTGCTTGTTGCATATTGAGCTAGTCATTTTAATACACAGAACGGTGAGTCCTACAAACATAGTAAATTCAATACGCTACGATATTCCAAAAAACGAACGCCTTACCAAACATTCTAATTAATCTTTTCAAAGTGTTAACTAATTATTTATGATATTTTATTACACCACATAAAAACTCTAACAATTTGACATAAAAGCGCCTTTTAAAAATTATATAGCAATAAAGTAGATAATACATAATTGCTATTTTTGTCTCGGCTCTAAAATAGGAATGGACCGAATAGATATCTCGCTACAATGAAAATAGATAAACCATATAAACACAATAGAATGATAACAAAAATGTATCATTGTTGTAAAAATTTGTTAAGACGACTTTACAAGATTTCTAGGGAAACGTTGATAAAGGGAAAAAAGCTTTCATAGCATTTACTTATGTTTAAATATAATTAAGTTATGCATCGAATGTAAATTTATTTATTTATTCACCAGAATATAGCAATGGATTAAATTACGGTTGATATTTGCACTAGGCTCATAGATATCGCAGAAATGAGAGTTGTTACAATTTAGTTAATTTATTGTTTATCCATTTTCCATAATATAAGTTAACAATTACATCATTTACCTGTGATGCAGCGTGTCTGTTTGTATGTGACGATTTTTTTCTTGTTTAGCATTTAATCTTTCAACAATGAACTTCAGTCAAATCTTTCAGCAAGCTATAGAGATTTTGCTGCATTATCTCTCGCTATTGTACGCCACAAATTCAATATGACTTTAAACCTGGTCATTTGGTCGACTAGCTTAAGATACATAGGAGTATGCTTCCCAACATGTTTTGGTGCTAACATTTATTTTATAAAAATGAATGTTGGCACTTAAAAGACCCAATACTTTAAAAGATACAATCTTTTATCGCATTATACAGAATTTGTTATTATATCTCCGGCTGTTATACCTTCAAAGTATACAAATCCATTATGAATTTATTTCTAGTAACATCGTCGATTATGTCACAATATTTTTTCATCTTATTTGCCTGGTCTTTGGGTATCTATGCTTCCTAAATTCTTAAGAGTAGGTCAAAATTTAGTTCCGTTATGAAGCATTATAAAATGAAAATTATTCTGTAAAAATAAAAATGCACTCTAAACCGGTGCCAGAAATTTCTTAAACATCATTGAGCTTCATTATGCTCATAATCTATTCATTCTTTTTGAAAAATATATGTGAAAAGCTTAATTTTGAGACAAACACTAACATTACTCTTCACCTATTTAGGGGGAAGGATCACTGCAATATATTTACTGTTTAGACCACATTCACAATTACAAAATTGTATAAAAATTTTCTTTGTATATGGAATATATATTTAAATTAAACAATGGCGAAAATGTAAATAGGATCTACGTAATTCTTTTGCATATATTTAGTAAGAAAATTTTAATTTATGGTAATTAATCCTTTATGCAAATCAGACTTAAAGTAACCGGAATACCCTTACTTATTTAAAAATGTATGTTAAACATAAGCTTATCCTTTTCTACCTTTAAAAAAATAAGTTTGAAATATCTGTACGTATTGTAGATCAGAAGGATAAAACAGAATAAATTTGTAATAAAATAACAAAAGTACAACTAAAAGTCGATCTATCCCAGCGGATTACAAAGTTGAAATTGCAAAGTGAAGGCTACATAGGCCACAAATGGTAAGTGGAGCCTTAAGGTTCTTTAGAGGAGAACATGGATCGGTAAGCGCAGTGTTTAGAAAGTCGTCGGATGACGCTATGTGCAGGCCACTTACAACCTGACTTATCAAAAATCTATGGAGAAGAACTTTCTTAAAATTGGACCTTTATCGATTGAAATGATGATAATTTCAAATCAAAGGGGAATTTTTTTAACTACATATGTTATTTGTTAATGATATATAAACACATTTATTACTTAGAAGTAACACGTCTACTAAGATTATGTTACCTTTTTACGCATGAAAATATTAATTTTCGCTTTGTGAAATTCCACTTTACGGCTACAACCGCCACAAAGGTAAAGTTCAAAGCTTCAGTACCTTAATTGTTCTTCGGATCTAGTCGGGCACCAAAATTCTTGGAAACCATTAATGATACATTAAAGGCTTTTGTATTTTGTAGCGATTTACATTTAACGTTTTCATCGGATTCCTTGACGCTCTTAATACATATAATTTTGTTTGATGTTCTTGCGTTTATAGATCATTTGCAGTTTCTTCTGACTGGCTCTGAATACCATGATGATTCCCCATGATTAATACAATAATATCTTTATGCAGATAATATTAAAATGTTCATAAAAATTAACATTTTTAATTTTTTTGACTTTCGACTTTTTATTGTAATCCAAGTGTCAAAAGTGAATTCAGTGTAATGAAAATTGACCTCTCTGCTAATAGCATATTTAACATAAAATATCTGGAAAAGCCCTCCGAGCTCAATTTTTTTCGGGATATTAGCTTGAGATCATTTTTATAAATATCCTTAGATAGGTATTACATGAGTTTTCTACAAAGGAATTACTAATTTTAACCGATCTTACGCAGTGATACAGCAGCCTTGTCTAATTTTCGAGTGCTTACTTAATATACTATCCCCATTTATAAAGAAGTAAGGTTTTTATATATATATTTGGCATGATATTCAAATTTATAGTACACGGAATATTTATTTTTAAAATATAACTTATTTATTAGAAAAGAAAGAAAAAATGTGTTTTTTTATTATTACAATGAAATAGAATAGGTTATCTAACCTAAAGGTTCTGGAGCCGAGACCAAACTTGCAAGCGCAGCGAGGGACGTCGTTATGATACCAATATGTTACAATAAGTCACGCGTCACACGGTCACCACCATAACGCTAACGACAAATTCACCGGCCTGTCTAATAAATAGAAAATAAAATTTAAAAAACTTGTAAGGAATTCGTATTTATTTCGACTAACAATTAGAAGAAAAAACAAACTATTAACCTATGATACCGTATTAATTATAAATGTATACAGCATTCTTTCTATATATATAATATATTCTATAATATTCTATATATGCACATTTATATATATATAATATATATATATATATATATATATATATATATATATATATATATTATATATACATTTATATACATATATATATGTATATATTTATATATACATATGTATAATATGTTACATTTTCGGGGAGTATGTAAGTGTTATAATCCCACGGCACAAAACTAACCTCGTACTGCACGATTCCCAAAATGTACAAATACTTAAAACCATTATTCCTATGTAAACTAATTTCCAATTTCAACTCCCGTATTAGGTCAGAAGCATAATGTTTTTTACAGTAAGACATGACTCATCTCTCATGGAGA
The DNA here is from genome assembly GCF_028537555.1 of Battus philenor. NCBI lineage: Eukaryota > Metazoa > Arthropoda > Insecta > Lepidoptera > Papilionidae > Battus > Battus philenor. The sequence goes on along the minus strand of NW_027181678.1, from coordinate 5,332,135 downwards.
TAATACAGATCTGTAAAATATTCAGTGAATAAGAAACTGTGAATGTTACTTTTGAAATGTGTTCAAAATATATTTCTTCTTTATAAGCAAATGGGTGATATTATAATATTCAAACAAAACGTGCGTACTATAATATTCAAACAAAATGTGCGGCTTACTGACTTTTCTTCTAACAAAATTATAATCGAAGTTCCGGTCGTATACTACTAAATTATTTAGGTTAAATTACTAGGTTGTGACGGGTAAGACATTTTAAGTCTACTCTTTTTTTAAAATGTTGCAGACGTGGTATATTGTAATGTTTGAATATTGATAAATGTCATACCCATCATGTCAACCGATAGACGTTGAGTCCAAAACCTCCTCAAAGCTTGCTATAATGCCCAGTCTAGACCTGACCACATTTATCAACTTCCCGCGACCTGGACTAAGTCGTTAGTTCACATAGTGGCGAGTTTATCCACGCTGCGTCTACAAACACGTGATTTCCACTTAGTTAACTAATTCTTCGAATTAAATCGGTGACCTAAGTTGTACCCTTCATTTCTAATTCAATCCCGCGTCGAAGTTCATACATAGACTTTATACATTATTCACTAAGTAACTTTTTGCTTTGAAAAATACATGTATATTCTATAATTCTAAAATTAAAATGAATGAACGTTAATTAAGTTGTATAACGTTTATGTTATACGAAATAAGTATTGATAATGGTCAAAGTTATTAAACTACATTAAAGGGTTATCGGTAATTCGTTTGAAATTGGATAATGTTTGAAATAGATTTTGTTACACTGAACTTTGTTGTTAATACATAAATGTACAAAGTACGCCTGTAACTGATTCGTGGGAAAGTAGACGCTCGAACTATATAGTATTATATATATAATTTTCTACGTTGCTTTGTAATCGGTCATGTCTTATTGAAATCTCACTCAAAGGGATTCCTTAAAAGTGATATTAAAATTACGTTCTAATATATTTTAATAATATAATCATTTCTGATCATCTTCAAAATGAAATTAGAAATATTAAATTATCTACATTAAAGGTATCTGTCCCGATTGACTTTGTAATGACAGAAGTTTGTTAACCTGTCGCATCCCAATAGACAAATTAAATAAATGTAACATATTTCATTATCACTTTTTTTTTAATGGCCGTGGCTATATGGACCTATTGTATCCCTATCTATTGTAGGACAGGGACTTTGTTTCTATTTTATAATTTTGTTCATGTAATATTTTTATTTTGCGCTCTTCTATCGTTTCTCCTAAGATCTTTCATTCCTTTATTTTCTTTCTTTCTGGAATTCTTCCTTCTTTCCCTTTCATATCCATTTTTTCTTCTTACCATTCTTTCTTCTTCTCATACCTTAAATGTTGCAATTTATTTGTTTTTATTCTATGTCACATTTTTGATCTATTCTAGGTATACATTTTTATATACATTGTTCTATTTACTTTTTTATTAAATTGCCTATTTTTACACTTTTATTTACAATTTTTTAATTTAAACTCAACTCTTGTTTCTTTTTATCACGTTTTGCGCAATTGTTCTGCACATTTTTAGGAACGTTGGTCTTGCTTTCATGTCTTTGTTTAGCGAGGCTTATTACTTATATTAATGATTAAATGAAACAGTCAATGTCGCGGGAAGTCGATGGTTGCAGGTAGCGAAGGTTTTGCTCAATTTTCTGATTGATAACATTTTTTTATTTTTTACCAAGTATTAGGTATTTATAATAAAAGATGATTGAAATGTATAAAAGTCGTTCGCAATATTATAATATTCTTTACATATTTACTTTCTATATATATTACTTTACTTTAATTGTAACTTTCATTTTTAAAAGGAAAGAAACTTACACTTTATTTCATTTACTTCTTATTGAATTACTAGTTAGAATCATATACAATTTGTATTGCATTTATCTGTGAGTAGAAACAGGCGAGTACAGTCTTTATCTGCTCACTATGAATTCTATAGAATGTTGAAAATCACTCATAATATTTCAAACTAATTACAATTTTGTACAAACTAAAACCATAAATGAAATATAGAGTAAGACACAAGCTGCAATGTTTTCAAACATATTTCGATCATGTTTTCTCTCATTTGCACCAAGCTTTGCTATTATATTTTCTGCTTCAAATTCACAGAAATATGTGTTTATTGGAAAAAATACATCCTTTACTACCTCAATAGCCAGGTAGCATAGAGACGAGCTTAGAAAAGTGATGCGCGAATTGCTTAAAAGGGGTCAGCAGCCTCGAGGGATGACTACCCATTGCCAAGCAAGTTTGTAAAACTTGGTCACGTATGACTAGTCCAGTACATTTAGGGCATGCGACACTATTTACACAAAAGGTCTTTCGATGAATATGGGAACATTAGCTACTTTAAAAACATTAACTTCTTCTACATTGTTTTATAGAAAGAATATCAATTATTTTTTTATAATTCTCTTATCAACGTAAAGTTCTAATATAAACTTCATTTACGTAATCGGTTATAACGTAAATAAAGGTTATTCTTATTAATGTACAACGTAAATAAAGGTTATTCTTAGTTTACGAATAATTTGATATAGGAACGACGATAACTTTAAATATGGAACCTTAATATAGACCATGCAGGATCTTTGCTATCTTTGGGATAGGCCTATGCCTTGCAGTGGTCGTTTTTCTGGTAAATACAAGAAGAATAAGGACCATATAAATATCCATTTATTTAATTTTATACCTACAGTAGTTTAATAATTAAAACTCTTTTGATTTCATTAGCTTCGTTGAAGCTTGTAACAACTGTGCGGTCAATTGAAAACTCGAGTTTTTTTTACTGTGTTCTATGTTGTTCTTTGAAATTTGAATTTCATGATGCTTCACCATTTAATTAAAATCGAATACGATCAATTGTTATTTTTTAATTGAAATACGACTTACCTAGTGCATGCGAGCCTTTTAATTAATTTATTTAATTATCATTTCAACCGTTGACCGATCACTGCTAGACATGAATTATTATATATATACTGCGTTATATTTTTTGTACATATATGTTACATACAAAAATATTAAGTCTGTTAAAAAATCTATAAATTTAACATAAAACTTCCATAGCTGGATGGTTCGCATACTTTTGTAGTTTTAGCCGTGCTTTTCTTATATATCAACTTAGAGAAGAGCTGGCGCTTTAATACTAAAATAAACACAGAAATATCTCAGGAGCTATGAAAAGATTTTAAAACACGTGCGACGGATCAGAATGATGTATGTCCAGATCTTTGACTTCCTGTTAGAAACTTTGGAACCCTTTCTTTATTTCTTACCACAGTCTTCCATGCTACATTACACTACTTTGTCTCCCGACCATAATATCGTTACGTCTTATCTTATTATTTATGTTTATTGATATTTATTTTAATATTATTTGATCTATTTAAATTCATCAGCGAGTTATAAAAATACTACACTTAAATACAAAACATAACATAAAACGAAGGGCTATAAGCGTCATTATTATATAAAGATACAACAATGTTGCAATAAATGTAATAATAAAACTAAATCCGATTATAATAGGTTCTGCTTTTGATTTAAATGTTTAAAAATGACACATGTAAAATTCATATTAACTAATACACAATATCCAAAACTAACAATTGAAGATATTTAGATTAAAAATTAAAAAAATCTAAATCATTTATAAATTATTTCAATTGAAATAAAATCAATGCAGAAATATATTATCATCCTTTCACCAGTAGTTGTTCACTGTAATGCATAGGTCTCTCCTAAACAAGTCTATGTGGGGATATAACATAGCCACGTTTGCCAGAGGGGGCTATCGCATAGTGGTACAATGGTATGCAGAGGACGCTCTCTATCCTTTGAAAACTTGTTTGTGAGCAGCAGAAATCTTATATAAAATGAATTCACAGTGTTAATTATACATTATATGTATTTGTATATTTTATGTATATATATATATATATATATATATATATATATATACTACTGGATACATTAGATAATTATACATTAGACTGTATGCCACAAAACAAAACCGAAACTTACGATCGCTAGTCTCAAACCTTTAATGCTGGATTACCATTGCCACAAACATATATTTAAACGTATATATGTATGTTTGTATACATCAATTGCTTGATACAGCGCTGTTAATTCAATTAAATATGTATACTTAAATACACGTATACATAAGTAATAGATAATACAATTTTATCCCTTCGAGGTATATCCGGTGTTATTTTTAATATTAGAATTCGTTTTATATTTATTTATGATTGTATATCCTAAATTCACATGAAAATTAACAAATTAATCGTTTCGATAGCAGCTTAAAATATACAACCCTTCACTAGTGTATAATCCTTTAGGCGTTATATGGGGAGCGGCCTTAATTTAAAGGGACAAGCTATTGTACGAAGTGACGTGAAACGTTTATCCTACGAAGGTTACGTGTCACACGAGGGTGCTGTTAATTTCATATATTCGGCCTCATGGCTCTGATAACGGCATTAATTTTCTTAACCACACCGGCTTTATTTCAATGATAAGACTCTTATCAAGCATAAGAATGAAACACGCACCACTAACACCTAATATACAGTATGTCATAAAGAATAAATTTTCAAAAAGAAATGACGGCTGGTTATACTAACAAGTAATTATTTACGTTTCAATAAACGGGCGTCTATCGACTGACAAAAATAAATTAATGAATATTGAGTTCAAGATTCCATAATTTTCGGTTCCGAACTTAAGATTTTACTCGAGCATTGGTAGCTCAACGGCAGAGGATGGATACTCGCGATTATGGACACTTCGATTCCCGGAATACAATCTTAAATAATACACCATGTAGATTATTTATGTATATAAGATTTTCACTGCTTATAAACAAGTTTTCAGAGGATATGCAGGGTTCTCTGCGTACGATGAAAACACTATATGATCGCCAATTCACCTGAAAAGCATGGCTATAATGGTGTATCCTCCTATAGATGCGTTTGGGGAGGCCAATGTTTTGCAATGGGCGTCTATCTGCTGGGATCTATCTACGGGTACGGTTTTCCTGATGAAAAATTGTATACAAAAGTACTTATAAGAAAAATAAAGACGAGTTTGTATGTCTCATTAGCTTATAACTTTATAGTTCACATCTTTGCTTTCCAACAAGCGAGTTGGCCGTCAAAGACGGGCTAATAAGCAATAAAAAAAAGTTATCACTGGCAACAGAGATTGTTACTAAATTTAAGCAGAAGCTTATTTGCCTGATAGTGTAATTTTAATAAGGATTTTAGAGCGGTTGGTACTTAGGTGGTAAAAAAAACTCTTGTATATTTGTAGTAATCGTTGGCTGAAATTTTATGAGGTCATCTTTACCTCATATTTCTATCCTTGTATCATGTCACACAATTACCGTAAATACGAAATAAGATTATATATGAGAAATTCCAACCGTTAACATAGTTTAAATTTATTAATTCGAGGGTAAAATTATCTCAAAGGTAAGATTTCGAAGGGTAAATATCTTAGCCAAGGGATCTGTGTATTCATGGAGCAAAATTCCAACAACATTTCTGAGAAAACCGGGGTCCATGTGACATTAAAAGGTTTTAACTATTTTGTGTGAATTTACATCTTATTTGAATAATTTTCCTAATTTTTGAATATTAACAAATAAAAACTTTTTGAAATATGAGTAAAAAAAATAAAGTTATTTTCAGACATTAATACGAATTTATGAGAATATATAATAAATAAGTAAAGGTAAAGAATAAAGAGAGCTTCAATCGCAGGTCGCGGATTTGATACCCGGGATATAGTCTTATGTACTTCACACTTTGGTAATTAATTATTTAAGATTGCGTCTGCTCACAAACAAGTATTCTGAGGATGGTCAGCAGCGACGTTTGCGTGCCCATCGCCAACTATAGTATATCCAACACATATAACTTTGGTAAAGGGCAATGCCGGTAGGCTTCTATATGATGAAATGATATAAAATGCATGCATAAATTTTGTAATATTTAAATTATGGACTATATACCTTTATAATACAAAGAAAACAAATAAAAGTAAAATAGTAATTATAAATTAAGTGAATCAAGTCAAGGTTTTTAGTTTTAAAAATCTATTTTATTACCATAATTTATCTTTTGAATATACTTTGCTAGATGTTGGCCACCCTCATAGGTTTTTAATAAGGCCGATGTGACTTTATTGAACTGTAAAATTTATTGCAAGTCAATAGATGGTATTAACTGTCCTATATCTTAATACAAAAATATTCTGTAACGTTATAAAATATATATTAATACAGAAGGTAATGTATCATCGCCGATTATATAAGTCCAAAAAACTAAATTTAATGCTATTAGTCGAACTGCACTCCATACTACACGCTATAATAGAATATCAATGCCTTACTAAACAGAATTTAGAACTGGAAAATTTTACACGACTATTGAATTACCTTTATGTGTATTGTTTCACTATTAATTTTGATTTATACATTAAAGTTAGCGCACTATTAAATAGCGGTAGAAATAAATGGCTGTGAATACCGGAAATAATAGGTTGGAGGGAAAGTTATGTTGTATTTATATACGCAAATAATGTTCCTTGTTAATAATAAAAACATCTTAAAATCATTCGAGAAATTTTAGAAGAATATGGCATTTACATACAGCTATTGGACCACATTTAGGTTTGTGTTAAAGCAAAGTGTTTAGGTTTCACATGAGTTGACGGAATATAATTTTATAATCTTATTAGAATGTGTTTATCTGATCAGACACAATGTGGGACCGGTTTTGGACAAGCTGATTACTGGAGTTAAATCTCTCTCTCTCTCTCTCTCCTGAGCATTATTAATCCCATCTGATCATGGCGTCTGTTTTCCTTATCTTCTTTCTCCACCTCGCGCTATTGGACACGTCGTTCGCGGAAACATTGCAGGCAGTCATATTTTTCGCTAGGGTATCTGCCCATCTTGTTTTCGGTCTTCCTCTTCTTCTGGACCCAGAAACGTTTAGATCCATAGCGACATTCCCGATGTATTCAGGAGATCTCCTCTTTACGTGTCCGTACCATCTAAGCCGACTCTCTTGTAGCTTATCGGCGCTGTCACGTACCGCGAACGTACTAGTTGCCTATTTTATCGAGCCTCGTTACTCCGCACATCCACCAAAGCATCTTCATTTCGGCGAATTGGGCTCAAGGGATATGGTTTTATGTCTTAGCCCATGTTTCACTTCCATAAGTCAGAACAGGTCTTATCATGCTCTTATATATCAGGCCTTTAACTAGGCTTCACTGGCATCCTGCGATCACGGTAACGCCAGTTACTTCCCTCCACTTTAGCCAGCCAACTGCGATTCAGTGTTGTATATTTACCTCTAAATTTCCTGAGTTGTGCAACATGGCACCTATATATTTGTACTCGTTGTCCATCAATCATTTTCAATTACTAGAGATGAATTTAATATTCACATATGAATATCTTTCATTAGTTTTTTTACTATCGTTAATTCACTGTGACGTAAGTTACCTATTCAATACAATATTTATTCAAAAGTAAGCAGAATACATACAGTAATTAAAATCAATGAAACAGAAAGCGAGTTATTGAAAGAACAATGGCAGTGCAAAATATAATATGGTCAATGATTGTATGTTCGAAATATAAGTATGAATTTTATTACGGTTGGGTTATATAACTTGATTGGATATAGGTGTTAAAGCGGTGAACGATAAATCCTGTCCAAAAATTAATGGTCTCAGAAATAGTAAATAACGTAATGCGGATTATAGCATACTAAAATTAATTATTGTTTATTATCTGTTCCTGCAGACTTTGTACTGAGAGAAGTTATTAATCAGTCGCATTATAATAGAAAAATAAATAAACGTAACTTATTTTAGAGACATATCTTTATATAGGGTGTTTGAATATAGGTGTAAAGGATTATTACTTTTTTTGCTGACAAATAAACTACACATTAACTCCCTTAAAGTTTCGTGTATGTATAATTTAAGCCGGTAAAAATATTTATTTTAATCGTATTACTTTTAATCAAATGGTTAAAGAAGAGAAACCTTTATAGCAAGCATAAAGTCACCTCATGCAATGGTGTGTCCTTTTGAATTAATATAGGCTCTTAATTTGGATAGGAATTAATGAACCAGGTAACGAAGGTAGAGAGTGCGGTTTAACTTTCAGTGATTCACAATATTGTACTTAAATTACTTAGTCGTAAGGATGAAATTAGGAAAATTCCTCATAGAAGTCCTTTTGTATACAGTATTATTTATGCACAAGGAATTCCCACAGTAGTGTTTTTTAAAAGAGACGATGCCGACTTTGTCGATATCACTAACACAATTTTATGATACATTTCAAATACAAAACCGGTTCAAAGAATCTTTTTACATTTTATCAATAGCATAACAACTACCATAGTCGCTGTAAAGAGCGAAAGGTTTAGCGCCTTCGGATCTGACGCCGGCAGTCCGTTGAACAACAAATTATAATTGGAAAATTATCATGAGTGTTAATCTTTAGACATAAGCCTCATCAATAGTTTTCCAAAAGTGGCCAGCATTTTTTTTGTTTGTATTAAATTTTATTTTTCCTTTCATTTCTTTTATTATAAATCGTTAAATTTTATTACGTGATGGTATCTATTTATTTTAAGCCTTGTTCATAATCAATTTGTGTTATTATATTTTGCGAATAAATGATTCTTTCCAATTATCTCTCATTATTATTTCAGACGTTGGACACAAGCCTTTTTCGTAGATTTCCAATAAGGCCGGTAGGGAGCATCGAGCGGCTGCACATTAAGAAATTCACCTTGTGATAAAAATCCTAAGCTGCGCTTGCAATTCCATGGTCTCCACTCCAGAAGAACCTTGAAGCTAGCTATCTGTTCTGAGCACTATGCGGCTTACGCTGCCACTTCAACTGGCACATCAGTTTGGCTATATCTACTTTTGTTCGTCTTTGGATCTCCTCAATAGACATAAGTTTGTATACATAAGCCAATTAATAAACCATTAACCGACCATTATGGAATAAACTATTGAAAGAATGTTGATCGGCAGGAAGAACAAGTTTGTCATGCGATTAGAGATGTGATATTCCTATACTGAAACTGTAGCAGCGAAGCCTTACAGCTAATTTAACACGCATCGTCCGTTACTTATTATGCAGAGAATTTGGTATTATAGATTCCGATCAGTATTTGCTAAATGCTATAGCCATTTTATTTATGATTTACTATAAGTACCTGAAGTAGTTTTTAATTGTACTTTATCTTACATATAATATAAAAACAAGCCCAGTGTGGATAATGACTAATATCGGTGCTACTAATGCAGCAACTGAGTGTACTTACCACATAGAGATCTAAGTATTGCCCTGAGGTTATGGAGTAAACGGAACACGATCCGGCAAGCACAAAGTAGAATGTCTACATAAAATGAACAAATGACCTTCTTAAGTCGTTGGACGGTAGTGAAACCAGACAGCTTCCTACTGGTCCTATTAGAAACCTACTAGGGAGGCCTATATCTAACAGTGGACATTCATGACTGAAATCATGATGACGATACACATAATGATGATGCAAGAGCTGTAAGTTGTGCGTCTTCAGCGATTAGCTAACTGATAAATCTGTAAATACAAACACGAGCAAACGTCATTTACAGAAAGAAATAAATATTATTAATTACTAGCTAACGCGTCAGACGTTCCCCTGTCTTACTACGAATAATCAATCCAAACCTCAATACGCGAAGTTCGTAGCGAAATGCGTAGTTACAATAGTTATTATAATTTGTTGCGTAATTTTTTTAATTGTTTTCCATAACAACCTACTAGAAATAATTTTAGGATACTTATATAAAATAAATGAAATCGGTAACAACTTATGGTGTGACCAAGGAAAACATTTGTATTTGATGTACTAGAAGTAATGCTACTAGCCGGTCTAGGATTTGTACAGCTTCATCGAAATTGAGTTCGCAGAAACAGAGGTCCACGGACTAAAAATTTTACGCTGGGGATAGTACCCCAGTTACGACGAAGACGTCCACACGCGGAGAACTATAACCGTTTAGGTGTATAGTGGAGTAAGTGAGGTGTAGTGTATGTAGCACGAAGCGAGGAATACTCGGCGTTCAGGAGAGACACGGGCCTCTCCGGACCGCCCTCGCTCGAACGCGGGTTAGAGCGGACGCGGCCGCTGTGTCATGTGTGTGAGTAGTGCATGACATGTGCATCGAGACAGCTGGGGCTCGATGTGAGGTGTGTATCCTGTCGTTGAGACGGGGGGGGGGGGATATTATTTAAATTCTGCTTTAAGGGCGGCGAGAAGGGCTGAGTGCTCCGAAATACAGAGAAAGCGCTCTGAGGGACTGGAGGCTTTGCGGAGTTTTGCGGCAAGAATGCAACCCTTGTCAAGGACTACATTGGCGAGGTATAGCGCGAGGGCTTTAAATTCCTCGGCAAGCGAAGGGGACCCGGTTTGGGATTTAGTGGTTTTCGGTTGCTCGTGAGCCACCGATGGGGTGGTACGGAGGATGGCGGGCTTGCTTTTAGGTTATAGTGCCTTCGTCCAGGCTTAAGTGGTAGGGGGTAGAGGAGGGAAAAGAGGTTTCGGAGTGGGCTTCAAAACTTTTTCCGCGGGAACTAAGGAGGTTTGTCGGGCGGAGACTTTGAGAGGGCGGGAGGTCGAGGGGCGGCCAACGCGGCGATTTTTAGGCGCCTTGAGACATCCCCTGTAGTTGGCGGGGTGGCCTTCGGTCTTACAGAGGACATACGCGGGTGGTGTCTCTGTGACCGCGGGACGGAGACAGTCTGCAATCCCGTGGTCCCTTAGGCACTTGACGCATCGGGGGCGGGAGAAGCAGCATAAGACAATGCGAAAAGATTGAATAAGCATTTTATTTAGTCGTCCGTTATATATCGCGTTCCTTATACGACGTGAACGAAAAAATTTTTTAAGAAAAAAAAAACTAATCAGAAAGACACGCTTGGTATTGCCAAGAGAAGAGGCTTTTTTTTTCAACTTATGGTCATTCTTCTTAATTTCTTTCACAAGCATTTGTCGTAAGACTTCGCCCCATCGACTAAGATTTTTCGCTTACTGAATGGTGTCTTTTGTCAAATTTTGACAGATCTGTTAAATGGATCTGATTGGACCACTTCTATTTTTACTATTACCTTCTGCTACTGATAACGTACTACAAGTTGGCAATAACCCAAAATACTCAATCACTCGTTTGGATACTCTAATAGTAATTATTATGCAAATGTTGTTTACAGTTTTAAGTTGTAACCCATCTAGCTTTATGAATAAAAAAAAAACAACGCCAAAAAGTTATCGCTACTACAATGTATAGATAGCGCTGTAACATCTCTTTCTATCGCCATTAAGGCTAATTTCGTAATAATGCAATGAGACAAATCATATTCGATTTATACCCAAACACAAAAACGTCACTACTCAGAATTTTAAGTGAAAATCTTTTAACTTCTATAACTTAACAAACATTACCCCCGTATCTTAATCTATTATTTATGAAAAAATCGCTGAATTAAGTTTTCACTTACAATTCTTTTAAAAAGGGTAATTTATTTAATTGTAATGTTTGCGTATTGTACAGCTGTTGTTTCGATTCACCGCAGACTGGGTGTTTGCATACATAAGCGGCTAAAGTACTTAACTCACACGTTTACTTATTAACACGATGGCAGCGATAATTTTATTCTTTATATTATGCGATTATTTTTATGTATGTAAATCTGTATGTACATGTAATAGCAAAAACGAAATTTATATATGTCCTTCATAGTGTCGACTACCAAGATACCGACAATATAAAGCTATATAAATAGATACACATACAACAATTCAAATCGATCTTTCACACAAATACACACACTCGTACACAAACATGTAAGTTTATATGTGCGTATTTGTGTGACTGAGTGCTCCAATACACACACACCAATTTAAATAGTTGATAATTACTATTTCCAAATAAAATAATAAATGATTTCCAAGACACACCAGCCCTGCCTTATTTAGGAACCTCCGGGAACGTTAATATTTAAACTATTGTTAGGTTTTGTAACTTAAATAAAGTTACAAAAAAAACATGAAGTCCCAAAAATAGGGACGAAAAAAGCCATTATTGAATATGGATGTGAAATATATCTGGACAATATGCAAATAATGATTAGCGTTCTCGGCAACAATAATCACTATTAAATATTAATTATTTTATATTTCATACTTTTTATATACTAATTTCCAATTCTATTTTTTCAGTATTTGTACAACGTTGAAAATGCGATAGCAGAAGACTTTACTAATCTCAACCTGCTATTTATAATATACAATTGAATTTGGTGATGACGTATTATATACTGTTTAACATGTCAATCATGTGGTAATAAACATACGACCAGTTTTTACGTATATAATGTCCTAATACACGTTACATCAACGAATTCACATTTAAATAAATAGTCTCTGATTAATTTACGTGTCTAATTATCCCTATAAAGCAATAGTTAACGGCAGAGATGCTATTTTTAAAATAGCATCGTGTGTTATACGATAGAATATGAAAATGCCGATAAGTACTCGCTTCTCTTTGTTTAATAGGTATATGCTGTAATTTCCGGAAAATTTTCTCTTCTAGCATCACGGAGTTAGTTGAGCATTGAATTTCACAAATGTAAGATTTATTCATCGATTAGTGGTAATTACGTCCCTAATCGTAATTATAAACATGTTTAAATTAGTGTCTATGGTAAATAAACAGATGATATATATAAGGACAAGAAGCTGTGGCTTATTTTTTACATTATCATTAACATTATCACAAGATGTCGAACTGGCAAATTTTGAAGCAACGACAAACATTTTTGGCAAAACCTTAAAATTATTTGGGGGTCAGTAAAGCTGAAGTGACCCACATGAAAGTATTAAAGAAATAAAAATAGCTAACAGGGACAAAGCAGGGTCATTTAGGGCGGCTAGCGAGCGAATGAAAGAAGTCCACATCGAGGTACGCTTCGAATGAGTTTTGATGGATTAGTTAAAACTATAGCTTTCCACCAATCTCAAACCATAGGCCAGTAACTATGTTAGTTATATTTTTTTTAGATAATAGTTCTTTAATGGTGTTATTGAAGTGTTATAAGATTAATTAGTTTTACGTTTATTAATTACAATGCATTATTAATATCAGTTATTTTACGAGTATTTGGTATGTTAATGTTATACCTTACAAGACCTGTTACTTTATTATCTATGTCACAGTCCAGAAAAATACACGTTTGTTCACTACAGCTATTATCACTAACTATTTTGTAGTAATATTAAATACCTTGGTAACTCCACCGATGGAGGGTACCCACCCATCGCGGTTTGGGATCATTAAAACGATGCATTCATGCACAAATTAATGTCATTACGTGGCAATAGAGGTATAAAGTTACACAAATGTGCATAGTTCATACACAAAAGCAATTTAAATAACAAACACATAAGTGACGACCGCAGTGTGACACGTTTATTTTGCTTAAATCCTTCAAATGGGAATCGACGATGAATTTACTGCAAACCTGATGTTTAATGGATATTGTAGGCAGGTAGCGGAAAATAGATTGGTTGTTACGGCCCCCGCAAAATTCAGTTGTGTTCTAACAATAATATTTATTAAATTTGGTTATCTTTTTAAAAACATAATTAATAAGGAATTTGCTATAAAATAAACTGCTTATATATGTCTTTTTTACTGTCGTTTTGTTAATTCTCTTGTAATTCCTGTTTCAATGATATTAAAAAGGCTCTTGAATTACTTCTTCATCTTCAATTTGTTTATAATCCGATATCAATACCAGAACCGCGGCAGGAATATAGTCAAATAACCAATCAAACAGTTTTTATTTGTTGATCTAGCAGTACTATAAATTAAATAAGTAATGAATAAAAAAGAAAAAGATTTTTGAATACAAAAATATTATGACGCAATTTGTAAGTCTTGTTGAGGGTATAAATAACAATGGTTTCAATGACAAAAATAATTCAGGAAACTAACTGGAAGAATAATTACCAAAAATAGGTTAATAATTTCATCAAGGTTTTTTGAAAAATTCTAATAAAGAGAGAATAACGATATATTACTTATTTATATAATCATCCAATTTGGTTCATTTACATCGATCCCTTGTATACCTCTTGATAAAATGAAAAAAAAAAAATACTAAAAGAATTATACTTGGTAAAAACTATAATTAGGTTGGGCTCCCCTATAGTGGACTATCCAAGCAATTTACGGCTAGGGACAAATCAGCGGTCCTTAAGTAAACAGTTTAAAGAAATCAACATTTTTACTGTGGCGTCAAAATATATTTTAATAATATTTTATACGTTTACAATACTAATAATAAAATAAAAAATAGAGGTCGTACATATTTCATTTAAAAGGCACTGTGAAAAACTGGCTACACCGATATTTGTACTGTTAAATATCTCTAATTCATTTGTAATACACGGAACCAGATTTGTTAATAAAACTCCTCAAAATATGCTCTGCCATTTATAAAATTCAAAACGTAAATTAAAAATAAATAGACGGAAAAAGTCTATTCAATGAAGGAATATTTAAATGATAGGAATCCTTGGAAATGATATCGGTATAAATTCCCATGTATGAAGCATAATAAATCATATTGATATTTTTTAAAAAAGACGTATTTTTGTGGAGTATATTCTCGCTTCTTCTCCACAACTATAACACGTATAAAGTAATGTAGACGTCAACATGAAATAGATTAAAAAAAAAGTTGACGATCATTAAGAGTCGTGTTAAAAGTTACAATATTGAATAAACGTAATTTTACTGTTACGTTATGTTTATTCACCTCGAGAAGAGTCGATAATAATCGAGTTTTTTATGATCACTTTCAAGTATCTTTAATACAGCGGTAGAGCAAGGTATTCGTAAGTTTAATTATTACTTAAATCTCTTCAAACCGTAATAGATTTATTTGATAGGCTTTTTAAGTCCATTACGTACATAGTGATTGTATAAGATTTGTAAATTTTGGTCAATCACGTAAGCAATTGATTAGAATATAAGAAAGAGAGTGTGATAGTCTATCTAGTGCAGATTTCATGTGATATTGCAATACAAATATACATTATAATGAGGAAAGGTAATGAATACTGTTTCATAACGTTCTTTTTAAGAATTCTATTATTACGGTTTAAAGCAGAGAAAGTAATAAAATATTAAAGAGCTGAACATTCTCTAATTTAAAAATTCTCTGTGAATTTTAGTCAGACATGAGCGTGAAAAATGCACGAGTCGCTGAACCAAGACTGTCTTACGGGCAGTGCGCTTTTAATCAAAACTCCAGGGTGATTATTATTTATATTATAATGTGTCAAACACATCCCCGGTGTTCAAATGGTCATTTTTAAAAATGCATTTTTAGGAGCCAGACTTTTGAAATATAAAACTCGTTAGCCTTTTAACAACATTCGCCGATAGCCTCGTAATTTTACAATCGACATAGATTTAACAAGAGAATAACTTATATAGACAAACGACTTAAATTAATGTAAATAAGTTCTATTATAACACAAATAATTACAATAAGAAAAGATATATGTTAACTTCTTTTTATGTAATAGTAATGTAATAAATGTATTCATAAAATAAATAAATACGAAGGAGTTTTAGTAGCACTTAATAACTTTGATATGCATTTAAACACAAAATGAAAGAGTAGCATTAATAATTCTCTTCTTATAATAAAATATAACTTGATTTTTGAGTTAATATTGATTTAGAAACATTTTTTAATTTCATAAATTACATTGTATTTCATTTATTTGAAGAAATGATTCAATTATAAAATCATCTCTCTTATATTCAGCGACATAAGGTGTTATTAACATTTGCTGTTTTGACAATTTCATTGACCTTTGGATTCGACAATATCCCTTATACATTCATCAATCAGTAACAAGGCGTTGTTACACTGTTGGTCTAAAATAAAATAGAATAAAATTAATATAAAACAAAGGTTTTAAAACAGCTGTTGTCTTCGATTTTAGCAGGAATCACCAAAATTTTCTTAATGACGTCGGTAGAGTGAGCATCGCATAAACTTATTAGCTAACTACTGCAGGTATTTAAGAAAAGGACCAATATTTAGCCACTTCCGCACATGCAGTGGTAGTCGTAAAATAAAGTGCACCGCCCGCCAGCCCGCTGATAAATGCGTATGCGGCAAACAATGCGAATCACACAACCGCCACCGCCAAATTACTCAACACGTGTTTCACCCCTCCACGGGGCATCTTCAGGAGTTATGTTACACCGATTAGTGCCAAACACAGATTCAACACTTTTGGCTTTTCATTTATGGCGGGCGGTGCAGTTTATTGCACGACTACTACTGCATATGCGGAAGTGGCTAAATATTGGTTCTTTTCTTACTTAGGATGGACTTCCGCGAAATAACGCCTGATTCCATTAAATACTGCAGGTATTTTTCAGAAAAAAAATATATTTATGTATTTAAACCATCTTCATCATTTCAGCAGTAAGACGTCCTGGACATAGACTTTCCCATAGATTTCCAATGAGAGCGGTAACAGTACATAACTAACTTATTTTTTCGTAATCTTTAAAATGGACATTGTTAGCGCGTCGTTAAGATAGATTAAGAGACTTACTTTTTTACTTAAAAACTGTAACATGCAAAACGTAAGCAAACAAAAAGATCGGAACTTATAAAAGTAACTATAAAACAAGGGCACGGACGCTGTCTGTGGAATATTGATCCTTGGTATACTTTCTACATAACTTATATTCGACCTGCAGCGCACATAATCAAAAGGTTTTTTACAATTAAAATAATATAACATATATAAATCGTTTCCTTGCTCTAATTGAAAATTACATTAAAGCAAATAGTATTTTGAACTAAAGATTACCGTTTAAAAACACTTAAGTCTCGAACTTTGTTTTATGTGCAATAAGCAACTAAACGCGGTGTTTATTTCGTGTTCTACGTGAGAATACGAACATTCTGATTGGTCTGTATACATCATCTCTACACAAAATAACGCGAGTCGATTAAAATACTAATTTTTCTAATATATAATTTTAGATAATGATGAGACCACCTAGGCATATGCATCCTTCATAATGGTAAATAACAAGGCTCTTCCAAACCTGGTTTAGTTATAAAAGATTTTAATAACAACAGTGTAATAACCATCATTTGATTTGAAACGTTGAGGAAGAGAATAAGACTTAAGACAAAGATAGGTTTAATTCTATTATAGAGCATTCTTATTGCTCCAAAGTGGTCGGACCGCTTGGTATGTAAATAATTGAAGATGATTGTTTATAAAGGATTATGTTTTCCGACGTAAAATATTTCCGAAACGCCATAGCAAATGCCACAAGTTGAGCAGTGGTAACCCAGCGATCATGACGAAGGCTGAGACTTGGGATAGTAGATCCCAAGTCTCAGCCTTCGTCATGGGTTCGATCTCTGGGATATAACTTTATTTATAATCCATACTTTGTATGATATTCGAGTGGGCGTATATGGACTGAAAGGATGACAAAGATAATTACTAATCAAAATAATTATGTCCTTATAATGGTTATTGTTGCTAGTGACTATTTTAGCTAGACTTCTTTTAAATTAGACGTATCATAAGGTTAATTGTCCAGGAAAATATAGAAAAGAATGATTTTTTACAAGACATCTAGTCTTCAAACAAAAGCTCTTGTGTGAAATTAAGTTATAAAGTATGCAACTGTCCCTATGTCTAGTAGGTAAGAATGACATACAAATAAAATATTCAATACATTATGTACAATGCGTATTACAGTACTGTAATTAACAAAATGTTTTGTTACTCGAAGTGACTTTTGAACAACATTTAACCTGCTGCGCTCTATTACCTTTTAATTTACAGCTAGTGGGTGAAACCTGGACAATGGAGGTTGTTCGCATTAAACTGCTTTCATTAGCATGTTTATATGGTAGTTAACATTTCGATTTTAAAAGTCAATCAATTGTTAGTATTAATAAGTATTTATTTTTATTAATTACAGTTTATTATTTATTAACCTTCACTTAATTTTAATATCTGATATCAACATAAATTCATTTATTTGAAATCTAAATAAACCTAGTTTAAATGTAGTTTAAAGTTTCTTGTTACAAAATTACCGTTAAAAATTCGATTAGTGAAAATATTAAATTTTAATGGAAGCGTTATTGCAACGATATTAAAATATTCATTGCTTAGTTTTTAGTATTATTAATATTTATTGTGTATAAATTTGTAATGATTTTTTTTTTAATTCAGCATTTTTTTTAGATTATAATAACGAAATACATTTGTATGAAAACCGTCCATTAGACCGAACCAATAGATATTTGTAATTGTATAAAATAATATAAAATAATTTATAACATTAACTTTACATAAAACTAATCAAAAATAATTAAATCGTCGTTAGCTTCAAACTGCAAACTAAATATACCCTTTACTTGCAGTGTACCAAATCTAATTAAATTACTTATTGACATTATTTCAACTTTCTACGACTAAAAAGAAAATTAATTATAAGAAAATTAAAAGTAACTTTATTTGAATCTTGTTACGAATGTTTTTTTTTATTCTGTGTTTATAAAAGTAATATTTTTTTGCATAATCTTTTAAAATTCGAATAACTTTGTAGAGATATGTGTAATATAGGCAGACACATATGTAAAGTTAGGATCGAATCCTCAAAACTGGGCGCGACAATGACAAGGCGACGACTACGCCAACTGTGCAGCGAAATTGCGGTTTATATTTAAAGAATATAAACCTGTGTCTGTAGGCAGCCGTTAGCTCGCTGCCGCATTGCAGCTATGCCCAAAATTCGCATAATTTGTGAGTGTTTATAAAAATATCCACAATGTATTTCTGTACAAATGTTATTTGTTTGTAAACTGTAGACATTTTTGTATCAGTCGAGGCCACGATGTTTTTGTTTTTTAAAAAAAAAAACCCACGATCACTTACTTACACTTACGTAAATACCTTAAGAACAACTAACAATTTCTAATATTATATGACTATTCTTTAAAATAACTAAAAACAATATAAATTTTATCGTAATGAAGTTTCTAAATTAGTATATTTCCACAACGTGCGTTGCCAAATTCTCGCCACCTTAATTATATCTATCCACACTATATTTATATTATATATATATAAGTATATTTATAAGTAAGAAAAAATTAGAAAAATTGTAAAGATTTTGGTTCGAAAGAAGCTGGATGCTTCCATCCAGTCCTACCGATCATAATGGTGATAATGAATTTAAATTTCCTAGCTTTTTTAATATTTTATTATTCTTTTCTCAGACACGCGTTAATGTGATTTTTATTATTATTGTTCGTAGTTAATCTGTATTTAATGTTTGACACTTTGTTATATATTATTATAAGAACCATCGAGTACAATCTAACTTCAAATGTTTGCTGGAAGCACGCTCTGTAAACACACCTGTCAGAGCGGTCACGAATTGAAAATCAACTGCCGGTTGTCATGCGAGAATTAAAAAAAATACAAGCTAACCGCCAATTTGGATGTTACAAAACGAATTTAATTGATAGCATACCGTGCTAAATAAATTTGAGCCTAGTTTAAAAACAAACTAAATTCATTGTTCGTCATATTAATATCGATTTGCGGAATAAAAAATTAATTATAAAGTGATAACTCGTTGCCCTTTACATGTTACTCCTAATAAATAAAAGTTTATTAACGACCCTGAAACGTGCTCTTTCACACTTAGCCTCATTGATAAGCTTGTTGTTGGTCAACTAGCCGTGAAGAGAGCTAAGTTACTAATTATTTATCAGATAGAATCAGGATTGAGGAGATACGAAGATGAACGAAGGGAACTGACTTAGCCACAGTGGGCAAGGCAGATGGCCGCTACAGCTTTAATGTTACAAGGTGAACCTTGTTAAGGTCGTCGGAAGACATTAAATGTATGCCGCTTCCGATCGCTTCTATTGGAATCTTAAGTCTCTGGGTGTGCCTTTGTCCAGCCATGTCGTAGGTTTATTCATTATGTGCATATCGAACAAACAAGTGTTTTGTAACTAATAAAAAAAAACTTTTGTCTGATGAGTGTAAATTGAAGATAGACTTGCGTGATTGCCCGCCCACGCGTGCCGGCACACGCAAATTGGATTACACCGGACGGTCGGAAGGACTAAAATGTTGCAAACAGATAAATTGCTTGTGTCAAGCTAATGGCAAACACTGATTCAGTTGAAAATCGTTAACTGGATTCAAATTGGTTTTCAAAGCTGTTTTGTTACTTTTAATTTATAATCTAAATCTGGTTACTGCGTTGATCAACTTAAAACAGGATGGTTATAGGTTTATGTGTACAAAAAGCTTTAAAGCTTTTACATATATTTCCAATGAACAGACAGTAACCCACAATTAATTTTATGTGGTAATTCGAATTTAAAAAACTCTTCTTTTTATACTATCACTAAGTTGTTTTTAATTTCTAAAACCATAGTTTTTTGTATAGATTAAGTTCAAATGGATGAATGTGTGAGGTACATTTGTTTTTAAAGAATCTTAAAGATTTTACACTTATTTCCCATCACTCTGTATAAATGATCAGTAGAATGTGTTACGAGTACATCCATTTTTTATTTTCATCAGAACGTGACAGACCAATAACTTCTGACACTAGAGACTTCGCAGAAACATACACTAATTAATTTTAATATGTAATATTACTAATTTAGAAAACGCTTTTTATAACTATAGTGTTTTTAAATAATTTAATTTTTCTAAAATTATTGATTTTTTGTACTACACGTTAATTGAATGAAAATGGACTATACATTAACCTCTTTTAAGCTTTTACACCTGAATCCAATTCCTGTTTATAAATATAAATAAAGACGACTAAAGTCCTATACAGACCAAAACTATTAATTTTTGTCTGTGGAACAATCTATCATTTTTTATATATTTATTTGATTCACATCTTGAATATACGGGAGATAAGTAATTCACTAAATTTATTAATTTATTAAAAACATAACAAAAATATGCGAAAATCCTCAAAAATTGTGAACACAATACGTTTTTATGTTTATGTACGTAATATCTAAGATAATTAAATCTATGATTCGTTCAGAGTTTTATTAACATTAATTTTAGCACAATCTAGAACCCAATATTCCAAATATTGAGATATTCCAAATTATGATTTTATTCCATTACTGTCTTCTTAGATTATCACTAATGGATTAGGTATTTCACACTGATATTCTATAGGGTAAAATTTATTTCAATTACGTAATTCGATATAGCCGATGTTCAGCCCTCTCGGGAAATCTCAATTTGGAATGCTAAAAGCGATTCCAATGACAGCCCAAGCCATGTCACTGCATGGAACGTTCGGCTAAACAAGCTATAGCTTGGCGGTCTCCCAACCCAGCGAAATAAATAATGTAACGTACCGAAACGTGTTGACGAAGTGAGCCATCGTCCTTAGGTGCTATTACAACACCTATATTGATTTTATGTAGATTATTTTATTTCATTACGATATTTATATGATAAATTTAAAACGCAAACACAGTGGTTGACGTTGAACTCCCCAGTTTTTATAATGGTCAAGACTAAGCACTCTTAACGCTACGCCACTTCAAACCTGATGAAACTCTATTTTTTATAGCAACCAGATTAAGAACCAGAGAAGCGTGTTATGGTATAGTACTTAAACAACCGTACTTAAGCCTTAGGAATGCACGCGGCAAGACGGGGAGGCTACCGGCCGCTTCGTTCCGTCAGTTCACCTTCACCGATTCTCTTTTTTCCTCTACCCCCACCACGCCGCACTTTCCTAAGGCGCGGTACAGCAGTTTCGGAATAACTTTTGTCCAGAATCCTATGAGCGCTAGACCTTCGTTTTTTTATAAAACCTCAAAATTCGTTAGTGCTTGCAACCAACACATCTTAAAGGAATGGCTGATTATGGAATTTGACCTATGGTGAATATGGCAGGTAAAACGCCATATGTAAAAAATAACTACTTAATCTTTACCATCATCGTCATTTTAGCAGTTAGATGTCCACTGCTAGACTTAGGTCTCCATCAATTCTTTCCAGTAGTACCAGAAGAAGTGACTTGCAAGATTAACTTAATTTCATCAAAATATAACGCGTTAATTTTTCAAATTTCTTTGGAAAGTATTTATAGTGTTATCTACTGTACCATTTCACCTAATGGTAACCTCTTGCCTCTTATTTCTCCCTCTCAACTTTCACAATCATAATAATTTCAGCCAAAGTACATTCTCTGCTGTACATAGTAGATAGGCCTCCCCTAAAGGTTTACAATAGAACTGATTCCCCAATATCTAATAAATCGTTGATATACATAAGTCGTATAAATACTGCATATTATATACATTAATTGAGTAAGTATTGGAAGATATTTCGATGTAGCGTTTATTGATTAGAATTCTTAATTTGAAAACCTTATCGAGCTTTCATCTTTTAATCCCGTTTAATTTTACATATGTCTATTTTTATCTCACCGCTTACGCAGACTTTTACAATCAGCTTTAAAATTTCATTTCAAATTTACGAGTAATCTTCTTTCACGCACAAAAGATTTTTAAGTCTGCAATTTTAATAAAAAATATTTACATTTTTCAACGCGTCAATTTTATTATCGATATTGTGTATTAGACACATATTAAAACCGAATTTAATTTACTTTTAATTTTTCCGGTATTCAGTACTCTTTATATACAGTATTACATAAATAAATACAATCTAACGAGATGTGCAAAAAAGTGTGTATGAACGTAAATTTGTGATTGTGGGTGTGTTCAAGTTTGAACGTTTTTTCTTTACAATTAAAAAAAAATAGCACACACTATAAAAATTGAAGATTAGTTTTTAATCACCTACCGTCGAAGTTCAAATTGTTGGCTTATTGTTATAAACGAAACCTCCGTCAATTCAGGATTAGTAAAACAATTTTTACATACCCTCACCTCTGCGGGCAGAGATATAAAGTATAATATTTGAGATTTCAAACTCAATATTTCTAATTAATAAATTACCCGGGGCCAAAGTATATTTAATATTCTTGTCCAAATCTTCTGTAATTGCACAAATTAAAATAAAAAAATTACTTTATCTTATCGAGTGCTCTGCATAATTTTTAATAAACCTAGAAATGGATACGAAATAAAGACACAAATAAATAAAACATTTTATTTTATTAAAACAGCAGTACTGGTTAAGTACAATAAACGACAATGAGCTCCAAATCAATTATTATTTAAAATTATTAGATTTGAAAAGTAATGCAGTTAATAAGAGAGACAATTTAGGTCTTTTGAGACAAAACGTAACATAATATCACAGTTTTCAGCATGAGAAATGAATCTTGAAGTATTGACACCATTTATAATGAATTCTTTAAAGTAATAATAAAAATATATAGGCCAAAAACTTAAGTTTAGATTTACATATAAAACACCTCTTTGCTCATAATAAATTTCGTATTTACGAAATAACTTAGGGCCATGATTCATTTGCAATAGAACTATTTTAACCGACATGTAAATAAATAATAATAATTTATTGACAAACATCTATTTACCAAAACGGCAGTATATCTCATTCTAATATTGACAGCAAGATCGTGTGGAATCTATTTACATCTACAAAATATTGTTGTATTTTTGTGATTTATCTGTGTTTACGATTTTCAATGTCAATATATTAAAAAGCCATCTATATACAAAACGACTATATTAAAATAGCTGACAATTATTAAGGGCGGATTCCAAATCAAAATATATTACTAATTGCCAATTAAAACCATATGAACACTGTCATGTTAATTTTTAATAAAAATTTTGTCAATAATAAACATTAAAATAATCTGAAAATGGGAGTAATTAGACTTTGGTTAATTAACATTAAAATTATAAAATTTTGGGCATACGTATATCTACATTTATATACAATTACATAAAACCGTAAATTTTATTTAATATTACATTATGACATCACTCTTTGGATGTAATATAAGACAGTTTTTTAATATGCCTAGAATTAAAAGACTTACTTAAAAGTCCGAGTTGATGTCATAAACAAACTTACTTTAATGTACAAAGAACTAACTATTATTGAAAACGTCTTAGAGAAATAACGAAATTTCAATAGCCAAAGCAAAAATAAAAACCAATAAATATTACGAATTTTGTGCAAGATTGGAAACCGCTCTTCTAAATAACTCTTATTTTCTTTAAGATGTGATCAATTGAATATTGTCGATATGCTCCACGGGAATCATTGCTTTGAGAGATTTCTGTATAACCTATATTTAAAATATTTACAGTCTTCACAAATTTCCTTATACATACAAGTAGTTTGGAATTAATCATCTATAAAATTTGTCTACTATTGTTTCTCTCCGCGACAGCCTTAAACAAACGCGTAGTCTCACCCAATTGTAGTCTGTTAACGACAAAAACAAATCGATTATTTACTACTAAGACTATTTAATACCTAGATAATTTAAGAAGAGTGTACAATGTTTTCATATATTATATAATAAATATCATTGTCTGAGATTTTTACGCTTAGTAATTTACATGCTAAATTTTCTAATTATTTAAAATTTACAAGTTGAGAACCATATTTGATTAAATTACTTACCTGGATCGTTTTTTTCTTCTCACTGTATTTGCAGGCGTTGCCTCAATACAAAGCACAATCATTTTAGTACTACACGAAAATCTAAAAATAACAATTATATGTTACATATTCAGAAAGTGTAAGTATGGTTAAAAATTCATTCCCTGCACAACAAAAATGTTATGCTAGACTCTTGCTGGGTAAACACCCGCAGTTTTCTTGTAGTTCAAATTAGTTTTGTCTTCTATTCTGCAAAGAAAGTCCATATATGGTGGAAGGCACGGTGCCTTTAAGTAATGTTGCAGAAGGAAGCTGCCAGCCATATGGACGTTGGTACAGGTTATATCATACCCGCATCTCACTCCATTACAAAACTTGGTCAAATTTTGACAGCAGGTTGGGGGGTGATCGGCTGTATGCATGTATTGGCCCCGCTACGAGTTGCGAGCTACTCGCTGCTCTTAAAGACAACGGATGGGTGGTTGTACCTCCATCCTAAGCCATTTAGTCGCTAAATTAATGCCATTTATAATTATAGTAGTATACGAAGGCGGTCCCGTTACTTTAACAAAATACTTCAAAAAAGATCGTGAAATGACATTTTTTATAATACGTAAGCCAAAAGGTACTTACGTTTCCTGGTCTAACAGCTTGTTGGAATGCAAAGACGATGCTAGACCAAACTTGTCGGTGCTGCTACTATGCCACGCATCACAGTACGCATCCATTGCTGGCTCTCCATTAGGACCGGCACCATGCCAAACCGCTTTGGTAGGCCTAAAAATATTTGAAATCAAACCTTAACTCCATATCGTTAAGGTGTCGAATTGATATGTAGATAGATTTGTGTGATCTGTGAAACTTTTGTGTATATACATCATTGGCTTACCAGTATGGATCAACTAGCACGTTCTTTCCATTAAAGCTGAAAATTCGGGGCGCGTGTGCAAAAAGTGCACCCGATCCATCAAACATTTCTCCCCATGAGTTGAACAACACATCACCTCGAATATTCACTACAGGAATCTCGCGATCCACCCAACTCACTATAGAATCAATGGTTTGGACTCTGCGGAAACATGGAATTTAATCAAAATTTTATTAATCTACGCTCTAAAAATTATATAATTTTTAATATTATTCATTAATTTAAAAATAAAATTAGCAGCACTATATTTGGGATCTATTAAATGCCCTTTAGTATAAATAATTTGAACCCTTATGAAAACGTAAAAATGTTACTATTAAATATAAATATTATTCATTTATCTGTTTATTTGCTCTTAAATATGTGCTCCGAACGAAAGAAACTCCGAAAACATAGGCAAAAAATTATGTATAAAATGAGGTCTTGTCACAAAGGCAAATTTTTCGGTGAAATTTATTCCTCTTTAAACGTATAAAAACTTAATATAATACTAATTTTATTAAGAAAATGAATTTGATACAAATGTACATTTTTTTGCAACATTTTTTTAATTTATTAAAGCGTCGAGTCTAACAGCACGTTCGTCTGAGGGTGAATGAAACCGTCCGAAGACAAAGTAAAACACTTGCCTCGAAGATATGAATGCGCGGAAAGTGCCTTCAAGGCCGGCTCTTTGTGCTTGCCTACGACACTCGTAGTTTGTACTGCTAACACCATGCATGTCTCCTGTATGCGGTTCATTCAACGCTGCCAGACGCAACTGAACAGGAAACATATTATACACAATGTTTAAAAGTAATATTCACTGAATAATATTTTGTCAACTTGTTCAAAAACCTTCATTAACATAACATTTGGAATAATATGAAAAACGTTGGTATTTATAATAATTCAAGTCTAAATAAAAAGAACCTGAATTAGTAGAGAAAACTTAAATTAACTTTAATGGCCTTAATTTGACTGGAGACGTCTATGGTTATTGTCTTATAAACGAAGAATGTTATTTTTATTAGTTTATTTAGAACGAAATTTTTGTTACGAAAAAATCCTGAGATGCCTATATGTAAAGAAAAATAGGAAAAATTATTTAGATTATTTTTATTAAATATTAAATGTAGATTTGTGTATTTTATTCGTGTATTTTATTGATTGACGTGTATATTAGATTCGAGTATTATATTGCACAAACCTAGTTATTGCATTTTCATCGATTATTTGTACAATATCATTTAAATTTCTTACCGTAGGTCCCTGTCCAGCTGGATTCTTGTGGTGCACAAGACTTGATGTTTCCAAAATATTTTGCAAAGGAGTTTTAGTCGGACCACCATTGGGAGAATTTTGTATGGTCAAAAGCGATCCCATCTAAAATGTTTTTACTTTTGAGTACAAATAATATAAACTAAATTTAGATTACTCTAATAATATACGCCATTATTTTCATATAATAATTTTACTATCCGAAGTAATATCCTACAAAAAATATGTTTAAAACAGTCGAAAATTACATTCGAACCGCTGAAGGTGACCTTAACATTATTTAGAATTCACAAATACATTTCATAATTGTATTACGCTAATTGTCCCGTGCTAGGAATAAATTCATTTTGCTAATTATAACAGTAAAGTTGCATTCAAAATGTATTTTAATACTTCAGTTTATGCTTGAGATCTTTTTAATTATCGTAGAATGTTGTAATTAATACAACAGAAATACATCACAGCGCAGCGTTCATATTTTTATAAAAGATTTTTTTTTATTCTGTGACGTCGAGTCTCATGTTCCCTTGAAATAGGAATATACGACTAGATTTAGATATTTTGCTTTGCTCACCGCGACATATTGCCAGCCGTTGTTGACACGAACAAGCAACGCTTGCTCTTGTATGATATACGCCAAAGTACCTCGAGGACAGGTTATGCCGAGCTAGAAACATATTATTCACATTCAACCGCTTATTTATTATTTGCAACCTCATTACATTTTGTTTCAAAACATTATTGAGTGTAAATCGAATATATAACTTTAATTAAAACCGGCGTACCTTTACCAATGATTCTGTAGTTTTAAACAATATCGTCCCGACAATTGCTTTTCCTTCTTCTTCATCGTCAAAATCATTATCATCCTCTAAATTGTCTAAAGGATCTCGTAAACCTTAAATAATACATCATTAGTTATTATTTTTGTGCAACTCCTCTCAAATATAATCTTAAAATTTTTATTAAGAATAATATTGGAAATATCACGAAAATGTAATAAATAATAGTATGAACATTACCTTAACGAGACTCAATCGGTTTGAAAATTAGTTGCGATTTTCGGGGTAATAAATGCCATTAATAAAAATTTTTATGCATAGTAACAATATAGAAATTATACATTTTTGGATACTTTCCACATAAATTATACTATTAGGTGCACAATGAATAATTCATTAATAATTATCTAAAAATCTTTAAGTGCCGTATATTTGTATGAACGGTTTAATCTAAATGTCATTTACTGTGAATTGATGTAACCTATCCGAAAATCAATGATTTCAGAAATAAAAAAAAAGTAATGCGTTTAAAGTGTTTATGAAATTCTGATTACTACATATTAAAATTTAATATTGTTTACTCTATTTCCCTGGAGACTATGTACTTCCAGAAGTTACTAGCCTGTTGTATTCCAATAAAATAAATAAATAACTATCACATATTTACTTTATATCGGGCGATTGGATAAACGTGTGGTGAATTGACAAATGAGCTATAAAAGATTAAATTCATTTACTCAACATTGGAACTTTTAACAGGACGCTAATTGATCGAATTTTTTTTTAAATCTATTTCATTTTTGACTAATAGAGTCAAAAGCTGCAAGGTGTTACAGTTGTAGAGAATAAGCAGGAAAAAACTCCGTATACATTCACTTCTATAACGCTTTTGTATCTATAACCCAGTATAGTTCAAACATAATCATTTAAATCAGTCAATGAAACATGTTACTTCCATATTTCCATAAGTGTTTGACTTTAAAGTTATATGAAAAGCATGAAGAAAATATATAAAAGAAATTGCCTTACCGTAAACCACTGGACGATTTTGCATAAGATGATTTAAGCTCCTAAGAATTTGTAATGCGTCACGTTGCTTTCCTAATTTTATAAAGTACACCCTTATTAATATTAAAATAAAAATTGTTTTACACTAGGTGATGAAAATTGATGTTATCGCTGATTCAAAGACTATTTGACTCATTTTTATATTTTTTTTTATTAATAATTCTTCTTAGGTTTATATATTACTAACGACATAAAGTTTTGAGGAAATAATAAGTTGGACGTCTGTATATCATCGAAACAAAAATAATAAATAGAAATAATAAATTTCTCTTGATAATCTTCTATTGACATATAAGTACTCAACGTACAAAAATTTATGGTTTCTTAATCATAAGTTTTTTCAAACTAATAATCAACTACTGAAATTCTTTTCATTACGGTATAATAGTATGACGATCACTAGAAATGATGGAAATGGATCGAAGATGAAAAATATTACTTATAAATAAATGAATGTAATAATTTTTTTTAGCTCTAATGAAAAATATTTTACCAGAATTTGGTCCACGGCGATTTGTTCCAGGTGAATCGGTTAAAGTTTCTCCAGGGGTCTCGTTAAAATATGATGGTCCAGGTGGACCGGGTGGTCCTGGTGGACCAGGTACGGAAATATATTTTATGTTTGGTCCAGGCGTCCCTGGGGGACCGGGTGGACCTCTTGGCCCATCTCTACCTTGTACACCCGGTGTACCATCATTTCCTCTGTCTCCCTTTTCTCCTTTAATCTTTTGTCAAATAAAAAAACACGTTAAAATTTTGATATATATATATATATATATATATATAATATCGATAGTGTTACTTAAGTACCTTATCGAAATCCAATGAAGATATACCATTGTCACCTTTATCACCTTTAGGCCCTTGTGGTCCTGGTGGACCAGCTGCTCCTGGTGGACCCTAAGAATTGTGTAAAGATTATAAAACTGTAGAATGCTAATAACTCAGCTATATAATTTCTTCGTTACTCACTGTCCATCCTGGTAATCCTATATCACCGGAAATTCCATTAGTGCCTGGTATTCCTGGAGGACCAGGAAGTCCAGGAGGGCCTCTTAGACCCGGTGAACCTGGGTGACCGCGTTTGCCTCTAGGACCAGGTTCACCCTTGTCTCCCTGTCCATACAAAAAAGTGGTTTCTGTTACTAGGATTTTAAAAACAATTGCAATTTTTCACAAAGAGGTAAACTTCGTCAATATTAGAGGATGTTAACTGCTTAACATCCAACTATCAACTTTACGGGCTAGCGTTTTACTTTATTTTGTTAGTACGTATACGTGTACGGTAACTTACTTTAGTCATAATAACTGCCTCTTCTCTGGATATTGCTACAGGGCCGGGTGCGCCAATTTCACCTTTATCTCCTTTTGGTCCGGTGGCACCTGTTACTCCTTGCGTTCCTGGTAGTCCAGACGGCCCAATATCACCTCTTTCTCCTGGCTTACCATCATTTCCTGGAAATCCTTGTGGTCCTTCAATACCTCTAACACCTTTCTCACCCTAAAAAAATCATATTCAAATTTATTGTCAGCTTAAAGATAATTAAAACGTTGTACAAGAATAAATTAAGTTATAAATTACTAGTGTATAGGTAACGACCTTTTTGACCGCAATATTTCTAAATTACACTATGAAGAATCAAATAACAGGCGTACAAAATACTTATTCACACTAACTACGGCTGGCAGGTAATTACCTTTTCTCCACGTTCTCCTTTCTCTCCTTTACCCCCTTTTGGAAGGGAGGTAACGTCACGCAGCCCTGTAAACATTATTTTATTATACTTACATGCTAGTGTCGTAATACGTCAGTAAATAAGGTACACTCTAAAATAGTCTTTAGCGTGTACGCAATAAGAACATATTAGTTTTCTACATCTAAAAGACAGGTAAAACAACATGTAGCGAACCGTAAGTCATTTATATTCGGTAAACGTTATGGAAAATATATAAAATACAAGTCAAGTTATTAGTTCAGATTTTAAGGTAAACTTATGTATGCCATTCGCAAAGGTTACAGCAATTTCGAAAATGAAACACTGGTATAATTAGTATAAGTCGAAAACAAAGTTCATTTCGAAGTATAATGAATAATTGGAAACATTCGCTTCTTTAACGAGTTATTGATATTGCTATGTTTTCGGGTCGAAGTTAGTTAATAATCCTTTTTAAATAAAATGTGAAACTTACCTGCGTTCACATTTACATTTCCTGCAGAGTTTTCTAATAAGGCTGAGTTATATGGCCCAGGTGGCCCTGGCAGACCACGGGCACCTATACGAGAAAATATAATTAATGTTAGCATAATAAAAAAAATACGAAATTCTACATCCACAAATAAAACATGAGTGTCTATAGATTTTTCTTTTCATTGTTATTATTTCCACACCAACGACAACCGTTGACGACCAGAAGGTCGTCAGTCCAACTTAGCAGTGGAAGTCCTGCTCTGCGCTTACTGGTTCGTGGTATTAACCAGAATATTAACGCCCGAGTGTCCATCCGTTTTGCATGATGCCCGCTTAAAATAAAATTAATATTCCTACAAATACTTATACGTTTTGCTAACTTAGTATTTATTTAAAATTTACATTAGCTTCTATCATATCGGCGTCCGGATCTATGTTTCCAAAAAGAATATTTCTTTTTAATAAATAAGCTTAAAAATTTAGATGCTAAATCGTAACATGTATAAAGAACAAAGTGACCACTGTACTACTATAACTGTAGTACTGTGTAATTTCGTAACACTGACTTTGGTGATTATATTGAAAGTGATTGGCGATTAGCCTCTTAAAACTTCAGCAAGGGTATGATCCCGCAGCGTTTTATTATGATCAGTGGTGATCTCCAGCTTTATAAAAACTCGGGGCACAGGTTCAGAGTTATCTAAAGTACAGAAATGTCCGAAAATTCCTGATAAGTTTGACAAAAGGGTTCGAAATAAAACTAAAGTATTTTATTCGGAATGTGTCAATGTCTGTTGCACCCGCAGGGGATGAATCGCCAAAACTTTTTAGAATAACAACTACATATGAAAAATTTCAATATTTTTATATATTCTACTTACATAGAATATACTATAAGAAAAAAAGAACTGAAAAAGACGTATTTCGTTAAAAGAATTATACATGTTAACCATTGTTTCCTTTCTACATATTATTAGAGATATTATATAAATGATTAGTGATTGATTGAGATTTATAATAAAAAAAATCCTTTAAATAACTGATCTTAAAAATAGTATAATAGTAAGCAGACGATCTCCGCTAATCTTTTACGAACATAAATTGCGATCATAGCGTATCATTAAATTTGATGGTTGAGTTAGTTTGTTACCTTTTTCACCCTTTTCCGCGGGACGGCCGTGCGCACCCGGAAGACCGGGCAATCCGTCGCGACCTGGTTGACCTCTTTCCCCTTTGACACCATGTGGCCCTCTGGTGCCTGTGTAACCCTATATTTTTTCTATTATTACAAATATATACTTTCATTTTTCATAGAATCTATTACCCTATACTTTTTCAAACTGATATTTAACAAAAAAAAGTTAAAATAAAAAATCATGTTTAAAAGTAAAATAAACTAA
Organism: Battus philenor; assembly: GCF_028537555.1. Lineage (NCBI taxonomy): Eukaryota > Metazoa > Arthropoda > Insecta > Lepidoptera > Papilionidae > Battus > Battus philenor. Next base: position 5,299,662 of record NW_027181678.1, on the reverse strand, counting down.
TCATATTATAAAAGACCATAAAGTATTAGATTTTATCATATCTAGGGTGGATATAAATACATATGATTAGAATATTAGAAGCTATAGCTTCTTTACGATTTTTGCAAAATAAAGCTTCTCTTTAACGATAATCGTAGGATTAATCACCACTTAAAATTGCAATTAACGATTTCATGGTTCCTACCACTTGAAGTAGGTTTTGCACGCGCGCCATAAAATTAGAAGCGATTTTAGTCTACGTTGTGTGTACTTGACACACAAAACAATTTATTTACTGCTATATGCACCTATGCGGAGAACCAGTCATTTGACTAGTAATTTTTAGAAAAGATATAAACAAAAATTTTTTCGTTTATATCGTTATCGATTTTACCGATTTCATTTATCATTTCATAAGTTTTACACATACTCTATGAACTTAAAAAAAAACTAACTGTAAATTGCGCAGTAACTTAAAAAATTTTAGAACATATAGTGACTTTTGAAACTCGACGCATTTGACAGTTCGCTATAAATTTTGTGAGTTTAACAGATCACGAACTGTAAACTTCGTCATCTTTTAACAGCTGCCTATCTACCTATCACGAAACTATTTATTTCAAATTTAACCTCTAGATATAGTGGTCGCACTTTGTTATTTTTTTTTATTTAATTGGAGTTCGTCATGCCAATAATTTCTGGCTAAGTATGTAGGCACAGCCAGAAAGTTATAAAATTAAATTGTGAAACGGTTACTATATTGTTAAGTGAACTTAACTTGCGTGAGCGTCTATCTCTAGAGCTTTAATTTGTTTGTTACGAGTTTTATAGAACAGAACACCCAGTAGCATTGATTTGGTTGTTACTGAAAGAAGCTGCTTAGCTAATTATCATAATAGAACCTGTTTGAAACTGAAATGACCTTGTTACGTAGTAACATCTAAGTCAAACGAGCTCAAACAAAATTTCTACAAGTAAAAAATACCCCAGATGAACGCTATTTGTTAGTTAGTTTCGAACACATATATAATACAAATTCAGAATCAAATGATACAAAATTCAACTATATATGTTTTGGCACTATGTTATAACTATAATTGAAATTCAATTCGAGCATATTATCGCATAAAAAAAGTACTCATAGACCAATCTTAGAACAACTCAAACACCGCTGTATCTAGTCAAAAACATTGATAAATGTTTGACGCCATTTTTAAATAAACCATAAATAAAAAAAAAAAATTATAAAAGTCATAGTATGCATGAAGCTGAAATACACCTTTCCAGGGGAGGCCAAGTGACGGTGCATCAGCCACGCTTTTTAAAGGAGTTCCCTTTTTATTGTTTTAATATTTATGTTGTAATATTTTGAATAAAATAACCTTGAAATTTAAACATGGATCAGTATAGACAAACCAACAACTAAAAGAATTACTGAGAAGTGCAGATCACAAAATTTAAAAAAAAATCGAGACAAGTAAAGTAAGTGTGTTTATTTTGTGATATTTAAAATAATATACACATTTTTGCTTATACTTGTGCTAATATAATTTTTGTATTCTAAATAATATTTCTAAATAATACCTTTATACCTTCTAATACATGTTCAATTTTAGCTTGTGAAAAAAAAGGTTCCGAGTAAGTGGATTGACCAGTCCTGGCCTATTCGATACCTTGTGTCTTTTACTCAATTACGCGTAATGTTATGATAAGATATGTTTAATTCCTTACATTTCATTTTTATATCAAAATCAATATTGTCAAATAACTTTAAATTAACTTTCCAAAGCGATCTAAAGTTAAAGGTGGTTTAATAACTATATTACTCACCCTTTCCCCTTTATCTCCTTTAGACCCGTGTAAGCCTCTGTCGCCTTTGTTTCCTTGATATCCCCTTTCACCTTGAGGGCCAGGTAGACCCATTGGGCCTCTCTCCCCCGGAACACCGATACCGCGATTACTTGATCCGTATAATCCCGTTGATTCCTGTTTAGATGGGCACGGAGAATTTAGAAGATTAAAGTATTCAAATATATACATGTTAAAAATAAGTTATCATAAATAATCCAGTAGGTATATTATTAACTTGCCATTTTTTAAAACTAATATTTATATATTCAAGATTTTTTATAAAATGAATTCAGTTCTATTATATTGTGTCGCCGAATCAACAAACGTTTAATTAATGAAGTTTCATTCTGTTCTATAGAATTTAAATGTTTAAAGTTATGTAGCTTTAAAGTAAATTTGGCTATAATTATATTAAGTTAACAATTGCTATATAATTAAAAAACTTACTATTAAAGCCGAGGGAACCGATCCTGGGGGTCCGGGAGGACCAGGGGGTCCTTGTAACCCTGGTATACCATCAGCACCGGGATCTCCTTTAGGACCAGGTTGGCCTTCTACGCCAGGAGAGCCTGTGTCACCTCTTTCACCTTGATCGCCTTTTGTACCAGGAGGTCCGGGTGCACCTGGTTCGCCTATTTGACCCTATAAGATATAAAATGCATCAAGTAAAATATTTAATTAAAAGTTATAATATTGTAACGTATAAATGAAGAGTGGGTGATAAATAAAGCTCACATTGAAAATAATAAAAAGTGCGTGTTGAGCTTTGAGCGTATTTTTTTTTTCAAAATAATATCGTCAACGTGTCCTCAAACTCTTCGAAAACTTTCTTCCAAACAACATTGAGTTATTTTTTTTAGTAAAAGGGTGGTCTATATGCGTTTTGCTTTATCTTACTAAGTGTTTTAGGAGTGTAACAGGAGACCATTCTTGAGATATCTTTATTTAAAAATTACAAAACAACAAATCTGGACTTCATGGTGACCACTTAATGGAACTTCTCTTCAATATAACTTTCCAGGGAATATTTCTGCCCTGTCCTGTCGTCTAGTTCCTTACCTGGCGGGACTATGTTTTATTTTAAAAGCAACAGCAAACTTCATTATGGCCTACCTCATATCACAGTAGATTGTAAGTCACTTACTGTTTTTCCAGGTGCGCCTGTAGTACCGTCTATCCCTATAGGTCCAGGCGGTCCCGGTGGACCCTTCAACCCAGGAAATGTTTCCAAAATACGTGATAAGTCATTAGCACTACATTGACAATACTCCGATAGAAGAATCTGTAGTAACAAAGAACATAGGCATTAAATTTTAGTTACGAAATGTTACGAATCTTTCAAATTTTAAATCTGCACTTTTCATATTGTAAGACAACAAAACTTTTTAAAAACAGTTACTTATGAGGACTTCGTCTGCTTAGTTTTGATACCAATCTATCTCTACTTTGTTTACCTCTATCATTTAAAATAGAAAATTGGGCATTATTCTGACTAGTAAAACCCAAAAATTACGACGTATTCTTAACAAATATTGATTAATTTACTAGAGAACGACGAAAACACCATTAGCATTCTTTCAACATCTTCAAGTATTATGAGTATTTAGTAATATTTAGGTGGATTAAAAAGTAGCTTTAAGCTTATTGAAACTCCAATATATAGATGCATTTGTAACATTGTTATTAACTACATATCGATGTAAAACATAAATAACATCTTAGAATAAAAAATAAAAACATTTAGAAATGTCGACACAGTTATGTTATGACCATTTATGATTGTATAATATACACAATAAATAATAGTAACATGTGAATATTTTGATGCAATGCTTACGTTTGCTTCTGTAGATCTGCCAAGTTTACCCAAAGGTCCGGATGAACCCGGATCTCCGTTCACTGATACGTCAGGCGACCCCTGTTTAGACAATACACCCATTAGAAAGGCAAATGTCTTGAATAATACGTACAAAGGGGTTTAGAACAATAAATTGTTATATGTACCAAACAAGTTACATAGTAGCATAGATTGATAAACTTTTACTGCGAAAAACAATTGTTTTTATATTTATTTTTTATACTCACATTATCATCTTTTTCGCCTTTCTGTCCAACGAAATCTGTAAACCGATTATGCCTTTTAAAATATGTTATCATAGATCCAAAAAGATATATTATACTGGCGTATTGGTAAATGCATAGCTCATTTATCAGAAAAAAAAACTGTTAAACCTATTTACAATCTGTATACAATCATCACTCCGAAATATCTTGCATTATTTTTATTTTTTTTGGAATGTAAGATAGGTTAATAACTTCTGCACGTATAAAGTCTGCATACATATAGTAGCCTATAATCAATTTTAAGAAGTATTAATTTCATTTTTGAAAACGATTTTTCTTAGTTTATTATCATCACGTGATAAAATGTTTTTGAAACCATTTATTTTTAAATAGGGTGAACAATAGATTAATTGAATGCAATTGAGCTATACATTCATTTCTTTAAATATTTTACACCTATAATAAATCACTCTATATAATTTGTGATAACAATTTGCCGATGAAGGTACGATGTATTTAACATTCTATGTGACAAATCATGAAAGGAAAATTCCTGTATAAATCACACACCTTTTATTTTTGATTTATAAAAATACTTACAGGGCGATGAGTGTGATATTACAGCTAATCTATTCTCTTCTGGATTTACCTGCAATAAAATTATGTGTAAATTAAAATTCAGAATTTAATTTGCGTGGTGTGGTTTTTTGAACGTTTTTGACTACAATAAACATTTCATATAAAATATGTTGTAAGCTTTATTATAAAAAGAAACTTTTGATACATATTAATAAAGGAAAAAGCAACAATGATGGTCACCGACGTAGCTCGAAGAATTGCTCATTTGAAATGGCAGAAGGCGGGGCATATCGCTCGTGCAGTCGATGGCCGTTGGCGCTAAAAGCTTCTGGAGTAGTGACCACAAACCAGTAGACGCGGCGCGGGTAGGTCTTCCATTAGGTATGGGCAGGAGCACTGACAAGCTGTTAAGCTCGCGAGAAGATATTCGATTCGGGCAGCGCGAAGGCGTTCATCGAGGCGATCTTTGGGGATAGGACTTCCCCTAACAGTGGGCATCTGTGGGCTGAAGACAAGAAGAAAAGCGACTGCATTTCAAAGGAAGTGTATACCATTGAATAAATGTATATATTTTTTATTCTTACTCTGCCAATTAATATGTTTATTTTAACTCTTAATTTTTTGTTTGTTATTGTTGTATGTTATTTCTAAGTTTTTTCTTCAACAAAGTAAAAAGTACAAACAAAAATTGTCACACTTTAATACAGTCAAGTCACGCGTAACAATTCCGAAAGAACGAAGAAGGGACTTCTAGCAATACAAATAAATAATTCATGTAATCGAGTATATAGAGTACAGACGATATGGAAATAATCCGACAGCGAATATTTTTGCGAAGAAAAGATTGCCAAGAAACATCGCGTTATATTTTATAACAAGGTAAGTCAAATTACAAAGTACATATATAGATATTTAACTATAAAATCATAATAAGAAGTGTTATATCACTATTTGAATTTATAATTGCTTTGAAGTTAAGAAGAATAATAACTAAAATTGATTATCGTAATTAAAAATAATATTTTCCTTTTTTAAAACTTTGTTTATTTTGCAATATCTGTGTAAATAAATAGGCGTTATTTACGTAGTTATCCTATAAACATTAATAATATTAATCTTAACTAAATAAGTCCAGTAATAATTTTATTGGAAGAGGTCAGTTTTTTTTTACTTCCAAAACCTTAGTCACGTTTTCAATTGGTAAGCCCACAGTCGCTCAATGAGCTATAGAGGACATTATGATCGGGATTTCTCTACGAGATAGAAGTAGGAATGAGGAGGTTCGTAGACGAACGTAAAGAACCGAGATAGCCCAGTAGTTTCGCAAGCTGTAGCGGTAGCTGGCCAAGTACCGCGCCCAACTGCACAACTATTACACTGAGGCCTCAAGGTTTTCGATTGGAGACCGCCAAGCGTAGCGTAGACAAACTTATTACCAAGAATTTGGATGCAGGTCGGTGTTATTAGAAATTTATGGGAGGTGCATATGTGCATACTACACATATGTACAACTGCGGACTTCCCGAGGAGAAAATAATAATGATGTTGGTAATAACTTAATATAACTATGCGCAATTCGGGATCACAAGGAAATCCTCAATTATAAGGGATAATTGCAAGCCTCAATATCAAATGCTTCGAATTCAACAGAACATAGTAATTTTCTTCAGTGAAGCATTCGTGGATGGACATTTAAGAACATCACAGTCATATTATTGCTCACTTTCTTGCGGTAAAATGTCCCTGGACCTTCTAGTAAGAATTTTAATATGTCTACAGTAAAATGCACTACTGGAGTTGGGCACACCTAATTGACGTCACATATTAAGAGTTTCGTTCTTTACCAGAATTAATCAAACACTCCGCCATTGGTAGAGCAACTAAGAACAGCCAGGTTACTACTGGCCTTTACGCTAAATAAAAAAGAATACTTAAGTATATGAATAGTATAGTATAAATTTTGTGAATGTTTTGGAACAAATTATCTTTTTTACTTTAACCAACATTTTTTGTAATGAAGTGGTATTTGACATCCAATAAACATTTACTTATACGTATTTACGTAAATAGCTTTGTAACTATTATAAAACAGTTTACTAAATACACAAATTAAGACCAAAATGTACATCGTAATCTAAACAAAAATATCAACTATTACAATCTACTTATGAACATCATAACGACACATTTTCCTCAATCAAGATACAGAGCAATCAAAACAGTAAATATACGTTAAGTAAATTATAGACACAAGAGTATACATACAACTTTTAATTATTTACTGTCGTGTCATTACGAAAAAAAATGTTCAACTTAATGATTTTAGTCACGAACAGTTTTTCCTTGAAATTATTTGTTACATATAATTGTCATAAATCATTTAAAAACTATCGACATTCATTATATTAATCTGTTTGATAATAAGTACAATATTTCGTCTGTAAATGGAAATTCAAATTTCAAAGCTGTCCTTCTTAAAAAATATTTTTTTAATTTAAAATTACTGAATTTACTCATGGAACTAATAAAATGTTATATACTCAAAGTGAATTATGTAATCGACTTTCAATTTTTTCGATTGTCGTTATGTAGTCTGTAAATGATAGGAAAATAATAGGAAATTGACTAAGTGGACGGGCGTGGAAGAGGCCTATATCTTGCAGGGAGCGTATATTGTCTTATTCAAATGAAAGAAATAGGAAATTGAGGATTAAAATGCTGTATATACTTAATGATCTTGCTAAGCGATGTACTAATCGAAAAGCCAGCTCCTTACGACTAATAATTTAAATATCAGGTTATGTTTACAATATTGTTAATTTTGAGCCTAATACGAATAATAACATTATTTTTATTTTAGAAAACTCAGGTGATCAATTATCGAAATAGAATATAAAAAACTTTGTTTAGATTATGGTACATCTCTGGTAAAATTACGTAGTTAATTGTATTTTGATAATTGTAATTAAATAGGACTATAAATTATTAAATTCGTTTGGACGAAATCCCAAAAAATTTGGTATTGATTTAATGTAAAGGAAATATTTACTTTAATGTACGTAGGCAGAGAGAAATTGTGAAAAGGTTATCTTACATTTTTGGTTAATTAAAAGCGCTTTAACTGAAAAACCGACAAAATAGTTCGTGCTCAGAGTACCAAACACCCTTTTTCAGTTTAAGCTAAAGTTTATCACTAGAATCCGAGTACAATAAACTTGATTGTTTTATTATTCGAATTAACATTTTGCTATCTATGTATCATTTTGTTTTTGGCTTTGTGACTTACAAAATGATACGATTATGAAGCTATTCACGTATTCTGTTTTAACCGAGATCACTTCCGCCGGTAGATATTACATTCGTTAATGTTTGCGGATGGATTAATTTTACTATATATAGGTTAATATGCCTATGCTTTGCAGTGGGCGACCATCGGCTAAAAAAGAAGAAGAAAAAGATTTATAAATATTCCCTAAATTTCTCTTGCTTTATCATCATCATTTTAGCCATATGACGTCCACTACAGATAACAACTCTCCTTTTCCGCTTAAAGATATCCAACAGAACGGGTTGAAAAAGGCCATGCATCCAGGATAATCCGACGATCTCAATATCGTATATCCACTTCTCCTGTTGATGTCCTCTCCGAAACCTAAAGGCTCATCTGTTCTGGGTGCTATATAGCCTGCCTACTCCCAATTTAAATTGTCAATCCGCATTATGTCAGCTGTTTTCGTTCGTCTACCATGACTGATAGAGCGACTGTAAACTTGCCACTAAGGCTTAGAGTGAAATATCACATTGTAATGAATCATCACTAATAACAAAATTTGGCACAGAAGGATAATGGACGATATATTTTGTAGTTTCAAGATCTTCTTTATTTGGTGGATTTTTTTTTTAATTATAATACTTTATATCATTTACATATTACATAGTTTTCTTTTGGTTTATTACTATATAAAGGCTTTAAAATTACACAAATGCCTAACAATAATGTATCGTAAAAAATACGTCGGCTCGCCCACGTACGTGAAGGTTTCTCTCTGTTTAACTTGCTCTACAAAAGCTCGGAAAAATCGTGTCTTTTTTATAAAATCTACACAGCCGGATATTGTAAAAGGAATTCATGTTTCTTAACAATACCTGTGCGATTATAATTTTAGTCTCTTTAAGTATTATAACAGGTTTACTTACGGCTCTGTGAGTAACGAAAGAGGTCCTTCCTTGAAGCCTTGCGCTGATTTTCGCAGGTGTATCTTCATCTTCTCTCTTTGGATCGAACCACCCGAACGCGGCACCCACAACTAATACAGCCCCCAATATCATCAAAGCAAGGAAACCTCCAATAGCTGCTTTAGTCGCTTGAGATATTACCATCGCCATTGTTACACCCACATCTGTGTCATACTCCACTCAAACTGTTTGATCCATTTTTAGAACTGAACACAATTTTTTAAATGTTTATTTTTATATAGAATATTAATAAAACCCGTTTGACATAGAAATATATTTAGTTTGATTTACTGAACGAATTCCAGTATTTTTGTTGTTAAAAGATTGTTTTAGATTTTTATTAAATAAAGATTATAAATAGCAGAGACTCACGCAATAACTCAATGGGCAATATACTAGCATGTCCGCTGACCCTTGGGGATAATTATGATGTAACAGAAACTGTGTTATTTAAATATTTATACAAAAGCTTGTCGTGATAGGTCTTTGTTAGTAAAAGATGAAGGGTATTATTAAAACAATGTTACGAGACACGCAAGGTCAGAATAGAGAGACAATATCTGACAACATAACAACTCGATCAGAGAACTCGACGCCATACTGACACGTAGATGTATGTAATAAAATATATACGTGTTTCCCTTTACATTTATATTATGCACTGAAATAAGTATGTACATGTTTGATATAACATTCTGGATATATGAAAATGGTGTTTGATTTGTCACAGTGTCATTTAGTAGTGTAGTGATATTATTTTTATGCTACGAATGATTTTTAGAGCTGTCTAAAATATGAAAATTGTAAATGCTACCAAAGTATCAACATATAAAATATGATTAAAAATACTGCGATACATGTCTGTACATTGTAGTTTTACATTAGAAATAACAGCCTTATTTTATACTTTTCTCTCAGCTTCATTAAATTAGAAACTTTAGAAGGTAACTAAAATACATTTCCGTATATTACCTCTGAATTATCATGTAATAAATTATAAAAGTATATTTTTTAACGGTCTTTATGTTTTAAAATAAATTATCTAAATATTGTAAAACATAATTGTGAAAGTAATAAAAAAATTACTATTCTGATTTTTTTAGGCTATTCCTCGAGCAGGAGGTAAATTATAGAATTGCAACCTTGGTAGTTAAAGTAAGACATTATAAAGAACCTTAATTTGATTCTAGTTTCTATGAAATAAGGATCTTTTGACATTCTTTCTATGACTTGCACAAGTTATCACTGTAAATAATCCTTACTTGATATTAATATAAGTAAATGAATAAATAAATAAAGTGACACGACAGACATTTAGCCTAGATCTCTTTTCCGTGTCATACCTCGAGAGCTTCCACGGAAACCTCGGCACAGGCTGTCACAAAAGTTATATTATTATATTTATATACAATTGCCTTGTTCTATTTTTACTACTGGAATTCAAACTACAGAGAAAGTGACACAGAGTAAAGAAAGTTATAATTCAATGTTGTTATTACGTACGTTGCAGTACCTACAGTCAATGGTTTGAGTTGCAAGATAAAGTAAAAAAAGATTATATTTTACGACAAAATAATTATATTTTTGCATAGATGAGTTTAATTACATACAAATATCTGTCTGTTCCTAAAATTTACTTTTTAACAAAATCTATCCCAGCATTTAACAAGTATAATTATAAACGCTTGAAGTACGTTATTTTTTATTACAGATTACCGCGTGAATAAACTAAAAAAATAATTTCTAAACCTAAACTAAAGAACTTAAATTTTGAACTTTCATTAATCAATTATTTGATTCAATGTTTTATTATTTTTAAGGACAAAATAACTAAAATTCAGAAAGTAATAATGATAACTTCTATCAATAATGTTCGATTTCTAAATAGTGTGTTAATAACACAATAAGTGCATATTTTACTTAATTTATTCATTTCTAATTCGCAGTTTTAATAACCGGCCAGAAAAGTGAATCGTAAAAATAAAAAACATAACAGAGAAAAATATGTCAGTTCTGCATGTCGTTGCCATCTAAAAATATAATGAAAATTCTTATATATTGTATCTGTAGTATTTAATAATGATAATGTATATTATTTTAAAGATTCTTGTAAAATAAATCAAAATTTACCTCTTGCATCGTGTTTTTTTTTAAATAGGAATCCAAGCTCAAATTTATTCTATTCGTGATTATTTCAGTTTACTTTTAACTATTTTTGTTTTACATAAATTGATATTTTACTCAGTACTAATTTGTACGTAAGATCAAAAATGAATAATAAAGTAAATAACGAAATTAAAAATTTATAACAAAGAAAAACATTAATGTCAATATAAAAATCAATATTTTAATACGTATAGTTGCTAGTAAAAATCTTTATTACAGGCCTTCTTGGTGTATCGATCTTTAATTGAGACAGCTAAGTATTAACAGTTTAAAAATGTGAAGTAGTCTTGAACATTACTGGGTTAATGATAAACATCTTAACTCTCCGAGTAGCCAGATTGCAGGGGTACGCAACATTTAAATATTTCTAAACCCAATTGAGTAATATCTCCGTCCTATTTTTGACATATAATTTAATATTAGATTCCAAATTTTAAGCACAATCTTTCTGAGTAACTTTGACAGGATAAGATCACTTTTTTAAAAAAAAAAATATTATTACTATCAATCAGCTAAATATGCCTATACTTTCGTTCGTCTACGAATCTCTAAATTTCAGATTTGATCTCGTAGAAAAAATCCGAGCTTAGCCATATCTATGGCCCGTTGAGCGCCTGTGAGCATCCATATGATGCTCAAAGATTATGTTTCAGTGACATAAGTCGTCACTGGAATATCCTATATAGAATATGTAACAATTTATTTAACTAATTTGTGTTCTCAGGTTATAACGAAAATTATATTAAAACAATCAAAATTTAATTTAAAAGAAGTTAATACAAATATATGAAACGGCAAATTTACACTCCTTGTCGTATATACGTTGACGGTATTCATGGCTAATTTTGAATTTGCTTTTTTATTTATAAGACTCAGTCTATTATTTCAGACAATTGTTTTATTCTATAAGGGAAAATAAAAGCATCACAATTTAAACGAAATTAATAAAAATTAATTATATAAGTGCAAACATAATTTAATAAATTTATTAGTGATTTTGATTATTTCCACTGTAAAAAATAAAGAATATTACTTACTAAAAGTTACAAAAACTACCAAAGTTAGTAAAATTTTGACAAAAGAAAAAGTGATAGTATATACACATTGACGGTAACACTCTTGTAGACTTACCTCTTTTCTCATCGATATAAATAGCGTTATATTTTTATTTTACTTAGTAAAAATAACCATGTCGTGCTTTATAATAACTTTGATTGTATGGGTACCGATAGCAGTTAGAGTCGACTCGTTGATTGTAGAGCATAATAAATGACGTAAAATATAATTTTAGCGTATCGATGTAACATGAAAACAAATTATTCTAGTTTCAAAGTCATACGGTTCAGTTGCTGTACTAGTTTTCGCTTTTTTATAACGCCAATATTAATCCAATGAATACAGGATGAATGGTTGTATGAATAGAAAATTTAAAAAGATGTATTTCAGGTGTTGGATGTTACAATCTATCTAAAAATCAATCGATTTAGATTTATTAAGTATCGTGTTGATAATATAGTAAGTAAAAGCTGGATTAGTCCATTATAACATTTATTGTTCTTTGCTATCTATCTCTGCAGAATTTGCGGGCTTTGTACTGCCAGTAATTATTGGACAGTAGCTTTCTTATTAAAAAAATGTGTATTATGTTTCGAAAAGGTAACTTTATATATAGGATGGGCTATAATTTAATTTTTTACTTAATTTTACACCTATGGCAAATCACCTTTTATATCATCTTTTCGATCACGACCAGAATTGTGTTATCAGATTGTCATAGAAAGTAAGGAATGCTTCCTTTCTTTTTAATATAAGTAGTATAAACAAACTTTATTTAACAAAACAGTATGCAAGTAAGAAAGATTAACACGAAAATCTATACCTTAATTTAAAACGTATTATTTATAAATAGGACAAGCCTGATAGAATTAGGATAAAAGGGAGTCGCTGGAGGCAACGCTATAGCGGTTATCCTGGCGTTCTTTTTGGGAGTCCTTTGTATTATAGTGGGCGTCTATCGGCTGATATAATGATTATTATTATTATTTATAAAGCCTTTATATTCTTTTTAATATGGCAGTGATACTTCAGATGTCTTTTATTAAGTTGATAACAATGTAACGTGGTAGAAAAGTTTTTGTTCGATAGTCATTTACGTTACATAAAGAGACTGTAAGAATAGAGCAATTCAAAGGCATTTTGCGAGAGAAAGTTTTAAGCTTAAGACAAAAAACGGTTTAAGAACCTTGTCTGTCTAATAGTCTCTTTTCATACAAGGTTCAAATAATAAAACTTGCGCTCAGATAGTCCTTTGGTAAGTTCTGACTGAACATCAAAGGTCTTTTCCGGCTTTCATAAAAGATGGTACGTTTTTATATTGCCTTACAAGTGACTATTATTAAAGAATGCTTCGTAATATATTCCAGTATAACAGTCTTTCGTAACTAATAAAATAATAGAGTTATTAATATTAATAACACTTGTGTCAAAATCAATGTGTACGTGGTTCGCTGAATACTGTATCATTTTTTTTTCATAGCACTATTAAAATAAGGCTGTACTCGTATGTCTGTATGTCTTATTCAACTCATATCAAAAACTTATAAAATAACTAGTAAAGTCGGTGAACATAGAGTGATTGGTTACAAATGTAAAAGCTTGAAATGGGTGAACGTATAGATCATTTGCTGTCGATTTATAGTGTGTGCAGAAATGATTAATGTCGTTATGATAATATAGTTAAATCTTTTTCTTAAATCGCGTTATTAAATATTAAAATAGATAATTGTTTACTATTTGTACCTACAAATCTTGTACTGTTAAAATACCTGACGCAATCCTATAGAAAAATCAATTGACGTAACTTATTTCAGAGTGATTACTTTATACAGGTGATTGAATATAAGTATAAAAGTTTTAAAGCGTTTTGCTGACAAATGGGAAATATATTCTTGATTCATTACCACATTTAAGGCTTATAAATCTATGATAAATCAACGTGTAGATGTCGCTATATGTGCTATATATAGGCAAACTATAAAAAATAATGTCAATGAATGTGAAGGTAATAAAATCTTTCGATTAATACGTAGACTTTAGTATGAATGATTTAAAAAAAAACTGGAAAATAAATAGACCTAATTTATCAACGAAATTGTAACATTACGATATAGTAAAATAAACGACGTGTTGTTGAAAATTTTCCTACGACTAATTTTAACTTGATTAACTTTGTATACTAATTTACATTTAATTTTCAATTAAGTTGTAACCTTTTATTTATAATGAACGTTCATTATATTTATATCTATTTGATCGATCACTTTAGTTAACGTAATCATTTTCATTAACGTTTCATACGAAACAATTTGTAGGGTTTAAGTTTAAATATAAATTTTTCATTGATTCTCTTTGGCTCATTACTATTAGGACCATAATCTTTACGTTTCGCCTTAACATTTTTAATAATTGAATTTCCCATGACATTAATTAGATTTAAAGATTGATTTTTAATATAAATTCTACAAAATATAAGCCGATTTAAACACCACACTACAGAATAAAAATAGATTTAAATTTAATAAAGCGGTGTCTCGTGATATCGAACACTAAAATTTACCGCAAAGCAGAATCTAACATTGATCCATTGAAAAGAAAACAATTATGAACTTACCGAAAACGCTGTTTTATATGTTAAGTCCATCTTAAATACCTAATGTTTTAAAATTGCTAATATTTTGTACTTATTTATTTAGGTTCAAATTTACTCTATTTGGTCTTTAATTGCCTAGAATTCAACTTTTATATTGTATTTAAACCGTGCTGGTATTTTTTACCTATTTCATATCATATCTGTATAGATTTTTAACAGATATAGACTGTTTTAACTACTCCGTGTAAGTCGGTGATGTCGTCTTTAATGGTAAAACAACGACGTTTAGATTACATAGCTGGATTATATGAGATATTATATATAGTTAGCTCAAACATAACATTACCGTAAGGAAAATTAGATATATGTATAGAGATATATAGATATCGTTTTAATAATCAAATTTAAAATCAAAATGATCTTATAAAGTAAATCGTGTCTAAAATATTGTAATTAATATTTATTATAAGCTTCGTAAATTATGTGTAATCATTATTTTTTTCTTATTTTGTGTAGTGTTTTGTTTATTTGTATTTACTTGCCAAAAAAATACTTACTAACCGGTGAATAAAAGTAATAAAAATAATTTTATTTACGTAATTTTTAACGATAATAAATCATATAAGTACTACATATTATTTTGTATTAGTTAACCTAACCGTCGAAATAACGGATTCTTTATCTAATATTCAAATTAAACTTTTACCAATCTTGAAAAATTCATCACAATTTGATAGCAAGCGTTATTAAAAAAATTTAAAATACACACACAGTTGAATATCACATCACAGCAAAAAAGTTGGATAACCGTAGTAACACGTTAGTCCGAAACTGTTAGTTACGTTACGATTTGTGCAAAGGAATCGCTTTGCTACAACTGCTCCGTACTTCAGACGTCCGATTCGCTACGAGGCCGCGGCGGCACTGGCTACGCGTGTGCTACAATCCGCGGCTACATTTTAGATTATTACTCGTAGCACAGATTCTACAATCAATAGACATATAATTCTGAACGATATCTTGATTGATTATTAAAAGTTTCGCTTTAATAAATAAAGAAGTAACACTGTATTTAAATATTCGATGTATTATAAAGACTGGAAAAATTTCTTCTCTATTATTCTCTACGTTTCACGTATTTTAAATAATTATTTTAAATATTATTTTGAGTAACATTTTATGTTATTAAGGTTTATACCTTATCTCACAATCAAACTACAAGCCATGAGAAATATGCTCGTGAAATTCCTACAAAACCGAATCATCCTCATTCCTGGAAGATCCAACTACAGACATTAGCCCTGCCGATTGGTAAATTAAAGTGGCAGTGGCTGACCACACTAACGCGCTTAATGGCCACTGGGGTTTTAAGGTTCTAGAATAGAGACCACAGACCGACAAACGCAGCGAAGAGTGTAGCAAATCCAAGTCGTCGACCGTAATCTACAGTGAATGCCTATGTCCAGTAGTACCCTCTACCACATCTGTTCTACGGCTGAAATGATGACGATAATAAAACTGAGTACAGTTTAAAAGAGTAGACTCAACGCTTCATAGACGCCTAAAACACAAGAGAAGTGATCAAACAGATATATTGGTGGAAGTCTTAGTTACAAAATATATTAAAAATGTTAGATGTATAGCTATAAGACATATACTTTTTAATAGATTTAAGAGAAAAAATAATCAAATATTTTTAATTAAAATTATAAATTATTTACAATGCTTAGTAATTATTATTAGATCATAAATGTAGTTTCACACTCAGGCTTTTACCGTGACACCTTGCCCAAAAATATCTATGTGGATTTATATATTTATTTATCATTTTGGCAATCCCACATAATGAATGCGCAAAGTCTAAAATATCTATAATTCATAAGATTGTAAACAGGGAATCAAAACTGCGATCTACCATCTTAAGTCTAAATCCCAACAAAAAAAAATACAACAGAAAAGGACAATGTTCTATTTATATAGAAATAAAGGAAGGATAAGGACTATAAACTATCATAAAAGTTTATGCCAACAAAAACGCAAGGAAGTAAAGTGTTTGATAATATTTTGGAATATTTATATATTTGTTAAACCAATGTTTTTTTTCCAAATTATTAACTTTTCCAATAAAAACAAAGACATAATAAAATATGTAATAAATCTAACTTTAGTAACTTTGTTAAATATACAATAGATGTAATTATTTACATATTTAAATTTTTGCCTACATTTCATATGTTTGGGACCGACGTTTCAGCAGTAAAGCGTACTTATATCTTTTCTTGATCTAATTTTGTGTTAATGGTATTTCTAGAGTTCTTTGTAGATGTAAACAAAAAGTTTTTAATATTGCACGGCATAATACATGATGTACCAACATCGGTCTTCACCCTCCGAGTCGCAGAACGTGCAACCCTTACTATTATTTTCATGTAGAAATATCCGGGTTGGAGAAATAAGGAAACCCTAGAAGTACTTTTAAGGATAGGTTCTTTCAACATTGAAAATAAAATTGTTTTTATTTATACTTAATAACACTGTAATGGTAGCATAAAATTCCCTCATAAAGTACCTTATATGATCATGTTAACAATTAATTTGTAATCAATTTGTAGCCTATTTTTGGTTATATATAATGGTCTAGAAGGAAGCACTTAAAATAAAACATATTAATTTTTTGAAGTAATACCTTTATTTATCATTTTTATATAAAAATAATGACTTTAGTTATATTTTTAAATACAAACCATTGAGTTAAGAATTATGATAATTACGAACAGGGCTACGCTTAAAATTGGCAAACTTATTAAAATTTTCCATTTGAGTGTCTAATTAAAATAAAGGTATAAATTTACATACAAGTTATACATAGATATGCTTATTAAAATTTAAATTAACTCAAGAATTCTCGTAATTTACATAGGAATATAATTTACGAGATTCTTTTTCATGCATGGTGGTAAATAAAAATAGAGTTGATAATAATAACGCTTTATGTTAATAAGAATAATTTAACATAAAAAATATATGGTAGTCGGACCGTCATCTCTACATTTAACACTGTTAACATTAAACACGTTGTCGTTTAAATCACTTTGTCAACCAGATGCATAATCATAAAGTTCTTACATATGATTTAAAGGACGTGATTTTATAAACACTTTTAAACTTTGTCAAATGTATGCACTTCTGTTTTTACACATATTTCAGAAGCACTACTATGCTTAAAAAAATTGATGTGGGCAACTCTTAAGCTTTTTAAATGAATTTTTTTGTATAATTAGTCCAGAGTAGTCACGTGAAGGATGACCGCAAAGCGATAAAAAAAAACGCCGCCGAAAATGCGAATATAAAAATTTTAGCCAAGATCCTAATGATACACAAACAGCTTAGTAAAATTTGAAAGACAATTTTTATTTTAAATTAAAATTAAAGTTTTAAATAGGTAACATTTGTATTAAGTAAATATAATGTATACAGTTTTACAGTTGAGCAGCAAACTTTACAGAGCCTGTTATCTTTAGTTCGCTACGTTCCTTGCATGCGGACTGGCAGGCTTGACATGTCTTCGCCGATATCATTTTTCTTATTCTTCTCGCGAACGTTTTAATTCATAATTGTTTTACTGAGAAAAAAATGTTTATTTCAACGTAATAACGGATTTAACTTTTGTTATCGTTGATTGCTCATAAATATATAATGATTACTGAAAAAGCGGAGGAATTTCATTTCAATTGTCATTATTAGAAAAGTATTAGGAGATAGCTAGAGCGTAAATAGAGCTCTACTAAAAGAGATCGTAAGGCAAAATAAATGAAATATGGCTCTGTAATTTCGTATCAGGTAGAGATAACATGGTGATTAGACCTTTCGTTTGGTGGGGACCACAGGTAAGGTCCAATCGCCTGATTACCCGAAATAAAATGACTTAAGAAACTGAAACGGTGAATAAATGGACTGATGGATTTCCAGATAGATCTGTAGATTTGTGGACGTCCTATTCTTCATTACAAAGAACATAAATTTATGTAGTGCATACCCTTGCCTGTTATAGATATATAATTGTTCATTGTGAAATAAGCACCTTATTTGAAACCTTCGTTTTATAAAAAAACTTATGCTTGAAGATAGACGAATAGTTGTAATTGTCATTAGTTGATAAAAAACCACTCACCGCCGACATAGAAACAGTTGTCGCTGGAAACGCCGGAGCTTTTGTATCTCGTGACATTGACCGGCTTTAGATCGAATAGAACACTTTTTTTCGAATTTATATATTATTGACGGTTTGTTGAACTAAAATTATGTAATATTGGCTAAGCTGATAACGAGAGGATATTTCTCCGACGTGTATACACGCATTATAAAATATTGTTAAGCCTGAAATAAATTTTCATCAAGGATTAGTAGGATACGTTATGAACCGGGCTGTGGATCAGTTACACTTTACGGGTGTACTTTCTTAAGATACTTTTGCAAATCACTCTACTTTCACTGGCAGTGAAAAAAGGCTTTACTTCTTTTCTCATAACTTTTCACACGGATAACCTTAAAAATGCATTGACGAAAATATTTTACAGAACATAAAACGTAATATTTATATCAAATCTAGACCGCTTTTATGTCGATATTATATTTAAATTACGAGTGTTCGAAAAAACTAGGCTTATCTGTTTACTATCGCAAATACAACTATTTTTCAATTTCTATTTATATTTTCTAATCAAAGTCAGGTTTGCGTAATCCTTTGTGGCGGTCAAGACCGTAATAAAATATACAAGAAATTCAAATGCTCTGAAACTATTTCATCGTTCTTAAATGTATAAAAATTTAACTCCACGTTCGATTGATGAGTGAAAATTTGATGGGTCTCCAAAAAATTGACTCACAGAACATAATTAAAAAAATATTTAACCTACATAAAACTTATTGAACGACGAAAACTAATTGTATTATTAAATAGATAGTAGTTGAGATATTGCTCAAAAATTGTAAAGTAACGTGTATTTTTACAACTGTATTACATTTGTTTAAACTTTCTAAATTTAAATAAAAAATTAACAAGTGCTCGCTGCCTTTTTGTGTTCTTATTAATAATTAAACACCGTGCATTTGTATCTATGCTGTTTTCACTGTTTTATATTTCACAGCCAGTCAATTTATAGACCAAATTGAAGTTCGAACAAAATTGAGGTCTTATTCAGTATTCATAGGAGGCAGGCGTGAGCCGTCATTGTATTATATTAAATATTTGCTGCTCAACAACAATTCTCTTTATAAATCGATATTTCATGGTTATAAAAATATTCTGTGTGTGCACATCGTAATTTTTTAACTTGGAAATATGTTTTTATGTGACTAAAAGAGAAAATTTTGAATCAGAGTTACCTTTAAGGCAAAGGATAAATATGTGGGACTCCTACTAACTGTAGAACTGTCCAGATAATCTACTTCATCGGAGTTATGTGACTAGATCTTCGTAAGGAATTGTTGTAGGAATATTTTTTTAAGTTAAATAAAAAAAAAATATTTTTATGGTCATTTCTTTTACTACCAATAATCATGATATTCGTTTACTAGCTGCCATTGGATAGCGATCTGTTGCTTGATGTGTTGTAGCATTAATTGTTAACCAGATATCTACATAAGGTTTAACCTCCTTTAAAAACTATGGCAAACAATTCATCCTAAACAGTTCCAATGAGAATTTTGTTAGCACTTATAGACGACTTTGAATATCATTTCAGCCATTTGGCACCCATTGCTGGTTACGGTTCTTTGTCATAAACTTGACTTTTTTGACTAGTTAACTTATTTTGAACGACTCATAACATATTTGAGTCAAATACATTTCTTTCGACGGAGTATTAGAAACATTATTTTTATAAAAACATTGCGTACAATACATTTAAATGTGAAGTGTTTTTGTCAAAATTAATAATTAATAATTTCTAATATTTTTTTTATCTTTACCGTACTCATTTGACGTTTTGTTTCATTTGTAGCTACTTTTATTTTTTATAACATACAAATTATGTAATAAGAATTTGAAATGTTTTCCATAGTTGTCTAAAATAAGATTAGCGTTTTGACATTAGAGTATAACGTGATAAACTATTTACGAAGTTAACAAAACAGACAAATAAATTTGCATTCGAATAGTTCTCCGTTAATTAGTTTCGTGAACATGAAATTATTCAAATTAATAGTAGCTAATTGAATTATTAGAAAATATATTTGTTTATAACATCTAGTGCGTAAACGTCTATTTGCAAATCTACTGAAATGTAGTTGTAATTCCCAGGCTAAGGATTTTTAATATCAGGCCGCTAAAATGGAAGGAAGTTTTTTAAGCTACTTAATTTTTGCTACGTTAATAATTTAATTTTCAAAGGCGCAGTCCTTTTGTAAATCGGACACTTAATGCGACGTGAACGGGTTTTAACAAGTGAAAAAAGTGCTTTAATAGGCAATCGAGGAAAATTACTACAGGAATATTCGAATTTTTGATACATAAATAAAAGCTTTAATTTTGATTCTACACAAGTTATATATGCAAACAATTGATGTTGCTTTAGTTAGTAGGTTTTTAGACTGGGTTATTACATAAGACTTATCCGATAAAGGAATGTTCCTCTATACATTATCACGGTATATAGTATGACCGCTTTATTTAATATAATGAGTCGCGTTTAACCTTCATAATTACAGCATCAAAGTATATATACAGGATCATATAAGTAAAGGCTTGTAGATTATCAATGAATTCTCGTATAACTTTAAGTAAATAGTTTAAACATTGCTTCTATATTCTTTCCGACAGCTCGACTAAGTCAATATTGCAATATTACCAAATGGAAGTAATTAATACTAAGTATTATTAAAATAATGTAAACAAAAAATACATCTAGTGTTTACAAAATCTTAAAAATAACATAAAAGATATTTTTGCCTTTATAAATTCATATATATGTATTTTTATAGATGTATTATTTTTTACTATAATAACAAACTCCTAGAAGATGCAAACAAAGATTTCGAAAATCATTTGCGTTCCTTAGTATGTGCTCGCTTCTAGCAAAAGGTGAGATTTTTTAAACAATTTTACTGATAAAGTTAAATTTACTATCTACAGAGCCTAATTTAACTTTAACGCAACAAATCTTCTATCCTGGTTTTTAGGAACGTTACCATAACGTATCCTCTTAAAAAAAGGCGGTTAGAACAGGTGTCAGGTTCGCCTGCGTTGAGAATGGAGGCCTTCATCTTCTTTAGTAACACGACATGAATTCGTATTGCTGTAGCACTGCGGAGGTGCCGAGGACTATTGAGGGGGATCTGTGTGTTCTAAAGGAATTCTAGTAGCACTGGTGTGTTTCAGGAGAAGTCCTGTTAACAAACTTTTTTTTCTGTAGTCCCCGTTTTTAGTAGCATGTCATTCCCCCTGCTTTGTGTGGGGCAGGAACGATAGAATTTCGTGTTAATTTTCTTTCAGTTTTGTATATTTATTAATATGTCTTCTTTCATTCTTCACATTTTCTTTTCCACTTTCTCTACATCGTTGACATTTTTTTATAATTTAATACTATACCAAATAACTAATAATGTCATTTCACCAACATATTAAGTTGGGAAGTAATCAAAGTTACGAGTTATTTTAAAATGAATACGCTGTGTGAGAACTGACCTAGATAGTAGTTTGCTAATTGGGCTTACGTTTGGAGAATGCAAAGTTCGCTACTTTTGTGTGAAGTATATTATAAGAACGAATTTTATCATATACGAGAATAACTTTAAAAAAAATGGTAAGAAAATGCCTATGTTAATCGGCATATTTTTCTCATTTTCCATTAGTATTAACTAATTTAAAAGAAGGAAATGTAAAATTATTATGTTCTATATAATTTAATTAACTAAGTTTTTCTTTAGAAACAGTTCTACACATACTTCACGTGTGAAATAAAAAAATTACAGTCTCGCATTATAGCAATTCGAGAGAAATTTTGTTATGTAACTATTCATTACAATCTAAGTACAACTGCTTTAAGGAAGGTTTTTATTTATCTTTGAAGTTAGCAAGTAAGAATTATTAAGCAGGATAGACTATATTTAGAAATTATATATATATATATATATATGTATGTTTATATATATATATATATTTATATATATATATATATATATATATATATAAGGTTATGGTATTACACGTTTAAATGGTGTGGTATTAATATTATGAAATAAAGCTTTTACCCAAAACATAAGGTTGTGTATTTACAAACACAGTATTTATTGTATTACGTAAAAGATACTTTTAAAGATATGATATGCTTGATAAATGAATAAATTAATTAGTTTAAGTAGCTTAAGTTATTTTTTTATCTTATGAATATTGAACAATTTAAAATAACGTTCAACAACTCGGTGTCAATTTAGAAATCATTTTACAAGATCTTGAGACTTACAACCCAAATGGTGTGAAAATTTTCGTTGAATAACATGAAAAGCGCTTTTTTAAGAACTTGTCAACGACCTGGCACCTAGACAATGATTGATGTATTATTTGCGATAAATAAAGCAAAAACGTTACCGCTTCAGTTTACAGGCCATTAAGTTGTCAAATATAAAAGTTGTAATTCGTTAGCTAACAAGTTTAGATATTACAAATTTATTCTTTATTGAATTTGTCAAAATACATCAAATATTAATGTTTTAAATAAATTAATTATCGACGATAATATTTACACACTTGTTTTTGTATTAAATCAAAATTCATATTTGACTGGCGCTGTTTATTTGTTGTTAAATGTTGAAGCTCTTGAAGTCATTGAAAGTAAACGGATAAAGCACAAAAATCATAAATATGTAGTGATAAATTGTATACTACATATATATATATATATATATATATATATATATATATATATATATATATTTAAAAAGGGTCATCATTTACCTTATCTATAGATTTCCCAAAGATGGGGCAGAAGGCGTCTACAGTACTTCGCCATCTCGAGCGGTCTTGAGCCTCGCGCTTTACTTCGCTTCACGTCATTCCAACTGCCTTCACTTTTGCAGTGATCGTCCGCCGTCAGGGTTGTTTTTGGGCGACCACGTCTTCGCTTTCTTTTAGGATTCTAATCTAGGGCTTGCTCTGGTATGTCATCAGGTTCCCTTCAGAGCGTGTGGCCTATCCAGTTAAGTCGTTATAATTTAAACGATTTTTTGTATTTATTATTTAAATAAAAACTCCTGTTTTTTGTTACATTTTCTCGGTAGGTGACGCGTTACGAATTTAGGTAAACTTAATTTTAAGCTGATGATTACAAATAATTGTAATGTTCTCATATAATAAAGCTGATAAAGAATAATTAACATATAAATTATAAGAATAATTCTATTTTACTAATATTTAAATAAAGGTTAAATTGTTAATAATGCTATTTTAAACTATGGTATTTATGTATTTACTACTTTGTATTAAAAAATAACTTCGCATATAAATTTAGTAATTTGTATAGCAATTCTTGTAGTTATTTTAATTTGATGTAATATGTTGTAATTTGTTTGCAAATACAGGTATAGTCAAAAGCTAAAGCTTAGCTATTACTTAAAAATTGCATGCTCATTGAGAACTGACCCAAAAAAGAATTTGCTAATAGAACTCGGTTCATGTATAAGCGAAGCACGCTTATGCTGTTATGCGAATAAATTAAATTAATTAGAACAACTAACATTTCGTTTCTTCATTATCAAACAGTGAAATTTAAGAAACGGAATGTTGATCAAAATAATAATGTTTTTTTTTTATTGGTTGAAGGCAGTCTACAGTGCGCGCAGGACAGATGGCTAATGGGCCCTTTAATTATTATAGTAAAGACCACGGATTGGCAAGTGAAGCGTTGCACTTTGTTCTCCTAGAAGATCAACAAGCGACCGTTTTTTAAGGTCAACGAAAGACCTGGGACTTCCAACCGTCCTTAATGCAAAAACGCGACAAAGGCGCGTATCTATTAGTTGATGTTTTATTGCTGAAATTATAACGAAGAAAATTAATTTTATTTTTTTATCGTAATAATCACTGTAAACTTTGTTTTTAAACTTACGTAAACTGTTATTTAAAAAAAAATGTTATAAACTGCATATTGAAAGAACATTTTGTATGAATAACATTTATGAAACTTAATAAACATATTTCTGTCGTAATTTTTGTTTATATTTTTGAGCCAAGGTATACAAATTACCGCAAAGTAACCCCTCGAAATTACCATAATTGTCATACAGAAACGGTTTCAGATAAAAGGCATCAGAATGTGTTATTTTAAGAGAGAAAATGACACAGAATATTACGTTACAATAAAATATAGGTAAACAAGTATTGAAAATTATCAATGAATGTTGTTAGTAATAAAATTTGGAAAATATTCTCCATGATCAGAGTTTTTATTTAGTATAATATAGGCCAGTACTAATATATTTAGAATAAAATATAACATCATTATATCTGCCGATAAACGACCACTGCAAGGCAAAGGACACCTGCAGAGATCTCCAAGGTGATCGGTTTTGCGCTGCCCGGATCCAACGGTTTCCTGGGACCTTAACTATATCGTCAATCTACCTAGAGGGAGGCCTACCCACGCCAAGTCTACTGGCTCGCTATCGTCACTCGAGAACGTTTTGAACCTAAAGACTTCGGTTCGTTCTTTCTTCACATTATCTCTGCAAATTATAACAGACATCGTATAAATTCTTTAGTATTGTAACAAGAACCGAAGACGTCCAAATTCGGCCATCTAGAGCTTCCTAATAAATGCAGCCATGCTTATACCCATCATATCTTGAAAGACTTAGTGAAAATGAGATCTGGAGTAAACACTATTCGCATTTTATCACCTCGATACTTATAAAAATAAATAGTAATATTTCGTAATTTATTCATTTATCATCTTAAGATCTTGATTCCAGGATGTGCTTGAGTATAAATTTTTTTATAGCTGTTTGTGCTACCAATCCTTGTTACGTTCGAAATTTATTTTTCAATCGAATTAATTTTTATAAATGCTATTAAAAATAAGATGTCTGATTAGGAATTTTTAATGATTTAAATTTCGAATTTTATTTTTGTCAGTATTTTATGTTGATATACATAGAAAATAAATGTATTTTTTTTAAAGCTAAGTTTTTCTAGAGATTGGCCACATTTATAAATGGTCAAAAATGTGGTATCATTAGCAATGCCTGGCAAAGATGGAACGTTTACTTTCTTAGAGAAATTCACTTTCAACTGAAGTTTGTGGCGCGCGCATATTACCACTGAACCGTAAAATTAGTTTGAGATTCTTCTAGACGGAGAAACTCAGTATGAAATGTTAAGTAACTTCAAATGCAAAGCGGGACGAAAGGAGCTTATTAAGTGTGTGGAACACTAGCGCTGATATATTAACTATTCGGCGAGAACGTGACGTATTATTTTTTTAAAGATTTTTCATGCATTCTAAATAATAATAATTAAGTATTTCCTTTTTCCATGGCAACTAATTTACATATAATTATATCGAGCATTGTCTGTCTCGTAGATTGAATTACATTGGAGTAACATTTTTGAAAGGTGTAATGTCGCCTACGATTAAGTCAAAGTTTTCCACTGCACGATATAGGCCTCCTTCAAAGATATTTATATTATGGTACGTAGGGGATGTTGTGTGCTGTGTAAAGTATGCAGTAATGAGAACACACAAGATACATATTTTTTTTAAATTAAATGACAATGATCAACATCATCACCAAGTTCGCCATCAGATATCTTCTACTGAACTTAGGGCTCCAAATGTAACCATTAGTATTAGTTAGAAATTAAATTGACAAATAGTAACGACAAAACAAAGAAAAGTCTTCCTTATGCCAGTTTTCAGATGTTTTTCATATAAACTTTTTAAATCGACGTTCAATTTAACAACAATCATGGAAGATTGAAGTTTATTGCGACTAATTATTTATTAAAACCTAGAAAAATATATGGAGCCGTTTCTACGAATGGTTTTCTTTTTACCTACTGTTCTCTTTATATCAGAAAATTTCAATGAAAAATTCGACAATAATTTTTGGTCGTTGAGCACGTATTCTGTTTATTTTAAGTAAAATAAATTACGAAATCCTTTTGCAGCAAAAAGTTTAAGAAGGCTTTTAATGCGATTGGATTTCAGCAAGAATTCTGGCAATGTTAAATGGAATCTACACAATTTGATTGCTCCCAAAAGTTTAAGACAATTTTATTTCACGCTGTAAGACTTTGGATTTGGTGAGTAATTTTGTTTAAAATAAAATTTCATTTATTTTAACCAATTAAGTCTTAACTTCGAGGGGAATTAGTCATTAAAATAAAAGAGAAAGTTCAAAAATTTCGTAATTATTTCGAACGAATTTAGGTTTGAGGACTCTCTGATTAGTTTTTTTTCTTCGCTGCCACTACTGCGATGACGTTCGTAGTGTGTCTTAATGCATATAATTATCTTTTTTAGTTAGCCACAATTTTTGTTAATAAAAAAAATCCTCCATATTTATCGAATTCAAGACTTTATTTATTTGTTTATTATTTCTTCCTTACTCGTAAAGTTTACTCGTAATTTTATAATTGCCTTTGTCGAATTTTACTTATAACTATTTTTTTGCGTTATGGATAGGATGGGTAACATACCATCCAGGGCTTACAATACCGGAATTCCGGGATCCCGAATACCGGAATCCGAGACGATTTTTGTCCGTTATTAAAAACCGGTATTCATGTAAAAAAATCGGTATTTCGGTATTACATTAGTTGATGAAAATTGAATTTATGTACAATGTAAATCTAATTAAAAATAATATTTATTATTTACAAGGGTTTTTTTTAGATACACAAACAATTTTATTGTATTAATATCTATATAAGGCATATTTATTACCCAAACGGAGCCGAGTATGGCACCATCGAGAAGCGGCGGTGTCGGCACTATAATTCGATTGTTTATGTTTTACGTCTACTGCCCAATGAAAAGGCTTCGTTTATACAAATACATAAAATACGTAATACAAAAATTATGAAATAGTTTAGATTAGATAGTTTCATTTTGCAAATCGTCTGTAGTGTTTATAAGTAAAAATTGTACGATTCATTGTTTATTTTTTTTAAAGTATACTTTAATAAACAAAACACAAGTTATTCATATTATTTCATATAATACTTACAATTTAATTATATTATTTGATTCTTTAATTATATAATACCATACGAGCCCATTATATATAAAATGTAACATAGAATTTAATATTGGATTTCATATATTATTTGTTAACAAGTCAATATAGCAACTAAAGTAAGTAAAAATCGGTATTATAAAAAAAGTATTTTTTTAATAATACCGGTTTTAATACCGGTATGGCGGTATTTCAAATTTCAAATATCAAATACCAGTATTAAGATTTTAGTTCGATATTGTAAGCCCTAATACAATCAAGTAAATGACTTGTAATTCTTGGCATTTTTTGGGAATTTAATAAAATATAATCATATGAAGTCACAAAAAATTTTCGCGAGTGTCTTGGAGATATTAAATTTATTAAGTAGTAGTAAGCTAAAACTTATTATTTCAAGTACGAAAGTAAGTTATTTGAATATCAATAGTTATTTTCATGTTGTAATAAACTACTAAAATAAAGTGTACTTATTCAAATAAAAATATATTTTAGCTAATTTATGATAAAAACAACTGAATATTTTGTTACATTGTTAAAGTATCTTTATCTTTTTAAAACATAAGATGATGTAATTTTTATTATTAGAACTACGCGACATTCAAAAGGGCTTTAAAAAAACTTATAATTAGTAACGTATACTATTTCAAATAAAATATTTTAGCTAAGTGATAAACATAACTGTAATATTTGTTACATTGTTATAGTGCCCTACTTTAATTTTTATTATTAAAGTTACGAGTCCTTTAATAATGTTACTTTCAATTTTAAAGTCCTTTTCGTTGGTTTGTTCGCCTTTAAGCGTTATACCATAATCACCACGTTCAGCCGGCGGGTTGGAGATCACAGTGAGCTATTATGGTTCACAGAGGACACTGCTACTACTCTGGAAAATTGGTTGTGAGCAGTGGAAATATATATCTATTTAAAGCATAAAGTTTGAATTATTTAAGATTGTATCCTGGGAATCGATACCGTGACTTACGATATCATGTTTCAATTATCTACTACTGGGCTTTAGCGCTATTTATCATAACATATATTATGATAAAATATTTTATGGTATTTTATATGTTTTACGTATTTATCTCTATTTGAAGGTCACACACGCAGAAGGTATAAAATGAATAATATAATTCTGGACTTTGGTCAATGAATATAACAACTTTTTATATTTTATATCTTTTCTTGACACCTTGATTAATAGCTGCGGAATACGAACCAGTCCACACATTCTGAACTATTTTTCTTCCCAACTTGTACTTCTCAACATAAATTGTGTCCCTCGTGGTAATATTTTGAAACGGTCATTTATAACGAACGTCTATATATACTACAAATCGTTTAACACGCGGACGTTTTCTTAAAACACCTTTAAATATGAGTTAGCGGTGGGGAAGCTACTTTATATATAGTGAGAGACTATAGCTGTAAAAGCTTTGAGAGAAAATATGCTTTATAATGACACATATGTTTTGATATGGGCGTCTATGGGCTGAAAAGATGGCCTATCTCTATTCTAAGTGTTTTTATAATTCGGATACTACATATTAAAATCATTATTTATCCATGCAAACTTTGTAAAAACTCTGAGACAGCTTTTTAACAACAACTACAACTAATTACCGTGTATTTAAATAATGTAACAACAATTTCCAATGACACTATGGTGCATGAAAGTTTCCTTTTTTTCTTCCCAATTCATAGATCTTCACTTTAGGGCATATGGCCTTCCTCAGAGATATCTATATATAGATATCCGAGAGTATACAAAATAATTGCCATGCCTGGCAGGGGGGTTGGCTTCCACAATTTGATATAATGATAAGCAAAGAACGCTGCTGTACATCATCTGGAAACTTATTTTTGACCAGAGGCAATTCTACACAATTACAGCGCAGAGTGTAAATTATATAAAACTGCATCCTAGGAATAAAACCCTCGATATGCTATCGCAAGTGTCAGTTCTCTACCACTGGGCTACCTCTGCTCAGGCATGCGTGGAAATAGTCACTTTATTTATAATAATATAAAGATGTAAATAAAAAAAATGTTGTATTCAAGACTGGCCTATTAAAGAAAATGCAGGTGATATGAATCTTCTTCTTAAAATTTGTTTCCTTTTCAGAAGCCTAACGGTTTTCTTTATAGATAGAAAGATTTTGTACTACTGAAGCACAGAGTAAATTGACTTGAAACTAAAATGTTAACGCTGGTGCAAAAATAGGCGGTCTGATCGCTAAGAGCGCTCTTTTGCAAACAATAAAAATAATGACTCTATTATAAAAAAAATAGGTTTTAAACAAAAATAATTTTTAATTAAAAAAAATTAAGCACCCTATATCTACATTGTCATTTCAGCTGAAAGATGTCTCCCATAGATTTCCATTAGGACCAGTAAATGGACCAGTTCGTCCAGTTCCTTCAGAGAACGTTAACAATGTCATATGTTTACTTTGGAGGTGGATGTCCTTTGCTGCGCTTACCGGTCTGTGGTCCCGCCCATCTCCAAAACCAAAAGGTAACGGCGCCCACAACATAGCCACTTTTGTGTGCTATGCTGTCACTTCAAATTACTTTCAAAGCATTTTTCTATAACAAATTTTAAAATTTGTTCGTAGGAACTCAAAGCAAAGATTTTTTACTAAGTCCTTTATGTTACCAATATTCTCCGTATAGGAAAAACTATAAACAGAATCCATACTATTTATAAATAATTCAATAAAATCCTCACAAAGAAGTCTGAACAAAAACAGGGTGAAAAGGTTATAAAACTTCGCGCCACTCGAACCTTTTTTAACTTATATTTTTGTCACGTTTTCTAATCCTGCACCAGTTTCAATAAAGCCTCTATGAGGACAATACTTTGGGAATTGTGTATGCTTGATTAAGCTGATTTTTTTTTGGTATTTTAAAAAGCCTACGAAGTTAAGCTTTGCGTAGACTTCAGATTCTATTTTTATTTGCCATCTAAGTTTAGTAATTTAACCAACTTTTAAGTTTACTAATATAATATAACAACAATAACTGGTGTTCGTTTTGGTTCAAATAAATACCGTTTTAACACAAATATATAAAATATTCATATTAATAAATAAATTTTTCGCGTGTATGAATACAAGTTTTATGTTAATCAGATTTTAAATTTAAATTTTAATTGTGTTATAAAACGTTACAAGCTTATTGAGTTATATTAAATAATGTATACTTAAGTCAGCTAGTTTCAATACTTTAAGAACATATTTATGTTTAAGCAGACGTTTTACTATATATTTTACAACATATGCAAACTTGGCTAATGCGACTATTTCAATATTACAGTATTTCCTTTGGTTTTATCATTGTCGACATCATTTCAGCCGTAGGTTCACTAGTGAACATAGATAGGGCTGCATCCAGCGTCTTTCAGCTACCTTGACAAGCTCAATAAATTCATTATCATCACTTCAGCTGTAGAAAGTCCATAGCTAGACGTCAGCCTTCTTCACAGATTTATGATATGCCAGTCGGAAGCGGCCTGCATCCAGTGTCTTCCGACAACTTTAACATGGACACTAGATTCATTATCATTATTTTAGTCGCAGGATGTTTACTACTGGACAAAGACTTCCCCCATAGATTTCTAATAAAACCGGTAGTATTATTTTTAACTTAAATAATAACGGATTTATTTTTATCACTATTAATAGTTATATTAATGTTTCATAAAAAATCTTTTTATGACATATACATTAGATTTAGAAAACTTTATTACTACCATATATGGTAAAAAAATAATTATAAATGACAATGTAGTAGAAAATTTAATAAGTCTATTAATTACATGAATTCAAAAGGATGATTTAATTTCGTGCTGATTAGTTTAAGAATGTTCGTTTTCAGTTTATTGTGCGATGGTCTCGTAGTACAAAAACGGACTAATTAAGAGATTTTTTTCTGTTCTCTTTTATTACTCGTTATCTATTGTTGGCGCGAAAGTAATTATATTTTTTCTTACCTACAACTTTCGAAACAAAGGATTGTTTTATATATTGATTTTAGTTAACTAAACCAGCGTGTAATTCCGAAATATGCGTATAAAGTGTGATTGGTTTAAGGTGTAAACCCTATTTCCAACAGCCTTGTACCAAATAATTACTCTGAAATATAGTACATTAATTTACATTTTCTATTGAAATTCATCAGACAAATACCTTCTGGCTGTACAAAGTATGTAGAGATAGATAGTAAATCATAATAATACTATTTTATTATTGTAATGTTATCTCTGTAACCAATAATTTTTGGATAAAATTTACTATATATTAATTTATATCAAACGTACATATATATTCCACATTATATTTTTTAAACCTGTTACCAATAATGATTTATAACGAGGTAAAGTAATATACTAATACCATAAATGGCACCCGCAGTATTAAAAGGCGTTTGCGCTAATTTGATAAACTGATTCAATTATAATATTGGTATACGTTCAGCACAATTGGTTTTTCAATCATAATCATCATTTGAGCCATAGGACATCTACTGTTTAACATGGGCCTCCACAACGAATTTTCAGGAAGATCTAAGTAAAATTTAGGTTTTAATTATTTTTCGACTATTTTTAACAAGGCCATCCCATAAACATTCACCCCTTTTACACCTAAAAGGGATGAATGTATATGGGTGCATTTTCTATCGGTTAATGAATGTTATATACTATAAGAAAATTAATTGTTTCTAAGATGATAAATAACTTATTGATAATATGGCAAAGAAAATCGTTTTAAAAGTTCGAATTACTAAATATTAAAACAAATTTTTGTTTACTATCTGTCTCTGAATATTTTGTACTGCCAAGTCTTATTGGTCTGTCGTATTCCTATAATGTTTCAGAGTAATCACTTTGTATAAGGTGATTATAAATAGTAACACCTATTAAGCCTTAAATGTTTTAAAGGATGAATGCTGCAAGAGTCGAGTTTGACAGAAACATAAATCACATTGATTCCTCCTTTAATAACATCTTTTAACTTTTTTATTTAAAGTTATCAAATATGTTCAAATCTAATAAAAATAAAAAAGGAACTGAGTTGCATAAAACCATAAAAAAGCTATACTGAATATATATACTAAAAATACCATTCGTTTTTCGAAATATATGTAAAAACAAAATATCACACGATACACTGCGCCGAGCTGACAGTGGACGCCATGTCATATTGCTGACAGACAGACATATCAGCAAATGCAGGCGGTATTGGTTTGATTTGCAAGCTACAGCATCAAGTACACAAATACTATTGTCAAAAGATAAGATTTCCATTTTGTTTCATTATTACAGAACTTTCTCTGTAGAACGCCGTATTTACTCAATTACTATGACCATAGAAGTAATAACTAGCTTTGAGTATTTGAAAAAATATGTTATAAATAAGTTTGTTGTATTAGCGATATAGACACATACAGGATAATTGGTTATAAGTGAAAAAGATTTTTAAGCGTCGGCGATTTCTATTTCGAGCGGGATGCCGCGGATAACGACTCAAAGTCGCTTATCTTCGGGGAGGGCGTACGTTTAGAAGGAGATGCCTTCCTCACGCAGGTGTTGGGAGAAGCGATGGAAGTCGTCGACAGATGTGGAACTAATCATCATACCTTGAGTGGTATTCTTAGCTTTGGCTTTGCTCATCTCGTTGGCGAGTAGCCACGAGTGGACTGTTTTCCACGCTTGTTTGTCGTCGAGAAAGACGGGCGGGGGAAGTTTAGTCCTGATTTCGGGAGGGCCTTGGGAGGCCACTTGTTGGGGTTAGGTGGACGGTTGCTTCAACGCAACCGTTAGGGAGGGCTTGCATACAGCTTTTTTGGCCGGGCTAGTCGATGGGGAGGCAGTTTTTGAGGTACTGCTGCGTTGAATGATAGCAGCACGAAGCAACCTTTTCCTCTTGCCGGTGACGAGGGTGAAGTCGTCGGTTCTGGGGACAGACTTAGGTTCATCGATCTCTATCTCCGAGTCTGAGCCAAGATACTCGGGCCCGAAAATGTAGTCCGACGAGCCGTCGATCAGGTGTGGGTCCTCGACAAGGAGGGATTTTCGCTATTCATAGCGGACGGGGGTGTCTGGAGAGTCTGGAGTCAATCAGAAAGCGGGTGGGACGGTCGTTGGCATCCCCCTTGTACTCATCCGGAAACGGCGATGATGCGCGACGGGTGTCGGAACGCGGAGGCGCGGGGAGCGGGCAGGCCGACAGATGTTGACCGAACACTTGGCTCGGGTGCGGCTTGCTTCTTAACTTGGCACGACGAAGGAGCCGTCCGGACCGAAGCGAAAGGAGCAGCGCCGTCTGCGACCGTTCACAGACTGAACGTGCGTTCACTGCCGGTTTCTCAGGGACGACTTTAGACGTTCTCAAACCAATAGAAATAATAATCTGCGTCAGGTACTAATGGAGGCGGGGAAGTCCGGAGGCACTTCCGACACTCCAAACGCTGATTGCAGGGTTTTATTGCACTGAGGTGCAAGAAGGCGGACACTACGTCGGCCACTAGGGGACGAGGGAAAGTCCGAAGACACTCCCAACATTCCAAATGCCGAGCGTAGCGAATCCGTGCGCAGGAGCACAGGATTTAACGGGCAGCAACAGCAGAGAGGGCAGCGGGAAAGTCCGAAGACAATTCCGCACTTCCAAACACTATGCGCGGGATTTCCTTGCACTGGGGTGCCCATGCATGCGTAATTATAACATTAATATTAAGATCCACATAAAACAATCATAAGTAGGTTAAGTAATTTGATGTAGTAATAGGAAGTTAGGAAAAAAACCTATAAATGAAGTAGTACAAAGTCTGTGACGTTTGAAGGTAGAGGTGTATGGCACCTATAAATAAAAAATATGTAGTAATCCGGTCATAAAAACTATTATACATCTTTAAACAGCTAAGCTTTTTCTTATTACACAATAATTACGTTTTTCGCCTTTGAAATCATTAATTTTTGGCTTAGATGTACTATAAACTTTTACACCTATAACCAATCGTTCTGTACATAAGATCCTCTAACTGTTAGTCGCTCAGCACATAAAAAATATTTTTTATAAAGTTGATAGTCATTTTAAATTCATTAAAAATATTTCAAAAATCTTTGTATACGTTTATGAGCAAAAAATTACAAAAAATATTCTAGACGAGTAATACAATCGACATCCAAAGGAATTGCTTTTTATATTACATTCCGTAGACTCCGCCCACTAAATTTATGGGATTCATTTAAGTAATTGGTCGGCGTAGCTTAGTTGTTCATTTGTTGCACGTACAAGGGCCTAAAGATAGTATAGCCATGAATACGTGCTTGCAAATCCTTGTTTTTAGCGAAATCCATAGCAACAGAGCCTGTTAAATCTTACCAATTTATAACGCTTTATCATTTAATTATGATAATGATAATATACACTATTAAAATAACTTTAAATAGATAACCGGAATTTGTTTTATCACAATTTTTTATTAAGTTACACGAAGATTTATTTTTAGACCTAGACAGGTAAAATAAAACTGGTCGCTGCACGTATACAGTTAATCCCGACGACTTTAATCTTTAGATTTTAATTGATTATGTGGTCGGTCTACCGTCCATCCAAAGCCACGTTTATCGGTGAAAAGTGCGCACTTGAAAATAAGGGATCAGCTCTGTTCGTTCCCAGGTCTTTTAAATACATAATCCTACGCCTTGTAATTTCTGTACAACGTTTTAAGAAACCTATTTTTTTTAATTTTATAATGCTATTTACTCTCAGACAAAAATAATATTTCCAGTGCAAACTGAAGTAGAATATACTGTAAATATTGAACAATACGTTACAAACAAATGTTAAGAACCTGTGGGCAATAAAACTCTAAACAGACAAGTCCAAAAAGGAAAGTATGTGACACGAAACGTTAAAAAATTTATGCTAAAAGAGCACGAAACTATTCAAATTACAAAATATGTAACAAAACAAACTTCCTAAGTAATAACACCAAACTCCTAATAATATAACTCCGAACAACAAACCTTGAAAGACACTTTTTAGTTGTAAAATATTAATAAAATAAATTGTTTTTGCTAACCGAATATACAGTTTACTGTCTGTTCTGCAGAATGCGCTGGATCTTCGATCCCTGTTTGTTAATATTTTTCTTTGTTTTGTTATTGTTTGACTTTGATTCATAAATGTTCTTAGTAACATTGTTATAAGGTAATAATTGTAACTTGTTTTATATTTCTAAGTTTTTACTTTCTCACTACCTTGTGTTACTGTTCATCTCCAATAAAGTAAATAAATGCAGTTTGGTTATTAAGTTCAATTAAAAATAAAAAACGAAGAGATTTTTTTTATTATTTGAACTTAACTAATATCAACAATCTAAGGCGGATATGAGGATCCTTTCAAAAGTATAGGTATTAAGATGAGTGTAATAGGTACTACAAATTTTGTGTAGTGCCTATTGCTTTAACGAAAAACTTCATTTCATGCTTTTCATACTGCTTACCCGTACTGATTCCCGAATTATCATAGTGGGGAAATCTGTAACCATGCCCTGAATATCCACGGTAAAATTAAGATAAACCTGCATAGCTGGCGTTTGGCTTTATTAGCCCACTTCACAAGCAGAGATAAATGCATCTGTTTCTGCTTTCACAGTGAAGGCGGTTTCGATTAGAGAGAAAGAAATCGGCATTGTGATACACCGTTCTCTCTAACTCACACTGCAGATGCAGTGGAGGTTGGACTGGGATTGATCCTCTGCGACCAAGTTATGATTGGCACCTGTTTAAAAGATAGTATTAGTCGCAGCGGGCTCAGGAGTATTTGTATTTGAATGATGAGAGTTCTCGCTCTTTGTCTCCATAGCCTCTGCGTGACGAACTCAGACGAACTCAGAGACGTTTTTTTCGTTTTAAGAGAGAGGATTCTTACTTAACGAAGGTGTGCTATGTTGGAACTCAAGTTTCCATGAGTGGAGAGGAGCATATGCTGAGTACAGGCTGTGACAGGGTGGCGTAGAATATTTTATATTACAAAATAGGTAATGGCATATACATCTATGCGTCGATAAACGTTGGGGGCAAACTCCTTCTATTCCTCGGAAATTAACAAGGAACACCGTTGTCCAACTGTCGATTTCCTAACCTAAAATGATGATGATTACGACACTGTCAAAATATAGTAGTGTTAATGCACAACAGTTTACCAAATGTATGTGACGCGGTGGAATGAAGATTTTGAACAAGTTTTTTGCACAACCAGTCTTGCAGAAGAAACTGTTCATTTATTAAGAACATTTTTAAACTTAATTTTTAAATCTATTAAATGCTGAACATTAATGTTATCTATTTTAAACTAAAAAAAAAAACTAGGAACGTTAAGTAGGAAACACATGAAGCGGAGGTCACTTTTTGCTTGCGTCGCTCTCTCCGTAACAAATAGCTACCCGTAAATCCCTGGGGCATTCAAGCGAAGCGTATTCCGAGTAAGTTGTGCAATTGTCTTCATTTTAAACGTACCTATCGGTTATCTCAAATTACACGGTTCGAGGAGTTAAAATTAAAAGTTTTTATTTTTTGTATTTCAAAGTGCTCAGTTAAAATGCCATGGTCATGTAATCTAGAAAATAGATAATATTATAATTTAGTTTATATTTCTTATCATTTTTGTGTCAGATATATTTTGTTGTTTTACACTATACAATATATATCATGAAAATATACATCTCTTCACAATATTTTACGTTTTTAATTTTATTTTAAATAATTTTATCATCAAGCTATTTTTCATAATAATTATTGTGTATTGGGACGGCGACAAGATTAGTTACACCAACTATTACAGTTATCAATTATCTTCGTTACAATTTTGTGTAAGTTTTTGTGAAAAATTATCTTGTTTGGCACTAATCGGTGTAACATACCTCTTGAAGATGCCGCGTGGTGGGGTGAAACACGTGTTGGGTGATTTAACGGTGGCAGTTGTGTAATTCGCGTTGTTTGCCGGATACGCATTTATCAGCGGGCTGGCAGGCAGTGCACTTTGCTGCGCGACTGCCATTGCATGTGCGGAAGTGGCTAAATATTGGCCTTTTTCTTACTTAGGATGGACTTCCGCAAGGTAACGCCTGATTCCATTAAATATAAAAAATTATCATTATGATTCTCGTTGTCGTAGTCGTAAATGTTGTCATAGTCGTAAACGTTATCGTAGTCGTTGTCGTAGCCGTAGACGTTGTCGTAGGCTACTTCCTACGTCTTAGTCATAGTCGTAGCTGTAGTTGTAGTCGTAACCGTAGTTGTGGCCATAGTCGTAATCGTAGTCGTAGCCGTTGTCGTAGTTGTAGTCATAGTCGTAATTGAAGTCATCGTCGTAGTCGTTATCGTAATCGTTGTCACTAATATTAATAATATTAATATTTAACTACCCCCATACAACTTTTTACAGGCGAATAACGTGTCAAGGGAAGACATAAATCATAGCATATAGATATTAGTTGGGTGAACAAATTAAACTGTATTTTTCGTAATTGGCATAGGCGTGTTTCTTCTACTTAAAGAAGAAAATACAGGCAATACAGCAGATGCCTACCAAGTGTTTCAATCATTCACAAAAATCATTATAAAAGTCAAAAAAAATTGCATAAGTTTTCTTTCATTCTTTTATTAATTTAATGGAATATATATCGTTCTAATTTTGATTCTAACAAATAAATATATTCGAATGTTAGAAAGCAATAACCTGCGGCAAAAATCCTGAGAACACAACAGCAAGGGTCGATGAATATTAATGCGACGATAAAATGAATTAAGAGCTACCCGAGACCGTTTTAAACTTTGCAACGCTATGTAAACTGTTTTCAAACGCTTAAATACGTGTTTAACAAAAAGTTTTCAAATATCTTTAACGAATATCGTATTAATGATTTACTGCGTTTTCACGAAATTGTCTTAATACACGTGATATTCAGCTCTATACAAAAATAACATAAATAACGAATGCATATACAATCTCCATTTTTTTAATTCCGGTAAAATTAATTACGTATTTTTTCATTGCAGGAGCAAAATGAGTTAGATCGCATGTTATATAATTTACTCCTTTATCAACTCTATATAGTAGAGCTAAGGGTACACTTTCAAACAACCGCAGTCCCGCCAATGACGATCCCCCACGCTGCTTCATTTAGAGAGAGCAGAGCTTCGCACTTCCGACCACTGTTCTCCCTTCACAACTCTATCTCCGCAGCGGAGGCAATTGCATATGCGCCCACTTTCACCTTGCAGTCCATCTTCTCGTCTCTGAAATGAGCCCTTCGAGCCCATTTAGGTGCCCGCCTACAGCCAACCTTACGTATGCTGTTTACCATTTAGGTTTCTTTTAGTTACACCGTCGATAACCAGGCTGAAGCTGTCAAGACGCGTCACGGTAAGATGAGAATGAGTTGGAGAAGAAGCTGTAGACAGCGCTCAAACAACCGCAGTCCTGCCAACGACAACCGCCCACGCTGCTTCGTAGGCCATTTAGAGAGAGCAGAACTTCGCACTACCGACCACTGTTTGACCTTCGCGGCTCTATCTCCGCAGCGGAAGCAGTTGCATATGCACCCACTTTCACCTTGCAGTCCATCTCCTCGTTTCTGAAACGGGCCCTTCGAGGCCATTTACGATGCCCACCTACAGCTAATCTTACGCCTAAAGTTTACCATTTAGGCTTCTTTTAGTTACAATGTCGATAACCAGGCTAAAGCTACCAAGACGAGTCACGGCAAGACAGGGACGAGTTGGAGAAGAAACTGTAGACAACGCTTAAATAACCGTAGTCCTGCCAACAACAACCGCCCACGCTGCTTCGTAGGCCATTTAGAGAGAGCAGAGCTTCGCACTACCGACCACTCTTCTCCCTTCGCGGCTCTATCTCCACAGCGAAAGCAGTTGCATATGCACCCACTTTCACCTTGCAGTCCATCTTCTCGCCTCTGAAATGGGCCCTTTGAGTCCATTCAGGGTACCCGCCTACAGCCAACCTTATGAGTGCTGTTTACTATATAGGCTTTTTTATAATAGTTACACCGCCGATAACCAGGCTAAAGCTACCAAGACGATTCACGGCGAGACGGGGACGAGTTGGAGAGGGAGCTCTAGACAACGCAACGTACTTTACACAAGTACTTATGTAATCTTCAAAAATCTAAAAATAGATGCAATATCTTAATACATAATTTCCTAAGTAATATTTTTTAATAATATTTTGCTTAGTTATTAACTGTATGATAAATAAATTTATAATGAACGAAGCAAATAATAATTAATTTATGTAAGCTTTTCCCAAAAAAAGCTTATTGGTACAAAAATCGTTAAAGAAAAAAGGCATTTGCACATAAGTCTATTAGTTGTGAATGATGTTGTGCTGCTAGCAGGATTAGACTTTATACAGTTTCATCGAAATTGAGCCCGTGGAAACAGCGGTCCACGGACTAAAAATTTGCACATTAGGTAGAACCAGCCTATATAATGTCCCAATGCTTAGGACACCATCGAGTTGAATTAATATAATAATCCAATTTTTTTCCAATAATTATAAAACATTTTTACCATGAAAAGTTCCGCAACATTCGTAAAAGCAATTATCAACAGTGTCAAATATCACCTAATGTAAAATCATTATAATTATAGCCTACAGCACAAAGATTAGGTTACACACAGTACATACCTCTATGTAGATAACCAATTCGTTTTAGTTTACCGTACGTATCTTTGTATCTAAGAAAGCAATAGCTAGTTTTATTAATGGTCATGTATTAATTAATAATGTTAAAGTACTATTATTAAAAAAAAATTGAGTTACAGGTATTTAATTTTTACAAAAAACGTTTTCATTTCATAACGTAAAAAAACCGACTTAACTGCCTTAGAATTTCTTGTGCTCATGAGACTGTGTACTTTGTAATTAGAAAAGTAAGAACAATTAAAACTTTTACAATCTTACAAATGGGAACATGCTCAAATTTATTTCACACTGAACAATGGGCAGAAGCAATAAAAAGGGAACTTAAAACTTTCACAATTAGAAACGGAAATAAAGCTGGATACCTTTTCGATGATCGATATGTCATATTTTAAATTTGCGTTCCGCAATAAATCTGTAAATTTGGTGCATGATTTTCAAATATTACTTTTATGTTAAAGAGTAAAGCAAATTTTTTTAATCGTTCGTAATACATTTGTGTAGCATACACAGGATGATTGGTTATTGGTGTAAAAGCTTTAAAGAAGTGAATGTATATCTCATTTGTTGTCAATTATGCATGGAAAACACTGTCAATGATTGCAGAAATAATTAATAACATAATGATAACAAAAAAAAATTGATGAATACAAATAGCTATATATTAAAATTAATTATCTATTACTATTACATACTAAATCCTTGCATACTTTGTACTACTAGAATTTTTTAGCCTGTTTCATTCCGGAAAGAGAAAATAAATTAATATTATATTAATATATATTATTTTATACAGGATTCACATATTGATATCACATAAAGATTACATATTGATTACTTTATACAGGATAATTGAAAATAGGTGTAATATTTTGGTACTTTTTGCTGCAAAACTTATATACTTTTATACGCATAAGCAATCAGCCCTATATGTCATTAAAAAAAAACAATTTGATGTAGCACAAGTTGTACAAAATATTAAAAGAGGCCTTTTTATTCTTATGAATTTATGTTTAACGTAATATTATCTATTCCAAGAATAGTAAAACCAACGGCAATTTTCTCTCGAAACGCGCGCCCTTATTTTACTACACAGCGGAGACCACGGTGCGTAATTACGAAAATGTGACCGCCAAGGGCCGTAAACGTGCACACAATTAATCCTATGTTCATCGCTTTAACTACTGACATAAATTAAACCTAAAACTGAATGAAGGCAAGCCTGAAGCAATAAGTTTTCTGTAACGATTAAAATGGCCTGTATTAAAGTTATATCATGCATTACTTCTATTGTATTTTAATACTTGTGAACATCAAAGTTTCAAACTATTCTAACACTAGAGGCGGTCATTATCATCTACTTTTCCTTAGTAAGCAATTCATCTAACGGTTGTTTAGACCAAATAGCTGTTAACGATAAGACTAGTTTTTTGTCTCTTTCATATGATTTATTTTAATAATTATTATTTCCAAACACTTTTTTTACTTTACGACCACATCGATCCGCTCTATTTATCCTTGGTAAATAAGTACATTGTTTGGATTTCTATAAGAAATTGCCGGTTGTTATAAGACCGTCGTTTGCCTTCTTGGCTGTCCCATATGATTGGTTATATTTTCCAGTATCTTAGTGTAGTTTAGCGTCTAAGTGTCTATTAAGAGTTAAATAAATAAATACTATATTTCGAGAGTATAATTTACTTTTAAACTACTATAGCCATGAATAGTATCGTACTAAAATGATTTTATGAATGTAATGTATATTATATATTTTACCTGAGGAAACATCTTACAAAAACTGGCCATGTCCATGTTTCTGCCTAGTTGCTTTGTAACATTAAACCACTAAAATAAAATATGTAATAAAAGTATTCGTTACATTTCTCTTAAAGTTCAGACAACGAAATAAAGAGTAATGAGAATTTTGCTAGCATTCATTACCGGCATGTTATTATAATGCACTGATATTAAAGAAAATTGAAATAATAAATATAGAATTTTCGTTAAATAATCATGATGCTGTAATAATAATGTTCATCGTCATTACTCACTAGTAAATATTTCATTGCATTATACTAAACATATTTTATTGTTTTTTTTTTCAATATTCAAACCAACTCATAAGTAAAGCAAGCGATTTAACAGTTGTCTGAGTTTCTAACCATAAATATATTTGTTAATATCTGGCAATGCCAAAGTTTCTGAACGCTGTAACTTTTCTGTAAAAGTCGTAGGCAAACTAAATTGTAAGAATGCAACAATGATTAATGTACATACGATTTGAAGAACAAGGGAATGGCTGTACAGAAGAAGCTAGCATGCACTTTTTAATTATAGGAATTAAAAAAGTTTTACGTCTTTAACTTTTTATTTAAAAAAAAAAAATTGTGAGTCGGTTCGCAAACATAGATTTGGATTTCATTTCTACTACCACTGAATTATTTGTATTGTATTTAATTAATTTTCATTAACTTTAGACATATTTTACATAAAATTAATATTTTACTAGCTGCTAACGGAGAGTTTAGCAAAATTTATGTCCCGCGTTAGGTCGATGGTAACATAATGAGTTTGTATAATATAATGACATTGAAGTTGAAAAGTTTAGAAACTTTATAATTACATCGAAAATGTTTTAATACTTAGCTAATTTCTTGAATCATTTTAAAATTATTGTTTTTATTTTCACGAAACAGATATAGTACTGATGAAGATGAAATAATTTTCTTTAAGTTATTAGATTTCATCTGTTAGCTTTAATGCGATATAGTTTAACATTTTTATTACCTATAGTGTGCAAAAAGATTATCTGTTTCTGTCAAAAAAATATAATTTTTTTTTAATTCCAGTTACTTACACATTGTTATTTACCATAGATAATAAATAAAAAAGATAAAAAAACAGAAACAATTTATATAGAGTTTCAAGGGATAGTTTTATCACTCAAGGCGATCTCTACCAGACAATCTTTGATGGTGTTGAGAGACATGAAAGAGAGGGCAGTTGAGGGTGTACGTACATACAAACGTATACATTACATATCTATATATATATATATATATATACATACTAATAAATACTTAAGTTACTATATATACTATATATAAATCAAAGGCATACAGTATTAATCGATTGTTTATCGCTGTGACACAATTTAGAGCAGAACTAAGTAACCCGGAATTAAAAGTACCAGCAACAATATGATCTTCATAATAGTGACTCGTCACATAAGTTTTCTTTACGAGGAAGGATAAATTATTAAATATGCAAGTGCAGCGGAAAAGTAATATCTTATATTTCTTTTATAATAGTATTTTTTATTTCTTGAAAAATATTAGTCTTTTATGCTTCATATTACAGTGCTAAATTAATGGTATCAGAAATTATAATCCGCAAGTG
Organism: Battus philenor; assembly: GCF_028537555.1. Taxonomy (NCBI): domain Eukaryota; kingdom Metazoa; phylum Arthropoda; class Insecta; order Lepidoptera; family Papilionidae; genus Battus; species Battus philenor. The sequence goes on along the minus strand of NW_027181678.1, from coordinate 5,255,772 downwards.
TTTTACATTCGATAGACTTTAAAAAATTCATATGTGCTTTCGCATAGTTCAGGGTTGTTCGATAACATTTTTTCCAACTGATATATACATCATATGACATTTAGTTTTAACAGATCAGTTCCAGTTAAGCAGATTCTCTGACAATACAACTGAATAAAGGTAGGCTAAATCAAGCAACCATGCTCAAAATAAAAAGACAATATTTTATGAACTTGTATCTATAAATATGTAAATTTCCTCACTATAATCAAGATTTTTCCTCTGAAATTAAAGGAAAAATCTAGGAATTGTGACTTGAACAAATGCCATAAATCTTTCCTCTTCTCTTGATATTCCAAGCGAGTGGCTTAATGGATATTATAATTCAATCTTTAGACAGAAATACTTGCATTTTTAAATGTATACTCAAAACGCAATAAAAGTTGAATTACGTGGATTTGAATTCGAGTTGATAATAAATTTTAAATATAACGTATAACATTTTTATCGAGTCTTCGAAATTTAATTTATTTTTATTTTTTAATCTTTATTTTTTTTACTCCATTGCACAAATAACGATTCATTAAAACTATTTACAAGAGGCGTTACTTCGTAAGATTGTAGAATATGTTACTGGTAACTATAAAACGCGCGAAATTGCTACGATTTCTTTAAAAAAATTGTTAAGGAATATTTTATTAACAATTGATTTTATACATTTATTTGATATCTTTTTATTTTTTTTACAGGGAAGTGCGAACTTCATTCAACTCGATTGAAGTTCTCTCGTTGATATTTTAATTAAATTTATTATTGAAAGTATAATTACGTAATTTATTGTTTTATTATTAGTATATATCAATAAATATATGTATGTGTTTCTGTTTTAAAGTATATGTTTATCATATTTTAAACTGTCACCTACATTGTACACTGCCCGCTATTTTTCCTATGGCCCCCGCTATTAAGGGTATCTCGTACCCCTATCTTTGGGAAGGACAGGGTCGTTTTATCTTATTTAATAATTTAATCACATACTTTTATTTGCTCGCGTTCTTGCATTCCTCTTATAATCTTTCGTACTTCATCTTTCTTTCCACATTTCGTCTGCCTTTCTCTTTCATTCGATATCATCATTCATTCCTCACCTCATTCCTCAGTTTTAAATTTCTTAATTTTATTTCAAACTTTTTTTTCTATAAATATTTCATTTTTATTTTGCTTTATTTGCTATTTTATTGTCTACACTTAATCCTTTTTTTAACTTTTATTATTCCTTCTGTGATAAAACCGCCGATGTATTTTTATGTTATTATTACCATCTGTATTATCTTTATATTAAATGTACAATACAGGTAAATAAGATAATTTTAAAATGGATGAACTGTTTTTAAAAATGGAAAACAGAGATATGTCGGTCTTAATGCTGTAACTGTATTAACTCGGAGCGTAAAAATTTTATGCAGTATAAACATTAAATATCTGATAACATAATTAATTTACCATACCTTAAATATTTCGATCTAACAACCATTGAGCCATAGGGAATCTATTTAAACAAATGGATGAATATTAATGAAGTTGCAAAGTTTATTCAGGTAGCTTAGCGCTCCATTTTGTTAATACAAGTAAACTATAATAAATTAAAAAGAAATGCTTAAAACTTTGTCGTTGATATTTCTACAGCATTACCTAGACTTCATATATTTTGACGAGACAAGAAGAATTAACTGCGTGAGAAAAACCGTTCAGACGATTAAATAGTAAAAGCTACGTTTTATATTTATTTTTAACACTATTTTTCGTTTTATATTTTTTATAACATGCTCCGATTTGTATTTACTATTTATAGACATAACCTTTGTCATATAAGGCGGGTCATATTAAAGTTCACTTTTGTTTTTTAAATAAATTCTTGCATCCATAGTTTAAGGAGCTCAATTGGTGCAACTTTGTGATGTTGTAAAAGTAGAAAAAGCCCACTCATATAAGTAATCGATGTTTGAGCACCATTAAATCAAGATTTTACGGCAATATCTCAAGCAGATTCTTCTATAATCAGCGAGAGATTCTTATGTAGATTAACCTGTAATTCTGTAGTCTGTAGTTGGAGGTATGTTTTTGAAAATCATCCGTGTCGCTTGAAATTATTTTATCAAAAAAATTACATGTTACAACATCCTTTGTTTAATAAATAATAAATATTTGTTAAAATACGTTTTTTTAATATTATTTTCGAACGTAGCCTGACCTATATTTTATATTTATTTGGATGAAGTTTTAATCGTATCAGATAAAATTATTCAAGTTGTATAGACAGTTGTACAATTCATCGGTGATTATAATCTATCAAAAGTCTATTATTATATTTGATTCTAATAATATTAATTTTATTTGTGTAAATAACATTTACTAAGGTCCTATAAACGATAATACATTTCTGTTGTAACAGATTTAGTTTCACCGTACTAATAATTAATCCACAAGTTTTGTTAGCATAACGTAAAATAAATACGAAATCAGGTTTGTTTTGTATAATTAGTTTAAACTTTCATCAATTATTTACAACTTCAATTATCGAGGAATTTGTGTGTACGTAAAATTAACTTTTATTTTTTTATGTCGATTAACAATGTATTAACTGTTTGATCTAAATATCAGATTGGAGGGTTTTATAACAATTTTGAAGAGCGTGAATTCAGAGTTTATTATATTACTAACTTTATCTGGTGATTGCTCTCTCATTATAAAAGTATTGGCAATTTGTTATGTAATTATTTTTGTGGCAACGTTACATTATTATTTGTAACCCTAACTGAATATACAAAACTTGCATACATATGTTTACAATATAAGTGTACATTATCCAATGAATACTTATTTTTAAATCAGATGATTTTACAATGATCTTTCCGACTTAAATTTTGGCTGTTACAGTACTCAATACGTGGTTTCTGTAATCATCAACATCATCTACACGATATCTATTCAGTTATCCGTATGTAATGAATGTTTTACTATCATTAATGACTTGACGTATGTAACGGTGAGTCAAAGGTCTCTTTTATCTACAGTTTGGTACCCGTTCATGTGACATTCTAACAAATGTCTGGTAGTGGAATTTGATTACACTGGTTCAAGTCAGCGACTCGAGTTACTATTTGTCACGTCTATTCTTCTTGAGATTTAAATTACGTTCTTGTTAGATTGTAAATCTAAAGAACTGGAGCATCGTTGCAGTAATTAAGAAGACTTTGCCGCCACGTTTCCGGTTCAATCGTAGTAAAATTAGAAAAAATATATCATCATATTATATATACTGTATATGACTTGCATCACAGGCATGATCAAAAATACATCTTTCTGTGGTACAAAATTTTTTGCTTCTATTTGTAAGAGTAAATATGGGATGTCCGGAGGTATAATCCGGATTACAAATTCAAAAATTTTCCATAACTGTTAAGTGAAAGAGCAAAAAAGTGCAAAGTTAGTTTTATTTTTTATGCAGGTTTTACCTATATATTTTTTTTCTCTAATTTTGTTTTATTAAAATGAAAGTAGGAAAGTAGGAAAACATAAAAACTTGAATATGTCAAAATTACAGATCAGACCGACAAACAATTGTGTTTTTTATTGGTGGAGTTTTGATAAAAGTGTATATATTTTAGAATATAGTTCAGTAACAACAATAATTAAATAAATTAAACATCTCTTATTATAAGTGTTATGTCATATAATTTAATAAAACAAGTGCATACCAAATAAACATTAAGCCCACTTTAAAAATTTCTGTCATGATTTAAGGGGTTCTTAATTGGGAAAGCTAAAATAATAAAATGCTTGTGATACAGAACTGATCGATAAGCTTTGTAATGTTTTATGTAAACATTTAAAAGTCTAGAAAAGGAACATAAATTATCCACAATTAAAAACCAAAATAAAGTTACATATTTTTACGAAGATGCATTGATCACAATAATATTTTTCCTTTTGTTATACTTTATTAAAGGTTTTATATGTTCAAATATCAAAAATTTAGATAACTAAATAGATTGCGATAAATTTTGTTTTCACAAATGACCGTTGTGCGAAGATATATAAACATTTCTATATTGCATTATTCTACTCCTCAATCGTATAGTCACCTGACGCCTAAAATCTTCTGAGTAATTTCATAAAAATAAGAATAATTTACAGTGGCGAGAGCACGTCATTTCAAAAATACAAAAAGAACCTAAACTGACAAAAACTGTAAAAAAATAACGAAAACATTAAATTCATTTGAAATAACTAAATTTAAATATGCACCAACAGTCTCCGGGATAATGTCTTGTTTTAAATTAGATCTACTTGTATAGTCTAATAAAATTTATTGCGCGTCGATTCTACGTAACTCCTCTTTTCTGAATAAATTTTTAAACTCGAACGGGATCTGCTTAATTCGAAAGAACCCGCCCGATGGGTATAATAATACAACGATAGCTAGCTAGTGCTTTGCCATTTTAAAAGGTTTATAAGAGCTTAGAATATAAAATGATATAAATATAAGTAATAAATTATATAATAGAAAATATCTGAAAAATTCAAAAATAAACAAAATAATTGACGAATCCAACTCCGCTGCGTAGAGTTTGGTAAACTATGAAACATTTTCTGGTGCAATATTACCTAGTGCATTAAGACGTAAGTCTACGATCAATGTATATCACCAGTTATAGCTTACCGCATTGAAACATCAGTTACGGAAACTGATCCATAGAGAGAGCACGGGATTTCTCTATATATCTCTATGGAGATATCCTAAGACCAACGAAAGTTACTGACATAGCCCAGCGGGGTGGCAAGTTGAAGTGACAGTTGGCACACCACGTACCGAATGGAACATATGGCAGATTGATTCTGGTGTGAAGATCACGGGTCGGCAATCGGCGCAGGACGTCTATTCACAAGATAGACGCCATTACTAAGGTTGTCAGTAGACGATTTATGCAGGCCGCTTCCAACCGGTCCTCTTGGAAATATACGTGGAATGCCTATGTACTGTGAACATCTTACCGCTGAAATTATGATGAAATATTATGTGAACCAATTTTTTTAGACGTACAAAATGCATTTTAAATTGAATATTATCTTAATTAGCTTTATTTCGTGAGAAACTAATATTTCTCTTGCAACGTAAGTAAACTCACCTCGCGACGAGTACGGCTAAATTTATGGGCCAAATTAGGTCGACGTCGAATGTAATAAATTTGCATATGAAAGTCATAGATTTAAGTCAATGTTTTGTTCATTAAACTAGAAGTGTTTTCATTAAAAAATTAAAAGAAATCTCAGAGTAGCACGTTTTCACGGTCTTTAGAAACAAATCTCCAGAGAGCATTAAGCATGCATTTGAAAATGTCTAATTAAAGGTAACATATCAAAAGGCAGTAAAAGGTATAAAATATTATACGGCATTTAACTGTTTATTTATAAAAGAGGGACCCACTTTTCATTTTTAAATTAATGAAAATTAATTTTAATTCTCGGTTGCTTCCAAGTAAACGTGCGTAGCAGTGCTTCTTTTTATTAACATGGTACACAAATTACACGAACCCAAAAAAAAAATAATATATTATATATTCAGTAAAAGCTTTTACTAAGTATTTTCATATCACAGAATTAAAAGAAAATACATTGTCGGCGACAATTCGCCAGAAATTAAGTATTTAATCCTTAAGTGCAGTGACACGACGTTTCTAAGCAGAGGCTTTAGTCAGAGGACAATGAACTGTGTATTTCAGCGGTGAATGAACCTTTAAAAAATTTACAGCGTGGGAAGGCCTCCCACTAGATAGACTGACAACATAGTTCAGGTCGCGGGAAGTCGTTGAATATGGGCGGCGCAGGCCTTTGAAGGAGACCTTTACCTAGCAGTGGGCGTCAATCGGCTGAAAAGAAGAAGAAAAAATATCACCTTTCTTCTTTCAACCAAAATGAGATCATTTATCCGTCCAACTGTTATTTTAAGATCGGTGTCTCGTATATACTTTATTTAATGTGTTTCGCTACCGTAAATAAAGATTAAAGATCTAAAATTTAAAATTAATTAGGATTCTGCCATAACGTTAGATTGAGCCGTTGACGAATTTATTTCAGTTTATTAATGTAATTTGACTCCTAAGGGACCTTGTGAGCTTTGTGTGCAGGATGGGCAAGTAACGAACATCAACAAACGTTAAGCCGTCTATTCGCAAATATTTCGTGTGTGTCAATCACGCTGTCCAACGTCTTATATTATAATACTCTGTATTGAATTGCGTAGCGTTATTACGTATTATTTTCATTTAAGTTTTAGTTTTTTGTTTTTTTAATTAAAAAAAAATTATAGCTTGTGATGTGGAAATACGTTTATTTAATTATTAAAACAATTTGTGCGCGGAAAATGAATAATTCGCCTACGCGCGGTTGCGCATCGAACCATGGCTCAAATCCGACTCTCTGAACTCCAACGGCCGCGGGCGCACGTGCTGCGCGTCTTGGCTACCTGCCAAGAGCAAGCAAGAGCGCGTATCGTGCACGCCGTGCGAGTGAGCGAGACGAGTGGGCGAGACAAACAAAAGGTTGAGCGTTGTGACGACGTCCGCGGGAACTTTCACATCTGGCGGCTTTTTTATATAGCAATATTATTACATACTCCCCCTTTTGACCAGGACCAGTGACCTCACAACTGGTCAAACCGACACAAGCTTTCGCGGTCGGCCGCGAGGACGTTTTGGAGCCACAGGCTCAGGAATCTCAGTGCATTCACCCTCTCGCGAATGATAGCGTCTTAAGTCAGAGACATGATACTTCCCAATGGTAATGTCGGACTTATCAGGAAACGCTAACAGGTACGTAGTTGGGCTAACTTTCTTCTGAACGACGTAAGGCCCGTCTCGTTTAGGTACGAACTTAGCGCTGACTCCTTTTGCAGAGTTGCTGAGAACGTGCGTTTTCATCAATACGAGGTCGCCGACGTCGAGACTGTCACTTTTACGAATTTTATCTTTAACAGCTTTGCGGAGGTCTTGTTGGTGTTCAATACTTTCTTTGCTGGACTGGAGAGTATCTGCGAGTCTTAGCAGATAAGGTGTGATTTGCGGCACGTAGTTCTCCGCTTCGACAACTGCACGCAAGTCCGTCTGAGCTGCAATTGGTGAGCGAAGTTCGCGAGCAAAAGTCAGGTATGCAGGAGTCTGTTGGGTTGCTTTTGTCAACGATGTGTTTAAAGCGAAACGAATAAATGGCAGAGCTTCAGGCCATTTTTGATGGTGATTTTCCACGAGGATAGCCATTTGCACCTTAAGGTCCCTGTTCTTCCTCTCCACAGGATTCGCTTCTGGATGATACAGGGGCACCAGATTCTGCTTAACACCCAAAACAAACATAGCTTTCTGCATAACATCGGCGACGAATTGGACACCATTGTCAGAAATTAATCGCCTAGGAACACCAAAACGAAGGAAAACCTCCTCTATCAAGATCTTAGCACAAGCTTCAGCAGTAGCTTCAGTAAGCGCAAACAGCTCTACCCACTTACTGGCGGTGTCTTCGACAATAAGGACCCAACGTTCACCCTTGGGACCCTTAGGAAGTGGACCGAACAAATCTACTGCTACAACTTCGAAGCGCTGTGCGGGTACTGGAGTCTGCAACAAGCCTGAAGGCTTCTCATTCGAAGGCTTGTAACGCTGACATTCAGTACAAGAATTGAGATACTCCGCTACAAAACGACGCATTCCAGGAAAATAGAACCGCTGGGAAATACGATGCAAAGTCCTATCAACACCACCGTGACCAGCTGTTGCAGCGTCGTGACATTCAACCATAACTTGCTTCCGACGGTTGACTGGTACAACAAGCTGCGGTTCTTCCGTTTCTGCTTCCGTATATCGGTAAAGTATCCCCTTTGACATATGATAACCTCTATCTGTCCACCTACAAATCTCCACTTCTTCCTTTCCCTCCAGGCCCAGGATAATCTTCGCGATTTCAGGATCTGCGAGCTGATCTTTACGAAGAGCGGTTGCCTCCCATCGTGGCGTTTCAACCACCACCGTACAGACGCCACAAGCATCTCGAGCCTCCTCAACGCATGGCGGTCGACTGAGCGAATCTGCGATGACGTTTGCCTTTCCTGGGGTGTAGTCCACTTGGAGATCGAAAGACTGCAACTTCATAGCCCAACGGACCAATCTACCTGCAGGAGACTTCAAGGTTAGTAACCACTTCAGGGGCTGGTGGTCGCTGGCGACGCGCACGGGATGACCATCGATGTAGCCGCAAAACTTCTCGACTGCCCACACAACTGCAAGAGCTTCGCGCTCGGTGGTTGAGTAGTTTCGTTCCGCCGAAGTCAGAAGGCGGCTGGCGTACGCGATCGGACGCTCCTCGCGCGGCGACTCCCCCTGCAAGAGAGCTGCACCTAAAGCATAGCTACTCGAGTCAGTCCTAAGCACAAAAGGAAGACTATAATCTGGCTGGATGAGGATTGGAGAAGAGGTAAGTGATTTCTTAAGTTCCAAGAACGCGGCGACTTGAGCTTCGCCCCACAACCACGACTGATCTTTCTTCGTCAGCATAGTCAACGGTTGCGCAACCTTTGCGAAGTTCGGCACGAACTTGCGGAACCACGAGCACGTCTGTAAGAAGGATTTCAAGTGCTTCACATTCGTCGGCTCGTTCATATCGACGATGGCGCTGATTTTGTCAGGGTCCGGCGATAGCCCTTGAGACGAAATCACGTGACCTAGATACTTAACACTTTCTCTAGCAAACACGCATTTAGCTCGATTGGCGCACAGGCTGAAGACACGAAGGCGATCGAAAACAGTTCGAAGATCCTGTAGATGCTGAGCAAAGTTTTCAGAGATCACGATGAGGTCGTCTATGTAACCTAAAATAGTCACGCCTTTTAAAGCAGACCCTGAACGAAACCTGTCAATCAGACGCTGGAACGTCGCTGGAGCGTTGCGCAAGCCAAAAGGCATACGCTTGAATCTGAAAACGCCAAATGGTGACACGAAGGCGGTCTTGTCGCGATCCTCTTCCTTGACAGCAACCTGCCAGTAACCTGCCTTGAGGTCGATGGTGCTCATGAAACAACTTTTGCCAGTATACTGCAGTAGATCGTCGATCACCGGAAGCGGATAGGAGTCGACCTTCGTGATGGAATTCAATTTGCGATAATCCACACAAAATCTGTAGGACCCATCCTTTTTAGGTACCAACAGCGCTGGTGCTGCCCACGGAGACTCACACTCTTCGATGACACCCTCCGACAGCATCTTATTGATTTCAGCCTCCATAACTTCTTTTTTCGCAGGCGTCAGGCGGTACGGCGGGACGGCGATCGGCGGGTGGGTGCCGGTGTCAATGCGGTGTTCAGCGAACGACGTCGGTCCTCCCCCTTCTCGGAAAATGTCCTCGTATTCCTGCAATGTCTGCGCAAGGCTTGCTCTTTCAGGTGGTGACAGCATCATACCCTCGTCCGAACGCAACATGTCGGCAGAGGCGCACCCGATGAAGTTACGTGATTTCTCACAACGCAAGGGGTGAATGACCTGAGGTTGATTAGCTGTGAACCACGTTTCATTAGAAATATCAATAACCAAACCAGCTTTGCGTATAAAATCAATGCCTAGCAATGTTTCATTGTTAACTGCATCTGGAAAAATTATAAATGTGATAGGTATTGATGCGCCCGCGAGCATCACCACAACGTCCACCAGTCTGACTGTCACGTCACGCACTACACCGTCAGCAAGTTTTACAGTCATGACGCTACTACGCATCGGCTGCCCTAACTTAAGCAACAAGGAGTACAGCGTGGATCCGGCAACGCTACGTTTAGCCGCCGTGTCTAATAGACCGGTACCGCGATAGCCAAAAATCTCTATGTCCAAAATTGGACGGCCTTTGGTACAAACATCCGGACGCAAGCGCTCGGTACGCGAGTTATCCACTGACCGCGCATCAGGCACATCATATACATTACAAACAGAATTTAAAAAAACAGTATTACAATCAAAAGAAACATGGGCTTGACATTGCGATGCCTCGGTTTTGGAATATAAATGCCTATTGGTTGACATAAAATCGCATGAAAAGAACGAATCCTTAGTGTCCGTATTTTTTGTATTACAGTTTACACAATTAGCACGAATAACACCTTTCGTACCACAACCGTACCACGAAACTGTATGCGGATCACTTTTAGATCTAAGCCTTGAGCACTCATCGCGATTATGTCCACTCTTCTTGCAATAAACACAAAACCGTTTACCTCGATTCGGCGCATTCGCTGCGCTTACCACAGCAGGTACAGCGGCGGCGGCGGCGGCGGCGCATGCGTTGCACGTAGCACGCGCGCGCGAGCCCGCACTCCCTGCTCGCTGATCGCTTTGTACACTTTCTCGTGTTAATTTGAAACGAGCCGTGCAACCGGCGAAGTTTCCCGACGGAGACGGATGAGCCGAAGACGACGATGGCGATGGTGATGGCGAGGGCGCTCCTGTGGTGAAGGCCGGCGATCGCAGCAAAAGACTCTCGATTAGCTGGCGGTTTGACTCCGCTTGAGCCTTGGCGAACGCCGCCATGAACGACGATAGCTGCCCCTCGGTCATGAACCTGTCCGAGTCTTCATTCTCGACGTTGTTACGGACGCCTGTAGCCTTGCAACGCGGCATCGCAAACAACAGATGCAAACCACTGACGAAATTCACTCCGATAACGCACAATTGTTAAATTTTCGATAGGATTCTTCTACGACGCTAAGATGGCGAACGGTTGAGTACGCGATTTCGTCGATAATTAGCGTGTAGGCCACGGGTTGGGAGCCAGTGTGATGTGGAAATACGTTTATTTAATTATTAAAACAATTTGTGCGCGGAAAATGAATAATTCGCCTACGCGCGGTTGCGCATCGAACCATGGCTCAAATCCGACTCTCTGAACTCCAACGGCCGCGGGCGCACGTGCTGCGCGTCTTGGCTACCTGCCAAGAGCAAGCAAGAGCGCGTATCGTGCACGCCGTGCGAGTGAGCGAGACGAGTGGGCGAGACAAACAAAAGGTTGAGCGTTGTGACGACGTCCGCGGGAACTTTCACATCTGGCGGCTTTTTTATATAGCAATATTATTACAAGCTAGATTTAATTAGGACCGGTACGAAGCAGTCTGTATACAGCGTCTTCCGAAGACTTTAAATGGTCAAGGTTGTCTTTCTTCTCATCTTGTGTGTGGACATCTTTCACTGTGTTTGCCGATCCGTGATGTTCAAAGATTCTGTTTTAAAACTAACAATATTTCCGTCATTTTAATTTACATAACACCGGCCCGAGGAAGTTCACAGTTTATTAAAAATAAAAAAATAGATCTTATAGTAAAAGATGTCGCATCCAGCGTTTTATACCTCCAGTGTAAACAAAATTGCCAGGTAGCCAAAACGCAACAGTCCATGGCAACATATTGCGATTTCACTAAGTTTGCTGCATTTCAACATATTTGTCTTTAATAATCATATCCTCAATTTCAAATTAAGAATAATAGTTAGTTGACAAATGATTTTTAAGTTTTACTGCTAAAATTTTATTATTTAACTGCAAAAAAACTTTAGTAACATCTTTTTCACCATTAACATTCAGCAACAAAATATTATCTAACTTTTGTTGGCTTTGACAATTATATTAATATTTTATTGATTAATTTCGATTTATGCTATGTTAGTTGTTAAAGTTTTTCAGCTAGAACATCTCTGCTTCTCTCAGACAGTCTCATTATCTTTAAATATTAAAGCTCCTCCAAGACAGCTGTCTAAAAATTACGCGCTAACACAAATCTTACAGGAATCTTCAAGTAAATTCCTGGAAAGTGAATAATTCTTTATACTTTTATACATTCAAATGTCATCGCAATGATTAAATTATTTGATCTGTATACCTAAATTCAAGCATTTAAACATTTAATTTCAGGGAAAATATTCATGTTTATAAAAGTTTACTCTGAATAGACTTTTGTTCTGTTATCCTGGCCTTTGTATTCATGGTGATAATTATATTTGACGAGAAGAGAAAACGAAGTTGCTGTCTGTCCGAGAAATGTGTGTATTACAATCTTATTTGTACTTGGCTTTATGATGGCATCAATTTCATAACCATTAATTTTCATACAACCTTACCAGATATATAGTAAATTGACGTAAAATTTAGATAAGAGATGGTCATAGGTATTAATTCAATACAGCGAGTAAGATAAATTTTGACATAATTCTTCAGATCTGTTTGCTATGGTTAATTTTAAATAATAGTTGCCAAAAGCGTATTGAACGTGTGTGATATTCACCCATTGGCTCAGTGTTTTTATTTGACTAAAAATTTGTAAAGGCGCCAATAATATGATCAACAATGAGTACATAAAATATTTTGAAAGAGTAAATACTTTCTTATATAATACAAAGATAAAAAGCCGTACTCGTTTCAGCCCATCGACGGCTACTGCAAGGTCTCAACCAAAGATATCTGTAGAGTGATATACGGTAATAGCTTCACTTGGGCTGGCGATTGCAGTGTGGTATTATTACTTCGTCCGTCCTCTGGACACTTGTTTATGATCAGTGGCAAGCATATATAATTAATGCAAAAAATGTGAATTATGTCACGATCGTTTATCTCAATCCTTTATCGCTAGGATACCACTACCCAAAAGATCATAAATATAAAAAATATGCCTATTTAAAAAATATAACGCAAAATTATATCAAGTAAAAATATGTTAAAGTCCTGTTTCTATACAGCCTCCCTACGTTAACAAAATATTTATGTATACACAGTGTTTTATTAAAATGGCCCCAGTGTAATTCAGCAGCAAATAAGAGAATAATTTTAATCAAAAGTAATGAGATTACGCTTGTTGAAATCTACAAAGACAATTGAGATGACGAAATGGTCGAAATTTTATCTCCTATTTCTCTGAATTGTATCGCTCAAACAAAAAGTGTAGGTATAAGGCAGTTATTGAAATTTCTAAGTGATAAATATAGTTACAAAATTAAAGGTCACTTAACAAACAGTAACGAAGACAATGACTTCTATAGCTAAAAGTTTCCAGACAGATCTTAATTTTAATGTCCATTTTGTGCTGTATAAATGTCTTGTTCTCTCTCAAATATTAAATAAATAATACAACAAGACGACAGGTCATTGTCGTGTTTTTACTTACTAGGAACTTACTTGAATATTAAGATGAATTATATTACAATATACACAAACGCAAATGATCGAAGTAACGTGATGTGTGGTCGTATCTAACTTAACGTGACGTTCCTGACTGACGATCACTATCTATTCACAGGTGTTTTATTAGCCACAAATTTGTATTAGCCTAACAACGTCACTAGAGTATCCTTAACAATAATAATAATAACTTAATAACGCTAGGGCAAATATCGGTAAACGTGCACCCTTATACAGAATGTGTGACCTCCAGAATTCAAATGTTAGTGATATTGATATATTCTCGTGCTCTTTCGTATCTTTTAAAAAACAATTTCGTTCGAAATTATTGAGTGCATACAATGCAATTTAAACCATAATATAAATATATAAACAAACATAATATAAATATATAAACCATATTCTTTGACCCCTGTTTAGTAATGTTTTTATTCTTTTTTGTTTTTTTATTGTTTGACTATAAATCATTATATTTTCTCAGTGAGATAGTTATAAGGTAACAACTGTAACTAATTTTATATTTCTATGCTTCTAAGTTTGTACTTTCTTATTGCCTTTTGTTACTGTCTATATCCAATAAAGTAAATAAATAAATAACCTGTTCGTCTTCTGAATCATGTGCTTTTTGCAGAACAGCATCGGCTATCGTGTCAATGCACGGCTAAATAATTTCTATCTTGTCAAAGCATTACGTAAAAATCAATTTGGTGGTAATTACGTGAGAGTTTTCACTTGATCCGTCGACCGTGTTTTGATATTTTAGCTCCAGGAGAATATAAATATTAAAAACGTTACAGATTAAACATTACTTACTAATATTTGACGATAGTTGTGGAAATAGAGCTGTCGTTAAGCAGGGGGAGGTGGAACCCAACCGTGAACGTATTTTTTCTTTCTGGGCGAATAAATTAAAAGCCTTTTGGGATCAACCTGGTGTATACTACAGACACTGTTTATTCATTCACTTACGTTTATCGACCTAATACCAATGGCAGCGGCTATTACGGAACGAAATGCAAATCGGCGGTTAAAATATAAATTAACTAAAATATTTATTATTATGATAGTCAGTAAACCTGTAACATAGAGCATACTAACATACTAACTCAAACGCGACATGCTATTTTAGAATGAAACTTATTTAAATTTAACTATACGTGAAGTGGTTGTTGGCTATAATGGTAACTTATTAAAAAATATATGCAAATATACATGTATATCAAGTCAACATTAATTAAGCAACTTAAATTTCACTCGTATTGGTTCGATAGACAAATTAATAGTTAACAAATTCGGACTTCGAACGTATAATGAACCCCGTTGAAGTTCGCTATTGGCGGCAAAATAATCAACTAATGTAAACAAAATTGAAAACGGTAAAAGTTTTAAGTTTGCCAAAGTGAATATTAATGTAACCTAAATTTATTCAAGTCGATTACGGCCTTTCCTTTCGGTTAATATAAATAACTTTGAATTACTTAACGGTTACTTTGTCGTAAGACAAATTTAATTGGTTACTCCTACCTTAATCCGTTTCAGGAAAGTTTTCAAGGGTTGTTATAAACAGTTTTAAGCTCTATTTTGTAAAATGTTATCAATGTAAATAGTAATATTTGAACAAACTTGATTCGTGGAATTAATTTTCATCAAAGATCGGATAGAAAATATTGTAATTATTTAATGTGAGAATATAAAAAATTTCATTCAATACGTGCCATCTTTTATGTAAATAATACAGGGAGGTATTTATTAGAAGATATTTTTACTAATTTTTTTACATGCCTAAACTAAATGTTAAAATTATTTAAAAATCTATATACGAAGACATGTATTATATTCCATTTATTTATCAATATTTTTTAAGAAAAGTGACACTACTTGATTGCAGCATAAATATAATAGGTTTAGCTAAATGTTAATTTTAATGAAACAATATATACCCCAAATTCTGAATAAATTATATCCTCAGTGATAAAAATTAAATAAATAGATTTTCGTAGTATAGTCCGACCGGAATCCTTGTTCCGTGCAATAGGTGGTTAGCCGTACCTGTATCGATTGGTATAGCAGCCCTGGACTATACAAAATAACGAAACATGTAGAGCTATCAATTATATACTGTACCCCTTCGCTTTCGCCTTGACTTACTAGTTCTACACACTTTTGTATCTTAATATACCCAAAGATGCGTGTGCACATTTTTTGTCTAGGAGCCAGATATAGCTTCCTCTGTGATAGTTAATATTATAATGTCGATACTAATAGGGTGCCCTCAAGAACAGTTTTATTATACAAAACCCGTTTCAGCAACACATAAGCTCAGTAATTTCATTAGAATTCATTACATACTTTCTTATTACAGTTTCGTAGATGAATTAGAAGCTGCAGTGACCAGGTTATAGGAATCTGTATAATAATTATTCAAATATTTTTTGTACATCTAAGCAACATCTTATAAAAATAAAAAGAACACTAAACAATAACAACAAAACGTACAATTGGCAGTGTTATCGCATTCTACGATTTCATACCGTTGTTGGGTGGATTGGAAAATATTTGGAATTTAATAAAGAGCGATAGATGCTGAGCTTAAAAATAATAATAAACCTTATTTTAGACTCTATTAAGTATATAAAATATTAGTTAGTGTAATAATTTTATAAATGGTAGTTTCAATTTTCTTAAATGGCACTACTCGACTCGACGTCACTCTTTTGTGACAACTGCCAGAAAGGGATTGAGAGTGGTTAAAACTGCGTTTTGATTATTTAGTCGGGAGTTCGGTCTCTCGTTCGATAACCATCGAAGTGATCAGTTGTCTAGTGGAAACTGTGCTAGTTGGCCTATAAAAGTATTAAAAGTAGATTAAAAGTATTTACTGTGCTGTGAATTGGAGTTTTTCTGATATAAGCTAGTAACGATTTTTACTTATACTAACACAGTAAAAGGTCTAATCTTACTTAGATTTAATACAATTTAGAGATGACATAAATTTTAATATATTTTTTAGGTTTTTTAAAACAGCTTAATATACAAAGTTACTTTTGTACTAGTTGTGTGGTTGTGAAGTGGACACCACGAGACGATCTTGTTAAAATTGCCGAAAGACGCTGAAGAAAACTCCCAGGGAAGACCTATATCAATTATAGTCTTATGGCTGAGATGATGATAATGATGGGTATATGACCAATAAATAATATATTGGCTGGTATCAAAAATGAATAATTATTAAAAAAAAAACTATAATGTTTTAAGGGTAATCTAATTTACCGTATCCAAACACGGGTAATATAACATGTTTTGTCAAATATTACATTATTCTCTAGAGTTTGTTCCTCTTTAATTCTCACAACTTACCGAACAGGCCCCAGCGGTCGTTGTGTGCGAATGTCTGCGGTCAGCGCCTTTAAGGTCCACGGAGTTAGCAAGACTTCTTAGAAAACTTTATCCTACAGAAGACGTGTTTTAGGTTAACGTACGAAGAATAAGAAAAGAGTACGTGACTAAAAAACATTGGCTTACAATGTTTAGCCAGCAGCGAATCTTTTTTAATATAAGTTTTATGTTTTAACAAAACTTAATACATTTTAGGAGCACTAGAAAACACGTGATAACAATGACAACATATACAACTTAGTATTGAGATTTCCTTACTTGTATATCCTATACACATATAAACATAATGTTTATTTTTATAGCCGGGTGTATGATTTTTTACGCTCAATGTCTTACCAAACTAATTAGTTTCCTAACTTAAATTTTAGGTACTTCAGTATTCTATAAATAATTATGATATTTTGTTGCAATAAAGGAAGGCAAGAAAGAATAACAACGATAGAATAAAGTTCACCGACGTAGATCGAAGAATTTCTCATCCGAAGTAGCAGTGATCAGGCCTTTGGGGGCAAAAGGTTGTAATGTGGCGATCACTAGCCGGTAGACGCGGCGTGGATAGGCCCACAGTTGGTAGACCGACGATATAGTCAAAGTTGCCGGAAGTCGCTGGGTGCGAGCAGGCCAGAACTACTCGTCGAGGCGATCTATGCCTTCCACCAGGCACGTGTTGAATGATTGAGCGGTGGTACTTGTGTAATTCCCATTGTTTGCCGCTTGCGCATTTACCAGCGGGCTGGCGAGCGGTGCACTTTATTGCACGACTACGACTGCATATGCAGAAGTAGCTATATATTGGTCCTTTTCTTACTTTTATTTACACCTATGACCAATTACTCCGTATGTGTTCTTGTATAGGTATAGGCGTTGAATGAGATTTGTGTACAATCTGCTATAGTTATATTTCATGTTCATATTGTGAAACGTTTTAGGTAAACAAAAAATATTAGGTTACAGAAAAAAAAAACATAACGAAACAAGGTTTTACGTTACAACATTCATTTATTTAAATCCAATAGGTACTGTTTCCAGTAAACATACGTTCCCAGAGGGATTTTGCGGTCAGCTAGAGCGAGCGCACGCGGTCGATGTTTTTAGGTCCCTCGAGTTCGTTACGCTTTGTTTAAATGCTTTCTGGAAAATTATATTACATAGTTAAAGAAAAACTTGTCACTCTAGATTCCATTGTGGAAAATTTCAGGTGAATTTTATTTGAATAAAATTTGCTTTCATGTATTCGTTTAATATAAATTTAATATTTAACATACCCTTTTCAGTGTTACACAATTTTATCTAATATTGTTCGATTCTTAACATAGGTAATCATGCATTTTATACTAGCTCTAAGACATAATTCGAAAAAATACAATAGCATCTTCAATTTTTTTTTTAAAGGAGAGAACTACATAATCGATTCATTCTGGTAGAAGAACTATTTTGATCATCATTTTAACCGTATCTTGTCTACTGCTTTATCTAGATTTCCAATGAAAAGGGTTTGAAACAACCTGTATCTGGTGTCTTCTAACGAACTATTTAAAATATTAATAACCATGTATAGTATTATCGTTAATGATACTGCTATAAACACAATCTCTTAAAAGCTACATTGATTAAACTGACATCAATTTTTTTTTAAATGAGAAGTCTTTTGCCAAGCTATATGTGGCTAAATAAAGATACAGCGTTGTTCAAGTACTACATATAATTACTGTAAAGCCTGTAAAAGCTAACATTGTTGACGCAATGTGATCAAGTAAATGTAACGATACTTTCATATTCTTGACGGTGCCTTTCGTTTCCTTTTTTTTCCATGTTGACGTACCGCAACGTTTAAATAGATGAGGGAATTAAGGAAAAGCCGACGTGACGCGAATATTATTCCAACAAAACAAGCCAATGTTGCTCGAGCATCCAGTAACGCGAGGTGAAGGAAATTTAACGGTCTTATGTATCAAAATACAAAATGGCGAAAAGTTAGGTAGGGTAACAAACAAACAATTCTATACAAACGTGGCATACATATTTTTTTAAGTGTAGTTACAAATAAATGTGTATTAAGAAATAAATCACTGAATGTATTTGTGAGCACCTTACTCCAAAAGAGTCCAACGAATTTGGGAATTTTTGTTTTCGTAAAAGCGCAAGAAAAATATTCTTATCGTAAAGAAAAAACGAAACTTTGTGGAGAAAAAAATTGACTGAAAAAACTTACGTTTTGTTACCAAACATTTGATGTCAATTAAAACCAACACTAGGCGTTTGAAATAAATATACATATATTCGTATATTAAAAGGCATTATAAAGAAATGCATTATTACATATAATTACTAAAAACATGCTGTGTATAAAATAAAAAATGTTTTTGTAAGTAACCGTTTTTTATAACTTATACATGAAATTTATTATTTTTATACCATTATTTTTATTTTGTTTTAAACTGTGACAGGTCGTACAACAGTTGCAGTTGCAGTGCTGTAATTTTGTAACATTTTTTTTAAAAGATGTCATTTTAAATGGTTCATAAGTTATAATTTTGTATCTGAGACAACCCTACAAGAAAATGTTGCTAAATCTGGACTGTGTGATTAATTTATATCGCCTCTCCTATAAATCAGATTTCCAGTAAAAATCTCACAAACGCCAGGCAAGATTTGTATAACGTGTGTCACGTTGCTTACAGATAAGACTGGCTGCTGTTCAGGTATTAAAAAAATATTAAAATTAACTGAAATGATTTTATTTCCTTTTTTATACACTTATGATGGAAAATTCAGAGCCAATCACATTCCAGAACACCTCGTCTAACCTATCTAAAAGCGTAATGATGTGAAGTCTGTGACGACAACGTATTTGTTTAATCTAAACGACGTTAACGAATTTCTCTGACTTCCATTAACTGTGCGTACAGTGTTACATTACACAGGATTACGGAAAATAAATAGGCCCATTTGTGTTAACTGGAACAGTTAAGGCGTTTTAATACATTTTGTGATTGGTAGACGTTTACCTCTTGAGGAAATGTATGTAACAGGACTTCAAATAAAAAAAAATTAACAATTTTTTGGTTTTTTTTTTACATGACTACAACAACAAAGTTACATATTTTTAAGTGAACAGTTTTATCGACAGTTCTTTTTTAAAATCCAAAAAAGGAGGAAATGCTTATACAAATATCATTTATTTTAAAAGTAGCTGTCCTTACAGACTTTTTATTTTACTCTCAGAAGTAATTAACCTGCCGCAATCTAACAGAAGAATTAAATTAGTATTAGATATTATATATATATATTATATTTATATATATATATATATATATATATATATATATATATATATTTATATATATATATATATATAATACCACCACACACACCACACACATACATAGTATTAGATTTCAGAATAATTGGTCAACTACTTTATTTATAGATCAAAGGTGAAATAAAAAAAGTTTTGTTATTGATATGTACTGATCGATATTTAGTTTTTTTTTTAAAGTCACGCCATTGTAGACCTCTCGTATCATATTTTGGACAGGGCATTTACATTTTTTTAGAATTCTGTTCAGGTACTTTTTTATTTCTCTACGCTTCTTTTATTCGACAAATGATCTAACTTTCCACTTCTTTCATTCTACAATTCTCTAGCATTCCTTTACATACCAATTTCCATTAATGCATCGTCTCTCTTCTTACACGTCGTTCCTAGAATATCACACAGGTTAAGTAATAATTAACATTTTTTGCTAGTTTTAATCTCATGCTATACTATTTTGTATTCTTATTTCTTATGCTTATTTAATACAGGTTTTCACATTTTATCACAATACGGTTTTTAATTTATTTACATTGCTCTTATTTTGTTCACATCTCCCTATTTTGTTTGTGATTTATATTTTATTTTTGTTATGATTAACTAACCTGCTTCATTTATCGGATTTTCGTAGTTTACAAGTACAATATAAATTTGCAGCGTGTGAACTATCAAATTGGCAAAGTTCATGGTGAACTTACAAATACGCAGTGTATTAACATTACTCATATGAAAGTTCATGTACACGACTATTGAGTTGTTATATTTTTTTGTCAATTCCGTAGTTTTTTGCAATTTTCTTTCATTATTTTCTTAAATAACCTTATGAAAAGTTTAAGTAAATCAAATGATAAATTAAATCGGTAATTTAGTTACCGAGATATAACGTCACCAAAGAAAACAGGCATTCATATTTATTAATACAGAAGTTCCAAGGAAAGAGTCAATTCATTAATTACAAAAATGTTGTCTAATATGATCAAAAAGTAAGGTGAACGTTAAAAATCCAAGATTAGTTGCAAATCTTTGATTGACAGTTATAGAACTCGCTGATGGTGTTGGCTGGCTGGCTGGTTGCCTGGCTTAGCTCAAATCATTTTGAAGGGTGTTTTTTATCTCAAACACATCAAGTCTCAATTGCCTAAATAGTTACATTTTTTGGAAAAACAAATGTCAAAAGCTCGACTTATCGTTCCGCAACCACCGTATTTCCTTGATTTGACTCCTTGTGACTTCTGGCTATTCAGCACACTACAAAAGTTCAATGCGGGGACGCCGCTTTGATACGATTGAGGAAATAAAAACAGAATCAAAGAAGGTCTTGAAGGCTATACCGGAACAAGACTCTTCCAACTGTTTCGGAGACTGGAAGTAAACGTTTGAAAAGTGTGTTTCTTTCGAACAGGGAGTACTTTAATGCGAATGAAATTGATTTTAAGAATAAATGAGAATTAACATTTTATTAATAAATTCACCTGTACTACAAAGACTACATAGAAAATCTGTAGATATTTAATCTCTAACTAAAATTTCAACATTTATTTAACAATATGGCGGGTCTAGCTTGACAACCAACACACGATTTTAAGGTTTTAAAACTGCATTATATGCAATTGTTTAAATTACTGCCTGGCACCGTTCTGTTGAAACGATATGCCAATGTTGGTAAACAAAGTCCTTGTTGAAAAACCCCTTTATAAAATGTAACGGTTGTAATTTAGTTTTGGGTTTAATTTACGACGGTAGTGTGCGTCGTGAACGGTGGGTTAATTGTGTGCGCGTTTACGGCCCTTTGCGGTCACATTTCCGTAATTACGCGACGTGGGCTCCACTCTATTGTGAAACCAAGGTGTACATTCCAGAATGAAATTAATTGTTCGTATTTTTATGTAGGAACGTGAATCATCTTTTACATTATTTATGTGTCATTATTAAACCTTTTTTTATTTTTGTTCAGTTTATAAAGATCGATATGTTCCTAGTTGATTGGCAAGTGTAATATATTTCATAATAAAAAAGGTTACTAGAAGAAAATATTTTTTGTTAAAATTTATAAACTTTATTTGGAAAGTACCAAGGTGTATATGTTACATAGTACTGTTCGTCTAAGGATTATTAATAATTCGTTTCTTTATGTTGCAGTAGTTTGACTTATACTTTTTAATTAACTGTGATAATTTTATGGTTTCATGTGTTATAACTACTGATACCTAAACAATTTTTTAACGTAATATATGCTATTTCTCTTAGATTAAGGATACTCATTGTATTATATACTATATATTTAATACAACGCTGCTATTTTTTATTGGATTTTTTTTCTGAAATTTTAATTTTTTTTTTCTTTTATTGCTAGATAATTTTAATCAAAATGCCCTAAATCTGTTCTAGCTAGAAGAGAGCTGGAAAATCTGATCTAGCGACTCCTCTACACTTCACGCAAGTGCGTCTCCCCGTGGTTATGCAGGTATTTTCCGCTGCCAACAACTTTTTTCCTTCACTAAAGCGGATTCTTTGATAATACATCTTGTTTCCATTAACACAACTTCTTTACATTAGCCGCTTTAATGTTGCGTAGAGATGTTAAACTTTTTTCGCTACAGCAATAACTAGCGGAAAGCTTATTTGAAATTATAAGACATGGTTTTTTAAAAAAGTTTGTCACAGTAATTTTTCCAAAAGAATTTTTGCGAATTTATTTCGCAGGTTCTTTGATCGTGGCTCTAATTTGACAGGCTGATGTCTCTATGTCTGAAAACAAACCTATTGAAACACCAATGTTTCTGCTATACCAACCTACAAAACGGCTTATTTGAAAATTTCAACAGAGGTAAGGTTGCACTTAAGATGTACCATTTTTGTTCATATTAGTATTTTGATTTTCTATAACATCGCTCTACAAGACTTTCCAAGACACGAAGCTGTCTTAAGCAATGGTAACAAAGAAGAAATTTTTCAAAAAACTGGTTATTAAAAATTTGAGGTTCGAGATTTGAGACTAAATTTACTTCATTTATTTGTGCTAAGCATTACGAACAATGTATGACAAAAGAATGACTTCAATCTGCGTATATTATTTATTTACACGTAATTTTACTTCTGTTTTTGTATGTAAAATATTATACATATTATCATTATACTACCAATTTTTCTCGTTTTTTAATAACTATGTACTCTCTTATTGTCAAAATATCCAAAATATCCGAATTATAGTGTCTCCCTCATGTAAGTATATTTTAAAGATGATTATGTAAGCCCTAACAACCACAGGACATTTCAGTGTTACACTTTGATTGAGAGAGTAGGTAGTATGTTAGACCCTTCAAATCGTAGCACAATAAGAATTTATTAAAAATTTATGTATATTACATTTAATAATGCGTGATATCAGCAACTTTGACATGAATATTTTTTTTCTGTTAATACAACAAACATACTTGCAATAAAACACAATCCCGGAAAAATTTCTTATAGCTTACTAAAAACGTAATAACGAATAAGACGACTCTTATGTGCCGCGGGTGACTCGTTATTGATGCCCATCAACAAGCAATTTATATTCATCCATCTCAATAATTATAACAACCAGGTGTTAAAATTATGCGTTAATGCCACAATAATAAATTTTCAAAAATAATACAATTACACAATGCAATCACAGACCTTAAAGCACTTTTTAAATATAAATCCTAGTATTATTATTTATTTCAAACAAATTAAATAAAATATGTTAAAGACGTTTATATAAATCTGAATAGCAAACAGAATTTACTAAACAGAAGCTGTGACTCTATTCAAAATATTCACCTTAACTTAATTTGTCTGTTACCGGGCGAGTGTTGTTGAATAAGTTTCATTTCAAATGCTTCTGAAAATTAATTCACCGCTTATTCCACTGCATATTAATAAAGAAAACACTCGCTTTTTCTACCACATTACTACGCCGAATTGTTTTAATATACCCGATGAGGTCCAACGTTGTTAACCTCAATAAGTGCTGATTTGATGTTATTATATTTAAGCCAATTTTTTTTTTAATATTTTGTATATTTACGGAATTTAAATTATTGTTACAAAATCACAGGATGTGATGTTTTACTGTTTAACCTTAATTAGCATAAATGATCAAAAAGTTTCGTGAGTTCGTCAATTCAGGTTTTATAAAATATTTCTGATTAATTAACATTTGTATGACTTATACGTTTTTTTTTATTTCTATAATAGGCGTCTAAATGGTTGATTATAAGTTAAAATATTTTGTCACAGTATATACTTTGTAGACATTACTCAGACTAAAAGTAACGTTTCCCCCAAATGATATTCTGCTTTATTCATGTGAAGAACAAAATAAAATTTCGTCAATTTTTAAATAGCGATTCTTCTTTAGTCTTAGTTCAGTTTATCCTTTGATCTTTCCAGATCAGTCGTTAGATAACTCGTATAGCTCAGCAGAGCTGTTTCGTGGTCAGTATCAACAGGAAATAGCTTGCAAACTTTTTAAAGCAAAGATACCGGGAATTCCATGAAACTTTACCTTTTTAAGACATTGTTTTGTCTACAAAACACTGTCGCATTGTTGATCATATAGAAGTATACATTCTTTTATTTCCGAGTTTTAAACTAAGCTGAGGTTTATTTAACAGTTTACATGATCGTGAGTAAATATACTTATATGTCGGCAATAGCAAAGACTTCGAGCGTAATAAATTATTACGTATTTCGAGTGTACAATATAATCAGTACATTTGTAGTACATTGCTTATGAAACACGACATGCATAATTCAATAGTAAATTGTGCTTTTACGTTGAAATTTTGTGACTACATGTTGCGGAAACGGACGAAAGCGTCCAGCTTATTTGTGTAACTAGTGTGTTCTGAAAATCTAAGTGGAAGTGCCTAAAGCGGTTAATATTTTAACTTTGTCCAACAGTCTTCGATTAATTTCGTTTAGTTATTTTTCAAATTGTAATTCATTTAGTTATTTATTTACTATTTATTATACATCAATAGCACATAAAAAAAATATTTGTTAACGGTGATTAAAAAGAATGTGTGTTTGTGAAAATAATATTTCGCAATTATTGTGCTAATTAGGACGGATTTCGCTGCAACAATTTAATAATATTCCATGTTTACAAAAGTGGATCGAAGGACTGGTGTTCGAAAATTAAAAAGGTTATCGGGAATGATCTTGATAACATAATGATTGCCTATAATTTTTTGACGTTTATCAAAATCAAGAATATTCTTTATTCGAAAAGGCTATTTCGAGCAATTTCGAATAGTCAATCCATATAAAATGTCGGTTTTGTTGTCCCCACGTGAAGCTACCGCCGGCTCTGAAGGCAGTTCTGTTGAGGAGAGCCGGCGAGAAACTCAACAGTTTCTCTTTAAAAATATAGTTTTATAAAGTGTGCTTAACAATAATTAACTTCCTGAGTGAATATAACTCATTCTGTTTATTATAAGTATATAGTATATACGTATGATATATCGAAGCGTTACTTCTTTCTCGTATACACATATATACATATTGATCAACGTTATGTTTCATTGTTAATATCTGAATTACTCATAATAACGACTGAAATTTTATGTTAATTTTTTTTTTTGATATGTCAAATAAAGTCAATTATTTTTGATAATAGATATATATAACAACTGTAAATCCTAAACACGGCTTGCCTAGCGGCTGATTATTTAAAAAAGGCTATGGTAAAAGTTCTCGTTACGTACCAAATACAGAACCCACTATCCCTCGTCAGCGCTGACGACTGTCTTGGAAATCAGTCATAATTGAATACAACTGTCCCTTCCGGGGCCGAGATATCCATGCGCGATTTACAAACGTATATATAGGGCGCCCCTCAGGGTAAATGATCTCGGTAACTGTAGTTTT
Organism: Battus philenor; assembly: GCF_028537555.1. Lineage (NCBI taxonomy): Eukaryota > Metazoa > Arthropoda > Insecta > Lepidoptera > Papilionidae > Battus > Battus philenor. Next base: position 5,229,932 of record NW_027181678.1, on the reverse strand, counting down.
GAAATAGGTTAAGTATCCAACTCTCAAATTGAACAACTGTCAAGATCAATGGAAAATATTTCTCGAAGAAAATAACTGAGAACGTTTTCTTTTTTACCCATACCAAATATATACATACAACAAAGCATATATTCAAACACTTATGTAAAGAATTGCGTAAACTCGCTGAAGGCTTGAGTTCTTTTATTTGAAGATAAAGTAACTGATTCTTATGATAGCATTATATATATTCGTAATGTTTAATTTAAAAAAAAAACGATTTAATATGTAAATGTAAATTACACATTTGAAATTACAAAACATTTTTTTGTAAAATAAACTTCATTACAGTTAAATTTTTCAGTGTTATGGTATAAGCATTAAACATGTTATGACACTTTCCTTCTAGTTTTTATATAATGTGAATATTACGAAAAGCAAAAACTTACAAAGATCTGGAAAGATCGCAATATAACCAGAAATACAAAGGTTCGATTCATGAGAAGCCTAGTCAGTTCAATATTTCTATAAGATGCTGTATTTATTAGTAGTAATATTTCTGTAAGGAGCTTTAGATACTGAGGATGCTAGGTTGTCGGAAAATTTATACCTCGGAAATATAGTTTTGGAGATGAATATTCAGAATCCCATGTACTTCGCACCGAAACTACGTTTCGATCCTCTTGAAATCGATATAAAAAAGAGGTTATCGTAGACTATTTCAATACGTCTTTGGACATGTCACTCGTAATGACAACGTAATAGAACGTTGGTGGTGCAAGGCAAAGTGGGAAGCAGACTATCTCTTGGACGCCTTCCGACAAGATGGACAAATCTTCTTCTTCTTCTTCGTAAAGTGCCTCTCCAACTGGTAGAGGTTGGCTATCAGCTTCCTGCTCTCTTCCTTATTTTTGGTTCTGCGTAATAGCTCAGCAGCGCTGGCGACTCCGGTCCACTCTCTAATGTTACGAACCCACGACTTCTTTCTCCTACCAACCTTCCTTTTACCAGGACAAATCTCAATGAAGCTTTTTAAAGAACGCTCTTACTCCGCCAAACATAGAATTCAAGTTTGCTATGAATTGCGTCGATATTTCACTTTTAGATAAATGCGGTTAACAATTTGCTATAAAATTAAGTGATTTAACAGACGGTTTTGTTTTCTGCGCTTTTGACACTTTACGCGCTGCAAATTACATTTATGCTGTTGCTTAACAGCTTCATCGGTTATTGTTTACCTATCACAAAATAAGTTTATTTATTTCATAATAAAGGACCAATATCTAGCCACCTCCGCACATGCAGTGGTTGTCGTGCATGAAAGTGCACCGCCCGCCAGCCCGCTCGTAAATGCGCATGCGACAGACAATGCCAACTACACAACCGCCACCGTAAATTCACTCAACACGTGTTTCACCCCTCCACGGGGCATCTTCAGGAGTTATGTTACACCGATTAGTGCCAGACACACACTCTGTCGACTACCACTGCATGCAAATATAACAAATGCGTAAGAGAGGGTAAAATAAAAATACCCACGTGGTCGATCACGTGACATTAAGTTGTGGTGGGGAGGAGGTGACATATAAATAACAAAGCGACAGCGGACTGAGCTCACTCGGTGTTTAGCACTAATCTGTGTAACAACTCCTGAAGATGCCCCGTGGAGGGGTGAAACACGTGTTGAGTGAATTTACGGTGGCGGTTGTGTAGTTGGCATTGTCTGTCGCATGCGCATTTACGAGCGGGCTGGCGGGCGGTGCACTTTCATGCACGACAACCACTGCATGTGCGGAGGTGGCTAGATATTGGTCCTTTATTATTTAGGATGGACTTCCGCAATGTAACGCCTGAATCCATTAAATATTTATTTCATATTTAATCGATAAATTATTATTATTGTTACTTTGCCTTATTTGTTTTGTTAAAATGTAATAAGCCCATTACTTCTGGTTGTGGAAAGTTAGCATGTCATAAAAAATATTTCATAAAATTATAACATAATGCATCATAAATTATATGAAAAATATTAAAAATGAATATTTGTTTAAAGGCATTGTTTGCATCACATTTCGCAAAGCAGTATTTTTTCTTGAGTCACATCTCCAGTTCGTATCCTAATAAAACACTGAAATGCTTTTAAGAGTCACGCTCAGAAATAAATGTCGTTGACTGTAAAACCAAGTTAATGAGTCTCAAAAGTGAAATATGTTAACATAATTTTAGCGCAAGGTGAAAGAAAACCAACATATATAGATCATTACGACAAAATTTATGATATAAAAATTTGAAATAGAACACTATAATTTGTCATAACATATGAAATAACAAAATTCAATTATCAAAACTCAACCAACAGATAATTACATTAATAATAACACATTCCATGGGGAATACTCCGAGGCGTTTTACGAAGCTGTAGATTTCGCTGGGACCATAAGATTCTGGAGTGAAGACCACGGTCCGGAAGGCTTAGTGTAAAATACAAGTTGGATAGACGATCTAATAAAAGTCATCGGAGGACCCTGAACCACTTTAAGCCGGTATTACTGATACGGGCGTGTCCTACGGTTAAAATAGATAACACAGCTAGAGTTGATGGCAGAAAAAAAAGTAGATACCATTAAATTACATTAATATTTTTAGTCTATAAATTATTTTTTATTATATTTTAATTCCTTCAAATCATTAGACAAAGAAAAAAAAAACAAATAAAGCAACAAATTGGTAAGTTGAAGTGATAGTTGGCAAACGATTTAATACTCAGACCTCATGGTCACTAGGGTCTTAATGTTCTGGAAGGGACAGCACGAATCGACAAGCGTAGCGTAGGATAACCAATTTGAACCTAGACAGTCAAACTTATTAAGATCGCCGAGAAACGCTAAATGCAGGCTGCTTCCAACCAGTTCAATTTAAAATCTAGGGGAGTCCCATTAGTATATCCAGTAGCAGACATCTTACGGCTGAAATGGCGAAATTATAAAATGGAAGTAACAAAATTTCCTTAATAAGAATTGGGATCTCTTTTTATTATGTACTCTTAGATAATTATAAGAGCACCAGAAAGATCGTAATTTAAACTGGGCTGATTGACAGCGGAACGTAAAGGGTGTACTCATTCTCAATTTATCACGGTCACGCAACATTATCAATCGATCTTGGACAGATTGTTTGCTGGGGGTATAGGTAAATTGTATTTCAACCCCATGCTTCCATGCTCCGGTAATTAGCTTTCTAACGAGATTATACTTCAAGGATAAATTGCCTATTCATACATTATCAATAAATTGGTAGCTTGTTAAAATTTCTGGTGTAACTTCAAAGTATTTCATGGTTGATTTTTTTATTTGTAATTTAAAAGAAACTATGTTTCTATTATGAAATTTTGTTCTTAAATATTTTAAAATTTATAAACGAAATAATTAGAGTCTCATAATATTAGATTTTAATATGTAAATATGCTATTATTATTATGTTTTGTGTACGTGGTTGTTTGTTTGCGTATGCAAGTCTGTGTTAGCAATAACAATGTTAAACGCTAACGTGCATCTTTCTGTGTATGGGTACATGTTTGTATGTATGTGTGTATATGTTAATCATTGTAGTAGTACTTCAGTTTCGTCTTGTGCCACTGAGATTATACGACAGACACGATCCAATTTTTAACATAATGTTTACAATCATAGTTATTTTGTATCACAGATATTCAGCCCTTTGAAATCTATTACAAGGTTTCCCTGAACGTCGAACAAATTGTAAATTGATTTTGGTATTTTTGCAGTAACATTATTCTCTCTTAATACTTTGTTTTTGTTTATAGTACATTGTTTCGTTTAATCTTAATACGATTTGCTGAATATATATTTTTATAACTATAACAATATTTATAATTTTTAAAATATATTGGTTTAGTCACGGTACTTTGATATGGCTTAATCCCACTTTCCCAAAGTTATGCAGATATAGATATTAGTTTCTAGCTTTAGTTTCTTTTATATCATTGAGATCAATAACAACAACACGAGAATGAATTCAACTCATTAGTATTTGTAGATAATGAATTTGCTGAAACGATTAATATTGTTGTAACAATTTATATTGCTGCATATTTGTTAGTGCATATGTGGAAAAAGTAAGATGTTATGTACAAGTTGGATAATTCTGAATTAAATTATACAGAATGAGTACTTCATTTTTGGCTACCGGGTGATGTAGTCTGTAGTGTTTTAATACCTTTGCAAAAATATATTTACTCCTGTTAATTAAATTTTATATTAACATTATTAGTATTGCTAGGGTCGTCGTAAGACGCTTGATGCAGACCTAATTCATCCGGTCTAATACATGAACGAATGGCACCAACACATCCTATCGGATTGGCAAGGCAGTGGGCAGACCACATAGCATGCAGAACTGATGGCTCTGGGTCCTTTATGTTCTGGAGTGCTGGCTTCCAACGTCCACCTAGAAGTTAGATAGACAATCTTGTTAAAATCGTCGACTGACACTGGACGAAACTTCTTGTAATGTCTACTAGTAGACGTCTTACGGCAAAAACCTTTGATGATGATTACAAATTTTGAACGTTAAGAAATGTCATAAATATGAAGGAGAATATAACAGGGATCTAATTTTATTTTTATCACCATCACTTAATTACATAAGATATAAAACATCTATCAGCATTGTATAGAAAAATCAAACGAATATATATTTTCCAATTAAACTCCGTAACTCTTGACACGTTTAAGTCGAGAGAGTCTTAAATTTATCCGCAACCGTTCTAATGAAGTAACCTCAGAGCTAAGCCGAGAATTTAAACGTACTTAGACGTGCTAGTTAGGACTAAAACGGATAAAATAAAGTCTGTGTCGTCATGATGTGATTAGTTAGTATGAAGAGAACACATTTGTAACATGAACTAGCTAATCTGGGCACTAATGAATGAACTTTTTTTTTCTTAAATAAGTATTCAAGTACTTAGATGGCTGTAAAATCAAATTTACATTTTGGTATCAAAAATGTTACCTACTCTTATTTAAGATATGATAGCAAATACTTAAAAAAGGAAAGATAAAATTTTAACCGTTTAAATATTAGTCGATGTGACCCTGTTTTATAATCCTATGGGATTGTGGTTGAAATTTGACTATAGTAGAATACACACTTGTATTATAAAAACATTTAATGGTTATGAAACACTTAATGGTTAAATAGTATTTATTTACGGTGGATAAATATTTGTGAGATTTATTTTGTTGTGCCTATACAACTACGCACCGATATCAGAAACAGATATCTCTTGAATCGTAAGAAACATGTCGTCTTGTTTACATCATTATTTGCATCTTGACTGAAAACGAATATCAAGTGCGCTGTAAAAATGCTAGGTTTTTCATTAAGCCAGATATAAATGGAAATCTAGACAGGTTATGTTATTCTAAAATTATTTCAATAAATGAATTATTTTAAACGAAGATATGAAACTGCACTATTCTGCATTTAAATATTGGCATCCTGCGATTTTAAAAAACAAACTAACCTTTTTTGTAAACCTGGCAATAGCCACATAATGTAACTATAGATTACTGATAAAATAAACCAAATAATAACACTATTAACTAAACAGTCAGAACCGATAACATTTGCAAGTCTCAATTATATACGAACAAAAAATGTTTATCTTTGTTTGAAGTATCATATTCCTTGTTTCTTTGACTTTTCTATCAAATTCGTTTTAAAATAAATCATACCAAAACATGTACATCTTTTAAGTTAAATTGGTTTAATGTAATATTTGTTATGATCTAAAAATAAAACAATGTTTAATTTCATACAGTGGAAACTAATAAATCACCATAAAAAATGTAAAGCTTTTTTACTTGAGTAGTGTGTAACATAAAAATATTTTATATTTGGAAAACCCATCGACACGCGTGCTCGACTATTCACGGAATTCTAAAGATAAAAGTATAATTAAGGGCATGGTTTAAATTTGTAAAGGTTGAAGGCTAAAAATTTATTACCAGAAACAATAGTAGATTAGCTTCACAACCATTTTTTTTTTTGTATTTTAGTATTTTTTCAACTTAAAATATATACCAGAGTGTATAACATATTTTATTAACTCGATGAAATCGAAAAATTATTTAGGGTTTAAATAAAATTAAATAAATATGATAACTTCATTGTACAGAAATATTTCTCAGTCGTTATTTCCTCTAAATGTCGTGTCCATTTTGAAACGCCTTGGCGGAATCGGTGGAATGAGCTATGTCCACACCATTTTATCCCTTACTTTCATTACGAAAAATGTAGTTATTGACTTTGCTTGATAAGACCAGTCGGGAATCTAAATAATCCTTTACCGTCATTTTTTCCTGCAATAAGTAATTTGTCAAAGTTATCTAGTTACATATGGTCGAAGTGGCCAAAATGACACTCACTACACTATGAAGAGCCTAGACTGAATTATGTCTAATATTGAAAATTTGGTTTTCTATTGGCGTTTTGCTCACTTGTTAATGCTAACTTGCCTTGTTATTGCTTACAAATCAGGAAAGTTAAGCATTTTATGGTATTTATCTTGTCCAGTGAATACAACAAATATCTCGTTTTATTCACAATAAAGTTTTTTATACATTATTAAACTAATAACCAGGTAATTATAACCATTACTTAATTTATAATACATTTAACATGTCCGACGTATTAAAATAACATTTAAAATGAAATGAATATTTCAGTGACGCTATAATTGAGGCTTTTAGCACCAATTTTACTTTCCCTGTTGCTTATATTAGAACACTGTGAATAGCGTTAGTAAAAAGTAAATTAACTCGCTACTTGCTATTTGCTATGAGGGAACAGTTTCACCCCTAAGGGTAGAAAGCAGTCACGCGATCGTACCGTACCGTACAAAATTAGAACAGTGGAAAGTCTGAAGATTTCAATGTTGAAATATATTTATCTTTATTCAATTTTGTAGCCTGATAATTCGACAACTAACGTATTGATCATTATAACATTTGCAATAGCGTATGTTTTATTCAAGAATTTGATATACCGGTGTTCTTAGGATCTGGAATCGAGTCCACGGACCGACAAATGCTGTCGAGGACATCGAAGGTGGACAACCTTGCGGCTGGACGTCAGCAACCTTGATACGATCGTCGGAAGATACAAGATGTATATTTCAACTGATTATATTGGAAAACTACAATGGAAGTTTCTAGGTTGAGTTCATCAATGTCAAAAATTATATTAGGCGTTAACTATATTGGCTATTTCTATTTAACACATTATTAAAATACAAATATTATCAGTTTCAATTTGTTATGATTTTTGTAAATATCATAAAATAAACCAAAAGCCTTTTATAATGTTAATTACAACGAAAGTTCATATTTTAAAGACATTTACGTAGGAATGGAAAGTGTAATAAAAGTTACAGTGTTACGATCCACCACAAACACAAGGTAAAAATTTGTTAAAAAGCTACTTTCGGTAAATGAATACTTAAAATTTTACGACGATCTTCTTATTTGCTTTAATAAAATTTTACGCGGTCAAAATTTGGAAGTAACTTTGTTAAATTTAGATGTAACAGTTTTGTTGAATAATAAAAATGTTAATCAACGCAACTTGCTAGAAAAACCGCAGGAACAAATTTTTAATATTCTTAACTCTCTCGTGCTATCGGTGGAGTAGTTACATACAATCTTGGTGCATACATCCATTGTTAATATATCACATTAAATTATTTCTACCAATAAGCTTTTGATACTGACCAAGGTTTGGACTGATGTGGTAATTCCTGATGCGTCACATCTCCGAATGAGATCTATTATCATCATCAATATCTTCATAGTTATATATATATATATATATATATATATATATATATATATATATATTTATTATTTTAGGTCCACATAAGCCTCTCCCATGGATTTCCAATAGGACCGGCTGGAAGCATCCTGCTTTCAGAGACTTCCGACGTCTTTAACTAATTATAATAATAAATAATATTCTCTAGACTTATTAGTCTGCAAAAATATTATTGTTATTGATAACGTCGGCTGTCCTCCTTATAGGTGGACATCCAAAGGTGAAAACAAAATTTTAACTCCTTAACGCCTATTAGATTGTTCAGGCAAAATAACGATATTAAAAAATTGCATAAAAATATATCCAAGACCGAATATTATTTCGTAAATATTTTGTATTGACTTTTATTGTACGAGTAAGTACAAGTTATAGTATCTATAGATAGTAGTCATTTTTAATAATATTTAATAGAGATAAAACATTAATAAAAACATTTATTCAACATTAAAACTTATGAAAGGACTTTTATAATTTATTTTATTTTTGATTCTCTTCTGCTTAGCAAAGTGTTACAGTTGTGATGACGATACTTTGTATTAGATTTTAGCGGTTACAATATCGATCCAGCGCGCGAAGATTATCAGCATAGAGATATAAGAGCTTCGTTACTTGTAATGGCTTCATTAATTCGACCATCGCACGCAGCACGGATGGTAGCAAACAAAAGATTGGATAAGAATCTTTTTTTTTAAACAACGTAAATTCTGACATGAAAATTTAAAGCGTGTATTCGTCTAAAATTTTTTAATTCCAAAAAAATCCTTACACCTCATATTGTTTTAAATATTCTTTGTTTCTAATATATTGTTTAGTGGAAAAAATTGTTTAATTATTTTAATAACCACCAAATACAGTTCGAGCAGTGGTAACCCAGTGTTGAAAGACCGAGACTTGTGTTCCTATATCGCAAGTTCGATTCCCGATACAATATTACGTAATTTATACTTTGTGCATTAATTGTATAGGATTGCTATTGCTCTCAAACAAATTTTCAGAGATTAGACAGCAGCATCCTTTGCATACCATAATATCACACTTCGATCGCCAACCTACCTGTTAAGCGTGGCGATGATGGTATATCCTCCCAAAGATATCCTCGGGGATGGCCTATGTCTTGTAGTGGGTGTTTGTAGACCGAAACAACGTAATTAATTAAATTTTGTTATTGCCAAAATTATTTAGAATTTTGTAATTTTATTTTTAAATGTACAATAATCACATTTTATTTCAAAGAGATGAGAACGGTTACTCTTATAAAAATAAATAACATTATAGCATTCTTTGATAATTAGTGAATATAATATATGTTTCTTTTAAGAGAATTTTATATATAGATTCTTTATATATACTTTTAATAATATGGAAGAGGCTTAGTAAAAAATAACACTTATTTCTACAATGAAATTCAGCTTTACTGATATAATGCTGTGTACATTAATCCTTGCGCGGAGCTATTAATAAGCCACTTCTCCGATAAACTTGCATACGAGCCGACCGTTAGTGCAAAGTTGTATTTGATAGCGCAGTTGAAACACCTTACGTCGTAAATTCACCTTGGCTTTATGTCTTTAAACCTTTCTTTTAAGCAATGTCACTTACTATATAGTATCTTAATTTTTTAAGCTTAACATCGTAACCATCTTACAAGTATATAGTTCATAACCTAAATCAAAATACTTTTTATTCGAAATGAAAATTACAAGCATTTCCGAATCGTCTATCAGCATAAAATTCCCATATTGTTGACTGTACGGGAAGCTCCACCGGCTTGGAAAGCAGTTGTGCTAAGAGCCGGCTAGAAACTCAGTTGCTCTTTTCAAATATATAAAGACGAGACTTAGAACGAATTAATTTTTATTCCAGTCCTTTATTGTAGATGCCTATGATTCGGGAACGAGAGCTAGAACGAATTTATTTTTATTCCAGTCCTTTATTGTAGATGCCTATGATTCGGGAACGAGAGCTAGAACGAATTTATTTTTATTCCAGTCCTTAATTGTAGATGCCTTTGATTCAGTATATTGATTCTTTAACTTTTTTCTCGAATTTTTAACCTCGCATAAATAAGGCACCTAGATGCTACGTTACAATTATTTATGTCAAAGGAAAAAAAATACAAAATATCGTGTAGTGAATAATGCTCTTTATGAATTATAATTTTAAATCGTGTAAAAAATACATCGCTAGAACGGTTAATGCTAACACAATTTTATTCATAAATACAGAGTTCTGGAATCGAACCCGTGTCATACGGTTGGAAGTCTCAGAGACTTGCGATCATAGGTAGCGGGTTCACTGCAGGGTGCACCAGCCCGCCATTTATTATCAATTAATGTATAGTACACCCTATACAAATTTCATCGCTTTCAGAAATAATAAATAGCGTTATAATAATATAATAAGAACAATAATTTTTAAAATTCGGATCACGATATTTTAAAATTAATCATATTTTTACGACTCCTGCATACTTTGTACTTTCAGAAGGTATTCGCCTATCACTTTACAATAGAAAAAAAATGAATGTATTATATTACAACATGATCACTTTATTTAGGTGAAAATGGTTATTGGAAAAAGGTGTAAAATTTTTAAAGCTATTTTCTTACAATTGAGCTATAGATTCACCTGTTCTAAGCGTTCACATCTATACTAATTACCCTGCTTATATATAAAATACTAAGATTGCGGAAGTGTTCTTTAGTTTGTCAAAATGAAAAAATAAAATCGTTTTGCGAGTTATACCCAGTAATCTGTCATAAAGCTCTAGGTCCCTCCATTTAACTTTATGAGCCTATTTAAAAGGCGATATTGCTAACTGATTCAACAACCTTGGTTTGTTTAGGTTATTAATTAATTAAATGTAATTCAATAATTACCTATTCTAACTAATAAACATTATATTGCAAATGACATTTTCTCGATAATCAGTCCACTGTGTATTAGCACTTTGCAATCTGTTTCATACAAATCCTTAACAAGCTGTTAGATATCAAAGATTAATTACTTCAAATGAGTTTCTTGAAAGCCTAACACGCGCAACTTTAGTAAACAAACTTTGTGTTGTTGTACAAAATTAATTAATGACTGGGTGGAGTGTATTAAATTGTTCATTGGATCGGCAACGAGTGTTCTTAAAGGAATATAGATTATGTTACCAATCGTTATAAAATCATAATTGTACATTTAAATGACTTTTGTATAAATAAATTTAAATAGATTCATTGAAGTTGACGTATGTGTTAGAAAGATATTTAAAACTCATTAAAAACTAGTAAGTGTACTATGCTATTTTAGATCTATAATCTGACTACAAAATTTAAAAATACATAGTATTGAGATTAATGTATGCATACACCTTTCAAATTATTATATTTATATTATTAAAGGAGACCTTTCGTTCGCCCCTAGCTTCGTAGGGACAGGGAGAATATATTTTCGGGCAATAATTTTTCCAGATATAGTTTTATTTAAAGTTTTTTTCTTGTATACATACATATTACTATCGTATTACATAGAGAATGTATTTAATATAATTTACCACCCTCTGCTATATATAGTCTATTTTATTTTATTCTTTTATTTCCCTTTCTCCTTTAGTCCTTCACAATCTATTATATTAAAATTTCCTTTTATTCTTCATAATCTATCTCTCTTCACGTTAAAATCGTCTCCTGCGCATCACCTTCCTTCTCTTATCTTTGTTCCTAGACAGTTAGCTATTTTATCACAGTTTTGACTCAATTATGCGATTTTATTACCTTTTCTTACGACTATGTTTAGGGCTATGTTTGTCGTCACCCATGAGGCGATACTGCCTTCTTCGATCCTTTTCCCCATTCCGACCTTTGAATCAGATAATTAAGCCTTTGGGGCTGGAGACGGATTTTACGCATTCTGTGTACTCCTGGTAGAACCAATGTACCAATACTGATACAACTCGGAGTGTCTACTCCCCTTTCTAATTTATGCACAAAGCCGATTTTTTAGTTTTTCAATGTATAATTAGAAAAGATGGTGACAGTATAGAAATACTTTTGATCACCGGAAAAACTGGACTGCAACCACGTGCGCTGGTTCGATCAGGTCGAACTCACGTTGTTTACCACAGAAGGTGAAACTTACACCGCAGAAGACTGGCACAAATGGCTTAACGTATTGCAAGATAAATTTTCCAAAAAGGGTCACAGAGGGAATATGACAATGTTAGAAAATACATGTCGTCACAACTATCGAGAAAATTAAAACGCAATAACACATAAATAATATATTCGCGGCGCTTTGAAGCAATACGGTAGTTTATTTTAAGAATAAAGCAGGTTTTAGTGCCTGCAAATATATCTACAGACATAGATATTTTTACAGACACTTCATTTTTTATATATTTGTATTGAAAATCCACCCGAACTTTCTAAATTATTCACGTAAAAAGATATAGCACTCCTGCCGGAGTAACACAATAATTTTCTTGTTCTCAGACGCTATATCATTTTCTCAGTTGGATGCTAATAGCTGACAACATAAATGCTTTATCACTTCCATTTTGTCGGAGTTCGTGCTTCCACTGGCGTGTAAATTGAAATTCGACGACAAATATTAGCGACGATCGCGTCTCACTGCTTAGTTTTATTGTCACTTGGCGAATTTAATGCTGTATTTTTTAAATTGACAGCAATAATTAGCTATTAAATTCAATAAAAAGCTGTTTTTAACAATTATGCCCGTAGCAAAAAAAGTTTTTAAATGAAATACCTGCATATAAAAAAAAAGTTTTAGCTATTCGTTCAGACGTATCCAAACAGTGCATTTGTTATTTTATTTTGGCAATTTGTGTTACTTTACGGGAAGATAAAAATGAGTTTATTTTTAGGTTTTTAATAAGAGATATTGTAGTGGCAATTAGTCCGGCATTTGATTTGGCACATCAGGAATATCTTTGTTCGGGAATATTATTTTTTATGAACAATACCATTTTTATCTCGATAGAAAAAGATGCCAGCAGATATTAATGTCCTTGGTCATACATTACACAAAAATAAAGTGATAGTGTAATGAAATTAAAAATATAACTTAGTATATATTTCCTTATTAAGCCCTTTTAACTTGTGGAGCTTCTTAAAGAGTTTTTAATTTAAGCCGCAATCGCTTTAACGAAGTAACCGCAAAGCTTACCCCTGGAATTTAAACGCACTTAGACCAGCTAGTTTAGATAAAAACGAGGAGATTACCCTGAGACGGGGACAATCCTTTACTTACCTGTTTTCGATTAAGATAACCATAAGGTGTTATAAGCAATAAAAGCCTAATGATGTTTTGTCTTCAATTATAATTAAACATGGATTAGTTTATTTAGAAACTAAGAACTCTCTTATTTAATTAACTACCTTTTTATCAAGGTTAACTAATAAGTTGAAAAATAGAAACAATAAAAGAAATGAAACGTAAACCATGAATTCGATTAGATTTAATACCCAATACCAATCAACTTAAGTGTTTGTATCAACATGGCTAATGTCCTTAATAATAATTTAATGATTAATTTACAAATTGGTACTATAAACAAATCTTTCTTAAATAGATTAATAGTTGCTATTTTTCCCGAAATGTATTGCTTACCCTTATTGGTCAATTTCTGAACTATATAGTTTTTTATACAGTCGCAAGTTTGATAAATAGCCTTATTTTAACATAAATCCTTAACAAGATATGAAAGGAAGAAATTAAAATAATTTTTGAAACCCATAAAGGAATCTTCCATCTGGATTGAACTTAAATCACCACAAAGGCATTTCAGTCGTAAATTTCAATCGTGACACTATTTTAATTCAAATATTTAAGTGCGGGCAATTTTGTTGGAAATAGGAAAAGTCTGAAAATTGAATCCAGAAAAACTTCCACATCTCAAAGACGTAAATCTTGTTCAAATAATTTAGTGCAGAAAGTTTATCAAGAAAAAAAAAAACATTTTAATGCGGCAAAAAGTTTTCAAACTTAGTTTCATAGGGTTGAAGCCTTAACCTACCTTTTCTAATTTTAGTATATTCATTTTCAGTATAAACAAAATCATTATAATATTTATAAACGTGTTTAGATTTTTTATATTTCACATGCATATAAATGAATGAGCGTCTATCTGTACTTGATAGATTCAAAAACTATATACGTTATCACACTAAAAAATTGATTAATTACTTGTATTTTTTTAAAAAAATTATGTTTGAGGTACCAAAATTACCTTAACGTTCATATTTTTAATTAGATTCATAATACAGCAACGCTTGAACGAGTACAAAATAATATTAATATACGAAAAAGTAAAATACACATCCTCCGAATATTCCTTGTGTTCCCTATACGTGATATAGTTTTCGTACTGATATGTTCTAAAGTATTTGATGATATCATAAATATTTCAAAACATAAGTTTGGTACATTGGATTTAATAATTTTATTTAAACATTTTTGAAAATACGGGTTATGTATTTAATTTAAATTATAGCATATTGTTATAGCCTTCTAATTAATTTCTTGTAATAATTCTTTGTATTAAATTGATAATAAAAATGTCCTCGTCAAATTTATAGATCGCTTAGCCAAGAAAAAGTAATGGCGAAACTGGAAATCTATAAAAGCCTTTAATCCTTGAACTCTTAAAATAATCTCTGCGGAAATTTTCCTTGGGAAATCGTTCTTTCTGGAATTTTATTTACAAAGTTGCGTCGTCGATGTATTTTAATTTTATAACAATTGAAATTGATTTTGTTTTAATTGATTTGATTAATTTAGAAGGTTTATACATATATTATAAAAATGATCTTATATAGTTTTACATACAAAATAATTTTAGAACTTCTGTAGTTTATTTATGAATATTTATATAAAAATTAATTCCCTCTTTCATTCATGAAAACGTGTTTACCGATTAAAGTCATCTTTTTTTATAACTTCATAATGCTTCCTAAAAAAAAATAAGAAAACAGCGAAGAATCGTGACTATATACAAAGTAAATCTGAAGACTCAGAAAACAGATTTGAAGTTTATGCCCAATTATATTATCGTTTTACAACAGCACCAGCCAGTATTAACAAACCACAAAATGTATTTATTTATTCCATATATAATCAATAAATAAAGTCAATGCTCTAAAATACACATACAGTTATATCAATTTATTTATTTCTCCTAAAATGTGACAGGAAAATAACGGTAAGAAGGGCAGTTAGTTCTTAATGTATTGTGTTTTTATTATAGATTTTCTTACTTAAAGACCATAGCTACACAAACGAAACATACATTTGAACGAGTCTTAAATAAAATCTAAATAAAATTTTACTGAACACGATAAGAATCTTGAAGTTTAGGAATAACCTTGGATACGTTCTGCATATATTTAATGCATTTATTCTCTCGCTATGATCTTGCCTTTACGGAATGTCAACCAAGACATTATTTTTGCACGCTGTTTAAATAACAATTGTGTATCGGATCAAATGAATAAAATGACATCATAGATGTTTTAATGGATAAGTATTAAAAAATCTATTGAAAAGTCTATGTGTTTGTAATAAAGTCAACACGTGTAAAAATATTATTTCTATTTATATATGTATTCAAAGTCATATTTCTAAAAGTTAAAATATCTCCCAAATACTCCCCGTATTTGGGAGATATTTTAACATTTTTTAGCAGAAATTAGCTGTTTATTCTACAATACGTTGCATGAGTAACTATCAGAATCTGTAAAAAAACACAATTATGTATATATTTGTAAAAAGTAAGCCTTTAAATTTGTTTTCATATTATTTGTACTGTGTTATAATATTCACATATCTATTGAACCGTTTTATTGGGTTTATGTGTATATTTTTTTTATTAATAACATAGATTTATTATATTTCCCTTCCAATCAAATATCTGTTTATGTAATGCATGTTCCAGGTATCTGTTTTGTTTGTTTATATTTCGTAATTATTCTCGGTGGTTTATAATAAATTTTATAACAAATGGAGTGTAGTTATAAGTGTGCGATATAAGAGTTCGTCGAACTGATCAGAATTATATTTAAATTTGATTGATTTATTTCAATTTTTTTCGGACGGATGTTGGTATGGAATATTTAATGTGAAATTATACTATCTGCAAAAAACAATAATCGACACTTCGTGATAAATACCACATTAGAATGCAAAGCGAATGAAAATGTCCGACAGTATGACGTATTTTTGACTGTTTAAAGGTGATCGCCGCACATGTCTTTAAATGCATTTAAATGTTTATGTGTTTTCGCATACTTATATGTTACGTTTGTTTTATTCATGGAACCGAGAGAGACCGCTTAAATAAAACAAACACTCCTTTGAAATCCTCTCTTGAATGTAAGAATATTTAAGAATCTAGATTCCGTGAAACAATTCTAAGGTTTATTAATTATTTACAAAAACAAAGGTTAATAGCTCGTTGTTTTGGTGGTTTTGTTAAATGATTTTTAAAGTTTACTATTTACGTATATGTATTAAACATACAATTCATTTACTTTTATTTTAAAGTTCAACACCTTGTAAAAATTAATTTATGCAAATCTAAAATGTAATACAAGTCATGTTGGTTCAGTAAAATTAAGAATTGTTATATTTCTGTTATATATTTTTATATGTATTATAATATTTTATACGTTACAAAAGAATTATTGAACGACAAAAAAGTACCCATGTCATGGATTGACAATCTATGAAATGCTATATGGAGCACTTTTTTGTCAACAGTAAATTTATTTTATTTGATACTTTAATTTTTAATAACAAAAAACTGTAAGTACCGCGTCTCGCATAGAACATAAACATCAATGGAATACACAGAATGGCACATGTATATAAAAGAAACATTGATTCGAACAGGTGAAGTCTATGGTAATCCAATAGAATATTCCAAAATACAAAGTTGGTTTTTAAAAATATTATTGTAATTATAAATTATTTAAAAGCTGAAATTACAATACGATAAAAACCTTCAAGAATTAGAGCATTAGAAATAAGTTATAGAGAGAGAAGATTTTTGTGACAAATCTAAAATATATTCTCACTATTATACTAACTTTAACTTGAATTCTTAAGTTGTATCAATATTGCATTTATTATTCGATTTTAGAAATTTATTTAAAGCGTTCTACATTTTTTTGTTATGTTTTTGACAAAAATATGATAGATAGCTGAGTTTCTGTTTGGATTTGAAAATTAAGTTGTAATTATAATATAGACTATCTTGTGTATTAAAATACGATTTGTTAAAACATTTTATGTTAGAATTTGTTTTAAGTAGCACGCAATTATGATGGGCATAGTCCTTCGCCTGAGTCGTGATGTCATTCTGACCTAGTTAGTCTATGGTACAAAAAATCATGTGTTATATGTGACATTATTTTACGTTATTAGAAACAATATGCCGACATTTGGTAAAACTTAAACAGATGGTTCACACATGAATCCTTGTTCGATTGTCGTTGGTTAACTTCAGACAATTTTAACGAAGCAAATAAATTACTAATTACGTCGTTGTCAGGCGGTCACCATCCAATTACAGGCCATAAATTAATTAAATAAGTGGTTAGCGAACGAAACGATAACTATAGATTGTCTGGTGTAAGGTACAAGAAGTTTGAGAAAAAGGCACTAAATTGATCTAATCTAATTTTCTATTTTTTTTATAACAAACCACATACATTCATGTATGCAATGGTATAGAAAGTTTCCTTATCATTTATTTCTGAACAAAACGTCTATTTGTGTTTTAAGGTTTATACGTTTTGTAATTTAACAATATACTTCTTGTACCCATGGCTCGACGCATATTTTTTAAATAATATCCTATGTTGTTCTGATATCTTAAGAAGGTATTATTATATTAAGTAAAACATATATCTTGACTTTAATACAGCAATGTAAAATTTGAAAGTACTTTATCTAACACTTTTATATCGTGCTTATAAAAGGTCTTTAATTATAAGGTGCTACCGAAAAGGTTGTACCACGCCTAATGAATACGCGGCGGGACAAGAGGAGCACCGGCCACTCCGTCCTGACAGCCCTTCACCAAAGCTCGCTGCAGCGCCGCTTATGCTCTTCCTTCGTTGTCTTACGCCTTGTCGCGCTTTTCTGAACTGCATAAAAATTCAGTAGAACCAGATTTGACTAGCTACCGTCTACGTTTAATAAAGTAATAGTTACACTATTGCATGCCATAAAAAATACAACAACAATACTCACCGAGACATCTTTTACAAAAAAAATGCAACGTCTCATAGGAAACTGCACTATTTGCTCCAAAGTATTTACAGTTTCGTCTAGCTAAAGGTGGCATACTGTAGTCTTTAAGTTTAGATACGTTTATAATATAGCTTAGGTAGAAGGCTCGCATAAGGGCGTAATATTATTAATTTCACGAGAGTGGGAGGACATCAAGGTAACCGTTACTGTTTGTGGGACTAATGATAAGAAAATCCCAGGAGAAGCGACTTCGATTTGAGCTTTCAATCGATACAGGTTCGACTTCCGATTCGCCAGAGCGAGTAGAAACACAGTTGCCATTCTCGGTTTATGTTGTCATTGTAGTTTCTTTAAAACCATATCACCATCTTCTTTGTCATTTCAGCTATAGGACGTCCTATATTAGATATAGTCCTTCCCTTTAGCTTTCAAAATGATGGTTTGGAACTGGCCGCTTCCACCCAACATCTTCCAACCTTTACTAGGATGTCTGTCTTACCCTTTTTTTACCCTTACCTTAAATTGGGCCAAAAAAAATGCATAGGGAAATATTATTAGTTTTACTGATAAAAATATTTTCTCGAAATATTAAATTAAATTACTCTTAAACAAAACTAATTTTTGTTAGCAAATAACTAAAAATTTTAGGTGACCTGTTTATGTTCACTTTTAGTGCCCGTGTAATATTTATGTAACTATAACATACTCAGATGCAGAAACGTAGATCGTTATTTGTTTAATGAAGCGTGTCGCGTGTATTATGCGGTAATAAAATATTTCGTCGAAGTAGCAACTGATACATAAATAAATTAACTATTGAAATAATTTTAGTACGCGCATGCGTCATTGATATCTAACTACTCACTGATCTATATACTATACTACGCTTTATTTTACACTACCACCACAAAGCAATCATTAGGTTTAAAGACTTGACATTTTGAAACAATGGAATTCTAGTTGATATGTATTTAAATTAAAGGATATCATGGAAAGCAGCTCAATTTGAATTCAAACAATGAAGTTGAGCTCCACTGGTGTAATTATCACGACACAAGTAATTTGTATAAATGATCCTAAGCAGATAATGATATGAAGAAAGAAATAAATTCCGACACCAACGCTTCTTTCGTGCAATACGATATTTATAATCAATTGTGGTCTTACAAGCTGCACCTGGGCTAATAATAGAGATAGCTTTAAATTTCAGAAGACTCCGTTATCGATTTCGACGGGTCAATAACTGTTAAAGGAACTGACCTAATATTCAAATCATAAGATCGTAGGTCTAATTATTAGAAACTCAGATAAATTGCAATGAATAATATTGCATTACATACTATTGTATACAACTACACTGTTATCGCACTTTATCCTTTATAACATGCAATTATATAATGGTAAGAAATTATGGAGATAGCTTCAATAAGTTACTAATAAATTAATTAAAAATGACAACTATTTTTGAAGTCTTTCACTGCACGGAACATAGTTATCCGTTTAATTTGCCCTGTTGCTTCTCTGTTTTTTATCAATATAAAAGTGTTCTCTGTTATAACCCATTAGATGAAATTTCTGTAAAAAATATACGAATATACGAATATGAGATCTTGGATTGTCATTGTGTATATTGATATAAAAAAGACGACTCCGTTACTTCGCGTATTAATGTCTATCGTCTGTTTATCCATAGAAAGTTCTGTTCAACAAAAGCCTTCTCCATAAATTGTCAATAGGACCGTTTGGAAGCGGCCTGCATCCAGCATCTTGACTAAACGTTGATAAGGCTTTTTATCTACCTTGTTGGTAAATGTTTTACGCTGCGATTGCCAGTCTGTTGTATCCAGAAATATAAAATCCCAGAGGATATCCGCAAAATACTTGTCAATCAGCAATGTTGGTTACTTTGGTCGTCTTCAGGTCTCTTCATACTGATTCGACCTCATAGAGAAATCCTAAACACGGATCAGTCATCGCTCGTAGAGCGTGTTTAAGCTTGCACATAAAGCACAGAAAGAATTCCAGACAAATTCCGGTATAAAATTATATGTAGATTTTGTTACCGTGTGATGCTAATGTATATTTATAGAGCATACTACTTCGGTTTTACTTCGTTCTCAATAAATTCACCAATGTTTATTTAAAAACGTTTGATCCAGATCTATACGTAGAATAACATTTAGAGTTCATTTAATTTACATTTAAAAGGCTGAATAAACAAATATATTAAAATAATGATTTATCATATTTTAAATATTTTTTTTAATAGAAATATTTTATTTAAATTGTCGTTTGCTTAAATACCTTGCGTTATTTGTTAATTTATGTCAATGAACCTTGTTATCAGCTTGACGATATAAAACAAACATAGTTATCGAATGTTCACACCCAAAAATATTCTTCCTTGACAATCAACTTTCCAGTGTTACACTGACGTCTTTATCTCTAAATAACTGGAACGGAATTATAAAAGTGATAAACTGATAGCGTGTATCTTTAAATATCTTTTAAGTGATTTTTTTACATTTTCTAAAACAATTATACAAATCATTTTTTTAATTTTTACAACTGTTTATTACAATTACGTAATTGTTTATATGTAACTATGTGACATAAGTAGTTCTTAGTATATGTATAAATTATATTATCAAATACGACTTAGAGATAATTATATCTTAAGTATGATGTCATCGTCATCATCATATTAGCCGATGGACGATTTGTGCAATGCGTGCACTGCACTTGATGTCCGTCAAAGATCGTCACGATAGCTAATTATTGATTATTAACTATGATCGAGTAATGAATAAAAATCAATAATGATATTAAAAACTGAATGTGTTTGCATCGTTTAAAATCTATTAAAGTTTAATCGCAATCAATGCGATAGACTAATGATGTAACGTCTTTCAGACCCCGAAAATAGGGTTACGTCAAATATGTCAGTTTGATATATTTAAAGACATAATTTTCGAGAAACCCTGATATATCTAGGCGTTGAAATGACCGACGCTGATCGAGGGACAGATTGGTGTCAGTGGAAAGTAGACTGCTACAAATTTATTTTTACCGATGCTTCAGAGTTGGCTATAAATTCCGAGCTAAAGGAAAAGGATGAAGATAATCGACAGATCTAAAAGCACATTGTCGTTATTATGTCTAATACTGCCACACAATATTCAGTTATTTCTTCAGTTCTGGAGGTAATGTCCGCTTTAAAACGCTTTAATGGAATCGATGACAAGCTCTTTTTATACCATCTTATCCTCTGTTTTTCTCAGGATAGTAGTAATAAGAAGTAGAAGTAAGAAGTCCAGTTGCTGACTTGACTCGATCAGACCAGCGGTATATGGGATATTTCCCCTTAATCTTTTTATCAGTTTCTTTAAGTTACCTGGTTGTCTTCGGGCGATGTGACCAAAATAACTTTAAACTCGTTGGTTACATATAGTAAAGAACCTCGTCTTAATCTCGAGTTAAGCTTTTGCACACCGTTACAGGACCTCTGTATGAAATATTTCTTTTCTACAACAATCTCTTATACTTAATACTAACATATACTGATTTTGTGCTAAAGAAAACTGTATGAAGAAAAAATAAATGTAAATAATGAAAATACCTAGTTAACATCTTTGTGATAATCTTGTATTTATTTATTTATTTTACTTATTTACACTTTTTTGTATACCATAGACCAGTGGTTCTCAACCTTTTTTCACCTGCGGCACATTTTTAACTATTCTGAAATCTGGCGGCACATAAAGAAAAAAAACCAACAGAAGTTTTTTTGTTGGCATGACAAACTGAATAAAAAGAACCATAAAAATTGTATTATATGTAAATAATCTAAAAATACAACAAAATGGCCAGTTTTCTTAACGATATAAAATTAAAAGCTAATTAACTAAACTACTTTAATGAGAAATTTGAGCTTGATGTTTTTCGATAATTTCATTTATATTTGGTCGTAAAAATGACAATGCTACTCTCATATCGTCTTCTACATTTAACAACCTTGATCTTTTTTTAGTTTTAATATTGGCTAATGCTGAAAATCCGAATTCGCACAAATAAGATGTGGAAAATTGTAATAGAATATTTAAAGCTTTTCTAGATAAAAGTGGATAGATGCATCTGATTTTTATCCAAAATGTATTAAGTGATTCTTCAGAATGTTTTAAAATTAAATCTCGATTAGTTGAAAGCAAAATAAGCTCTTCTTCTTCATTTAAAGTTAACTCAAATACAGCAGTGTCCGTAATTAGAAATGGGTTACGAACCCAATCAAACTTATTAATATCCAATTCCGGGAAATAATAAACAATTCTCTCCTCTAATGTTGTCAAATGATCAAGAACAATTTGTTTAATAATTTTATACCCGTCTTTAGGAACTGATTCGAACTTTTCTAAATTACCTTCTTGGGCTTTCTTTTTCCATAAAGAAATTTGTCTTTTTAACCCCACCAACTTATCAGTTGAATTTAAAATATTTTCATTTGAACCTTGCATACTTGAATTAATACTGTTAAAAATGACAAAAATATCTGACAAATAAGCAAGTTTCGTTGTCCATGTTAAATCTTCTAATATTTCAACAAATTCAATATTATTATTTTGTTCAAAAAAAGCTTTCATTTCCTTTTTTAATTTTAAAACCCGAGATAAGACTTTTCCTCTGGATAGCCATCTTACTTCAGTATGGAGTAGCAAAGATTCATACTTGGACTCCATTGCTTTACATAGTTCCTTGAATAATCTGTTTTTCAATGGTCTTGATTTTATGTAATTTACCATTTTAACACATTGCTCCAAAACTATCTTTAAATCTGGTGACAGGAACTTTGTTATAAGAGCTTCTCTATGCAAAAAACAATGTGTAACTATTATATTTTGATTCAATTCTTTTACATAAGATACAAATCCTTTAATATGCCCGGTCATTGAGGGTGCACCATCTGTGCAAATTCCAATACAAAAATTCCAAGAGACATTTGTTTTTTCTAGATATGAATTAATTACTTCAAAAATATTTTTCCCGGTTGTAAAATTTGACAGCTCCCGACAACATAAAAATTGATTTATAATATCATCTTCATAGATAAATCTAACAAATGCAATTAACTGAGAATTTCCTGTGATGTCGGTGGTTTCATCTATTTGTATTGCAAAAAAGGAATTTTGAAGATTTTTTGTAGTATTCTGCTCGATATTTTCTGATAGATCTTTTATCCTGCGATGTATAGTGTCATTAGAAAGGGGTATTTTGGAAATTTCAACATCGGCTGATTCACCAATCATCGTTTTGACTATTTTACGGCAAGCAGGTAATATAATTTCTTCTGCTAAATTATGGGGCTTCAATTTTACTGCGATCAATTCCGCGATTTCATAAGAAGCAAACTGAGCTTTTTCGGACACACAAAATTGTTTTTTAAAATTTTTTCCTTGTTTTACTTTTGTTGAAAGATACGTTTTAAAATAGTTCTTATCTTTGGTTGATAAAGAGGGATGATTGGTAACCAAGTGACGAAGAAGTTTGCTAGGAACCATAGCACTATTTGATAATTTTAAATTGCATATAATACATTCTGGGACTACTATGTTATTTTCTAACGATGAGGTGAATCCAAATCTTAAAAAATTGTCGTTATATTTTCTAGGAATTATATACTTTTTTAAAATAGAACTATTTTCACTTAAAACAGAGGAACAGTCATTACTTTGGTCGTATATGTCATCATTATTGTTACTTGCATCATCATCATCATTATTCTTTTTTTTCTTTATCCATTTGTCCATTTTTAAGGGGTCTGAAAAAAACAAAAAAAATACTGTCAAAAAAATCGAAGAATATATAAATTTAAATTTATAAATATACAAATTCTGTAACCATTTGTAATTTATGAAAATGAAAAATATAACCCTTATGAAGTTATATAACTTTCACACAAATACAATTTTTAATGCATAAAATCGAATTTTATTTAAATAATTGCTGCCATTGTATTCGTGAAACAATTTAGCAGCAAACCTCGGGATTTTTTTAGATATAAACAGCAAACTTTTTTAATTACAGAAATATTCATCGAATGGAATAAAATCTGAAAAGTCTTAGATATTGTAAATCAAAGAATACGTGCATTGCAAAGTCAATATACCTCCTATTTTTTTATCGAAACTACATGCCAACAAATTAATAAGGATACGAATCAAATACTTTTCTAATTTTACAAAGGGTAGATTAGTATTACAATGGAAAATCATGTAAATTTAAAATATCACACAAACAACATGCTCATTTGGAAAAAGACAAGTGTGGTAGACTTGAGACAATTTTTAATACATAAACATGACTTTATCATAATTAGGGATTAAGAAAAGCGTTTTGTAAATTAAATATAATTAGCTGGTTCAATATATAAATATTTACGTTGAATATTTTTTTTTGTATATGTGTTATATATATTTTAAATTTTTCGCGGCACATTTTTAAAATCTCGCGGCACACAAAAGTGCCGCGGCACATGGGTTGAGAATCACTGCCATAGACAATAAATGGAGGGAAAAAGAAAAAAGACACAATTCATAGGGTACAAGAGGTGGTTTTGTCGCTCGAGGCGATCTCTACGATAAGATGAGAGACATGAAAGAGAGGGCAGTTTATAATATATGTGCATAAGAAAATTATCGAACATAATAAAAATATATAAAAAATAGCTATTTACATAAGATTAACAGTAAAATGAAGATAACCTTTCTCTGGGCTTCAAAAAGAAAGAAAATCTTATGCAGGCCATTGTGTACTCTTTTACTATATATTCTGATATAATTTCTCTAAATTATCATATAATTACTTTCAAAAAATACATAAAACTTTTCAGGATTTTATTGAAACTTAGGAATTAATTGCTGTAAAAATATCCGGGTTTTTTGTGTACTCTTCTCAGGTCAAGTTGCATTTAGAACGGTTTTAGCTCGTCGGCATAGATTCAAGTTGAAGGATAAAATTTTAGAGGCGCCCGATTAGATTTTAATTTGCCTCAAGTTGGATTCTTCTTACATGATTTTCATGAACACAAGTAATCATTATTCATGATCCGAAGTGAATACCTGAATAATTAAAATACCTCATTTACCTTTTTTCTCCATTTTTATCTATCCAAATACGGAATACTCGTCCATGGACGTTTTAATAAAGAATTTATTAAATATATCGTTTTTTTATAAGACACGTTCTAAAATATTTGAAAATCGCAATATAATTTTGTTAACAAAATTAAAGTAATTTTTAGAATTAACAGGTCGCAATTGTGTGTATTGTAATAGACATTACGATCAATACTTACAACCCACGTATACTGTACTAAATTATACCTTCTAGCATACTGTTAATATTGCAATCAAATATTAAATTAGGTAAGATTGAAAGCAAAATTCTTAGATATTAAACGAGAGAAACAAAATTTACCTCATAAAGAATAAATTAAAAGTTAGAAATAGACATGAAGACTTCATTTGATTAAATAGATAAACCTTCAAGTAAATATTTGATTTAAATAAAAATATTCGATTTATTAAAAAATGTCGAATGAAACATCAGACAATAATTTACTTAAACCACGAATCAATATTTTGTGAATATATTTACGAACCTTTTCAAACGTGTCGACGTAACCGCATTGTAAAATCGCATAATTGCTGTTAATTATTACAGTTTAAGCACAAATATTTTTAACACTTCATTGTTTAAAATGTTGTAATTATTAAAACTGGGTTTATATTTTATTTAAGTTGCATGTGAAAGGGAAGAAATAACGATGTACTGTCAACACAAAAAAGTAGTCGTTTTATACCCCGCAGCGATAGGTACACTCAGGACATTAGTTTGCTGTTTTTTTTTTTAGATCCGGACTTTGACAACTACCCAAGAGGTATTTGCAGATTATAAGTAGCAGGGTGCACAGATCGCCTAGCCATAACCTCTTTTAAGGTAGTAAAATCCGAAAGCTCCCATAAGAATCACTAGAAGTTGGAATTTCGATATTGGTAGCAGAAGTATGTTGTAATCACATAAACTTTATTGGGCCGTGGCTATTTCTTCGATAAATATAATCATCGATAGTAACAAATCAAATTGCATAGTAATAATTTCCAACAACCATTAATGCGATTAAAATCTACTATCAAATAGGTCAAATTTTAACACGGTGACTTGCTGTGATAAACTCATTACATTCAAGTACGTCAGAAACGGAAACGAAGTGATAATATTTTATACAAGTTGACCAAATAAGAAAATAATTTTAATCAAATACTCAGTTTAATAGTAAAATATTCATATTGTAAAGTCATCTCTTTGCTGTATGGAAGTGTTTAGTTCTTTTGCTGATTTTTGTTTTTTTCGTGTAGTAGTATTTGATTTTCGCTCTAACATTTTAAAGTTAAGTTTCATACAACGTCAAACAATAATTTAGCTTATTTGAATTTTAATTAATGTCATTATCGTCATGGACAGTCAGTGGACTATCACTGCAGAACCCGTCATAAATCGTCACAATGATTTTATTATTGAATAATAATTGATATATTTCAAATGTCATATTTCAGTGAATCAAAAATAAGTAGTGACAAATTAAAAAAAACTTATTTGGACATCCTGTATTTTACTGTTTTTTATACACGTTTTCTGAATTTCTCTTTACATCGAGTTCGAAGTTCTTTTTTGCTTACATGAGATATCATGGCATTTGTGTTTAAACATAAATTAAAAGATACTGTGTATGAAAATATCGTTAGCAAGTGCTAATGAAATCAGAGTAATTAACATAATATATCACCTATCATCACTATGATCATTTCAGCCGTAAGACATCCACAACTGGGTATGGGCGCCCTTGTAGCTTTACAAAAAGACCAGTTGGAAACGGCCTGAATCCAGCTAGGTAGATCATCTATCCATCTAATGGATAGACATCCATTAGATGGATAGGCACTGCGCTGTCCATCGGTCGTCTCCAATCCAGAAATTTAAGGGTCAACCTTATGTTCTGCGCGTTATGTGGCCTGCTCATTTTCGCTTTACCTTCCCAATCCGCTGGACTACATCCTTTACGTTCGTCTGCCGATATCTTTTACTTTTAATTAATTGATAACAAATATTATTGGATTGGCTTGATCAGAATATCTTATATAAAATATACTATATTAAAATTGGTAAGACTTGTATATGGAATCTACGAGTTATAATTTACAATGCAGGCCTAATTAAAATTGACTGACCTTATTTGCCATTTTAGTTTTTTTCCCTGCGGTATAAAGGAATGTTTTACGAAACGAACCCGCGATCTATGATCGCAAGTCTCAGTCCCTTACCGCTGCTCTTTGACAATCGTAATTCAATGTTATTCAGCTAAGATGCAATTCCAAATTTGTTTATTTTTTATTGTTAAAATGTGATACTGGTGATAATATTTTATAGCAAGAGTTCGTAGTTAACACCAAAGCATTTATTTCCCCTACCAAACAGTAGGGGATAAGCACTCCTGTGTTCCGTTTGAAGCGTCGTAGATAATGCAAATATCGGGTTTCCAAGTCGTACTACGTATCTCATGCCTGCAGACGTCGAATTCAAAAGCGAATTTACGCATGATTTGTGTAAAAGAGCAGCAATGCATTGTAATTAGTTAGGGTTGTCGCTCAGGGGTGAAAGATTTGGTTATATTACATGGGTTATAATTTTACTTAACTAAAGAATACGCAAATAACGTAGTCTAAATTAGAGGCAACCATATCATAAATATTGTCATAAACAGATTTTTACGCATTTTAGTGCTATTTATTAAAAACTCCCCATGTTGAGAGATCCTTTCGGACCAGGACACCTTTAGGATACTTTTTGCTTTATTTTATTTTAAAATATGTGATTAGAGAGGGGTCCAATTTGGTTCTAATTAAAATTATGTTGGGCTTTTTTAATATTCTTTCCTAATACATTAGTAATAACTATTTATTTCTAAAAATAATCCAAATAAGAAAATACATCCATTTATATAATATTTCCTCATATTTACCGAATTAACACGGTATCTCTGGAACCATAAGGTAAGAAATTTTTGAAATTTTATCTGAGAGATTGAATGAGCCTTCATAAAAAAAAAAACATTTATTCCATGATAAATAATAAGCTACCTAAAAACAAAATTAAGTGTACTATGAATTACAATACGCAAAGCGGGCGGTTTATGAATAAATAAAAATGTATACACAGAACATAACATCACTTACAAGGCGACCGCTTCACCACTACGCCTAACCTACAGTGAATATATTTCCTGTTATTCATATCAAGAGCACGGGTTGACAGCAATGTAAGTACGATACTTGGCTTTAGTTTCAAGAACACTACAGGATGAAGTGCTGACATCGAGCTTTGTCAGGCTATGTCAGCCCTTTAATAGGTTTGGGTAATGATTGAGGAAAATATAACATCACTCCTGTCTAAACAAATATAACTAACATACTATATACTCTTATTTAAACAGGAATTCGTGTAGTATACTTACCATTAAAAATGTTATAAGATATAAATGGCTCTTTATTATCTGAATAATGCATTCATCTTCTTTTTTTCCTTTTTTCAACCGATGGATGCTCACTGGAACATATAAGCCTCCCCCACAGATCGCTTATATGACTGGCCCTGCGTTATCCGCATCCAGCCATTTCTTGCGGCTTCAACTATATCGTCAGTAAAAAAGGACCAACATTTAGCCACTTCCACACATGCAGTGGTAGTCGACAGAGTGTGTGTCTGGCACTAATCGGTGTAACATAACTCCTGAAGATGCCCCGTGGAGGGGTGAAACACGTGTTGAGTGATTTAACGGTGGCAGTTGTGTAATTCGCATTGTTTGCCGCATACGCATTTATCACCGGGCGGTGCACTTTGTTGCACGATTACCACTGCATGTACGGAAGTGGCTAAATATTAGTCCTTTTCTTACTTAGAATGAACTTCCGCAAGGTGACGGCTGATTCCATTAAATAAACTGTATCGTCGGTTCAACTGGTTGTATGGTCTACCCACATCATGTCTACCGACTCGTGTTTGCCACTCGAGAACCTTTCGGCCCCAACGTCGATGTGCCCCGCCCACTATCACTTCTTGCGAGCAATCCATCGAGCTACATTGGTGATTTTGGTTCTTCTGCGGATCTCTTCATTTTTGATTGAATCTCGCAGCATAACTCGGTGCAAAGCCTTTTTATTGACTTACTATGTAATGTAATATCATTCATAATACCATCTTTTGAAATTGACTGCTTATGCTTCGTTGAATGATTGTTAATGGGAGAAGGAAAATAATCAAATTCAGAACACGTAATATTAAAATTAGATGTGCGAGTTGAACTAACTGTGGGCAGGCAAGATAACAGCTAGAACAGCTGGTCAGTGGAACCTCAAGGTTTTTAAAGCTTGACTTCGGACCTGTAAGCGTGACGTAAAACGTCCGTGCATAAAGTGAATATGATATATAATAATGACCCTGTTGGGGTCGTCCAAAAACGCTCGGCACAGGTCTCTTCCGCAGATCTTATTAGATCTGTAAGTCCAGTGGTGGACTCCTTACGGCTGAAATTATAATGATGATGATAAAGAAATTAAAAGTGTTCACACTGACCAATTGAACCTGACCTTTCAGAAGGTTAAGGAGATGCCTTTAGTCAAAGTTATAGGAATATCTTTTCAATTTGTCAACGTTATACAACAAAGAATTTCGTATGAAAAGAAGTTAGTAAAACCTACACCACGTATCTTTTAAAAATTAGAATACATCAGTATTCTTCCCGGTGATAAGATTAATGTACATGTTTTCACAATTTCAACCACTAAAAGCTTTTTGTGAGCGAATGAAAGGACTCCGCAGTGATGTAGTTTGTTCATTTCACGTAAATTGCTTTGCACTAAGTCTCGTAACTTATTCATTGCCGGTAATTTATTCAACCGATACTGCATGTGAAATACGATTTCCGTTTCTAATCTGGATGTATCGATATGCACTACGTTGAATTTATTTCGCATATTGATTTTATACGATTGAACGTTAAGTACGCTTATTTGTCACTTTAATAAAAGAAATGTCAATTGTTTATCATTAAACTCATTTTTACTCGGTCACGTTACAATTTGAGAACGATATTAATTATTCCATATTTTTTTCATAACTGTAAAGTATGTAAATATTCACTTGGAAAAATCATTCACAATTTTCATTACAACCTGTATTTGCACAAACACTGAACAACGTAAATAAGAAAAGAACCAATATTTAGCCACTTCCGCACATGCAGTGGTAGTCATGCAACAAAGTGCACCGCGCGCCAGCCCGCTGATAAATGCGCATGCGGCAAACAATGCAAATTACACAACTGCCTGATTCCATTAAATACTGGACAACGTGTTTGTAAAAAAATTATTCTCCACGTGGCCAAATATATGTTATGTCAATGATAATACGAGCAAAAGTATCCCAGTGGCAGAGGACTGAAATTTGAGATCGTTGGTCGCAGGTTTGTTTTCCAGCATACAGTCTTGTGTATCATTCAAACTTCGTGCGTTAAATAAACAGGACTGCCACTGTCCACAAAAAAGTTTTCAGAAGATGGGCAGCAGCGTCCCCTGTGTACCATAATACTACACTACGATCGCCAACCCGTAGGCTAATTGTGTCGATGATGGTATATCCACCCATAGATATATTTGGGAGAGGCTTATGACTAGCAGTAGTCGTCTATATGCTGAAACAACGAATTGTATATTGCCTGTTCCTGTGTTAGAAAAGAAACAATATTACTTATTTTTGCACCAATAACGCTAATATTATTGTGTAACAAAAGCATTATAATAAACATAAGGTTTTTGAAATAACTATTTTTAATGAATTAAGGTTCGAATTGACTTAGAAGTCAGAACTTAAACAGGACGAGGTCTATCGGGTCAGCTAGTACACTAATAAATATTTGAATAACAATGCTTACCAAAAAATAATAATATTTATTTAACTGGAGAGCAATCTAATAAAAAACAAATACTGCAATTATTGTACATTACTCCTTTAGATAAAATGTTAGCTGAATAAAGATAATAAAAATGACGGGATTTGTCATTTAAAAAAGTTTTAGCTTTTTTTATTTTTATCAAAAGTTTCCAAACTCGAATAGCGCAACTAAAAAGTTTTTACTGTCCGTTAAACTAAGCCCATTTGATTATATTATAATCAAATTGACTTAGTTCAAATTAAAATCTCCGTATGTTCTTTGTATATGCTATTTTGACACTGCTATTTGAGTCAGATATTTGCTGCCGACTCGAAAATGAGACCCGAGGCAATACGTCGGGTATTGCCTCGGGTCTCCTTGGGTTGCCGTACCTTTAGAAACATTACAACTCCCCTTTCTACAATCCTGGTTTAAAGATAATTGCAATAAACACGACACTGATTTTATTTTAAATTATTACCTGTTTGTAATATACCATCTTTTGTAATTGAGTGCCTGTTTCGCTGAATGATAATTAATGCTAGAAGGAAAATAAATCAAATTTATTTACAGCCAGTATTTTTATACGTACTAAATAATTATTATCTACATCTAAACATGTATTTGTATTTTTTGGTATATTAATTTAAATATTTATCAGGTCTACTTTCTTTTATAATCAGGATTAAGGTAATCCAAAGACGAACAAAATTATCCGATATAGGCCAGGGGCAAGCAATTTGAAGTGGCAAGTGAAAACCAAACCGACAAGCGTAGCGTGGGTATCCGCTCAAAAGGTGGACAGAGAACTTTGTTTACGTCATTGGAATATGCTACAAGTAGTTTACTTATTATTATAAATCTTTGGAGACGGCATATGCATCCAGGAATTGGCTTCCAGCGGCTGAAATGAGGATGAATCTATTTCACACATTATTTACTTCAAATGCCTGACTGATCACTGACTTTTTATCATAGATGTCTGTCAGAAATTTCCCAAATTATAAGTCCGATTATTATAATTTTTACGTTTCATTAAAATACATTCTTATAAAAAGGTACACTAGTTATATTAAATACAAAAATAAATATGAAAAAGTCGAGATCGCAACGACACCAAAAAACTAATCATTTTATAAATGTTACAAACAAAATTTGTTTTTTTTTCTGTCCCGTTTCATTAGGCGCTTCTGAAAAAGTTAATTAGTATTCTTCAATAAGCTCACTTGACATGTGAGCTTGTTAAAAGGATATCAAATATCAAAGACGGCTGTCGTAAGATTTTACACGTGTGGCGCTCAAAAAACATCTTGCCCTCTTCGATTTAAAATACAATTTCATCGCGGTTTAATTAAACGTGTCCTATGTAACCTCATTAATTTATTTAATTATTAAATTCTGCACGAGATACATTATTCGGGTTTTCAAAATATTTAAGCACCGGTGGATAGAAAGTAAATCAAGAGTAAATTAGTAGTTGCGTAACAAGGACAGTCATTAGCATGAAATCAACTCCCTCGCGATTTATGCAGGGTCGCCTTCGAACGCCCGCTTTGTAATTGAATAAGAATTCGTTTCGTAATTACTAAATAGCTATAATAATAGTTTCATTTCGCTGACACATCGTTATATTTCTTATATATATCGATAAACTTAACTTTTCACCGTGATATTTATTTTGGTTTGTCATTCAATATTGTCCAGCTAATACAACTCATTTTTTTTTAAATTAATAATACACCTTTTAATGAGATATTATTTGCGAGCAACATATACATTCTGTGCGTGCTCTGTTAAAAAAAATAATGAAAATGATTATGATTATACCTTTATAATATCAATATAAAAATTCCTTCATAGACCTACATGTAAAAATAGATCACTATTTCCCTTGGTTTCGCTATAACTTGAGAACGAATTTGTTAATTTCATTCACATTTTCCTGTCTTTCAAAATTGAAAAATAAATAAAAAAATTGTAATAAATTTTACATATCAGGAAATATGACAGCTATTGAAACTTAGCACATTAGACGATTCGCTTTAACCTTCGCGCTTATGACAGTTAAAATATTTTTTATAGTTTTTCATCTGTACGGGCCTGTATATAAAGATCACAAAATAAAATATTTATTAAACATTTAATAAATTAAAAAGTGAACGCTCTGAATTGTGTTATATTAATTAATTTTATTTTACGTACATAGTCAATAGATAGGCCACATAGTGTGCAAGAAAAGAAGGCCGCTGGGGCCTAGAACTTTTGGAGTGAAAACTACAAACAGAAAAGCCCAACGTAGGATATCCACCCACAAGGTAGATAAACGACATTGTACAGTTTGTTGGAAGAAGCTGGATGCAGACTGTTTCCAGCTGACTATACTAAAAATCTTTGGTTGAGGCCTATATTGCTAAAATGCTTGTCCTGCCGCTAAAATGATGATGGTAAATTAATTTTTTCCTTTGGAATACTTTATAATTTCTGGCACTACAAAGTTTTTCGTTACTGTAAGTATTCACTAGGATTATATATATATATATATATATATATATATATATATATATATATATATATATATATATGTATATACATATATTCTATTTTATGTTATTGTTTTAAAGATAAAATTTATATTAAAGGAGAAAAAATTGTATTGGCATTATAAAACCATTGCTATCCAATAATATGATTATTCTGTTTCCTTGCACAATAAACGAGCATATTACATGACATACTATAGAAGTTTATACACGAATAGTCGTTGAATGATCTAAATGATTACCACGTGCTTTCCGAGAACAATGTAACAGAGAATATCTAATTATATGACGTTCCCTAATCAGTCTGTTACAGTCGTATTTGTTTGAATTCAAATGGTTTTGCATCTAAAACAAAACATATTTATCTCCATTATAGAGCACGGAATCGTTAAATAAGTATTCTTGACATTTAATTTAATCTAATATTCTTTATTGTACTCGCTAGGATACATTTAAGTTGTTTCATAATAATAAACAAAAGAGTATAATGAGCAGTCTTATCACACAATACAATCTTTTACAAACAACCATAGTTTGGAAAAGGTAGAAGTATAAATAATAGGTAGTTAATGTGTACAAAATATATGTATATACAATCAAACATACATACACATGTATATATCATATATATTGGAGGAACCAGAAAGTAATGTCGTATCTGTCGACATGTTTTACAGAAAAACCAATTGTTTTTTATCACTCAGGCATTGAAAATTTGTATACTAAATGGCTGGATGTTGATAATGAAGGTGAATATATTGTTGATAAGGAATAAAAACTTGTTAGAAATGTAGTCATGTGAATTTAACTTAAGAAAGTGAAATTACTTTCCGGTCCCCTTAATATATATGCTATATAAATGTGTATGTATGTTTGATTGTATATACGTATAAAAAGGTATAAAACATATTATAAATATAAAACAATAAAAAATAAAAATATCACATAATAATAACATTGAGGGTAAGGAAATTTAAAAACAATTAATAACTCGTGATAATTGAATGTACAGCAGTAGACAGTGTCATACGGCACGATAAAGAATGACGATTAAAATTTTAGGAGAACATTTAAATTTTGTACTCTCTTAAAATATTATTGTTGTAGTTTACATGTTTGTTTTATTAATGTAAATAATTAATTGAGAAATTTATAATTAATTATTTCTGATACGTATAAATTTGTGTTTCAAAGCCATTTTTATAATTAGCAAATTTATTCCTAATAAAAGATCACAAATCGAAAAGCTTATACATTCCAAAAATTCACTTTTCCGTTTTCAAGCACGCACACATGTATAGTTCATAATTTATGTGCACCTACAGTTTGTAATAATTACCAGACGCTTGAACTTTGTGAACAATATTGTACTGTTAGTTTCAGACTAAAATAGAATATTTCATTCGAGATACTGCAACGTACTGAACATCGAGCACGTCCTGTAACTTTTCGGTTTGACAAAACTTAAACTTAATTATTACTTGGAACTTTTGATTGTTAATTATTCGAACATATTTAAACTCCGAGTGGCATCCATATACATTCTAAATTGTTTCATGCATTTGCTATAACACTGCGATCTATTATAATATCTATCGTTAGCACCAAGATTTCGGTTCTGCAAACTTTGTGTTTAAGTTTTATTAACTTAAATTCAAAGTTTGCAGACAAAAAGTTCCAAAAATCTTTTATGGATTATACATAAAAATATTTTGAAGTTTTTATTTACTTAATACTTATAACTTTTTACATTTTCTTATCTGACATTCTCGTTTTGTTGACGTTTAACTGTGAAGTCGAGGTAAAGTCACGAGTAATAAAGAGTAAAAAGATTTTTACGCTGCTATGAATAATTAATATATATATATATCAATACACATATATATGTATGTATATTCATAGAAACATATGTATTTATATATAATGTTAATATTATTAGTTAATAAAGAGCTATAAGCAATTATAGCATCAAATATAGACTTTAGCGAATTTGTGTGAAGCGGAATTAACTGTATCTCAATTGCAAATGAAGTATGGACTAATTCACTTAGCCTTCCTGTCAATACAATGAATATGAACTATTGAACTTGTATAAGTGATTATATAACGTATTATGTAATATTTACTTATAGCTCTTTAGTTATTTTGTAGTCAAATTGCTTATACATTTTTCTGTGTACTTTTAAAATTTGATATAATTTGATTTATACAATTTGATTTGATATTTCAGGGAAAGATTTTAGGCTGCTTACCTTGCAAGGCACGTCGATATAATCCATCTATATTGCTACCTAATACATCAAAGAGCAGTGATAGCCTAAGGGTGGAGAACTAAGACTTCGATCATAGGTCACCGGTTCGATTTCTGGGAAACAATCTCATATAACTCACACTTTGTGCATTAATTATACGGGATTGTCACTACTCATGAACAGGTTTCCATAGGATGGGCAGCAGCATCCTCTGAATACTACATAATACCTACTAACAATACCACACTGCGATCTATGGAAGAAGCTTATGCCTTGCTGTCAGCATCTACGGACTGAAACGACGACGACTATATTAATTAATACAGGCCAAATAGTTACATTTTGCAGCGAGTAATAACTTTAATAGTGTCATTAAGTAGTATTATAATAATCCGCCTTTGATTATCGCTCTCCCTCCGATGATGTCAACCTTAAATTTTAAAAGCTGTAAAATTTATAAAAAAAAATTCTGTTGCCAACGTTTTTGTAAACTAAAATTTTAGGAGGACTTGTACACATCTAAAGCTATTTATCTATCGTATAAATAAATAAATAATTCTACAATTAACCTCTCTAACTGTAGAAACAAAAGACGTCGACAGTTATATTGATCTATTAAGATAAATCGCAAAAATATCTATAACATCTGCAAGCGTCAGTTATAATCATCAAGTTAAACGCTATAGTATCAAACATAATAAAGACGTGTCATTTTAGGCGTGGCGTCCCAAATATTAGACGTTGATTGCTGTTGCAATTACTTTGACGTTTGTTCCGTTTTTTTTTTTGATGTAAGTAGGTCAGGGCAGATTAAAATATCTGTTAGTTTTGATTAATCATTTTTATAACAGTCGTTTTTAATTACAACGGAATCTCAATTCTATTAATTTCTGAGAAATATTAATATAGTAGACCGTCTTCAACTATTGTTAGCTACTAATGATTATCTACTGTTCAGAAATGTTGTTTGATATTTCGGTATGTTCACAGTCACTCAATGAGCCATAGAGACGGGTATAGTCAAGTTTTCTAATCGTGATCGTAACAGACAAAGCAATGTTACTTCTGAGGATTGTTTGAAGTCTAATTCGGCGCGTGAAGTAGGTCTTCGCATTGTTTGCAGGTGGTGTAAAAAGCCCGTTTTATTCTAATGCTCGTATGTACGTAAATTGTTTTTTTTTTTAGAGAAGTATTAAATCAAAATTGTATACGGTATTAAGTTGAAGTCCGTAAAGCGCACAGACCAAATGGCCGCTGGGTCCTTAAGATTCTGGAATGAAAACCATGACCCGCCATCGCAGCTTACGACGTCCACATGCAGAGAGAATAAAGCTTTATAAAGGGATTATTGGAAATATATGCAGGCATATATCTAGCAATGGACATAAAGTTATATACTGTTTTTTAACCATATACAGGGTGATCGCTTATAGTTGTAAAAGATTTAAAAGGTGAAATACTCGTTTGTTGTTTGCTTTTAACCACTGACACCTGTAACCAATCAATCTGTATAGCTAAGAAAATTATTTTAAAGAAATCTTTTTTTTATTTTATTTTTGTATTTTATAAAACTGCTTAATAATATATACCTAACATTAATTATGAAGCTCGTGTTTGGTCAGAGCTCCTGCATACGAAGCTGAAATTAAAGTCAATTAAAACGTTAGTTATGTCACAAAGTTATTTTATGTGTCATAAAGTTTTGCTGCTTTAACAAGATGTCACGCGACCAGTGAGATTCTGTAAAATCTGGTCATAGCGAAATTCTGTTACTGAGTTTCTACACGGGTATTTTAACCAGCTCTTAAAGGCAAGCGTTGATTAAAATGCTTTATAACAAAGCTGTTACAATATCAGGTCTCTTGCATATGGCGGTATTATGAAAAGGTATCATAAGTATATTATGAAATATTGTTGATAAGGAATCATAAATACCTTTAATGAAAAAAAAAAACACATTTGTTTCTTCTCTCATGAAAAATACTGTAGGTATGTTCACGTTTATAGCTTCGTAATCATCATTATTTCAGCCCTAGGAGCTTAATTACTAACTTTACTTTTCTAAAAATTTTACTAACTAAATACTAATTACTAACTTTACGATTTCTAAAAATACTAGTAGAAAGTGGCCTGTATCCAACGTCTTTTCACGATCTTAACAAAGTCGTCAGTCCATCTTTATTGTGACATTTACAGCTTTATAATCGTCATGATGCACAGGCACTGCTAGACACAGGCCTTCCTGAAAGATTTTCGAAAAAATCGGTAGGAAGTGGCTATCTTAACAAGGTCCTCTGTCCACCTTGTCAATGGATTACGTTGTGCTAGCTGGTACGTGATCTCCTCTTTTTTCATTGCATCTTTTTTCGGAGATCTCTCGTTCTCTCCTATTATGATAAAAGCCGGGACTATTAAAACAGTTAATATTTTTTACAGAATATTATTATTGTCATGCTTGACTTTTATCTTTTTTAATATATTTCATTCATTTCTCTTTTTTCCCCTCAAGATATCTTGCACTGATTTTCTTACTTTTCCTTTCATACATAGCCACCCACACTTCCATCGCTTTCCTTTCAGAATTCTACCATTACATTTTCTTTTATTCTTGTTTATTTATTTTTGCTCTCTGCACCTATTTGCCGTAGTGAGATATTAATATTATATTTTCTTATTACTTACATCACAGTTTATTTTTAGCCGATTTTAAAAATATCACAGTTTAGTGGTCTTCACTTCTTCACCTCAGAGCCTTTAAGCCCCAAATGCCATCTAGTTTGCACGCTATGTAGCTTGTCAACTACTATTACAACTTGCCAATCCGCTGGACTATGTCGGTTGCTTCAAAGAATGAAGGTTTAACTTAAGGGACTCGCCACAGGCTGTTACAAAACTTATTTCATATTGGGTGGGACTTAAGTTCTTAGGGTGTTTGGTTGCGGCCGCTCCATGAAGTTATTAGACACTTGGGTCCCCATGAATAATCTTGACATGAGCCGTGAGTATCTGTGGGGACCAAAACTTTGCTCGATCCGATGTCATACCTGATTATTAGGAGAAGTTCCAAAGCGAACATTACTACCACTTTAGAAAACTGACTATCACTGGGAGAAGTGGCAGAATAACTTCAGCAATGCTTCTGTCATTAAAAGGGAAAACATTCTTGGTACGTGGTCGTAACTCGAATCTTTTTTGAAGATCTTTTTTGGTTATCTCTGCGTTATTAATAATTCGAAACGTAGCCTACTCTAATAAAAATTCCGGAGGTTCGTACTAAAATAAAAATAAAAGTAATTCCCGTGTACCAATTTTATTATTTAATTTAAAAAACCATTATGGAACTTACGATAATTTTGTTCAGACTTATACCGATCGAAGCATAATTTTCAAAGATTTTAAGGCTAAACCTGCGGTCTTGTACGTGTTTGTTTTGGCTTAGAGAAGCGGGTGAAGTCACGTAGCTAAACTAATAACATCCATCGTTGACGAGGCAACTTTTATACGTTACAAGTAACTGTTTACTATTAGCTACTAGGTGGGTAATTTGTTCAAGTGAAGATAATTCGGGATTGACTGGACATTGGGAGCACAAGTCGAAATAATTAACTCGTCGTTCGTCACATCGTTTATGCCTGAATCAATATAAAATATCATATATGAATATTTTGAGTGTATTGACCTATAACGTTAAACTCTAGTGCGGGAGATGCATTAGAAATTAGTTAAATTTATTAACAATAATACGATACGATACTCATATGTATCTATATCTCTAACAATAATAAATTTAATTTCAAACTTGTTGAGTTCTTCTAAATTTAGTATGTTAGCGATATTTTTTACCTTTAATAAAATAATGTAAAATTAAATATTGAAAATAAAATTAAATAATGAAATAGTAAATGTTACAAAGTTTTAGGTTCAGGCGATTTATTAATTATATAAAACGAATATTAAATATTTAAAAATATTTCTATTATTAAATTTAACTAAAATATTTAGATGCAAGATGCCATGTCCATCTGTGGACGACTTGCGACTGATATTGTTACGATGAAACTGTGAAGATCAAAGTACATATAGCATTTTTAGGTGATAACAAAAGAACGTAGGTTTTTTACTTTAAAATATTTGGTACTGTCTTAACTTAATTCGCTAAATCGGATAGACCTTTAAAAAAATATTTAGGGAAAGCCTTTGTCTAGCTATGAACGACCTACGGTTAAAATAATGATGTTAATAAAAAAAAAACATTTTTTTTAAAAGCGTGTATTGATTATAATTTAATACAGAATTTTTGAATTTTGACATTAATATTTCCCTCGAAGTCTTGTTAAATAATATTATAAATTTAAAACATACAATTTGACCTTTACCGCTGTCGCTATCGTTGAGTAGGTAATATAATAAACAATATGTGATTGACTTAATTAGACACCGACTGTCAAAACATTATTATGTCAATTGTTGTTATCGAGCTTAAGTTACCTTTTTATAAATTTAAAAATGGATTATAATTAAAGTTTCACATAATCACAGACGTATTTTGAGAAAACTAATAATTTTTGAAAATAAATTAGTGTATGTAGAAGTAAAATTAAATATTAAATATGTAATATTTGACGTACTATTAACTTAGAAATACTTAATCACCGATAAAGTAGACAGAATGCTGTCACAATAACCGCAGCCTCATACACTTGTCTGTTCAGATCCGAAGTAAGCCTGATACCTAAAGCAAAAACACTTGCATACTTTACAAAAAGGATCGCTATTCTTAGTAGTGAGGAACACGATGCAAGAGTGAGAAAATTATTGACTGAAAAAGAAATAAATCAAGACCTTTTACTTGTAGCTGTGATCATACCAGAGTTTGTCATGCACCGCAAAATAACATGATTTTAAAGAAGATTTTTAAATTAAGAATCTTTCGCTATTGCAATTGAGATGTTGAATCGCCATAGAAATATTTTTGTTTGATAGAAACTCGATATGAATTTAAGAAACATATTTCTTCACACTGAACCAGACACTCAATGAGAAATGCCTGAGATTTCTCTACGAGATTGAATCAGGGATGAGTATATTCGTATGCGAGTAACCATCACAGCACTGGTTATATAAAGTAAACTAAGTGACTGACTAGCATGGACATCATACGAGAGATATGTTGGATTTTTGAGGTCAAATACTATTGTCTTCTTCTTCTTTTCAGCTGATAGAAGCTTACTGTAGGCCACAGGCCTCCCTTAACATGGAGGATAATCGCCACTCGTACGCAAAGGAAGCTACTGCCTTTCCTCCGAAAACTAATCCCTCTGTCGCCTCGTACGATTCCCACGGGAAGAAATATTGAAAGGGTTATTCTATACCGGATCCCCGCGGTCAAATACTTCTAGCAATGAACAGTGCAACCTAATTTTTGAAGATGATTAAATTATTTATTTACAAAATATTTAAAAACACAGTTAAATATATCTGACCTTTATTAGTGTGGCGATAAAGAATATTTAACAAAGAATATAAATTAAGAGGTACCAAAGCAACCAAGAAAAATATTAATGCTCTCGGTGGCATATATTCTTTAAAATATTTCATATCAGTAAGAATCAAAACGACTTGTTATAATAATAATTTGTCGATATACCTTATAATATAAAACTTTACGACATTATTTATTATATTCACAATATGTAATAGTTATTTGAATATGTATGAATACTTTAAAGCATTAATCCATGTTTTGCAGTATGCAACCACCTAGGTTGAAAAACGAAGGTCTTTTCACAACAGTTCCAAATGTTAACGGATAAAAAATGAGTTTTAAATAGAAACGTTATACATCAAAACAACTACATAAATTTTTAGGGAAAAATTTGATTGAGTTATTAATATATTTATTTAAAACCAATATTAACTAATTTTCCCTACAAATTATCGAATTCTAAATCGAGGCCCTACATGAGTTTCTACACAATTACGTCATTATTATTGTGGTCGTCAATTGTTACGTGTTATTAACTTGCAGGTTCTTGGAAGTGGCTATTAATTAATGTAATTATTTTTAGAGACCCTTAGGAATCTCAAACCAATAGCACTTACGTCATTGCATTCATACGTTGTATGTCATTCATGTGATAACGACTCATTTTATGTCTGAACTAATATTTATTTTTAGCTAGTAATTTATCATAGCCGACATTATTTACGCAATTATCTAAAATTCATAAAAATTCTGTTTTGGAGATCTATTAATTGTAGTTCTAATAATTTTTAAGTAGTGATTTTGTTTTTTTTTGTGTATTGTTTGATTTAATATATTAATATTAAAATAGGTAAGACTTAGGACTTGTATTTGATAAGTTAATAAATATGACTTATATATACGCTTTTCCAATGGAATCTGAGATAGAGCAAAGAAAATTCTCATTGATCCAAAAAAAATACTTTTGTTTGTTTGGAGTTACTACATTGTTTATTACTTCAAAGAAGGTAACACAACTTGAGAAATGTGTTTGTGGTATTTCAATGTAAATTAAATATGTAGTATTGTATTCGTTTTAAAAAATGAATTGTTCTGATTTCTTTTATCTCTTCTAAAATGGTGGGAGACTTACCTTGACGTCTATAAGATAAGTCATGTCATGTAATGCTGATTGTTAATGCTAAATAAATATTTTTTGAATTTTAATATAATACTTAAGATTTTATAATAATAATTATATGTGTTACAATTATATAAAATGAATTAACCTATCCGAATTTTTTTATGATATCTTCTTTTTAGCACTCAAAAATAATATTTCAGGTTGCACATTAAGTTTTCAAAATCGTCATCATCATTTAAGCCTATAGACGTCCACCATAAAGCATTGGAATGCCATATCTCTGGGGGAAATTCCATAATCGCCACGCTAGGTAGGCGGGTTGTCAATCGCAGTGCGCAAATTTGTTTGTAAGCAGTGTTAATCCCGTATAATTAAAGCACAGTGTGAATTATCAAAGATTGTACCCCTGGAAATGAACTCGCGTCGTGCTATCGCAAGTGTTAGTCATTGAGCTACTACTGCACAGTTTTAAAAGTAATATGTAATATGTTTATACATATGTT
The DNA here is from genome assembly GCF_028537555.1 of Battus philenor. NCBI lineage: Eukaryota > Metazoa > Arthropoda > Insecta > Lepidoptera > Papilionidae > Battus > Battus philenor. Next base: position 5,186,858 of record NW_027181678.1, on the reverse strand, counting down.
GCTTATAATGATCCAATTCGCATGACATACAATAGAGGGATCTGTGCCTCATTACACGCGGTAATTAATTGACAGTTGTTTCTTTCGGCGTTGAGCTAGCAACAATTTCCTCTTATTGTCTAAGTGTCAAACAAATCAAATTATAATTATAGTAAGTTTTGATTTGCAGCTGTGAATTGATTTAGGTTATTAAATATTAATATTGCTTTACTATCTCGTACAATTTTCTTTACATAGGACTTTGAGATACCAGATCACATCATCACGACATTATAGACATTTTTATTGACATTAATCATCGATTTCTGTCCGTACATATTTATAGCTTTCTAAATCTCCGCCTAAAGACGGAAGTCTACATCCAATACGTGTTAACAGCGATGATTTACGACATAAAAACAGCCTGTTTGAACATAATTCTCAAGATCACAAATGCTTAGCGATTCGTAAAGATATTTTCGTAAAGATACTTGAGATTCCCCTATCGATGGAATGACGAGATTCGTAAACGAATGAAAACAATCGTCATAGCTCTTAGATTATTTTGGTAGATACACCATGTAGTGGTTGGGCTTAAAGCGTACTAGAGGTAATATAAACTGCGATTGGTTTGGTTACTTCTTCTTCTTAGACGTATACTCTTGGGGAGAAAAGTCATGATAATGAAAATCTATGCACGACTCTTTTACAGTTCTCTGCCATCTCTCTCTCTTCGTGTCACTTCCGAGGCCCCTGTATCATCCGTTATAACGGTACCTAATAATTTAAAATTCGGACGTAAAACTTTAAAAATATGGAATTTTAAAGTTTTTTTTTTACTTTCACGTACACAAATTACAAATAATATTCATTTACTAAATTTCGATACAGTTCATAAATGTTTTTAATTTATGTTTTTTGTACACAGTACGTTGACGAAAGCAGGCGCTTTTATTAAACTAATATTATTGAACGAGGATTCATTTATAATAAAAATAATAGTAAAAGATTATATAGTTGGTAATGAGAAATACTTACAAACATATTTTATATAAATAAAAATGTCTATTAAGCCTATTCTTTAAAATTCTACTGTTCGGGGGAAAGGTCACATTTCATCATCATTTCATGAACATTATTATTACTAATAAAGCCTATCTTGTTGTTAGAGAAATGAACCTTCGAGTCCTTTTAACATATTAGACCCTTATGGATGCCGTGAGGTATAGCCACATCTTGAGGTATTGGTGGTATTTTGAGTAATTTACAATATATATATATCGCAAGTACCTTTTCTAATTACTCTCTTGAATAAAATGTCTTACATTTGGAATGAAAAACTTAAAACTTAAGTTTGCTGCATAAAATAAAATCGTAACTTTATATGGTACCGAGTGTCGTAAACAAAAACCGAACGAAACAAAGAGTCGTCAAACTTGTTCAATTGTTTAGTAAAACCAGAATGTGGCTAACGGTGCGGTAGCTTTAATATAAAGGTCATAGATTTTTGACTACACTTAATAGGTTATCATCTAAGTAAACCTTACATTCTATTGTTATAGATGCAATCAGCGTACGAAATCGTATAAATTAGGACTGAGTCACGACTATTAGATGCTTTGTTACAGTTATCTTATGAACTATTTATATAATATACTCATGACTGCATCTTAATTTGATTGTAACATCTTTTGATATATTGCTCACGTATATTTAAACGTACATCTTATCTTGAGACTTTTTAAACTTTGATTCGTTTACTACATAATATTATCCAACAAATACAGATTTTTTATCATAAAGAAAGCATTAGTTTTAAAAAGTATGAATACATACGAATAGGTTTTAATACAAGCTGGAACAATTGCAAGAAAAGGTTAAACAAGTTTTTGACCTCAACTCTTTTGAGGTCTTCCCTGTCTAAAATTCCGAAGAAGGCTATTTTTGCACTATTTAATTCAATCGATGAACCAGATTTGTTTGATAACTTTGGCCAAATTTATTATATAATGGGAATTAGGTTATTGTTGTATCGGTTTAAATACTTCATATCTGTATTCAATAATAATTATGGTAATCAAAGTCTAAGATTTCACGTCATATTTTAAGTTTGAACATTATATTTTATTAAATGTCTTTGGTGGATCTAAATAAATAAAATAAAATAATCACTACACATATATTATACTGTTATACACACATTATGTTATAAATTAATTATAAAATTATTTATTATTAATGAACAACATCTTCGACTTAAAATTAGAAAGTATGTATTAAGTTTTTATTAAGTAAGCAGGCAAATTTTTTACAAGTGTATGAATAATGTAATTAGCTGTCTTCCTCCCGTACGTATTGTTTGCAGTTGGAGAAAGAGCCGGTTATACTACTGCTCGCCTGCAGGCAAGTTGTTTTTTTTTATAAAGTATTTAAATAATATTGTATACAAGCGAAATGTTAAGTAAACGGATGGACACTATGACCTTAACGTTTGACATTCACCCACAAGGGGGACAAACAACCTTGTTAAGATAATCATAAGATACTGGATTCAAGCCGCTTCTAACCGGTCCTATTGGAAATTAATAGAAGAAGCAAATATCCAGCAGAGAATGTGCTGCCCAAACCATGAAGTAAAATATACCCCTTTGTTCAGTGTAAATAGTCAAATATTGGTTTAATGTTGTTTATAAAAGATACCAATAGACTTGTGTGTAAATCATATTAACATTTAAAAAATCAAATAACATCATATTAGCTAAATTTACAAGGCAGTAAATAATATTGAACACAGCGGACTAGAAACATAACGGATGTTCAGACTGAATCGGCTTGATTTTATCTGATCCATTAGTATAAATATTTAGCAAGTAAACATTTGCGCGGCGGCAAGATCAGGCATACGAGTTCCTCGGCCTGGTTTTAATTCTTATTTCAATACGTAATGAGTAGTTTTTCACAATACGTACTCAATGTTCTACTCCGTGTACATTGTCAGTTTATAATTTGACAGCTAAAATTACGATTAATTTTTGTGTTTTTAGCTTTCTCTGTACCGTACGCTAAGCCCCGGATTATTTCAAAACATGTCGTGTATGTCTATAATATATATCACTAACAAGATATTTTGGCAATTCTTGGAAAGTTTTCACGGATAGCAATAATTCCACACATAGGCCTGGCGATGAAAATCGAATATTTTTTGATTTTAATCCGTACTATGCCGTTTTCCTTTTGTTTCATTCCTTTTATGAAACCACAGATAAGACACTAAATCTAAATATAAGTAAATTTGAATCTACGATTATGTTGCAAAACGGAAAACTTGGGAGCAGCTCTACCAATTCGGCAATTTTTCCTTTTTTTAAGCACTAGAGGTTTTTACGAAAAAGATAGATAAACAAACAAATGTCCAATAACGTTTGATAGTAGTGTATTGGAGCAGCTAGAAAGTTAAAAAGCGTACGGGTCACGATTTTCATAAAAGTAATCTTTCAATTAATGTTTATTAATACATATAATTTATCCGTCTTGTTTATTATAAATTGGTTTATTTACTGTACAATTTACATTATTCTAGTTTTCGAGGGACTGGTGAAGTATATAATAACACAATAAATTTCTTAATTATTTTTAAACAGAAAATAACTAAATGAGTAAAAGATTAATTTATATGTTAAGAGTATAGTAGTCTTTGTACTTTTTATTCGCCTATAGATACTAATCCAAGTTCTCTTTTCTCCTAGAGTGCGTTGTATCATTAATAAGGTCGTAATTGTGACTACATTATTTTTCTTTAACTATAAATTTACTAATCAGATAAGACACTACATAAGTTTTTGTACAAAATCATTCATATTTATCTTACAACATTCTTGCCACATTCATTTCTTAAGAATCTTAGAACAAACATTAAAATATACCGCACTTTCGCATAACTTGCATGAAAACCAAGTTTTTTTTTTTTCACAACGGGTGTAATCTTCCGTGCTATTTTACTGAACACTTCAACTTAAAATCATTATCATAATCACGCTACTTGAAGGTGTTTGGCGGTAATACCATGAAACATTTAAATTTCTCGTTTTTATCACAAGACCTATATTTTTAAAAACGCTTTTATGCTTACTCCTCCTGCCAACCTTTAATGGACTACTGTCTTCTTAACAATAAAAAAAACAATTCCAACGCCTTCTTTGACGAAATAGTTAACCATACCAATTTTAAATGATTTTTAATGAATTTATCATTATTATTATTTCGGTGGTAAGACATCTACTGCTACAAATATGCCTTCTCCAGAGATTTCGAATAGAACTGGTAAGAAGCGGCTTGCATCCAATGACTTCCGACGACTGATAATTTTCACCTTGTGAGAGAACGTTCTGCGCTTCCTTATCCGTGATCCCAACTCCAGAACCTTAAGGCTGTTCTGGGTGCTATAAGTCCTGCTTACTTCAATTTGCCGATCAGCGAGTCTAAATCGGTTACTCTCTTTTATGTACGAATTTCCTTCCCAATTCTTGTAGAAAATCCCAAGAACAGCCCTTTCCATATCCAGTAAAAAATGTCTCTATCGAAACATAACATAATAAAGAATATGAGAAAGAGCTGTTCTTTGATAATTATCCTTAAATTAGGTAATTGTTAATAAGAGAAACCATTGTAAACTTACTTATTGTATTCAAAAACATAATTATATTTTCGTACTATTTTTAAAATTTGTTATTAACCATATATTTGTGTTAAATTCACTTAAAGTTCAACGGAGATACTATAAGAAGTACGATACAATTTATCTGATATATCGTTAAGAAGGTATTTCGGGAGCAATGTAAACCTTTGCCAAAAGAAAACATACTTACGTGTTATTGGCATGTGATATTTTCAGATTTTATTTCAACTAATCGATTATTTGGTTTACGTTACGGGTCATATACGACTGTTGTACTATTGACGTTATTTACAAACTTACATGAATCAAGACAGAGCAGGCATATTTATTTAATATATACATATATATACATCACTGTCTTTTGCTTCAACTCGGAACGTGAAAGCTCGCAAGCAAATTAATTCAAAGAGCCGAACAGTCATCACATAGCTGCGCGTATGTTCGCACGTCAGTTGCGTGCGCGCACATTCCCACAAAATTCGTCGTGAACGAAAGATTGTACAATTAAAAATGAAAATAAGGAAAACTTTTTTCTTCTGTTCTAATTAATATTTTTTTATTTAAATAGGAATGTGTGCTATAAGTTCTGTGAAATAAGTGTTATTGTATAATAGTAACAATAGCAGCAATAATGAAGTTATTTATGTGAGTATAAAAATTTATATCTTTTTTATAATGACGATGCCTCTCTATTTACAACACACAAATTATGTTTAACAAATAATAGATTTCGATGTTTAATTATTATGATATTTTAAAACATCACAGAAATACGCTTTGAGGTCAAAAAAAATTGTTACTAAGTTTATTTATATTTGAACATGTTCATGTAATGTGCATTACTAAAACGTTTAAATTCAACATTTAAATTCAACGTTTTACTTCAAGTGCCGCTATTTAAATGTAACAAACCAATATGAAAACACTTAGCTGATTGAATACTAAAAGTTAACATTTTGCTTTAAGGGTGTTTCATTCTTTCGTATGTAACGAATGAATTGTAAACAATCAGTTTTATTTACGAAGTAATTGTTTTCATAATCTCTAAGAAAACCAACGTCATCACTTAAAGGCATAATCTTTTTCTCTGGATAAAATGATGAACTAAAATTAACAATTATGTTTTTCTTTTAAATTCTAAAAGGTAAGATTGGAAAGCATCTTTTCTAAAACATGAATTTGAGTTTTTAATCGTGATATATATTAATACAGTGAATACATAATGATTTTTTATCATACTTCTTCACAGACACGTTCACAACGTATGTTGTTTAAAAGTGAAAAAGTGAAAAAAAAATACGTTATGGAATATGTTTTATTTTCATATCTATGTACTAAAATTTTCAACCCCTTCTATTTTTCCTTTGTAAGTCTATCCAACGGTTGTCTGGAAGAAATATCTGTTTGCAATAACACCGCCGCTCTTGATGATTTACACTTAAGATTTACATTTATAATTAATACAAATCAATTGAAAACAAATTGACAATTTTCATATAGAATACAAAAAATATTGAAATAAATATAATAAACGCGTCTAGAAGCGTTCAGGTTATTAAAATGACATTTTAATAACGGTTACAAAACTGTTTCTTTACCTGGAATCAGTTTGGAAAGAGACTTATATTAAAAAATCAAGGTCTGCTAAAATAAATTTGGATATTTGTGTCATTAGTGCAACTAGCCCGAAGCGATTTGTGTTCCCTCAATTTTTTTTTACTAATGATGTTACATTAATTTTAAAACAGGGTTGCCGCTCACTCATTTTTTTCTTAGAGTATATTTAAGTATAATGAACGTGGAGAGAAGAAAATTTTGAGCTCGTGTAATAAATAACTCTGCATAACTTTTTATTGCTTATCATTAAGACATTATCATTCATCTGTTAGTGTTACACAACATTATTATAAGATTCGCTTTTGAATACATATTTAATGACAGATCAACTATATACCCAAAATTTAAAATCCAAACAAAATTTAAAAATAGTGACAGATATATGATAATTACAAGTAAACTAGAGTTGAAAATAAACTCGTAACGCCTTAATTTCGTCTTCAAAAAGTTAACAAGTCCATCATGGCTCAAAGTTCCACAAAATATCTCGAAGTTTCATTTTATTAATTCTTAATATAAAGATATAAAAAATTCTTAAAGGTAAATTATTAAAAAATCTTATCACAGCAAGAGTTTTTACTTCATGGAAATGTGTGGAATTTGGTTTGGTGACACATTTACATGGGTAATATTATAATATTATATAAAAATAGACACATAAAGAAATATTGAAATTCTTTGTATCTGTATGTAATGTAGCTTTACTATTTATAATGTTTACATTATCGACGATCCAAAAATGTATGTAAATGCATATTTAAAGATATTTTGAATGCTTTCATAATAAGAATGTAGAGTTTTTGTAACGTAAGATAAATCAATGGTTTAATGTCATAAGTCATCTTCGACGGTTGCCCGTCCCGCTTTTTCATACCTACGAGTGCCGCCTTTGTGGCACACTTAAGTTAAAGGGCAGACGCTTTTAATTGTTTCACACCCATGAGACGGCATATATAAATTGTTTTTATTTATTTACGTCTTGAATATAAATTACTAATTATTTTGAAGAAGTCGTCAATCGTGTCCGTTGAAATTTTGCTTAGGCAAATTGAACCTTGAACTTGGAATAATGTATAATGATGCATCAGAGATGCGAAAATCCGTAAGAAGTGATAACAATAAATTTAACGCTTATGGAAATGATGACCAATAGTTACCAATTTATAAAAAAGTAGATTTTTATCATGATTTTTTTTAAATAGTTTTTATTATTGCCACTGTCATTGATAGCTGTCGGGGTCAAAAGGTTCTCCAGTGGCGACCACAAGCCAGTAAACGATTAAGGTAGCGGAAAGTCTCTCAGTATCTTTTGTGTAAGCCTATGCCTTTATTTCTAGTATATTTTGGTAACACAGTTTATTAAAGTTTCACTTTTGTTTAGAGACACCGGTGAAAATTGTATTATTTACATTTAATAAATTTTAATTTGCAAATTGCAGTAGTTTAGCTCTGCGACTTTTAATTTTTTTAGGTTAAGGAATTCACGCCTTATCATTTCGTTTTCGGTGTTTTGCCTCTAGGTGCAATTGATTTGAACATAATAAATAAGAAATTATAAATTAATATTATTTTATAACTACTTTTATTTTATTTTATTTTGTAACTAGTAAAGTTACAGTAAGAAAATAGTTGTTGTTATATCTATATGTATAATAGTGTAATATGAGTGTAATATAATAGTGTTTGTTATATCTAGTGGCATGAGGACCATAAATTTAACTTAAAATTTTCTGTATAAAGCACGGTAATTTTTTTTTTCTGAACGTATGCGAAAACGCGATGTTTTTTATTCATTTTTACATTCTATTAAAATTATGAAGAGTATCATCTGTGCACTAAATTTATATTTATAAAAGGATAATGAAAATCCATTTTTTTTTTTGTTTATCGCTTACTCGTCGGCCTTTGAACATTAGCTCGCTTGTTGGTAAATGACGGTGTGGTTTAAAGTGAGGCAAGTTAACTCTTTAATTACCTGTTCACTTTGACCTTGAAAAGACTTGGGTTATAATTCTCAGGAAATAAGGAAGCCTGCAGGTTGTGCCATACTTGGGCTATGCGGTTCAGAAACGTAGAATCGAACCTCTTAGTACGCCTCCAAGGAAACTCAAGCATGTAAGAGTGATAATGGCTTGACTTCTTAGTCGTTCTAAAGAGAAACGGGATGGTGAGATAAGGTCTTGGGGTTCCGCAGCGCATTTCCCAAAATGACTTTTTCACGGCTTCATGTGTATTACAATTTCATCTATATTTCATTCACTTATTTTAAAAAAAAAAATATTAAAAATGTTTGAAAATGTTTTTCACGACGACAAAACATCGTCTGTTCTTCTCAGGTCTGAGACATTTATTGTCCGAATGGGAGTTAGACTCATTTTTAGAAGAGAGAGGTAATAAGAGATGTAATTTTTCTACGGACATAATAACTAAACAAACATGGAATAGTCACATATAAAACAAATTAAAATATAATTAGGTTAATATGACGCCGCATTACCCTCGTCAATCCTATCACCGGTCGCCATCTTTGAAGTGAAGCGAATTCTATAAATAATGTGGCCACATAGACGTTACGGGATGATTTATGCTTTCCGCATTTCTTGGGAAGCTTCTGGTGATCAGCGCGTAAAATACATAACGCGCAGGAAGACTATATTTTAAAGATAAAAGTAAACTATACTGCACTAAACAATGGTATTTTATAACTAACGTAAATTATCTGGAATTTATTTTAGAAAGGAACTCGAACGCTGTAGTTGTTAAACTGAATCATATTTTATAAAATATAAATCTAGCCAGTTAAAGGATCTTGTGAAGTGAAAGGACTTATAATATTTTTCCACGAATATTATTAAGACTAGTATAGACTAGATAAGCAATAAATAGGAAGAGCTGAAGACGTTGTGAACGACGTCTGAAGATTGCGAGCAGTCGCTGGATGGGGGCAGCCAAAGACCGATCTTTGCGGGAAATCTATGCCTTCCAGTAAGCGACTATTAACTAACATGATGATGTTTATAAGAGAAGGAAAGCTAGCTTACTCCATCTCCAAAATCATAAAAGTTAAAATTATCAGTCCTCCTTTTTAATTTACCTCCCGTTTTTGTATTACATGAATTATTTAGACATTATTATCACCAAGAGTTCCTGATGTATGTTCTTGAGGAAACGTCTCTCCGTAAGACTTCTTATTTCATTCCTATATGGTCATAGAGTTTTTGTGATATTTTTTAAAGTCACTTGTTTTGGTAAGTTAAGTGAAATAACAAATTTTTATTGCTGTCACAGAGATAAGCATTTAAGAGATACGTGACGCGAATTAAATAAATGGTTCAGCGTGTCTTGGTAGAGGTGCTGATAAGACATTTGGCCTGGCCTCCCGTAGAGCACGAGCAACGGGGATTCCCTTACTTTGATTATGTTCAACCAGTTTATCATCACGTGTTTATAAATTGATTTTTTAATATTTATATATAAAGCATTATTATTATTATTTGGCTTTAAGTGCGTGTAATAAATACAATATTTAATTTTAATACTTTCTTGATTTTGTATTCGTAAGTAAATATTACCTTGTTATTTTGCCACTCACGGGTAAGCCTTTAATTTATACCAAAAATATTTTTTTAAAAAAAATTTGGTCAATATAATCATCATTATTATCCTATTATCCTTAAAGCCGAAGAACTTAGACTACTAGACACAGGCTTCCCCCATAGATCCGCTTGGAAACGTCCTTAGTAAAACCTTAAAAATATCTTAACTTGGTCACTGATTAAAAATTTGTTTTCTTATTATCTAATGAACAAAATTACTAGCTTTTTTAGCAATATCTTTTAGTACTTTATTAAATAATTTATTTTCAAGCATTCCAAAAAAATAAGAAACATTTTTTTTTAAACAAAATCTCAAAACAATGTAACTGAAAAAAGAATAACAAATAAAATTATTGACATATTTTAAATAGATACTCTCGTGTGATTAACCTTTAAATATGTAATAAATGACCACAGCTATTAAAAAAGCTAAGTAGTAGACGTATCAATCCACAGACAGCCACTGCAAGGCCCTCTCAAAGATATCTTTGAGGCGATATACCATAATCGCTACGCTCGGCGGGCGGGTTGACAATCACAGTGAGTAGTGACAATCCTATATAATTAATGTACTAAGTGTCAATTATATAAGGTTGTATCGCGGGAATAGAACACGCGACCTACGATCACAAGTCTAAGTCTATTGCTCGACTACGACAAAACAATACTTATTATAAAACAAAAACTAGCGGTTTTCGTTATAAAACCAATTAGTTGTGGTGTTACACAGCTTTGATACATAAATTCGCATTTAAATCACTATGTTTATTGTTAAAGAAGCGATGCTTACCATTTTGGATGTAAAAACGTTAAAACCTGATATAGACTAAATGGAATTTACCACGGAATACAAATATTTTATTTTATAAATAGCAAACTACTTAAGTTTTATAACCTCTTTTTAAGTTTATGGAATAATTTTGTGTTTGTTGTTGGTGATAATTTTAAAAGAGACACGTATTGACCACTTGATATCATCAATATGGAACAATGCTGTTTTTGAAATCTGTTTTAAAACTACTTTACTAAATTTATATATATGGGTGACATTGCAATTTTTTTTTTTAATTTTAGTGATATAATTTTCATAATTTCAACAGGAACTCCGCTGAACATAACATGTAAAGAGTTTGAAAAGCGGTGAGCATTTCAGTCTTTTGAAGACCCTGACAAGCTGGTCCGTTCATTTTTTGCGAAGGCATACGCTGCTTGCTTGGTTTGTCGGTCCGTGACCACCACTCTAGAACCTAATGGCACGAGGCACCATTAGTAGCCCTCCATGTGGCTTGTCTACTGCCTTCAACTTGCCAGTCAGCTAGGTTATATATGATACATTCGTTCGTCTTGTACAGAAATAAAAATTAACGTGTAATTATAATAACAAATCTGTGAATAACAAATATACGTGGATTTCGATTAAAAATGTCATATTACAATGTCATGTCATAGTATAAAAATAGAAATATGTTTGTGTAAATATATGTCTAATTTTATGCCGTCGTGTAATTTGTGATGATATATTTACATAAACTTAACATAATGTGAACTAATCGATAAGTAGTAACGGATGCCGACTATGTCATTGTCGGTAAAGTATTTATAGTGTCCAATGAGCGATACCTAATTTAAATAGTACTTATATATTATTGAGAAACGTAATAGCGCAGTGCCTGCGAAATTACATTACCAGTCGATGAAAGGAGAATTTACGTCTCAGCAAATTTGGTCACCGGACTGTCCCACGAAGTCGTGTTACTGGATTTTTTTTTAATTTCACTAGCATGATTAATTATGTATACATTGACACTATTTTTTTAAAAAATGACCATAAATTATTAAAAAAACTTATTTAAAATAAATTTGTTTTAAAGAATGATTAATGAGATATTCTTTTAAGATGCAATAATTCTCAATGTTGTTTGGGCAATATGGGACAATTGGCTTTTTCTTCTTCTTTTGCTGCCGCTAGAAGCCACTGAAAGTAATGGGCCTTCCCCAAAGATCGCCATATTTTAATGAAATAAAAAGTAATCATTTTCAATTCATCATGTCATTGCCAACACAGCGTTAATAACTTTAATGAGTATCTTTTTAAAGGACACATTGTCACGTATTATTATAGATAAGCAATTTTATTCCTTAATTTAAAAAAAATTCTTGTCTACTATTCTTCTTTCTTGTCTACTATTTCATTAGTGAAGGTCGTATTCGCTCTGACATACATTAAAACTCTGTTATATTGAATGTTAAAAATGTATCGTAAAAGTCGATTGATTTTGTTTTGTTTTCTTATAATGTTTAAGATAAATAATCTACTAAATTTGTTGAAGAACCGCCACAAAACTTAAGTTATTACAAAATTGTGTCAACATACAAATCGGTACTGAGTATATCCCGTCTGAGTATATTGGGTTGTTGTTTGAGGGGTTCTGAGACTTAGGCAAGCTTGATTCGCACCATAAATTATTCTTTGTTATTCTCAGCCGATAGACAGATAACCGGTCTAGCACTGCCCGTTTCCAGTAACTTCACGCGACTTTAACTTTGTTGTCGGTCCACCTGTCGGCGGACCCACCCACTCGGATTCTAAAGGCTCGAGGTCGCCACTATATAACTTTCGGCCCTAACATCCACTTTACGCTAGCAATTTTTCGAGCTAAGTCGGTAACCTTGATTCTCCTACATATCTCCTCATTTCTGGTTCAAACTCGCAGCAAAACTCCGGGCATTGCTCTCTCCATTTCCATCTGGGTGACTTTGAGCTTTCGTTTAAGGCCTATCGTAAGCAACCATCTCGGATCCATGCGTCAATACAGACAACACACACTGGTAAAACCTTTGCCTTCAGATATAGCATTATTTACTGATACAGTTAAGATGTTTTATTTATTAAGCGAAGAAATGTTTATTTTGTCATTTTTTTTTGCAGTTTAATTACGAATCAATTTACCTTCGCTAAATTAATCAGGTTGAAATGCTATAGATAGGCAAGTTTAGCAGAAGAAATCTTATTCATTAATCAAACACTGATGTAAAGATGGCTATGTGAGTCTATACAGTATGGAGTAATAAATTACAACTTACACACAATAAGCTTCAGTACAGTAAAACAACAAACTGACCTTTTGTTGTGAGTAAATTAATATAATTTATGTATTTATTTTTATGTTAATGAGAAATAATTATATTTGTATTTAATGTTTAAATCTCGTTAAATTTGTCTTAAAGTCATTAGTTTTTTTCACGGTCTTTCGCTGTGTATATCTATTTGCAAAGCATTTGAAACAGTAGTCGGCGCTCGTCTAATTAAAATAATATATAAAAATATCCGATGTACGTAAACTTATGAAAAAAGTACCTTTTGTACAACGTGTATAATGTGCGGGATGCATTTTTTATTTGTTAAAGCTTACATTGACTCATTAAAGTTTCCGTAAAAGCGCCTGGCAGTAAGTATGAAATCTTCTCGCGCAAATCCGGTTTTTTATACCTTGCGTGCTACTGCATTCTTAATTAATTAGAAAACGTCAATAACTTTTTCAGGGTTGTACGAAATTAAAAACAAAAACATTTAATTTATTATCAAAATTAAAAGAAAAATTAGAATCAAAATAAGTTTTTATTAATATTAAAAAAAAATTTAAAAAAAAAAACTTGTTGGCCGACGAAACATAGATTCAAAGAAATTTTCTGGCACTTATTCTGATTGTAAGTTCAAATGTCTTCTATAATATTCTTCAGTAAAACCTATTTTCAAGCTACTAAAATATTTAGAAGAAAAAAATATTAACTTTCTATTAACTAACTTAGCTTTAATCATGATAATTCATTAGATCCGTTATAAGTCAAGACAAAAATGTATCGATTACCGTATTCATAATACATTAGAAAAACCATTTTAAATAACGTATTAGTCGTACGTTACTAAAATTGATTATATTACAAGATTATTTTCATACATTATACGAACGATTGTCCTTTCGCCTGAAATACATATCTTACAGCAATAATATGCTTTATTCTGTTTTTAATGCTAGTGGCTATTACGTCGACATGTTTCCTTCCTAATTTGATTTAACGCAAAACTATTTTGTTAGCTTAAAATCTACAATATTTATAAAATATTTTATTGGTAAACCTTTATGTATAATATAACAGTCCTTAATAGAAAATACTTAAAAAATTATTAATACGAGTGTCAGTCAATCAGAGTGGTCAATTTTATTGACGGCGATTCATCTGTTTAAATACAGTATAAACAATAATTATGAACCCTTTCGATATATAATATAGAACTACTGTCAACCCCGCACGGAAGATTTATCTTCCAGCTAAATCCAAACGATCTATTTGCACAGTTCATTCACGGGTGAGTCCATCAATCTTGCAATGTGTCATTTTAAAAGCAGATATATTTATTCAGTTTAGTTAGACCAAAATGGCTCTTATGTATTAGCATTAACAACTAATACAACGTAATAATGATCTTTGCAACGATCCATTGACCAAGTGTCATAAATGATGACACCGTGTTATCGGAGATTTCCAGAAATTTCACTACGCTAAACTGCCGACCTAGAAATTTAAGAGTGAAAGTCGACACGGTACTAACTGGCGTGGTTAATTATAGAAAAAAATATTTTTGATTTCGAGAATGATCAATCGTAGATATGTGGTAATTTAACACGCTGATAACGAAATACATAAGATGGTGCTCGTAAAGATCAATTGAATCAATCTAATAGCCGACGATCGCTTTCTAAAAAAATTTAATTTTGCTGTACTATTATTACCTATAAATCAACGTCAAGTCGAAATTAGATGATAGGGCAGGTACTGGCGCTACTTAAAAAATTTAATAAAAAAAGAATTTTTATTACACTAGGTATATTTGAATGTGGTGATAAAAGTACATGGTCAGATAAAAAGTGCCATTTTCTTACAAAATCAGGCCAATTATTATACAAGAATCAAATGAATAAATAAGATAAACAGGATAAATAGTAAATGTACATGTTGTTTTAAAAGAATTTAATATCGGAACTATTGCAATCAACCATATTTTAAAAATAAACGACTATCATAAAAATTATCCATAAATTCATGTAACAAATTTTAGTTGAGGCACACTATAAACACTGCAATTTCTGGGAACTGTATTAGGTTTGTTTTAGCATATAGTGCTCGGAAAAGAGCAGGGTGTCGTTTTGGAATACGATGAAACGTAAAGGATTATTTTAAAGGCTTGAAACAATCGATCGAATTTCTTAAAGCATTTAATTAATTTTTTTAAATAATATGTGTCGTAAAAAACTGTTATTTGTTAGTCATTTGAAAGTTATTTAAATATACCGGAAAATAGTTAAGAGTTCATATTAAAACACGATTCATTCGTTTAAATAAAACTTTACGAAAATAAATTTTATACATTATCTATTTGCAACGGTTCATCACCAACAAACGATTTGGTGAGACAATTTATTCGCATATCAAAAATAACTTCTATTGAATTTGATACTGTCACTGGAAACTGGCTGCGATCCAAAGATTTGTTCTGCCTCGCACTGAATCGGTATACCAATAATATTGTTTCTTACCTAGTCATCCGTTCTATCTACATACGGCTAATATTGCAGAGATAAAAATAATTTCAAGCTTCGTATTCGACCTTTGTGACTTTAACTATTTGAATATATAAACAAACAAATCGTTTGCTCTTAAATATTCTATTATATTACTTACTACCCCGATAGATTTCGTATAGTCATGTTGATAGCTTATCGCCGTCCGTTAGGATAAATAAATAAATGGAATTTATGTAATAACTTTATTTATTGATTGATATGCTTAATAAAAATACACCGCCATGCTTTAAATATTCGAGTTATTTTAATCAAGTTTTCTTTTGAAATTTTTCTTCTCTTTTATCCATCCTCGACCATCATATTCGTGAAGGTCTTCTTTTATCACCACTTTTCAATGTTTTGGGTAGTGAAGATACTGTTGCTGCCCGTCAGCTTTATTTCTTTCATTCCTTCATTGAAATTGGGACCTTCTACATGGTCTTTTATGATTACATGGTCTCCATTCGGGCAGGCCTTTGCATCAAAAATCTTGTTTTCTGAGTGTATACCATTATCGATAAATTATTATTTATAGCTTACGAAATACTTTGTATTATATAGCATATAAATTTCTTGATTTATACACAAATAAACATCGTCCAAACTACTTTATTCCATACAAATTTTTCTGCAAATGTTTCGCTTGGCAACATATTTGACTCTTTATTTTAATTTATAAACATTAACGAATGAATATTAATTTGATATTTATGCGAATCATATATTATTTATGTTATCTGAAGTGATTTTATGATAATCTCGTTTATGAAATTCTCTTTGACTGTATTTTATAAATAATTTTAATGCAAACTAAGCGAACAGCGATTTCTTATTTCTTCCAGGAGATCTAAGTAGCATTGAAAAGATTACTAGACGAACAATAGTAGCCACCATAGCCCAATGGATTAACAAGTTAACGTGGAAATGAACAGGAAACATATTGCGCGGAATTGATAGCCGCTGGAGCCTTAACACTTAGAGTGGACACCGCCCGCCCGCACTGTAGATGGCCTTAGTAAAGTTGTCGGAAGACTCTGGATGCAGCCTACTTTTTAACGGTCTTATTTTAAGCCTATGTCCATCAGTGAATTGCTCTAAGGTTGTAATTATGGTGATGACGGCAGAGATGAAATCTGGTTGCAGGGTTCTCAGTGAAGGTGGTCTCTTTCTTTTAGGTCGTTGAAATCGCTGGACTTCTTCCAACAGGTCCTATAGGTATGAGGAAGACCTATGTCCAGCTGTGGACATCAAACAGCTGTAATGTTGATAATAAAACAAACCTCAAATATTTAGAAAACTTTCGCTGAAAGTACTATATTTTATTGCTTAAATTACAAGGCCTCTTTTGTTAATTAAACACACTGGCCCATTATGCTATTATCAAATCAATGTAATTTATAAAAGATATTTTATTGTAAATTCTTACTGTGATATTTATATTTCGTACAATTTTTAATCTATGAGAACTTTATTTTGTATTATTTATATATTTTGTACATAAAACCGTTAATGAAAGTAACAATAATCTACACGACTACAAATTAAATTTCTGCGATTTTTTCTACCTTCAGTGTAAAAGTCCAATTACACCAATGTATCCAATAAGGAAACCTGATTTCACTTAATACGCGTAATCTCTAGAGCGTCGGTATCGTATAATGTCAGGAAATGAGCTATCTAATTTTATACAAGATTTTCTCTTACACCTTGATTAAACTTCAGATAATAAGTCGTAGTACCTGTATTATGAGACTTTAAATTATAGTGATTCCTCACAATAATATCTGAACTTTCCTAAATTCAAATAAATAATCAGTTTTAAAAAGCGTAATGATTTTTTTACATATATGTATCGAGCAAGTATATTAAACAGGTCTATTCCGCAAGTAATTACAAAATTGATAATGTGAAAACAACAATCAAAATAACTTTTTCGGTGAAGGTAAGAGAATTGAAAAAACCGACTAAAAACTGGTATTTGATCTGTGAGCTGTAAATTATTTTTAAAAATGAACAGAACACATTATTATTGTATATTAGTAAAAGTATATAATCCTGGTAATATTACTGTTGTTTATAATTGTAAAAGTTAATTTAAATGTAATTTCGAATTCTATAAATCATATGCTCATTCGCTTGACATACATAAATAACAAATAAATATTATACAAGAAAAACTTTTTAAATATATATAATTACAAAAAAGGTAGACATTGGAGACGACTATGTGGAAAAACGAAAAGAAAAAGGAAAAGAAAGTGTCCAAGGAAAAATTAGATACAGGATATATATATACTGCTTTTAAACAATAGCAGGAATAGAGAAATAACGCTATGAATCGAGTCGTTGGAAAAAAGGTTAGAGATGGCCTTTACCAGAAAAGGGGTTTCGATCAACAGTTCTAAAAAAAAAAAACAAAAATAGCTGTTGCGATAATGTAATTAAAAAAAATATATGTTGATTATGGCATTGATATTAAGTTATACAAATGTAAATGTAATGTAACGAATGCAACAAAAATTTATTGATCGGAAAATAAACAGGCTTTATTATTTTTATAGTTATTAATATAAAAGGTCACGCCATAACTTGTACAAATTTTCCAGTACTTTGGCGTTGAGAGAAAGAGAGTTCAAGGCATCAATCTTGAAAATCTATTTTTGTTGGTCGCCTGTTCCTGGGTTTGCAAAGCATCAATGTTATTTATTTACGCATCAGCAAAAAGGTTATAGAGCGCCGATCGCTGACCGGTAGATGTGGCGTGGGTAGCCCTTACCGATAGCCCGATGATATAGTTATGTTCACTGGAAGTCGCTGAAAAATATAAAATTATGGCGCATGCGTCTATGCAGCATAAACTCAATAGTATAACGCCCCTAAAACTCTCAAACGGCTCCAGAACCTTTGAACTTAATTACCATAAAAGAGTCTTTGATAAGCGCCTTTTGTGCTCTGTTAAGAGATAGTCTAGATTGAGGTAAACCTCAACCCCTTAGAGACTATAAATGCTAAAGAGCAAAAAATATTCGACTTTTATAAAAAAAAATAAAAAGAAGGTACACAATATTTGAATACTTTAAATAGTAATTATTGTTAGAGTAGCAAGCGGAGCATAATAAAAATCTTGAAAAAAAAATTAATTACTGTTACAACTTTGTCTGAACTATATGTTTTAATCTCAATGATTAATTTTGTTATAATATCTTGATTAATTGACATTAGATTGTTTAAAATTAGTTAGTTTTCATTAGATTGTTTAACTTTTTTGATTAATTAACATTAGATTGTTAATTATTTTAATTTTTAACACTGAAATTTAAACACTTAAAGTGATTTTTTCATGTTATACTTTCAATAATTGATATCGTACTAATCAATAATCCTACCTAAAATGTTATTGATCAATACCAGGACATATTGCAGTTTATAAAAAAAAAATTAAAGCATTGGTTTTGTGACTCCAGATTTTAAATAGGTAATTTGTATTTCAGCGCTATTTTAAAATCGTCTTGTTTCGTTACATTCATTGAGTACAAAAATAAATTTTACGTGTTGTTGAGATGCAGTATTTAAAATTATTCAATGCAGCTGTTCTTTACCGCTTCCGTGTACTGTTTTTAGAGACGACTGATCTAAAAACCTTATTATTTTAAGCTACATAAAGATTACGGGAGAATTTTTTTATGACTGCCGTGTCATTTCCAAGAAATCTATCGCAGACGCTTAGACATAAATGAACCAATATGCAACAAACAACAATGTATGTATATAAAACAGTATGCAACAAGAACCAACCCACACTGACAGAGATTGAAAAACACTAACGTTTTAATAAGTTAAAGTTTCTTTAAAAGAATAGTGACTATCTTTTAAAAGTATAAGTAGGCAACATTGTAGTTAATGCACATACACGTATATACTTATGTCGCACTGTATTAATAATCAAAGGTATTTTACCCAAAAAAGATAAATGAAAGCATTTTAATAATTTAATGCATTTTTACCAAAATAATTGTATATGAGTCTTGTTTATAAAAAAAACAAAACCTGGATTGAAAGAAAAATCCATTTCACAGCCCAATCGCAGCGAGCCCAATTTTCCTATACCGAGAGGATTTGGATAGATTTAATAATGAGTCAGTTAGAACTTTTACATATATATGTATATTTATATTATATAAATGTATAGATATGTATATATATTTATTTATTATATATATAAGTGTGTATGATTATATTGTATTTATGTAATATTGTAGTTATTAGTATTCGTTAATATATTTATAGCAGATTATTTGCGTTTCATGGTTTTTCCTTTTCCTTTAGAATATTTTCTCTTTTCTGATATATACTTATTTCACCTTTCTTCATTAATTTATCTCTGCATCCTCCAAATGGTTAACTAGTATAAAATGCCACCGGCACATAGTTACATTTAATTTCAGTTACATTTAATTACAAGTTATCAAATAAACAGAATAAATAAACATGCCCACCGTAAATTAGTGTCCTAGCAATAAATCTACTTTTTGACACCAATTTGCTCTATAAAGTTATCATACTTGCGTAAAACGTGGTTATATACACCTACTACTTAAAAAATACTATTTTTTAATTGCTCTAAATCTTTTAATGACGTTTAATTTACAGTTCAGTTTGTAACAATCTACTCAAACTAGAATCCCTTCTTCAACATTTCTGCGATAGTAAATCGTTAGTATCTAACAACCCTATTTGCAGTTTAACGAATTGTTACACTTTCAAAATTAGCACCCGTGTACGTATAACGTTAAACGGCTGGTGTACTCGACGCCTACGGGCGTGTTACGTTACATTAAATCGCGTACATGCCCGTTACATTGCTTCTATCTAAGCTGAACCTACTGGGAAACGAATAATCGTCTGGTTTTCGTGGAAACTTGGCTCGTGTTATATTCCCTGGGAATACAATTTCGAGAAGCGATGTTTGAAATAAAAATAATATAACGTTTATACATTCGTTTTTTAATACAAAATATATCCAGAGATGAAACGTATATATCATCAAATATAAAATGCAACGAATTTTCGTCTAAAATTACCTAAAAACTATGGTATCTCAGGAAAGTGTGCTTAAAAAGTATTTTTATTGCATTTCCCTTATTTTCATTTTGACTATGAAGGTATTCCTCTAAATCAATTGTTTTTATTGTTTACACCGAATGATTTTTTTATAAACCTGTAAAATACTAACCGTTGATGAATATTAGTTATGGTTAAGAATTTATAACCATTGAGATGTACATGTAGGTTATAGTGAAGGTTTATCTTGCTTTGAGGTCTGGCTAAACGCATGCGCGTTTAAATGCTCATTTTTCGATTTTTCAATTCTTTGTGGTCATTTTTCAATACGTCAGCTTCGTCGAAACTACTGATAATTGAACCAATCTTTTTTTTATAAAAGGCGTCCATTTATCCGCAACTGGACGACCAAAGCGATATGCATCTTTGATATCAAAATTTCCGGGTTGAAATCGCTTAAGTCATCGCTTTGTGCTATCATACAATTATATATTAAAAAAATTCAAGCTATGCGTATTTTTTACTATTCTATTTAGGAATAATATATTAAAATAAATGGAACTTATGTAAATTTATTTTTAAATAAAGAAAAAAAATGACAAATAGTTCAAAAGAAATTTTACCAACTTGTTCCATTTTGTAAAATGTCATTTAAACCATTCAGAAACGAATATTATAGCCAAAAAGATTTTATAAAAATGTTATAAACACTGTTTATGAAATTACCTTTTAATATTGTGCGCTTGCGCTATGCCAGTGCCAGTGTTGCAGTCATAAGCACTGCCACTGTTCAGCAAGTTGTCTCTACAACGCATGTATCCGTACAGGTAACCGAAATAGCAAACAGAGGCGGTAACTGATACATAATCCTTTGTTACCCTAATTTGTTACTACTATTATCTTCGCCCGTAGACAAATGTTTACAAGTTTAAAGTCCCCTACGCAGATTTTTGCTGTCTACTTTATAAATTCGCGGACATTATTAGAGGCATGCAAATTATAGTCTATTTCGTATGAAAACACTTTTATTTATTAAGTAAGCCTAATTAAAGTTAACATTTTTAGAATAATAAAAATTATCGCAAAGTTATATAAAAACGAAACAATAAAAAATTGCATTGATTACAAATCAAAATAAATGAATTAAAAATCAAATCAAATGAACCAAAAAGTTAAAATAAACACTTTAAAAAATACTCGTCCTTTTAATTACATTGTACTTGTATAAATGGCATAAGAAACATTATCATGTAATTTTTTATGCTTTTCTCTTAATATGACCATTAGCGTAGAAAAGAAGTCATCTACATTGTTAGATATTTAGCGCTACAAAAGCTTTTTAAACTAGTATTCAATGTTTGAAAATAAATTTTAATTATAATGTATATGTTTAATAAGGGTAAATATTTAACAAGTTATTTATGATATTTATTTTCTTACACACGGATCCGAGACGTCGCTTACGATAGGCCTCATGAGTAGATTCAAGATAACCCTGGGAGCTATGGAGAGGGCTACACTCGCAGTTTCGCTACAAGATCGAATTAAAAATGAGGAAATCCCCAAAAAATCCAAGGTCAACGACGTAGCTACGAGAATTGCTCTTTTGAAGTGATAGTGGGCGTGGCGTGGATAGGCCCTCCGAAAGTGGATCGATGACAGACTTTGAGATCGTGGAAAGCCGCTGAATACCTTGTAGTTTGCGTTTATAAGCCGAAAAGAAGAAGAAATATTTATCTATTAACATTATTTTATTTATAATATTATCGATATGTATTATATACAGAATGTTTGGTTATAGATATAAACGCATTGTTTGGCTGAATTGCTTCAAACCTTCAGCGCTTTGCCACCGGTTAAATAATATTAATATTTGGTATAAAATGAAGAATTTTTAAATAAACAAGGAAATGAGATCACTATATCAATGTTAATTCATTTTTTCCAGACTTTATAGCATATCAATATTAATTGACAACAATTTCTGATGTTCATTTATCCATACTAATATTCAATAGGATCATTTGTGCGACCACTAGTGTACCAGTTGCCAGACGAGCCCAGTTTAATAGAAATTTAAATCAGATTAAACTCCGTTATAATCCTTAAACTTAAGCCTGCCATGGTTCCAAGTGCGATTTGTTCTGAGAAGATTCCAGAACAAGCTCAGATGGGTTTTTTCGTGGTCAATTTAACAATATTCTTAATATATTAGTTAGAGCAATTAATTCCCGAGCTCTGTTATTACTTATAAGACTTTCATACTGAAACGGGATCGTTTATATAATTTTTATTGTCTAATTTCTTAAATTTATTATAGGATTATTTAGGAGCTAATTGTAAAATAGTCACACATTTGTCTACAAAAGTCAGTATTTTATTAAGTCTAGCCTCTCTCTATCCCTATTTATATTTATCTGTATATATATACAGATATATAAAGACATACGCTCGTGACTCATTAACATTCCTGTGAATGACTGTCTCATAAATATGCACATACCTGATAATACTAAGATATTTTATGACAGTGTTTATTTATATAATTAATACCACAGAGGTGCTATGAAACTTGTTCGATATCTATTGAATTCTGCTTTTGATCCTAGTTTATGTTGGGTCATATATATAGCGTAATGGTTTAGAACTTACTTACACACTCTTATTCAATTGTAAAACCTTGTGTCAAGGTAACATAATTATTATTATAATATTAACGTCCACGGAACCAGGAACTAGAGGTGAGAACCAGGAACGAGAGGTTTGTACCGTATCCTCTGTTTAAGCTCTTATAGTAATTTACACTCTTCCTAAAGCAAAGCGGTGGTACCTACATCTACTTTGCAGTTTGTTCGCTTCCAAAGAGGACTCTAGTCTAGGCATCTCGCGGTTTTAGAGCTTGGGCCGGTCACGTAAATTTTACATTGTTATATTGCTAGTCTCAAGGTGACTACCGGTACGTCCGCGACAATTTTAATAGACAGCTTCTAATAAAACAACACTATTTGTATAAAAAAAAATCTATGACCGCATGAAGCTCAAAAGTATTTAAGTCATTTGTTAAAGAGGTAATAAAGACACCTCTTATTCTATTATTGTCTGCGTTAATAATAATTAATTAAAGTAAAAAAAATAATTACATAACAGTATTTATTGAAGAGATTGATTCTTCGCGCAAATGTCTTTCTGTCTAATAAACTAACATAGGCTAAAATAGTTTTGTGTTGTGCGAGCAATAACTTTAATAGTCTGTAAGCATGACAAACATTCTAAGACCACTGTTCCTTCGGCGAGAAGGTATTCGACACTTAAATATTTTTAACAATGTCTACGACCGAAAATTTGCGGGGAGGCAACTTGGTTGCGGCGTCTTATTTAAATATCCGTAATCTAGTACTATAATTGAAGATTTGTAATTTGCTCTCACTTTAACTAGAAACTAACAAGAAAGTCCATATAAATAAATGAATTTACTTATTGGAAAACTTAATTAATATTTAGTCATAAAGTCCATCTAATGGTTATCTGAAAGAAGTAGTCGTTTGAAACAACATCGCCGTTTTAATTCATATTTGACGCCCAGGTGGACCGACGACCTTTCTTGTTAGTAATCTATAGGGAGGCTATATTCAATAGTAGATGTGCTATGAATGAAAAGATGATAGTAACGTATATTTTATTCTTTGTATTAATATTGCACTGATTTGAATTTTTAAAAACAAATCTAATGTCTTAATTTTTCTTTTTTAGGTACATGAGCACATTAATTTTCATCAATTCTGTAAAGAGTCAATTTTCAGGTACGTGAGTTTTTATGTTTTTTTTTCCTTTTTTATTTTTTTGATAAATAAACTTATGTTACTTATTTAATTAATATTATAACAGTCGTTTTAACCTATGGAATATGCGCAAATATTACAGAAAAAAAGAGTCACAAAATGTTATTCCGAAATATACTGTAGCAAGGCACGTGGTTCACTACAAAAGGCAATAATATAGGAATTTGAGCAATTGCTTTAGACATGCGAAATAACTAAATTTGTTGTGATTTGAATTTTAAATTGCTAAATTTACGTACAGAAATGGCTGATCAAATTACAGGCTTCTTTGTTAGTTACAACTTACTTTTTGTGCTTTACTTGCATGTAAAACCTACCGTGACCGCCACCATTAAGCTTTGATCAAGATTAGTGGAATCAGCTGCTAGGGAGCCTTCTGAAGGCTCGTTTAGTTGAAAAGCTTTATTTACATTCTTCCGTAATATTTTTAAAAAAAAAACTACAACACAACAACTTTTAAACACTGACAATTTCCTAATAAATAATTATTATAACTATTTTCGATTATAAATAATCATATTATTATTTCTAGAAAAGAAGTTCACTAAACCATCATCTACAACAATGTAAATAGAATTTAGTCAAGTGAACAGTCAGTAACTGGTAAATGTAAATGAACGTACAGTGTTAAATACCTATATAAACTTCGCGATTTAATACTTTCTCTTTGACAAATGACAATTGATAAGAGGACCGTGTTAATAGACATATTTACGATTTTAAGAACTAACCCTAGTGTATAGATTAGAAACAAACGTCTTAATAAATTTCTTTTAATAGCATACTTAATATCGTTAGTTTATCGCCTTTCCTATTTAATAGTTATTCTGTACAAATTATTTCCTTTGTTTACGAGCATGTATTTATAAAAATATCACTGTAACTAGCTTATTTATAGCATTATAAAGTCATTTACATATGAAATCGTTGTATTATGCAGAAGTTTTTTTAAAAGTCGTGTAATTTAAAAAAAACGATCTGTTTTGCCGGTTCATAAAAAGTAATGGCGCTAAAACAAATAACTAATATCGAATCAAATTTGTGATAAATTTGAATTTAGAATCCCAGTGTAAAATGTCAGATTAGATGTATTCAAAGTGGCCAGTATTTGTAATCGACAAAGTAACAGATTATAAACAATATTCGATCACGTGTATCCACATGTAATATACAACTAACTCATTCGTATGTAACACATAATTTATATTTATAAATACGTGTAATAATCTTTGCATAACATGCATAAAGGCATTATAAACATTGATGATTTATTTATTCATTTATTCTTCTTTCTTTAATAAAAAGTAGTTAAAAATTAAAACTTTTTAAATTATTTCATGCATGAACATATATAATCGTAAAACATATATTATCGATGTTTCAGCTTACTTATTTTTTTATCTATTTAACTTAATTACTGTATTAAGTACAGTACTTTCTTAGTTAATTATAAATTTGTGTATTCTTTTATTTCATTTATTTCAGATTATAACATACTTCAAGATGTTATTAAAATATATGAAAATTATACAACCGATTCGGGGAAGATAGGTTTCACCGATGGCCCAGATGGACTTCCTGTTTACCAATTTGATAAAACAAGCAACGTGTCAGCACCCGGCCATAAGATTTCTTTAAACGACTTGACCCTTTCTAGTCCGTTTATTTTAAATGTTATGTTTAAATTCGACACCGCAGAATACTCATGCCTATTCGCAATATTAGATGACAACCAACAAGTAAAACTAAGGTTGTGTCTTACGCCTAAAGCTATCGATGTATTAACTGTTACCCTGGATAGCATCAGCTTTGATGAAAGCTATAATCTAAATATAATATATTCAGATTTTAGTAATAATTGGATGGATATATTTGTAATATTTGAGGCAAAAAAGATAACAATTTATGTAAAATGCGAGTTTAATGAAGCTGTGGAATTTGAGATAATGGAAGATATTTACTTTTCGAAAGATGCATGGGTTTACATTGGCCAGTCTGGAACTCCTAAGAAATTTCCTTTTAAAGTGAGTACAATTTTTTTTTTATTTTGACGCAATATAAAGTTACGTAACTTAAGTACTATATATACTAAGTACTCTAAGAAAATTAATTAAAAACTATCTGATGAATCGATACATCTCTACACAGTCTCGATCTTTGAACATGATAACTTTTCAGAGTCATCGTGAATAGATTTATTTAATAGCTTAAGGCTGTAAATACAGGATTAAATGTAACGAAAACACAAGTATTACAAATCATGGTTCGTTAATATCATATAGACCGTTATTGTAACGAACATTTATTAACGTTTAAATTTGGTTAATTACTCTTAAATATCGCGACGTCGTGATCATAGTGTAAAAAAGAATATTAATAAATATATAAAAAGAGAACAAATAAAGACCAATTACATTTAAAAGTAGGAAGTAAATAATTTTAATTAAGAACAACAAGCGGTTTATTTCAGACTCACTTTAGATTGTCTATTACGGATCTAATTTATGTAAATAACATATTATTTTATGTCTTTACTTTTAAATATACACATTTCATGAATATCATCAGTTTTTCAGCTGAAGTGAGTTTTCGCAACCTTAATTATGTCGTCAGTCCAATTATTTCTTCGCATATATACTAGTTATACGTAAAATCTAGTTACATGTACATATACTTATAAAACATACAGTTTATAGCACATTTTAAGCCAAAAATCTTTAAAATGTTTTCATATGTCGTATGGGTAGCAGATCTGTGTTGCAAGAAATATCTAGGTACTGCAAATATGTTTTTGTTTTAATCAAGCGCCGTGGGCAGTTATGTTCCCGAGCTAATGAGACAAACATTTATTGCCTCTAGCTGACACGCACAAGAACGCAACACTCTACATAACCACTTATAATACTCATGATGTATTGTCACCAATGCACAAAGATATAATTTTTAATTGCAAGCACATATGATAGCTCTAATCAAATAAATGAATAAACTTATTATGCTTACGTATCGAGAATAAATCGTTGCTAAACATTTATAATCACATTATTTTAAAGTCAAGTCGGAAAACATCCCAACGATAACTTATCAAGAACGTAAAGATTAAATGGTAATCATTTTATATTTAATAATTTAATAGTGTAGTTATTCTTCTAACATTCAAAAGCGGTGGTACGTTAGAGGTAAAATACCGGAATTTACGTACGAAATTTTCAACTAAACAAAACTTTGCAGTATAACGCTGCAGTTACACATGAAATCCTAAAAGAAAAAATCAGCGATGCTAAAATACAAGCCTAATGCATATATAAACAAAGACATTGATTTTAAACGTCATCATCAGTATTTCAACTATTAACAGCTGGAGAAGACCTCCTTCATGGATTTTAAAAGCTATTTTGTTGGAAGCAGCCTGCATCCAGTGTTGCCTGACAACTCAAGCAGCTCGTGTGCCCTAATTTTTGAGTAGATATTAGAATGTGCGTAGGCGCAGTAATTGCGAGTCCGTGGTATCTACTTCTGAACTTTAAGGGCCTGGGTGCCAACTGCTACTTCAACTTGCCAATCCGCCGGGATATGTCTCACGGGATCTCAAAGAGAAATCTGGAGCATAGTCCATGGCTCGTTCTGCAAACGTAACATAAAATTTCCATTAAAATAATTGCAGGAAAACAATTAATATGTTAACGTTATTGTGCGTAAATCATTTTGAAATATTAGAGCCCGTCGACGTTGTCAAGGCAAGAATATAATAAAATGCGATCGTAAAATACGTATGTTTACATGAGTCTTGTTAGTAACGCGACTATTCACAGCAGAATGTGACATTCCGTTGTCTGTATGACTCATGGTCACTTTAATTATTAACTTTAAATGATAAAATGGGTCAAATATTTGGTTTTGAAACGTGGCCTCTCACTTCGGGCCTAATTGGCAAATTCACAATCGCTAAACAATCTATAGAAAGGGACGTGGTTGAGTTTTCTCTACGAAATCGAATCAGGAATGAGATTCATATACCAACGAAAATAAAATACATAAGCCAGAGGATCGGCAAGTTTAATTGACAGCAAGAAGGCTCCATAGGATGTATACCTTAAGGTTCTGGAGTGGAGAATACGTACCAGCAATCCAGCGTAGTACCTCAAATTAAATAGTGAACAGACGACCTTGTTAAAGTCAACGGAAAACGTTGGATGCAGGTCGCTTCCCTTCTGTCTTGTCTTTGATAATTTATGGACAATCCATGTCCAGCAGTGAATTTCCAACGGCTAAAGCGATGACGATAATGAGTCGGTTTAAGTCTAAAGATCATTTCAATGTCCAAAACCATTCACAGCATTCGCTTAAGTAATACAAGTTATTAAAAGATATGAAATAAAAATATTTATTGTAACATCATCTCTAAGAATTAAAAATCTTCCGTCTTAAAACCGGCTATCCCAGTTTTATCGCCCGAGTTTCTACAGTAAACACTGAAATGTTTCATTATTTTATTTTTCTTTTCTGTAATAAAATTGTGCTGAATAGAGGTTTAAGAAGTAACATATTTTCCTTTCATGTCCAATATAAATGTAAGGAGAGAAAGAAAAACATGAAGTGCAACAGTTTTCTTTATTCCAAATGTGAAATATTTTTATTGCAATGTTTTAGTTTTGATTTTATTAATTAATTTTCGTCCTCCACTCGTCGTAATTTTCATCGATGCGATTCCTGACCCTCCCATAGGGAGAGGTTTTTCATGGAAAGTTAGTGGGTGCCGGCGTGCTTCCACTCTCGGAATATCAAACCGTTTAGTTCCTTTAGTCTTCTATAGCTATTTTGTGCTTTAAATAGCGACGAATTCGGAACACTTACCTACCAGGAAATGATCAGCATTGAATTATTTACGGCCTGGTTTAGTCTCTCCCCAACCAACCATCATACTTTTGCATCTAATCATGGGACTAAAACAGAGGAGAATATAATCGTATTAGTCGCCTATTACGACATTCTAGTAACAACGGGAGTGGTATTGTTCTAGGTGGACCTCGACACTACACGGATAGAATTAAGTATGAATTTTAGGTCTTGTAAATTTAATAACTTGTATTAGAGAATTAGTTCAAACTGTCTGTTTAACCCACCAACAAAGTTATTAAAGAGTATTTTCGCTAAGTCTTAATATGTTTTATTATAAGTTCTGATAGTAGAAGTATAATTCATTTGTCAGCGAATAGTTAGGTACACTTAACTCCTTTACCGCTCTACCCACTCAAACTTAAAAATGGTGTCAATGCACACAGATAACTTTAATACATCTATTTGTATATCAACTGATTAATTGTGTAATAGTTATAAAAGCTTCAAAGGGGTGAAAGTTCAAAAATATCAGGCAGTATAAATAACAAAATATAATTAGAAAATAGTACTTCGAATTTTGTTAATGTTTTTTTTCTTACTTTGTTACCGCTACGTTTTTAAATTACTGAAACTATTTATTTTTGAATAGGGTGTACTATAACATCAATAGACAACATATGAGATGTACCCTTCTTAATTTTTAGCACCTAAAACCAATCACACTGCACAATTATGAATAAAATAATATAAATCATTGTCTTCAACTAAAAATAACAAGTGAAAATCTCGCGGCCGACAATCGTGCATGTAATGTGTGGTTATGCAAGTAACGTCTCGAAATTAGCTGTCACTGCACAGCTAAATTAGTAGGCAGCTCGCGCAAGTCGGGATTTCGCTAAACACGAGTAGATTAAATTCTACGGCACGAGCGGGTTTGTATTAATTTTCTAAAGTAACTTTGTTAATTCCATATGCGGCTCCATTCGGATTTTCACGTTAGATTCTGTACACTCCGTCTTTTTTGGTTGTACTGTTAATAAAAAAAGTTTTTTTGGAAATTAGCCAAATATAATTATTCCTTTTCATAAAATCCTTCTTTAGTCTGACAATCCTTTTCTTAATTTTTAATTAACTATGTGATTAAGAAAATCCTATGTGATCATTCAAGAGTTTTTATTAATCGTAACGTGTGGAATTTGTTTAATTGACTCTTGTCGGAATTGATAATAAATGTATAGATCAAACATTACTAAATTTATGTAAATATAAATATTTTGTCGGTCAGACGGTCCTCTCTGTACCACATCATCATCGCTTATATCCCATTTTAATTAATTTTTAACAAACAAGCGATTTCATAAACTGATCTTACCGACCACTCTGTCACTTATAGATATATATAGATGTTATTAAATTATAAAAATATCGAGGTTTTATTACTGTAACCTGTTACATCAACATGTAACAAAAACTGTAACAATGTGTCATTATCATTTGTCAAGTTTAAGATAAATGATTAAAATATTACATCATTGAAGACAAATAATGTAAAATAAATGGATGGATTAATAATTTCAATAATTCAATAATATTTTTGAATACAAAATCAAGAATATAATAAAATACAAACCCTCCTAAGTATTAACTATTCATCATTTGTTTTTAACAACACAGCTTAACTGTGAAATATTATATTAGTTTATTTTTAACTTATGCACGCCTAAAATTCTAATTACAATTATTTATCTTATATATCAATCCACAGTGTTGCAGTTTATATATCAATCCACAGTGTCAGCAAACACTTACTTAGTCACTTATATTTTTAAGAGAGTAATATGTTACAACAGAATCATTAACAGATATAGTACAATAAATATGTAAGTGTGTGTGTTTTAAGTAAAACTGTCCTAAAAACAGTGCATACTGTACTACATATAGGCAATGCATAACAAATATATTTCAGATCAACAGGGCATCATATATTATGAAAGATAAAGCAATTGTTAAAAATTAATTAAAAGAAAAAATATGCAAACTGGAAATGATACGTCCTGCTTGTTAGCTTTGCGTAATTAAGTTCTGATTGGCTAGCTCTAGTGGATGTATCGGTTTCAATAGTTTTTCCTTTATTGTCGACCAGTAACTATGTTATTTAATTCCTTCAAAGTGATAGTGAACTGTATTTGCTACTTTCGACCGTAAATCATATTTTTTTCATTTTTCTAGGCTTCATTTAATTAGCAACTTTTTTGTAAGCAGCAGTGAACTATACACTTACATGTCTCTTAATTATCAAGCAATAAATTTAAGAGGTTTACCAAATAAAAACATGTGAAAATTTTTGTTGGAGCGTGAAGAATTTTTTAAGTGTTGATAAAGCTTGGGAATGAATTGCTCTACTGTGTTAAAATATTGTTGAAGCGACGACAAAAACCAAAATGATTTTTAAGCCACAAATCTGTTTTAGTTCCAATTAGTTGTCCATAATTTAGAAAATTTTGTTGTTATTGTCAAAAACCTTCCAATGAACCTTCCATATTTCACTTATTCACTGACTGTATTAAAAGAATCCTAACATAAAATATTTGTAACCCTACTAATTAAAAGAAGTCATTTAAATGAAATATGTATGGCGATTTTTGTAACGCACGATCGTAAACATCATAAGCTAATTGTTCCAGCCAGTTCGAAACTTACCTAAACCATGAATCATTTTGTTATCGTCGAACAACAAAGTGGAAGTAAAGCCCGCTAAATAGCAATTCATACCTAACATACAAACGCTAATGCGTTCTAACCCCGATATTAAATCAGCCGTTATGAGTTCATTAAGCTAACACCCCGCTATGTTTTCGTACGGGAATGTAACACGTGCTGGTAAATTATTGTTCATACAATTTTGCTATCGTTTGGTACAAATTAGTTTATATCTGTGCTGTATAACTCGGAATTAGACTCACCCCTTTATTCTAATTGCATTTATCTTACACAACAATTTGAATAATAACTGAAATATAATATCCTGTGCTAACAGTAGGGTAGGTACATTCATCGTTAAAAATTACTATTTAACGTGAACTTTAACCTCGTTGGGAACCCTTCATAATAATACATAACTAAAATCAATTTGTGCATAATATTTAATGTTAACATTTTAAACAATCTTAGACTTTTAAACTCTCGGAAGTGCTTCTCAATTTAATATTGTTATTACCACGGAGAGTCAGCTTTGAAAGAAGTAGCGAAAGAAACTACGGTAATGCTTTCTTACAAAGTATTTTATAGAGAATGCTTGGTACGCTCTCGGTTCTCCGTCAATGCGAAAGATAGCTTACAAATCGATTCGCAGACAATCAAAGACAAGCTTCGCCTACAATGACGGTAAAGAACGAATAGGGAGAAACAACCTTGATCATCCTAAATAGAATCATTGTTAGAGTTTTTCCTGCCACTTCTCCCACCAACCCGATCGAAAATCGGCCTTTATATATATATATAGTTGCCGCATAATAGTCCTATTTGAAATTTTATTGAAATATTTTAAATATTAAGCATATTATTAAACGTATTTATTTTCTATTTATAAGCTATTCAAATTGAAGTTTATTAAATGTCTCTCGGTTTTTGTTGATTTGTCAAGTAAAATCGCAAGAAGTCATCAAAGTAATTATGTAAATTCATACACGTTAATAACGTTATGATAAATGTCCGATGACTCTGATGAGAATTTTGTCAGGTCGATGACATCAACAAAATTTGCTAAAATGCTACTCTGAGAGTTAAAAAAAAAACTAAGTTCGTTGACTGAAAAAACCAAAAATCTGATAATCGTTCTGCTAATGGTACCATCATATTACAACTTGATTGATGAAAAAGAACTAGCCAAATATACCACCGTATCACATTTTAAAAGCTCAGGTTAACTCGCAGATTTTTGCATTAATTTCCGAAAGAGTATTCGCGCATCGTCACTGGTACAGTTACACCTGAAACGAGTTTTAAACATAACCCAATTCCTTTGACTGCTGAAAGGGTAACTTCAATTTCATTGATCCTGTAAATAGTAGATATGGCAGTTTCAAAAAATTTCACTTACTATCCATAACGACAGTTCATTTACACACATTCAAATTTAAATCAAAACTTTTTTATACATTATTACACAGTATTTAATGGAATCATGCGTTACCTTGCGAAAGTCCATCCTAAGTAAGAAAAGGACCAATATTTAGCCACTTCCGCACATGCAGTGGTAGTCGTGCAACAAAGTGCACCGCCCGCCAGCCCGCTGATAAATGCGTATGCGGCCAACAATGCAAATTACATAACTGCTACCATCAAATCACTCAATCACTCAACCCCTCCACGGGGCATCTTCAGGAGTCTGTGTGTATTTATCAGCGGGCTGGCGGGCGGTGCACTTTGTTGCACGACTACCACTGCATGTGCGGAAGTGGCTAAATATTGGTCCTTTTCTTAATAATTGCACAGTATTACGTAAGACGTAACGCAGCGTAAGACATCCACTCATAAAATGAACCTACGACCTTGTAAATGTCATCAGAAGACATTAAATGGAGGCCGTGTTCATCCAGTTCTATTGGAAATTTATGGAGAAAGCTAATTTACAACTGTGAACATCCTACATACGATAATGACTATGACTCAAAACGTAGAAAATAAAAATTTAATATTAAAAATACACGCATTAATCTTATAATTGTCTGCTTCCATTAATATTTAAATCTTACTTCCAAAACTCTTTTCGATTTGCGTATTATTAAAAAAATGGTTAAACAAATTCCAAATATCGACTGTTCTTAAGATTTATATTAAATATAATTGAGTCTTTATTTTTCAGGGGGCTATTCAGAAAATCATTTTGTATCCGAACACCGACGATGTAGAAAAAGTTTGCAATGACGTAAGTAAAAAACCAAATTTTTTGTATGGTATATCATTTTTTTTAAATATTGCGTTTTACAGCTAGGAGCTATGTACGTTTCATAGTAAGTTATTTAATGTTCGAGCTACTTATATAT
The DNA here is from genome assembly GCF_028537555.1 of Battus philenor. Taxonomy (NCBI): domain Eukaryota; kingdom Metazoa; phylum Arthropoda; class Insecta; order Lepidoptera; family Papilionidae; genus Battus; species Battus philenor. The sequence continues at coordinate 5,152,583 of NW_027181678.1, read as the reverse complement.
CGGTTATTTTAAAGAATATTTAAGTGTGAACAAAGTATCATTATCACCGAAAATACAAAGCAAAGCATGTGTTTTTTATTGTATAACAATGATGCGGCATTTATTATCAATAACTCTTAAATATTTTCGCTCTTGTTGATGCTTGGATAGATAAATCATCTGTATGGATTTTCTTAAAAATATTGGCAACATGATAAGCTGAATATTTATTTTTCAAAATTTAATTTCAGGACTTTTATATTCCGGAGAGTGTAAGTTTTATATTTTTATACGTAACAATTTTCTACCCTGCGCAGTAAAATTTTCATGGACACCTGTTAACTGTCTTTAATTAAATAAACGGTTAAATGTATAATTAATTTTTCCTCTTTATCTGTGGATTTATTATTTTAGTATAAAGAGTATAATTTATTTATATCAAAATTAATTAACACATGCTGTAGATGCTTCTTATAAATCGTTATCGAAAATAAATCAATTGTTTAAATTTCTTTACACTTTACTTCGTTGCGTATTATGTATATGTGTAATTTTAAAAATAAACTGATTTCAAATTCGTCGTGATGCTCCTAAAATAACAGCGGATTCAATGAATACTTTATTTATTTTCGAATTTATCAAAATATCTTTAGACGCTTGTTATTAACAGTTTTTTTTATTCCTGCGCTATATATTTGTAAAAAGTATTACTGTGTATATTTCTTAAAAATTATTTATTACTTTGCTTAAATATCGTTTTCTTTATATTATTTATTTAAAATATTTGTTATTTTCTTGGTAGAAGTGTTTAACCTTTATAGTGGTTGCAAAGGGATCACCATGAAATATATATAGGTAAAATGGTTTTTACATACAAAATATATGTAATGATTTCGTAAAGATTATTTCAGTGCTTTTGATGTCTCAAAAACTTGTAAATAACATATTGCCTTAAACAATGTTAAAAAACATAAACAATCAAGTAATTAATTTTCCAGTTCAAGGATGACTCAGTTTGGGACTCTCCAAAACCAGAAGGTGAATATTCGGATTTATTTTTACTTTTTTATGTTTTAAATGTAATGCTTTAGTTTAGTTGATATATTACAGAAAATATACTAGAGGAAAACACGAAAGGTGAAAAAGGCGAAAAGGGTGACGTTGGTGCACAAGGCGCGCGGGGCGAAAAAGGCATTAAAGGCGATAAGGGCGATAAGGTATGAAAACGAAATATTGTTAAATAATATAAAAAATAGTTCCTCTCAACTTGAACCTAATTCGCTAGATCACAGTCGCTCAAGTAGATCTGAAGAGAACCACTAATGATAGAGGAAATCTATTAAAACGTTTTATATCCATCTGTGGACTTCTTACTGCTGGTAATGATATTTTTATGAATTTTGAAGTTATATAAAATAAATTTAGTTCACCTCAGTCATGGAAGTAACGTTTATGGTTATTTTTATGCAAATAACTTAGGTTTTATAATTAAAAGTAATCATAGTGCGGTTGCGAATACTTTAAAAATCAAGGAGTAAAACAAAAAAACGCGTTGTATATATATTTTTTTCATTTATAATAATAAACAATGATACTGGTCTTAATTTTTATAGGGAGTAGCTGGAGAATCTATCACAGGTCCTCGAGGAGCTCAGGGTCCAATGGGACCTCAAGGTCCAATTGGCTTAACTGGCCATAAAGGAGACCAAGGGGTAAGAGTGTTCGCTTTTGCTATCTATAGTCTCTTAAAAGTTATGTTCCATTGCGTTGCAATTCTGAGCAAATAATTTTAAAGAATACTATATTTTACAGGCATGTGAATGTTCTGAAACTGTGATATCCAGCTTAATCAAAAAAATGCCCGAGTTGAAAGGACCACCTGGTGAACCTGGACCAAGAGGTGAAGATGGTGATATTGGAAAAACCGGGAACACCGTAATTACAACATTTTTGCTAATTTATTTTGCTAAATATGATACAGAATAAAAGTAATATAAAAGAATTCAATGTCATGAAAATACTCGTAAAATATATGAAACTTCACAGGGATTACCTGGAAAACAAGGAGAAATGGGTTTAACGGGTCTAAAAGGAGAGAAAGGTGATAGAGGTGATGATGGAAACTCAGGAAAAGATGGTCTCATGGGACAGAAAGGAGAACCAGGCAAAGATGGTGCTACTGGACCACAAGGACCGCAAGGTGAAACGGGACGCCCAGGACGTGATTGTGAGGTGAATTTTTCAAGAACAACATAAACATTAATACAAGATAACTTAGCATGCTTTTAAAGAAATCTACAATAGTATACCTATGTATATGTAATCAGTTCGGGCCTAGTGGCCTAGGGACATATCCACTGATTGTAGGTTTTGAATCCCGACAGTTGCACACTTTATGCGTAAATATTATGTAATATGCAGAGGTAGTTCATATTCCTTATTTTAAAAGATATTTGTAAGACAACAGTAGGGTCATTTCAAAGCTTACATCAAGTAATAGTAACAACATTCGTAAAATCTTTAAGTATAATAATTGAAAATAGGACGGGATGTAATGAGAGAAAAACTTGGGTTTAATAAAGTTGTTTTAAAGAATTCTTTGCCATAATAATGCTATAAAGACAATTGTTAACTAAAAAAAATCACTTTGTTAAAGCGAGAAGAAGAACCGGAAAAAGTTATCGAGCCTGGTGAAAAAGGTGACGTAGGCCCTATTGGTCCCCCGGGGATACAAGGGGAAAAAGGTGAAAAAGGAGAAAAGGGTTCATTGGGTGAACGAGGGCTACCAGGAGAAGAGGGTAAACGGGTATGAATAGTTACTTAAGTCATAATAAGTCTACACCCGTTTTCTGCTACAATTGTTCTGATGATTAAAAAACTTGTACATTTCCTACATACTTGAATACAGTAGATTTACTTTAGAACAGGATTTCAGAAGATTAAATTAGATTTGACTACAGACAAAGTATCAATCAAAACAAATTGGTACACAAATTAAAACTATTTCAGCAACATAATTACTCTGGTTTTCTTTCAACATAAGTTAGAAGATACTTTCTCTCTCTCTATAAAGGTTGGCCTTCAATATTCACGACATGTCTTTTACATATTTCTATCACGGACATAATCTTTTGTTTTAGATGATTTTAGATATATTCGTCAATACTTAAAAGGTAAAAACGTTTAGTTATTCGGTTTCTACGTCCAAACCAATTTAATTAAATTAAAAAATTCCAATTCTTGTAATAATTGCTACTTCCAAAGGCTTTAAAGGCTTCCAAAAATGCTGCATCTTCCAAAAATATCTTTATTTACATTAACGAGTTGATTCTACGCGTTCTCAAATCAAAATCGGACTTTCTACCCTCAGCCGGCACCGAGCTTTGAAGTCATTTGGTAACATGTTCAGGAAAGATAGACATAGCTTCGAATGACTGAAAGTGGTCGGAAAAGTCAAGGATAAACGTCCACGAAGATGTCCCATCAGTTAGTCGCACCAAAACCAGACTTCATGTTGCGCTCTTTGATGCTAAAGATTGGCATTTGATTGAACAGGTGGCATAGCAGTTTGACTTAAGTATGTGGTTGATTCAATATCTAGAATCATTACGGCGGCAACAAAATCAACGATGAAAGGTGGTAGAAGTATTTAGTAGAGAATAAAAGAAATATTGCCAATTCACGAAATATGAACGTGCACAATGTAGAATTTTAATAAAATTTTTCATCTCTGTATACTATTCCGATTGCTTATACCGGGTCTAAAATGTAACAGGTTGATTTAGTATCAACTTTTGATTATATATAAATATGTCATTAAGGGTCACGATGGTCCGCAAGGGGAACGAGGTCCGAGAGGGGAAGTAGGGAATCCTGGGTTAAATGGGGAGCCAGGTGTACCTGGAACTCATGGCAGGCATGGTGAAAAGGGACAAAAAGGTGCGTATATATTTGCGTATATATCATTTAACTCAATAAAAATTTTTGAAATAATTATTTAACTATTAGTGAAAATAAATTTCAGGTGAAACAGGTGAAAAGGGAGCAATGGGTCATCCGGGAATGCCAGCTAAACTTTCATCTATATTAGAAGATGATATAGATCCGATCCAAAGTAAGTAATTAAGTAAATTCATTTTCTACATATAAAAATTAAACAGTCTTTTTTCTTTTGGGTTTATGTCCTCTGTAGAGTGACTCGTCTGTCGTAAACCTACACGAGATTATATGAATATTTGAATATGTGATTATGTAAATTATGCGAATCTTTCACGAAGAGAAATATAAAATTGTAACTAATTACAAAATATATTACGTCGTAACCGTTACCTTAGTAGAATGAAGTGGCCTCTAGTATTTAGTTCCAGGATTTCCGTTGCTTCAATACCTGCAATTCTGTTTGTTTACGAGTCCGTTTAGGTGAAAATGGGCTTCGTCGGAAAATAAGCTGTTTTCAAAATTACTGAATTGATGTAACATAGTTTCGGTACGTGACTACTACAAATCTAAATCATTAGGTTTAAGTTCCTGCACCTTGTAGAAGTAATTTTAAAATTGGAAGTATTTTGTAAAATCTCTAACCCAACATCCGTGGCTTGTGTTTCCTTGGCGTGTGAGATTTAAATCATTCACTTTCTTTCATTGTGTATAAATAGTAATAAACAATGACAGATGACATTACCAATATAACTCTATTACGTTTTTATTTCAGAAGAAATGATAATTGAAAAAATTAAAGGCTATAAAGGAGATCCAGGAGCAAAGGTACATAACATTTTAAATACAGAATAACAGTGAAATCGAGTAGGTAATAATAAGAATAGCCTTGAACTTAGTGGAATCTGATTTCACTTCTGTTGTTTTCATACGTAACTGTTTAAATCTTAAATTTAAACAGTTACGTATGAAAAACGGCATTTTAAATTTAACTTATATCACATAAGTCACGAAAATATTAAAACATAAATTAAAAGATTCTTTTAAGTGTACTACAATACTCAGCGTCAATATCTTCAATGCGAATATTTAATATCTTATGATAATACCATTATTCACAATTGTATATTTTTATTCTATTTAAGGGTGAAAGAGGTGAAAAAGGAGAAAAAGGTTCTTTAGGTACACCTGGAGTTGATGGCCTTCGAGGTGATAGGGGTGAAAAAGGAGATGGCGGATCCATAGGTCCTAAAGGCATTAAAGGCGAGAAGGGCGAAACGGGACCTCCTGGAATTGTACCAATATCAACTATAAGCAAAATGAAAGTAATAAAAAGTTACACGACAATACTTTTTCATGATTTTTTCTTTAAATATAGTGTCTGAAAATTATTAATGTTTTTATAATTTCAGGGGGCCAAGGGCGACCGTGGTCCAATAGGCAAAACTGGTCCTAGAGGCCCTATGGGATATGGTGGAAAGAAAGGCGCAATGGGTCCCGCCGGTCACAAAGGTGATAAAGGTCATATTGGTGATTCAGGGCCCATGGTAATCAATAAATTCTAAACTAGATAAAATATGAATATTTGACAAACACATTTATTTAAAAATATTATATTTATTCAGGGACCCCACGGTTCTCCAGGGTTACCGGGCACAAAAGGAGAAAAAGGTGAAAGAGGAGAAAAACCAGAGATAAACCTGGAAAAGGTACTATAGGTATTAAATTTTTATTAATTTCAATCAGGTAAAATAATCTTCGGTTAAATAAATATTTTAGCTATATTTCATTGTTCACAGTGATTTTCGTTAAGACTTGATAAAACCTTTTCATTTTCTACTGTGCAAGAATTTGGAACAAAAGATAATTATATTTTTATTTCCTTTCCAAGTTGAAAGGCGATAAAGGAGAAATGGGTGAAGCTGGACTTCCCGGTGAACCTGGAAAAATGGGCCCACCAGGTGTATGTCAGAAGACAGAAGACAGCGTACCTATTCCAGGGCCACCCGGTCCTCCAGGGTCTCCTGGGCCACCTGGGCATCCTGGGCCACCTGGGCCACCTGGTCCGGCTGGAGCACCGGGTATATCGGTGACAGGTCCAAAAGGAGAGCCAGGTGGAATAATTTCCCACAATACAGTTAATCGTTTTACTGAACATACAGGTATGAAAAAATATATACATTTCTAATATATCAAATAACCATTGTTGGCAGCTATTTTTACTAAGCCGTCCAAGCATTTCTAGGACATCGCTCTTAGTTTAAATGATTTGAGATTACTAGGGTTATTATGATAAATTTAATGATAATTACAAATATAGTATTGAATAAAGGTTTGAATTTTATTAAGAAAAACATTCTGTAAATCTCTCCCCCCGCGCTTCCCTCATAGAAAATTATGGGCGGGTCGTATAACTAACACGGAACTAGCATGTCTTATACTTTTGATAAAAAAAAAAACTTATTTATTACCGCACGTAATATTCAAATTCAAAATATCTTTCTTCGAGTAGTCATTACTATTTCGTCAATTATCTTAACATTATAATTAATAAACTATCACCGGCCCGGAATGCTGATTTGCTGAGGAAACCCGGCCAGAAACACGACAGTTGCTTTAAAAAAAAAATTAACAGTTTTTGATGACATTGTAACTTTAACCATGTAAAAGAGTAATTATGTCTGTTACTATTTTTACGTAGAATTTGAATTTTTAAAGTATCACTGAACTAAGTTAAGTAAATTCGATAAGTTTCACTTTTACATTAACAATAGCTTGTTTTAAACAAATTTGAATGTTTAATAAACTTGCAAGAACCATTTCCAATGTAAAATGAATTTATCTTCATTTATAAGAAAACCTTTAACTTTAAAGTGTTTATACAAATTGACTCATGATGTATATTTTTTTGTTTCAGTTGAATTAAATGATGACGACGATTTTTATAAAATGGAAACTATAATTTATAAAACGTCTAAAGCCTTAAAACGAGTAAGTCAAAAGATTTTTTTTTTAATATTATGCCTTCTTATATTTTCAGCTTCCGTGTGTGTTTAGCAACACACATGTATTAATAATTTATGGCAAACATTATAGAACATCTTTTTTATACTTTTTATAATATATTCTACATAGTTTTTATTTTCCATCTGTTTGCACTATTACACTTTCCTCCTTTCGTTTTCAGAAAACTAGGTCAACACCTTTGGGAACTTTGGCTTACGTTTTAGAAGAAAAGCTTTTGTTGTTAAGGGTTGAACATGGTTGGCAATATATAGTGGTAAGTTCTGTTTTTGCGTTTACATTTGATACGTTATTTTTTATATGATCGTTTCGGTATCTTTAGTTGTATTGAACACTTCAAATTTATATACAGAGTGTTTCAAATTAAAATTTATGTTATTCAAAATACAGGTTCTATTAGTTTAGACTCTGACGGTTAATTGTCACACTATAACAGGATCAAATTAGTTTATATCACAAATCGTCCAATTGGTACATAAGATGACGAGTTATGTATGTTAAAGATGGCCCCAATAGTTTCCGTTATTTAAAATGTAAAACATATTTGTTTAAATAATTTTGGTCGGATTACGTATCAAGAATCTTTTAATTGATATACAAGATGATTTGTTGTTGGCGAAAAAACTTTAAAGCGGCAAATGTAATGTTTTTTTAGTAAAAGGCTTTGGAATAAAACGTTTCCATTATTTAAAATAAAGTTTAAATTAGTTTTGATAAATTGTTGATGCGTTAAATTTTGTATAATTCAAGTAACAGACGCAAATTATATTCGGCGGATTTTGTATTTCAAAGCGCCCAATAGGTAAATAAAAGACAATTGATTACCTGTAATATAAGCAATCACAGCATACGTCGAGACATTTGATACTATCAGAAACATTGAAATAACATAAACTGCGGAAATGATAATTAACTTCTTAGAATTATTCAGGAAAAAGAGATGAAGATACAACAGATTGGCCACCTTGGCATTGGATGGATTATAGTTTAAAATAAATATTTTAATGTACTGAAGTGTAAATAACCGTTAACTGTTTTTTCAGATGGGTTCCTTATTTAAAGACAAAGTTCAAAGACCGACAAATGTAAGTGTGATTAAATTCGGATTAACATAAGATAAAAATATTATTAATTATTAATAATAATTTCGATTTTAATTTTTTGAACTCGTATATTTTAAAATATGCACTTATTTAAAAGAGTTGGCATTATAAAAAAGACGTTCCAAAGTTTTTTTTTTTTATAATGCTGCATTAAAAATCTCAGAAACGGTTTAATTTGGTTAATAAAAATATATAACTGAAATAGTCAAGAATATTCAATATTTCAGGTTGCGACGCACTCACGTTTCAAAGAAAGGGGGAGAAAAAATTTTGTAAGTAATATTTAGATATGTATGATTTTTTTAAAAAAAAACCTCAACAACTGCTATGTGGTGTCAATAGGTAGGTCAACACCAAAACAATGATTTTTTTTTAAATCACCTTGTTCTGTTATATCATGGAGATATGTTAGAGTCGATTGCAGCCTTAAAGTTTAAAAATCGTAACGTGATTAATAACAACCGATACTATTTCAAAATTTTATTAACAATTTCAAAAAGAATTATTTATTAATTTTAGATTGTCAATCCTTACTCTTTTCACTATACGAAAATATTAAGTCATCTTTATATAAATTAGTTGTTCTATTTTGATTTTAAAAACAAAGTGTGTGTTGAAACACCTTTACTTTAAAAATAAATATTAAGTGAGTATCACTAACGTATGACTTAAATTAAAAATAGATTGCATTATGAGATGCTATAAAAAAATTAGCTGTAGGTCATATGTCCTCTCCTCCCGACTAAAATCAAAGAACTGAAGGTAAACGCTTTACGTATTAAAAATACAACCAACTCATTAAGGTAGAGAAAAATTTTGAAATTAACCAGGAAATAACTGGGGCAAATACTTATCAAAAAGAAAGTTACCGCTAATAGAGTCTTGTGAAACCAGAGATTTGAAATAATTTTATCTTAGTCAAACGATGGTTATATTGCACTGAGTTTGCTTACCTATTTACTACCATATAGTACCTAATTTGCTAATTAAAATAATTTTAATCACGATTTAAAAGGCACGGGTAAAATACCAAAGATTACTTATTACTTCTTTAAGAAAAATATTACCATATATTTTCTATCAATTATAAACGGGTGTTGTATTTAATTGTATATATGCGTAAAATATTGATTGAAAGAAATCTTATTACATTAGAAAGACTAAAAAAATAAGAATCATTTTTGATAGTTGATTTATTTTTTCAGATTCGGTTAGCTGCGCTTGATGAACCCTATTCGGGAAAAATGGAGACCGCCACAAATCGTACCGGACGTAAAACTGTTGATCAGGAATGTCACGTTCAGTCAAAGAAAGCGGGATTTACCGGTACATTCGCTGCTTTCCTCGCCAACAAGTAGGTATTTTATTACTTGAAGAAATTTAAAAAAAAATTACGCTATAGATTTTAAAGCTTGTAAACACATAGTACTCTAATTCAGTGAAATAATTGTAATGATCTTTTTCAGAGTCGAAGACTTAAAATCTATATTAAAGACTTCAGATAAAGACGTCGCTGTATTTAATCTTCATCAGCAACTGCTCTTTGATTCATGGATCGATATGTTTAACGAATCTGGAAGAACAGTTATTAATTCCGATATATACAGTTTTAGCGGGAAAAATGTGTTCATCGATCCTACTTGGTGAGGTTCAATTATTATAATTTTAATATATCATTTCCAACCATGGCTTCCCCCAAAGATTGCTAAAAGAACCGATTTGAAGCGACATCCAGTGTCTTCTGACGACCTTGACAAAGATAATACTCCAATTTGGTGTTAAACGACCTAAGTCGCGCTGAAGGTTCCGTGATTTACTCTACATAACCTAAAAGTGCCAGCAGTAACAATTCTACGCGCCAGTGGCCACGCGTTGCCCACTGCCAAATTCAGCTTAGCAAGCCGCGGTCGTCACTTAGTCGTTCATTTTCATTTAATTACGAATCTCCTCATTCCCGATGACTCCCCCCAACCGATCTCGTAAAAAAACCTCTAACAAAGCCTTCTTCGTCTCAATTCATTTATTCATTTTTTATCAACAATGGACCATTTACAGTGACCTTGAGTAGAATGCCAGAAGCGATCAGTGTAGTTTATAGTAATTTTATTTAGGATAGGCAATTTATGTGCACATAATGCTTTAAAAGCACGATTAGTTGATTTTATAAGAACTGTATTTTTTGTGTACTCATTTCTATGTTTAGATAATCTAGATGATTTTTTACACCAGGATTGCGGTATTTCACTGGTTGCATTTTCAGAAATGTGCGCAGTTATTGCACGATCTAGTTACACCGTCCTCTTTTTATCACCGGACGTTAAGAAGTACGGCGGACTTATATTCCTTTGTTGTAGACATTCCTTGCACGCAAACGTTAAGCTTCTTCGTTTGTAATGTGCACAAAGGAGTGGAATATGCCTTCGTGAGTGTTTTCATCCAATGACATTACATCTACGAAACCTGCAAATACTCTATAATGATAAACAAAAATGTAAAAGTCAAATTGAAAAATTGTGATATATTATTCCAGGCCTCTCAAAGCGATATGGCAAGGTGGCGATGCTCTAGGCGTGCGATCTCCAAATTTTTATTGCCAGGAATGGCAAACCGATAGCGCAAACCATTTTGGATCAGCTACAAAAATCAATGAGAACAAGTTACTTACACATGAAAGGTACAAATAAGAAATATATTAAAAACAAACTATTCAAATTGTTTTTGTTGTAAAATTAAAAATTCTCTCTTCCAGATACACGTGCAACAAGAAACTGATTGTATTGTGTGTTGAAGTACGCCCTAACATTGTGAGGCGACAAAGACATATGTAAGTAAAAATGTTTTTTTAAATAGAATTTTATACAAGCCTTTTTCTAGTTATAATGCGTTTTAGTTTATCTCATAATTTTCAGGTAAATATTAGTACATAAGTTAGACTCAGGTGTAGTCAAGAAGTTGCATCTGTTGCAATTCAGTCCATGCAAATTAAATATCTTAGTTATAAACAATGACAAGTATTCTAGCTGGTACTATGACTTTATTATTAATGCTGTTATATTTTCAATGTAATGCTTTTTTGTAAAAGATTTTTTTTGTTTAATTACATCCCAACACACTTTTTGATTGACTTCTAATGTGTAATGTGTGATGGTTTAATATTTTCTGATCTGTATGTGAAAACGAGTGTAGTTTCAACATTATTTATGTAGCGGTTTTTTTTCATTTTTACTTTCAATAAGAACCGTTGTGAATCCCAAAAATTAAGAACATATTTAGTCGAATCGGTCGGGCCTATCTTGAATGTTACGCTTAGTAACGCAATTAGTAGAAATTTTTAACTAGATATTAAAAAATAGTTTATTATTGATAAAGTAATGTACATTATTTACACGATAGTTTGTTTTTTTTCTGTAAAGAAATTGTAAGTACAAGATTGGTTTGTATTGCACGACTTCTAACCTTTTTGAATTTTAAAAAATACAACAGTTTTCAATGTTAATGTATAATAAAGAAAATAATAATTGTAACGTAGTATGAACAAATCCCGCACTTGGTTGACCTACGACATAGTCAAGGTTGTGAGAATTCCCTGGATACGGGCAGCACAAGGCCGGTCATTGTGACGATCTTTAGGCTTTTGGCTTGCAGTGCATTTATCCACTGACATGATAATAATAACAATGACGAATAATAATTGCATTTGATCGTTTTCTTGTTGTTTCAGATCAAAACGACGCAGTGCACATATGCGTCTAAGAAGAAATAATAATTTGCGTTAATGTTTACAATAACAAATTTAGGTATTTGAGTAATTTATTTCTTTGCGCGACGAGCTTTCTTCCCAGTGAATTGAAATTTACTGATAACATGCATATTTATATGTGAAGAAAACTTTACACAATGAGTATTATTATAAAATAAAATTAATTATAAAAAAATCACCCATATTTATTTTTTGATAAAATATGTTTTTTGTGCATGCTTTAACTATTTTTGTATTAAACTAATTAGACATTAAGAGTTCGCCTGCCAGTTTTGTTTTAAACTTTTTAAAGCAGTTGAATGTGCCATAATAGCATATTACTTTTACAATTTGTACGAAAAAGTCAATAAAAAAAGTAATTTACATATTTGTTTTATTTAACCAAACGTATATTTATGATGCTAAACTTAACTATGTCTCGCCGGCACTCAAGTTTTTACGACTTTAGCAAGCAAAAGTAGTCATTATTTATTTGTTTTCATGTACAATCATAATAATGCAGGACGAATTATGGGAATTTTACGACTGAACTGTCTGAAAACTTTATAAGATATGCTTCATCGCGAGTAAAGAAAAGTGTTATAGCGCTACTCTTTACAATGCATTACTTACACGTCTGTTATTTGCCTTCTAAAATTGACTTAAGATGTTTTCATACCATTTATTTCAATTTTATGTCTTAAAAATAATAAACCATCCGTTCTTTTGATAGTAAAGAGATGTTTTACAGGATTTTATTTGCATTAATTTTCTAATCTTGTTCAGAGCTAAACAAGAAACGTGCTAGCTAAAGTTCGTGTCGTCCCAGAGGCGCCCAATGCCGTTCCATTGTTCATACCTCGAAGGACACCAAATTCACGTTTGACTGTAGACAAAAATCTATATTAATCTTATTAGACTTTTATTATATGTTAATTTTAAAACAGAACTGAATTGTCGTTAGTATTTGTACTTTGTGATAAAATTTTACTATACATTTTATTAGTAGATCGTGCGAATTGTTTAAAACTTCTAGCTCATTTTTTGGACCAGATCATCACTGCTGTTCAAACGGATTTAAAGTAGCAGGTTGCAGAAGGTGTTTAGCCGATGACCTCTTTTAAAGTAGCGTAGCTCGACGGCTCCCGAAGAAATCTCGGCTTGGGCCGCTATATACTACTATTTTACCGGATTATAAGGCCGCCGAGTTTTTAGATTGCATTGTTGTACGCACTGAGAATTGCGTATCAATATTATCATCATTTTAGCTCTATAATATCCCTATTTTTATTAATAACAATAATTTATTTAATTATTTTTTTGCTATACCCTCAAAAAAAAAAACAGTTGTAGACCAGCGATAGACGACTGATTTGCGATAGTAGGTCGCGTGTTCGATTCCCGGGATACAATCCTATGTATAATTTATACTCTGTACTTTACTTTGCCGCTGCACATAAACAAGTTTCCAGAGAATAAACAGCAGCGTCCTTTGCGTACCATAATACCACACTGTGATTACTAACCCGCCTGTCGACCCTGGCTAGATAAATTTTAATATGTAATGTAATTTTGAAGACATTGTTCTTTACATTTTGATTCTTACAAAACAATCTCTTGATGGGGTGTACCAAAGATTTATTTACAGTATTTGAGTTATATATTAACTCATTTAAAGTTTTTACACAAATTACTATCACCTATACCAGAAAATGACGGAGAGAAGTGTAATAATTGACTTAAAAAGAAAGATGAAGTAATATTGAAAAAAAAAACTAAAAACAAAACTAAATTTATTTATTTAAATAGACGTGTAAGACTTTAAAGTGGAGATGGACAGAGAAAATATTCTAAGAGATATTATTGAAAAGTAGAGTAAATTGATAACAGAGTGGTTTCCAAGGAACGAAAAAGAAAGGCAGGGAGGAAATTGAAACGACGGGAAGACGACTTCGATTTCAACATCTAGCTGGTGCAGAATGGATGAGAAAAGCAAGGGAAGAACAGAAAGAATAAAACATCAAAACCGATCGTCTATAAAATATATAAGTAAATATGTCTAAAACGACTAGTAACTAAGAACAACTTAGTATAGGGACGATAAACCAAATGTAAATTATTTAATAAGTGTATAATTGTAAACAGGAAAAAAGGCTTAGCTTAATATATTTAGAAATCACTCTGTAGAGTGAAAAAAAAGTTACAAGGCGTCTGTGAAATCAATGATTGAATAAATATTATTCGACTAACTCCTCACTGTTTAACTTACATTTGTTGTCTTACTCGATTTGTATATATATTTTTTAATTTATAAATTATTCATCTAACATAGTCAGAGCCTATATATCTAATTTACAATTTCTAGACAGTGAGGGGAAATCCTCAAATGGACGTCTGGGAATGGAGGGCCCAGACATTGTCAGATTCTTACTGACTAAAACCCCCCTCCGTCGGCTCTGTTACAATTAAATTTCTTAAATTTATACATTTCCTTACTATGTAATATATCTTTTGTTATTTTACGCTTATATAATAGTTATTCTTATTTGTAAAACACCGATTTGTATATTGAACGAATTACATTATAAGCATTATCAATTTACATCTCATATTAGAGATGCTTTGCTAGATCTCGTTTTGAAACAAGCTGCGGTGAAACTATTCCGGACTGCTGAGTTTGTCCGTAATGTACTTAAACTTAAAGCCAAAGCTACGTTACAAGTGACTAGAAACGTGAATAACATCGAAACAAATTTGAATACATTGCTCTTAGTCAAAATGGTTTTGATGGTATTGTCGCTGTAGTGTAGTTACGTCTGTTTGTAACGATTAAACATGTTTAAAAAAACGCATTAACTCTTTTTCATCGCTATAAATAGTACTTAATGATTTTAAAAAGATAAACAAAGAAAAAACGATTTTTCTAAAAACCCTCCCGGGGATATATAAAATAATTCACCAAATTTTCACGACGATTGGTTATATGGTTTTTGATATATCAAGTACAGACCGATACAGACAAGCAATGAGTGAGACGTGATGATACGTAATATTTAAAAATAATATTGATGTCGTAGACATAAGGTGTCCCAATAAGGAAATTTTTGACTTATAATAATAAAAAAAAAGTATAGACCACAGAGTATAGTTTTGCTTTTAAATACAAGTGGTAGCAGATTTGTCCTGAATTTTTATCCTGTATCCTTTGAAAGGAATGAAGCTCTCACACCTAGACAAAGCGGAAAACTGTATGATGAATAACTTAACAATTTCCAACTATACGAAAAAAAAGTCAAGTCATTACTTTCAGTCATTCGCACGAAAAGGAAAATAAAAATATGCCTACTTCATGAATGCAACTTCTCTCATAAATTACAAACGCAAACTTTACAAAAGTACGGCCATATATTCAAAAGATATATCACTGTAGGCGACGTTTGAATACCTGTCTTCTCAAGAGTTGCCATTTTCATCTGAAGTGTCCAACTTTTTTCTTTTTTCCTAATCGTTTACATTATTTCTATATTAGTAAATCAATGTTTTTTTACATGGCATATGTTCAAACGTTTAATATGTAACTTAAAATAAGAAATTACATTACATGGATTACGGGTTCAGTCTTCGCCGAGCTTAGTTAAATTTGCTGACACATTGCGACGCTCAGTAACGCGGGTTTACCTTCCACCGGACACCGCTGTCCGGCACAGGGGTGCCCAGAGTGACCTCAGAGGTCACTTCTTCTAGACTACCACGAAGAAGACCTCGACGAAGCCTGCATTCTCGCCGCAAAACTCCGCAAAGCCTCCGGTCCCACGGAACGCTTTCACTGTATTTCGGAGCACTCGGCCCTTCTCGCCGCCCTTAAAGCGGAATTTAAATAATATCCGCTCCCCCGTATCAACGCCAGGACACACGCCTCACATCGAGCCCCGGCTGTCTCGATGCACATATCATGCACTACTCACCTACACATAACACAACGGCCGCGTCCGCCTAATCCGCGTTCAAGCGAGGGCGGTCCAGAGAGGCCCGTGTCTCTCCCCACCGCCGAGTAGTCCCCGCTTCGTGCTTTATACTTAACACCCCACTCATTACACTATACACCCACAAGGTTATAGTTCTCCACGTGTAGACGTCTTCGTCGTAACTGAGGTACGATCTCCAGCGTAAAATATTTAGTCCGTGGACCTCTGTTTCCTCGGGCTCAATTTCGATGAAGCTGTACAAAGCCTGGACCAGCTAGCAGCACAACATCAAATACATCAAAAAGCAATAGCCTGCTGATAAATGCGAATGCGGCAAACAATGCGAATCACACAACTACCGCCGTTAAATCACTCAACACGTGTTTCACCCCTCCACGGGGCATCCTCAGGAGTAATATTACACCGATTAGTGCCAAACACAAAGTCACCAATGTGACGCTATAAGTTCCAATAAAACTCAAGCTCGGTACACAGTTGAAACTTTCAAGCTATGTGGGCATTATTGAGATCGATAAACTTTCACCTACTCGCCTTCTTTATTTGAACGGCAGTTAACTTTTTTGCAGAAATCTACAAGTTTAATTTAGCTCTTTATGGGACTCGGTGACGGATTATTAAATTGAAAGACGAAAGAATCAAACATGATTTTTTTGTTTCGGAATGAACCAAAGAAAGTCACTGACATTGCCCAGCAGATTGGTAAGTTAAAGTGGCAAGTTTAAGACAGCACATAGAATAGATAGTCACAGCCACTTTAAGGTTCTGGAGAGAAGTCCATGGACTGGGGAGCGCAGCGTTGAACTTTCACTTCTAAAATGTACCTGTTAAGGTTGTCGGAGTAAAGAGGCAGGCGGCTTCTTCATTAGTATCTATGGGGGAATCACACATCACAATCAGATATGATGATGAGTACGATGTAAGCCTGTTCTCTCTCTTAGTTCTCTTATTTCTTCTACTCCTATTGATTATTCTTGTTTACCATATGACTACGTATTTTTTGAGTGACTTTCATTTTACCATGGTTGGAAATGTCCCCGTATTGATCCCCGTTTAATATGTAACGTAACTTTGAAAACCTAGTAACAAAGAGATTAAATGGGAATTAATGATTTTAAGAAAAGTAAAACCCTAGCCTAACTAAAATGAAACGCTCATGTGCTAAGTTAGCCGAATGCCTGTTCCAGACGGAATGCTTTTATTGGTTAAATTACATAACTATTTATACACCTGCCAGAATAGTATCATAGAGGATTCTGGCAGTCGTGGGACTAATCAAATGGCACGCTATTTGACGTTTTTTATTGCGGTTTTTTTTACAGCGGCGTTCTTGAATGCGAGTCGCATATTATACAAGACGGTTGTTCTCTTCGCTCAAAACGTGCCATCGGTTGGGGCTCGCTGGATTATGATAATACGATATGTATATATGTTTTACCAGTTTCAAATTAACCGGGAGTATATGCCGATGAAGAAAAAATAAAAATACATTTACAAAAGCAGCTTTGTTAAATTAAGAATCAATTTTTTTTGTTTAATATCAATCTGTTACTAAATTGTATTAAATATTTGATATGTAGCTGTAAAATTTAGATTAATTTGGCAACTTGATTATGTACCGTATTGTTTTGTTTACTTAATATGTTTTAAAATGCTGAAATTGTAGTAAAATTTTCTCATTTTACCATTTCAACATAGGCAAAATGTTAAGAGAAGACTATGATGCCGTTTATAGACGTAATTAACTATCTAAGGTGATTTGTATATTAAATTAATGTTACCAAATTGTTGTAAACATATCTAAAAGTACGTATGTATTTACTATAAATGGTGGTCCTATTTATACAACAGTAAATTACTAATCATGTTTGATTCATCGTATTGTACTTGATAAAAATCTAACACCTCTCCCTTCTCTAGTTCGTTGTGGGTCCTTTATAAGTGATTAATTACTTTTGACACGCAAACCTAAAAAACATCGGTTAACAGTGAAGCAGGCTTATTATCGTGACAATAAATTGACCACAAAAACATATTCACTAGTTGCTCAACTTGATCCAAAAACAGAGGTTGAAATCTGCACAAATTTTGAAAGGCAAATCTTGACATATCGAAGAAAAGTTGGGACACATAAAATGAGATCACGTCTTGTGGGTATACGAACAGAATAATAATGTCGTCTTATCAATGTCTCTTTTCAACAGGGGTTACCTTTTTTGCCTAAGCGATACGTGATAGCTTACTTTAAGTCACGTTGCAACATAATTTTTATATATCCTTTCTCTATACAGTTTTGAAACTGCCACTAAGCCACATCTGACATTGAAGATTTTTCTTTTTGGATTTTATATTAACGTCATTATAAATCTGTTTATACACAGTGAGAAACAAAATGTGAATAGTGTTTTCAAATAATTGTACAATACTTTCAGAGAGTATTTAAAAAAAAAGATAATATGTCTACAGCATAAACTATATTAATTAGTGACATGAATAAAATAAAAACAATTTTCAATTAACTTATTAAACGATGTCCAACAAATTACCTGAATTTATAAGAAACATAGTTCGAGTCAATAAATAAAAATGTAATGGAAATTGCCTATCCTTGTATATAGAACTACGACAGTCGCTGTCATGAACAGAAATTTAAGTCCGTGAAAGGTTTTATGACGGCGTTTCAGAAATAAAAACATAATTGTAAAGAAGAAAGTTGAAAAATTGGCATGATTGTCATTAGTCTGCCTGTTTATTGTATAATCTAATTGTATATACAATATACTGGTAAAATGACTGATAATCAGGTCAAAAAATGTGTATTGTGTGTATACATATATATATATATATATATATACATATACATATACATATACATATATATATATATATATATATATATATATATTTATTTATATGTGTGTGTGTGTATACAAACAAATATTCAATCATCTTTCTATGTATAAGATATATATCAGTAATTACATAGGA
The DNA here is from genome assembly GCF_028537555.1 of Battus philenor. Classification (NCBI taxonomy): domain Eukaryota; kingdom Metazoa; phylum Arthropoda; class Insecta; order Lepidoptera; family Papilionidae; genus Battus; species Battus philenor. The sequence continues at coordinate 5,133,831 of NW_027181678.1, read as the reverse complement.
CTGCCACTGTTCACAAAAAGCCTTCCATAGGATAGGCAGCAGCGCCCTCTGTGCCAAACCGCCCGCCAAGCGTGGCGATTATGGTGTATCCCCCCTTAGATATACTTGACGGAGACCTATGGCTGATAGAAGGTGTCTATAGGCTTAAACTACGAACAAAAGATACTTCACGATATCTCTTGAATCATAAGGTTTACAGATTTGAAATTTGTTAGTAATATTTCTTTCGCCGAGGTTAGGCAAGAATTTTACGAAACGTATTTATGAAGTCTGTTTAAATTTAGTATCTTTTTATTCTTTTCAACCGATTTACGCCTACTGCAAGGTAAAGGCTTCTCCGAAAGATCGCCACAATGTCTGGTCCTGCGCTGTCCGCATCCTGCGCCTTCCCGTAACTATGTCGCCGGTCCATTTAAAGGAGAGCCTTTTCACACGGTGAGAACCTTATGGATCCAACAGTCATCGGTTGTACAAGCGATGTATTCCGCCCACAACCACTTCAGAAGTGAAATCATTTGAGATACGTCGGTGATCTTAGTTCTTCTGCAGGTATGACAGTATAAATAAATTATAGTATCTATACACCATATTAATAATCATTTAATGACTTTTTCTTTTTTTATCGGTGTCATGTACATCAGTGTTTACAAGAATACTCCAATATAACACTTTTCTAAAATCTTTCTCTACTTAACTAATCGTGTAACGTTCACTCACAGAATCCAAATTCCCCGGCGGTTTTAGCGACAACTCTCTCTTCTCTGTGCCGTCAGTCGTTATTATGAGACTAACAAATATTTGTCTATCCTACAGTAATCAATGTTCAACAATAACGAGATTTCACAGAGCGACCACATGTCTATATAGATGTGTTTGTTTTATTCAAGTAAATAGATATAGTATTTATTACTTATATGAGGTATACAGAATTTCATAATTATTTCATTATTCCTTTATCCTTGATACGTTTACTGCTGGTTACCTCTGCACATCATTGGCTTGTCTGCACGAAGCGCAGTTTGTAAAGTGTGATTGATTGATTAAATAAATAAAAATAGTTATTACTTGTTCTACTAAGAAAATATTACGGTACCTACTGTTACTACACAACATTTAGCGGCAGTTATGGCCACTGAGCTACAAACATATGAAGTACCTATCAAAGGTGTCCTACAGTATATTATAAAAATAATTCGGTATCGCTTAAATTGCATCGTAGAGACAATAAATATCTATTTTTAAATATAAATTCCTACACGATTAGCTTAAGGCGACTCCGTACCGAACTAGCGTTATTTTGCTGTCAACATCGCGTGATATATTATAGCGGCTGTTAATAAACGGCGAAAAGCACATGAAGCTCATTTTTCTTTGTCTTTCTTAAAAGATGAACGAAAAATATTGTAGTTTCACGGAAGTAATCAATTCAAAATGAAAATGGGGTGGAAATTGCATTGGCTTTGCTATGTAAAACATAAATATGTCTTGAACATTGTAGTATTTCTTTTATGTATATAAGACTTAATTGACTTATTTTTGGACTTATATACATAAAAGGCTTAACACAACATCTAAAATCCGAGTTCTGCACTAAAATATTAATTATAAATTTATGACACGACAAAATTCAAAAATATTGTATATAGACTACCATAAACTACTAAGTTTGGAGTTTACCTTAATCACTAAGTTTTCTTTTGGTATTCCAAAACGTTATACTTCGTCGTCATAGTTTCTTGCCATAAACACCCACTGGAAGGCATGGGCCTCCCCCAAAAGATGTCTATGGAGGGATATACCATAATCGCAATGATTGACAGGCGTATTGGCGATCAAACTGTAGTATTATGGTACGCAGAGGACGCTGATGCTCCTCCTTATCGAACATGCGATCTACAATCGACAAGTTTCAGTACTGTACCGCTGGGATAGCACCGGTTGAAAACGTGAGGTATACCTTCATACAAGAACTTTAGCACTTTAAAATAATCTTTTGGCTCATTGTAGTGTATTAAAATACTTAATACTTGCATTGAAAATAGTAATAATGGATTAAAATTTCGTCAATTATTGAAGAAATTTCAAATAAGTGTCCCAGCCAGATATTTTAGATATAAAAGTAACTTGTAAGTTGAAATCGTCCAACCAAGTTATTGTAGTACAATTTTTGGATCCTGAACTCCTATTTTGAACCTTCATACTACTTAACGAGCAATGCGAATTCCTAGACATTTACAATAATTCAGCCAACATTTCGATATTTCCTTGAATATTTCTTCACCAAACCAAAAATTTAAAAAAAGGCCTAATAAAAAATTACATAATTCACTTCGGTGTTTTGTTGCAATTTTTTTACCTTTATAAATTGCTAATATTTATATATAATTATGATAACTCTTTTGTAAATATGTTGTGCAAATTTGTCATGGACCAAATTATTAAAAAAAAAACATATTAATCACAATCAAATTGGTAACTATGATTACAGACATCACTCTTTTGTTGAATGAAATAGCAATCACGATATTAAAGACTCGCTTACAGAGAAAAAAAGGCAAACATTAACGTTCGAACAATTGGTACAATTCAAAGCAGCACTTCGTGTGTGAAGTAAGTTATTCTTTTAGCATTTTGTTTGGAAAAAAATTAATTTGTACCTACATCAATCACTGTCCATGTTTACTTTAAACCTGTTTTAATTTTTGTTAAAGAGCTTATACGCTTTGACGAACAAAAAGATTCAGTGTGACTTTTTACAACGTAGATTACCCTAATCAAGTCAGACTAGATCTATCTGCTTAAAATAAATTTAAACAAAATATAAGCGACAAACTTTTTGCTACATTCATTTCAATCCAGTAGCTTGTATTTATTAACATAGCTACTTTATATGTAATAAGAGACTTCTTGTAATTGTAAGCCAACAATGAAGCTTCTTTTCTTACCTGTAATAGGAAAAAAGATAATTAATGATCCAAACTTTTAAACCGGTAAACTATAATTAAGAACTCATAAATATACACATACTACCTTGTTAAAATATCCTTATCTTTAAAATGTGAGCTTTGTAAAAAGAAGAAAAATATTAAATTACACCAAAAATTTTCCCATGCTAATTATTTCATAGAAAATTTACGTAAATAATTAATCTAGACACCTATACTTGTTACTTTTCACAGGATTAGAGTTATTGTCTTAGATATAAATAATACTGCATGTAATTGATATTCAATTTTCGATTCATTGTTGTTTTTGTGTTGTTTATATTTAAATTTTAATATTTATAATAAAATAAGCTATAAATCAACAACATCAGAAATTTAAAAACTTCTGGAATGTTACCAGATATATAAAGTTAGTTTTAAGTAATACATATTACTTCAAATAACTTCGGGCAAGATGCCCAATGTAACCGGTTGAATTTGTGATCACAGCGTAGACTATTGGCTTCCAGTTCCGACCGGTGTTCGCACTAACGTAATTGAATATTAAATTGAATGTAAGTTCATTTTGATCTCTATGCAAATAACGGTGTTTGTATAGGGAAGTGAACGGCGAAATACTACCGTTTAGTTATTTCTTCAGTCAGACAGTTTGAACGGTCTTAATTATTTCAAATACTTCAAATAACATATTATTTTTCACTCCTTTTGATACGCATAATTTCAAAATTATGTTACGAATTTAAATTACAAAATCTCAAAAACTTTATGGCTCTTGGAACCTTAGAGGTCTGAAGTGGAGGCCACAGATTGGCAAGCGCAACTTAAGCGACTTAGCTTAACAAGTGATCTGCAGACGCTAAATGCTGGCCGCTTTAAACTTGAGGCCTATGTCCAGTAGTGGATGTCCTTTGGTTGAAACTATGATGATTTTTATTTATTAATTGCAACTCTTTTATAACTCTATTTACATTTTCTATGTTAAATATGGTAAAGAAAATATAATTTAATTTTAAATTTTAAAACTCTATTCATAGTAAGCGGCAAACCACTTTTCTATTCCAGTGTTGGCGCTCCTGGACTTGTTAATTGCAACCACACGTGCGAGCTAACATCGTGCTCGGCTGTTTAGTAAAATTTATCGAAAATATTTTTTAAAACCGGAACACAAAACACGGAAACAGTTTTAATATTATAAAAGTATTTATTTTTAAATTGTTGATACCAACATAGTTTATACAATTATCTTTTACTTTAGATGTACTCTTCTAAAGATAATTCCTGTTATTCTTTATTAACATATCTGAAAAAACTTGAATAACCATTGTTTGTTATTGCATCAGACTAAAAGTGGCTTTTAAGGTTTTAAGTTAAGATTCCACACTGTACTAGATAGTGAACACTGTAGTAATATCGTTACGTCATAGTAATAAGTTTTCGTAGCACTGTGAGGACCTAAGAGAAAGTTAGGGATACTATGAAAAGCTACACCCAGGGAATAATCCGTTAGGAATGTATTTAGCTCCATTAACGGTATGTTTGAAGAGTAGTATGAGACAATTAGGTAAAGTATGACGAGTAAAAATTTTAAATAAACCTAATAGATCATGAATAATTCAAATTCTAATAAATATTTATCAACACAGTATAAATTATATCTATAAATAAATCCATCACCTGTTTAGGTGTTAAAAACGTTGGTCCTATGGAGAACAGGTAAAATAAACTTGGTAATCAGGTATCGTCTTCTCGCCAGAAGGAAATATGCACTTCAATAGAGATTTACTTCTTGGACATTGGAGTGAGAGTTTTCGTACCCTCTCGCAATTACATATAAAACTATGCTTGTGAAATGTCTCGGAGAGAAACATAGGCCTAGGATTGCAAGAAGTAGCGACCAAGGACATTGTAAGGGATTTTTTATTTTCTATTTACTCATTGTACACCATAGAAGATGACTAAAAAAAGAAACAATTTATATAAAGGTACTAGAGGGGGTCTTATCGCTCGAGGCGATCACTACCAGACAACCTTTGGATGGAGATGAGAGACATGAAGGAGAAGGCGGTTTATGATGTACATATAATACATACATTACTATACACAGATACAAATATACTTATATTATTATATACATATACACACGTATATACATAAATATTGACGTGGAAAAAGTGTTACATAAATACTAATAAATAACAAAGTTTGTAACAGTCAAATGTCTACTCATCTTAAACAAAACTAGCTTTACCGAGGGTTTGGAAATACAAGATACTACTTATTTCTTCTCATTACTTCAAGAACTTAGATGTCATCTCTCCGGGGGATATACATTTTCATATATTCAATAAAGAACCAGTTATCGTAAGATATCCACGTAAATAGAAAAAAGATAACGGTAATAAAACAACAAATAAGGTACCCAAATCCATTCTTTAATGTTTTGTTTTTTTTGGAAGTGGGGAGTGGAGTTTTACTCTGCGCTGGATTGAAGGGCTCTGCTTACTCCATTGGGAACTTATTTTTCTTGCAGTTCCTTGTACCATTTGGAATAACCTGTCCCAGGTTATGCACTATTCACACTATAATTCAATGAATATAATAAGCTGTGTTAAAATTTATCATGTTATAAGTTTATATGAAAGAAAGAGAAGTAAATTTCAACTGTCTATTTACTTTCTATTTGTTTAAAGAGATTTCAGTTGTTTAAAATATACATGCAATAAATCGATAACAGATAAATGTGCATACAGTTAAACTGAATATTAAATGTTTTTTGACCGACGTCATAATAAAACTAATTATAGGATCTTTCTAGCAACGCTAACCCGTAATGGCGTATTTTAATTCAGACGCCTTGCCTTAATTTCTCTGAAGCCAACGAAGTTATTCACAGATCCGAATATAAGTACAGTAAGTATAGTTGTCATTACCGATCATTTGTGTCATTTAAACAAAATATAAATTAATTTGTTTTCATAGTTGCCAAAGCGTCGGTTGCTCAGTAGTGCTTACGTAAATATGTAGCTGTTCCTGGCTCATTGCCAACTTCGTTATCTAGAGATAGTACATACAAAACACTTTCCGTGGTTTCTACGTAACATTTAGTTGTTTGTTTATTAGTCTGATTAATCCTGTTGTTATCTACAATCCTGTAGCGAAGGATATTGTTTTATTTATAATTATAGAGATGTATTACTATTGTAAATATTTAAACGTTTTTATTTTTTATCTTCATAGCTACAAAATTATTAAGTTGAAAAAAAAAAACAGAAACTTTAATTTGTGGTTGATATTATTTTTTGTTATTTACTTCTCGTTACTTTGATTTCTCCAGTGTTTTTGATACAGCCACCTATATTACTGCAAAAACTGAAAATTGTTATTGATGGACGATGCATGGATGGATTAAAATATTTTGTGCCATATTTGGAGATCAGGTGATAACTGGAGCAAATGATTTGCCATCCCATTCTCATATAGTTCTACGTGATATCGCGAGTCCAGAAGAAATTTGACCGTGGTCCGCTTCTCTTTGCTTTTTATTAATGAACTACTATCATTAAGCATAGTAAAATATCATAGCTTTTTAACGATTTAAAAATATTAAGTCATTGACATTGACGCAGGATTTTGCACTTTCATAAAACAATATTCACAAATGATTGGATAACTGGATAGCATAGATATTAAAATACGACAGAAGTAAAATTGGCAGTCTTACCGCATTCCGCGATTTTTTACAGACCGACTTGGCGTGTATTGAAAAAGATTTGTATTTTAATAAATAAGTGTCGATTGTAAGGAAAACAGTATAATTATATTATAACATATATATTTATACAGAATATTAACAAATACTAGTATTATACAATACTGTAATACACTTTAAAAAATCCAAAAGTATTACAGAGAAGAAATATGTTCCAAAACCAAAATTTGCAGAAAGAATAAATATTCACATTCTAGGTAAATTCTCGGAAATGAGGTCCTAGCGGAAGTTATTGAACTTCATTATCTGGATGGAGAACTAAATTTCACGTCTCATATAGATGTAATTGTCTAGACGGTGGCGCGCATGCTTGGCTTCAAAAAACATTATTAGAGAGGTTCCAGATCGCTTTGCACAAATTTTAATTACATTGTCCGTGGTACATGCTGTAACGTACTCAAATATTATAACTATTGGTGTACCATATGCATATAAATATTTAATATATATTGAATTTAAATTTTATGTTGTGTCCACATTTTAACTGAATAAAAATGTTTTTTTGTTTATATAGTATCATATTTTATGGACAGAAGAAAAAATCTTCTCTTAGATTTCACCGTTGTGGATTGAAAAAACTTTTATGATTACGTACACACATCCTCACTCATTATGGTCTTTCCTGCAGTAAGACTTCCGCTACTGCAGAAGGTCTCTTCCATATAACCAATTGGAAGCGGACTACATTCAAAGTAGTCCGACCTTACTCACTACCTTAAAGAGGTTACCTGTCTATGGTAGACAGGTGGGTCCCCTCCTCCTCCTTGGTCTCCACTCTTGAACTTTCAGATCCTGTCACCTACTTGTTCTGCACGCTATGTGTCAACTGCAACTCAATTTTTCAATTCACTGGAAAATTACAGTAACTTTTTTATTTCGGTATTTAAAGATAAAAGTAATAAAGGCAACAACTAAGGAAATACGTGGATTTTAAAATAAAGGAATATTAATCCAAATACGATATAAAAGACAGTCTATTACAATCTACCCAATTTCTATACAGATGCTTATTTTAATTAAACTTTTAATAAATATGTGTATGTATATATTCCCGCTCTGCAGTTCCCTTTTGTTTTACTCTTTTAACTATATATCTCTCCTCAACTTCCTGTAGATAATAGCTCCATTAGATACGTTTAAATGTTTCATATATCCTACACACTAAAATATATTAGGAAATTTGCTGTATCTTCGATAAAACTAATAAATATTATTATATACTTAATACATAAAATGTTGTAAATGAACATGTATTTTTTAATAATTACTTAAATAAAAAAGCTGACCTAAAACATGAAATGAAATGTAACTATGAAAAGATAATACAAAACGGACTCGATAGGAGCAAATGGGCGCCGTAATAAAAGGGCGGCCCTTCAAAAACTTCGTACATTTTTAAGGATTATGACTTGGAAAGGTCATTCTCGTTTCTTTATTCCGTTCGATTTATTTTCTGACGAGTTTTTGGAGAGAAAAATTGTTTTTATTTAAAATTATAAAACACTGCAACTATTTTAATTACATTTATTAATAGATAACAGTTTCAAAAGTATATACTTTTTTACTTTTTTAAACACAATGTAGGTCACATATCCATATGTGTTTTTTTTTGTACGCGTCCTTCTATCTGGTTACTCGTTGAGATTTTCAGCGTATTAGTAGGTAGAGAAACCTGTAAATATTACGCGCCTGGCTAAGATCATTTCTTGCTGTATTTCTATGACTATTTTTAAAATAATTAAAGCAAATTATACTAAAATATCAGACGAATATCCACATCATTTATACAAGGTAATAAGATTGTATTTAGCAAAATATATTAGTCTAAATTTTATAGCTCAGAGCACACCCTGTTTCTCAAATTTGATAGTCGATCGGTAGATCAATTATAGTTTATTAAGGACATACATGATTCGGTATGGGAAAATTTGTAAGCAAAAACTTTAAAGCTTTTATAATTATTTGTAATCATCATGTATAAAGTAATTACTCTGGAATAAGTTACATTTTTTTTTTTCGGAATGCTACAATCTTATAAATTCTGGCAATGAAAGTTTGCAGTGATAGATTGTAAATAATAATTAATTTTAATAAGTAGTAATCTGAATTTTGAAAACGCTAAAATTAAAAATATAATTATTTAATTCATTGACAGCAAATGGTACATTCACTCCTTTGAAGCTTTTGCACCCGTAATCACGTGTAAAAAAATAAATTTAAAAAGTTAACATTTTACGTACTCCAACGATAGAAGGATAAAAAAATAATTACCAAAATTAGCAGATATGTCTTTGAATAAATGCGACTAGAGTCAAATCTGGAATCTCATAATTCATCAAAATAACCCTGTGAATATTGTAGAAAGTTCCACCCTCTAAAATTGCCAAATCTCTGCTGCACAACACTCACGAACACAACGATGTACGCCCGAAAAACGCTCCATAGGGATCATTTACCATCAGTTTAACGTTATGCTTGTTCTTACAATTCTCAGTATAACAAACAAAATATTTTCTATACATACAGACTGTGACGAAAGTAAAAAAAAAAAAAAAAAAAATCTACGATTCGGAAATTACTTATTAATTTTATCGCAACTCCGGCAAAGAGTTGCAAGCTTAACCAAAGAAAATGAAATTACGGGATTTGCAAAATTTAAGAAGTGATTTGAAAACAAAAGATGATGTTCGGGTGGTATATGAGACAATAATTAATTTCTTAGTTTATCGTAAAGGATCATTTATAACAAATTTTTTAAGCACAAACTTTAATCTTTTTTTATTAACAACTACAATAATTATTTCCAAGAAACTCCCCACAATTACTTAACCATTGGCAATTTAATTATTTATTTAAAAAAAAGTAAATAAAAATAAATTGAGCATTCGTAACTCAGCTGTAGAGGATAGACTTGCGATAGCAGTTCGCGGATTCAATCGGAGTAAAGTAATAATTAACAATTTGTGCTTTAATTATACAGGATTGCCACTACTCACAAACTAATTTTTAGAGGATAGAGTAGCAGCGTTTTCTGTATACCATAATACCACACTGCGACCACAGAACCGTCTGCCAAGCGTGGCCATTATGATATATCCCCATAGATATTTTTGGGGGACATCTATGCCTTGCATTTCAATTCTTCATACCCTTAAAGTTTTAAATTAAACATTAAAATCATTTACATTCCTTATGAACAACAAAAATGATTTCTATGAAAAAGAGGTTGCTCCGGCCTAAGTTACAAGATGACAAACTAAAAAATTTAATTTAATTTATAATAAAATTAAACGCAAAATATGCTATGAGAAACTAACTGTTAATGTTAAGGTTTTTCTATTATTTAAAATAAAATATTATGGTGAAGATCATGATAGTGAGATCCAGACTTGTAAATAGCTATATGCTAACCAAAAAATGCGAGAAACACATGTCTAAGTTTATCAATTACGATAATCGTTAATTGTTAATGAAATAATGATGAATCGTTATCCAAAGTCACCATATTCATGTTTGTTTAATTTTTTCTGAAACTAAATTTTATTAATGGATGCGTAAACTTGATTCCAAAATAGAAGTTACTGTAATTTATCCTTGTCACCATCTCCGTAGAAACGAGTTCACACCGTACATATTTCCTGTACATTTTTACATCAAGGAAATTAAATTTTGAATCTACTGTCAGCGCTGTTCTACCAGGTATCAAAACGTAATATTTATTTGGCGAAGTACTATCAATAAATACATATAATACATATATACACCTCTACACATAAACTAAACTCCGATCTAGGCCTCCTCAGAAGATTGCTACGACGACCAGTTTTTTTATTATTCTGATTGGATCTCCATTGCTCTCTGTTTGACTTGAGCCTTCTTATCAGGCCCGAGGCCATTATTTGTTATAATAAATTATCAAAGAATGTTTGCTTTTATTACACCTTTTTTAATAACGGGTTTAATTAATTTTTTTCTTTAACTTTGATAAGTTTATTGGCTATACTTAATCTGGTTTAGTTATTTAAGTAGAAATTTAACGCGTTTTGTTTTATTTTGATATTTTTACTTGTAATTTTATTCTCAACTTTTGTTTTGTGTCCAATAAATATATTATTATAGATATACACATATTTATAAACTAAAAAAATTATTGGGAATTAAAATAATAAAACACAACCTTCGAAATAAATCACAGTTATTTTAGAGACTCGGATGTTGTGGCAAAACGGACAACAAACAGAGCTTAGATTCAAACAAAAGACTATTTCACACTTGAATATAATCCTATCGTTTAATTATTAAATAAAACTGGTCAGTTTTCAGAACAAAAGACACTACATACGAAACAATAATTATAACAGCAACTTTATTTAAAACTAACTCTTTGATAGAAGTTTCATTTATTTTAAACTTAACTACATGAAAAAAGCTATACTAATTACAGCTCGAGCACGTTGGTATTTTTGATAGAATTTTTTTAAAAGCTTGTATTTTTGGGAATGCAATTTAAATTTTTTAGTATATTCGTGAGGAATTTCTGGGAGTATACGTATTGTGATATCTTAGAGCTTTTTTCGATACTAACAGAATAACTCGCTAGGAATATGATTAAATATATAATTTTCATCATTATCATAATTACAACCATAGCGCGTCTGATGTTATATATACGTCTCCCCATAGATTTACAAAAAGCCTGATAGGAAGCCTATATCCAGTATCTTCCAGCGACCTTAATGAGGTCGTTTACATTTTGTGGGTGTCACCGCGTTGCGCTTGCTGGTTCATGGTCTCCGCTCCAGAACCTTAACGCCGAAGCGCTATAACACCTGCCAACTGCCACTTTAACTTTTCAATATGCTTGGTCATCTGACCAGGTCCGCGAGCTCTGAGTCAGAAGAAGCTGTAAAATCTGATAAGGCTAACAGCGTCCGGTACTAATCGACTAAAACTATAGCCAAAATCTGACCATAGCTATCTAAAAACTTACCGTAAGCTGGAGTGCTTAGTAGCTGTATTCATTTACTGTGATATTAAGAGCTTACTTTGAGCTACATGGCCATAGGTGGAGAGTTGGTTCTAGACGACTGTTCTTAGTTATAGCAGGTAGACTATGAATCAGAGAAAGCTGCCTCTGTATCTATCTGCACAGAGGAGGCGACGTCAACAGGGAGAAATTTGTATCTCATAAAACAAAAAAAAAAAACAGACTGATGTTTCATCTTGGTTCCACTGACATACCCCGTAACACCCTTATACTGTAACTTACTATAATAACTAAAGCTAAAAAGTATAATAACAATGTATTATATTAAATATGTATTATAGTTTACATGAAATTTATTGCATATTTTGCAGTGTCTGTCCGTAAAAGCTGACGTTGATAAACTGATGCTGTTGCATTTCACGAAAAACGCAACATTTTGTAACGAATAGCTTTATTTGATAAAAGTAATATATCTTTCATGAATACGCTAATTTTGTAAGAATAAACATTTAAATATACTTTTCACACTGTATTCATACACTCTACTATTATATTTGTACTAAATGGTAGACGCAATACCTCGAAGCATTGATTACTTACCAATTTTTAAATTGCGGAGAGAACAGGGGTACTAAAAATATTATATCTCATACTAATATAAACATGCTCAAGCATGCTGATATGAGAAACAATACTAAGCGAACAATGCACAATAAGTTTTTATTTGATTTATTAATGTTCGAAAAAACTTTAAATATTAATGACAGTTTGGTAAGTTTTAATATAAACAGAATATAAAACAAAATTTATTTATTAATATAAGTTACCATAGATAAGTATTGCAACGAAAATTAAGATACATAATAAAAAAAATAGTTGTTGGTAAATTATAATTGGTAGATGAAAACTAATTAAGAAACGTACTCGCAGATTAACGTTTGTCGGATAACTGTAACGAATAAAAATTATGAGGAACCCTACTAAATATATATATATATAAATAAATATATATATAAATATATATATATATACATATATATATACCATATATACACCATATATATATATGTGTATATATATATATACCGCGCCCAAAGATATATGGAGGAATATACCATAAATTCCACTCTTAGACGCATCTGCCCGTCCTCTGGAGACTTGTTTCCTTAAGTTCTGGAGACAGACCAAGGACCGGAAAACGCAGAAGAATATCCAACCACAAGGTGGAACGTTGGCCTTGTTCAGGTCGTCGGAAAACGCTGTCCACTTCCAGTTCTTCTTCCAGTTCTATTAAAAACCTATGGCCTATATCCGGCAGTAAACATCCCACGGCTAAAATGATGATCATGTTAGACTGGCTTTGTCATTGTTCAAATAAATTAAATATCTATTCGAATGACCTAAGTATTTCTGTCTGTTCACTGACCGTAAAAAAGAATCTCTCGTGTAAAAATATTACTATCCAAAAAATATCTAAACAATTTTCAACAGCTATTTATTTGTAATATCCTGTGAAGACGATGGACTCCGGCTGAACTAATTCCATAAACGTCACATTTATTTTCGAGACGTAATAAATTTAATAAAAATTGTCTAGAGCGTTATGACAGAATAAATGATTTAAGTAACGTTTTTTTTAACGTTTTTTTGCTTTATAAAAACCTTTAGATATTACATTAATATGTCTTTACCTACCTTTTGTCTCCTACATATTCCGAACTACTTGCGACTAAAGGCCTTTGGTATTTTTGGACACCTGTTGTCAAAACTACTGGAACGCCTTTGCATTCTACCGTAGTTTCGAAGCATAGTGATTCAACTTCTTAGGATAAAGCCGCAGTCGCCCACCAATTTGTTCATCTATTTAACTATCTAAATTAGGTTATGTTTCATAACCAAGAATTATTTTAATTCTTTTTAGCAGGGTCACTGTGTACGAAAACGTTGAATTTAAGGTGCATATTCAATATTATGTATTATAGTGAATATTCTTTAATATATTTGTTAAATAAACTGTGTCCACAATACCCAATGTTAATATATTATTCGCCATACGAAAAATTTTAGATTGAGGAGAGAAAATGTAGGAAAAAAATTTACTAAAACATACCAATTTAGCATACAATAAATGGTCGACATTTAAGTCCATAGACGCCCGTTGCAAAGCTTAGGCCTCCCTCAAAGACATTTATGGGTAGATAGACCATAATCGACACGCACGGCGATCGCAATGTGGTATTATAGTATGCAGAGGACACTGTTGCACATTCTCTAGAAATTTGTTTGTGAGAAGTGGTAATCCTATATAATTAATGTGTCTCGGGAACGAAACCCGCGACCTACGATCCTATTCAGCTGGGTTTCCACTGCACCCGAATCGAAAGGTATTATGCTATTATACATAATATAAACAGCTAGTAATATTTGTGACTTGACTTGTGAGTACAAATAACTTTTTTTTTTCAAAATAAAATTATGTAGTTATTAAATAACAACACAATTATAAGATATCAACATACCATTGACATTAGAGCCGCACGAAATATACTTATTTAAACATATATAAGCAATTCGTAGATACATAACTAAAATGATGTTTGTTCCATTGGGCCGTTACGTCGAATAAAAAGATAATTACAAGATTTTTTTTACTTAATATTAATTATTGTACACACTAGAAAATATACTTTCTAGTGTGTACAATAATTAATATTAAGTATTTCTTATAATATATAAATATACTTTCATAATAGTAAAAAAAAAAAGTACAATGGGCGGTCTTATCACACGAGGTCATTTCTTCCAGACAACCATAGTATAAAAAACAGAATAAGTATAAATAACGGGTAGTTAACGTGTACATAACATACATATATACAAACATACAAACATATACATATGCATGAAGCTTGTAGAAATACTTATAATAAATACGGTATGGCACATTTTATAAATGCAATAATAAATAAATCAAACGGACTGTCCAGTGTAACAGTGGACTAAGAAAGAAAAAAATGGACCGAAGGAATTAGTTAATGATTTATCATGAACTATTTTAAAGTAATATACCTAAAATCGCGAAATAATTTCCTCTAGTTTATGCCAGAACGTATACGAAGCATTAATATTAATCCTGTGACAGTGGACTGGTAACAATGTCACGCGAACATTAATCATAGTCCATGAGTCGCATCAGACAAATATCCATGTAAGGAGAGTGCAGCTCTTGTAACAAATGATGAAACGTATCCCACCAGTTGGGTTCGCATATTGTTAGTTAAGTAAATAAAAATAAATACTACGTACAGGGTTAATAACATATAATAAACTATGCAACAATGATTAATATTCGACCAAATTTTTTTTAATAATACAGCTTTAAAAAATTCAATTCTTGATTGGTACTAAACAATGTATTACTACTGAATTAGTTTTTGACAGACTTTGTCAAAGATAGAGTCTATACATAGCTGATCGAATTTATTGCAGCTTTAAAACTAATATTTCGTGACGTGATGAAATAGATCCACAATTTTCCCGTTACTTGGTAACTATGGTTGGAGTTCTTAAGTGGAGACTACAAGCCGGTAAACGTAGTGCCAGTAGGCCTTCTAGGTGGATCGACGTCATAGTATATGTCATAGTAAGATGCAAGTGTCACAAGTCCAGTCATCGGGCTATCTTTGAGGGAAGTATACGCCTTGCAGTGGACGTGTTAGGATGACATGTAATAATCTGTGATCCGTAGAGCCGCGTTTGGAAAAATACATAACGTACACGTAGCTCTACTGTAAATGTATTAGTGATATTCTCACTTCATGCTTCATTGGCATGCTCACAATCGCTTGGAACTACTAATTGAACTATGCTTGGAATCCCTCTTCGAGGTCGGATCACAAATATCCATAAGAGAAATGACAGTTAACAACTTAGCCAAGCTAATTGGTAAGTTCAAGTGGCATTGAGCAGTCTAGGGCGTCAACGTATAAGGTAGGAAAGACGTGTCCTGCAATAGACTACGGTTGAAAGGATAATGGTCAGGTCGTACTGTAAAAAAATATTCAATATTTTTTTAATATATAATTAGCATTTTTGGGATATGAAAAACAAAGTAGTTATTAAAAAACTAATTAGTAGTCATAATAATAAAAAAAACTACGTGTATATACAAATGAAGTACTAAGCATGATTTCAAATGATGAAACATTCCCCAACACAGCATATTCGCTCGTCGCTTTCAGGTGTACGATAGCGCTCGTAACATAAAGGTAGGATAAATGGAACACTCGCCAGTACAAGAACTCAATTAACGTCAGAACGTGTCGTGAACTGGATATGGCCTATCATATAAGATTCTATTCTCCACTTAGTTAAGTTGTGCATATACTTGATCACTAATCGCAGGGAATATACATTATCAAAGTAATATTATAACTCTCCTCGACTTTTACATTCAGACTCAACTAATCTTGCGGTTTAAAAGCTAGCTTTAATTGATTGTAAATCGTTTTGTTAAAGAATAAATAAGGCCACCTTAATTTTTTTTTAACAATGCAGCAAATATTACTGTATTACATTAAGACAGATGGCTTATCGAAATTTACACAAACATTGCTTTATCAATGATTATAAGTTATTAACTAGCAGCAATACGTTATTATAGACATGAACAACATTTTCTTCTTATTTTGTTATATTTTTACTGCGAACAAAATTAACAATATTATATATATAAAAATACAAAGATATTATAAGAATACGGGACTAATTGCATTTTTATGACAGACAAACACAACGTGCGCTAGGATAACACAAAAAAGGAATTTTGAAAATTAAAACTAGATCAATAATAAATCTGTGGTAGCTCAGCGGTAAGGGACTAAGACTTGCGATAGTAGGTCGCGGATTCACACTTTGTGTTCTCGCAAGTGAATTCCGCAATTATTAATAACTATTTATATCATGTATAACTGTATAATACCTTTTTATTGGGAAGCAGTGGTACCTCCACTGCTTACTCTTGCTGCTTACTCCACCTTATAGAATCTCCCGTGCCTACAAAAAAGTTTCCAGAGGATAGGGAGCGTACCATAATACCACACTGCGATCGCCAACCTACCCACCAAGCGTGGTGATTACAGTATATCCCCCAAAGACTTTGCCTTTTAGTGGGCATCCATGGATTCAAACGACGATAAGAATATATTAATTTACCAACATACTCTAACCTGATTAAAAATATTAGTACGTTTTTATTATTGTGTAATTGGCTATTCATAAATTATTTATTTATTATTACTACATTTATATGGGCCTATTATCATTTTTAAAATTATAACTAAAAATACACTTCAATCTAGAAAATAAATTTTAGTTATACTTTTTCCTATTCAATCATTTTAAATCTCGCAATTACAGGTACAGCTCATTTAATGTCTTCGCAGTTTACATAAAAGATTGAAAATCCTAACGGAAAATGAAACAATACCTTTCTGATTTGATAAAATGCTCGGCCGGAGTCTGAAAGACGAAAGGATCTTAAACAGATTACGCAAAATTGATTTAGGTAACGAATAAAGTAATTTAAGTGAAACGCTTACAAAACATCCAATAAAGTTAATTAAGCAGATCATGCTATCCATTAGCCACATATAAGATATTGAGTAACTTGTGTATTTAATTATATTCTAAATAACGATTTATTGAAGAGTGTATCTATCGTATACTTTCTCTCCTTTCAAAGATAGAAAAGAGACGTAAAGACTAACTCAGATGAAAAAATAAATATCATCATCATCATCTATATTAGATTGGTTTTGGGGGCTGTTAGCTTTTGTGACTTTTATAGCTTTGTCAGACTCAAGGCGGAGCCTAAAACCGCGAGCTTAAAGTTAAAAAATCTATGTTTTGTTTTTCAGCCGTAGGACGTCAACGGTGAAGGTGGCCAAATGATCTTGTACCTGTTCTATGTTCCTATCTTGTGTTAATCGTTACTTTTTGGAAATCTACGGTAAAGGCCGACACAAAACTTTAGAGAATTATCAAAAATAATTTTCATGTACAGAAGTCTCGAAGTGTGTATAATTGAGAATATTTTTATAATCCTTAACATATCTAATTAGTCGTGTGGAAGCGTTCCTTACTTCTTTATTGATTATATAAGTATTAAATTCGCTAAAAATACACAACATTATTTGATTTAATGTTACAATTGAGTTTTCGTAGTATGACTTTTTTTATCTTTTACATTTTGACTTCTACATGTCAGTGGCTTAGCAACTTTCGGCTTCGAAACAACTCTCGTGCTACCATAGGTTACCAAGGTTCAGCTCATATACTTAAATTA
This sequence comes from Battus philenor, assembly GCF_028537555.1. Taxonomy (NCBI): domain Eukaryota; kingdom Metazoa; phylum Arthropoda; class Insecta; order Lepidoptera; family Papilionidae; genus Battus; species Battus philenor. The sequence continues at coordinate 5,115,784 of NW_027181678.1, read as the reverse complement.
TCATAGAAGGTTTAGCTCGTATACTTAAATTATCTATTTCCCCAGGTTTGGGGACTTCAAAGCTATTAGGTGACTTGAGAAGAAGTTACATAAAACCACTAGGGCGCTAGAGCCCCGAGATGTGGCCTCATATTTAAACATAAGTATTGGGCGAAGTGGCCGAAAAAACTCCAGCGACGCTTTTATTTCTTATAAACTCTCTATTTGAAAGATCCTTGCTACCTGCAGTCATCATTATTGGACTATTTAAAACTTAATTTAAAACTTTTTAATGAACATAAATTTACCGTCTCAGACATATTCCATTAAAACACAATGAAAAAAATATACACACATTTATATTAATTTTAATACTAATCTTTATTTGTATCTTTGAATAGGTCTATTTTTAATTCTAATTTTTATTTTTTCTTATGACATTTTTATTTTTAATATCGATGAAATTGTAATTATAGTTGTAATTTGTGACTGATAAGAGATTCATAAAAATTTTGTACGTACCTATAATTAATACAAATGTTAGCTAAAAGGGATATTATTATTAATAAATGTAAGTGTTTATCTTACAACATAAACACTTACATTTATGTCGTTAATTTATGCACATCTTGTAAATTTTTAATCAACCAAAAAAATAAAGGAAAACCTAACCCACTTGCTTCGTGGCGGTATCGCAATTAAATGTGGTATGTCGTCCACACCGACGAGAGCGGGATGTGATCTGGCTACAAAGTTGTTTAATTTGGTTTAGAGATATTTTTGTTGCATCATCCAGAAGGTCGAGAAATGGTCTGCATTTCTGGAAGGTGCTATCTTTGAATTTACCTAACAGAATCGGTTTGTATACCGTAATACTGACAGCGGGTTGGTCAAAAATAATTTAAATATAGAATGATTAGGATTGTGCTTTTACGTCTTTGTTGGTATTTTTGTTATTTAAAAGAAAGAAAAGAGAGTCTTGAGAGATGAGTCAACGCAGTTACTAGGTTATAGATTGATGTTAAACATTCGTTGCAATTCGAATCCCTAACAAGCTATTCTTTATTCGCATCACCATCGTTTACGAGTAGCGAAAGAAAAAAACATAAAATATTATGGCAAATGATTCATGACTTATGAGCTTAACCGACCAGTTAATTTTGTGTTAATTTCAACGCCTTCGCCTGGAAGCAAACCGGTGTCCTATCCGGAAACTAAAAAAAAACAGGGAACAGGTTTTTTAATGTTACAACATCGTTCAATAAAAAAATTCTGAAAATTATTAAAATAAAAAAATATTTAACTTTCAAATATTAATTAATGCTCTGAAGTAAATCACATTTCTCTGGAAATATTAATGAAATATATTTTATGTAATATATACCTTTTAAAATGACGGTTTTTGAATTTATAGTTTACTAAAATATTTCAGTTGTATGTGAAATTTATATTAAATATATATTTACACTAACTTTATTATACAAGCATGGATTTTACTATATTGTTATTATAGTATTAACAGTGATCATTGTCAGTTAAGTATAAATAAATATGTTACACGTAATTTTAGCAACAATCATTTTTGCCTTTGAAGGAAAAACTTTGAAAAATGCCATTGTATTATGACATATAAACGTCATTTTATTTTCTATTTGTTTCGTTCTAAAAATAACATCGACAGTTTAAAATTAAGTTATTTTAGTGAAAGTTTTAAAATAGATAAATAAACTTTGTTAATGTTACGTACGTAGCTCCGTTTCTAGATAACAAATTTTACTTTATCACAAGTAGCGGTGCGTCAGAACCTAGCACTTCTTACTTCTCGGCCTCTACATCGGACAATGAACCATTCCGTTTCCGTCACCCAGAGGTCAAAGGAGCAAAATGGAGAGCGAGTATTCAGAAGTACAGGTCCTTTTCATTCATTCCCATTCTTACCAGTCTCTTGCGACGATTCAGTCTTCGGTTCCGCCACTAACTAGACTTCGTCCATGGAGGACGTCATTTTCCCAGTCTCACTACAGCCTGTCCCCCAGTGCAATCACTCTTAGTTGCAGAGCGTAGAGAGAGCGGCACATCATATTACCGGCAGTCCACTCTTTCCGTCAGCTTACTTAAAATATCTGCCTCTGGCCATCTCTGACGTTCGGACAGTGAAAGTTCTTCTTAGCTTCACCGTGGATAATCAGGTCATAGCTTTTTAGTTTCCCTGCAAAGACAATAAAGAAATGAGTGCGAAGGCGTCCCTTTGAATAGATCCATTATCCAGTCCTACGGAGAAAAGATTTTACGTTCCTTTGTCACTCTTCTGTCTCTTTGAAATAGTTAAAGCTCAAATGCAATTCGTTTGTGTACATGTCGACCTCCTACATATGTGACGCGGCGCCTCGTTAACGAGCTTTATCTGACTTCTCACAGTGTTTTATACAGTTTACATGGATTTCTAAAAATTTAAATTTCATTTTATAATGAATCAAAAAAAAGTTATTATGTTTGTGTCCAACCAGTACTAACAATAACTTTAAATTATTAAAAGAATTCTATAATTTTCAACTTATTACCAATATATCATACTTAAATCACTCACAAATAAATTAAACAAAGAAATAAAACAGACAAAATTGTTGCAAATTATGTATACATGTTACAAGAAGGGTCTTGTAACAAACATACGTAATTTGAAGTGGTCTCTCGTTAAAGTTTTTGATTAGTATTGTCACACAGAGCTATAAATTTTTCAAAAATAAAAAAAATTATGCCAAAATTCTTCCTACACTTACAAAATAATCCGTTAAAAAATACGCAAATAATTTTATTTTGTCTTTACAGTAAATTTCTAATGCCTGGCAGAACCTTAAATTATACCTGTCAGATTGCGTTTAGTAAAAAGATTACATTCTTATAAATTAAAAAATAAGGTTTTTTATAACCTATTTCATAACAATTATAAACCCAAAAAACAAAGAGACATTGTTTCCGCTCACGGTCGATTCTAATTAAATAGCGCTTTTGTAATACAAAAGTCCGCCTTTATAAGCAATGTTGTCTTTTCTATTTCCATGAATATATCCTCTATTTCTAACAATCAATTTGAAGAATACCCTTCCACTTCTAACAATATAATACTTATGATACTCTTTGTATTTCACCAATTTATTCCCAAATTTAGCATCAGGAAAATAATTGAAAACAATAAATGCTATTGTACCAAATGAAAACAGAGCAGAAGTTTTTAAAACTCACAGAAATTATTACGAAACATTAAATTGTACGGTATATTTAGTGGAGAAACTGCAAACTTTAAAATGCGGTAAAGCTCTTTCTGTTTTAAAGGCTTCTAAAAAAGACTTCTTAGGACTTAATGCATACCTTATTTTAACTCCCTGCGCAAAGTGACTTGGCTGAAATTGTAAAACTTGAAATAAACTTTCGGTTTGAATTGTCAAAAAAGGTATATTTACGGTTAATGTTAAAATCAGTTTAGTAAATCAATAAAAATTGTTATAATGCTTTTATATATAATTTCGAATATAAGAGGCGTAATAGTGAATAATAACTTTGTGACAATAAGACGCCTTTTCTCAATGAGGCGACAGCAAAACGCGTACGTTTATATTTCGAATTTCTAGGTACCGTTTCGTTAGTATAGTTATATGAGTAATGTAACTTTACCCGTTTTGACTTAACATAAAATAGACTCAGAATTTTTTACCAAAGAAATGTCTGGTTTTACATTCATTATCTGCTACAATTGGTAATTTTTTAAGGATTATTTTTCCCTTTTTTTCAGATATCTAATGCTGATATCTTATTTACAAACTCATTATTTTTAATGTACTATATATTTAGACAAAATATTGTAGTCTAAATATTCTATATAATAATTAAATACAAACAAAAACTATAATACATGGAGAGAATTATTACACTAAACAAAATGTAATTACGTGTAATAAAATGTCTATAAAATCATTACATAAGCGGGAGAGGGTTATGTCTTGCAGTGGACGCATATATCCTGAAACTTCGACAATGAATTATAAATTCTTAATATTATAGTGGTCGTATAATTTATTACCCGAAAGAGTTAAATATTCTTATAGCGTAAAGGAATAGCTTATTGAAGAAAAATCAAGATTTAATATCTTCAAAGTAACATTGAATAGATAGGAAATTTTACGGTCTCTGCCTCGGGGGTGTTGACAGAGATAGATTATAGTCACTCCTTTTCAGACTTTCGTTTACGCATCCATTAATACACTTTCGCAAAAAAAAGCTCAAAAGCCTGAAGAGAAATGAATTTACCGGCATACTTCAGCAAAATTTGCTGCAAAATAGAAATCGGAATGTAAAAATTGAACTGAGTAGTTTAAGCATATTTAATTCAAATCATTCGATTCCATACCAGAACAAATATTAGAACTCGAAAAAAAACTTAATACAGAGTAATTGGTCATATATGTAAAAGCTTTAAAGGTATAACTGTAAAGTTCATTTGCTATCAATTAATGTAGGACATATCCAAAAAATTATGGCTTCAGAAAAAAAATAACGTGATAAAATAGTAAAATAAAGAGGTTTTCAAAATTTACATAACTGTAGGTTAAATTATTTTTTTAGTTACTACCTGTCGAATAGAGTTTCGGAGTGATCACTTTATACAGGTTGATTACAGATACGGTTAAAATCTTCAAAGATTTTACAAATGAGTTACAAAATGACTTCTTTAAGCATTTTTCACCTTTAAACAATCATACTTTTTATAAATGTTCATGGCAAAAAAATTACAATGTAAAACTTGGCTAAATATACAATACAAAGTGTGAATATTGTCAGTACCCAATTTGTTGTAGTTAAATGAATGTTTGTAGTTAATTATTGTTTAAAATAATATGTTCTCCGATCGCCTTATGCAGCATCAGGACACGAAATTCAGTATTAGCGAACAGCGCCTCGTGTATTTGATTTTAAGTCGTCTGATATTAAGGTCGTCATAAGCAGTTGGATGCAGGCATCTTCCAGCTATTCCTCTCGATAGTCTACGGCAGAAGCCAGTGATCAACGGTGGAAATCCTGCGACTATACCGATGATGACGACATCAATACTGCGGACGTGCTATTTATCATGTATTTTTACCAGAAGGTCTCAAAGTTTTATATTTATTCTTAACATTTTCAAAATTATTAACCTTTTTTTAAAATCTCATTCCATTTAACCTCAATATCCCTTCGAAAAATCAAGTTGTGATTGCTAAAATAAAACAAAAATGATTCGGACAACCTGAATAATAAAGAGAAAACCAATTTTAATTGACAAACTAAAACATTGAATATCAATCTGCAAAAGAAAATGTTGTAAAAGCCTTTGTAACAATTCATAAAAAAAGCAACTGGCAAATTACAAAATTTCTTTTTTAATCATGATCTTGATCTGAATTTATTTTTAAGAGCAATGATGATGCAATTATTGAAAGTGGAACATGACTAGTTTGACTCTGGATATTTTTAAAGCAAGCACAACATTATTAGACGCTCCTTCGAAAATAAAGAAAAGAAAAAATAATGACAGTAAAATATGTCACATATTTTACTGTCATTATTTTTTCCTTTCTTAACCATTAACAAGTGTTTTTATTTTCATTTATACTCAATGTATATTTAAAAGTTTACATGAGATATAAATTTGAGTTATATATTGTTATGCAGAATATTTAAAAAAAATAACGCAAGAGTTTTAAATTGAAAGAAGCGTAATTCTGACTAAACATTTAAGTGTCATAAAAAGATATAAATAAAGATGAGAGCACGAATAAATAAAATTGATTGACAAAGTTGATTAGTTAAAATTAATTAACTTATGAAATTTTTGAAAATCTCATACTAATAGTTTCATACATCCACACACACGCACAGAGGTAAAAGAATACATGTGTATATGTAATATAGCTTATGCTTCTGGATTTTTAGGACTTTTTTATTGGTTTCTTTTATTGTTATTTGATTATGTTGCTTATTCTTTACATAGTTTTATGTTTTATATTCTTTCAGTATATACAGATAATATTGCAAATTGTATAGGAATGAATTGTTGAACACAAGTTTTTTCTTGTTTAAGAGGGAATAATGCAAATATGCAGACATATAATATATATTTTTTTATTTTATTGTTAAAGATAGTTATGTTTGTTTGTTGTTTATGTTTTTACCAATCTATTAAAATGAAATTTAAAAGAAAAGCTACATTAATTGATTTTTCTAGTAGAACGATATCGGTAAAATGTACATTAGTAACAACTCGGCGAAATAAACAGAAGCCGTTACTTTTTTTTTTATAGATTAAAAAATACCAGTATCATAACATAAATTTTGCATTCGTATAAAGGATCTTTAGCGAGGACTCCTTAAATTTCCCCAATTCTCGAGCGTAAAATCCATTGATCTACTGAGCTGAAGGCCTTATCATAATCCCACACGTCCTTTCATATTTCATACTGAGTTAGTAATGTCTTGTGCAATCTTGTGTGCTAAAATTTTACTATTAACTTACATTTCTCATCATTTCTTATAACACTTCTAACCAAATACTGATAAATTGTGCTAACCTATAAAATTGGCATGTTTAGCTAGTGATATTCTAATATATTGTAATACATTATATTATCGTCAGCGGCGCATTGAAACAGAGAATTTCATAGATATATATATTTTTTAATAACATCGGTATTATGGCAGCTGTATAACGTCATCATCAGCGGCGCATCAAAAGGGTGAATTCCACCCAAACAAAATTGTTCATTTACGTCGACATAAATACGGGCAAAGCTCGAATGATTGTAACTCAAACAACAACACTATCCCGACCAGGAAAGCCTTTACTGCCTCATCCTCCATCGGAGTGTCTAGTGTAGGTTCGGAAACCCGAATGCTCTAGTTTTAGTACAGTTCACGGACCCTTCCGTTCCTTAGGAGCCTTAGGTTTAACAGCAAACACATCACATAACAATACAATACAATGAAAATACACACTTTATTTATTTATTCCATATTCTTTATTGTACAGGTTAGGATACATTTAATAAGTTTCACAATAATATACAAAAAAGTACAATAGGCGGTCTTATCAAACAAGGCAATCTCTTACAGACAACCATAGTATGGGAAGGGTAAAAGTACTAATATATAAATACACTTCTACTTCAGACTTCGTGTTATAAATACTAGATAGACCTACCAGCCCTAGGAAGAATCCTACAATGTCACTTGGCATTTAAATTAGGCATTGTAACATGAAGCTATGGGCCTTTAGAATGTTGAGGAACGTTTGAATAAAGAGGAACGAACTGAATATTTTTTTAATCGCAAAGATCTAAATAGAGAAATTTAAAGTTATTTGCGTCACATACAGTGCAAAATCTTCATCAAAAAAGCAATAGCGGAAATGTTTTTTTTTTTGATCTAGGATTATAAACCGAACACACCACTTCTCATTATTGTTATATCATTCAAAATAGAGTAGACGTGTTATTACATGTACAACAGCACAACAATGAGGTATAAAGGCGAATTGCCCACAAAATATGCGCAATGAAAAATACCCTGGAAAAACTGCAAATTAAAAATGTTAATAACTATTACGGAAACCAAATATTAGCCCAAAGAGTTTACTTCAAAAATAAATAACAAGGACAATAAAGTGAAATAGATATGAAGCTATTAAATTTATAACAGAAGAATTTAATTTAAATTTATTTACTTTAAAATGTAAGTGAATATAAGAGCCAAAAAAAATTAGTTTATGTGTGCAATATTTAAAAACATTCAATTTTGTTGTGAAAAGAAAACATGTAAAAAAATCAGTTAAAGAATTATAAACTGCTTTAAAATGCTGATTTAATTATTTGATATAAATTAAGTCAATAATTACAAAAAAAAGCATAAACATTGACGTGTCTTTATAAAATATTCCAAGAGACCAAAGAAACCAAGAACGAAATATGCACAAACGAAATGCGAAAATTAAAATTATAATAAGAATCGTGAACGCTAACTTTAATTCTGAATAATATTCAAATGTGTTTTAAAAATATTCATTGCTTTAATGCCGACACAAGAAACTTTAAAATGAAGTAGTTAAAAAGAGTATTTCCAGAAGAAAACGACTTTATTGAGGCAAATTGTCATTGAAAGTCTAAAAGTCCGCTTAGGTAAAAACTTTTTTTAACATACCGCATTTAAGAACGAAAAAAGAATATAAAATGTATCACCGTAATATACTGCATTTACGAAAAATTTTAATGTTATCATACCATATAAAATAGCTTTTTTCTTTTTTAATTTCTCATAACACATAATGCAGAAAGAACACTTTAATACCGAAGAGAGACCACCTTGCACACTAACATTAAATTTCAACTTTGATTTGTTCGTCGACGCCAAAGCAAAATCATCAACTATATAATTGAATAATTGGCAGTGTTTTATACCAGGACAACTCCAGAATCTACCTAATTTATATATCACAAGTTCGTAAATGTGTAGAATACTGTAGCCATCTATAAGATGGATGGGATGAGATATGCCAAGAGGCTTTTTGGGAACGATGCACTGATGAACGCTAAACTTCCTAGCTTGCAGCATCAGCGAAAAGTTGCCAGTTTATCGGAATTTGCGTCGGTGTTACATGAATTAATTCCCTATATCTTTTCTTCCCTCGAACGTCAGAACGGCACGGATTCACGGCATCATAGACAGTAACAATCTACTGCTACTTTTTTAGTGTGAACTGCCATGGAATGGAATAACCTACCAGCATCGTTATTTTCAGCTTGCATTTTCCTTAAATTTTAATATAATGATATCGTGTGTAATTTTTATAACTGTGTTAAAAATCAAATTAGAATTATAGAAATCGTAAATTAACTTAAGTAGCCGACATATCCTGAAAGCTTCGCAAGTTGAAATGGTTGCGAGCAAGCCACATTATAGCCGCTAGGGCCAATAGGTTTTCGAGTTGAGACCACATTCAAATGCAGGGTAGGAAATCAAGCCAAAGACAACGGTTACTGGCTGCTTACATCTGGTGTTAATGTAAATCTATAAGGGAGGTCTATATCTAGCAGTAAACGTCTTAGGGCGGAAATGATGGTGATATATTTTGTTAACATTTGACACATTTATGACTATATAAATATTTTAAAGATATTTCCATTTTGGTAAAATACAAATAATTTATTCCAAAATGACGTAACAAATAGTTGCTTTAACAAGAATAGAAAAAAGATAAAATTTCTAAAAGCATGCCATTATTATGTTTCGAAAGTTTCCAATGAATAAATGTAAAGCCATAAAAATTTATAGTTACCTATAAGGTAACGCGTTACAATAAATTCAAGGAATGTAATAGATTCAAGTATTGTATCGATATCCAATATGCAAATTGTCGAACGAAACATTGCCTGGGGTAGATAAAGTAAACAAAAGAAAAAGTAATATCGTTGCTAACGGCGATCTGTAATTCACGTCTTTAAGTTATAATAATACTAGATTTTAAAGATTTTCTATATATAGGATGATTGACCACATAAATTTTTTTATCCTATATTTCAGTTATTTTATGCACACTATCGCTATGCTATTTTTATAATCATTCTAAAAATTCAACAACATTTCATCCGATATCTAAAAGTGCCAGTAAGCAACGAGCTTCAGCATTATCCAATGACCTTTATTAGCGCCAGACCACATTTTAAGTGCACGGACGTCCTTTGCTACGCTGGCCTGTCCCTGGTTTATGTACCAGAACTTCAAGGATATAAAAATTAAAAGAGTGTCACGAAATTTAAGCACAACCTTATCCTGTTTAATTTATTTAGGTTAATAAATAATTAATAATTCCAAGTGACATAAATTTTAATGAATTAACAGTACGGTATTAAATTATTTTGATAATTAATTTAAAATAAGAACAATAAACTATATAACTAACAAATTAAAAATTCCATCGTTACTAAACAACGCGAAAGCTCTTTATTTTAATATACAGTTAATATACCTTGGTAAACTTAATAATTTTGAAGATAAATATTAGGAATACTGATTTCACTTTTCCATTGCTCAGTGATATTAGTTTTTTTATTTTTTAATAAATATCAGTCAGTACTTACAGCACTTAAATGTAAATATTTGATTAATAAAACCTCTTTCATGATCCGTGACTTTCAAATATTACATACCACGGATACATTATTGAAAAATATAGAAATGTAAAAACAATTTCATTTTGTTTTATTTTTAAGTTCTCCTAAATAGATAGTCAGCAAAGAAATGTTCTTCGGGTATTAGTAACTATGATTTATTAAGCTGTAGAATTATCAATTGATTTAGAATTGTATAATATTGTTCTGCTTGAAACATTACTACACAAAACAGTAACATAAAATGTGTATTTATTCCTGCATGAACAAATTTTCCTACGCAGGAAATTTAAAACAATAATTCAAACAGGAGAATGATTTAAAGAAGTTATTTACTATATTTCAAAAACAGCCACCGGATGGACCATTGCAGTTTCCGTTGGCTAGAAGCTATTCCGAAGATGTTTAACGTGTACAAAATATATTGCAGATTATTTATTTTCAACTTATATGTACCTACTACGGTATATAATACGAATGATACGTAAAAACTTTTTAACTTGGTTGAATCTATAGCGCTTTTATTAATGCCTTAGCTTTTTATTAATGCATGGTACAACGTATTCAAAAATGATTGGTTCCAAAAAAAAAATGTGGAATGACAATTGTTTGAAAGTCATTAGCTTGTTGCATACCTGTAGAAAAATAAATCACTTTATACAAAGTGATGGGAACGATATGTAAAAGCTTTCAAGATTTTTTTCAACTAACAAGCTATACCTTCACTTAAATCCTCGTTTTTAAGCATATAACCATTAAAAAGCGGTGAAACTTAAAAAAAAATATTTGTTTGCATTATCAGGTTTGTCAATTTCATTGATTTTTCAGGTCGTTTTCACTAAAACTAATATAATATTACCACCGTAGAACGAGTGCGTTCTACGATGGTAATACTAAAAAGTATTATCAATCAACATCAGTTTCATGATTTTCAGAAAAGAAGAAAATAAACAAGCAAAAAAATAAATTCATATCCAATTTAACCCCAAACTCATGTTAGTTTTAACTTAAAGTTAATTTAAATTTATAATTCTAAATTAAAACGCTAAAACTTGGGGCTCAAAGTTTTCATACTTAAAAATTTTAACGGCAAAGAAATAATATGAAAAATTGAGTGAAATCCTCTGAGTCCGTAATTATTTTCTACGCCTAGCTGGATAGATATTTTAGCACAGGCCATGTAAAGGGAGAATTCTGCCGCCAAACAATAGTAGTCAAACATTACTGTTCATATAAAAAAATATTAATATGATATAAGCTTATATGTACACAAAGTTTAATATTATTAACAAGCCTTTTTGAACGAGGAATAAAGAGATTTGTCAGCAAAAGAAAGTATACATAGCCGAACCGAACCTCGAGTTGAAGTGGCAGTGAACGCTGGCACTTTAAGGCTCTGGCGTGTAATCCATGGACCGTCGAGCACAGGATATCTACTAACAAGATTGACAGACGATCTTGCTAAGTAAGACGCTGAATGCAAGCCCCTTTCAACCGGTCCGGTCTAAATTGGACATCTGTGAGACAGGCCTATGTGCAGCATTAGACGTCTTATGACAGAAATGATGATGATAAGACCTCCTTGGTATATCACGCATAAAATCAAAAATGTTTTACATTTTAACTTCGAACACATAGAAAGTAATTATATTCTTAATTAAAAAAAATATTAAGAGCGGTGATAATTCACCGGCAAGACGCTTAAATATAAAAGTACGTGAGCAATCTGGAACGCAAAGAGGTTCTACTGTATTATATTTTTAAGCGTACTTTTTTATTCTCACGCGAAATAAGAACAAACTTTTAATCTAAAAGCCCAGAAGACTACAAAGACCGAGTTAATCAGTTAAATAAACAAACAGCTTACTTACGAGCCACTAAAAGTGTTTGGTATCAACCCCCCTCCGCATTCCTTGGCGATAGGCCAAAAACAGATACGAATTTACGACAACTCTGCTTAACAATCACGGCTTTGGCAACGATGCAAACAATTGAATTTAAATTTTAATTAAATGCAGACGTAAGGTGTCTCTTAACACAAATGACAGAAGGAATTTGTGCCATTTATTATGTGCATTGGTTTAATAAAATATTTCGATGAACCAGTCCGCCACATCGGCACCTCCCATAGATTTCAAATCAGACCAGTCGGAGTCAGCCTGCATCCAGCGTGTTCCAATGAACTTAACAAGGTCGTCCGTCCACCTTAAGGATGGGCGTCCTACGCTGGGCTTAAAGATCTAAAGTCTCTACTCCTGAACCCAGGCTTTAAGCAGCCGTGTGGTTGCGCATTATGTGGCCTGACCACTGCCATTTTGACTTGTCAATCCGCTGTAGATGCCATGCCCATCTACTTTTACGTGTATATTTTAGGGGGCCCGGAAAGTAATGTCGTTTCTGTCGACGTATTTTAGAGAAAAACTGATTGATTTTTACCGATCCGGCATTCAAAATTTGTATACTGGATGGCAAAAGGTTGTTGATAATGAAGGTGAATATATTATTGATAAGAAATAAAAACTCGTTAAAAATGTAGTCGTGGGAATTTTACTTAAAAAAGCGACATTACTTTCCGTTCCGTCTTATATATAAGCGTAGAAGTAGATTGGCTCGGTGTTTACTTGCTATTTAACAGTTATTTACAATAATTAAATGATTCCAGCTATTGCAATAATAACTTTTTTACATAACCAACTGCATTATTAAATTCTAAATAAATTACATTAATAATGACATTACTATAATTGAAACCAAAACCAACGAGATTCTCGATATATTATATCACATTGGGCAACACGCCCAGTGTAATTTACACCGATAAGTTATTGTCTTAATACTGGTAGAATTAAATTCTTCAAGAACTTTCGCTTATACAGTTAAAACATCATAGTTTGTCATCATTACATTAGTGGTTTCATTTTGATAGAAAATATTTAGTTTTTAATTCGCCTTATGTAGTTGAATTATTGTGTATAGCTATAAAGGTTCATTTATAAATTAACCTACATAAATTATTCCAACGAAACGAATATAAAAAAAACATAATTAGATTAGCGACAGTTTAAAAATGATTGATTTTGAAGTCACATCATCGATGTTAAACCTTCCATTTGTAATATTCCATTAAATGTTAATAAAAATAATTAAAAAATATTTTATAGGCGAACAAATAAAATATCTTAAGAAGTGTAGCTCCTTAAAAAGTGAAATGATAATTATTGATTATGTTTCCGAATGTTTTTTTCGTTCTTCTGTTATAACTCAATTTATGCAATAATTAAACAACGGAAGAACTTTTTTTCCATCGCGAGAATTGGAAATATTTTGTTATTGTTATTGACATTTGTCATCCTTCATTAAATCAAACTTAAAAATCGTCGTTGTCGTTTCAGCGAATAGTCGCTGTCTGCAAGGCATAGGACTTCCACAAAGATATATATATCATACTATAATTTTCACGCTTGGCTGGCAGATAGGCGATCGCAGTGTGTTTCTCCACCTCACAAATAATCTTCATTCATATTAAACTGTGACTCGTGTTCCTATGTTTGGTAAAGTGGAGCGTAGTACGAAGTGGAGCAAATTGGGTCCGACCAACTGGTCGAACTAGGACTTCTTGAGAGTTTTCAAGTCACTGTCACTTGTTTGAGGCTTCAGCCGTTGACCGAAAAATACTAGTATTAAGCTGCAGGCAAATGGTAGAAAGCCTGATTTTGATACTGAAATTCGGCAGAAATGATTCGTTTGTGTTGGATGTAATTTACGGGATTTGCAGTATCTTTCTTTATTATTTCATCTCGAAAGCTCACGAGTAATCTTCTTTAATGTTATGTAGCCACAATAACGCGTTTTGGCCACACCTATACGCCTTCTTATTTTTTATTTGTAGTTTATATGATTATAATTTTTGTAATTATAACAATTCATTCAAAATCCCTATTTTGGTCAATTTAGAAATTATAACAATAACAGAATTATTATGAGCTCCTAAATTTTAAATATTTAATAATCCCAGATGATATTTTATGACACATAACAAAAGACAAGTCAATACTGATTTAAGTTATTGAAAACTATTTATATAACTAGATAATAATAACAATACGTTACTTGTACTAACAACGAATACGTTTACTCGCGTGAAGTGAACACATAACGATCACTTCTTGAGGTAACAAGATTTTCGTAGTTCATTTAAAATCATTTACATCGCAAGTCGTTCGTTACTTAGGTAAAGCTTTCAATTTAAATACATTACGTACAAACTCAGCGAAACGGAATAGTTCCGCCGCAGCTTGATTCACAACTGGTTTCAGAGCACCTGTATCCACCGGGAGATGTCACTTGATGATGCAAATTGAGCTACTAATTAATGTGTAGATAAATCCACACACTCTGCTATTCTGTGAACAATAAAATTATTTTTCGCACGTGTGCTCAATTTATATAATTTTTGACGCACATCTAATTTATTATTAATTTTTATAAATTGTACATAAATATCAAGAAATGATTTACATTTATGTAAAATATTTGTAGTACATATTTTTTCCAAGAAGTGTTTTTTTTTAATTATAACCAAATTTACTATTTTATCGTTGGCCTTTAAATACATATCGAATCTTAGACACATCCAAAATAAAATCTAAAATATTTATTGTAAAGTGAGGAGATGGAATGATGGTATTTGGTAGTATCAATGTAAAACAAAGAGGACATGACCGACATTTAGAAATTATAGGCGAGATTTTTACCTTATAACACGTTTGAAAATGTCTCCTATAGGAATATAAAGGTACAGTAATTATGTCATCATTATTTCTTCCTGTCTTGGACATTGTCTGTGGACCTCGTGTGCGACATCCTACTTATATTTAACTAAGCAAGTAATACAAACAGACATCACGTTTACAACATCAATATCACGATTCCAGCCGATATGTCCACTGTTGAATATAGGTCTCCCTTATAGATTTCTTTTTTTAGATTCGTCTGTGTATGTTTAGAATATGCATACTACTTATAACCTAACTACACCGCGCTTGCCGGTCTGTGGTCTGCACTCTAAAACCTTAAGGCTTAACCTTATGAGTTTCTGGAGGCCCGACGTTACTTAATTAAGTTTAACACCCTTTTTAAGACCTTTTTTAACCTGGATATATATAATATATATTGTAACTAAATGCGAGTTGTTTTTACAAATGTTTGTATTCACTAAAAGCAAATATTTTACGTAAAATTGAATAGTGAATCATACATTTTATCCAACATTCATTTTCAATAAGAGCTTAAAGTAACATTTGCACAACGGACTGAAATAATTCTTGAACGTTTTATCCGAGTTTTTTCATCCAATGTATGAACCGCGCGCCATTGTTCCTTACTCTTTTTCTTTTTATCTAAATATAGCTGCTCGGTATTTTTTCATTAAAGTTCTTTATATTTAAAAAAAAAAAAACGTAAAAATGCGTCGTGCTCGTGTACTGTTTAAAATAAAACCTTCACCCTATACCTTACTTTAAACACCTAATTCTGTGGCCGAAATTCCCTATTGGCCCGGTGTTTTTGCAAAAAAACGAAGAACTATCATGTCATTGAACATCAAACTGAAAGTTTCGAAGTACAAAATACTTTTCGCTGCCTGAGTAAAAAAAATATATAGCTATTCATTAATTCACATTTTTTCCAAATGATAATGCCAAAATATGCATAAGTAATAAAATTTCTAGATGCATCTATAATATAATTAAAATGTACTCGTATATAAAGATATGAATAAATGTATACGTAAGTTATTATGATATAATACACTATTAAAAAAGTTAAAAGTGTACAATTTTTTTAAATTTTTGTAAAAGAAATTATTATTACCTACAGTGATTTTCTTTAAAGATCAGGCGAATCGTTGTTATTTTATTGCAATATAAAAATGATTGCTTCTCTTGCCAATATATCATTAAATATCAAGCATTTATGATTTTTTTATTATATACGCGTGAACGAAAAGTCAATTTCTTTATACTGAAGCCTCGAACAATGATCTGTGTTCGTCATAAAATATTTCCGGGTAAAATAACTGGTTCTATATAATAAATTTGAATTGAAGACACTGTTATAAAATGGTATATAAAAATATAACTAACATTTTATACAACCATTTACTAACAGTAGTTTGAAGGTTCTTATATAAAAATAAAGACTTGTTTTATACGGATAGAGGACTAAAAAGCATGTTCCCTTTCTCTGCTGTGTAGGGAAATTCTAAATAAAGACTCCAGTCACGATACAATACGTTTTAAGGCCTCTCGGTCTAAGCTTGCGTAATAAATTGCGGTTATTTATTGCTACTTAAAACGTACCTCAACTGCCCTGTGCCGTGTTTTATGTAAAAGAATTACTTAATAATACCTTGCAGTTTAAAGTGTTAGTTGCGAGCAAGTGTTGACTGTTTAAAATAGATACGTTTTATATTCAAATATATAAACTTTTCCGAGTAGTTAGTCGCCAACGTTGGCATATTTAAATTTAGTTTTGTTTATGCGGAAAATGTTTTTTTTTTCTAAATATAATAGAAGTTTTTCATTAATCCAATATTTTAAAATGTAACCAAATGAAATAGCACATCTTATTTATTGCATACTTTAAGCAGATCTCTATACTGAAGACATAACTAAAATGTAAACAAAATGATTTACACTCTATAAAGCCTATTAGGTTCTGAACTGTTTTAAGAATAAAATTTAAAATAAGTTAATTAAGCTGATTACTACGTAAAACTTTACACAAAACATAAATTAATTACACGTACGCTTTTGCTTTTTCTTAGTTGAAGTTAATACCGTTAGCTCTAAGGCTTTTACAGCTTCATCGATACTGAATTCACGGAGCGGAAGGGTTCGAGTACTAAAACTAAAAACTAAAGCTGGAAGGACGCTTGCCAATTGCACGGTGACGTTCGCACGTTGCTAGGGCTCTTCGCGGTAGAGCTTCGACGGGGTGTGTTGCTGGAGTGTGCTTGCGAGTTGAGACGGCAGCGTGGACTACAGGCAAGCCGAAGAGGGATCCGGATCTTACTACAGTCTGTCCACGCTGTTTGCGGTTAGGGAGCGGTCGCTCTCTAAAAACGTGTGTTGTGGCGTGGTGAGCAGGTGCAGTGGTTATTGATGATGCAGAGCGGTGTGCGCTTGCAGTGTTGTGAATGTCTGCTGCGGGTACGGTGTGGCGAGTGTTCTGTAGGAATTCTCTGATGGGCTTGAGGAGTATATCTTTAGGACGTCCCTTGGTCTTTACTGAGGTGCGGGGGGAGTAGCGTGAGGCGCTAGTAATAAGGGGATTGGGATGTACGGAGGCCGACTCAAAGTAAGTTTTTGAGCAAGCCAGGAAGAATTCTTGGACCGTGGGGAGTTTGGTGTCGCAGTTGAGGTCTACATTGCGCTGGAACCAATCCGCCCCCGTTGCTATCCGGGTGAAGCGGTTTTGGAGCGTTTGTAGAGAGTTGAAATTGGCGGGTGCGGTGTGCGCATATACAACGCTCGCGTAAGAGAAAACTGGTCTTACGCAAGCTTTGTACAAGTGCAGCTTGTGCCTAAGGAACAGTTTGCTAGTGGGGCAAATGAGGGAGTAAATCCTGCTGAGGATGTAAGAGGCTTTATTCCTGACCTGGCGAATATGTTGCTTAAATGTTAGTTTGGAGTCGAAGGTAACTCCGAGGTATTTCACCGAATCCTTCAAAATAATGGGATGGTCGAATAGAGAGAGGGTGCCCCGGTTGGGACGACGCTTGTTTTTGCGTACCCGGCGGAGTGGGAGGGATCTGGGATCTGCGGGAGAATATAATCGCCTGGCTTTTATCAGGGTTAACATCTATTCTCCATTTCCTTAGCCACTCGCCTAGGCGGGTATCTGTCTTGAAACGCCATTAAATCCTATTATATCTTGTTATTTCATTAATTACACAAATCAAGGACTGGGTAATCCGAAAACGAATTTTTTGTCTTTTTTATTGTTAATAAGATGAAAAATCCTTAAATCGGATCAAAGTAATCAGTAAATGTAAGATTACGCTACATCGATAATGCCGTATTCTTTTCACATTTATAATAAACAAACTAAGCTCTTCCCTGTACTTGAGAGCACGAGATAACTTTAAATTAAGGGAATTTTTCTTTATATTAATACAGAGCAAAGGAGTCTTCTGCTATGGGGACCGGTGAGAAAATTAATTGAGATTTGTTAGTTTTCCTAACACTTTGTTTTATTAAACTGCACTGTGTGTTGTTATTACGAGTTCTGAAATAAATGTCACAAGGTCTGGAACTGTTACAAGTCTAAATAAAATTTCAGACTTACTAAAAGTGAGACCAACGGAATGACGGATTGCTTATGTACTAAAGTGTTAATTATAATTTGTTAATTAATAGCAATGCTTATATTTAAAATAAATAAGATTTCAATTAACAGGAACATTATTTAAAGAAATTTTAATTTTAGTTTCAATTTATACAAAGTTTTTTTTTTTCATTTTGTACAACTTGAAATTATTTTTATAATAATGCACTAGAGAGTTATGCAGAATAATTAATTTACCCTAAAGACCATTTACCGGCAGTAGCTTAATTAAATGCATTTGAGAAGGCACAAAGCTGCATCCCTGATGACCCTTTGGATACATTGTGAACTAAACAAAGA
This sequence comes from Battus philenor, assembly GCF_028537555.1. NCBI lineage: Eukaryota > Metazoa > Arthropoda > Insecta > Lepidoptera > Papilionidae > Battus > Battus philenor. The sequence continues at coordinate 5,096,924 of NW_027181678.1, read as the reverse complement.
TAAAAGTGAAAACGTAAAAGTTTTATTGTGCCTTGGGTGTAGTTTTCATTTTCACATTTATATTACAAATTTAATAGGCTACAGTTGAATCTTTGTTAACGCTTTATTATACATAAGCTTTTTAGTGAAAAAAGAGCTTTTAAAAAAGCTACCTGCAAACTAATAAAATTACATTTTTAGGTATAACGAAATTAACCAACCTGTGAATCTTTATCTTTTGTAGCTTCATATACTAATGAACTTTCAAATATATGTAAACATAATTTTATGGTCATTCCTTATAATTCAATTAATAACTCCTGTTACTTTCCTATTTCTATAAGTAGATAATATCCAGACCACACGGATGTTCCCGAATGGGAATGCTAAACGTGTTTTCTCTGAAAGACTAAATAAAACTCCTTGCACCTAATAAGATATTCGAGAAATTATTTCGACCATCGCAGCAAAGAGTTTGGCGATTTCCTAATTGAAGTGTGAAATGAACAACGTAACAGCCCATGCTAAGGCTACAGAGGTAAATCCCCCGTAGAGGGTAATCAACGTATAAAGGAGTTTAAAATAAAATTTAATATTAATACACATTTTTACATAAATATACATATGCATTTGTTTATTGGTAACAAATACATAAAATAAATAATTAAAATTACATTAACACAATAAAAAAAATTAAAACAGCTTAGACGAAGTCCGTACTTGCCCGGAAGAAAAAAAACTTTAAATAAATTAATGAATAACAAGTAGTCAAGAAAATATTTCGTAACCATTTTATTTAAAATTGGTAGTGATTTCGCACGACTTTATGTAAAATTTTTCGCTCTTCCTCACAACTTTAACTCTGTAAATGGTATCCTAAACAAAAACATGCCCTGTAAGATAATTATCAAAGCAAAATATTTTGTTGTTTACACAAAAAAAGTCTTAGTACGATTTAATCTTCTCTTTATCTGTAATTAAATCCTAGGGCAATACAATGCTAAGTCAAGTTTATCTTGATTTTGTTTATCGTTCTATGTTTAAAGAGAATTGTTTTGTCTTCTTGTTGGGGTTCTTACAAGAAATTTGAATTTACTCAATTAGCACTGTGGCCTACTCTGAGATTTTATTTTGAACAAAACATTGTTTTTTCATTATACCTTTACTATAAAAAGAAATAAATCCATGAATTCATGATTAATTATTAAGTTTTATACTCGTTATATAGGTTTGTTACAGCTTAACTACAGTCTGGGTATGGAGTAAATAATGAAATTATTTTGCCTTCTTTTTGAACCATAAACATTAAAATAGGGCGCTCGTCACTTTATGTACATATATCTATGTATTTTTGTTTATATATGTATAATATGTATATATTATATATATATAAATTATACATTGTCTGAAATATGCGCGTTAACTACTCGTTATTTATAACTCTACTATAGTATGGTTGTCTGGAAGAAATTTTCTAGTGTTATAGAACCACCCATTACACTTTTTTTCTTTACTATTATGTAAGTTTGTGAATGCATACATTTTACAGCGTGTAATTACCCAAATAGATTATTATGTACCTGGTAAAAAGTTAAGCTGCTTAACACTTCAAGTCGATTATCACCGAACGCTCTACGGTGCGAAAAAAAGGGACACGTGAGGCAGCCTAGGAAATATGAACATTACTCCATGCTCAGGGGTTCACTTTACTCAACACTAAACAAGTGCCGTTATTTACGCACTTGGTAGTCACTATACGGGCAGCACTCTTTCGACTACAGAATGAGTGCATCATAATAGAACCCTGAGTCTTAAGGAGCTGTAAAAGCCAGAAAGCCTTCTAGCCTTCAGCCCCAATCGAACATAGCCATAATATATGCGAATAAATATAATTTTACCGAACCGTTTTTTATACTGGTTATACCGGTTCGTTATTAGTTTATACATACAAATATATAACTTTGATATGATGAAGAAAATCTTGTACGTAAAAAAGGCATAGAATAACTTTTTTTAATATTTAAGATAAACAACTTAAGCGCATGTCATCTTTAAAACAATAATTAATATAGGTTATTTCAAGGCAACAGAAAATGAAATGGCAATCGTTCCCGAACTTTCACAATAGACTCTATATTACTATTTACCTTTTTCTGTAATTTCTTTTAGTTATACACAGCTTCCAATTATCTGCAAAATACAATTTCCATGATGAAACTAATTTAAACACTCCCTTACATTTTTTAAGCATAACCAGTTGATATACTTTTTACTCGTCCACATATAATCTTTCAAGTTGGGCATCACAATAAAATATTATATGAGCATGAAAAAGCGTACCCGATCTGGATCAATTGCTCTTGATTCCTATCTCAAATTTTCAGCACCATTGTTCAGTGAACTTGAAAAGGTATTCCTATCCTTTTAACTTGATTTTTAGAAAACGGAAAAGGGAATGCTGTCATGAATATTTTATTAAACAAATGTAGATTGGCCCAAAGATATCAGTTTTCATCCTAACAAAAGGAATCAAGTTTTCTTTTTACCCTAATCAAATATCTACTGGTTTTCAACGTGTCTGTTTTTGTTATGCTTTATTATATTTACTGTTAGTAAATTCTTTTTCCAGTTTCATTCCATAAACATTCTGTTTAAAACAGCATGGGTAACAACATGTCTAACAGCATGGGTAAATAGTTGCAGCATAGTTGGTAATAGAGTCACCAAATTGCTACTTGTTCTAAAAGAAGATTTGAGGCCTATTGGCAGAAGATTTGACATAATTATCTTTACTATACTGTCAAATATTTTTATATATGTATTTGCGCAATTCTACAACTAATTTGTCTCACCATCAATGACAGTACTGACTGACATGATGTCTCACTTTGAGCTTCGTTGGCAAACTTACAGTCACTCGGAACTTCTACTCGCGACCTACGATCGCAAGTCTGCCACTTAATTTCAATACGCGAAATATAAATATATAAATAGATGATGCTAATTTATAATAAGACTTCAATTGGTACATTCATTAGGTAACATTATATATATATATATATATATATATATATATATATATATATCTATATATATATATATATATATATATATATATATATATCATTATATTTATCATTACTGTTTTAAATAATTATTGAATTGTGAGAACTTTAAAAAATAACTAGTTTATGAACGTTTATGTATTTTTACGACTGTTACAAAAAACATTTTATCGTGAAAAGTGGCTGCCAAATAGAACGGAAATGGCATCGTTCCAATCGATCGGCGATACTTAGACATGTACAGCGTGATTAAAGTAAAAAAATATATGTGATTCGTATGCTTTAAAGGATATCTACATTTTTTGGACAATCGTCTCCAACAGTATTAGAAAATAACTTAAAAGTAACATACTACAAGTCGTATCAGATGCTACAATCTTTAGCAGAATAAATGTATACTTACTATTCAACTCAATGTCGAATTCAGGATGATTTTTACAGATGTAAAAGATTTAAAGATGCGAAAGTATAGCTCATTTGTTGACAATAAATTTATAATATACTCTATCGAATAGAAAATAGTTTCATAAGTAATAAATAACATACCGATAGTATTTACATAGTAAGAAAAATCATTTTCAAGATTCGTATTACTAGATATTAAAATTAAATATTGTTTACTATCTGTCCCTGCAGACTTTGTACAGCCAGCAGTAATTGGCCTGTCGGATTCCAATAAAAAAATAATGTAACATGTTTCAGAGTTATAACTTTATTGATGATTGGAAATATAAATATAAATGATACAAACATTTTTTCTTACATGTGAGTAATACATTAGCTTCTTTAAATATTTTACTCCATAACCAATAACTCTGTGGATATTAATTTTTGAAGCAAAAATATTTATGAAAATTAGTATCGATAAATTTTAATTCCGAATGAAATTCTAAATATAATTAATAACTAATACAATTTGTAATATAAACTAAGTTCCTTCTTCTTCATCATTGCTGAGGATCGGAATCGCATGGGAAATGAGTAAAAGCTACGTGCAGTGTGCATAAAGGTAACCGAAAGCTTATCCGATATTATACGATTTTAACCGATCACCAGACAATTTTAACCATGATCAGGCCGGCAACAATAGAGAGTCAAATTGGAGAGATATCACATGTAATACTATAATCACACAGACATTCCAAACAATAGATTCTAATAATAATGTAAATGTGTACATAAATAATCATCATCATTTCTGGGATAGGATTATAGGACGTGCACTGATGGACATAGGCCAACCCCAAAGATGCCTGCATCTAGCGTCTTCCATGTTGTAGAGTGAAGTCCCATACTGCGGTTGCCGGTCTGTAGTCTCCGTTCCAGAATTTTTAGACCAAAGCGGCCTTCTGTTCAACACGAATATGTTGTATAGCACATATACCTACGTATTTATTTTTATGTAATGTGCATTTAAAAACATAAATTTATGTTTATTTACATGTAAGTGTATTGTCCCATGAAATTAATCACAATATTCTTTTGCAATTATGATTAATAACTTTAAAATTTAAATTGACTAATTCTACACTTAAACAGTTCAACCGATGCTCGCTTACCAATAAATGTAAAGATATTAAATAAAGGTTATAAAACAGAAGGCTTTAAGTAACACCTCATTCTTTAATTTTGACAGAAATAAAACGAAGCATTAATAATAGTCACGTGACACTATATTCGTAAAAACGTCATGCAAACATTAATCATAGTGTACGGCTCGCTCCAGACAAATAACCATGTAAGGAGAATGCAACTGTCATAGTAAATGGTGATATACAATCTAATGGATGTCTTCAGATAGTTTGTTACGGTTTACGTAATGTCATAGTCGATTATAGATTCATTTGAGAAAAGAACTCTGTGCTTAAAAATAAATTAAAAATTACTTTTTTTTAGACCTAACTTCAAAATATTTTTTTATTTATTCCATTAAAAAACTACCCAGGGATAGAAATAAAAGTAATTATTAAACGTTACAAAGCGTTGAACGCATGACTGCATTTTAAATGACATCTTTCCCTCATCAGTCATTATTTATTTCCATCACCAAGATCTACAAAACTTCATCAATCCTCAATATAAAGAAAATTATTATCATATAAGAACTAAAGTTTCGCTTTGATGATAGCTACATTGATCTTTGACGCTCGACGCCCTGCGAGCTCTGAATTGCGTTCTGAAACTAGTCCCCTAAGAGATTTGTCAGCTAACGGTAATCTATACGGTTTTTGAACTTCGATTTTAATTTTTAAATAATAAACTCTAAAAATATTTAAGTCTTTTAAATTAACGATAATGTTCCTTATAATTGGCCACTTAGAGCAATCAAACTGTGAAAAAATATTCTAAGTTGCAAATAAAATACATATTATTTTGTACCTTTCTTTCGTCCTTGTGAGCGAGTTCGATGCTGTCTTTTCCAGTCCGTAATTTCCACTTCATAACCTTAAGGATTAAGGCTAAGGGTAAGTGGCAATTCTCAACGATGCCCATATTCTGAAAGCATCTTTTTATTAAAAGAATTGTTTAACAATATTAGAGGACATATTAATAACTAAGAACTAACTTAGTGTAGAGTTAAGAATAAAACCACGTCGTATGTTTATTCAGGCACCGCAATGCAGGTGGAAGGATTACGTATTAGGCAGAATTTTAGGAAGCAAGCCAAAGAACTTTAAGTCTCATAATCTATGTGCAATTTCTTGTTGTACCAAGTGACACCGGAACACTTTAAAGAGCTTTCGTTCACTTTTTGCTTCAGTACTTATGCTTAGCGTTGACATAAATTCAGGAGGTAGATATACGTAAACTAAAACTTTTTGTAATAAAAACTGTTTATTTTAGTATAGAAATAATCCGAGTGAATAGTTTTAGTAAAAATAGTTTGATAATCCTTACGAACAGCTGAACCAAAAATTTCGCAGTAAATTATTGCGTTGTAGATAGCAGTATTTGTACAGGATTATCCTGTTTGAATTATTATTATTGTTGATACTTCCTTGACCTCATTACAGAAGCTAAAAATCTTTCGTAAAATTGAAATACTTGTGCACATATTCAATGATAATAGGTGTAAAATTCAGAACAAATGTAATAAAATGATAAGACATCAAAATTAAATAATTAGTTTTTGCGTTTTCATTTTAGAATTGCTGAAGTAAAGAACGAAAACAAATTAAAACGTTAAATAAATTGTTTTTTGAAGCTTATTCGTTAAAGTACTCTTCGAATTTTTCATTTTTTAATTAATGTTTTTATCCGTCTATATAATATATAAAAGGTTTTTTTTTCTTTTAAGCCTATGTACGCACTTTCAAACTACGTACATAAATACGTACACATAATTATCTTAAGTGAATTTTTCGATACCAATTGGTAAGATAAGTCTTTGATAACCATTTGCGCAATTTAGAGTAATTAATGAAGTCAGGTGAATAAGTATATATGTTAACGAAAAAAAATGTGCTATATAGTATATATATTATATTGCCAAGCAGGTATGACTAAAATTAGCACCGTGAAAGGGCGCGTGAAAGGTCACTAGTCGAGGAGCAAAGTGTATATTCTCCGTCCAGGTCCAACCTGGAAATGACAAGTTAAGTATTTGCTCTCAAATTAAATAATTCTTAAGGTTCCTTTTTTAGATGGCCTCTCTCTTCTTATTTTCAGTCGGTACCTTACCCTTGAGGATCTTTATTTTCAGTGTAGTACTTTTCTTGTATGAATTATCTCCATTCGCTACTATTTCCTGTCTCGTTGTTGGTTTCGCCAATAGATATGTATAAAGCAGCAAGAAATTCGTTTGTCCACAGATTGATTTCGCGCCTTCGTGCTGTTTATCCAAACTTATTTTCACAAAGGATGACTTTATCTAAATCCTTGGAAGGTTGTCGCATGATGTACACAAAGGACTTTATTTAGTCTCCGAGTTAGGTACTAAAGCTAAAATCAGTATTAAGAAATCAATAGAGCTTACTTTGATGTAATAATTTAATTTACATTTTTGCAAATACAGTCTCAAATAATGAAACAAAAAACTTAGAGCGAAAGATCCACATAATCAAATGCATAATTTGCAACCTCAATCTTGAATAGTTCTCTTCGAGGGCGATGTTATGTTAGAATCCATTTTGAATTAAATTGCTGCGAAACTATTCGGTTCTGCTGAGTTAGTACTTACTGTACTAAGATTCAATATGTTAATTACAACTTTGTTCTAAACCAGGAATATATCTCCTACGATGTAACGTTACATCATCTCGCCTATTTTCATTTATGAAACATTATTAAAATAAAATAAAAAACTTTCTATGAAAGTAACGTTTTATTTTATTTATAATATTTTAGGTACGCCTCATCAAATTACTGGATATTATTATACAGGATCTTCTTAAAAAAACATTACTTTATTACATACAGATTCAGTTTCAATATGTTATTAATTAAAACATTATATTACTTAGGTTAAACAATAAAGTTGTTCCCAAGCTTGATTTTCCTCCTATTTTAATGTTCGGTGTGTTATAGAGTGTTCCTAATTAATGCAAATTTTAATTCAGACAGTAAAATCGTGTATTGTATATATATATACACGTGTGTGTGTGTATGTATATATATATATATATATATATTGTGAAATTTTGTTCCTATTTATATCAGTTCTGAAGTGACACATATATACACAAATAAATATGTATATGTAGTAATATAGTCCACATAGCGCGCAAAATGTCCGCTAGTGTCTTTAGATTTTTCAATAGAGAATGCAAACCGGTAAGAACTGCGTACACACACCAGGTGTTCATATAACCGTGTTAAAGTCTTCGGAAAATGCCCAGTACAGGCCGCCTCTTATTGGAAATCTTTTCGAAAAGCCTATATTAGGCAGAGGACGACCTAAGGCAAATAAGCTCATGAAAATGACGAATGTTCGCTGAGCTGTAAAATGTGAATGTTCACAAAAAACTATTTCTCCGACATATATAATTTTTATTTGAATGATTGTGAAAGACAGTAAAACAGAACTGTCAATATCCAATATGTATGCAGAATATCAACATTAATAAAACCCTAACATATTCTAATTGCAGCCGTCCAAATGTGGTCGGATAGTCATTTGTATGTAAAATGTTGAACCACTATTTTAACATGAATTACGAGAGACGTGCTAAACTATGATAAGGCATTTCAGTTCCGTAAATCACGGTATTTCCTTATTACATTGGAGATAAAGTTAATAAAAGATATTGATGTCTTAATCCATAATTATTCTATTTAGTTGTAAAAATTAAATTATATTTAAAACATTTTTTGTGATGGTAAATTATTATAACTATTGTTATGTTAAGCGTAACGCTTGTAGCAACTTCAATAACGTTTTTTCTTATCAATATATTACCGTGACAGCGTTATAAGTTGATGAAAATTACAAAATCATCGATAGACATGTATCGTAAACATATTCTTCATTATTATATAATATAAGCTATTTGTAACATTTGTACAAGAAAATTTTTTATAGGAAAGTTAAAAAACTATTTAAAATTTTATTTGCTAGTTGAGTTACGCCCTCAAGAAGAGAGTTGAAGTTGTTCGCGGTACCGTACTGTTTACCATGGCTTTGAAAATAGTGTTTTTTATAGCTTCGTAAGCATTTTACTGGAAATTTACTTGCATTACAGCGTTCTTTTGTAAAATTTTTACTTGTACAAACACAGAGTTCGCTTTATTTGTTTTAGAAGCTATTTGCTTTCGTCGACACGACGTTAATTGCTTCGATAAACGCTGCGCCTATTGGCATAAGGCTGTCAAATCTAATCACGATGAACGGTAACAAATAGATGTAATTTATTTCTTTGTTATTTAGGCTAATAGCAAAATTAAATTTTGATATATGCTTTATAATTAATCATAGATTATAAATTACTTAATAAATAATTATTTTCTTTAACTTTAAAAGAGATTATGAATATTAAGGGCGTATTGATTATTTGTCATACAATAAACAAAAATGTAAAAACTTTCAAATTGCTTGTTTGCTTGCTTTTTTTGTAGCTTGTTTTTGTACTATTTTTGGCCTCCATCGTCATTAGGTGGAAACAAGATATATAGAATTAAACAGAAATACAAAAAATACACAGAAACTTATCAAATACATGTTATGCCGATAAATAATATTTTGTAATTTAACTACTTCAGTGAATTCTCCTCCTCGTATCGTTGACATAATTTCTGGATGTCGTGATATACTTGAGTCTGAGTAACTTTTTCTGTTTGGTTCGTTTGTTTGCAAGAACCTCGTATATACCTGTCTAGATGTATAGTGTTTTGACTGAAGGGTAGTGTAAGTTCACGAAGCGAGGAGTACTCGGCGGTCGGGAGCGACACGGGCGTCTTTTCTTGAACGCCCTCGCTTGAACGCTGATGAAGCTGACCCGGCCGCCAGTGTCTTGATCGTGTGATGCGTCGCACCCGACATGGGCCCGATGTAAAATGGAGGAATGAAGTGGTTAATTTATTTCAATTCCGCTTTAAAAGCGATGAGAAGCACCGTATGCTTTTTAATAACCAGAAAGCAGTCTAACAAGTTTTTTATGTTACTATACTAAAAAATTAAGAATATATAACGTTATGATGTTATCTCTTGTTTCTAAATTAAGATCAGGCTGTGTCTTAGACAGTAAAAAGCTAGTAGCGATCAAATTGATAAGAAATAAAATAAATATTTTTTTACATTTAATCCTACATAACAAATTTGTAGCAATCAAACTGCCAATGAACCTAAACCTTAATAATATATCATCCATAACAACCGGCAGACGGTCATTGCAAGGCATAGGCCTCCCACAAAGGTCACTATGATTATTCGTTTAGCGCTGCCCGCATTTAGCGACTCGCCGCGAACTTGACTGTGTCATCGGTCTACCAAATGAAAGCCTTCAAGCCGCGTCTTCACGCTCGTGTTCGCCACTTGAGTATCTTACGGCCCCAACGGCTGCCCTAAACTTTTACGATAAACCTTAAATGATGTTAAATATATTCACTGTTATATTGTATAGTTTAGCGTTTATTAAACTTATGCCTCATCAATGTTCTGTTATTTAAGTTTGATTGAATCAATACAAGCTTTGTACAAATATTTGTATATTCAAGCAATTTGGAATTCGGGTTACCAGAACTGAGCCAAAACGGGCCCCTAATCCCACTGTGCGAGTTGTTTAAAATTTGCTTATAATCTCATTAGTCAATAGTTCGCGGTTTACGCTATTGTGTGAATTATTCACAAAGCATTTACAGTGAGTATTTGAAACTGTGAGAAATAATTAAAACGGCTTGAATCCACCCAAAACACGCAACATGGCAGTTGGGTACGTTTTAAGTAGCAATAAATAACCGCAATCTGTTACGAAAGCATAGACTATTTATATTAAATATATAATGATTGTGGTCTTAATTTAAGATTACTTCACATACTGTAAATAAAAAGAAAACAACGTCATAATTTTCATTATTATAAATTCGAATTAAATTTGGTTAGTAGCTGAAATTATGTTATTTGGACTTGTATGACTTGTATTATTAAGAATCTAGAATTTCAAGAAAAGGCGATGATGATTTCTAAACCAAACTTGTTTAAATTTTCAAGAAATATGAAACCTGTTTAATAGATGTGTGTTAATGAACTTATAATTCCATGGGAACCAAACCTAAAGCCCACACAACTATGGTATTAAAATTCATACTATCTAGTCAAAGAAATTACTGAGCATAATTTCAGAGTCAATCAGTATTCGATAGTGGTAAGAGAGAGAGAGAGAGAGAGAGAGAGCTTTAACAACTGTTCAAAATTAAAATACTCAGTATTTTAGAGGAATTTTTTTTCTTTTTTGTCATTATAACTTTTTTCACTTACCTCATTCATTTATCTGTACCCTGCACTTTGTATACTTTAAGAAATGTATAAATACATAAATACTATTGATAACAGGAAATAATGAAACTACTATACGGAGCTTGGTAAATCGATAAACAGCACCACAGTTTAAATCCTTAACAGAAATAAAATAGTTCTCACCCTAAAACTTCCCACAGACAGCAATCGGCAATTATTTGTTCAGACTTTGCCGTCCCAATAAACGGTTCGGGATAATAGCCACCAGATTTTGCAAATTGGACTCGTTTAATTGACACTCATGGTCAGTCGTGCCTTATCTGGCTGCGAAGAGCAATTTCAATATGTATGCAGAACTGAATTTATGAGATAAACATGTGAATATCAAGAAGCGAATATAAAAACAGACAACCCACGCGGATCCAATTACGTTTATCAACACCTAACACGAGCAAATTGAATGAATATTAAATAAATAATTAAAAACAATAAAATTTATTTGTAACGGCTATGAGATAGATAGTACTAGATTATTTTACATAAATCGGACTTAATAAATACAATTAGTTAAAAATACAATTAGTTTTGATATATAGATACATCCAAAATCTCTGTGATATTTGTAACTGTTGGTGTAGTAAAGTACATTAAATGTCAGAACCTTGTATAAAATATACTGCAATATAATACGGTAACAATATTACATCATGAGAAATATTTACGAAAAAGAAAATAAATAGACAAACAAACAAACTAAGTTATTGTAAATAATAAAATAAAGTCTTAATTAGATTCGTCATGTGTAGAATTGTCACTATTGAATAAGCCTTGTCAAATACATGTATGATCACCCGTATCTGATCACATTAGGATAGTAAAAAAAATTTGTTCCTTTCGAAGATACAAGTCCCATGGGACGCCCCGAGGTTAAGAGAACATTTTAAGGGAAGTTAAAGAAAAAATGAAATAATTCCTGGGAATTACTTTTATTATCTGCAATTGCAGTTGTAATATATTTATGTGCTATTTAAAATGAAACTAAAAACTAAGCCCTGTCGATTCGTTCGTTTTCTTAAAATACTCGCATAGATTCTAGAGAATTTCTAGAGAATCTTTATCTATAGAAAACATATAAGTAATTTGGACCAACTTTTTTTAAGATTTCTTTTAAAATGTCTGTAAATACTTTTGGCCGACGGTGTTTTTAATTTTTGCTCTTTTTTACATAATTTATTGTTTTTTTTTAACAAAATTTTTGACTATGAAGCTTGATTTGTTCTACGATGGTGTTTAAAGATACACCTTTAAATACCACCATGAAATAAAACACATTATCGTACCCACTTTTAATCGACAGACAAATGAATCGTATCTGCTCGCCTCAAAGCAACCCTTTCACAAAACTTAACCTAAATCAATTTTATTTATCGGCTGTGTAACACAATATTTCAATTATACCGTCAAGACATGCTTACTCCGTTAGAATAGAAACACTCGTTCATGGAAGTTTATAATGAATATAAAATTTTGTAACGATAATCTCATTAAAAATTAAAATAAAAATGCAAAACACCTTTTTTCCCATTACAAAATACGAACGCTGTGAATTTTAAAATCTTTGAAATGTCAAGCCGTCAGCGAAGATATCACGGATCGTATGACGGTAACTTGTGAAGCTTGTCTATAGGGGTCCAGATAAACAGCCTATCAGCTTAAGATGGGCTATCCACTTTACCCGGGCCTCCCTACACAGAATCGATAATAAAAAAAAAAACTTTTAAAATATACCAACCAAATAAAGTTTGAAAACATTGTGTAGAGATAAAATGTTTAGCTCATTTACTGTCAATTAATGCATGGTACATTCTATTCAAAGATTCAGTGGTTCAAGATATATTAAATAAAGTAATGCGTGATATGTGTTTCAAAATTGGAATTACTATTTATTAAAATTATTTATTGTTTGCTATCTGTCAGCAGACTTTGCACTACCAGAAATTATTATCATGTCCCATTTCAATCTAATTTCGGAGTGATCACTTTATACAGGATGACTGAAAATAGCCGTTAAAGATTATAATCTCTTTGCAGACAAATGAACTATACATTCATCCTTTCATTATAAACAAAAAAAGCATTTTAAATTAATGCTAAATACATCAATTACTAAATAAGTTCAGTAGTTGTTAATATTTATAAATGCAGTAAATATTATACACTGTTGTGCCATCGACTTCGTCCGCGTGGGATTTAACAAAAAATTTTTTAAATAATTTAATTTGTTTTCGTTCAATTTCATTTTTCTAAAATAAAGCTAAGTTACTCCTTATTACATCAGCTACCTGATAACATAAGTCCTATCAAAAACGGTCTAATCATTTCATAGATTAGCCGGAACAAAAGGCAGATAGACAAAGATTTTTAAAAATGTAATTCTGTTGTATGTGCCGCGTGTATATTTATATGCATGAAGTAAAAAGTGGTAATTTCAATATTACAAACAGATACTCCAATTTTTTTTTGTACAGATAAATTTCTAAGGATTACAATAGAAAAAAATACACTCACGTAGAAGGACCGCATCTGTAGTTTTGGGAGTTTTCTTATTAAATGTAATATCGAACTGTCTTACAATATCTTATTGAACGTATCTTATACATAATTTGTCTTTAATATAACTGATTTTGTTTTAGTAACGACGGAAAGAAAAAATAGTCAACATTTTTTTTAATTAACATAAATCATGTAATAAAGTACAAAACCTTTGCTTTTGTGTTGTAATTATCTCTATTGAGAATAATTTAAAATAACGTTCTAGGCTTTATTTGAATTTTGATGTTTTATTCAACTAACACAAAAAATGTTCTGATATTCATGTTTTTAATCACACGGCCGGATTGCGTTTTAAGATCACCTGATTTAAACGATATAACATTCGTTATACACATATTGCAAAAATCTGAAAACGAACGAAATTAATTGAGGCAGTCTAGCGGTTTGGCGAATTAAAATGGCAGTGAGCGGATCACATAGCGGGCAGAATAGACCGCAGTGCGATCATAAAATTCTGGAGTTGACACCACGGAACACCAAGCACCATTGCCGACAGTTCTACTGCTGAAATAATAACGATGATAACGTTATTGATGATGAAATACATATTTTTTGTTTTCGCGAGATGACATTATCTCATTATTAAAAAATAATTGTCGTATATACAAATGTTTTGTGGGTAGTTATAGTGGTATACTCCTGCCGGGACAAGTCCCCTAATCCGGTAATAATATTTAAAGCAGGGTTTAACTTAGGCATCTTCTACGCTGTGTCGTAATAACTTGCAAAATTTGAAGAGGAAAGACACAAAAAAACGTCATATTGGCAGGTAATAGTGATTTCCTCAAAACAAGTCACAAAACACAATTATCATTTGAACGTAGCGTTCATAACTATTAAGACGTTGTTACGCTATTAGTCCAATATAAGAAGATTCTCCTACAACTTTGCTGTAGTTAGAAATGAGCTATCACCAGAATAATGCGTAATGTATAAGTTTTTTAACCACGCAATTTCCGCACCAAAAGACTTTAAAAATTACTTAATGTAATGTAATACACTATATTGTATTATTTTAAGTAACTATGAATAAGTTTTATGAGAAACAATTTTTTAAATCCAAACCCTGGACCTCCGCCACTTTATATAAGCCTACCCTATTTTCAATAGGATTCGCTTGCTTGAAATAGCTTGCATTCAGCATCTCTAGACGACCAACTAAGTTGTAAGTCTCTCTTGTGGTAGGAGGTCCTTTACAACGCTTACCGAGCCGTAATTTCCACTCCAAAACAGACCCCAGGCCCTCGGCCATCTGTGGTGCTGGTATTCCAGTTGAACAATCCGCTGTATTATATCGGTTACTTTCACTCGTCTACGAATCTCCTCAAGTCTGTTGTTTAAGTTAAACAATGATGACGTATAAAGTATTGTAGATCATTTCAGTGTATTGTGCGATTCGCACTTACGAAGTACCCGCCTGTGTTGATCTCATTAACTTGATGATCCTTACCAACATTAAGTGCTTGTAATCCTCGAGGCAACCCACACGATCCACTCGCATAATGACGTATCTCATTATTTCAATTTACCCTCAAGCCGTCTATATAGGGAGGTATCTAGGACGAATAATTATCTGTAGGAAATATTTCATAACATGTAATTCCTTCAGGAATAAAAATTTAAGTTACCACCTTATTTAACTATAATAATAAAAACACTACCAAAAATATTGTTTTATGAAATAGTAAATATAAAAATGTTGACATTTTTAAACTGCTTAATATCCCTGCGGATTGGCAAGTTGAACTAGCAGTAGTATTATGTGGCCTGGTCACGCATACTTAACGCCGCTGAGACTTCAAGATTGAGGTCGTTAGGATGACGAGTTAAGAGAGGATACCATGGACAAGCAAGTGCTGCCGCAAGGTAGGGCGACGACCCTTTAAAGATAGTCGAAAATCGCTCCTAATCGGTCCTATTGTAAATTTGCGGGGACAGTCTTCTTGTAGATATACCCAGGAAACGTCCTCCTACTTAAATAATGATAAAAAAATATAACCGTTATAGACATTATAATTTACATTTCAATTTATATTATTTTTGAAAAAAGATCAGAGACATAATTAGCATTTAACTATTGAGTTATGTATCTTTTTGCAATAATAATAATATTCCTGAATATAAATCCAATTATATCATTCTTAGTATTGAAAATCTGTTATATTTCAGCCGGAAAACAGTCCTAATATCATTTTAATTATCGATTGTTCGTGTCTGTCAGAAAATCATATTACAAAATGACAGCCAAGATCCAATTCACATAGTTAATTGGATATCGGGAACGCCATCAATTTCTGCTATAGAGCTCGTAAATCTGTTCTTTACATTTCTTTGGCGGCCTTTTCAAAATGATTTTTATCACAAATCTGATTCCACTGTTTTGATATTTCAAATAAACTATCATAGTCAATTGAACATGGCACGGAAAGTATTTTTTTTTCTAAAACGAGTATGTTCATATGTGCATTATATATTTATCCGAAAAATTGACTATATTTATAGAATATATTATATTATAAGTAATTGTGACTAAATTTGACTGCCAAAAAAAATAATGCTTACCAATCCTACCTACTATTAGCTTAACTTAGCTATCTTCTCTTTATAGCAACCACGTCATATTATCGGAGACAAAGTAAATGTTCTAATCTATATGTGTGTGCGCGCGTGTGTGTGTGTGTGTGTGTGTGTATGTGTGTGTGTTGTGAATACCTGTTAGTAAATATAATTATTGAGAGTGAACGAACATGCGAAGTGTTTTATAAAAAGGTTAAAGTCCATTTAGAAAAAGCATTGAAAAGCGAGGGCTCGGAATTTCGCAGCGTAATCGTATCAGAAATGTGAAAATCCACAAAAGAACTAAGGTCACCGACTTGGCTCGTGGCAATCTTTGAGGGAGGACTATGTCTTGCAGTGGGCGACTATCTGAACAGAAGAAAAAGAAGTAAGATGTTCGTTAGTACGACGGACTGACGGCACACAAGGAGAATTACTTAGTTGATTTTGATAGTAATCATTATTATGGTAGTAATGCTAGTATGTTAGGCATCATATTTTTAATAACACTACTGAGGCTATTTCTCCTACATATATATTACTACCATTTTTTGAAACTACATAATACCACTTGTACAAGTAGTGTTAAATATATTTAGTATTATAATAATCATTTTATATTAGAGTCAATGTCAACGTTGTATGAAAACTGACGTATGTTGTTTAGATCACTTTTAGAAGATATCTCTGACATAACCAGACAATTTTCAGTTCTAAACCCTGACCAAACCTTGAGTAACTTTTACCTGCCAAAGCTATAAGTCAAACTTCATAGTAAGCCGACGCCTGTGCTACAAGCATGCGCTGAGAAACTTACGATCTAGTACGTCTTCTCTTTCCATGAAATATCCGAAGTCTGGCGCTCACGAACTCTTCTACTATAAATTAATGAGAATCGATTGTTACACCGCAATGTGCACGTACAACTCCACCTCTACAAATATAAGATTATTTTTGTATTAAATCGTACTAGGTAACTTCCTTTGAAAAAGAGACTACCTTTCAAAATTCTACTACTACTAACTAATGTAATAATACAATACTACTACTAACTATGACTACCTAACAAATTTTAATCAGGCGTTACCTCGTGGAAGTCCATCCTAACTAAGAAAGGAACAAATGTCTAGTTACTTCCGCTATGCAGCAGTAGTCGTGCAATGAAGTGCACCGCCCGCCCGCTGGTAAAATTTGAAAAATAATAAATTTTAAAGATTATTTACTATGTCTTCGTCGACAGGGGTTAAATCTATACATATAAATAACTTTCAGCATAGACTAAAATATATATCCTGGCTGAAAATTATACTTCGACGTTTTCAATAACTAGTAAGATAGGAGATTGGTCAAATATCAATATCGACTATTGACCAACAGCTTAACAGGCTCCCAAAGCGCGGGAGTATTGGAGCATAAATTCTATTTAGGCAGTAAATGCTTGACCATGTGGAACATTGATTTACTGCGATATTCCATTGGACTCACAGCGCCACATAGAGTTAGACCACAGAACATGATAATAATAAATTTATTTTATTGTATACTTATTTATGGGAAATAAACATTGAAAACGCCCGAAATATTCAATCACGACGAAAAAACATGATTGAAAGTTCAAACATCTTTCGCTGCAAGCATCCTGCGACTTTCGGCGACCTAATCGTTGGTCCACCTAGTTTGGGGGCTAACCACGCTGCATCTACCAGCTCTTGGTCGCCACTCGAGTACCTTTCGACCCTAACGGCTACCTATGTGCCGCGCCCACTGCCGCTTTGGACAAACAATTCTCCGAGCAACAGATTCGATCTCGTATCAAAAGTCCGAGCATAGCTGCCGTTGATCTCTACTTGGTCTTGTGCCTTCTTACAAGGCCTGCCACGCCTCGGATCCGTTAGTCATCACTGGCAACACATACTAGTCTAAGACCTTTATTTTCAGGCAAATACCAGATAATTCAGGAGATAGTTGGCGTGATTTCGATTCTTAATTTAATGTTCGTAATAAATTGTATGAAAGGCGTTTACTTCTTTTAAAAAATAAATCTATGTACTGCTTAAAGTTCTATAAACTGTGACAATATTTTTATTTTCCACAAAAAAAAACCTTTTAACAAATTTAGATTGAGAGGACTCCAAAAATTTCATGATAAATTACTCAAAGCTTTGTCCTGCGGAATGATCGAATTTTGCTAATTTGCTGCAAATAATCGACGCGGTAATAAAGCGATCATTTAGCCAAAGTGCTAGAATTGCAGTAAAATCAATTTATTGCAACGATTGCTATATAAACCGCAGTACTACAACGGTAAACGTAACCCAATTTTATAATTTATTTTATTTTATTGTGATTGTACATGTGTGCAAAAACGAAGAAAAAACAAAGAGAAAGAGAGAGAGTTTTAGTCGACGTAATTCCGATACTACTTGTATTTGCTCTGCAAATGCAACTATTTGAAGATATTTATTTCCATACTAACTTTAATGATGATATAAGCAACGTGATTTAAAGTTAAATTTTACTAAATTTATTATAAATAGTTATAAAAAATATAAATGTAATTTTCATTAAAAAGATTAAATGAAAATGATACTCCACGTGTTTTCTGGAAATCATTTATAAAAAGCTGCTACTGTTCAAAAAAACTATATAGAATTAATGACAAAAACAATAAAAACGTAAAGAAGTTAAAAGCTGTGACATTACTGAGCTTTGACTGACTAAACTCGAAGACGTCTTAAAGAAATTCTTAGCTAAAAATAGCAGAGCGGAATTTTCAAAAGCATTTTGTCTAACTTACGTACCTGCACTAAAGACAAAGAGCAGACATATATGTTGAAAAAGTTATTTTAGCCGCTGGTGAAATATTCGTAGAATCTCTACAAATTTCAAGAGGAAGTTAGTTGGTTCCAGGAATTGTTGAGTAACTTTATATTAAGGTGTCCTAGTGGCTTAGCGACGATGGATAGTAGCTGGAGGTAGGTGAGTTCAATTTCAGATAGACTTACTATACTTTATGGATATTATGACATTATTTTTGCCCGTTGTTTCACAACATAGGTACTGGCATATGCATAGGCCTTCGCAATATACTATAATCGAAATAATAGGTTGTCAAATATCTCCCTTCCGCCTTTTTGTCTTTTGAATTTCGCGGCTATGTACAAAGCGCTACAGAGCTCGTATCTGGCAACACTATACATAATTTGAAAGGTCTTGACATAACCTACAAAACGACGCTATGCATGATTAGTTTGGATATTGCGTTCAACAGTTATAGACGTGTAAACATGGAGTTCACTAACGCCGAAATTCGCGCTATTTTAAAGTTTTCCTTCGTTAAAGGCAAATCCGCTAGAGAAACGTTCCGTGAGATTAATGGTGTTTTGGGGGATGGTACTCTATCACTTCGAACTGCGGAGGAATGGTTTCGACGATTCAGCGCCGGCGAAAACGACACCATGGATAAGCCAGCCGGCGGAAGACCTGTGACGACAAATACCGATCAAATCATGGACTACATCGAGTTAGACCGGCATGTGGCATCTCGTGATATCGCCCAGGAGATGGGAGTTAGTCACCAAACCATTTTAAACCATCTGCAGAAGGCTGAATACAAAAAAAAGCTTGATGTTTGGGTGCCGCATGATTTGACGCAAAAAAATCTTCTGGACCGAATCAACGCCTGCGATATGCTGCTGAAACGGAACGAACTCGACCCATTCTTGACGCGGATGGTGACTGGCAACAATGGATCACATACGACAATATCAAGCGAAAACGGTCGTGGTCGAAGGCCGGTGAATCGTCCCAAACAGTGGCCAAGCTGGGATTGACGGCCAGGAAGGTTTTGCTGTGTGTTTGGTGGGATTGGAAGGGAATCATCCACTATGAGCTGCTCCCATATGGCCAGACGCTTAATTCTACCATCTACTGCCAACAACTGGACCGCTTGAAGCAGGCGATCGACCAGAAGCGTCCAGAATTGGCCAACAGGAAGGGTGTAGTGTTCCACCAGGACAATGCCAGACCACACACTTCGTTGATGACTCGTCAGAAGCTACGAGAGCTCGGATGGGAGGTTTTATCACATCCACCATATAGCCCAGACATAGCGCCAAGTGATTACCACCTGTTCCTGTCCATGGCAAACGCCCTTGGTGGTGTAAAGTTAAACTCAAAAGAGGTTTTTGAAAAGTGGCTGTCCGAGTTCTTCGCAAATAAGGAGGGGGGCTTCTACGAGGGAGGTATTATGAAGTTGCCGTCTAGATGGAAACAGATTATCGAACAAAACGGCGCATATTTGAACTAAATTCGATCACTGTAACACTTTTTATAAAGCATTGAATAAAGAGCAAAAAAGCGGAAGGGAGATATTTGACAACCGTTATACTATAATCGCCACGCTTGGCAGACGGGTTGGCGATCGCAGTGTGGTATTATGGTACGAAGAGAACACTGTTATCCATCATCTAGAAACTTGTTTATGAGCTATGGCAAACCTATGTAATTATTGCAGAAGGTGTAATTCTGAAATCGAATCCGTCACCCACGATTACAAGTCTAAGTCTGGGCTACCATTGCTCACACAAGATACAAGAAAACATAGTAACAAAACATATTTCAGCTTTAAAATCCTTGAAAGCATATGACTTTCCACAGACTTATGGACTACCACCGTTTCTCCAAAACAAGATATGCGACCAAACGATAGGAAATTTGCAAGCCTTATGTATTATTTAACGTTAAAACTTAATGTTATAAAGTAAGTAACAAAAGGCAATTTCTAAGTGCGTATTACTACATATTAATATCATTTATTGTTTTCTAAATGAACAAACAGACTTTTTTATACCAAGAATTTGTCTGGCTATTGCACCTCTATATAAAAAATACACATTTCAAAGTAATAACTTTATGCAGGTTGATAAGAAATAGGTACAAAAGCCTCAAATTTATTGTTTTTAAATGAGCTACACATTCACCCCCTTTAAATTTTTGACACATGTTATCAAATACTCTGTATATATTGATGATACATATAAACTTAATTGGTTTCTGTGATAACCTTATCAGATGAATACCCGCGTGTAAAACCTTGTATAAACTTAGTATGGTTAAAACAAACTTATACTCTCTTGGCATTGTTTACAAGAGCTCTGATATCAGAAGTAAAATTAGAAGGTCCCCGAACAATGTGTAATTGTATTAATATCATTAATATTATTTAAACGGGTCAAACTTTGTCACGTTTAGGAAATAAAAACAAAGTTTTGGTGCAATTTGATCACTTATTTAACGTTCAGTAATGGTCTGAATTAATATCTGTGTTGTCTGTGTTAAATTCGTCCATTTAAAATCAATTCATATAATTCTAAATTTACTGTAATACGCCTTTCAGAATTTTTCTTAAAATGGAGCCTTTGATGTATATTTTAACGCTACTCTCTATTCTAATGTTGTTAGAGAAAAACAACTAACTAACTAAAACTACTAAAAATCAAAAGTAAGCACTTAAAAAGAAATACGGTCAAACTAAAATAAAAAGATCCCTAATTAATTTTTAAATATCGTAATTGTATCTCAGTTTTCAAAATTCGAAAAATATGAACGATGCCATATTAAAATCCATCTGATAGATTAATACGATTTTGGCTACCTTCCAATTTAATCACATTAAACCTTTTAAGTTATTGGTCTAACAATTCCATTTTTTTTTAGTTCCAAATAGATTATTATGGATTCGTCAACAGCCTTTAACAAATTCATTTATTTTTATACTATATAAACTTAGATAATTAAAAATCGTATGTAATTAGCAAGATAAGAAGTGAAGTCTTTTCAAAGCAATCTTTTCTTAACGCTTACATGTCCACGTCTGACCACTAATACACCTGATGGAAAGCGGAATTGGTTCGTCATTTCACACCTACTGCGAGACATAGGCCTCACCTAAAAATATCTATGAGGTGATATATCATAATCACCACGCTCGGCAGGCGGGGTGGCGATCGCAGTGTTGTATTATGGTACGCAGAAGACACTGCTATCCATTCTCTAAAACTTGTTTATGAACTGTGGCAATCCTATATAATTAAAGCACAAAGTACAGTTTATCTAAGATATATCCCAGGAATCGAATCCGTGACTTCAATGATGGACTTGGCTAACAAGGATAAATAGAGCAAGCGGTCATAAATTTTCTTTCCTTAATCTTCGTATCAATTCTCCCAAACAGAGGAAATGTCGGCAAAGAAAACTATAAAAGGAAATTTCGTCATAAATAATAAATCTCAAAATGTGTCAGGAAGCCTCACAAGTTTCCCAAAGCTGGATCGTCACTTTCTCTAAGAGAGGACACAGATCGTAATCAATGACATGGGCCATATTTAAAATAGTAAACAATGTTATCAATTCTTATTACCTTTAGATTCTTGAAAATGCAAAACCTACATTTGTAAATAGAAATTATTCATTATGTATTCGTTTTGGCATAGTGGTTTTATATAATTGGCCAATTGAAACAATGATGAATGAGACATGATTCTTTCTGTTGACATTATAGGCAGAACAAAAACAAGCATTATATTTCTTAAGTAATACGTACAGGGTCGTAATCATTTTACTGTATACGTTATACAAAAGTATCAATTCTTTTTTAATGGTTTACGAATAAGAATCCATCTAAAATTTACGACACTCTTGATCATAAAAATAGATCGATGACATAAAACTGAAGTTCAATAAAATTTTAACAACTTTTGACGAAAAGATACAATCTAAGCTAAATTATGTTTCTACTTACTAACGAAAGTCTCTACAATATAATAAAACAACAACTGATTAGCGACAGTAATTTTTATGAGATCTTTAAATAATAAAAAAAGAATTGTACAAAACTAAGAAACTCCTAGATATATTATAGACTAGACTGTCCATAACATATAACTTATGACTCTTTAGTTATTTTGATGATTGATTTCATCTAAACGTTTCAACAATTAAGTTCAAAGGCTTCTTTCCTGGGAAAGCATTGATTATATTTTTAAAAGGGTTTTATTTCATAAAAAATATATTTTTTAAAAAAATATGCAAAGCAGATAAATACCATTTTAGTAGGGCATATATATGCATATCATCCGATCGACGTTTAAATCGCCACGTTTTGTTATTATGTCTATAAATTATTAAATATTTATAACGTAGACTGTAACTTACCGAAAAATCTCTTTTCATATAACCGCTATTCAATAAAATTTTAAGATTTTACCGCGCCTCGCATATATTGTAATTATAACTATTTTTTTAAATCCATAATTGCTTATCAACAAAAAAGTGTACTCTACTGACGAAAAAAAAATCGCGAGTCTTTTGTAAATACGTGAAAATCGGTTTTGAAATTTTTTAGCAAACAATTTTTTTGTAGGGACCAGACAGCCGGCGAGAAAACAGTATGAAAATACTTCAAAATCTACGTCGACATGTTCCTAAATGTTACTTCAGATATGACGTACGATGGAGACCACGGACCGGCAGGGGAAGCGTAAGACCTCCACTTACAAATTGGGTACATGACATTGTTAAGGTTCTCTGAAAACCCTAAATACAGGCCGCTTCCAAACGGTTAAAGTCCTTCGGCTGAAATTATGATAATGATTAAATAAGTACTCAATATTAACTAGTGGCCACTGGGGCTTTAAGCTTCTGGAGTAGCGATCAGGGGCCGTCCACCCTAGAACTTCCACCCACAAGGTAGATAGAACGCCACCGGTCCGATTGTAAGTTTTTGGAGGTGGACTATACAAACAATAGACCGCCTATTGCTTAAATGATGATAATGATGATGACATTACATTTTAACATGCCAACAACATTTGAAAGTTTTAAAAATACTAATTAAATCTCTAGTAACTTTTATGTTGGTATAAAAATTAAACTCACGTTTTTAACAAACCGTCCATGAATTTAAATTAAACACCGTGTAAGTGAACTTCTATAACTAACTACATGAATTGTAAACTGAATCGATAAGAAAAAAAAGTGTTTTTCTTTTTTCCCTTTATAAAATACTGTATTTGCATTATCCATGTCAAAATATGCAAACGATGACAAATTTATTAACCTAATCACCGTTAGGAAAGCTAAAAAGTGGATTTACATAAACTTTTTAAGCAATTTACTTTATCGAATTTCTCATGAACGTTTCACATAAATTAGTTTATACATCGGCGTAATCACTTTTGCGTAATTTCTTTTGTATTCCTTTGTTTCTAGTGCTCCGTACTCTGCTTAAATGATATTATGAATATTATTTTGTGTACGTTTATATTTAACTTTCTGTGAAACCGAGAATTTTCGAACATGAGTTTTTTAATAAACATTTTATGACATCCGCAAACTGTAGATGTACCATAGTAAAAGCTAAAAATTTATTTCTGTATGGTTTTGTGTAATTCTTAATTTTTAAATTTCTAGGACTTCCTCATTGACATAGAAATTATTAAGTAAAATTACCGTATTTCATTCAAAAGATTAGAAAACTCTCCTCCAAGAATAAATCGAAAGAATTCATCACTTTCAAGTCAAATTCCCTCCTCCTTGCATTGTATATCCTTAAGTCTGATTGACGTGACCTTCTCTCACTAATTATCGTGGGGGTTTGCTTGGTATAATAATACCTGTAGGCTCCCACATCCTCTCGAATTAGATTTTTAAATATATTTAGTCCTTACTGTCTTTGGGTACCTCTTTAAATGGTCATAGTATCAAGTTATATCCCGCCGCCTGAAGTTTAAGCATAAGTATGGAGTCTCTTGCTCAACACCGCTCCTTACGCATCTAGGCTTCGGAGCTGCATCTAGTCATTTATATACGTCATTATTCACATAGGATTATTTACAGTGTACGTCGTAAGAAGAGTGTCAAAAGAGCCCAATTTAATTAAAGCTAGAATCTGTTTTACTTCCTTACAATGGCTTCATCTCACTTTAAGCAACAAGGTGTTTTTGTGGTCATTTTCACTATAATTTAAATAAATCTAAATAATATTTCATAAGATTCGTTTAATTACGTTATTCAGAAATTTTACTAAGTTTTGTTTAAAAAAAAAAACTTTTTAAACCGCGGAACAGAAAGCCAGCGTCCGACTTACACCCGCAAGGAGGACAGAAGACTTTGTTAAGATCGCCGGAAACGCTTATTGCTCGCTGCTTTCAACCAGTCCCATTTGAAATACTTGGGAGAGGCCTATGGGCAGCAGTAGATACTGTCCTACGGAGAAATTGACGGTGATGAAACTTTTTAAATTTATTAAATGGTAATTCACAGATATTACATGGGGTGTAACGACTGATGCGTGTGCATCAGTGGGGATAAAAAGTCTGAATGTGCAAATACCAATATATATTTGAATACGAAGTTGGCGAATAAATATCTTCTTATATGTGACATCTGGTTTAAATTATAAACGTACTACACCTTCAGAAAATTATATAAGAAAAAGTCAGTATTGCGGAAATAACGCCCCAACACCCTTTTACGCCAATGAAGTACAAAACTCCTGGAGGCAATCTCAACTGCTATAGCGAACATAAAATTTATGGCAACAATAAAACGCGATACGCTCCCGCCGTGGCCCGACTAAAAGCGTGCCGCCGTCTAACGAAACATTTGTATCTTTTTGCCAAGTATGAAATCTTGTTTAGGTGAGAAAGATTTTTTATGAACGAGTAATATTAAGCTGTACGCGGTATGCTCCTCACACAGTTAGCGCGTTTTTAAATAATTCTGTGATACATGGGGATTTAAATATTACATTCTGACATGTTACGTTTCCTGTTTATTATTATTAATTTTGTGTAGGTGTGGGCCATTGTTACTATTCACTTTTGAAATTTATTGTTGCTAAAAAGTAAATAATCCGGGGCGCAAAATTACTAAACTATTTAAAAGTGAAGAGGGAAATTTTGTTACAAACGAATATCATATTTTTTTCGTTGTAAAAAGGTATTTTAATTCCAAAATAATTGGAAATCAATTGAATCAAATTCTGTAGGGTGTATAGTACGTCGTAGAGTCTTTTTTTGTGGCTTGTCTTATTTAAAAACCATTTGCCATATAGTATGTTGCCGTGTATTTTTTTTAAATAGTAGGGGACGTAACCAACCAATCTGTAACGACGAGTTTTAGTTTTTCTATAATTCCAAACAGTGCGATTTTAAACTAAAATAAAATTTCGTAAAAGCAAACGAATATCCAATTCGTGATGATAACAGTGACAATTAATTTTTTAATTAATCAAACTCCAAATTTCGATGCAAAACGTCATGCATTATAATTCAAAATTGCCCGTATTGAGAATCAGAAATTTAACAAGTTTACAATAATCTATATATTAAACCTAATAAAATGATGAAAACTATCTCTCTTTAGGCAAAAGTTTTAATCATATACGACTATTTTTAAGTTGATAAAATTAAGTCCAGTCGTTATCGTGAACTTTATTTATCCCGTCCGTTTATTTCGATAAATGTAATACAAGTACAATAACCATGTATAAATTGCCAAACATGATACTAATAATTGAGTATTGTTAGAGCCAGAGAATTACACCCGTACGGTTCGTTGGGTTCGGTTCTTCACTTTACAAGGATTAGTTGGCTCAAGTTTTGGTGTACCAACTTCATCGCTTACCAAGTTAGCGACTAGTTGCAGTGTGAGCTAAATTAGTTGTTATCTTGCATTGCCGGCGTTCGGACATGTAAGAGCAATTTCGAATAGTGTTTTTGTTTTAGCTTTAAGTTACGAACATAAATATTTTTGACAGACTTTTCACAATAATAAAACTTTTAACAATAATATCACAGATGATGAGAAATTATTAAGGATTTATTTGTAGCTTAGCTGTTTATGAAAACAGGAGAATAGCAACCGATAGATTAGTAGTCATTCTTTAATTTTGTTAAAGCCATCATTATTGAACAGCTTAAAAACATTCCGTGGAAAATAAACAAGTCGGTTAGTAAATTGATACTGCATTATTTAAGCAATGGTATCCCCGAGGTAGATCGCAGGTTCGATTCTCGGTAAACAATCTTATGTCATTCACACTTTGTGCATTAATTATATGGGATTGTCAATGCTCACAATCAAGTTTCCAGAGGCAGCATCGTTCTCTGCGCACGACTACCAGGCATAGCAATTATGGTATAACTCCTCTAGATATCTTTTGAGGAAGCCTATTCCTTGCAGTGGGTGGGCTGAAAGGACTGCAGTATTTAATCCTGAATCATGAAATGAAATGGATTTTTTTATAAATTCAAATTAAATATATGGTATTTTCTATTCCCCGGGAAAGGAATATACCTAATGACCACACAACTAAGGTAAACAAATACTATGACTTAATCAAGGTCACACCGACCGACAACTTTAACAATGATGACTTGCCGCTCCGTGGACTCTACTGCGTAATATTAAGGCTCCTGCAGTTATCTATTCGAACAATATTTGACTGCCTACTGACACTTTGATTTTCCAATAATAGAAGTATTGCGCCTCTGAAAATTAATGATTTCTTTTAAACCTTTTTGATTTTTTTTTCTTTTTGAAGTTTTAACTTTCTTCTAATGGGATAAAATGAATAAAAAGTAGTTTAAAAATACATCTATTAGCATACAATATTATAATTCATCGATACTATAAAATTGTTTAGGACGCTGTTAAAATTTGTTCCTTTAATGCTTAAACGAAATCCCACTAGTCAACAGTAAAATGACTTAGTTATGATTTAGTTTACTTCTTGGTCGTTAGTTAATTATAATTTTCATATCTATTAATCATTAAAAATATATATCTGTTAAAGAAAAGATTTATTCAAGTAATATAGAATTTCATCTAGCTCCTTTGTATTAAAGCCTAAAGGGAATATATATTGTGAAAGACCAGAATTTTCTAACCAGCCTTTTCTATATATTTAAAGCCGTGATTCTATAAAACGATTTTATTGAACATTAAGCACTAGCTTTAGAAATTCCAAGCTCTCATATTATCATCATTTTTAAAGTGGGAGACGGATTCCCGGTATAAAATTTTCTATTTGATTTTTCTTATGAAATAGATTTTAGCATGGAACGTCTCGTTTGAAATGTTTTCAAAATAAGCAATAATAAATCTAGATTCAATTAACGATAAAAATAATAATAATAAAGTGATAATAAAGTGATAAATGTATTGAGAACCTATTATAATTACTTTTCAATGGTTATTATGTATTATTAGCTTTATTATACCATAAAGCCTTTCCTCGGGAATTCCAACTTAAAAATTTTAATTCAACACGAGTGCTGATTAAGGACTCATAGATGACATTTTTAATACTAGTTACTAGTACTACTAGTTTATTATGTTACTGTTATTCATAACCAACTCGTGAACTTTATTTATTCGCTCGTTTTAGCCCATAGACGCCCATTGCAAACTTTCCATATGGGGGATATACCATAATCGCCATGCTTGTCGGGCGGCCATGTCAATGTCGTATTATGGTAGGCAAAGGAAGCTGCCCATAATCTGGAAACTTTTTGTGAGTAGTGGTAATCCTGTATAATTAATGTAAAGTATGATAAGAATATATCCAGGGAATCGAACCCGCGACCTACAATAGCAAGTCTCAGTGCTTCTTAGTAAGTCACAATTATTGTACAACCTGTCACTGTTGTATCCATATTGTAATTCATCATCACAATTTTAGCCACAGGATGTCCTCTGCTAGCGTGTATACTGAGACCTGCATACAGTGTCTTCCGAAGGTTTAAACAAAGCCACCTTGTAAGTGGACGTCGTACGCTACCCTTGTCGGTCAATGGTCAATGGTCTCCACTCTAGAACCTTGAAGCCCCACTGCTCAACGGTTCTGCGCGTGACCTGCCGACTACGACTTCAATTTACCAATTCGCTGGGCTATGTCGTATGGATTATAATTACCAAAAACCTAATAAAATTGTTAGATGTATATTAACTAATAAAACGTATGCAATTTTAAGTAAAATTATTTGCATTTTACAGGCGAACATAAAATTAAAATTTCAACGACTGAAACATGGAGCCACACTGAAATTTACACCTCTGTTGTATTCAAAACAATGAAACGTTTTAATAAAAATCAACGTTAGTTCAATCTTACGCTTGAATAAAAACAGCCAAAGCAATTGTTCCACGGAATAGAGCGAGCGACACACACAAAACAATCGTGAGCCGTCACTAAGTGAATTGCACCTCTCTAGAAGTATTGTACACATTCATGCAGTCCATTAAAAAGAGTTTACTTTGAAAGATTTTTATATGTTCAACTCTTGTTGTAATGGCAGTGAAGTTCTAAAAGCTAAATTTATTATTTAAACTTTTTTTCTATGTATATGAAATAAATATGAATTGATCAGTGTATTGCTAAACATTTTTTAGACATTACAGTACAACTGCTTAAGTAGCATTTGCAGATTCCACGAGTTCGAGGCAGTAGACTGCAGAGGGTGTTTAGCCTAACATTTCTTTAAAGGTAGCAAAGCTCCTTGCTTCCCTGGGGAGCCTGGGCTCGAGTACACGCTTCAAATTCACCGGATTGGATTGTTGTGAATTTAGAGGAAATTTAAAAAAAATGTAGTTTCGGTGGAATTCTTTCTAAAAGGATGTTTAAAATTTTAATAATGATTTCTATTTATATACTAACCAATTGTTATAATAACCACACTGTACCGTATGTCTATACTTTACGTCTTAGATAAACATAATTCAAATGTATTTCCGTCTTAATACGAGTATATGGTTGAAATATTTTAAATTAAAATTTGACTATATTTTTTACACCGTGTATGTTTTTTTAGTTTAATCTAAAACTTGTCTTTGTTAAAAATTACGTACTTGAAATTAAACAAACAACATGTAATTTATTTCACATGACAGCCTTGGTTATTTTGTTATTAATTCACAGCCCAGCGAATTGAAAAATTTACGTGGAAATTGTGTGGAAAAAAGGAAGGCCGCATAACATGCAAAACTAATAACCAGTAGAGTTCTAAGGTTTCAACATAGCGACCACAGATTAGCAATTGCAGCGTTGGACATCCATTCACAAGGTAAACGCAGTTTTGATGCGGCTTTCAGCCAGTCCTAATGGAAATATCTGGAGAAATCTTATGTTCAGCAAAGAAGGACTTGCGGCTAAAATTATTATGATAATGATAAGTTACTGTTTCTAATTTATTAAAGCGACCGTTATTTAAATAGTTAAATCGTTTCTGTATAATTAAAATATAAAAACGTAATAAAAATAGTTCTATTTCAGGAAGTTATTAAAATTTTCTAATTTTTAAATTTTATAATTATTTCGATTAACTAATACACAATATTCAACTGTAGATATATTAAAAACCATCCACTATAAAAATAAATTTTCGAATAGATACTTAAGTACTAGTATATATATTATACAACCCATCGTCATCGTCGTTTTAGCCCACAACCGCTTACAGCCGGGCAAAGGTGTCCCCCGAAGATATTTATCATAAGTAAGATAAAGACCAACATTTAGCCACTTCCGCACATGCAGTGGTAGTCGTGCAACAAAGTGCACCGCCCGCCAGCCCGCTGATAAATACGTATGCGGCAAACAATGCGAATTACACAACCGCCACCGCCAAACTACACAACACGTGTTTCACCCCTCCATGGGGCATCCTCAGGAGCTATGCGACACCGATTAGTGCCAAACACTTTGTTGGATGGACTTCCGCAAGGTAACGCCTGATCCCATTAGATATTTATCATAATCTCCAGGCTTGGCAGGACAGTGAGTGATCGCAATGTAATTTATTTGTGAACAGTGACAACCCTATGTCATTAATACACAAAGTATGAATTATATTATATAAGATTACATCCCGGGATTTGAACCCAAGACCTACGATCGCAAGGCTCAATCCTCTACCGCAGAGCTACCACTGCTCAATATACAGGGCATACTTTATCTTTATTATTAATGATCTTCTCAACACAAATCGCATTATTTCAGGCAGCCTGGTTTTATTTAACAAAAAGCTTAAGGTCCATTGCGTGAGACTTCAACCTTTTTTGTTCATTGTACTAGATCAAAGCTGGAATGATAGATAGATTCTCACAATCTTCCTTTCAAGCGTTTCTCTGGTCCACTTTTTAATATTTATGGTAGCAGAGATAAATTATGAGAATACTTGATATTAAAACATTTTTAAAAGTAGACTTATTCGTCGATGATTAAAAAATGTAGTGTGTCAAAATTAACCTTTATTTAATTTTAAAAATAATTTTACAATTTTTTTTTTTTAATATTGTCTAGTAGTAGTTAAACGTAATAAAAACGTGTAATGTGTAGTTACTAAAACATAAGGAGAAAGTTCCTTAATAATAATATGCTATATTTAATTAATTTTCATTTGGTTCGGAAACGACACTAGAACTTATTCAGCTTTCACAATTCTTTGTAATTGCGCGAAGTCGCTTTTGGTGTTATTTCCCGTTTTAGATTATAATTTAAATAATCATATATTCCTGTTTATATGCACAAATGAACTCTGGTAATATACATGTCTGAAACTATGTTACAATAGTTTTGAAATCCAATTTTAAGGAAACTCTTTCCATTACTGATGAACTTTTATAAACAAAAATAAAACTTTTCTTTTAAAAGATTTAAATAAAAATCTTTATAGTACAATAAACATGAAGATATAGATTGTCCACATGATAAATAGCCTTTTTTAAACAATTCTGTAACAGCTATGCATACATTTGAAAGAATCTTGTTAAACGCTAGCCTAAGCTTGTAATTGACACTGACAGCTCTCTTGTTTATATATTTAACTTTCGTTTGTCTGCCGCTCCGAGTTGCACGGACGGGTAAAGTCAATAGCACGCTCCATTCGAAGCTGAATAAACGTACTGTTCGCTAACAATAGCCTAAACAGTTATATTTAAGTTTAACCGTTTCAGAAACCTACAGAGATGCTATAAGCTGCAGCTACTTATGTGTATTTCTTAAATATAAGGATTTAGTTAATTCTCTCTAGCCTACCAAAGGATAGCAAAGCGAAAACGACAGCCAGCAGCAAATATAAATATCTAGTAATAATCAAAGTCATTCATTATAAAGTATTTCAATGATTTTACAAGTACAGATTACTTTAAATTTGTGATTTGGTGTATTGACTCATCGCTATTAGCACATATTGCTCCTTGATCTTCATTTGATGATACCGAGGAGTGTTATACATATTAATAATAATATTCTTAACCAATTATATAACACATTTTAATATATTTTAGTGTACATATTTTAGGATGAAATTTTAAATAAAGCAGATATATAATTTAATATCGAAAATGTTTCTTAAAAACTTCTTGACACAATTCGTTCCTAATTCGTAACAACTTCACAATACGTAATTTAATAAGAACAAACCTCTCACGATAAGCTCAAAAAAATAAGGTACACAAACGCTGAAAGAAAATTGTGAAAATCTATTTATCACTTGTGCTCTGGACTCAAGCGAAGTAAAAAGTAAGGTTGAAGTCCCTCACGCGAGGGAACTCAGCTTTTTGTTGAAAGGAGCTACGTTGGATGAAATAACGCGTATAATAAATACCAAGGATTATTTTATTTTTTTTCTTTAAATGTTTAAAAGTACTGAATTGTGTGTATTTTGCAATTTAAAAAATATAAAAAAGAAACTGTTATTTCTAATCCTTTCTAAATGTTAACTTCTTCTTGTTTTTTTTTTGTGCATTTCACGTAGAGAAGATTCTACAGATTCTACACTCGTATTTCTTTTATAATCGTCTTACTCCAATTTTCTTGTACATGCGTGTTTCTCTCACAATAATTTAAAACATCACAAAGTATAGCATCATAATTGCTACAGTAAAGGCTACATGTCTCACAAATTTTAACCCACAGGCCCCAACCAACAGCAAGCTTTGAATTGAACGAAGAGAGAACAATGTTTGACGTGCGCTAGAATCCTTCAAAGCCTCCAAGAATGCAGCCGCAACAGACCGCGCTTCGAGAAACGCCTGAACACCGTGTTGACAAACGTCACCACAAGAAACGGTACGCCATTCGATACGTCGCGCTACGAACGTATAAATAGTCATGTAATATTGCCAATACCGATATTTTGTCTGAAACAGCCATTCGGTCTACGTAACATAAGTGTTTCATATGAGTTAGGATCAAACCTCTCTACTCCTACGTGATTTTCAGGACCTCCATCATCATCATCATAGCTTATGGACGAAATAAGCCTACCTTAAAGATCGCCACAAAGATCGGTCTCGCAACCTTGTGTAATTTCATACTTTTACCAACTTTCATATATATATTTTCCAAACGCACCGAACTTTATTACGTAGAGTACACAATTTCTGAACTCAATATTTTATAATTAAGAAAATACTTTTTTCGTAGAATTCAACCTCATTTACTAATGCAAGCTTCAGTACTTGCAAATTCAAATAAATGAGACAAAGCTATCCTGCCAGACGATCTTTACACAAAGATTACACTGTCTGCACTGTAAATTTATTACGAGCTTAATACAATGACATATAAGGTACTTAATTTTATTTCAGCTGTCTTCGAATGGATATATATATAATATATGTAATATTTGAAAACCTTTATATTTATGCCCACTTACATTTATTATTAATACTTTTTTATGATAGTCAGTCAGTGATAAATACTACATTTATTTTTAAGTTTTAACATTTTCACTTTTACATTGGTACTAGTAGTAATGATAACTGTAGCAGGAATCCATGGAATATTGCGAAGTTATGTCTTGTTTTAATACCAACCGATAGCCTTGTGACAGAACCATCTCGACCACCATCGAGTCGAAATGCATAAAGCGTATTAAAGTTCTTTAAAGCATACATGGACTCAGTCATTATTGATTAGTTTTTTAATGTCACATCAAGGAGCGTTCGCCTTACCTGCGTACGTAGTAGCCCGGCTGAGCCTCCAAGGGAAATCTCAAGCGTAATACCTTTCCCATTTCTTGGTTTGTATATAAAATTAAAAACACATTATCAGTTTTTTTTTTAATTATTTGGATCTCCTGCAAATTTTACAATGCTCCATGTAAAATACAAATCAAATATAAAATATAGGACATTTTCAAATTCAGTTACATAAGAGAACCACAAAATGACAATTACTAAAAATTAAAAATTATCGGATCAATCATTTAAAAATTACACTACCAATCATTTATTGACATGCGTTATATACTGTTGAATTTCTGACCGACTTTTTCCAACAGATGAGCATTCCGACCCAGTGGTAGCCTACTACTTAAAATGTTAAAATAATTGGCATTTCAAGTGTACTTCAAAATTTGAGTTGCTGTGAAGAAGGTGAGCGTCTTCATTGTACACCCGAAGAAAAAGTAAATGTCAGTACTCAAACAGTGCTAATGCCACGAAACTAAAACTAACTTAGTTAGCATAATTAAATGGGTAGATTGAATTTAATTCAATTCATAAGTTGCAATTTATGCAACTTAAGAGGCTCAAGGGTGAAAAGCACTCGACCACAACTACGTGTCGAGGCCGAGTGTTATTCATCGTGACTTGATCATTCATTACTGAGTTCTCAAGTCGATGAATTAAATTTATTAAATTAAATTAGCAGTGCAGATTTAAACAAAATAGAATTAGCAGGGCACTGGTGGCTCAGAGGGAGAGGACTGAGACTTGCGATCATAGGTCGCAGGATCTAAACCCGGTATACATTGTTACATAAGTCACACTTTGTGCATTAGTTATCTAGGATTGCCATTGGTCACAAATAAATTTCCAAAGGATGGACCGCAGCGTCCTCTGCGTACCATAATACCACACTGCGATCCCCAACTCACCTGCCTAGCGAGGATTTTATATCTCCTCTAAGATATCTTTGGGTCTGTTGCTTGCAGTGGGATGTCTATGGGCTGAAAGGACGATGACGACGAGATAAAATTAAAGGTTTGCAAAAAATTATTATTATCATCAATTTCCGATGCATTTCTTATTTAAGCTAGGCGATATTCATAATTCGATACTGACGATATAAGTACATTAGCGTACGATGTCAATATTGATAAACGACCTCGTTAAGTTCTTAGAAAGATTCTGGCTGTATCGATGCTTTTAGAAATTTATGGGTGAAGTCTATGTCCAGTAGTGAACAGTAAAAGATGATGACGTAGTAATTGATATACATTTAACTTATTTAATACAGTGTATTTCATAAAACTAGAGACAAATCTTAGGTCGGTGATTGGTGATTCGATTCGATGACAAGGGAATTTTTAAAATAATTGCCATTTAAAAAAATAAATGAATTGTATGTTCTCTGATGTTCCCACTGTCAATAAGTCTATTTAAAAGAAGTACAAGTTATGAAAATATAATTGTAAAAAGCAATTGTTGAGTTTTTCGCCGGCTCTTTTTAGCAGAACTGACTTCCGAGCCCGGTGGTAGCTTCCTGTAGGGATAACAATGCCGCCTTTATTTGTTGATTGACAATTCGAAAGTGCTTATAACAGCCTATTCGAATAAAGAATATTTTAATTTTTATTTACAAATCTAAAATTTTCAATTTTTTCCTCTCTGTAGATAACTAATCTTTTAGCAGCATATAAAAATTAATACTCCATCTACCTAAACTTAAAAATAAATATCTTTTGCTTTATAGTTTTTTAATGTATGATAAAAAAATTTCCATTTACTCAAAATTGCTAGCACATAACTTCACCCAACCATGTTGGAAAAAAAACATTTTTTTTAATTAAGTTTCTGGCTTACTATACGTCCAAACGGCCAATTTTGGATTGACGTTTATGTAAAGATAATGCTATACAGGATGATCGGTTATCAATGAAAGCTTTATAAGGGTCAATGTATAGTTCGTTATATAGTAAAGTTTTGATAGTACAAAGTCTGCAGGGGTGGTATAAAGTAATTAATTTTAGTGTGTAATAATTCGAAATATTCGAATTTTGAAAACGCTTACTTTTATTATATTATCAATGCCTTATTTATAAAACTATTGATCTTTGTATAGGGTATATGACTCCAAAATTGACATTTATTGACTGCAAAAGAGATCAACTTTATCCTCTTTGGTTTTTAATTATTTTACACCTATAACCAATTTAATATGTAATGAAATTACAAAAATAAATATAAAGAAAAAAAATCAATTACACAGCCGAAAACTTGCTCAAATAATGTTTTAAATTAATTAAATAAGTTCTTAAATAAAATTTTCATAAATGTTTGCGATGTAAACGAAATATTGAACAAAAGTTTATAAGTTTTAAAAAGAAATTCTGTTTTATGCCTCAAGGGAAATAAAATATCTTTTTAAGGCCAACGACCGCACAGTAAAGATAATCTTATCTAATTTGAAAAAGATATAAATCAATATTTGATTTGTTTGTTAAAATATTTATTAGTACCTTGATTAAATCTCTATTTGTATTACTCATAATTGATTGGAATGATTAGATATGTAATAGTTATTACAATATTAATTTTGTGTTTAATGAAGCGCGCTAAACATAATCCGATCCAATGAATATTTTATTTCTACTTGATGGTAATAACGTCATTTATTATTAAAAAATATATATATTAGTTCACTTGAGGTTGATCGGCGAAGAGGACTTCACAATGAAATTTCACCTAATACTTTGATTTAATTTAAATCACGTTCATCATGATTTCAGCTGTAAAATATTCTCTGCTATATATAGGCTTCCACAGAGGCCGCCTGCTTCTATCTCATCGTACACTGCACTTGCAGGTCCGTGGTCTCTACTATACAACCTTACGAGCCCAGCAAGTTACTGTATTGCTCACTGTGAGACTGGCCTATGCAGTGGGCCCCAACTTGCCATACAAAATAATATATTTTATAATAGTTATTTTTTCAATATTATCAAAAACATCAGAAAGTTTGACATTTATAAATTAAAAATGCGAACATTTCTATCAAGATTTTTGATCACATTTAGACAAAACATTTATCTTTATGGATGCTGAGACTGCAATCGATTGGATTAGCGATAAATACGAACTTTTTTTTAAAATTCCACACCAAATACTTTATTGCTGTTTAATTGCTTAATTACACCAACTGAAAATTGAATTTTGCGATATTGTGCAGTAGAAGAATTTGTTATGTATTTCATCATGTCATCCGGTAAATGCCTATTTAAATGCATAGGCCTTATTACAATACATAAACTACAGTTAAAATACAATAGATACACCAGCATAAACAATACGGAGAAGTATATATCTCTATTTGTTTTAATTTGTCATTAATACTTTTTGCTCTACCTGTGTAACCTCCGACATCATCCTATAGAAACAAAATACTAGTAATGTCAATATTTTATAGAAAGGAGGTTTATTTTTTGGAAAACCTTTTGTAAGTTCTCAACTGTTATTGGAGCTACAACTGTCAAAATTAAAATTTAATCAAACACGCCATGGATGAAAGAGGAGCGCTGTAAAAAGCCCACAATAGCACTTCACGTTCTAATTGGTACATTCCCGTCTGAATTCCGAACGAGCAGAACGTTAACGGAATGACACGCGGGAGCAACGCTAATAGCCTTCCATGATAAATACTTTTCTTTTTTTTAACCTTTGTCATTCGCATAGTATTGCAGTGGTCGGCAAACGGTCTAGAAGCCTTATGAAATTACAAAGACCTGAATAACTTTATAGACACTTTTAGACAGATTGTAAATAAATATGCGTCGTTTACTTATATATTTATTAGGTATATATCTAATATTTATTATTCAATAATTTTATCATCTATTGATTGGTCCAACCAAATGTGACTTTTTTCTAACTTGCAGCTGCAAAAGACTTCGTACTAACAAAAGCCAATGGTATTGCGAAGTTGAACGGTAAGTAAAAAAATTGAATTACTCCAGCGTTCATTTAATGTCTTCATTATAAGAAACAATAACTTACTAAAATAAATTTTCTTTTCCGTATACTGCAACAGTTGAAAATATAATTATATTTTCGTGTATGTTATGTTTGAACACATCCCAAAATTCTCTTTTTCATGTCAAATATTTGTTTTTATTTACTCTGAACTTTTTATGGGAGAAAAAAGTGTTGTATGTAATATTTTCTAGTTGTTCTCCAATTTATTCCTAGATTACATTTGGAAATCATTTTGTTTATATATGAGTTTATAATGAGTGTTATTGATATAGACTGTAGAAATCACAAATTGTATATAAGTAAAAAAAATTAAACAGTAATTCTTGTTTCCGATTATTAATACGTATATAACCGGTATAAGACCGGTATAAGAATGGTTAGCAATAGAAATAAGGAGTAGGTAATTAAGGGTCAACGTATGGTTTATTTATAAATATAAAGGTACCATAATTGCAAGACGTTAACCTGTTTAAGAAAGATGCTACAAATTATACCATAGCTTTATTACCTTTTTGATTTATATCACCTCCTACGCAATCACTACTCAAAGAAATTTATATTAATATTTAGCCGATCGTGGTTACAAATTTTCAAGCCCTTCAATAAAATACACTTTGCGTTTTAAGAGACTTCATTGCTACCCAAGCAGCATTTGCAGATTCCACGTGTTCGTAGCAACAAGGCGCAGAAGGTACCTAGCCTAATACTTCTTTTAAGTTGGTGAGGCTCGAGCTGCTACATATTACTGAAAGGCTTCCGCGCTATTACATGGGGTGAATAGGCATAAGGGCCTCCACGAGGGGCACTCGACATGGGCTTTCACTTGTCGATAACACCTGTTTAGTGTAGCGACATGAGGAAGGCCGAGAAGGCCGAACCTCTCCTTGATCGGTCATCTGGCTACCACTTCGGAAGGCCTTAGCGCAAGGGAAAGAAACGAAAGAAACTCAACCAATGCTTACAACAAGTATGATTGGGGGTTACACTAGCGTTACTGTTCGGTAATACTCATTATTTTCCGGGTCGACTCCGAATGCCGGTTAGGCATAAAGACCTACGAGGAGTTAATGGCCTCACTAATAAAACAGGACGAAAAGAAACCAATATTCCTCGAACTTTAAAAAAAGCAACCAACAGAAATAAAAGTTAAAAATAAAAATAAGTGTAAACAATAAAATAGCAATTAAAGCAAAATAAAAATGAAAATTATATAGAACAAAATGTTTAGAATAAAATAAAGAAATATAAAACCGAGGAATGAGGTGAGGAATGAATGTATCAAATGAAACAGAAAGACAGAAGAAACGTGAAAAGAAAGATGAATTACGAAAGATTATAAGAAGGATGTAAGAATGCGGGCAAATAAAAGTATGTGAAAAAAATTATTAAATGAAATAAAACGACCCTGTCCTTCTCAAAGATAAGGGTACGAGAGATCCCAATAGCGAGGTTCATAAAAAATACACATTATTTAAATAAAAAAATATTTTAGTAGTTCTTTCCATAAAAGAATTTTTACATCGTTATGCGTAGAATATTCTAAGAAGGATAAAATATCAATGTACTTGACCAATTTAATGTTGTATTGTACAAAAGTATAATAACCATTCAGAGAAATTGTTCAGGAACGCAAGCGAGGGGCAGTACAAACGGTTGGTCACTGAGTCGCCCCATTTCGTAGAAATATTGACAACCACGCGAAGTACAAAACATTTCTGCGGTATTAGAATTATTTTTATTTAATAATACTGGTTTGTGTAGTTACAGTCTATTTTTAATTATATTAAATAAACTAAAATGTATTTTATATTTCGTATTAATTGTATTATACTAAATTATGACGAGATTCATTCAAGATGAATGCATTTACGAACTTATATTAACTAAAGTTCATAATTATTCTTTTAAAAAGTTAAACATATATGAACAATTTAAAAGAATAGCGTAAACAGGCGTGTATGAGATTAAATAATGAAAAATAAGGAAGTAATTGTAAATAAACCCCATCCAAATTATACTTTTTTTCAAGAAAATTGCTTCACCACCAAACACTGGCTTTATATACTCCATACAAAACATACACACATCGAAAAAAAAAACATTTGTGATTAAATCACAGCAAATAACCAGTCTACTTTATTAGTTATTATTCCTTGAGGGGTGCTATTACAGGGGAGCTCAAGTTGTTTATAGCATTTGCCAAATTGGCTTTTATGCCAATCTTCGCATGACGTTCACAAGTTATATATCTAAGAGATCCAAAATAGAAAATAAAAGTGGTAGAAGAAACCAGTTTTAAATATGATTACTCAATATAAGTCTACGTTTGAGCATTTGCCTTCCATACAAAATTTCCAATAGGACAGCTTGGATAACTATATCAAGGGTTTCAGACAACCTTAAGAAGGTTTTATGTCCACCTTGTGGTATGTCATCTCTTACTTAAGTTCGTTTAAAGATCTTCTTATTCCTATAAACTCTGCGCAAAGCTCTCTCCAACAACTTAATCGATATATATATATATATGTGTGTACCATATTAAAGAACTTATTCGTTGCGTTTGATTAGAATCATCGAAAAAAAAATGTAGCAACGAAGAACGAGTTCGTTTAGGAGTCCGAAATTACTTTTCCAT
Source organism: Battus philenor (assembly GCF_028537555.1). NCBI lineage: Eukaryota > Metazoa > Arthropoda > Insecta > Lepidoptera > Papilionidae > Battus > Battus philenor. Next base: position 5,056,138 of record NW_027181678.1, on the reverse strand, counting down.
TTCTTTCGGGACGTCAAGAGCTTTTATTCGTGCCGTCGTGAATAGAGTCCGCGCAAATTGTTTTCTGGAAGCGATACAAAAATACCGAGCTCCGGAGTCGAGTCATTCTATTGCACAATTTCTTTAATTATAATTGATTTTATAAGAATAAATGTGAAAGAAAACAATAGTATTTATACAAACAAGTATAGCTACAAACTCGATTGTATCAACTTTGATATTTCTTTATTAAAGCAATTTTTTGCAGATACGCCTAATTAACACATGAGACCGAAATCGCCGCTATGTGTATGTTTCAGCTATAATTTTTAGGAGGTTATTTGCTATAAGACTTTTATTTTTATTACTTATCGTTGCAATAGCTTGTAACATATATTAATAACAATAAATGTAAAACCATGCATATTGTACAGCATGTTTATGCAACCATGCAATTTCTAGGGCTTTACAAAAAATACAAAATAAAGTGAAATTATTTCATACTAGGAGTGAAACTTGGTTATAGATACCTTTATCGGAAAGCAGTCAAAATAATTGTAACGTCAAGTAACAACATATAAGGGGGACCGGAAAGTAATGTCGTTTTTGCGCATATTAATATTTGATTGTCATTTGGTAGCTTATTACGTGATTGGAAGACGTATACTTGATGGCAAAAGGTTGTCGTTAACTAAGTTGAATATATCGTTGATAAGAAATATAAACTTGTTAAAAATTTGGTCGTGTGAATTTAAGTTGAGAAAACGATATTACTTTCCTGTTTAAATTTGTTTTTGTAAATTGTTTTTAAATATTATTTACATAATTTACAGTCATAACAGATTATTATTTAACAATAATAGACTGTTCCACAGAAAACAAATTAAATATGACTGTCTTGGACAATCTTTTGTTAAATTTATTTTTAAATAATGCTTCACGTCACTAGTACATTTAAATACTAAATAAAACCTTGGTTTTTATTTATTTACAAATCATGTTCGTATGTCATCTATTTCAGTTTTTTTCTCGCCTTTTATAAAGTACGTAGCCTAATGAAACAATCAACAGTAATCCATTAACTTTAAGTGACCACGTAGTTCCAGACACAAAGAAAGAACTCTCCAAGACGATTCTCAGCTAAATTCATTTGCAGTAAAATATAGCTCACATCTGTTAAAACGCGCGAATGATTTAAATGAGTTCAAAATTTTATAAAGCGTACCTTACTTATGCTTTATAAATTTACTTACTATTTACCATTATGAGATAAGTAAACCGCACGGATTTTTTTTTACTAAGTACTTAATCCTAGCTTAAAAGATATAGCTGATTAGATATACATAACAATATGTCAATGTGCTTTGTATATAGATGAGATTAAATTTTAATGAATTTGATAATAATTTAATGTTGATGCATGCAACAATGTTAGATTAAGTTTTTGATAATAAAACTAGAAATTTTAACTTGCTTGGTTGCTTTAACTTTATTTGCACAAACGGTGATGACATAACGTTTTTGTTTTTATAAAGTTTTTGAGTCCGTGATATACATGTCTGCTCATACATCCGATACGAAAGAAACCGCCGGGAACAAAGGGCGAATTCCACGAACGAGCTAATCGGGGCTGACGGTGCGACATCAAAATGTGCTGGTGGGATAATTAAGGCATTAAAGTTATGAGGGCTCTATTGTGCGTCCCTGACTTCATTGCACCTTTCTTTGCACCTGGTAGGCGGTGAATGAAATAAAGTACGGACTAATTCAGGTGCGTCCATCAGATGGTTTTATTGCTTCTGTACCTCGCCTCCTCACCTCCTCACCCACCACCAGCAAAGAACCGTCTAGAAACTAGAAACGTCTCTGGCATCGGTAAGTAAAGGAACAATCTTGAGAGGGTCCTTACCCTTCCAAGATTGTTCCATTACTTAGTTTTGTCGTCTGACGTCTTATCAGCGATAACGAAGCGATAGTCCGTTTGTTACCGGGTGTCGAAGTGAACCAATGTTCATGCAGTTACAGTCTGATGTTCGCATAGTTCCGAAATTTTACGCGAATAATTAGTATACATCCGTGGCTTTTGTAAACTCGATGCCGTGAGTTAACACAACTTTTGAAATCCAGTGGCGTTTTTATTCAAGCCCCATTTTAACACGTAACAATATCACATATGATCAGTTTTTTAGTCGATAAAATAATGTTCATGATATATTAATTTAAAAATACGAAAGATTTCAAAAGTAACTCGAGAAATCTTTCGAAATGTAAATTCGACAAAAAAATTGCAATCATATCATAGAACCCAATCGTCAGCCAACTCATCGGAATAAGACGTTAAAATTTTACTGAATGTCGTTTTTGCAAAAGTAATATCATCAGGGACTGCAAGGTAAATCGGCCCGTTTTATGTTTGCTCGAGTCGTAAATTTTAGTAGAGTTTTTTATTCACATGGCTCTTATCTAACAGTAGCCAGAATATTTTCTTAGAATTTGCTTTTACGATGAAAATAAAATCGGGACAGTTATTTGGATGTAATGAATTTTATTGTAGACCTGTTTCTGTTCAATAGGCTGCATTTTGGAGAGTTTGCATCGGAGTATTGTGAATTAATTCCAACATCTAATCCCAATTCTATCGGACCTCAAGACGCACGAATTCACGACATTTATAAATGGCCGAAATTTCTTCATCGCGGAGCGTTTTGCTACTACTATGTATGTATCTTCTAGGCAAGCATATCTCATCGTAGACCTTATCATTGCTTAACACCAGGCAGGACAAAGGCAAAATGCTTTACCTATAACAAAAAAAAACCATATACACTATTAACCCACATTTCCTGTGCGTTTTGTGATGATATAATTAACTGTGCAATTTAAGGTGAAATTATACTTTCTCAAAGCACTTGAATTATAGATGTGCGAAACCCAAATATAACTATTTTATTATCACTTAGCGTATATTCATGCCATCCTTTTTAGAATTAAAATTATTAAAAAAAACAACCTATTTATTGATTATAAATAATTAACTATTATTGAAGTACGCTGTTTTAAATTATAATTGGTAAGAGTGGTAATATATCATTATCGTTATAATTTCAGCAGGTTCACAGCCGGACAGACCTCTCCTGTCAATAAGATCGGGAGAAAGCGGCCTGGATCTAGAGCCTTCCGACCTGATCGAGGTCATCTGTCAAATATAGTAAAAATGTTACGAAAGAGTATTTTTATTTTAATTGTGATATTCCTTGTAACTTAAAATTTAGACAAAATAGAAAATGTAATGCTCTCGTATTTGAAAATATCGCATTGCATTTTCAAATATATAATACCAACAATTTGGGTGATACAATTCAAAGCGCATTGCAGTGAGGAAAGCAAGAAGGCAATCCCGCCCGTTTGAGCGGACATACAATTTATTGAAACATTAAAACAGTGAAGCTTCCGCCATAGTGTAACTTAGAACATTGCGGATAGCGTTAATCTCAGGAAGCGGTTTAGTTCGTATTCCTTTTAAAAGTAAATTCTGTTGTTCAAAAGTATCATTTATTTTAAAAAAAAGATGTACATCCTGCATTTATTGTGAGAACTAAAGTAAGTTCTATATTTAAACCATAATTTTTAAAAAAATGTTAATAGAAGAGCAAAACATTTTAATTCGGGATTATAAAAAACAGTGACCGTATATTAAAATAAATTAACCTACTTAGCGAACTAAGCAAAAGAACCGATACAAGAAATTCTTCGCTATTGATTCTAAAACTTTCAGCCTGCTGCCAACTGTGGCCCACTTCCGAAGTTTTTTCAAGGGTTATAAAATTGTAATATCTACGGGAAAAAAAATACTCTGTAAGTTTTTATAACTTATTAAATATAGAAACTAAACGTACTTTGAAATAACGAAGAGAATAACGTACTTCTTGCATAAATATTTCTTTAAACCATCGTTGTTTCTCGTGTATTTAAAAAAAAAATTATATCAAAGTTCCTGCGTCTTTTTATTGCGTATCGTCATCATTCCAGCCATAGGATCCCTTCTGGACTTAAACTCTCTGTAGTTTTCTGATAGAACCGGTGAGCTGTGGTCTGTATTTGACATTTTACGTCAATCTTATCAATATTGTCTGTTCACCTTGTGGGTTGACATTCCATTCCGCGCTTGCCTGCCCGTGGTCTCTACTTACAGCAGCAATCTGTAATGCTATGCGGCCTGCCCTACTTATCTTACTAATCCGTTGGACTACGTCGGTTAATTGAGTTCATCTATGGATTAAGTACAATTAAATATATTAACTATGATTATCCTTTTTTTTAGGTCCCCCTTTTTGAATTTGAAATGCGAAGCGCAGGAACGTTAAGTCAACTAATGTAAATGTTTTTTTTTTCATTTTATGCTTTTGTATCAATTTCTCCTCTCATCCTTTACAATCTGTTATATAACAACTTCCTTCTGTCCTTCACAATCTTTGTCTTCTTCTCAAGTCGTCACCCATGCCATACCTTCCTACATCTACGTTCCTAGTCAGCTTGGAACATTATTACAGTTTCGACTCAATTTTCAAATTTTATTTACATTTTACTATTTGTTGTAATTTTTATTTCTAGTTTTATATTTATAAAATTGTAACCTTTTTATTAATTTTAATTATTTATTAATCCTACATTGCTTTTTTAGCATCTAATTTGAGATCTTGCATGACCCTTTATGGACTTCACTGAGTCTCATTTTTTTCTATTGTATTTTGTACTAATTTTTTGGAAAACTATAGGTATAAAAGGCGACATTGGTCGTTGTCCGTAAGGGAGATGCTGATTATCCTTAGGTTAAAATATCAAGGTTACTAATATTATATCGTATATGCGAAACCGACAAACATGCATAGAATGTCCACTCACATGCTGGAAAAAGCTGAATGCATGCCGTTTCCTACCGGTCTTATTAAAAATCTATATCGGAGACATATTTAAAGTAGTGGACGCTCAAATAATGATGGTGATTAATTTATATATATATATATAAGCTTACAAAACCAAAGAGTAGTTTTTTTCAATTTTCAGTGTAAATATAAAAGAAAAAAATTAATATATTAATATATAAATTATTATGCAAATTGCCTAAGATCTATACAAAAATAATATTTACATTTAATAAAATATATTAATCATCGTCGCGCAAATAAAAAACTGTTTGCGCACGTGTTAAGTGTACTTATGAATTAAACCCCCAAAACATCTGTTACAGGCATTTCAAAATTACATTCATGTTTTCGGATGATTTTCATTTCTGTTTTTACGGAACCGTAAATAAAAACAACTGTCCGATTAGAGAATTCTTCTTTTGTCTACATATGTAGTATAATGTACAGTACATCATAATATTTCAATTTTCTTCGACTTTCATAATATAGTCGATCCAAAAAAAAAACGCTTCATAGGATGTTAATCCTCGAATGGCTGGTCACTGCGTAACCATTTTACATACCATACTGACACAAATATACTATATGTATAGATGTGCATGTTCGTGTGCGTGTGCGTGTGCGTGCGTGCGTGTGTGTGTGTTGTGAATTACTATTTGTTCAGCACATGACACACTTATAACGCAACAAAAAAGCTTCTAACTATTAACGAATCCAGTGTATAAAAGAATCGTTAAAGGCGTCAATGCTCATTTTTGAGTAAGAAGCTTTATACTTTTTCTCAATTAAGGTTTATTCTGTATACATGTAATCAATCTGAAACACGTTATTTTATTTTTATAGGATTACGACAGGTTGACAACTTCTGAAAGCACAAACTCTGCAGGGAAATATAGTAAACAATTATTAATTTTAAATATGTAGTAATCCGCATTTAAAAAAAAAACACAATAAAGTATAAAATTACCTACCCTTTACCCTAAAACTCTATATATAAAGTATTAAATACTGTATACAAGAAAAATACCAGGCAAACATAACATGTTATATACAGATAAGATTCATCCAATAACATGCGAATAAATGTAACTAGCCTCCAACTACTTCAATTAAAACTTTGGCCCTGTTCCGTGGGAAGTTCTTTTGATGAATTTTATGTCAACGAGTTCTTACAAGTCGCTACTTTATTTTTTTATAAAATAAGGTTCTGCAAGGAGGCTCGTGTTCCACCAGTGAAAACGTTTTAAAGATTAATTGATAATTAATGCAATTAGATAATAAATTTTATACAAATTCATAAGATAATCAGTCACGCTAGGTAAATATTATAATCATTTGAAAGAGGCTCAAGAAATTAATATCATTCATTCAATTTGCTTTCAAAATTAAACAAATAAAGCTTAAGATAAAAGTAATAAATGTTTAAAGTAATTAATAAGACATTTATCAAGAAATATTAAACCATTTAAAGTATTGTTGCTTGTAAAGTTTTGATGTTGAATCTGCTACCTTTCTTAATAAATTAAACGGGAAACAATATTACATAAACGTTAATTAATTTTGAACTTTTATCGCTTTTGTTTACAATGACACGTGATTATAAAGAGAAAAGAAAGATGCCGTACCGTCTTTAAACACAAGTATCAGTATCTAGTTGGCAAATAACAATGTAGTTGGAAGTTTTCCATTCATCAAATATTTCTCGCTAACAAGTTGTAACTTCTTTGATGTTGTATTCGTCTGATATTGTTCGTAGCATTTTTAAATACATGCCATTGCTGTCTTCGGGTCAAATTTGTATTGTATTTATTATAATTTGATTTCTCTTGTTTATTTCTCCTTTTGTTAAACTATCAGCCTATTTTTACAGTTATTTTTTCTTACAAATAACAGAGACTAACCGTGACACTTTTAGTAGAACAAATGTATGTATTATTATAAGTTTGGAAAATAGTCCTTACGTGTTTTATACAAAAAATTACGACAATTTTATTTTCGTTTTCTATAGTATACAGGTGCTGTTTTGTTAAAGGGCTTTTTACTATCTAGTGCGTGTAATAAAAAGTCGTCGATTTCAAAATTCTGTGACTTCTAATTCAAAAGAACGCGATAAATAGTTTAACAGTCATCTCTTGATGCTAACCTGACACTGCCTAAAGAATTTTATACATACCGAAACTGTTGGAAATCTGAAACTGCAAGTTTATGGCTATATGGCGAATGACTTATCACTTCATAGTCATTCTCTCTTAATTTTTATTCAGCGATTACTAGCTTTATAGATTAAATTTTAAAATTAATACAATTTCTCCACTAGATTTGCTTATTTTGTCAGAGAGACTTACATATGAAAAATAGCTCGAAACAAAGTTTTGAAAACTAGTTTATTTTTAAAACTGTAACCTTTTAAACTATTTAGAACAACCGATGGCTTTAGGGCCGAAAAGTTTTCGAGTGGCGAACACGAGCCGGTAGACGCGACGTGGGTAAGCCCACCACTAGCTGGACTGACGACATAATTAGGGTCGCAGGAAGTCGTTGGATACGGGCAGGGCATTATCCGTCATCGTGGTAACCTTTGTAGAAGTTCCATGTTTTACAGTTGGCGACCATCGGCTGAAAAAAAAAGGAACAATCTTCTTAATGACATCAAAACTATGCAGCTACAAACGGAACAGCTAAAGATATCGTATAACTAATTAATACATATTATCTGCGGAAAGTCTTCTTCCCCGACCTAATATACACCACTCAACTTTTTATTAATAGGTTTCGAGTTAATCAGGCCCCGTAAAATTCAAAGACTTTCGGCTAAAACATACAAACGCTCGAAAAGTTATTTTTTTTTCTTTTGACAAATGGAAAAACCACCTCTTTATGGCAGTGCAAAGCTTTAAGCAAACGGAGCTGCGGCCGTGCCGTGTGTTTCAAAGAAAACAGAGGTCAAGGAAATTCAACAGATGAAAGTTACTATAGAACAAATTCTAAGACGTTTCCTTTTGCCGTTTTCGATAATTATATGTACATAAATGCGGGCTGACGTGAACTGAGGTGAGTTAAAGTCTGCCTTGTCTTTCCGCTTTTCTCAATTATTTATTGTATATCGTAAATGCTGTTGGTGTTCTCTATACCTTAAATAGGTAGGTTCATCATAACTTTTAATTGTTTAAGCGCTGTACCGTTTTAAAGCATTTGCCTACGTGTGCTTTCATAAATAAATAGATATGTAAAATACTGCAGTTATTCCGAAATACACTGTTCGCTATTGTTATTCATTACTGTTCACCTTTATTAAGGTGGTGGATCGTATTAAATCAATATGAAAGTAACATTTATTCTGTTAAAATGTAAATTTAAAAAAAACATTAAGTATTGAGATTACATTTTTAAAAACAATGCGTAATATTATTATCACGGCTATGTACCACTTTTAGGTCTATGAAACAGAAGTAAAATCTAAAAAGAAATAGAGGTAAGGATTTGTTTGCATGGCCGCAAAATTTCAGTCTACATCTGTTTTTTGAACGATAGAAACGCGTTTGCTTGCTCATGTGTCAACTTTTTTAATTTTTTTTTTTATAATATGTGTTTTAATTTATTCTTGCATTGATTACTGTTTAATTTGTGGTATATTGCTCGGACAACTATCGAAAGTAAAGTAGAAAATGCAGTAATAAAGAAATTGAGAAGATATTTACGGCAGAGGCCATTCATCTTTTCATTTCAGTTTATCCTTTGACTCGGTTTTAGAAGTGCTATTATAAAGAGCTGCATTGACTTGAATATCGGATGAATAATTAATTATAGTATTACACAGTACGTTTTGAAGAACTCAGTGATGTATGCGAATAATCTTTTCATGCCAACATGTAACATGAAATAATAGAAAACTAAATACATATAACCAATACGTCTTATCAAATTGTTAATTGTTGATAAAGTAATTTTTATATTTTAAATAATTTTTTTTACAAGTTTATAAAAAGCCTAATAACTATGTTAAACAAAAATAGAAATTAATATTCACCATAATTTAAAAACGGCGGGAAAATATTCACTCATTTAAAATGCTCGTTTCAATTCAATAACCAACAACGGAGAACAACAGAAATTCGACAAATATAATTTTGACAAAAAATTTCATGAAATACATTTTAACATATGTTTTTTTATCTTTAAATTATGGTTATATTTTTTAAAGCTACGTATACCACGTCATAAAAAACCAAGTTCATATCTTGTAATAAAATGAGATAGTTATATATCTTCTTTGTTATTCATCTACAAGAATTAAAATATCTTCTTTAAAATTCTTTAGTTACTTAAAAAAATCGGAAACATAAGATAAAAATAAATTTCGTTCTTATTTAGATGGATAAAATTTCATTAGTTTTCATGTCGGCATTATTTTGCTTATTTATATGCAGATTCGCTATAATAAATTAGAAGGCACAACATCAAAAATACAAAGCGAATTGTGGATGCGAGCTGTCTTGTTCTTTAATGAGTCCCGGAATTGGTTAAATTTTGATCTCGATAAAGCTGATAGTCCTTTGTGTAATTGTGTTTCCAACAACTTCCAGGCTTTGTGACCTCATACGCTTTGATAACAGTCTTGCTTCTTGAGTAGAGTATTCTTAAGTATGGTGAAAAAAATAATTAGCCGTAAATTCATTTGTTAGTTCTTATACTCAGTTTTTTAAATACTTAAACAATTCTTCTCCAGAATATCACAAGTATATATTTAAATATATATTAAATTATTTTTTGCTTTATTATCTTTGTTTATTAAATATAAGGTTCACTCTTCTCTAACCTGTGTCATTAATTTGTGGAAAATTCACTGGTTTTATAATACATCCGTTTTGTAACTTTACCTTATTTTCTCTTTGTTTTTCAAATATTAAATAATACTTCGAGCAGTGGTAGCCCATCGGAAGAAGACTAAGACTTGCGATTGTAAGTCGCGGGCTCAATTCCAGGGACATAATCTTGTTTTATAAATCACACTTTGCGCATTAATTATATAAGACTAACATTGACAAAAAATACGTTTTCAGATTATGGGTAACAGCGTTCTTTGCATACCATAATAATACACTGCAATTGCCAACCCACTTCAAGCATGGCGATTATAGTAGTAGTAGTATACCCAATAGACATCTTTAGGGGAAATGCCATATACCTTTAGGGGGCGTCTTTCAACTGAAACGACGACGACTACGAAATAATACTTTGTTATAATAACTCGTAAAATATATGTAAGTCCTTGAGTTCAATCTAGTTTTCTTAGCTGTGTCTCAAGCGCACAAATAACTAGTGGGTTAACGGATAAGGAACAATTGTGCACTACCGTTAATACTATACTCTTAATAATTACGATTCAACGTATTATTAATTTTGCACATATATACGTCATACATAAACTTTAATTATATTTATTCATAAATACAACAAATATTATACTACAAAAGCCTTATCCTGGAAGCAGCTCTTGATTAGACACTTATGATAGATATATACGAGAAATAATAAAGAATCCCTAAGATTAAGACGGTAATGTCTTCTAGACCGGAGTTACTTTATAACAAGTTTACCCAAAGACCATAAAACCGAGGTAAGCTAGTACTACAACCTAAACATTGAAATAACTAGAAATAATTTCATAGTATGCAACATGTATGCGGTGGGGGTAGGAACGAGGTATATTACAGATGATAGATTTGCGGAAAGATATAGACCTTTTAAGAGCAAACATCAGCTTATTTCTTAAACAGGCTTATAAAGAAACATTGGTACAATCATTTTAACTTTTAATTTGGTTAGGTAGGGGAGAGAAGTCTGGTGGGCTAAAGTTAACTCCAATGAAATGCTAGAAGGCTATCTCTGAACCTGCAACGCGGGTTATGAGGTTCGATTTCAAAATATAAACAATAATTATTATTTAATATTACTGCGGTTAATATTTATAATCATATAACTTCAAGAGAGGATCACAAATGCTTCGAATTTTAAGTAAACGTTTACATTCGTTGTTTTTTTTATTACGGTGCAACAACCCTTTGGTCTAATTGCGTCTTCAGTTATTTTTGTGTTAAAGCAATAATTAATTTAATTAAAAATCTTTTTCACTTACCCAACCTTTTGTTACAATTAATAAGATTTTAATTAACGTTCAAGTGTTAACTTATAAACATGTAAAAACAATAATTCAGTTTGGTTAAAACATGAACGATTTGAATTCAGGCTACTTACGTAATTAATCAAACGTTATCCGTTGTTATGTTCGCACTACTGCCATTCATTACCGCTTAACGCCTTTGTTGTAATACGATATTTACTGAAGCATCGTCTATAATTAAATCATTTTATTTTATTATTTAAAAACGATGATTGTTTACCACTACACTTTATATTATATACTATTCGTCAAGATAAATTATTTTCACTTAGAATATTATTTTTATTCGAAATAACCATTACATACCCCTTGTATGATTTATTCATTCATCACGTAACAATTCTCGTCACGCTCAAGAATTGGCGAAAGCAGTTTTTTTTTTCATTAAAATGTATTCGCATGATGCTGCTGCCTATCCTTCGTATATATTTTTCTTCAACAAGCTATAATGGCATGGGAAGAGAAGTAAGGACTAATCTATGCTCCGAAATCACCAGGTTTTTGGAATCATAAGGTTTTGGAGCGAAGACCGCATGTTAGAAGCGCAGGATAGAACGTCTACCCACGAGGTGTAGAGCCGGCCTTGGCTCATCGAGAATTTCTGGAAAATTCTGCCGGTCTTATTGGAAATCTACAGAGGAGCCTTTCATCCAACTGAAACGGTTGAAATTATGATGATGATATGTTAGTGTAGTATAGAAAGAAAGATAATTGGTGATTTTGTATCTAAGGCTCATACACACGACTAATAAATAAATAGAAATTATAAAAAATCGTATTCAAAATTGATAAAAAAAAACTAACAAAAAAAAAACTATTTTGGCAGACCTATTGAAATTTTTACGGACGAAAACACCGTGTATTTTTTCTACGCAAGAACTGTGTCCGTTGACCACCGAGTGATTGTGTGTGGCGGACCCATTAAAAATAAAAGCCTACTCGCCGACATACGGAATTGCGCAGTGATACCTTTGTCGCAGTGACACACGGGGTCATTTTAACACGGCGCCGAAATACAGCGGGATAATCTTTATTTATTGGCTTTTATATAGTCTTACTGTTAATATAGTTTTGTTTCATATATACTATCTGGATTTAGTTTTTCTAATAAGATTAGAAAATAAGAGACTAGTTTTTCAGAAAAATAAGGAGAAAAATAATGACTACTACTTCTAATTTTTTATTCAAATGTATCGTATGTACACAAAAACATTGCGGATATTTTTAGGAAGTGTGATATACACAATGTATTTTTTTTATTATTGTTAGAAAATTAAAAAGAATGTCACAGAACGTTTACGTATTAAGGGTTGCGACAATGTAAATGACCTCAAATAATACAGCATTGGAATGATATTTGCGCCTTGAGACTATTTTAATAATTTAAAATATGTAATAGATGATGTATTATATATAACAAAAAATCTGTTTTCTTTTTGCGTGTTTTTCTCAGATCTGAGGTATTTATTATTTGAAACTTAACTTGAACTTAATAACATATAATCCATCGCAGGTTGATTTTATTTGAATTATGTTGGTATGGTTGCTATAACGGTTTTAATATTATTGTATAGTAAAAAATCTACGGGTTTCGATATTTATTTTTTATACTTACGTTAATTTAAAGTAAAAAAACTAATAATTTTTTTGGTATTCATTTTGTATGATATGAAATTTAAGGCAAAAATAAACAATTTCCTTACTGTTAGATGTCACAGTTTCTGTAGTATTCTGAGATATTTTAAATTTAGAAGTATCTTAATGGTGATAATCACATGCTCGTGTCACCTCTCGTCACATCACCGCTCCTCTTCAGACTAAAGGTATTATTATTTTACGCCCCCCTGTTTGGAATCCTTTATCTTCCTCTTTTGTTTGCTTCTGTCATCTCCTGTCGGAACTTTAAAATGTTGTTCCTCAATCCTACCGCTGCGAACAACACTTTGGTGATTATCTTGAAATACGTCCTATATTTCAGACATCAGTAGCGTCACATGTCTAGTTTTTGGTCGCTATGGATATAACCCTACCGGATAAATGTAACAATGTATAACTAATTAGTTCTTTATGAATTATAAAAAGTCCATTAACAATGTAATGCTCGTAAACAAAGACAACACGTAACACAGAATTTTGAACAAGTAGTTGTTACCTTGACCTTCCCTTTGTGTAGACAACCGCATGCATATGTGGAAGTTCTGTCCGCGGAGCTCTGCGTTACGTTAAAGAAAGTAGTTCTTTTACGTTTTGAACAGAAACAAAACATTTGTTTATGCGACTAAAAATAAGCACCGAAAAACTTTAATTGTTTTTTAAAAACAAACTGAGACTAAGGAAGTACAATATGAACTAATTAATTTTATGCATTGTTCATTTAAAATTTACGTTCGTAATTGAAATAAGAATTCTTTACTTTAATTCTGAACTTTAATTTAACAACATTACTTTAGTTATTCAATAATTTTACTGTCTAAATATTATTTGTTTTTTTAGGTACTTGCTAAATAAACATAACTTCTCTGCATTCCTTAGATTCATAGTGCAGGTGCCATGCCTATTGCGTTGCAGGGAGAATGAAGTTTGAACTTCACCAGGTTCCTTCCTGCCCAACCAAAATTATAACGATTCTAGCAATACTAATTTGAAAGCCCTTTCAAGACATTAGCTGTAGGAGGTTCTTGACAAGGCTTGTTCCTTCAGCGGGTTACAGAGAGATTTCGCTTTTATATCTCTTTCTCCTACGGTTTTTGCATATAAATTCACCACAATTTTTTTTATTCTATGTCTTGATCATAGGACATTTGGATATATTTGTTTGTCAAAGAAGTAAGTTCTGTAGGCACTACACGTTTTAATGTCCTTCAAAATGCGAATAAGTCTCATCTAAAATATGTCACTGCCATATCCACCGGGATTATTCATCATTCTTAAAAATTCAATAGATTTGACATTCTGAAAATCATTATCATTTTAGCCCTAGGGCTTTCACTACTGAACATTTGCCTACCCTATAGATTTTTAACATGACCGACAACTTTAACGAAGTTGTCTGTCCAACTTTTGAACGATGGTCATGCTCTGAGCTTACCCGCCCCTGGTCTTCACTACAGAACTTTGAAAATCTCTAGCAGCCATCTATTCTGGGTGCTATGTGACCATTGCCACTACAAATTGCCTCAGAAATTGTAAAAAATAAAATTTAAGTTAACCAGTAAATATGTTAAAATAAGTTATAATGTTTAAAGGACTTTTAACTTTGTGCTTGCTTCACAATTAAACATTTATTTTGTCAAGTCAAATCTATTTAAGACTGTTATTATTGTATATTTAAGATGTCTTGAGCAATAGATCTGAGCATTATATTTTTATTCACAAACCCCAATTTGATGAAACCCACAATCCTATTTTCTTAAGATTCTGAGTATTTTAAAATACGCGTACTTAGTGCATTCGTACAAAGCGTTTCGCTTCTTTGTTCTTATTAAGTGATTTCTTCTTTTATTGCAGTTTCTACAAAGGGATAGTGTATACTTTGCCTGAACACATTTATTTCTTAACGACTAAACTACGTTTATATTTTAGGATACTCTATATTTTTCTACGTTCTTTTAATTTTAGAAACATACTGTCATGTTATTAATTTATGCATTTGATTATATAACCTAAAATTTAACAAGAGATTCAAATTTTCTGAACATATAAGTATTTGTTACACGTACTCACAAACATTATTAGTCTAGAGTCAAATGAAGAACTTTCGCCCCCTCTCACATTACGTTAACATTGTTAACAAGTTATCATGATTGTTAAGTACAATAAAAACTACAATAATTATTATAATAGCCGTAATACAAGCTAATTTCTGTGAAAATATGCGAAACATCAATCCATGACTCCGAGGAGTGGACATCAACTATCTAATAATAATGAATTAAAGTAATGATACGAACATGTCATATAAATGTGCGTCTAATCAAGAATCGAATTTGAACGAAGCCTATTATCGTAATATATAACATAATTTTTCTATTAACCTCCACACGGTCTTTTCTAAATCCAACGTAATATCTTAGTATAAAAGAAGTAAAATACAGATATTTAATAACAAATATTTTATTTGTAATTACAAAAATGCTCCTGTAAACTTAAGTAAATAATTTTAATCGATGCAAAAGAACAAAGGTTTTATGTACGAATATTTTAAAATGTCTAAAAAGTTTTAATTTTCTATAGAAAAAGAAAATTACTAGGCGAAACTTTGGAGTGGGAATGAAAATAAGAACACCCGTATTTTACGTTGCGGCTTCACAAAAGTATAATTAAAACGATACAAGAATTTGCGTTTACATTAAACTCTTAACCGGATAAGGGAGATGAAAGAAAAGTTATTACTTCCAATAAAAGAGCCTAATCATCTATTAAGACACGAATACTAAATTCGTATTTTGTGTAATAATTGGATGCTGTTTGTGTATGTATTAATCTGCTTATTAAAGATGCAAATATCAATTATTAAAAACAACATGTGTAACGTGTATGTATGTGTGTATGTATATTATATTATATTATATTATATTATATTATATTATATTATATTATATTATATTATATTATATTATATTATATTATATTATATTATTTAAATTTAATTCGTATAAATTAAATTTTACTAAAGCTATTGTTTCAATAAAATAATTACAAAAGTACGGATTTTAATATTGTTTCATTATGTCACGACATTATATGCATTAAATATTTGTTATTCGAATGTTCAATAATTTTTCATTCAACGATACGCCGCTGACTTTCATTCAATCAGTGGAGTACAAAATAAGGCAATATATTTTGAATCTTATGGATACGTGATAAGAGTCAAATGGATTTAGATTTTTAAGCAGCGCATATGACTTTCCATATTTACCATCATCGTAATTGTATTACGGATCGTTTCGTTTGTTGGGCGTTGTAGTAGCGGCGCGTATCCGTGAAAAACATCGTTAGCTATGTTTATGTCACATCATATTTGCAAACATGCGCTTTTATGGGGATTTTATATGATTCTGTATGTAATATAAACAAACAAAGAGTTGTAGCTGGAAGGCTATACGAAAAAAACATAAAAATATATCAGAGGCGTTAAAAAAAAGATAACAGAACATTGTTTCTGATAATAACAATTTAATGAACACTATTAACATTTGTCAGCAAATGTAACTATTTTAAATATAAGTATATTACATATTTTTTCTCCTTATTATACTGTATTCTTACTTGCTTCTAATTGATTATGCAACTTAAAGAATCTGCTGTCTTGACGTACCATATTACTAACAGAACAGGAAACGTAAAGAGACATATACTTTATTGGGTCTATTTAAACAGATCGAAAGTATTTATTTACTATATACATCAATGTTTCCCAACGTGGGACCCACGCCCCATAATGTGGCAATTTGATTGTTAAGGGTAGCAATCCAAAGTGGAATCGATACAAGTTTTACCTTTTAATTCAATATAAATATAATTTATGTTGTATAGAGGGGCGTAAGAATTATAAAATGGCTAAAGAGGTGGCAAGGCATAAAACATGTGGGGAAATACTGTTGTCCACCGTGAGAAGCCCGCATAAAGCTATTTTTTTGTGTATTGAAATAAGTAACGTAAATACGACGAACTTAAACGTTAAAATTAATGTCGTCGGTAAGAAGCTGGAAGCAGGTCGCTTCTTACCGGTCCTATTGGAATTGGGGTAGAATTATCTTACCCACTGGATATCATACGGCTGAAATGATGATGGTGATAATTGTTATAGCAACGGAAGGTGGTGGCGTAGTGTTGTATAAATAATATACCAGATAGACAAAACGCACTATAAAATACTAATTGACGAAAAAACAATACTAGATATCACAAACTTCTTTTCACATGACAAAACACAACTGAAACTAGGTGACTTCATTTTCAATTCTCTTAACCATCTAAAATGAGATTACAATAATAATGACAACATGGCTCTGGTATGTCCACTAGACAGCCGCGACCAACACCGTACCGATTCATACAAAGAGCACGGGGATATGAATAAATACATAATTGAATAAGAATCCCGGTAGAGCTATAACGGAAAAAACTGGCTCCGTCCATTATGAGGATATTTCTCCAGATTATAATGATTGAATGAGAGAGCATCAATATGGTGGAAGGTGACGAAGTGTACACAAAGATCTGACTGGCCATTAATTATAAATCATGAAAACCTAGCAAAATGAAAGAATTTTGTTTTTATAAATAATTTAACTACACGCGAAAAAATGAATTCAATTAAATCGTAACAAGTTGCAATACCCGAACACATTCGGGTCATGCAAATAAAAACCAACATCGGAAAGTTACTGCTATCCCAAACATAAAAATCAGTTGTTTTTACACCTCGCCGATACACAAATTCGTTTACTGTTACGCTTAGAAAGGCGTTAAAAAACTCGCATGTTAGTATTTTCTGAAAATATTTCACGTAGAACAAAAATAGCGTTTATTAAAAAATTTTTGCTGACAAACCGGTAGATGTTAAAAGGTTTTTGTGAAAGTTTTTGTAACCATCGCCTTGTTATTGGTGCATTACGTAGCTTAATTTGCTGACTTAATACAGTAAATGTCCTAAAGTTGAAGTATTTTGAAAACGTACTGAAGCGCTTTTGGGTATCGTCTCGAAAAATTGTCGAAAGCGCTGTTAAATTATCATTAAAAATTTCATTACGACTCTTTCGTAGTTTTATAACTAAAAAAATTAAGTAATTTATTTAATTTGGTATAGTGAATATATATTACCCAAAAAGTAAAAAAGTTACAGTTTAGAGGTGGGCTTCACGGTTCCACATAAGTAACCCTTTAAAACTCCCGGTTAACAGTTAAGGCTGTAAAAAACTGTATTTTGATACGGTAATAATAATAGGTTCTTCAAAAACGTGTGACAGTTTTTAAAGTCTCGTTACGCGCCTGCTATACAAGTATTCGCAATTTTCTCTTCCAGCTTAAAACCTTATGGCAAGACGGCTTGGAGGCGGAGGCTTTGTCACCTATGAACCTACAATTCTGGTCCAAGGTGTAGGCTGCTCCGACATCACCCATCGAAATTGTCCCAAACACAGATAGGGATATGCCTTTGTTTCCGCAGCGGAGATTCCGAACGAAGAATTCTCGTTACATTCTCGTTGCCCTTCGCTCCGTAGCTGAGGTGACAGTGCTGTACGAGTAATCCAGTTCACCTGGGCGTCTGAATGATGGATTCGGAGTTCTGTACCCTGCATTAGTTAAAAAAAGCTAATAGAGATGGGCATGTAAGATCCTTTCTCGGAGAAATTTATGTCTCGTTAGAAAGAGCTAGCAATGGTTACCCATTCATACCCATCGCTAGCTAGACTACGGAGGTATGGAAGATTTTTCATTATCTCGCTACATAGCGACGAAGGAGAGAAGTAGTGGAGGTTTCAGTACGAACAAATAGAACAAAACCGGTCCTTGCCGGGGTTATGCAAAGACATTTACTTTACGTAAATCAAAATGAAAATCGGAAAAGGTTTCCGAAATTTATTTTATCGACTACAGCTGCCGTAACTAGTCTGTCTTTCATAAATATAAAAGGACCATTGTTCAGCCAGAAGCATGTACATTTGTTCTAATTAAATTAATATTAATATCACATGTATTATAATAATTAACATCTACTAACTTTTTTAAATAACTTTTAAGGAATAATAAGAATTTTTCTAGGTATCCTTTTACCTAAAAGCATTTACTTTTTTCGGTATTTTGTCGAGTAGTACGAAGCACAAAATATACGTGGTAAAAAAGATGAGATTTTGAAAAAGTCTTTTTAATAATATTAATAATTTCTAGCAGCGATAGTCCAGTAGTAGAGGACCGAGGCTTGTGATCGAAGGTTGTGTGTTCGAGTCCCGGGATATAGTGCTTATATATATATTCACACTTCGTGCATTGGTTATATAGGACTGCCACTGTTCACAAATAAGTTTCCATAAGATGGGCAGCAGCATTCTCTGCGTACTGTCGCGGTAATGATCGCCAACCCATCTATCAAGCGTAGTGATTATTTTATATCCCCCCATAAATATTTTTGGAGAAGACGTATGCCTTGCAGTTAGCATCTATGGGATGAAAACACATAGAAAAAGAGGGAAATAATCTATATATTATACTTGTCATTTAAACATTTAAATCAAGAGTTATTTTTGAAATTACACTTTGTAAAGTGAAACGAAACCAGTGTAAAATTTTATTAATTTATTTCCATCCATCTGCGCTATAATAACAAATATAATAACTTTTGTAAGGCAAAAATGCTTTTTTTCTAATTAATTCTACAATTTAGCGAAATGTTAATTACATTACAAATACATACAATAAATACATTATATTAACAGCAAGTACGTTGTTATTTCTATAAATAAGTAATTACACAGTTCTTCTTAAGACTAGTCAGGAAATCTCGATGACAATAACAAATTTTAACAGAAAAAATCGGTTCGACACTTTTTATGGGACTTGATATCACAGCTATTAAGTTAATTATTTACACATCATTTATTCTTATTATATCTGTTAATAAACAATAAATTGAAACCTTGATAGGCACTCAAATTTAATGAAAAAAAAAACTACATTTTGGTGTAAAGCTAAAACTTATACTAGTGGCAAATCAATCTTATAACTATTGTACACAACAACAACTATTGAAATCAAATATGCAAGCGTTATTCTAATGTTAAAAGAAATTAAAATGGAAGAAATATTAACTAGAGTTTGTATATAACAAAGACCATTTGTTGAAAAAATATCCAAGCTTTCGTGACAATCATTTTTTTTCTGAATTTTTTTTAATTTTACTAAAACTATAATATGCATGAAAAACTTAATTTTAAATGTAAATACATAGTAAAATGTTAAGGATACTTATAGTAATAAAATATAAAACAAATATTTCCTGACTATAAATATACGAACACCGAAATATTCACCATCTCATAATTCCCAGGAAGATTAAACTGTGTAGGATATATAGAACAATAGTGAATAAAATATAAGCTATAAAATATAGTTTATTTAGGCATTACAAAGCATGAGAACACGTAGGACTATCATCTAGTTGCTAGTCGTGTGTTTGTACAAATAAAGTTTACTCTTAATAACTGACATCGAAATTCACGTGATTCAATTTCTTGTTAACATCGGATTGATCATGATGTTTGCGAGGGCATTTCTTCGTTTCCGCCACGCTCCGGCGCCTTGCGCGTGATACTGTAGCTGTCTGTACCAAGTTCTGGTGCGAGAATTTTCTTCCGCCTGTGAAGTATTTTATAGCAATTAAAAATAGCGACAAAAAATACAAAATCTCAGTTGTCTTAGTCTCTTATTCTTAATCGTTCAACATTTAGATATAAATTCATTTAAACGAAGTTCTTTTACTAAATAGTTCGTTAATATTTTTATTAATCTATGCTACAAAGTCAATATTGTTTTATTTAATTTTAATTATCATAAAAATATTTCTCAGCAAACAAACGCAACGTGATCAAATCAGTTCTTTTGGAAATCTATGAGAGTGGTGTAAGTCCTGCGGCTAAAATAATTATGATGATGATACCATTTTCAACGATACATTTAAATAAAGTTTAAAAAATAATTTACAGATAACTCTAGTGAGAATTATATGACACAGAAATAAAAAGAGCAATATTTTCATAAATTATCTTTGCTATTTTAAGAAGTGGGCATTCTCCTTTTTATCTGACTTATTCGGCGACTGTTATTGGGCGAGATTCTTAAAGTTTCAACAATAAACCACATCATTATTTACTGTAACAGGAGTCGTTGTCCATAAATGCTCTAATCAATTTGTTGTGTTTTGAAAAAAATAATGAATTGGTTTATATCCAATAATTAACATTTTTAACGAAGACGTTCCGGCATCGTCAACAAGCCGAGAGTCACTCAACGAGCAATGGAGAGGGCTATGCTCTGGATTTCTGTACAAGATCGAGTCAGTTGTGAGGAGAATAGTAGATTAAGCGCTGAAGTCACAGTGAGCAGGCCAAATAGCACTTTGAATAGATACCCTCTGTGTCGTTTAAGTTCTGTGGTGGAGACTACAAGCCAGCAAGTCCAGAGTAAGACGTCGATAAAGGTAAACCGGTTTCTACCGGTCCTATTCACAATCTATGGGAGGAGACACGTGTCCAGCAGTGAGCGTCCGAAAACTGAACTGATTAACAAACACGTATTGCTATCTGAATAACACTTTCAGTAAATATCGAAACGTAAACTAGATTTACCTTAAATATATAGGAATCTTTTGTAGTAATTTCGTGTACTTCAAAGAAATGTTCCGGCTCATGATCAGCGGCGACTACACAGCGGTCCAGAAACAGAGGTTCGCGCTGCAGCGTGTACCGGCCAGCTTTCTCCCGAACGAGCAGGAGAGCTGCCTCCCTCACGCCACTGCGCGCAAAGAGAGCTTCTCCTTCTTTTTCTCTTGCCTCCCGGTCTCTGGCCTCTCTCGTTTCTCGAATCTCGTTCGTTTTATGTGTAGTTGTTGGCTTAAAAGAACAACAAATAATTTTATTATTTATTACAACGATGTTTCATTTTTTTGTGAGATAAGTAGAGAAACAAAAATGATTAATAGAAGGATTTGGTTCATGTCCGCTGGTAGTTTGAGTTTCTAGAATGAAGACCACGGAACGGTTGATACTTATAGAACATCAACTCAGTAGTAGGACAGTCGACATTGTGAAGCTGATCGGAAGTTCTACATGTAAGGCACTTCCAACTGCTGGAAATCGATGGAGAGGCCTATGTCCAACAAAAGACCGATGATGATGATGATAGTTTGTTTCATTACAAAGCGAAGGCAACCGTAATTTTTTTGGATTTTGTTTTATTAATGAAAATTTTCATTTGTCATGTATAATCATTAATCTTTTATTATAAGGCTCACCTTTCCATTAGTAACCAATAGCGCATTTATTGGCATCAACTTAATAGTACGTCCCTTGCGCCAGTTGTTATCATTTGGTTGTGTGAACAGTAATTTGCCTTCCATTGCGAACCTGTAATTAAGATGTTATAAATAAATTCACTGTCGCAAAATTTATAACACTATTTAATTTTACGCAACCTTACAACTGAAAGATGTTTTGCTAAACAGAGCTGTCAAGGCACCATTTTTTTTAATTTATACTATCTTTCGATTTCAAAAGACATTTTCTCCAAAATTGTTTTTTACCAATGCACCAGAAATAAAGAAGGGACCTTTGGCAAATGATAGTTTAAGCTTCATTAGTAACATCGATGCAAAAATACAATGAGTGAGAATCTATAAAGTTGGATATACTACGAGTATATGCCATCCAAGAGCAAAGTACACAAAGCTACATTTGCAATAAAATATCGAAACTGATGACGTGAAGTCGTTAAAGTAAAAGTTACCCCTAAAATGGGTCGTGATTCATTCAACGAGGAATACGGCGGCAGGTAAAACAGGATAATACAGTTTGTGGACACTGCAAAGGTAGTCATTGACTTTTTTTTTGTTTCAAGAAGGAAACCTTTTGGGCCTGCTTAAGATCAAGATATTTGTAATATGTAATTAGATACAAACAGGGACATAGTTATGTGGGACTAGTTATCTGCTAAAACCACATTTATGATTATCTTAAGCACTTTAAAGTGACACCAAGATTGGATACGGAAACCGCGGTGTGTTCAGTACTGTGCCAACATATCATGTCAAAGTATAGCCAATAGGACTCCCACTGCGCCTTCGCTGCTCTGGGAGTGAAGACGTAAAAAGATTTTTTAATGCGCTCTATGGGTTCACTAGGCTTCAAAATTTCTAAATTAAGAGTCATCGAGTAAATACGAGTCATCAGCATATGTATGTAAAAAAGAATCTCAAACAAACCTTGCATCATCATGATTCCAGTCTAAAACATCCACAGCCATCTTTCTCAACCTAATGTCAGCAACATGAAGGTCATGAGCAGTGCGTCTAGCAGCTGCAAGACGTCTCCATAACGGCACGTCTCTGGCAGCAGCAGCCGCTGCAGCAGCTGCTGCGTTTATTTCCTCCAGCCTGGACTCAACACAACGCTGGGCACCCCTCACGTCTTCTCTTTCGGACGCACAAGAGGCAGTTGAACGGTGTAGCCTTGACAAAAGTAGTGGATATTTGGTGACACGTTGAACTGGCACCTGCGACGTAAGTTTACTATTAAAATAAGTTGAATATAATGTAATATAATAAAATATAATTTTTGATTACTTCTAGGAATATTTAAAAAATTATGAATAAAGAATGATAATAGATTTTATGCATACAAACCATTAGAAATGAGTTTAAATTCATTCGTCTCAAAACTGCATTTTCCATTTGTGAAACGCGTAAAAATATTCTTAGCAATTCTTTTTCTTTTTCAAGTCCTGCTAAAAGCAGAGCTGCTCCTGCTTGTTTTACGCAGTACGATTGAAATGCTGTTAACATTCCGGAGCATTCCAAAAGAATCTTACCAACATTAACTGTAAGTAAATCCTGAAATATTTTTTGAAATTCATTAATAACAGATGATGAAATTTAAACTTTAGCTTATTTTATATAAAACTGTTTAAATAAGGCAAAAGAAAAGTTTTATTCTTTAAAAATTTACAAGATGTACAAGTTTTCTGATAATTTTAAAACAGATCATAATACCTCATCGCCTTGTTCTACTGCAATTTCTAGTGCATCTCTTAATTTTTCCGATAAAACTTGATTATTTTCTATTAGTTCTTCAACATTCAAAAAGATGGCACTCAATTGTTCCTGAGTAAGAAGACCGGCAACTAACATGGGCTTGTAAAACTCTTCTAATATAATTTGCAGATCTCTACCATACTTTTCTTCAGTTTCTACAATTTCTGTAATTATTTCCTTTCTTTCGGCTCTCTTTTTGGCACATTTTCTACATACTAACGGAGCATACACTGATCCTACAACATAAGAAAGAAAATCATTTTGGATAAAAATGTTCCGAAAAACCAAGTGACAAATATTTCACACATTTTCAATTAGCACACAAATCGTAGTGACAATAAACTATTACGGTTTGATCATTACATTTTATAAAATCTAGAGTTGAAATAATTACTTTGAGGACAATTACCTTGATCAGTAAGTTGAGTTTCCACAGCAGTATCACAATCTTCACAAAGATGAATGGGTGAATTTTTTTCAGTTAGAGTATTACAAGGCGAAATTTTTCCTTGAAGTCTACTTCTCGAGGACTTACTTGTTTCAGAACCTACTCCTGAATCATTTCGTTCTATTTCAGCAGATGTTTTTTTGCATACAATTGATTTTTCTAATGTTTCGTGATTTATCACAAGAGAATTATCTTCACTGGAATCTGAAGCATTTGATAATTGACTGTTGTTACTACTTAGGTGATTTTTAGGTAATTCATTTTGTCCCTTATCCTTTGACTCTCTCGCTAAGGCAGATGCATCGTTATCATTAACATAATTCGTAATATACGTTTCTTCGTCGTCAATTCCTCTTTCTTTAGCATCAACTAAATAAGACAAAATATCATATTTAGAAGCGCCTTCAAAAATTGAACGGGAGCCACTACGCTTTTCATCATCATGAATCAATAACGAATTAGGCGGTGGATTAATAGGTAACGGTGGTGGCATGTCTCCGATTTCTTCGTATATTGGATCTGAATTTAAACGAATCGATTCGTAAAGATGGTCATCATCCGTGTTGTTTGTAATTTCTATGTCACATAGTGCTGCATCCACTAACATTTGATAAAATTTTGACCTAGTTGAATTGGTGTCATCTTCTGTAGATAACTCACTGGCTGAAGCATTATAACAGTCTGACATCGGTTCGAGATCTGAAAAAACTCCTATAGTACCACTCTCGTACTCCATACTTTCATAGGGAGCAGAGCAGCCATTGTCTTCGTTGTCTATAGAAACAGAGGTATTTATTTCTTCTTTGTTACATCCAATTTCGTTATTCCTTACCGGTGTTTCTTGTTTACTGGAATTATTGGATAGATCACTCTTCATATTTATAAGTGAGCTTTCTATAAGTTTTTCAATGGTCGCTTTGCTGCTATCTGTCCCTTCTTGGTGTTTAGTTTCCTGGAGTTTTATTAATGAGTTTTCAATTAGTTTTTTGACTAAGTCTGTGTCAAGCCCTTCCGCTAAGTGACCAAAGAAGGGATCATTAAAAAGTTTTGTAACAAAGTTTCCATTTTCTTCTGTATTTTCCGTTTCACACTTCTCTCGGTTTTGCTTGAATCTTTTTGAATTTCCCGTCATATTATTTTCTAGAGAATTAGGCTTACCACATACATGTGGAATAAGATTTCTGCGAACAGCTTCTACTGGATCGCATAATATAGAAGAAATATCATTTATTGTACTATTATTGAAAGAACCTACAGCGTCATAGCTTTTGTTAGAGTCATTACAGATATCTTCATATGTGTTTGACTCATCTTTACTTGTATCTGCTTCAGAAAATACTGCTCCGATATATATTTGACTCTTAGATTTTTTCATCTCTTTTTGCGGGCTACCTACACTAATAGTAACAGTCGTACCGGTTTGAAACGTGTTGCAAGTATTTCCGTAATCATCATTAACTACAACGGATGACAAGTAAATAGGAGTATCCGTTCCAACATTCATAGTAGAATAGCATTCGCTTCCGTTAATTTGTATTGATGTTTTCTTAGGTTCGTTGTCAACGATTCGTAATAACTTTTTATTTTCACTTGGCTCTTCAGCTTCATCAGAGTCAAATTGTTTCACGCGTAAAACTGTTTTTTGTTCATATTCATTAGCATCGGACCACTCATCGCTAGTAGAACTTGAAGAATTGTTACGTATAAATCGTGTTTTCACATAATTTTGTTTTTTCGACTTTTCACGATCTTTACATTTTAAACGAGGTGGAGGTTCTGGTGACGTCGATATTCCACGTCGTAAATTTTTTAATACGTTACTTGTAATTTCACTACTATCGCTTAAATTATCATTTTCTTCATCCTGTAAGTTAGTCTGGTTTTCCTTAGTTTTTTGTGATAGCATTAAATAGCTATCACTGTTTAAATATTTTTCAGAGGCTGATTCTAAAAATACCTGACTTGTATGTCCATGCTTTGGTTTTGACCGCAAAGCCATTGTATCAAGAAATTTTGGTGGGGTTATAGAAGGAATAGAGTTTAACCTTTCAGATTCAGAACGTCGAAGAACAGGTATTTTTGGCAAATTATTATCTGTAAAAAATAAAATTATTTAAAACTAAGCGAGTACTAGGTAAAACTTGAAACAAAACTGCAATAATAACTCACCTTCTGTCCCGAAAACATTTTCTCTTGCATTGTTGAGAACAGTAGTTGTTTTTATATCATCAAGATTTTCTGTAAGAACCTTTTCTACTTCAGAATTACAAACTTCATTTTCAATTTCGATATTATTTTTAGATTCTTCGGATGCTTTCCCATTTGTTTTATTCATACAAGTTTCTAGACTTTGACTCACAACATCACCTTCAGCAACTTCTTCGTGTTCTTCATTTTCTACAATAATATTTTCAGAATTTTCTCTTTCGATAGTATCATGAAGGTTCAATTCTGCTGTATAAATAACTTTCGTTTCTTCATTTTCAACTAAAAACTGAACGCGTTTTCTGTGAATCATATTATTAGGCGACATTGGTCCCTTATCGTTTGGTTTAGGAAGGTAGAATTGAGATAAATTTGTACGTTTGCTATCAAATGAGTCGTCCGAGGTTTCAGTTTTTTGGTTCGATTCAGGACTGTTGTAATTTTTTGGCTTTTTAAGAATCGATTTAATAGGATCAGTATTTTGGTTTTTATTTTTAGAATTACGAGATAGTTCGAGGAGTGACTTTCTATAACTTCTTTCTGGGATTTTTTGATTATCACTTTCACTGTCATCATCTATTTTAACGCTTCTGTTTCTCCTCGGTGGACGTTTTGGGGAAACACTTTTAGGTTTTGACCGATTTGATGAAGATATGTTTAATGATTTTTTACTACTGTTTTTACCTAAAGATAATATTTTTTTATTTTCATTTTTTATATTTGGCAAAGACGAAGGTGTTTCTTGGGTTTTATTATGACTTTTTTTGAGATCATTGTCGGGAACATAACTTGATTTTTCATCTATACAGACGTTGGACTCATTGGAAATACGAATTCTTTGTCCACTTATAGCCTTGACACTTGAATCGGTCTTCGAAGGTTTAATATTCTTGAAGTTATTATTTTTTAATGAATCTGGAAATATATCACCGAAATCATCATCAAACTCGCTTTCAGCTAATGATTTCGAACTATTATTTGATTTTATAAGATCATATGGATTGATATCACAAGAAAGTATCGACTTTTTGTAGTCATTTTTGTGGTCACTAGTATTTGTTTCTTCTTCGACCCATATCTCATTAACACGACTGACAGACTTACTTCTAGATTTACCAAATGTCTCCGGTACTACATTTTTATTCTTAATTCTGCAAGGGCTGATACTTTTTGCTCGAGATCGAGTAGTAGAAAATTGACTTCCAATTCGTGCTTCGTGTGGAGGTACCAGTCGACTTCTTCTCATTAAGTCATAAGGGTCAGCAGATTCTCCATTTGACTTAAGTATACTTGGCCTTGTTTTATTATTCTGCACTCGGACAGTCCCAGCTCGTAATAAACCAGTTTCTCGATTTACTTGAGGACCTCTTACGGTTCCACCTACTAACATTCGAGGGCTTTCAGCTATTGTTAATGGCAAACGAGATCCTTTACATTTTTTACATATACTGACTTTGGTTGAGCTTGTTTTCTTGGTACCATTTAAGTACTCAGGACAGGAACATAGAATAACTGCATAATTATGAGGAGTTGGTTTTTGTGGAGTACTAATAAGTACGGGTCCCGGAACCTCGGGGTACGATGAAAATACGCTAGGTCGTATAGGTGGTGTTGGAGTCCTAACAGATCCATATAACCACGTTTCTGCATATTTCATGGATTTTGACAGTGCCGATCCCGGAGGGCCACTTACAGTACCATACATGTATGGGCGCTCAGGAGATTTTTCTGACGATTTCGTGCTACCGGAAGTATTGAGTTTTAATTTCGATGACCATTTCTTTGGCCGCGTACTTTCTGGTGTATCATATATCTGAAAAAAAAAAGAAATAGAATTATTCATATTTCTGTTTATATACATAAATGTATGTATGTATATCACATAAACAAAATAGCTTGTAATTGTCGGGAACATAACTTGAAATGTTTACACCTTAAATGCATAAGCAAATTAAATTTTGAATTCACTTAGTATCGATTAATTTCAAAGAAGAATATTCCATTTATTAAATATGCGTTATAATTATTAATATGCGGCATGAAATGGGTATAAACAATATTGTGTAGTAACTCCCAATTCTAATTAAATTCTTGTTCACGTTTGTGATTTTGAAAATGAACGAAAACGGTAAATAATTTGAATGACCGAAATATATGTGTTTATAACTTACGAAAGATACTTAAGTCGATTTTTCAAACACTTAGTGGGTCTAAGTTACCTTGACCTACTAGGTAGTGTATGAGACTGCCTATGTAAATTACATCTGTATCTGCAGGTATTGCCATCAAACATAACATTGTAAATTACTGTATACTAATTGCAAGAAATAAAAATGCTGTTCTCTTAGGGCATAATATGTACAACAAAGCTCTTGTTAATTACTTAACATCAATTAAAGTTAAAACTTTTATCAGAATGTGTGTACATATCATATGGCAGAGTCGTTAAAAAAATCACAAATTTTCCTTCTATATGCTTATTAATCTATTGAATACAGAGATGGAAAAATTTTAAACGTTTCTAAAATATAAGTAAAGCATACTTCATTTATATAAAGTTGCAACTATACCACAAGCATCAACCCACAAAGACTATGCTCCCGAATCTTGCGGAAAACTTTCCGATTCAACAGCGAGGAAAATGTATCGGTATTTTTCTTTATAAACTTGGTAACAGGATCGTTGGCAAAGTTTCTTAAAAGGTTGTACGCTGCTGTTCTGGGTGGGGAGAAAAAAAACTTATACTGTCATGTTCTTTTACTGCATGTTCGAAACCTTTTGTAGTATGTATGTAACATAATCGTACACGATATAATTCATATATAAACATACACATAAAATTATGAGTAGCTAAAATTGAAAATATCGCATACCATATATATATTTAATAAAAACATAATACAAAGTACTAAAATCTAGCAGCGTGGGTAAGGGAATTAAATATTTTTGTAAGTAATTGCTGCTAATTATTAAGAAATTCATAAATAAAGCGCTCACGCTGAACCACATTTTCATATCATTTTTCTATTGTACTAAAACACACACAGCCCAGCGGATTGGCTATTAGAACCCACATAACCTGCCACTGGTATCTTTTGGTAGCCATTGGCCACTGGTATCTTAAGGTTCTAGACCGTCCACACACGAGATACCTTGTCAAGGTTGTTGTAGATACGCTAGATGCAGTCGATCTTATTGAAAGTGTATATGGGAGGGCCATCCGGTAGTGGTGGTCCTGTAGCTGAAATGGTGACGATTACGATGATGAATTGTTGAGCGAAAGAATATCTTTTGACAGCACGAAGTATTTAAAGACAAGCATATTTTCTATTTATTATTTATTAATTAATTCATGTCAGCCGACGAACGGCTACTTCCAAGCATATGCCTCCCCCAAAATAGCCGCAACGGAAAATCTCGCGCTACCAATATCCAGCGAAGTAGTGAATGAATAAGCGTAATTATTGTTATAAAAAAGTGTAAAATATCAAGTTTATTTACAGAATATTATCATAAATAAAACATCCTAATGCGAGGTTTCATATCGACTGACATTCAATACGCTTTTTGTAATTCAACATTTTTTACTTTGTCCGTTTTATTCAGACCAGGAATACAATGGGTACAACGATTTGAATAAACAAAGTGAGCTCGTTTCCAGTCTCATTCCTTTGCCCCGGTCGCGATTTCACTGCCTCTTGTTACCGTAACGCTATATAGCAGTATCTGAACCAGTGTAGTATTCGACACCGTTTCGTATCATGTTCGCGGTCCTGGTATATTTTTTAGTCGGTCACCTACGAGACGACAGATCTAAAAGTTCTTTGTTTCATAAATTGTTTTAATATCAATACTGCTACATAAATAAATAATAAAAACGATTAGCGCAGCAGGTCACTACAAAATGTTTTCAAACTAATAAAATAAAAAGAAGTCTACTGTAATTCGATTTATCGGTCGATCATCAAACTTACAAATTTTATTTAAACGTTGACTATACAGGTTCATTGTTTATATATGTAAAAGCTATGAGGGTGAATGTATAGCATTTGTCAGCAAAAAGCTGAATACGGTGTAAAAAGCTTTAAAAAAGCTTGAAACCTTTTACATGTATTTTCAATCAATCTGTGGGTGATCACACCGATATATGTTAAATTAATTAATTTTTACTATTGGAATGCAATAGGCTAATAACTTCTGGTAGTACAAAGTTCGCCATGGACTGATAGAAAAAAAAATTAATAGGTAGTAATAAGAACATTGAAAACGCTCCCTTTGCTATAATGTCATTACGTTATTTATTATTTTTTAAATATTTTGATTTTAAGACAAGGTGGATACATAAATTGTCAGCGAATGAGCTTTACAACCCTTTAATTCAAGCTTTTCACCTGTAAACAATCACCTTACAAAGACATGATTATATCGTAAATACTGTATTAAAGTCATATAAGCAGCGTTAGATGAATGTAGGTATTCTTTAGGTTTTCATTTAATGTCATAATTTTAAAAAGATTATGGTAGCAAAATTATAATATGTACAATGAAATTCTCTATGGCAAACATATGTTTTTAGTTAATTGCATTTTTATTTCATAAGTTATAGATTATATTTTAATGAATAGATATACATCATTGAGTTAGAAAACTACTTCTAATCAGACGAGTATTTTCAAACAGATTCGCAATAAATAAAAAGAGTTCATCGACTAGAAGTTATTGAAAAATCTCACGCAAAAAATTAAAATGTATTCGGTGACAGAAACTGGATACGCAAAGCCTCTAGGGTTTCACCGGAGCCGTATTGAATCTCACACCTAGGTCACGCCACTCGAGACTACCGAACGAAATATTCTAATGGAGTCGCGCAATCTGCCTACGATATACTTCGTCCCACGGCGAGATTAAAAAAACTTGTACAGTTATTGAAAGCTCCGCGTTTTTACAGATTTCGAAATTGAAAATCCAATGGTGCAATATTAACTTTAAAATAATGAAATGGTTAATGTTTTTCTTATTACTTCGGTTATTCATAGCTCAATGCTAATAGTTTAATAGTAATCTAATATACTAGATGATTGGTTATAGACGCAAAGCTTGCGAAGGACAAATGTATAGCTCATTTATTAGCAAAGAGTTTTAAAGCCTTTACCCCTATTTCATTTTGTCTATTGATTTAATTTCTTAATTAATAACAAAAATAATTTTGCATACAAGTTTTCAGGGATTCATAAATTTAATTATAAAAATTAATAATACATGTCATTTGGATTCAAAGTACATAAGTAAAAAAAATCATAACTAATCTAATAAGGACTACAACATCATTAATCTTGTAGAAACATTTTCACTATATTTTCTACACAGATAGTATTATATCGCATTAAATTCGCTCCAATATCTATTACACACACTGAAAATAACGTCAGCGATAAAGTAACATTAGTATTAAAGGATAATGAATGAGAGATAAGGCGCCCTCTTAGATACTACTAATATATATTGAGACATTTTCTTTGTAAAGCTATACAAAAGAAGAAAAAATTATTTCTTCCAAAAGAACGAACATAATATCCTATTTACTAGGGGAACACAATAAAGATAACAAATGGGCTAACGTTATTAACGAATATATTCGATAAAATCAATCCTACACTAAGACTGCTGTCGATATTAAGCTTGTACACACTTATAGGTTTTATATGGCGAACATAGCAATAATATATTGCGGATTTACTTTTGATATATTTTTATATGTATAACTTTGACTGTATGTAACAAGAGGTTCAATTCAATTAAATCCATTTAATTAACTAAGTTCACGTCAATAGACAAGATAGAAAAAAGAAATATTATTAATCTAAAGTAGATGCAAATAATCATCATTTCAGGTGTAAGATATCCATAGCTTGACAAAGGCAACTTATTAATTTCTCAAAAGGATAATAAAAATTTAAAAATTACTCTTTGTATAATTTGTTATTACACTATGTTCAAAAAACGTTTTTAAAGATATATATATATATATATATAATGTATAACGAACAAATTGTTTACTAGCAAAATTATGAGTACACTGCCTTATTGTGTTGAGGCTTCGTGTAATTTCTCGTGGTTCTCATTTTTCCGCAGTTTTTTCCGAGCGTTTTGTCACAATGTATTCAGATAGAGGGTGTATATTGGTGGCGTTGTCACTTTTTTATTTTATTTTTTTCAACGTGCAGAGTTATTTCCTTTTTGCGCGAGAAATAAAGTTCACAAAGGTTTCGTATTCGCTGCGTTATAATATGTTCTTTTTAAAAACTGAACTGTGGTACTCAAAGTTTGGATAGTCACCATAATCCAGATATTTATAGGAAAACAAGAATTAGAAATGGATTTATACGTCATTTTGTCTAATTGTTGTAGGGGTGGATAAAAAAAATGCCAGTAGTAAACCCCACCAGCTACGTGCTCATTGAATCAGAAATGAGGATCCGTAGACGAACGAAAATAACAGATATAGCCTAGCGGACTGGCACGTCGAAGTGATAGTATACAGGCCACATAGCGTGGCTCTAGAATGCGAACTATGGAACAGACACTGCAGCGCCTCTACAAGAACGTCAGAAGGCCAATGGGTCTTTTCGAAAATCTATGGGAGAGATCCAGGTACTGTAGTGAAAGTTCTACAACTTAAATGATGATAATCATGATGAAGATCATCTTGGGTACAACAAATAATATTTTACTAATAATAAAAATAACATTTCTATGTATTTAAAAAAATGGAGGTTTACATTAAATAAATAGATAGAATAAAACTCATTGAAGAGAGAAATTGAGATGTGCTTACAATCAATTAAACATTAGTGTAAATCGTTTTATTATATATCTTGATTTACAAGTTCCTATCAAGTTACATATTCACACATTATAAACTATAATAACATAGTATAATAAGATATGAAAATTTCACATGATTCAAATAATTTATTCTGTAAATAAATAACTCTTCTTTTTTATTTTTGTATACCATTGTTCTTAGATGCTGAAAGTTGAACGAGTGGCATAAAATTTTCCCGACACGTATTTTTTGTGTCTTTTTCAATTGATGCCATTCTTTATTTCTTTATACAAATTACGCGGCAACTTGCTATTGAGTTACATAGATAAAAAAGACGTGGTTTCAGAAAAGTTTCTGCCTTTTTAGCGCAGTAAATAGCGTTTTCGTTCTTACTTTTTTAGCGAGAAAATAAAATATCTTTTATAATTTCCAATTATACATGAAGTTATTAATAAAAAAAATTGAGCGATAATTAATATCATAGTTATAAATCATAATCTTTATTATACAGCAACACCTTTAAATGTAATTAGATAAAACATTAAAAAAAAATGTGCAGAAAAGCGTTTCACTGAAAATGCTATTTGTAACATTGCTATATGGTAAGTTTTTTATTTTATTTCTGTCAACTTTATTGTAGTTGTTCAATTTTTTTTTCTTTTTTAAAGTCCATAATTTTTTGTCCTTACTTCCAGTCATTACCTTGGTATTTTAAAGAAAAAATCGAAGTATCTAACTTTTCATTATTTACAAATAAATGTTTGATTATTTTAAAATTGCAACTTAAATTAAATTAAACAACTGTGACTTATTACAAAAATTAAAAGGGAAAATATTTTGTCAGCGATTTTTCGATGTTTAGGACCTTCTAGAGCCAGTACGTATTCCCACAACCTCTCGTAAAAATTATTAACACCCGCTTTTTAATACTGTTAACAAATAGAATAATTATTACCTCCTGACTACGAGTACCATTGTCAGTATTAATCGTGAATTGTGTTTCGTTTAACACCGTCAAAACCATAATTATTATATACTGTAACAAACATCCCCGAAAGTCATAAAAAGCTCTAATTAGAACTAGTTAGCGAGTTGTTCTACTTAACCAGTCTTCGTTCGCACGATATAAGATCCGTATCGAAAAGTTTTGGAGGTATACCTCACGCCTTAACTTGGCAAAAGTTACCTCTAAGCTTGTTGTTACAGCGAAAGCTACGAATGTTTCAAATATTTTTATATTTCAATAATATGAAACAATTATTTTGTGTGTGTATATGTATATATATATATATATATATATATATATATATATATATATATATATATAATTGACTTGTCGTACTACAATAAAATATGCTTTACTTAGTCATCGCCATTTCGGCCGTAGGAAGTGCACAGCTGGACATTGACCTACCTCAGTAGAAATCGTCCTGATTCCTTTAGTTATATGTATATATGTCTATATAATAAGCAACGTTTACTTGCAAAAATAATTTTTCAGTTTCGCAATCTCAAAGAATATAAAAATAATGTGATTCACCAAAGATAACCCACGTTCATAACACGCTTCTTGTTTTGTTTCAAATAAGGGATTTGTCAACTAGGTAGAGACGTTTTAAATTATTCTGTGGTTTGTAAGGCATAAAATAGTATTGACATTACTATGTTCCTTCCAATTCATCAAATTTTCCTCTTCGCATAAACCTTCTTCGTGCCTCAACGATACGGAATAAAATTATCCGAACATTGCGAGCCGTTCTCGAGTTTTGCGCTTAGTAACACATTTGGCAATTGAGTTTTATTTATTGAAGATGTACAAGAAATAAAATTGTTAGGAATAATCTATGTTCAGGAATATTTACTGTTCTTTAAGCTTTTATGAAGATTTTTAATTAATAAATAAAAATGTGATATGTAGGTTCTTTATTTAAAACGTAATAAAGTCTTTGCCAAACTGACATCTGCTTTGATACACATGTTTTTAAAAATTAAGGAGATTTAACAGCAGCCGTAAATTTTTTTAATGTTATATTTTGTTTTTCTCATTATTATATATTGGATTGACATCGCCGAAAATTTCATTTCTTTCATAAACACAAGTCGTAACTGTTGCCCGAATTTTAGTCTTATAACGTTTTTAAACGGCATTAAGGACGATTCGCAGAGCCTCTTTACGTTTCACATAAAACTGAACCGATAAAATACACGTAACAAAATTTATATTATACTAACTCGTGAATTTTCACACTTAATGGGTCATGGGCGGCCTGAAAGACGTTCTTAAAATGTCAGGATGCTGTTAAAGCAAATATTTTATTTACAATTTTATATACGTCGCTCTGGAAAGCAAACTCATTAAAAGCAGGATATGGAACACTTACTTTGAAAATCGATCTAGTTTTGCGAAGTCGATCTAAAATTATAATTACTTTCCATTTTTATTATATGAGATCATTTCTTTCAGTTATATTAGTCGTCTATTATTAACACAGAATTATTTTATACAAGTCGAGATTGGTGGTTTGTTTTGAACAAAAAAATCTTATTTATTTAATTGCAATATTAAAAAAAAACATGTCTTTTACTTTTACTTTTACATTTAGTATCCACGAGTATGATGTGTAAAGTAATAAAGGAACACACAAGTACCCCACTCGCGTTGAGTTTAACTTAAGCTACCAAGGCGTAGTTCATTCTACATCTAGTTTTTAAAGTTACCATGTAGATAGTTCGACTACATTTCTTAAGATAACAATTGTTCAAGTATATCGATCGCTGCCAGACGTGCCTAGAATTTCAACAGAGCCATTACATTTGCTTTTATAATGAGAATTAAACAAACGTGATAACATTGCTTCTAATGCGGCGCTGCATCCATTTATATAGAAATAGGTGTTAATTGTTGCAGTAAATTTGATTTGAAAAGTGGCGAGTTCTCACGCAAAGCCCGAGAGTCATTAATTAACCGCCATATGAAATATCAGCTAGCCCAATTTGTGCTACGTTTTGAATCTTTGGTGCATTAGCTGTGGCACCTCTGATTTATGGTAAAAGCGGAAAAAAAGAAAATGCTTTGTAACTTTTTTTAAACCCTGTATTCTTTATTGAGAATGTTTACCGTTTAGCAAATGATAAAAAACGAAAAATAATCATAAATTTCACTATTTTGTGAAGGCATTTTCAAATTTCTTTGCGAATAATAGTACGTAGTAGTAAGACATTTGAATGTGAAGATTTAAATAAAAAAAACCAGTATTTAGAACTAAAACAATATCTTATACAAACTTACAGGAAATGTAACTTGTATAAATGTTGTTGTAACTCCATCTTATTATGTAAACATAAATAATAAATGATACTTTTTAATTGATGCACAACGGTAGAGGACTGAGACTTGCGATCGAAAGTCGCGGGTTCGACACCCGGAACACAATCTCATAATTAACTCTTTGTGCATTAATTATTAAGGATTGCCTAGATTGCTGCTCACAAAAAATTTCTAACTAGAAAAAACTTTCTAGGTGGGCAGAAGCGTCCTATGCGTAACATAATACCATATTGCTATCGCCAATCCGCTTGACAACCGTGGCGATTATAATACATGCCCTCATGGATATCTTTAAGGGAAACCTAAGCCTTGTCGCCGTATATGGACTAAAACCATGATGACAACTATGATTTTTTTAAACGTTTAGGCAATTGAAATAGTATTTGTTATAAAGATTTATATAAAATGAACACAGTGATGGAAACTAATTGATAGCATGTGGCAACAGGTAAAAGGAATAGTTTCCAATGTTGCCAGTTTGTTCGCGTTCACCTAAAGAAGCATTCTTCATTCTAAACTTTCTCATAGTATAAACGATATGAAGTCGAGCTCCAGCGAGAGTGAATACAACTTTCTATGGCTCAGCCAATAGTTTACTGAGCCCATATCGCCTACACTAAAAGGGTTGTCTAACTGGTTGTAGACTGGTTAGAGAGGACAACATAGATAAAAGATGTTTGACTATCTATCTACATTGTTTTAGAGAACAATTTTCTTTCATGAAGTATTCTTGGGTATTTACCTCTACGTAAGTAAAAAATATGATTCAGATGTAATATGTGTTATAGCAGAGCATTATGGTGAAGTCGTCTTGTTTAAAAGTAAAGTAAAAGATAGGCAATAAACAATAAAAGTGTAATTGACGAAAAAAACAATAAATACTGTACAATGCCATGCGTACTGTATATCAATTATTGTTTTTATATAGTTTTAATATATATATATATATATATATATATATATATATATATATATATATAAATATATATATATATATATATATATATATATATATATATATATAAATATATATATATATATATATGCTTATTTATATATACCTATATCTATATTCTTTATGCAATGTATAGATGCTCTCTTTTCGATCCTCTATTAATAATATACAAATCTTTTTAATACTCCCAAAATTACTTAATTACTTCTGTTTTGTTATTTGAATGTTTCTATTTCATGTTTATAGGATTTACAATAAAGTAGTAATAACTTTTACTACGGCGACAAGACATAAATGATAAACTCTTAATTTACAATTCTTTTCGCAAATATACGTCGTATATAACTAGTCTAAATATTATTGGCTACGTGTAAATTCCCTTCCAGATGCAGCGAAAGCTAAATTGGTTGTCGTCTCAAACAACTGACGTTCAGACATAAGCAAGCGCTATCCGAGACTTGCTTGGCTTAAATTGTTTACGTAATCGCATAGCCAATTTCAATATACTTACACATTCAGTGTCTAGACCCGGATTAAATTAACACGAGCTCACTTAACTGTAACTTTAACATAGCACAGCTGTTTAGCTTAACCACCGCAACTTAATGCATTCATATTGAGAAACACATCATTAGAAAGAAAAACGTCTTGGAATGAACTTGACTTATACTATTTAGTACATTTTACACTTTGACTGCCAGCTACTTGTGCTCTGTTTCCATATTATAGTTATCAGTAATAAATTACCTAGAGTGGTAAGATCGCTTAATATACATATTTATTTTATTATAATAATATGTTTTTCTTTCTTATGTTACGTTTATTATATTAAATAAATAAAGATATATTTTTCACTAAATAAATAGTTACCGAATAAGAACGAAAAAAATGGTTCGAATAGGGATCGATTCGCTTTGCAGTAAACGTGTCGTATCGTAATCCTTATAACACCACTTATAAATCTACAAGTATGAAAATGGCGCAGTTACAGAGAAGTACACTATAAAACAATCTGGCAAGGATTGCGACACTACAGCTGTACTGAAAAAGACTAAAAAGAACAAGAAGAATAAAATAAATGGATGGAAATGGAGAAGTGCTAAAACTATTATAATATATTCCAAAAGGCCATTAAATATTGTCCGACCTATTTTCTTCGAGGTAACTAAACAGAAGTATTTTTAGTTTTTCCCACAATAAAATCTAGTAAATCTGCAATTCTATCCTCCTTTTGTATTAGCTTTTATAAAGTCAACCGCAGTTATTCCTGTCTGCGTGAATAAAACGCTGCTAGCTAGAATTGTTTTGCAAACTGTACCAAAATATTCAACCCTTTTGCGGTCGATTCGCAATTGACAGTTTTTCATTTAAGTTTTTATGCGTACAACACGTATCTATACTAATAATAGAGCTAGTATAACATATTGTTGTTTTATTTGAAAACACTGGTTAAACTATTAAGGGAATCGGAAAGTAATGTCGCTTTCTTAAGCTAAGTTCACACTGCTACATTTTTAACAAGTTTTTATTTATAATCAACAATATATTCACCTTCGTTAGCAACAACCTTTTGTCATCTGGTATATAAATTTTCAATACCGGAGCGGTAAAAATCAATCGGTTTTTCTGTAAAATATTTATACTGAAACGACATTACTTTTCGGTCCCTCTAACATATGTGATTTATGTTACGATTCGATTAGCATTAAATTGTTTTAAAATAAATGGCCAGGTTTTTAATTTAAAAAAGGAACTAAGTTAAAATAAGATGCTTTTGTTATTATGATTCAAAAGAACAAATATTTTCGAAATATAAGACCTTTATTTATTACACAATGTTTATCCATAACTCCATTATCTATAGAGCGTCGGATAAATGATGTATTAAAAGTCAGAAATTGTGTTTATACAAATCAGACCTAAGTTAATATACTAAATAGTGATTAAAAAAAATAAAAGTAACGTATCGTGAAAAACAGCACTATATTTTCTATTCTTTTTATTTCGATATATAGAATGTTTAAGACTTATCTTTATAGTGTAACAGTGCTTAACAAGTCTTAACTTAAATTAGTCAACGATTTAGACACTTTAATAAGCCTTTTTAAGTTTAATGTAAATTTTTACACACGTCGTTATGTTTACTCGAATATAATTCAAATTAATCGAATTCGTGAATGAAAAACAATGTGAATCTGAAGAAATACGTCAATAGTTTCTTTCGTTTGGTTGTAGGAAAATAAACTATAGAGAATTATGAAGAAGTAAATGCATTTGATAGAGGCTCTACTTGTGAGATATAAAAGATATATTTTTTGTTAACTCGATCAGTGATCAAATTTAAAGTTAACCTTTTTATTAGTCAAACATAAACCCAGGAAAACTGCTATAAAAAGGAATA
This sequence comes from Battus philenor, assembly GCF_028537555.1. NCBI lineage: Eukaryota > Metazoa > Arthropoda > Insecta > Lepidoptera > Papilionidae > Battus > Battus philenor. The sequence goes on along the minus strand of NW_027181678.1, from coordinate 5,016,082 downwards.
GCGTTAATAAAGGAGTGCCAGTAGGTATAACGTGGAATGACCTATAAAGACAGTCGTTGTTAATCACTAGAAAACCGTGACACGAACGTTAGCATCTATAAATGCTCGTAAAAATAGCACGGTGTTGGCGTTTAAGGCATATTTAACGTATGCTATTTACATGTGTGTTTTAGACGATCCTAACAAAAAAAAATAACTTCATAGCTTCTTCCAACCAAGATATTACGCTTCATCTACGTGACTATGGTTTTTTATACAAAAATACAATAAAGATTGCAAAAAATGGACATTCCCGGCAAAGCCGTCATATTGATAAATTAAAATGGTCGTGCGTAGGTCAGATAACACGCATAACAGAAGGGTGCCGGGGCCTTAAAGTTTTGGAGAACTTTAAGGCCCCGGCACCCATCTGTAGAAATCACAGACGGGCAAGAGCAATGAAGGGCTACGAACTAGATATAGGACCGTTCTATCCAGACCTATTGGAAATCCAGCCCTACGGATGTAATGATGATAGTGTTTAAATTTAATATAAGTTGAGTCAAAAAGATTGGGTAAATATATATGATATGGATACTATACAAATTATATGGCACATAATTTGGTAAAAGAAAATAATTTGAATAATATGAAAGACATAAAAATTAAAAATTTAACGACACATTTATCGGAGAAATAACCTCAGTATTGTATTTTAAAAGATTTATGTCAGCTTTGAAGACATCACAAACATAGTTTTGATGACTAGAACAAACTTCCAATATAACACAGTTTCAAAAAATCTTCTCATCTACTTATATCATAACAATATTTGAGCGACAAGACCCTCAACTATTAATATTTAACAATCAGGTGGATACAAAATGTAGGTTTACTACACCGTCACGTTGACATATTTATTAGCCATAAGACGCGTGTCGTGAAACTAGTCTATACTCGAAATAACGCACATAACTGAAAAATTCAAAAAGAAAATCTTACTCTGAATATCATACACGAAAATTTTATAAAATGAAAATCTCTCGAATTATCACAATTATAAAGTTTTAGCTAAAGCGTAGAAGTGCCTAAATCCAGCAGAGAAACTCGTCGGCTATTTCGAAAGTATTTAAAACGTTAATAAAATGATACCTCCGTTCCAACAGAAAGCTCCGCTAGGCGAAAATTACCCAAGAAACACGTTTTATATCTCTTTCATGAACTCCAAACAACTTGCAAAGAAAAAGCAAGGTTATTTTCTCATTTTTGTTACGAATTACGCAATGCTTCATTCATATAACGATACGCAGATGTGATTTCAAAAAATCAAGTACTTTATTAAACAGCATTAGTGATGTTTTAGGTTTATTTAAATATCAAAAAGATAAATTGTCATTAATTTCGTAATAAATGTTGACAACGAGGTGTTTTAACAAAATGATATTAATACCGATGGATGATTACTTCATTAAATATAAGTAGTGTCCAGCACTTTATTTGGCACATCGGACGGTCTAGTAAGACTTAAGGTAAAGATCTGTTGGGTTGGATTAGAATATTATTTTCATCGCACAGTACTCCGACAGCTTGGTATATTTCATAATTTCAGCCGTAAAAATTCCAGTACTGGACAAATATCTCATTTATTATTAGATTTCCAACAGTATTTTATTTTCAAATAGATTAGTTAAAACCCAAAGGGTACATAAAAAACCGGATAGTGTATGTAAAAGAATAATATTTCCGACGTGCTAAATCAAATTCCGGGTACTATACGAGTATCACTAAAATTCGATTGCTTGTAGTACTATTTCAATAAATATCACTGACACTGGTCGTTGTATAAAAAATATCCAATGCCGCAGTTGTACAACTCACGTTTCGCAAAGCGAACGGCAATAATGACTAGTAAAAGCCTAATGGAACGAAAATGTCAAGCTGTTAATTCGTATTACAAATACAAAACGTCGATTAGTCGTTGAACTTAAGCTTCTATTTAAGCTCCGTAATTATGATAAAATAAGCAAAAACAAGTATAAACTTTATTTCAAACGCTTCTTTAAACATAAGAGTTTGTTCATATTTACATATTAAATCTTAGGTCGTTTCTGATACATGCTGTACTTTGTTTAAATTATATATAATTGACACTAAGTATAAATACACGTTGGTATTAGGTGTGTCCAAGGTAAATAAATTGGAAGATGTTACAGATCCAGCTTTAGCTACGGGTCAAAACATTAAACCTTGAAGAAGACCTAGGAAGAAATTGTTGCAAATTTCAAGAACTGTATTCCACACCAAAGAGTCATATCTGCCCGATTTCTAAATCAAGACCAGGCTTTCTATAATCTGCGTACGTCGACCGGAATTTTCTAGTCGCATAGCCAGGAAGGACAGCCAATTGCACAAAAACCGAAGGCAGGAAAAGTCTACGGCAAACGTTTGAGAGGTCGCAGTCTCATCAGTTCTTTGGATCACGTTCGCTCGACACTAAACACATATCTTCATGTAACGCTCCATGATGCCAAAGACAAGAACAGGTAGTATATCATAATGAAAATATAGGTTACTCGGTGTTCAGGGAATTACGAACCTCGGTACTAAGGTTAACAATGCATGGAAGAGGATAATAGATCCAATCCGTGGTCAGAAGTGTCAAAACTCTAAAGCGGAACATAAAGGTAATATAATATAAGGGATTTTAATGAAGGGATAAAACCGTGCTTAAATATGAATAAGCAGTAAGTAACACCAGTACAATATTACGTATTTATGGAGATATAGTTCATTTAATAAATATACAAATGAATGAATGATTGAATGATTTGAACAGTATACCTTTTTCAATAAGATCAATGCTAAATCAATGCTAAACTTATGCCCTCTCAAAATTTAAACACGTCTGGTAAGACCATACAAAAATAACTTGAAGTAAAACTCTCGTCTAAATGAAATTATCGCAGATTAAAAATTTTAAGAGAGAAGCACGAAATCGTTTGTAATTTTCTTAAATACGTTCTTCAAGCCGCTCTTATTTGACGGAGGCTTTATTGCGACTTGTCGTGAGAGGGCAATACTCGACAATTCGCTTTCGAAATCACTTCTGCTCTCGGTAACTGCGGTGTAAATCTTTCAAGACAAAAAAAAACGGTCTCAGGCGCCAAACCGGTGGGTGGAGATTTCGATGCTTTATTTGCACTACCGAAGCACAATTACTACCAACTATATCTGTAACATTCGAAACTATCGATGGACACTTTTATTTGACTTTAATAATTAAAATTCCTGCAATAATAATTAAATAAATTAGAAAATATGGAGGTGCCTTCAATAAGTAACAAAAAAAAGTCAAACTATTGTCGTCGTATCGTCTGAATGGCACAAATGTAATAGTTAAACGTCACACTTTCTTGATGATATCCTCAACGACAGTCATTGCAAAAGTTTTCAAACAATTCCACTAATTCCACAATTCCACTAATCATGATATACTTGTAATGCTAGTTTTTCGCTAATAATTTTTCTGCTATTACCAGTTCCAGAAATAAATTACAATGTAGTTAAAGTATAAAATGTCCTTAGGAAATAAATATTATTAATGAAAAGTCTCAATAACACGTATGTCTGATAACTTAGGTATTTAAGATAAATTTATTAAAAAAGACTGCTGTTTGTTGTAGATACTAAAGACTTAATAAAATAATCAATTCATTTATAATTAGGATATGTCATAAACCTTAAATAGATCAAACTCAAAATATCTTAAATAAATACATATATAATTTAAAAGCGCTTTTGAAACGTCAATTATTATTACTATTAAAAAAGTTTGTTAAGTCAGTCCGTTCGTAAACTCACACCTGATCGAAAAGCTAATCTGCTGTAAAAAATAGCCAAAAACTCAACACTTGCTCTATTAAAAATTTTGAATGTATATATTACAATATTAGCCCTGCAAATGAGTCTACAAACCTTAACATACAAAAGTTTCACACATTTCAATCTTCTAAAAATTTGAATGCTGTAATGAGATTTATTTAATAAACTTTGGAATCTAAGATTTATGGATCTAAGACTTATGGATTAATATAATTATCCGCAGCGCTCTTTTACCCTTACTTGTTTATTATTTCTTTTTCTTACAGGAAAATTATAAAAACAATGCATTATTTCTAATACTCTTTCAATCTCTTAGTCTATACCATTAAAAGCCGCAGTGGATATTTCTCACAATGCCCGCCGCTTATTTCGCTAAGTGCAATATTTCAAACAAAACTTCTGTCCGATAATTTAAACAGAACTCCACCTCGCCCGCTCTCCATTGTAAGTCGCAGCTGCAGGGGACTTTGCTATATGGCCTAGATTAAAACATAAGAAACTATTTTTATAGACAATGGACGTAAACAATAGTTGCAACCTAAAGCAACTCTCTGTCTGACCCTTACATTTGTTCTCTTTCCTGTTACCGTCTCCAAAGCAATTCCTCTGGATGTTTTTGTTTCGATATAAATTACATACGTTTATTTCAATATAAGCGCGTGTACATTAGTACAAAGGATGTGGCTAACGATTGGAGTCCGTGGGTTTTTGACCAGTAAGTTTTATTGGAACTCGACATTTCAATGTTTTTGAAAATAGGAATAAATCCGGTCTAGAAGATGTCTCTGCCATATTCTTGGCGATTCGTCTGCTTTCGTGCTTATTTGTTTCCACTATTAAATATTATTTTTCCACAAAATATCTGTAGCAAAGTATAGCTTAAGAGAAAAGTAACTAAGCAGTTTTGGATCTTAAAGAAATCTCGTTTTATCTGAGAATATATTCTTTAACGTAAAAAAAACTCATTTCAATAACCTGTTAAAGAGCCGCCATTAACGCTAACGTCCCGTTTCATTATTCCAAATGCTTGAAGGTGTTTCGCCACAACATTAACGCTGATCGTTTTGTTGCAGAACAGCGCCATCTATCGATAAATAGCGTCATTTGTCGTGGTCAGAGCGCACAATGCAAGCATTCTTTGTTTCTTTGAATGCAAACGGTTTGAGATTACCGATTAATCAACAGATAACATAACACGGAGAAAACTATGCTTATCTTATTTAAATTAAAAAATATTTGTTACAATTTTAAGTTTCGTACATTCAACTTATATAAAATCTTCTTAAGAATTTTTCTTTTCTTTGTTTTATGCGACTTTACTTTTCCGTTAAGTTTTCTGCGAAATTATCTGGGAGTTATACGTTATAAAAACGTAATTCTAAATAGTCTGTGTGGTTGGGTTTGTGCTGTACTGTGGGTTGTAACTACAATTATATCTATTTTGGCGCAGTCGCAAAGTCAACTTACAATAGCGATATTTAAAGTAATTGATATGTAATGCATTTGTTTAATTAATAATATATGAGAAAAGTCTATAATTTACATTTTCTCTGTGTAAAAACAGTTTCAACGTCTCGTCTTTTTATGAAATAACTAACATAATCGAACATTAAAATCTTTAACTTCGTAATTGTTTTTTGATGTTGTATCATACATTTCTCTTGAACGACATTGTAATGGAACAAGAACTAAAACGACTCGTATTAACTAAAAGTCGTAAAACCATACTTTTATGACTTTAGTGTATTGTACTACCGTGAGTTTGACATGCGGGTCGTCTTAATTGTTGCGCTAAGCAAATGCAGGTAGAAAATGCAAAGCAGCCATCTGACCAGCTGACAAAATCCTATACAAAATTGAGTAGCTAACTATCCTAAAATAAAGAGTATACAATACGTCTATCTAAGCTGTCTATAATTTCGTCTAATTAATTTTAATCTCTCAATCCAATTACACATTTAAAGTAACGGCCTGTGTCGAAGTCCCTAAGGGAGCTGTCTTAGTTTCTATAAAGATATTCAGTCTAAATTCCATCAGCGCTCGGACTTTGTGGCCTGAAATCTGTACATCTTACTTAGGACTAGTCACCATTCGTAAAAATGTACATATTTTATTAATGTTTCTGACTCAAAAGCAGAACCTATAGAACAGGGGTGGCCAAACACCTTGATAGTTCAAGTCATTGTTCGAAATTTGAAATTTTTCGCGACCTGCAATTTAATAAGAATTTAATACACGCTAACGAATATTTTTCTGTAAAGATTATATTTATTGAAATTATATAACAAAAATACAAAATATAAACTTAGATATAATGGCACACGTTTATGGCAACACTCTTAATAATACTTAAGATGCCGGTTAGTTAATTATGATCGATATTTAGATTTCGCTAGTTTTGTGGAGAAATTATAATAATAATTTACTCCATTAGTTTATTTCGATTTCCCAGAAAATAATTCGACAATCAATCTAAGCCAAAAAAAATCGTTTGACTCAGCTTTAAATAAATATATATGCTTCGATTGCGAACGCGCACTGTTCTCCCGTCAAGTGCGACCATATAATTAAAAAAACCCACATAAATAGCAAAGCTAGCAATGTCCCTTTTTTATCCTCCCGCTTACACAAAACAGTTACAGAAAATAATTAAATTATAATTTCTATCACCGGACACCCTGTTTAACCTGACCTGTAATTGTACTCGTATTGGATACACGCCTTTAAAAGATTTTCACTTGTGTCGACTCGTCACAATATTTGCAGAACGATAAGGACCAGAGAATTGAAATTTGGAAAAAATAGGTTTTTTGCCGAGTAAAGGTGAGCTAAGAACAAATTGTAAAGAAATTTTTCCTGCAGAAGGATTGAGGGGTTGTTGAGAGGACGTTCTTTGAAAGAAGTATATTTAGCTAGAATGAAAAAATACCTAGAATATTTTTGACTTTTTAAAACTTAGCAAGATCAAATTTTGATATTACTCCCACAGAAATCAACGTGAGTTACGCGAAAAGAGCAGTGTAGTGTAGTGTAGTGTAGCAGAGTAGTGCAGGTCGCAACTAGTGTTATGTAATATATATTAAGTTAGATATATATTACATTAATATTAAAGTTCCGTTGAGAAAATAAGGAGCTAATAATCCACTAGATAATTAATCCGAATTTTTTGTTCTCCTACGTGTTGTACTAATTTCGGAAGCTGTAATACAATAGAATGAATGAAAGATAAATTATTGTGCCAACGTTTGTACTATACTAATAGCTCTTGGTTCATTCCGAAAGATAATAAATAAAAATTACCACTGAACCTAAAATGGGTGTTTCTTATATTTAATTCTGAGTCTTAATGCAGTGTTAATCAATTACTCAAAGATTTGACGGTTCGTATCTTATAAACTAAGATAACGCAACGAAACGTTGGAATCGGAAATTGTCAATAGCAACTGCAATCACTTGATCGTGCAACAGGACTGTAAACTATCGGAGTTAAAGTATTTCCTCTAGATAAAGACGTACTTTTTGTGGTAAACCATGAGAATAATGGTCGAAGTCTTGACATAAATACAGTCACCGGTACAAAGTCAACGGGAATCAATAAACGTATATCTTGTCTCTACATTCTCTTTACTCTTAAGGCCTGTTATACTCTTTAAACTTTGACAAGCAACAGACGAATGATTGTAATAAGCGGTTACAATTATAAAGTCGTGTTTACATGGTTAATTTTTTGAACATGCGTGATTCCTACGAGTTACTTACTAAAAATAAAATGTTTATTCAAATTTATTTCAATTAAAAGACTAAATATAAAGGTTAATAACTCGCCATGTAGGGTAAAAAGAAATATTCTAATAGAAGCAGGAGAAAATTACTGGACGAAAAGACGAATATAATTTGTCATTTTTCTCACGTGTAAACGCATCCATAACTCGTTACTACTAATGCGAAACGTTGTGTTTTTTTTATATTAACTTCGTCTGCCAAAAAAGGTTTAAATAACATTAAACAGTATTTGTACACGCAAAGCCAGATCTAAAAGTCTAGGTGCTATTTAAAATCTAATACATAGTCAGCATAAAAATCAGTATATTCAAAAAAAGACAATTAAAATCTTTTCCAACTGGCGCCAATAACATACATAATTAATAAGGAAAAGGAAGTTTCGACGAAACTTACGAATTTACATCCATCATTCGATTTGTTCTCCTGCTCTTCGACAGTCGTAAACTATTTCTGCTAAGTTTTAGCAAAGTTCGAATTGTTAATACTCATTAAGGAGAAGTTTATATCTACGTTCTATACAAATAGTTTTGTATTATTGGCTGTATTAATTGCAATTATATAAAATATGGAACAATCAAAAAAGTAATTCTTTCCTCAAAAAATGTCTATGAATTGAAACGACACAAAGAGTTTTTTTTTAAATAACATTATCGAAATATAAACTTTCAATAATGTAATTTTTAGTGGTAGTACAACGGTACAGGGTTGAGTCTTGAGACTGTATGTTGTTGGTTCGATTTCCGGGATACGATCTTACATAATTCATACTTTGTGTGTTATTTATACATATTACAACTGCTCACAAAGAAGTTTCCAGAGAACGAACAGCAGTGTCCTCTGCGTACCATAATAATACACTGCGCCAACCCGCTTACCAAGCATAGTGATAATGGTAAAACCGTCATTGCTATCTTTGGGGAAGCTTTTGCCTTGCAGTGGACTTTTATGGGCTGTAACGGCGACGGCTAAACTTTTAAATTTACAGTAGTCGTTTAAAAAATCGACAAAAAAAACTTGTAATTTCGTTTTGGACAATACATAAGGATATAAAGTAAAAATATAACAAAAATCAGAACTCCATTGAGGTCAACTTATAATATCTCTTGTAGATAAATTAGTCATGGAAAATTTAACGTTATAACGACAATTATGGAGTAAAGAGAACGTCCCTTTAAACACTATCTTTATCCGTATCTAAGAAACTTCTATCAAGAAATAGACAAACAGAAATATGAACTATCTAAAACAATATAAATACCAATGAGAACGAGATTATACGGTTGGAAAGTCTTATCAAATTATATTAACTACACTTAGATCGTCTTTCATTACAGCGCTGTTGCCTAGAGCTATTATGAAAGGGCTTAAGCTATGCCTGGAATGCTTCATGTGAGCGAGTATTAAGGGTGTCCTCTGTCATCGTGCCCCTGCGGACAAAATAGGAAGGCTAAGTTATATAGAAGGGAATTTATTGTTTGAGACGTGCTCAGATTCAATGTATGTTGTTCTTAGTTTCTGATATTTACGCTTGGGCATTAATGTACTTTCTTTTTGTACACCATAGAAAGTAACTAAAAAATGAAAACAGAGACTATTAACATAGAGGTACAAAAGGCGATCTTATCGCTCGAAGCGATCCCTACCAGACAACCTTTAGATAGAGATGAAAGACATGAAGGGGTGGGCAATTTAGGGTGTACACGCACACACACATACAAATACATACATTACTATACACTCATGTATATGTATATATGTATACAAACATACTTATATAAATCTTAAGATAGAAATCTATGCTTATAATTTCTAATAAACATTTTCTCGTTACACGTTCTCGAACAGCGGTAAAGCTTCAAAATGTTCTATTTTTAGAAAAAGACAATATTTTTCTTGTTATGATCCAGTTGTATAAATTACATCTTCGTTAAATTTGAAATGGCGGACCACAGAATGCGCCTTAGCTTTGAACATTTTATAATAGTTAACCCGAAGACTTCCTCTGAATCCTTAGCTCACAGGTCACAATGACCTTAGGATGCTGAGATGGACGTGCCATGGTGAGGCAGCGCTTGCGCTTGATTAAAAACTGCTATATTATTTCTTTTTCTTCTGATTTATAATATTTTATGTTGATTTTACAACGATACAACGTTTTTCAATCAATACGTGTATAAAACGGGCGGGCATATTTAAAAACCATCTCAAAAGTTACTAAACTAAACTAATTAAATATCAGTAAACCGTGGTTGCTGTGAAAGTCCGTGGAAAAAATATTCCTGGATAATGAGCAGGAACACCTCTCGAGCATACATATGTTTTGGTGAGAATCGGTACAAGTATATATAAGAGTAACCCGTTACACAGAAATAAAATAAAATTTCTACAAAATAATTTAACATGAAAGAACCAAACTGAGAGCATCATTTCTCTCGAACAGATAATGTTGGTTCCGTAGCAAACGCGATCGTTTTCACCGTACTCGTCTTCTAAACAAAAACACATATGTCATAACAGTTAAACTTTCCAATGATAAGTTGTAAATAATTTGTGCTGTAACGAGTTGTGTTGTAGAGAACTTAGATGAGAGAAAATCTAAGTAATATAGAGGCGACAGTTTTTAATTAAGTTAGATAAACCTAAATCTGTAAAATTATAGAACATATCACTAGTTTTAATTTTAATATTTTCATGTTTGGTTGTTTTTATAATAGGTTCAATCTTATTTTAAATTTATTTTTTAATCTTAATTTTTAAATTATATTTAAAAAAAACTCGTGGTTGCATATACAAAGTTTATTTTATGTGACAAAAGGATTTGTCTGATGTAATCCTATTCATAATTAGCACGTCGACTGTAAGTTGGGCAGCATAATAAACATACACAATTGTTCGAAAACCAAATCCTCGCATTATCTCAATAACAAATCCTTTAGATGAGGCTCCCTTCAGATAAGAATGCAATAATGCTTATATAGTCACAGTTATCTCATAAAAATCGATAAAAATGTTGAATGCAGCTTCGCACCGGTGCTATAGGAAGTCTATGGGGGAAGCCTATGTCCAGTAGTGGGTGAAGTTACGTTCGCAATTGTAGCTACTTAAAAAGCCACAAGATAGATCTTCCACTATTTCTAAAACTGGTTATAAAACACCTAAACAATCTAGTACTTTTTATAAGGAACCAAACATAAATAACCAAAACAAAAACACGGTGACACATTAATTTCGAGCGTTAAGTGTACCATTTATATTACCAAAAGAATGACGCTCATAAAAGAATACGTTTCGAAAGGGTACAAAAACATAAAAAAAAATCTGTCATTAGCTAGCAGAAATTGCCTTTTCATAGCGTTAATTGCCTTCCGGTAAACGGATAGCCACTGTTTCACCGGAATATATCGCGATCGTATTAGATATTTCTATTCTTTTTTGTACATTTCCGCGTGATTAAAGGCGATGAAAAATATTGCTTCTGCTTCAATTTTCGCACAACGACGGTAACGGGACCTTTTTTACCGACGAGAGGTGTCAGCAGCGGATGATATATTCTACCTTTTTCCCGTTCTATGTTTCACAACTTCCCTTGTAAAAATTAAAGCGCGCCAAGATTTGTCTTACTTCGTTTGTTAGCTATATTTATAGCGAATAAAAAATGTTTCTTATAGTTCATGTTTATGTATTATCAATTCTATACGGTAATAGATAATGATACGGGCTTTAAAGTCGTCCTTGAATAACAATATACACAGTAACTGGTTATAGGTGAAAAGATTTTAAAGGGATATTACTCATTTCCTGTCAATTATTATATGGTACACTCTTTCCAAAAATCGATAGGTTCCTAAATAATAAAAACCTATTAATAATATAGTAAGAAACGGCATTTTAAAAATTCGAATTACTTCTTATTAAAAGAGAACTGTTTATTATCCGTTCCTACAGAGTTTATTAACCTTTCGAATTTCAAAAGAGATTCAGAATGATGACTTTATACAGGTTGATTCAAAATAAAACTAAATTTTTTAAGTTGAAGAAATGTAACAAACTCTCAAGTGTAAATGTGAGCACATTTTATTGTAAAATCTATCTTATTTCTCAGCACGTACGCATCTATGTATTTAGCACTAGGGCGTCAATAACGAAAAATTTAAAATTTTATTTTACATACCTGTACATAATTTTATATGGTTTGTCTGTCGATGTATATTCATTGGTCTATATTAGTGGCGATAATTTTTAAATCTCTTTATTTTTTTTACTTTTATGATACTTTTAAACATGTTTTGTACTTTATAATTATAAGAAAATTTATTAAACTATTTGAAATTGTACTCCAGACTGACATGTTATCAAGTTGTCTAAAATAAAACTGGACTAAGGCAACTATTATTAGAAACAGATTGCTATTAAATTAGGAACAGTTGACATATCATGTTACAGATACATTAATATGAGAGCAAAGCCGTTTGAGCTAAGGTGCTAAGTGCCGATCTCAATTTATAGTCCGCTTGCTATAACTCCGACGTCACCTACATACATTTGCGATAAATCTTAATCTGCAGACATGTTCCGGGATTGAAATTCACTCCATTCTCGAACGAATTTCCATCTACGTACCAATAAATGAACCGTACAATTTCGTACTTTTAATAATACTTTTTTTATTATTTATAAATGACGTAATAAACGCTTTAGAGGGAGCGTTTTAAAAACATAATGTATAATGATTACAGGTTTATCATCCTCGTGATGCCAAAGACCAGTTTCACAGATTCCGCAGCCAAGAACCTACCGTGACTTTGACTATATCATTTGTCCACCAAGTGGAAGCCTACCTACGCTGCATCTACCAGGACTAGGTACTTATTTGAATAACACTTGCAAGCATACTACATCAAAATATAGAGAATACATCACTTCGATATTCCTAAAAGAAAGGTCAGCAGTTCTTATTCAAATAATTATATACAACCAAGCAATTATGTAAGTACAGTAACAAGATTAACGCTACATTAATTGTAGAATATAACGTTAAATACTAAATATTAATCCCGTACTCGCATGCTACGTCACGTATGTATCTATAAACTTAATTGTTAACAAATATATAAGCCGATGAACAAACAAGTGTGGGAGGCAATTACCTCGCACAGAACAAACAATTCTTTATTTTTGGAAAACTTTTATTAGACGTGGCAGCGGAGTAGAAAACTTAACACAATACGTGTCATTGAAAACGTGAAAGTAAAAAGAAAAAGCTTAAATAAAAACATAAGCGACATTTTATTTTTACAAAAAAAAAACATATCGTAATAATTAATAATTTGGACAGCCAACAAAATTGTATATAATATATAAATAAATATTGGCTATACTTACAGCGAACATCACCTAAGTTTAACTGCATCACAGTGTCGTTTGTGTATATTGTTCAAAAAAACATCACGATGTACACAACAATGCCTTATATTATAGTCTGTGTAGTTTTATTCGTTAAAATCAAACGTAAGAAAGCCTGGTATAGTAAATTAGTATTCATTATATAACTTACTGTCACTCGACATATAATTTGTTTTAATTAAAAAAAAATTGAAATTAGTTGATGCAAAGATAAAAAGATATGTAATCAAAACAAGTACCGTTAGCTGAAGGAAATTTATTAATCATACTTTAATACATGGTAAAACTCATACCAATTTAATCTGCAAATATTAGAGATGTGTGGAAGAAGGATTTAGGATGAGAAAAAGAGATTTTTATCAACAGAGAAGTTAAAAAGAATAAACTAAATGCCTTATTTTGAATACTTTGAATAATAAAAAAGAAACGAGGGCGCATCTGTATGACTTCCATGTTTTTGTATTTATTTTGTAATTCAATTTTTTTATTTTTATTCCGATTCTTTTTTTTTTCTTTTAATCTCAAATAGGCGACAAAATTGACTGATAATAAGCATCCACAAGAATTTGGGATGGAAGGGTTATGTATGAGACATTTTCGCGATTTATGATATTAAATTCAAAACAGTAATAGTATTTTGCAGTGTTATAAATTGAATAACAATTTAGTAATAAATCGTTTAATTATACGATGTAAACAAAGTTTGGGTTAATAGCAACAACTAAGTTCAATATTGGAAAGTTCACAGTTGGGAATCGACGCACTTGTGCCTTTCGCCAATACTTACATAACCTTGAAGCTAACTCTTTGTGTACATAAAACTAGCGTGCCCATTGTTAGCAATTGAATGGGCAAACAGATTGTATCTAGTACTTTTCCTAACGTCGAACAATAACAATTACCGCAGGTCCGGCAGCCCTCCAGTCGTATTCTTCTAAGTGGTTCACAAATGAAATTGAGTAATCAGTTCCTTCGTACGTTTTCACTTTGATTTATAGAAACAAGTTGCTTGAGACATCTTCTTTGTAACGAAAACTACTTATAGTCTTATTGTACGGGCCTAATTTAAATTTTAATTATTATTTCTTTAATTTACAATAAGTCTAAATATTAATTTTGGAAAAGAAGCAAACGAACAAACTTTTCGACGAATACACCTTAACTATTTTTTTTTTAATTTAAGCCATTTCTTGGCCTTTTCGTGGTCTGGCTTTTGTCCAAATTCTGGGTAAGTACAGTACAGTAGTCTCAAAATGTATTTATTCATTACCGCTTTTTATGCTTTGTATATTAATGGTAAAAGCAATCGACACCAGTTAACTGTTTGAAAGGTAAAGAAATAAATTAAAGAAGGTAGATGAAATAAACATGAGATAATCAAATATTTAAAATTATAATTGAGGTATCCACCATATCACAAACATGAATATATTTACGAAGTGTAATACCGATTTTCAATCATTTAAAAAATGATAAATATGCACATTTAAGAAGCAACTATTAAAATCAACACTACAGATCCAAAAAAGACTATGGAAATAGCCACAGATGCGATGAAAGAATTATGTCATGAAGTTGGCGGGCGGTGACTTTTAGAGAATTAATAAGAGACTTATTATACAACTTATATCTTGCCTATTATAATATTATCTCGCTGAGCCTTATATATTATTTATATATAAACAGGCAGCATATATTAACTTCACTGACTAAAACGGGGAGAGTGAAAAGTAGAGTGCAAAAAAATTGGCGATATTAAATTTAAAGGCGAGGCAGACTGAAAAAGAAACGAATGTGGATTCATGAATGAATGACCGTCTTATAGATTAGCAGGACTTCTGAAAACGAAAAAGATTCTCAATCTGAAAATTTAAAAAGACTTTCGTGTACAGTATTCATTCTTTATTATTCCTAATATTAACATACATGTAAAACATTACCATTTTAAATATTAAAAAAAAACCCAGACCTAAACATGCAGAGGTGGCCAAGACGTTCATACAATGCCCACTCAAATTAAAGTTTACAAAGCACAAGCCACAAATCTTGACTCTCTAACAACTCAGAGGAACTTGTAGTGTCGTTCAATATAAACAACATTCCTAAAGGAAAGTGAAATACCGTGACTGCATGCCAGTTACACAGGTATGCCGGCAATTTGTACTGACCTCTGTCTTTGCTAATGAATTCATACCAACTTCAGTTCGAAGGTTATATCAAAAACACGTTCAAGTAAAGCATATAAACAGTAGGCTTTTAAACAAAAAACAATGTTGAGAATCGAGAGGAATAATCATTTCGACATGTAGTATAAGATATAAATAAGTGATATAAACCCAGCTTTACGAGCGAATAAAGTACAATATTATATTTTAGAAAAAGGTTGCTATGATCATTAAAAGTATAAGTTTTTATAGAATATTAGGCAGGCATAACCGTATCCACTTGTTCTTTAGTAGCTCTGGAAATTTTAACGTAAATATCAACCCCGAAATATATTTCATTTCAAAAGCGCTTTCCACATAAAACCAGCACTTAAAATCTCTAATAAAATAATATTCCACAGTAAAACATTGTGCGTTGTTTCCTTACGGATGTAATGAACAGAATATTTTACCAGCAATAAACTTATCACCAATTTCCTTCGCTGTTTCAAACACTACAATACACAGCCGCCATTACACACTTTTGCTTTGTAATCAACGATTGTCTTCAACATGACACAAACTAAGAGTGTTATGACAATTGACATAACAAATGCTTTTTACCGCATTATCAGGTTTACATAAAGCGGTGATAATTGCATATTTCATGCTCTTATGTAGCTTATATAATGAGAATAATGTGAGGAGATAGTTAAAATAACAGTACAGTAATTTTAATACAACGTTTCATTTTACAATATACATACGTATAGTAAAATCAATTTAATGTGTACAGTTAATAGGTAGATATCTTATCAGGCCGTCTGTCTTATAACTACATACATAGGTAATCATTATGTTGAAAAATATGTGAGTATCTCAAACAGTTCGGATTGAATTAAAATTTCAACACGCGTAAGAAGTTAAGATGTGCAATCACATTAAATTTTGTAACAATATGATCATGTCCACGTACTATCGTAGCGCCGAATAAAAATACATTTGCAATACATAGTTGCAACCTTTGTGCTCCTGAGTCGTGTCCTACGCGACCTCATTTCGTACTTCGATATAAGTCGTGAGGACGAGATTAGCTTTTCTGTACATACCAGGCGAAATACATTTGACATGCCATGTATTTGAAAGTAAGGTCATAGAACAGACGTTTTTGAAAATGGAATGTGATTATTTAAAATTATCTATTTATAGACTTTATATTTACTGACTTTGAATTATTTATTGCTTTAAGTCATTGTCATCAACATCATTTCATCCTGAAAATATTCACTGCTGGACATGGGCCTCCCAATAGATTTCTTCTTCCGATGACTTTAACCAGATCGTTTGTCCAGTTCGTGCAAGTCCAATGCTGCGCTTGCATAATACTAAGGACTATCATTTCCCAACGGCCATCTTCTCTGTGCACTATGTAGCTGATTCACTGTATCATTAATATCTTCCTCTTGCGAATTAACCATGCTATGGTGATCACATATAGAATCTCCGAACACATCCCTCTCATATTGCTCGTTGAGCGACAATGAACTTACCAATGTGGCCCAGAGTGAAAGACAACGTTTAAACAACGTAAAATTATGATTAAGATAATTTATGATTGTCTCTAGAATTCATGGCAATTATGGCAAAAGATTACACTGTGTACAGCATTATGATAGATACACTGTCGTAAATCAAAACAAAACTGACACAACGGATTATTGTAATGCATGCGAACATTTAATATTAAAATTTAGCTGAATACGCAGAAACATTAACGATATAACAATTAAATTATAGTTCGGTAAAATGATTACGAATAAATTAAATTTTCGGAATCATGCAATTATTACAATTAAATATCGCGGACGTGACTTCACGTACGGAAAAGTTATAATTTAATTGAAAACATCCGCAATTTTGTCCGGGACGTGTTAGCGGGCAAAACATGTGAATCAATTAACATAGACAACAAATTAATCAATTGATTAAATAAAGGCTTTATATGCAAACGAATGTACAGTGTAATTAAATTTTTGCATATGTACATAGCTGGTTGCTATGTGGTCAATTTGCAACAAAATATTTACGAATTTTTTGAGCAAGATTTCCTTGGAAATGTACTATAATTATATAAATATCACTTATACGTTGCTGCGGAGAAATTTTTTATAGTCTCCCGTCATTTAATAAAAAATATTTCTCTTACGAGATTTTTGTTTCCACATTGGTGACTAAAAAGTCATCTCTTTATTAACTAAGACATTATTTTTTAATTCTTTATTTAAAAAAATATACACAAATATATCACATTAAAAGAATTTTACAGTAATGCATTTTAATTTAAGCCCTACAATGTGAATAGGTCTTTTAATATTTTTGGTAGTATGTGTGTGTGTGCATAGCAGCAGGTAAGTTTATGTATCGATTATTAAATATATTATGTGCAGAAAAATTAACCTAAATCAACTTAATTTCACCGTTAAAATTGTTATATATGATATTTCAACTTGGCAAACTAATAAATGTTCGTTAAAAACTACAATAAAAAGCATTTATACCGTAAGTCATAGTCAAAAACAGTTTAAAGCGAAGACTTTAGTTACGACTTGTACGAGAGGGTGGCTCACGTGAATATTGATAGGTGTTAAGAGCCTTTAAAATTTACTTGTACATTTGAATTAATTCGGTTAAATATACCTTTAATGACTTCAAACTTACCTAATGTATTAAGATAATATATCTTACATATACAATACAATATTATATATCATTGTCGTCGTTTTAGCCCATAGATAGACTCCCATTGCAAGATATATGCTTTCCTCAAAGACATCTATGGGGAGATACACCATAATCGACACTTGGTAGGCGGGTTAGCAATCGTTATATAGTATTATGGTACGCAGAGAAACTGCTGCCCATCCTTTATAAACTTGTTCGGAATAGTGGCAATCCTATATAATTAATGCAAGTTTGAATTATATACGAATGTATCTCGAAAATCGATCCCATGACCAACGATCGCAAGTTTCAGTACTCTACCGCTGCGCTACCACTGATCAATACAGTGTTAAATGTATTGCAAATTTATTTAAATGGGTTGACTGTAACAAGATAAAGTTTTACATAATTTGCTGAATGTCTTTATTCGACACAGAAATTGACATTCGATTCGAGGCATTCGATACTTTCATTGTCTACAAATAAAGTTGTTCTCTGAGCGTATATACCTATCTGTATATATTTACAGGTTAATTAATTAAACGTGTAAATGCCTTAAAAGGTATATTTCGCTCATTTGTTAGAAAAAAAGCTGAATACGGGTATAAAAGCTTTGAACCTTTTATAGTTTTTTCGAATCATCTGTATAAAATGATCTGCTTGCTCTGACATGTTTATTTGGATAATTTATTTGGATAAATACAAATTAATTAAATTAATTAAAAATTATCTTTATCTTTTACACGTAACTTTTTAACAGGTTTTATGAGCTGCCGAGCTTTTAGATCGCGTCAGCGGAGGCTCCATAGACTTGGGCTGTCACTCGTAGATAATACCCGCTAAAAATTCCAACGCAAAGACATCCGAGAGAGTCGAACTATGGATTGGTTTGTTGATATTGCCTGACTTATATCACTGCTACCACTTTGGAAAGTGTTAACTAAGTAAGAAAAGGACGAATATTTAGCCACTTCCGCACATGCAGTGGTAGTCGTGCAACAAAGTGCATCGCCCGCCAGCCCGCTGATAAATGCGCATGCGGCAAATAATGCGAATTACACAACTGCCACCGTTAAATTACTCAACATGTGTTTCACTCCTCCACGGGGCATTTTCAGGAGTTATGTTACACCGATTAGTGCCAAACACAGAGTTACACACACACTTAGGATGGAATTCTGCTAAATAACGCCTGATTCCATTAAATAAAAAGTGTTAACGATGAAAGAAGATGTAGCTGAAGAAACTCCAGCAAGGCTTTTATATTTATTCATATCAGCCGCAGGACTGCATAGCTGGACACAGACACCTTAACAAGATCATATGTCCACCTTGTGGGTGGACGTCTAAGCTCCACTTTCCTGGCCATTATCTCCACTCCTGAACCTTAAGGCTATCAGCGGCTACCAATTATGCGCAATACGGGGCCTGTCACTGCCATTAAATCTTGATAATCCGCTAGGCTTTGCCGGTTACTTTCATTTATAAGGATAAGCTTATTTCTGATACGATCTGAAATAATGACTTATATTAACAATTTGTGTATGACTTTACATAAAATTCGATCTAAATCAATTTGATTAAAATATAAGTAAGCCGAGCATTACATTTCATAGAATCACCAAAGTAAGTAGACGAAACCTAATTTAATTTTCTATTCGCCTTATTCTTTACGAAAACTGCTCTTGTTCGCTCAAAAGAAATATATTTCCATATTTCGTTACATCTCATTACTTTCATTTTATTATTATGGGCTTACTTTCAAGAAATTATTATCGTGTTTATCTTTTATTTCGACGCTACATACAAAGCCGAAAAGAAGATATTAGATCTCAAGGTAAGAAGCGCTTTAATTAAACTGATATAATTTTCTTGGATTATAATTTTACGAAATAAAAAATGTACTGATTAAAAAGTTATTTTTTTATCAATTGCAAATTATTCCTACTAAAAAGTATCCAAATAAATGTAGGAACAACATCTTAAGATTAATTAAGTAATTACTCACCCACATTTACGTATTATGTTATATTTATAATATAACAGTTCTTAAAAATTAAATGTACCAATGATAAATAATATAAACTAGTAGTAATTTCAAAAATCAAGATATTGTTTTAGATGGAGAAAATACTTCTTATGTAAATAAATCATCGTTTTTTATTACTAAAACGAAACGAAATGCTCTATGTAAATATTTCACCAGCCTAAGACATGTCTTTGAAATTTATTGGTTATTTTTTTTAATACAAAGCGACGACTAGGACTTTCACTTAACGTGTGATTTCGTGCTTACGCTTATCTCCTTTAAAGAAATCTTTAACTGAGGATAGTATAACAAGGCATAGTTTAAAATATTAAGAAAACAAAGTTTACTTGCGGGAAAACATTTATTCACGTCTATTATAACAGACGAACGACGTCAACAACTGAATATAGACTTCCCCACAGATTTTCAAAAAGACCGGAATCCTTACAGAGTCCTCTGTCTACCTTGTTGGATATCCTACGGTCCTTGGTCTCCACTTCAGAACTTTAAAGCCCCCGCGTGCATCTGCTCTGCCCGCTAAGTTCCGCTACTTCAATTTGCCATATATTTTGAATAATTTTAAATAATATTAAGTCCAATGTAAATAATTCAAACCATATTGATGTGTTTTCTATTAAATATTTGACACTTTGAAGATATAACTATGTATGTTAGTTACAAATTTGACATAATAATAAATTGATTACGCACACAAAGTTAGACATATTGCTAAATAACATCGCGTGAAAACCTTACTAGCGAACAATTAACCAGTTATGAAAGCTCTTACCAACAATTAAATAACATAGAAATGATGCACTGTGATTAGTAAATCACTGTGAGAAAGTAAACATTTCTTTACGCATTAAGACAATCATAAAGATGCGATGAAAGAAAGTGAAAATATGCAACGAATAGATAGTAACGCAAGAAACAGATTCACATGATTACAATTAATTCTTAAGAAATAATTATTATACAAACAAACATCTTTATTTCAATTTATTGCCTCGTTGAAGGAAAAGTAGGTAAACGTTACAGATTTTCACCTGGCAAACGACTCTCTCGATGGAAATCTTTACGACAACGCTTTGGAATACCTTGCTTGTCAGTGTTTCCGTCCATATGACGCAGGTATTTCAAAATAGTGAATATACCAGTACTCGGCATTTTATTTTGAACATTAGACAAAAAAGTGACTTAGAATGGGTTCGGTTTCGTAGAGCGTTATTTTTATCGCACATTATTCAAACAACTCGATATATATAGAGTAGTTAATATTTCCTATGTGCCACATCAATTGCCGTTGTAAAATCCTTAAAGAAGTATACACGCAACAACCCTGGCTTGTCGTTAATATCATCTTCTGGAAATGGAAAATTATTTTGCAAACGAAAGAAAACCTTAATTTCTACATAATAAAAAAATCTACTTGCTAAAAATACATTTCATCGACCTAAAGTAATTTTTTTATGTGTACATAATTTGGATTCTTTTAAAATTAGTTATTTTCGCAATCAATTAATTTTGAATATAATTAATTATATTCAAAATTTCTTTAATTAAAGAAACTTATTTTATGTTTCATCCTTTTTCAAAGCCGGAAGTATCTGGGTAAACGGACTGAAAACCTTTACGAGATAAATGTATCACGATTTTTAAAAGGCGTCATACCATCGGTGCTGTAGCTAATATTAATATAGCTGTAGGTAATATTAACATTTTGGTGTATTTTATAATATTAGATTCATAAAATTCCAAGACTTTCGTTCGCACGTCAATTTAAAACAGTGTTAATATATTTTAAGTGGACAACTCAAATAAAAGCAAATCATCCTCGCCTACAAATTGTTTCGCTTACAAAATACAGCGCAAGACAACCCCTAATTTTTATAGATAGAAGCATTGTTGGAGTTTCTTCCGCCATTTCTCCCTGCGCTAACACTTTCTGAAGCGATAGTAATGATGGCAAATAACAAACGACCAATTAGAGTTCGGCTGTCTCGGGCGCCCCTGAGTTCGAATTTTAAACACGTTCTGAGTGTCAGCGTAAGCCGAAGTCTGCTTTTAGGGATCCTTACGTTAGGTGACAGCCCATGTAATCTAAGCTCGATGGTCTTCCAATCTGTTAAAGAAAATAAAAATGTTTTTGTTTTATTTTTCATCAGATTAATATGCCCTAAAAATGCATACAACTAAGCCGAAACCGAAGCCGAAGCTATGGAACCTGCTAACTAAAACGAGGTTAAGGTTTTACTACATTACAGCATTACTGGGCATCTGTAAATGTCAGTAAAGCAAAAAAACAGCCTAAAATGTGTTCCCCACTGTGTATGTGTTATCATCATTATTTCAGCAGAACGCTGCCTACCAGATTACCAATAAGGCAGGTTTTAAAGCGTTCTACATCCAGTGTCTTCGACTACCTTAACAAACTCATCTATTCTCTGTGGGTGGGTGGGTGTTCTCCACTGCGCTTGCTTTTGGGGTCTTCACTCCAGAACCTTTTCTGGCATAGAGACCCCAGCAGTCATTTCTTATGAACGCAAGCGCCTGTCCATTCTCATCTTATAAATCTGCTGGGTTATGACAGTTAATTTAGTTTGTCTACAGATTTCCTTATTCGTGATTCGATATCGTGATGAAAATCCCGTTCGTAACCGTATGGTTCATTAAACTACTGCGAACTTGCCAATAAAATCCGATTTACTTTTTAATATTCACTGATTTCACTTGTAAACAGATCCGTAAATCTTGATTTTAAATAAAGAATTTAAAAATAATTCCTCGAATGGAATGTTCATAACAGTAAACAATCGCGAAGCACAATACACTGCATCTAACAGTAAACAGTTCGTGAGCACTTTTTGCCAATCGACCGCCAAGTAATTTAATAGTTGTTTAACTTACGCAAACACGCTGGAAAGGTAGCTTTAATGCATTTTAAGTAAAGAGGGAAAATGTAAACGTATTTCTACGTTAAAATAAGTTTTTAAATTTAATATAAACCAACGTATTAAGCTGTATTACTATAATTTTTATAAATAACTTTAGGTTATTACAAGACCCTGGATGCATGTTCCTTCTTACTGGTTCTTTTTAAAATCTGTAGAGAAGCCTATATCCAGTAATATACATCGTACAGTTGAAATGATTACGAAAAGGACCATTATTTAGCCACTTCCGCACATGCAGTGGTAGTCGTGCAATAAAATGCACCGCCCGCCAGCCCGCTGATAAATGCGTATGCGGCAAACAATGCGAATCACACAACCGTCACCGCCAAATTACTCAACACGTGTTTCACCCCTCCACGGGGCATCTTCAGGAGTTATGTTACACCGATTAGTGCCAAACACAAAATACCACTGCATGTGCGGAAGTGGCTAAATATTGGTCCTTTTCTTACTAAGGATGGACTTCCGCGAGGTAACGCCTGATTCCATTAAATGTTGAAATGATTAGAATGATAATTTTTGACGTTGAGGATCCATTTCTTTCTCCCTTTACTTCTTGTTCCTACAGAGGAACATGACTCTTTCTAGGAAATGTGTCATGCTATGTTACGCCATCTGTGCCGGTTTCGCCTACTATGGTATCGAGCGTTGTTCGGATGTGATTTAATCAGCGCACGGGGCTGGCTGATTGACCATTACAGGTAGCCATTTTATTAATAAGATGGATGAATTTTACTTAATATTTATATTTAATACTGCTTAACTTTGTTGTAAAATTTATAATATTAATCAATAGTAAATGAGAGAAGAAATACTTTTAAAATACTGCTCCAAATAATACAAATAGCATTAAATATGTTAATGCATCAAAAATGTATACGACTTGTGAATAATTTATTTTTATTCTCGAACTGTAATGGAATCTGTGCATCGGAATACTTTGAAAAGAATAAATTATTTCTGTAATTTTTAAAGTATTTTATTTAGTGTGTTAGATTTTAGGTGACCAAACTTAAAAAAACTGGATAAGCATCTAGATATTATTAAAGGAATGTCTAGATCTACATTTACCTTTGAGCTTTCTTGTGACACAAGCAACAGAGAGAGTCATAAGTTACCACGTAGGCTCTTGTACATCATGCCAATACCTGTGCTAGCGCTTGTGTTCTGAAGTGATGGTAATAAAATGATAAATGCGATTCGAGTGACTGCCCAAAACGAAGTCGAGGTCTTGATCTTGAGAGCCCTTACTTACAGTCACTCCGTTAAGTTTAATTGATTCTAGTTTCTATGAAATTAAGCTCCTCTAGTTTTCTTTCCATGATATACACAAGTGAAATTTAAAAATGTTTATTTGTGGTAATTATATAAAAAGAGTAAATGTATTACAATTTAGGACTCGGGCCTCTAACAAACTAATAATTAGTTGGAGACTCGATTCCTAAAGTTAATTTCTATCATCTCTCAATGTTCGCAAGCAAACACAGCTCGGCCATCTTTTCAATCAAAAAAGTTAGACAGCGCACGTTAATACGACTCGACCCGTACATGTTAGTTATTTTCATAGCGTTCTCTCTTACGGTATTTTATAATAGGGCAGCTGACCTAATACTGCCGATATTAAGACGATTTTTTTACAGAAAAGAGCTGTACAGGCTGTTTACAACTAAAAAGCCAGAGATTCCCTGAGAGATGTATTTAAAGAAATTCGTATTCTAATGGCTGCTTCGCAAATAATTTTAACATTTTAATTATGCGCCATTATTGAAATCATTATATGAAAATAGTGGCAGACACATGATAAATACAGGAAATAAAAATAAACTCTTAACGACTAAATTTCGTCCTCAAAAATTTAATAAATCCTTCAAGGGTGTAAGCATATATAATAAACTTCCGCAAGATATCTGCGACCATCCTTTGCTTAGTTTAAGATCTAAAATTAAAAGTATATTATTAAGAATATCTTATTCATAAATTTAGTTTAAAAAAGCAACTTGTTGTTTCACTTTTATCTTCTCAACTATAATATTAAAATAGTCCACGATTCAAAAGTGTATGTAAATGCCTATTTAAATAAAGAGATTTAGATTTTTTTACATTTATTTCTTTTTACTGTATATATGTATTTTTCCTTTATGATTGCCTTATTCTCTTAATTTTTTTTTATTTTTGTATACATTGAATTGTAGTATTTATTAAAATAATATTTTGTTAAACCTAATTAAAATCAAAAGGTTTTAACATGAGAAATTAACGTATGAGGTTTTATGAATTGTTGTTATTTTTTGTTAGTGTTATGTTTATGTTGTTGACGTCAAAAAATAAAAAAAAGTTTTTTTAAAGCGTGAATGGTAATGTATACACATATTGTTATCAAGTTTTCAAAAGATTGTGAAACGATATGAAGGCTATAATTTTTTAAATTAAATTTAGCGCCCTCTATTACCGAATAAAGGTAAACACTCACCCTCTGCGAGGCGTAGCACGGGGGATCAAGTGCGCCCCCGGGCCGAAACATCGCCGCGCTTACTGCTGCCATCTGCCGGCTACCTCACCTTGCCCTTCCACCGCGACATCGCTCTGCAACAAGCGAATTTAAACAGTTGATATAAATTAATTATATTTACATATGTAAACGTGTAAAAAGAATTTTAAGTGAGCGCAACTCGGGTGACATTCGAAAAGAGAGTTTGGATTAAATAAGAATATTAGTGAATTAAATATTTAACATAAATAATTAGTACCATAATACCATAGCGCGATCGCCAATCCGCCTGAAAAGCCTGGCAATTATGGTGTATCCCCATAAATATCATTGAAGGCCTATACCTCACAGTGGGTGTCTATGGGCTGAAACGACGACGGCGAAATAAAAGTACTTACTTTTTTTTGGTTTCAGGGGGAAATCTACTATTCTAGATACTCTCTAGGGCTAGAGAAGAGTTATTTTATTTTATGAATTGACGAAAAAAAATTAATATAGATTGGTGGCACTTAAAAAACACTAAATATGTCGCTGCAATGGTATACACAAGTACCTTTCTACATTAAATTATATTAAATATGTGAAAGTCGTTATTAAAAAGAAAACTCATGTACAAGCATGTTAAGTTTCCTTAAGAATTATCAGCGTCAACTTCAATCTCCTTTTATTTCCAAATAAAAATTCAGTTGAAAAGACGAGTACAATAGTTTGTCCGGGTATGCAACATTGTTGTATTATAAATGACCAAGTGGTCACGAGAACCGCGAACACTTCCGCAGATTACAAGAGACTATGAATACCAAATCAGTAAACTAAACAGATATCAAAAGTACCTAACGTGTTAGATGTGTTCTGTTCGACGTACATATGTTACTGCACTTGCAATTTCGCACGCCGTAAACAGAGCGCGGAAGCGTGAATGAACTGAGTCATAAATGTACAGTAAACACTTTTCTATCCCACTATACTGTACCGTACAATTAATACGACGAAATAGTTGAAGCATTTTAGTATATGCATCATAAAATATAAATTACCGCTATTTACTGCAACCACAACATGTTTTCGTCTACACAAATTTAATTCATCCTATTTGAGACAAAATAATCGCTTCTAAAATATTAACAAAGATTTTTAATTTTAGTAATTAAAATAAAATCCTGGACATAAACATGCCTAGGATTAGAATAATACCGATTTTCCTTTATAAAATTGACCATTTTTAACAGGAAAATAGGTGTAACATTTCCTTTAAAAGAGTAACTGTCGAGTTCCTTGCCAAGTTACTCTATAGAATCAACTGATAAATGACGATTGAAATGTTTATTATATTAATACCTTAATTTTTCGAATATGCTAAGCAGAGCCAATTCGAAAGAAAAAATATTTTTTTCATGTTTTCATTGAATCGATTAAATGTAATCAAATATACATAAAACGTACTACAGTCCACTTGCGTTAAGAATGAAGCGTATAATAACTGTCCGACGATCTAACTACGCCGCGTATCAAAATAAAAAGTTCCTAACTAGAAAATGAAATTCACAGTAATCAGGTAAAGGCAAAATTCTGTCACGATTTTAACGTGTAAACATGACCGAAATTCTAATTTAAATTCCGTTATTTCAGATTCGTGTTATTATTAAAATACGTTTTATGTTATTTTTCGCAAATCTATCCACCTATTTCGATCATTGCTAATAACATTTCACTAACGAAAATGTACCATTAGCTCGAGATTTGTCTGTACTTAGCTATGTTATAAAATTACTGACACAAAACAGTATCACAGTCAAGTGATATTGCCATCACTAAAACTATATTTATATTACGGATCAGAGGCACTTTATAATTTAAAATACGTTTAAATAAACATTTTCCGAATACCGCTCGTTTAGTGTAAATCTACCAGCTTTCCTCGGTTATTCACCATTATATGGATTACTGGCATAAAATAATATAACCCAAATATAGGCGAAATTTTATGATCATCACGTTCGAATTTTAACAATGTTACTTTTTTTTTGTTTTCCCATTATGACGTTACCACTAGTGAGCATTGTGCAACGCATGGTTGCATCCGTATGATGCCGCAGTCGTCTGGCGCAGTCGGTGTCAATGACCCGCCTCTGTAGCACAGTGGCTTCCCACACGGGTCGCGGTAATGACTGCGTGAGTACACACAACGTACATATTATTAGGCAAAGAAACTGCAGTAAGATCCGAATATTTATTTTCCGGAACATAATCTTTTAATTATCAAAAAAAAATTAATCATTTTTATAAAGAATAATATTGCATTACGTCATTTTTTTGTATAAACAAAACACAATAAAAGATTTTATGTAACCAATAATTCATTTACGTAATTTATTATAGATACGCGTTTCGCAGATGTAGCCTTATATGTCAACTACTGTCAATAATGTCTTCAAGCAATAGTATAGAAAGATATGCTGGTTTAAATGGTAGTTAAACGTAAATATAAGTGGAAGCTAGCATCACAAAGTGAGTATCATCGTCAAGATTAATTCTTGAAAACGTCATAAAAAGGCTTGGAATATTGACTATAAAAATAATAAACTAAAAATATATTAATTATTTCAACGCTACATTGTCATTATAAATTAAAATAAAGATGATTGTGTATCATATATACAAGTTTAATTAATCTTTATTATATAAAATATTGACAACAATCAATACTAATAGCTCATATAATATATGACGTATAATAAACTGTATTGCCAGTTAGCAGAACGATCTTCACTCAATCAATTATTACATGAATTCCAAACACCAGTTATGGAACATAAATTAATTTATCTATTCATAGTTCAAAGTGGACTTCGAATGCTGTGCTATCGTAAATTATCCTGCGGAGGTCGGACATAAATATGCATCTTTGAAAGCCTTGAGATACATATACAAACCATTTGCAGTGCTATTACTATACTTATTATAACAAGCTCGCCTCGAAAATCATTGCGATACATCTAGATAGTATCCAGGAAGATTATTACAAACGCAATTATCATTAATAATGAATGATAATAAACATACATAACCTAGCCGTGTTGTTTTATAAAACGCAGATTTTAATCGTTTCCTTGTTAATTTTTTTAACACGACAAAAACAAATATTAATTGTTAAATTGAATACTGAGTAAAACTTTATCACGAAGTTTGTGAAGAGAAACTTTATTCTGTACAAAAATGTTTTTAATAAATTAGATTGTTTTATTTAATTTACGATTATGTTTATATAACACAGTAAGGCCCCAAAAAATAACATAACTATGTCGACATTTGCTATTTCTTAATTTTAGCAAAAATACTAAATGATTAAAAGAAAGAAAATTATACGATAAGATTGCAGTTTACGATACATCTTTTCCATGTTTCATCTGATTTATTTTTATATGTATTAATATATATCCAATAAAAAGAGCAACATTTAATCTGCAAGACGTCTACAACTAGATACAACTATAAATAAAAATAATATAGGAACATTGACCATAATTATTACGCAAAGTATACCTGTTATATTTGCTATTGCAATATTTGTAATATAGTATATTGAAACTCGTTTTAAAGCTACATATCCGAAGAAAAACAAAGCTGCAAGTATCTATTGATTAATATAGAGCTTGTTATTGTTGAAGAACTCACTCTGCAAAAAAGTAAAAATAATATGAACTCAATATATTTCACAATTTTTCACCCATACTTTGGTCTGTATAGTAATATTCCACGTAAACTCACCGCTATTGAGGTCACTAGTAAACCAGGCTTTACTAGCCGTTTGCCCCAGCACACTGGGATGACTCCGACGTCAACAATTTAATTAAATTCTAATATCGTGTACACAGTTTCGGCGTGTATACACGGAGTAAAAGCCGCAATCAATTCCTGTGGTATGGTATTCACGCGCGCCTGAGATTCAACCACGTGTTCACAGGTTCGAAACCTACTAAAACATACCACATACCCGTCTGTTCTGAGGAATTCACTATTCAATACTATGACTCTAGGTTTTTTTTAAATTAAAATTCCTTTTTTTAAATTATTTCAACCCCCGATCGATGAAATAATTATAAGTTTGATCTCTTCAATTTATACAATCAAATAGTAATGATTGTATTATTGCGTTCTAATTAATATAATGCAGAGGCTATTGAAATTTTTCGCCTAATTTTGCCTAATACGCACAAGTACACATCTCTAAGTAGTGTAAACTAAAGGAGTGTGGCTCAGAATTTTGAGTTTCAAAACTATGAAATTAAATATCATTTACTTTAGAAATTAAATATCATTTACTATCTGTTCTTCTAGAATGTACTGCCAGATATTATTGGCTTGTCGCATTGCTATAGAAAAAATATTATTTGGATGATTCATTTTATACAGATTGATTAGAAATAGGCATAGAAGGTTCATAGCTTTTAGACCTATATTCAGCTTACTACTGGCAAATGAGCGTTTTACACAGCTGATTGGAAATAGACGTACAAGCTTCAAATCTTTCAGACCTACATTCAGCTTATTACTGACTAATTTGCAAAATTGGGGTTGAATACCCATCTTTGAAGCTTTTAAACTTACAACCAATAAACCTGTATATTGTTATATCCTCACAAAACAACTTTAATGAAAGACAATAAAATTATCGAATGTGTATTACTGCTTTAAGTCGAAATAATGCCTTGCTGTTGTCAATTTCTTTTTAGAGCAAAGTGACTCCGTGCATGATGGCGTAGAATAAAAATAACGAAGCTTAAAAACAGACAACATATCTTCTGTTAGATATTAACATTGGTGAAAATGCTATGTTTTTCACGTCACGAATGATTTACCACAACCGCTTTGTTGTTACTTTCCCACGAAGGAACTTGATTAATTTAATAATTATAAAGAGGTTTCTAACATTAAGTGCCACAGCTAATTAAAATGCAAGGGAACTTTTGCATGTAACTTATTATAAAAATTAGTTATTAATAAAACACATAGTTATATTCAAAATTCAAGCAGTACTCTTAACATGAAATATATCAATTATGATGTTATAACTTTTTCTTTGTTCGCAAAACTTATAATTTATAAATAACATTTATCCTTTACTTCATCCACGAAATATTAATACTTCGATTATTAAGCTACTAAAGACATCAACTTGTGTTTCAAACTTACTAATATATTTAAAAAAAAATATTTGACGATTTATAAGTTTATATATATAAATATATATATATATATATATATATATATATATATATATATTTATATATATATATGTTTACATATGTACGTGTGTGTGTATATATATAAATATATTTATATAAGTATTCCACTGTATATATATATATAAATATATAATGGAATACCTATTTAGAGAAAGGCAAAGCCTGACTCTTTTTTTATTTATTTTTGTTTTGGGCTGGCATATGATGATCACCATCACCATAATTTCTACTGTAGGATGTCCACAGCTAAACTTAGGCCTCCCCCATAGATTTCCATAAGGAATGTTTAGAAACGGTCCGCATCCAACGTCTTCAGACGACCTTCACAAGGTTCTATTTTCACCTTATGAGTATCCACTCATCCGTCGGACATCCGTCCTACGTGGAGCTTTTCGGTGCGTGGTCTCCAATCCATAAAAATTATTTATATGATGGCTTGGATATTTTAAAATAGCTTTTATGTAATAACTGATTAAAACTAAGATAAAGATTTCATTTTTTAAAAATGTGTATAAATACAGCTAGTTTAAGACAGAAAGAAATAAAAATAAGCTTGTTGTTGGCTTACAATTATTTTTAGTATTTTATTCACAAAATTACTAAAAATATTAAAATTAAAACAACCTGATATTATAAAAAGTACCATTAATGGAAGCTGTTAGTCAGTTACATACTGAAGTACTGTAGGTTAAAAATACAATATTTTATTGAAATTGTAATAAATGACGTTACTAATGGTTTTAAAGTTCAATTTGTTGTTTTTACTTCGACATAGCGGTGAGATGTTTTTTCAGCAGCGAGTGGCGGCATATATGAAAGATCTGAGTGCAGTAGTTGTGTTTTTTAGGATCACAAAAGGATTCGTTGCAGTACGTATACGTTATGCGAGATGTACTGAGCCTTATTTTAATAAAAAATTGTGCAGTATCAATCTAGTATATAATTTTTAATGATTAACAAGTCAACGCTAATAAAAATATTTACAGAATACGTAGATTAAATAAATAAATAGTATGATTATGTTTATGATACCGACATCTTAACTTATCTTTGCAATTTGTGAAAATTTCTTAATGACCATATATTTATGTATGTTATTACTATATCATTTCGGTGTCATTTTTCCAAAATAATAAACACATTATTCATGTAAATTTACTATTCTTATTTCTTAATGTAATTTATGTATTATTTAACAACATTATTGTACAAGATAAGTAGAGAACACTGGACGAATACAAATGTAAATACATTCCAATAATGGAAGAAAATGAAACCTTATCGGAAAATGTGAACCAGGTCATTGTACCTATAGGGCCTCCATATACCACCGACACCGGAACTGAATGGTACGTATGGGCAATTTTCACTAAAAACTGTATTAACAGTCGTCGTACAGCAAGTGCCACTTTCTACGCGAGAAACGTGTCTACAACATGTTAATGCTGACTTTGAATTGTACTCGTTCGCATAAGGGTATTGGGTAATACTGGCAGACGGTGGCCACGTCTGGCACCATATCTACACTAATCAACTATGCTAATGACAAACAATTAGCGGTAAATATAATAGATCATTCATTGTGTCTTAAGATGTAAGAAATGAGAACTATTTTTCATTTCTTTCTAAATATCGAGCATCATGAATATACTACAATTTTCTAGTAAAATTTAAAATCTAGTGCTTTTCGAGTGGCGATTTCATGTCAAAAAATGTAAAATTATTTTTATTAAAAATATTATGTACCAGCTGCCCTTGTAGACTTTATACAGCTGGAAGTTATTTTTCCCACTCTAATAATCTAAAAATTACAGTAACGTGTTTCAAAATGATTAATATAATTATTGAATAATATGACGAATGTATTGATTAGTATTTATTAACCAATACATTTTTTCTCAAGTAACAGCACAACCGTGGGACACGGGAATACATTTTTTATGTATTTAATTTTATTCTACTGTATTTATATTATTAATATCTATTTAAAAACCTATATCTCATACTGGCACAATTGAAATATTTTTAAAGCAATCAATAAAAAAACATAATTAAATTAATTTAAAATTTTTCTTTGATAGCATGTCAGAGCTCTAAATATTTTTAAAAAAATGTATATATTTTCAATTTTAAATTGCAGGAATTGTTTTAAACCACGGACAAACGAGAGGTGAGCGCATCGGCCTATTGCATTTTTTCATGGCAATAAAAATCCAAGATGGCAGTTGGAGAGACATCTAAGACAAAAACGGATGAATGTGAACAGTAAGAAATCTTGTTTGTATAGTTGCGTATATGTATGTACATCGCGTCAGATAAGTACAAGCAATTATAGACTCTTCTGCAAAGTGTTAAATGCATCTTTCTAATACACCATCGTTCACATCAATATGTACCAAGTTAATACATGAGCAAAACATCTATTAATCTTTAATGCGATTACGCAGATACCAAATAAACGACAAAATAATCAATTTAGTTCACTGTAAATGCATGCTTATGTCGATGGAACATGATTGAATTTGGCTATTAACTTCAGATTGAGATTGGCGATAAATATCACTACGAAATATTTTGAATAGATCATCAACGTAATTATTTCAACCGCAAGACGTCAAACGTTGAACGTAGGCTTCTCCTATGGTTTTGCTGTAGAACCGGTTGGAAGTTAATCCAGCGTCTTCTAACGACCGTGTGGTCGTCCTTATGGCACCAGCGGCTATATGTTATGTGCGCTACATGGCCTGGCTTGCCCACGACCACTACTAAAAAAAAATTAAAAACACTGTTATAAAATTCCTAGCTTTATATTTAAAAATCGGATGGAATTTGATATTAACTTTAGGCTTTGTGACAGAATTTATATAACCTACGTATATAAATTTAACTTTAGGTTATAACTACCTTAGTACATTGAGTATTGTATCGTACAATACAGATAAGCATGTCGCAGCCACTACCGAATAAAATGGTAAGTCCGAAAATGCATCTTTTCAGGAGAGATGAAAAACTAATTATTAGTAATATTTTTAAAATTAATACGAAAAATTCGAATTCGAAGCCAATTGTATCTATTCTTAGCATGCCGAATAGGAGTAAAGTTTTTATTTATGTCGTATAATCTTTTTTATACATGTTTGTACTTTACCTTTTTTATTTATAGGAAAAAGATAACTTTGCCTATCTCCGCCATTATTAGGTAGTAAATTATAGTAAAAATTGACAAGGTGTATTGGTACTTGTAGATTGCAAATATTTAAAAACCTGTTAAAAATGATAACGGTAATTGTCTTTTTATTCGGTGGCGATATCATTGTGTAGAAACATTGTGGTCTATTGAAATTTTGGTCACTAAATTGGAATTTCTAAAATAATTATTGAGTTTATTTTCGATGCAGAATAATACTTGTAAAGGAGTAATGACTGTAACACACTTCCTGTATATTAAATTCAATACTTGCTTTATAATAAAATTTCAATTTACCTAAATTGCACTTAGCAACTCCGTCTAATCTTCTATTACCAATCCAATTTACATCTTGGATCATTATCGCGGGTGTTCAACATACGGGACGGCTCTTGTATTTCAATCTACATCGACATGATGTGACATAGGAAATTGATTGATATCAAGGAGTTAACCATTACAATAGTGCTTTGTTTGCACATATTATCCGCTTTGGATAGTTTCAATCAGATTGAATACAAGTAAGAAAAGGACCAATATATATAATACTTAGGATGGACTTCCGCAAAATAACGCCTGAATCCATTAGATAGATTGAATACACTTACAAACTTAACATACTTCAACTTAAAAGTATAAGCGAAAATGCAATAATATAAGCTAAACACGCCCTGATTCGTGAAGAGCCTATAATAGACGGATTTTTGTGATCGTTTTCACAATATTTAATACAGTCTTAGAGCAATTTATTCCCAAACTGTGCATTCACTTAAAATCCTTAACAGTGTAACAGGATTTTTGTAATTTTTTTCTTGTTTTAAAAGATTTTAAAATTTATTAATTTGTAACTTAGATAAATTATATGGGCGTATTGCAAAACTGTATACAACTGCATATAAAAAGAGTTTTTAAGTTTATGAGATTAAGAGAAACTTATAATATGATAAATATATATGTATATTGCTGTATTTCTAGTGCTTTCCCATATGTACATGAAAGTAATATTTAAATTACATTAATAAACTTTGTTTTGTGTATGTGTCCGCTATGAATTGCATTATTGCATATTATTACATATCTATTTATTTCCACAGAATAAAAAATAACCAGAATTACAAATAATTTGACGCAATGTACACAACGCATTTTCACATCTGTGGACAGATAAAATAATATGTTATTCACCATTACACTTCAGAACTTATTTGTATTTGGGGCACTGCAGGTACTTCAAACAATACTGTCAGCAAAGTTAATGATTCACAATATTTAACAAAATTTAAGATGCAGAGAGTGCACATAGGCGAATATGAATATATTTTTTATGAGAGAATAAGTGTATGTAAGGGGTGTAAAAATCTAATTGATAAAGTTGTATTTGATTTATTGAACCAAAAACCTTTCGCCGTGATTTTCGCAAATTGTTTCTCTTCAAATTCCTTGCAAATGGCTTTAAATTGCATTGAAATTGTACCTTTATAAATTGAGATTAATGATACGATGCCGTGCGCTTGGATCGTTTTTCACAACCTTCTCTTTAAAACGAATTGAATATCATTCAGCTTCTAGAAATAGTATATGTATAAGCAATCACGTATTAAATTATGTGTAACGTTAGAAATTGAATTCTTTGATTATAACTTTACTTATTTAACGTAGAAAACATGATCGTTTTTAATTCGAGTGAATAATAACTGTAGTTAGTTTTGCGTCGTCAATCCCGCAATTTGTTTTATTTATAACCTTATATGTATGACTGTTTATACAATTTAAGACATGGTAATTACTAACTGAAGTACTAGAGATGGAATTTACGATACTTAGTAAAATTTAGTTTTTTTTATTGCTACTACACTATACGTACTGCCACTATAAAATGCTTCATCATCGTCATTTAGCTGCAGAACGTCCACAACTGCATAAAGATCTCCCCATATTTATTTTCAATAGAACCGGTTGAAAGCCACCTACATCCAGCGCCTTTCGAAGATCCTAACAATGTCGATTATCTACCTTGTCTCCTATCTTTACAAGAACATTATGGCCCCAGCGGCCATGATTTCTTCGCGCTAAACGGCTCACCCAGTACTCTTTAACTTGCCAATAAGCAAGGCTATTAAGTATTCATTTTCATCACTTTATATTTACTTTCACGAAATTATGGCAGCTAAGACATTGATAATATATTCTAATATAATTTTTACTTAGGTACCTAAAAGGAAAATAAATTATACCTTCGTCGAGTTTCGTATAAATTTGCATAAACATAAAACAAAGTGACGCTTTCCTCGAACGACTACGAGCGGCACTCCGGGCCACTCAATAATTGTCTCACGTGCAAGTCGGTAATAGGCACGTGCTGGTTTCGATTAGTAAAGGTGAAAACAGACGGACGCCTCCAATTGTCTATTACGCGAAAATCAATAAGTGCAAGCGATACAGAAATCCTTTTGTTTGCATTTACTCTAACTGTTTTAACTACTTTAACAACATTAACCACTATTGATAATCCAATAAAACTACCTTTGGGCTTTTTGAATCGGAATCCTTTACGCATTTCGAGGTCCCTACTGGGGTACCGTCGAACCCAGTCACTGCATGGAACGTCAAACCAAGAGTACAGACACCAATGTCGTAATATACACAAAGCAGTGACTAAAGCTCATGCTCTGGATGAAACATGTCCTGAATAAACCTTCTAGCTTCGTCGCTATAAATTTTTCTGTTTTTTTTTTTTTTTTTTTAAATCCTAGCCTCACAAAACTGTCAGTAGGCTCTTTTATTAATCGTATATATTATATATTTTAATTATAGCGTTCAGGAACAACAAATTTCTAATATTTCTTTTCTAAGGCATCTTGTTCCTTCTTGGAGCGTCCACTTAATCTAACTTGTGGGACTCGTAATACAGTGAAATAAATAACTTTATTGCCCAAGCCGGAGCATATCATGGAACTCATACGTCTTTT
The DNA here is from genome assembly GCF_028537555.1 of Battus philenor. Lineage (NCBI taxonomy): Eukaryota > Metazoa > Arthropoda > Insecta > Lepidoptera > Papilionidae > Battus > Battus philenor. The sequence goes on along the minus strand of NW_027181678.1, from coordinate 4,979,294 downwards.
CGTTAGGCTAACTTTAGTTTATACAAAGTGCTTTAAGCGCAATGACATCACAAACTGTAGTGAATACGAATGGACAAACATCATTCAAGAAACTGTAAGATTATCTACATTATATGCGACTATAAATTGAATATAAATAGAATGAATATAACTGAATATCCCATTATTTGTTAGTTATTATGTTCGGCAGTAAATCCCAGTCTGATTCAATGGAGTAGTAAATGGGAGGGAGCAAATACAGGCAAGCCAGGGCACGTGTTTATAAATTGCCAGGAACTAGCTGTTGGATATTCTCAATACAAATAATTGTAATTGAAACCTTACATGAGCGCGTATTATAAATACGCGCTCATGTAATGTCACATTCATATGTAACGTCTCACAAGTTCCTAAAATAATTACTAATAAAATTATTCTTTTATAGTGTGAACGGTATTTTAGTGATAATAAACTTTGGAATTGAATTTCTGTAACTGCTGTTCTAAAAAACTAAACAAATGGCCCAAAAAAACATTTATGTTTAATGTGGAGTAATCTTAGACCAGAGCGCGTTTGGAACCGTTGTAGCTTGAAGTTGAAGGATCTATCAAGTTGAGCTCTTTAGCCACTCTATTAATGACGTACCAGTAGTAACTTCAAGTAATACTATGTAGATAAAATACAAATAAGTAAACACATAGTTTTTTTTTTTAAATTGTTAGTAAATGAATTACGAATCTCTGTTATTTATCAGAAATTCTTTTTTTGAAATTAAAATTATAACCCACCTAATGTTTTTTAACGAAAAATCTGGAACATTCGATCGTGTGTACGTGCCTTATGAAACCTATAAATACTGCAACTCCAACAACTACCTTACTTTACCGGACAATTTCTATTGATTACCTCAACACTGTAGCATTGGCACTTTTACAACCAATTTCTTTTATTTACTCTACATTCTTTATACGAAATCAAGTTTGAACGTAAAAAACAATTATCAAATACATTGTATATCTACATACATACTACATAGGTGTATCATATACATGTATTATACAGGCTGATTGAAAATACTTTGAAAAGTTTTAAGGGGGTGAGTAAATAGCTATTTTATCAGCCCTTTCGAGTAATTACACTTATTTCCAAAATCCTTATGTAGAGCGATCACTAAGAAATATATTAAATTAATTAATTTTTTGAATTTGTAACGCAAAAGGCCAATAACTTCTAACAGTACAAAATTTGAAGGGACAAGCAACACACACTAAATAATTTAATATATACTAATCTGAATTTTGAAAACGCTTTAAATTACTATATTATCTAGCTTAATTATTTCTCCTGGAACCATTTATTTTTGGTAAGGGTGTACGTTACATTAATTGTCAGCAAATATATAATATAATAAGAGTAATACATACACGCATTAAAGTTTATACACCTATTTCCAAAAACCATGTATTCATAAAATATTTATCACTGAAGTTTCCAAATGAAATAAATTATTATACTGCGTTTTTGGTCAAGAACCATAAAGATAAGTTATGTTTAAAGAGTTTACATAATACCGCTTATCGCGAGTCGGGACAGGCGGTTCGCATTACGAAAGCTGTCAATTCATTTGTATACAAAAATACAACAACAAGGCTCGTTACACACAAGGCTGCTGTGGCGAAAAAATCTACAATCACAGGTTGACCGCGACCCGAAACCTGACCAACGTTCAGGGTTGGCAGGAGATAATATAACACGCCGTCAATAGTAATGTCAGGCTCGATATTAGACATTTATAGTTATTAATCTTTAAAAAAACCATACCTTTATGTCACATAAAGAAGAAAACTTCGTCTTACATCATCTCCATACCTATAGCAACAATTTTTCAAGAAGTAATTTTTTTATCAAATATAAATAGTTACCAATAATAAAACTCATAAAATGAAGAATAATCGAGATCTTTTTATTTACAGCAAATTGAATAATTACATTTAAACAAAATAAACGTTTTTCTATTTTAAAATAGCGAAGGTCGCATATCAATAGATTCTATTATTAACAAATTAGAATAGAAAACAATATACTATATCTTAATAAATTATGAGAGTGAAAGTTGTACATCATCGGGACACAAATTACGCCTTCGTAACATAACATAAAAGTTGTTAATCGAAAACTGTTCAAAAATATTTATTGAACCTATGAGCAAATAATAGTAATGAAAATGATGAGTATTTTCTTCATTATTATCTATGTTTTAATGAAAATAGAGCATAATTTTATGTAAAATCAATTCCTTATAAAAAAAATTACCCTAATTTCTAAAGTTTATTAATAGTGAGTATTTCTCAAACAAATCAATAACCTATATAACATTGTATACGACGCAAAGAAAAAGTAAAAACTTATCTAGAAAACATATTATAGCACTGACTGTATTCTACATACTTGATGAGAACATACACTGACCCCCTGAGGATGCAATTAATGACGAAATAAGGCGCAGATGTTGGATTTCACGATTAAGCATCTGTTGTGCTAAATAAAGTAGGTTTGAACTGTTGACATGTAATGATGATAGATCGATTTAACTATCCGAACGAGATAGTCGTTGACTATATAAGGCTACAAAGGTAATGATGTATTTATACTAGTCGACTTAGATATTTTTATGTACATGTTTTATATTTCGTATAAGTATGAAATACATTTGAAAATATGTAGCGAAAATAGAGAGAGGGAACAGATTATTATTATAGTATTTGAATAAGGATGATGAACGCGCTGATATGTTTGTGAATATTGATAAATATTTAATTTAAAAGCAATGTACCTTCGATAACTCTTTTTAATAAAAACGATACACACAGAATTCGGAATAACCAAAGTTGCGCTTAAATCGTTTTGAAATACCTACTGAACTCATAAATTAGTAATTTCATTATAAAAACTTTTAAACTCGATCCAGTATTTGATAAAATAACTTATAAATATTTATATTCTTAATCAACTTTTAAATTTTAAATTAATTGACGGTTAACTTAAAAAAAAACTTTCTTCACTAACGACCCATTGGGACACAATATATTCATATGTTGTTCATTAGAAGATATTTATGATGACGCAACTTGATTAGGTATGGGATATGTAAATGAGGTTATGGCGGAACGGTTTGATGTTGGATTTATGCCATAGCATCATGTTTACACACCTCTTGACTTATGGCTTGTGAAACATTTGTGCTTAGTTTTGCAATTTTACAGTATCTTTTTAGTTAAAATAAAAAAGTTAAATCCATTTATTTACTTTTTATTTTAATGTATTTTATTTTTGAGACTCCTCTGCTTCGCAAGGTGCTGTAACACCTTATGAAGAAGAAGCAGAAAGAATCTCCACAACAACGCATCTTTGAACAGTTTAACAACACAGATTTATACACATACACTTTATTAGATATACCGTAAATCAAATCACAATATTCAAACGACATCATTGCCAAGGATTCTTGTCATTTAAATATTCGTTTATTGAATAATAAGCCTTTTCCGCTAGATTACCGATAATTTTTGAAGAACTTTATTTAAACATTTGGCTGTTTTTTTTTTATTTATCTTCTAGTTGTGTTTCAGACCAATCGCGCGCAGAATAAATGGTCGAAGGAGCCTTGAGGTTCTGGAACGAAGTCCACGAACAAAGCCCAGCGTAGGGCCTCCTGTCTATCTAACTTTTGGGTGGACAAAAGTTAGATAGACAGGAGGGGATAGATTACTTATGCCCACGTTTGATTCCGTTTTCTCGCGACGATCGACAGAAACCGATGCGTGCAAGCTGCAACCAAGTGATCTTATTAGAGATCTATAGGGGACTATAATGTCTAGCTTTGAATGTCTTACGGCTTAAATGACTCCTTAACTTAATAATTTACAACGCCCCACCGAAACAAAAAAAAATTACAACGCAACAATGATTGATTTATTTTAATAAATATTTACATTTTTTGATTTATCTTTTTTATTTATCTCCACCTTTATACTTAACTTTTCATAATGACGCCATTACCAGCCAGTATCAGCGAAGCGCTTAATTTCCGTAATTATCATCTGAATAAAAAACTACATAGCACGTTAAACATAGCACTATATCAGTCTGTTTATAATTTTGCCTTCTTTTAATGTTGCTATAAAATTAATTCATAAATAATAATTAAAAATACCGTTATAAAAACTTTAGCAATGTAAGTTAAAGGTAACAAAAATTATGTAATGTAATAGAATATTAAAAATGTGATTTCATAGTAATTACTTATTTTTATGGACATTCAGCATACATAGTTAGTAATGGGCCTGAATGTATAAGTATTAGCAGTATTTATTCACAATAAAAATTTTAAATAATGACAAAAAGCAGCAAAACTCTTCCAACTGTCTGCGTTTGGTAAAAGTGAAAGAACAAAAATAAAAAAAAAACGTGAGCGATACAAATTAGAATTAATAATAAGAAATTTAATATAATAATTCCACTTGACACGAACTACTAATAATAACGGTATAAATTGAGATTCAACACGCAGTGTCAATATAAACTAATTAAAGGTTTCTATTATGTTAATTTCTTCTTATTTCCCTTATCTATTAGTTAGTAATTGCAATTTATATAATTCATACAGTGTGCGACGCTCTTCGATATGTTTAAGCGTCATCTTAATATAACTAGAAAAACATTATCAGAAAAAAAGCATTCAATATTCAATTCTAAATGACTTCAATTAAACAGTAAAAAGAATTTCCAAAGTGATCGATTTCTTGCGAAGAAAAAAAGGTACGATCAACTATTAATACAAGCTCTTATTTGAGAGTTTTAACCTATAAAATTGTTCTTTTTTTAAAAAAAATTACTTAATTTTAAATTTTTCTGTAATTAATATTAATATTAGATTTGAATGTAAAAGTTTATTTGTATATAAATCTTATCAAAAGGTTTCGTCAGTCATTACAATACAAAATGTCTGCTTTCTCTTGTTTCTATCAATTGTAAGTTTATTTAAACAAATGTCGAATTCCTTTTATCTCATTTTCGATTTTGTTTTTGACGACGTCGCTTGTGTACGTACTCTGGTAGTGCTCACGTGAAGAACGACAAATACAGTTTACGTAAGCAACGTTGCTCACGTACCGAAGCGTGCCACCAGTTGGTATGCAGGTACAAATATTATTACAATCACGTTCCTACGTACACCTTTACAACATAATTTCTGATTTTCTCACATTAAAGTGTTACTAAATTGCATTCAGTTCGATGTGGTAAAGATTTTAAATTAGATATCCAACTCTGATTGGATAAACTTCATGGGATGGCAATCGTCTGTAATTATGATAGTAATTACGATCTACAGTTCGCTTATGTATATTTTCACAAACCTCTTATTTGAAATAAGTGACTGAACATGAAGTGAAAGACCACGGTCCAGTAAATGATCTTCATCATTGATAACACGCATTGGTCGTAGACTTTACACTTAAAGCCCACAAAGGTCATTATGGCGTTAATATTGTGGCGATTTGGGAAAGTTTATGCCTGGCTGTGGGCGTCTGTCCACTTACACGACGATGATAAATAAGGTCGAAAGTAAGAGACCACGCTTCGACATCATCATTATCACTGGCAACACATATCAATTAGATTTCACGATTCACCTCTTTCACAAAGAAGGTTTTTCTTAGTAATTAAACTTAAACTGTATTTTTAATAACGACTATGGATATTCCAATATGTGTATACGAGTTTGTCGGATAATATATAATTCAAGCAAGACATCGTTATAATTTCACTTTTTTATTGAAATAAGCATGTTGTATTAACTTTTTTACATAATGTTATTATTGATTTATTTTATATATTGAAATAGGGCAAATATAAGTAACAGGCAATAGAACAAAGTTTAAAACATTTTTGGCTTTCGTTTTCCATTGAATATACATATATATAAGTTTTTAAATATATAGTTTAACACAAAGAACTATCTTCTTTTATTTAATAATAATATTTATCTTTTTGGCACTCAGATCATGAATATTTGTAAGAGTGCTATTATTTATAAAATCTACTAAAAAACTTACTGTAAAGTCTTTACCGCTTTACGTTAGAGGTGGATGGCGACTAATAAAAATAATAAAAAAAAGATTGGTTAGAACAAAAGCTTACTACACTAGTGGCAGTGTAATTGAATATAAGGAGCGGCAGCTTCGTGCCTCATAAGAAACCCTAAGATTTCTACCAAGTAATACATCACGTATTTTTATTATTAACGGGGTCAATATCGTATGTGCCACACATTTGCCGCACCTGTTGTTTTTGACCTACATCCAATATATTAAAGTACAGGTGGCAAATTAGATTCTGTACTAAAAACGGAATAGCCTATAAACTTTAATGTAGGTAGAGCTTTTAAAAATATAAAGACTCAACCGTATCCACCATTAGTATAGTCGTAAACTACTAACGTGAGTTCGTTGTGTTTATTGCGCATCTAGTAACTTGATATGGTTTAAATAAATAGTAAACAATATCAAGTTTGCCATGTACATTATTCGACAGCAAATGAGCTATACATTCACCTTTTAAAAATATTTACACATATAACTATTCTCCCTGTATGAAATATTAAAATTGTTAATAAACTAATAAATAACCAAAAGGTTATATTTAAAAACATCTCATCATTTAAATTCTATATTGACATTATCTTTCGCCTTGCGTTTTAATTTGTCCTTTAGACATAGACACATTATCTTAAGACAATTATGATATACATAATTACGAAATAAAAAACCACCTTTCTTTAATTTCAAGAGTATATTTGACTTATTATATTGTATTGAAATCCAATAGACAAAGGGATGATAATATTTTTTTAAAGTTGATCACAACAGGTATTTTATAAAAGAATCGATGGTAATTTCAGATATCATTTGCATCGATTATATTTAAGCGAAGAATCATTTGGGTCACATTACGCATATCATTACTTTTTTTTTCATACAGAATACCATATTACATTACGTTTTTAAAATATCTTTTACTGTTTTGTACAAGACGTAAGAGTACATCACCCACTGTCACGCTCTGTTTCTCAAATGTGTTAAACAGAGAAACAATACGTAATTATGCCGCGTGCACTCTGTTCCTATCGCAATAAAATTAACCGACGATAAATCTTTTAAACGGAAATGTATTATGGTAACCTACTTGATAAATACATGGCTTGGTATATATAAGAGTTTTTCGTTCACACTGATAATAATTTTTACGCGTCAATTTTCGATGTTTACAAAAAATAATTCGTGTATTTCGTTAACTATTTATTATCTTTTACAACCTGTTCACTTAGGAACCCAAATAAATAAAAATGAATCACTCAATGTATTGCTAAGTGCAGAAATTTAAAAATTCCTCCATTTTTTTATATTCTCATTAAAGCCTAATGTCCTTATAAAGATATTATATGAAAAAATTGGAATGACTAAACCCAAAAAAAAAACATTTTCCTTATCCCATACAGACCAAAGTAAATAGCAACAACTGTTTTAATTTACTCAACTGGTAAGTTGTCCAAAATATCACGTCAACTGAAATCAAAAGCGAATGTTAGAATACAAACAAACAAAAAACATGGTCTACCATAAAGCACTAACATATTTTCCTTATGAAACACCCTTCCTCGTGTAGTTATTATTTTAATAATATACTTTTTAAATAAAATATGAAGTATTGTTTACAATCGTAATATTTTTATTAATTAATATATGAAAATAATTAAAATAATGCAATATTTACAGCACACTAAATGTTAACATTAATGTAATCAGCATATGATTCGAAGTTTATTAATATAGTCGTTAGGCTGTCGAATTCAACGACTAATTCACTAACCGTATGTTTATCAAATCCTAATTAGCGGTTTTTAACGTATGACTGCATACAGTTAACATGAAATTTAATTATAAAATTAGTTTATTGCATTTACGAATTGCTACTACATTTTCATTTAACTCAGTCTATTTTTCATTGCGATTTATATTTGAAACTATTTGGAAATCTGACAGAAAATAACAAATGCATATAACAAGATGCCTTGCCATGTCATAGCAAAGGCTGCAGCTTTTACTAACTAATTATATAAGCAAAAAAAAACAACAATAACAATGCATAAAAACAGTGAACATTTATCAAAATAAAAAAATCTCTTTATAAAATTGCAAATTAATAAGTGAAGTAACTTTAAAGATTTAGGCGGAGAAATTACAGATCAGTAAATCAACATTTCTTCAACTGAAATCAACTTAAATATGCTTTTTATCATCAGGTGATAGCCACCCACTCCAAAGCTTGTCTCAAAGAACTGGTCGCTCCTTCGTATAGGTTTTTTATAAGTTACAGCATATAAGAGGAAAAGCGCCGCAGTCCATTTTTTAATTATATTTTAAGATACTGTAATAAAATTAGTACTTTACTTTGCTTTGCTGTGCCGTACATATGCACACATCTTTACAATTTTGTAAGCGCTGAAGCTCTCCAAGATAGCAGTAGTTGGGAGCCACGAAAGAAAATAGGATGTGTTACGAAATATCATATGTTCTCCGTCATTAAATTATTAGAATCAATTTGTTTTTTTTTTGTAAAAAACGGTAATTCAATCAATAAAAGATTGGAACCTATTACCTTCATTTTATTTTTAAAATGATTTTTTATATACAACGATAACACTTACTTTTTATTTTATTAACTTCGATTAAGCATGTAATTCAATGAAAGAATTTCGCTATTGACTATTTTATTTAGTATTATGTATTCTTATAATCATCGCCCACTGCAAGATATAATATAAGCCTCCACCAATGATAACTATGGGCAATACCATAATCGCCACGCTTTACAGGCGAGTTAGCGATCGCAGTATGGTATTATGGTAAACAGAGGGCGCTGCTGCCAATCCTCTGGAAACTTGTTTGTGAGCAGTGGCAACCCTATTTCATTAACGCGTAAAGTGTGATAATATTTCTTTAAAATTAAATATTAATTACGTTTAAACATTGCATCTTATGATGGCCGTTGCAAATTATTACAATATCTACTAAAACGCAGGATAATAACATATAAAACCCATTCAAAAATGTATTGTAAATAAATGTTATGACGACGCGTGAATAAGTCAAGTTACTATGGCGCCACTGTGCATAAGTGCTTTGGACTATTTTAATTGGAAGAAAAAAAAGTAAACGGAAAATAGTTGGATAGAAGAGGGAAGAGTCTTTGGAGAAAGATTCTTGAACTTGTTATAATACTTGTAGGTTTACTGGAAATTGTATTAATAATAAAATTGATTAAATAAAATTAAGTTATTATTGTTGCGATATTTAAAGGTGGCGTTGCCTTACAGTGGACATTATTCGATTGAAAATGCAGATGGTCTACCATAAACATACTGTACAGACTAAAAACGTCTCTCCTTACAACATTTATTATATTACAATTATTGACCAAGTACGTTATCTTTTTACGAATTTAATAGTCACGTATTATAAAGAAAGTTACCTTATAGTAATCTCATTACATACGATTCTTTGTAATATATTACCACACGGCTTGTTATCATCACTGCTTATCTTATCAATGGTTACCTGAAACAAAGAATATTACATCAATTAAATATTCATTGAAACATATTATTATTCACTTAGGATCATTTACAAAGATAGAGAGAAAGAAGAATTACAAAAGAGATCAATTCGATAGAAACTAGAATCAAAATGAACTCCTCTATAATGGCATCTAACTTAAAGCTAGGAGAATTCCAAACCCGTCCTGATATGTAAAGACAACAAACTCAGATACTTTTAATAATCTTAAATGTTACTTTCAAAATATTCTAGATAGAGGAGTAAAGTAAATTATTTTATCACTCACATCCTTTACGTTGAAATACGTTTTTTTAACAAATTCGACTCGAAATTTTACTTAAGTATTTTTTATAATCAGATTATTATTATTATTTCGATTATGAAATTGTTGCATAACTGTATTCACCTATAATAATGCTATATGTAGTCCTCATATATGTTTTTTGTATGTATTCATATTTGTGTATGGTAGCAAACAAAAGGTAAGTAAAAAGGCCCTTTCTATTATTTTAAATCTAAAGTTGGAATGACAACTAGCAGAGGTTATGTGTGCAATATTTCAGCCTTATTTTTAAATGCAGATAGAGTCTAAATGAATATTCATAAACAAACGTTGTTCGGCTAGTGGGGTCAAAGGTTCTCCGGTGGCGGCCATAAGATGGTAGACGCGGCAGGCTTAGGCCCCAGGACTAGGTGGACCAACGACATAGTCAAGGTCACAGGAAGTAACTGGATGCAGGAAACGCAAGACCGGTCATTGTGGCGATCTTCGGAGAAGGTCTTTGCCTTGCAGTGTGCATCTAACACCTGGCATGATGATGGTGATGACGGTATCAAGAAGCCACTCTATCCATTCTTTACACAATTCTATTATCACTTTCACAACATTTTTAATAGTTCGAAAAAACCACAAATCACGTACAAAAGCTACAAAAATTGTCCAAACAACCTTATCTGAACACGACCGCTCTGGTTTCACAACAGAATTTATTAAAGGCAGCGCAATCGCTCTGTAGTTTCTTTTATTTAGCAAATATCAGCTTTCCGTTTTGTTTTTATTTATTAGTTTCTACCATAATCACCCGTAATAAAGACAAAATTTGTTTGCAATGTCTAATGAATAACTAAAGAAAGAAAATATAGTTGTATTCTAACGGTTGATTTAATGCGACTCGATTTATTTTGTAACGTAAATTGCTATGCTATTGCTAAAATGATTTAAGCTAAAACGTTGAAACTCTAAAGATTTATGACTTAATGCTATAAACTTATTGTTATATATTGGTGTTATTATAGATTTACTTGAATAAGGCATACGCTTGAGTAATTAGACAAAAAAAGTAACCACTGCAATGTGAATTTTTTCCCGTAATACAACAGAGGGTGCGCGTCAAGAATGCATTCTTAACGCGATCAGTCTGTTATTTCGTCATTGTCCGCCCGCCTAGTTACGCCCTATAATCAATCAAGTAGTTCCCAATTACAACTATCCAAATACAATTACCAGATACTTTCTAACGCTACAGATAATTATGAAACGTGGTTAGGCCAGCAAACAATGATAATTCATTAGATTTTTAACGCAAGTGAAGATAAATTCTTTGCCAAAAAACATATATGGCGAATCCGATAGCATTTTACCTCTAGATTTTTTTTTCAAAAGCCAGCAATTTTGCATTATCTGTGTACATTCGTCATGTAAAACTTTACTAGTCTTATTACTTGGTCTTATTACTTATTATTTACATGATAGGCCATTAAGTTGAGCTAATTTTAAAGAAATTGTAGAAAAAAACTTACTGTACTTATACATATATATACTATAACCTCACTTAGGTGTGTGCCATTTTAACATACATACATAAACTCGCTGGCACATCACACGAGAGATATCGGACATTTCTTCGTGAATGCAGTTTTTGTGCTAAAAAATCATCGTTAGGTTATTGGTGACAAGGCGTCTCTTGAGGTACGTCCACAGAAAAAATCCTGTGGCGTGAGATCTGGGCTCTGCGGGGCCACGAAATATCAGTTTTTTACTTAAGCACTTAAACATTTCATTAAGACTCTTTTGGCGTAAGGAACCTCGCGCCATTTTGTTGAAAACAGATCCTGCTGTTGTAGGCTCCAAAATTTCAACAAAGTTAAGTAAAATAAAAAAGCGCCTTTCTTATTCGAGCTGTATTAAAAATATATTTCATTCATCTTTGTAAAATTCCAAGCAAAATAAAACTGTCTTTCGATCTAAATCACAATTACAATTTGCAAAACATAATTAATAAAATTATTAAAATAGTATTTGATTACCTAAACCTATTAAAGTAACAGATAGAATAAAAAAAAAACTATTGATATGTGTTCAAACATGCTCTCAACTCTAAGTGTTTACAATTACATATTGCACTCGCCTCTTTTTTACAATTACTAGACGCTATTACGACAAGATAACAAGCGGTTACAACATTTCCATTACGTATTAAATCTGATCTTTAACTTTTCCCAGCTACTTACATTGCTCATCTTGTATTTCGTAACATGTCAAGTAATAATTTTTGTGCACAGTAATTGCTTGATTTATTGCCGTAATGATTGCATTCGAAATTATATTTAAAATGCACGTTGACACGTAGCTTTTGTAACCGGTTGCCGGCCGCAAGTAGGAAGTGGTTAGATTTACTAAGGTCGGCGCTAATGATAAAGCGCGCTAAGTAACGTGATTATTTACTTACTTCATTAAAAACTGCAAGCAAAAAAGATAAAGATAACAATAGATGGATCGTGCAAATAATTATAAATATTCCTATGTACTGTCTCGTTAACAACGAATTTTTTTATTTATTTTTAATTAGTATAATTAACAGAATATCATCACTAACTTTCAAATGACAATTTTCCTATTATTCCTTTAAACTTAAGGCGATATCTTTTACAGTATAACAATTTATAGACTTTATGTTATCGGCGGCTTTTTCCTCTTTACAGCTATAAGATTAAAAAATATGAAAGGATTATATTCAGGGAATATACAAATAGTATATCATTAAAAACGCTTAAAAATATCTTTCACAAAACTCTAAATTCTATGTTATAATTAGCAACAACGCCAAAACCTGAATTAGGTTAAATGAATCGCCTAAAAAAAATATTTTATTTTTTACGACGACTATAAAAAGCTCGCGTATAACTCCGAATCTTATGACGCTGTTATAAGATAAAGTCTTCGTATATTTTATTCACAATGCTATACAAACAATGAAACAACACGCGATGAAAAAATATTATGTTAACGTAACAACAAATATCCACGCAATGAATACGATAAAAATCTGTATACAAATCACATATAACGCTTATAAAAATATTACAAGCTATTTTCAGTATCACTTGATAACTTTAACAAAGGTAAATAATAATTTCAGCATTTATTTATTTTTTTCGTAATAGGTTTGCGAAAAAAGTTATGTATATATATTTTTTCAAAGCTTATTTACATTTAACTATCGTAAATAGGTGTGATATTTATTTTTTTTTGTGTTCTGATTTAACAAACGCGTCAAGAATTTTTGTCAGTTCTTCCTTGATGTTCACATGACACTGCCTAAAGAATTCTGAAGTAAGTAAAACAGATAGGCGGACGATTATTACCTTTGAGCTAAAGTCTTAATTTTTATTGAATGAGAAATACGTATTTAGATAATTTCACTAAGTTACTTTTTTTTAATGTAAGCATTTTAATGTCATCAAAACTTACCAGAAACAAATAACTGCGCCAAAGAGATTTTACTACAAATTTAAACATATTACGAACATACTTTTCTATATTTTTCCCCGACCTAAAACATTAAAGAAACATACTTACCAGCAAAGTTTAAACAGACGTAACGCAACTAATATAAGATAAAGTTTCATAAAGTCACTTATTAAAAATTATTATTCATTAATTTTTAATAAGTGACTTTAGGAAGCTTAATAAAAAGAAGAGAAACTTAGTAAATTAATTGAGAATATCAAATTAGCAAGATTTGTGATATTACTTTTAAGTTGTACTAATGAGGCACCCCTTACGTTAACGACTAAACTTCTAATTAAGCGACGCTCAGGGCAATTAGCCCGAAACACGACCAAAAAGACAATGCTCTGACATCCTACGTGCAAGGTTGTTCTCAATTTCAATTTGATTCGGTTAGGGGGCGTTTGATTCGGTGCCACATCGTGCAGTCGCAGATGTAGGTCGTGTTTCTGTGCGAATGCTCTAGGCAATTTTATCTCGGTCTTTGCGAGATGTTTGTGATAAACTAACCGATACTATTACGTCTAACTGTACGTAGAATTCATTTCTATTTAAGATTTTGTATAATATTTAGTTTATAACGTATAATTATAAAATTCAATATACTATTTCATTATATTTATCATTTCAGCAATAAATCGTCCCTTGCTTTACATAAGCCTTCAACATAGATTCCAGAACTGGTTGGAAGCAGTCTGTATCTAGTCTTCCAACGATTTTAACAAGGTTGTCCGTCCACCTTGTAGGTGAATGTTTTACGTTGCACTTGCCGGTACGTGGTCTCCTCTCCAGAAGCTTAAGGCTGCTGCAACTGTCAGTTGTATGTGCTATGTAAACTGGCTACTGCCACGTCAACCAATCCGCTAAGTTAAGTCGGTTACTTACGACTTGTCGTTTACCAAAAAGTAACTTAAGATATAAAACTAAATTAAAAAACATAATGAAATATACAAAGCGAAAGATATGAAAGGCATATGTGTTAAAAGCATGGGATTAAAATCGATAAATATGGTAATAGATCAGTATAATCAAAAATAGTTTACGTGCTCGCAGTACTTAAGTTATATTTAGTAATACCGACTTATATGCGGCATTATTACCAGATTTTAAAAAGACTGCAATATTTCAATCTGTTATCAGAGCTGAGAATATTAAAATAAAAATTACGTTGATATCTTCCTTGCATTAAAATGTTTCTATTACATAGTATATTTTCATTGTTTGTTAATTTTCTTAATTTATACAATACCTATTATTTTTTTCTGGACCTACGAATAAATTTTGAAAAGCTTACAAATATATTTATTTTGTCGTTAAATAGTTGCATAACTAAAAAATCACTTTTAAGTCATTATATTCACGAATCACATAATTTACAATTAAATATATGCACATAATTTTTCTTTGTATAGAGCGCATACTTAGCGAATAAAAAAAATTAAGTCACTATTTTACTGGCGAAAGTCTAATGTGTATAGTAATGTTGTCAACATGATCTATATCAGCCATCAATCAAAAAAAAAAAAACGATTAATACAAGCGGATTAACGTCGGCTGTGACAGTTTAAGAAGTTATTTTGATCGATTCTTTGTGCTATCGCGGTTGATTATTATGATCTGTTAATAGGTTATGTTTTATTATATACACATTAAATTTTAATTTTTGTTTATTTTCAAAAATCGAACATACTTTGAACACTATTTCTCACATGAGTAGTAAAAATTTTATAGACGAAATCATGGAAAAACGACATATAGAGGCGAGTCAAGTCTAAATACTATCTGTTATTTATTTGTAACAAAAGATTCACAATTTTATAATAAACAATAAAGCGGTGTTATGTTGGAAACCTTTCGTTAAAAATAAATTTTTGATTGATTTATTAGCAGACAATATGGAAGTTTTCCCAATATTTATATATGTATTATTAGTAGTATGATTATAATAACAACTACTATATTTTAAGAGCAATTTAATAAAAATAGTATCTGGTATATACGAATTATTAACCATAATTCCGTGAGAACCGAGTGATAATCGATATGTCAAGGTTGATGGTTGCATGTGATTTCATTCCTCAACTTGTTACCATGATACATCGCGAAGGAAAATTTCTTTACCCACAGTTTATTTGTTACGCCACTTTCACGTCACACACATTCAAATGTTATGCTTTTTTGGTATCTTAATTTACCACATTTTTATCCAGTGGTCATCTCCATAAGAAGACTTATTATACAGTAAAATAAAACGTGTTTGATTTATAAAATATATAATAATCATTGATTTCGGTTGTCGGTTTTAGACTATAGCATTATTACAAAAATTATTAGCACTATATTTAAAAAACAACTAGGAAATACTAATTTTAATGCGTTATGTTTAGTAATATTGCATATGATGTGACAACCTGAATTGATATTTCAGAGGAAGCTCTTGAGCAATCGTAAATTAGCTTTAGGCTAGGCACCTTCTGCTCTCTGCTCTCACAAACCCACGAATCTATAAAAGCCATCAAGCCACAGTGATCTATGTAAACGGTATTTTTTTACTCCTGTTACCGGAATATGTATATGCTTTTTCTGAAAAAAATTGTAACAAAAAGATTTTATTTATTTATTATTACACTAAATTGTACACTAAATAAATATAAAAATAACCAAAAAAAAAACAAATAATTTAGATACAGGTACAACAGGCGGTCATATCGATCGAGGCAATCTCTACCAGATAACCTTTGGATGAAGATGAGACACATAATGGAGAGAGCTGTTTAGGTTATACATAAAAAAATAAAAACATTAAAATATACTGCACATTTCAGAGAATCATTTCACATACATTAGCCCATAAATATACACATAAATATGTATACAAACATATTAATATAAATATTTGTTTAGATATACACATGTACATATATATTTTACATGGAAATGGTTTTATATAAATACTAATAAGTAACAGATGATACACCATATCCTATTTTAAGGGCCAAGGTAGTGCTCTTTTATCGTTAAAGATGTAATTACTATAGAATTTTTTTTCAAGACCTTTGCCAATAAAACTTGTATGAATGTTTGCTTCTTGTTTTGTTCAAAAGTAATATTATATTATTCATTTATGTATTATTTATGATTATCTCTTAACAATTAAAATATAATTATTATATGTCGTTAATTACGCATAAAATGGATAAAAACAACACTATATCAACAAGTCTGAGTTTTACGAATATCGTAAGAGGTCTATTATTGGATTGGCACTAAAATATGAAACAATGAAACCAATAGTTGTAAAAGCACGGTGCTCGAATTATAAAAGAACATAAAACACACAAGAGTCATCATGGCTGGATGTTGTTTGAAAATTTAGAATTTTTATAAAAATATGAGACGATTTAAAAAAGGAAATATTTTTTTCCCAATTGATACGAGATTTGAAATTTATATCCTAGTTTCAATGCCTTCATGACAATATTTTGAGCGCAAAAAGAAATTTATGATGTATTAAAATATCAATATATATTCGAAAAAATGTCAATACTATTTAATCAGCAATAGTAGCAGTATTAAATATTTATAGACCTTCACTTTAAACCAGTAGGTTTTTAAAGATAAACATACACCGATACGCTAGAATAAAATAATTGTACAGTACGCGATGAAGAAAAATGTTAATTACAGATAACATTAAACTAAAATTGTTCTTTTATGAAGGGCAGTGACCTGTTTATCTTACGGAAACATTTACAGTTTCAAGGGTTTAAGTCCGAATGATAAAGATGCTTAGGCAAAATCTCATAAGAAAAACTCATGGTCAAATGTCTTTGGTAATTTTGTATTCAGAGATAAAAAGAGGTTTTTGTTTATATTAATGCGAATCACTAAATCAGATGTAGTAGATATTCCTGGTTGTAATAACTTTGAAAAATACTCTGTAAATATCTTATCATTTATGACTCTTTGACGAGCAACTTAATGATGACACCTAACTAACGATCGCGTAAGCCTCCCCTGCGTTCAAGCGAAGGTGGTCTTAAAAGGTTCGGATTTCCCGCGACTACCGAATACTTGTATAACTTATGTAACATTCTATTCACTACATCATTAACTTACACGTATATGGTATACTCCCTCTTCATTCGAAGATCATCGTTGTCAACTAGAATACAATAATCCAGAGTAATTTTATAGCTCACGGAACGCTGTTTACATGAGTTCAATTTAGATGAAGCTACATAAAGTCAAAATTGACCAAGAGCATAACTTCAATTAAATGCCGGTGATATCTACGACGCGCTCATGACGATTTATAAACTACGCAACTCATTCTTATCACTCTTTCTTCACTATGACGGACGAGCATGACCAAAATATTAGTAATAATAGTGACAATTACACTTTTAGGCTAAAAGCAGAAGGTTAAAGGCACTAAACCTGAGCCTCCCATTCAGTATATGTGCTCTTTACAGCATCATTGGGGAACGTGACATGATGCATTTCACCGCAATGAGAAACGGTCTAGCTCCCACGTCGCTTGGAAGAACGTTCCATGAAGACTAGGCGCAAGGACCCCTTCGAGGAAACTTGGGCTTGCTTTCATGTCTTTACCAACAAAACTCTCATAATCTCAAAATCGCAATGCAAGTTTCGAAAAAAAAACATTGAGGCATTTGCTAGATAAAAATGATTAATGATATTATTTTTCTTGGGCTCTAATATATGTGGTGAATAAATGTAATTATTTCATCTTAAAATCCTTTTTTCAATGATTTTCTGTTTTACGTCGT
This sequence comes from Battus philenor, assembly GCF_028537555.1. Taxonomy (NCBI): domain Eukaryota; kingdom Metazoa; phylum Arthropoda; class Insecta; order Lepidoptera; family Papilionidae; genus Battus; species Battus philenor. The sequence continues at coordinate 4,961,055 of NW_027181678.1, read as the reverse complement.
AAATATTGTGAATGTTGCACTTATAATAAACAATTGTACACTTTTAAATCATCTGCTTCTAGTGTACTTTTATAAATAAATAATTAACATTTGTGAGTGCGCTTTTAGTCTTAGTAAAAATCAAGCAAATCTAATAAGGACTGTAGGAAACAAAACAAAAGCTATTTCACGCTCGACTAAATCGGACGGGACTGGTAACATTTCGACCATCCAATCGGTAGAGCACTTGCTATAAAACGGTTAATATCACTAACCGATTTCTAAGTTCTCATTGCTTTCACCTCACAAACTCTAACGTCGGCTGTTTGCATGCAATTCGCACTTGTTCCATTGTTCTCATGGTGTGTGAATTGAATATCACAGTGTCGTACAATGGAGAAAAAGTGGTGAAATAATAGAGCTCGTTTGTGTGAAATTTTAACGTATGTTACGAAATCTGGATAACAGCCAGTTTCAATGATAAATATTAATCAATTAATTCATTTTTAATTAATTCAAATATACACATTAAATGATGACAGAAATATAATTTATTTAAAATTATTTTCTTACAATTATTTCAGCCAAATAATGTCCACTACTGGACATAGGGATCGCCCATCGTTTTTCAATAGGAGCTATGGTTTAATAGCTCGCATCCAGCTTCTTTCAACGACCTTGACAAGGCTGTCTGTCAACCTTTTGGGCAGACTTATGATTGCGCTTGTCGGTCCATGTTCTTCATTCCAGAACATTAAAGCCCCAGCGTTCGGTACATCTACCCACTGCGACTTGAACTCGCCTATTCGCTCTGTGTCGATTACATTTGCAACATTAAAAAAAATAAAAACATACAGTAAAATATATACGTCTTCTATTACAACATAAATTGAAAAATTCTTGAGAAAACTAGAAGCAATGATGGAGAGAAAAAATAATTGACTAATTTTACTTCTTCTTAGAAGTTAATGCCGACTAGGCCAAGGTTCCCTCGTTGACGCTTATGTATATTATCTTCAATATTTGTGTAATAGCCGATCATTGAAATCATTTAAGTGATTTTAAATCCACAGCAAAATAGAGTATTTGTTTTTGGAAAGTATTTTTTATATGTCAACTAATAACAGAAAAAATTAAAAAATAAATCAATGGCTACTTATATAGTAAATAGATATGTAACTACCCATTATTTATACTTCGTCTGTTTCCATGTTATGGTTGTCTGGAAGAAATTGCCTCGTCTGTTAAGACCACCAATTGTACTTTTTGGTTTATTATTATAAAACTTTTTATATGTATTCTATCGTGTACAATAATGATATGAAATAAATAAATAAATAAAAAACTAGTTTATGATTTTCAGCGTCGTTTATGTGATGACAGTAATTAAAGAATTATATTGCATCAAAGTGCTTTTACATTGAGTGCTTGTTCATTTTCTATTTAATCCTTACTTTAAAGCGTTCCCATATTTGGAGTGTAAATTATCATCAATATATGTATGTAAAAAAACCTCCTATTAACTTTTCCCTCGTCATATGTCCTCATTTGTATATCTAGAGTCCATATTAGTCGATGTGAACTTACACATAAACATCACCGGCCTTATTTACAAAAAGAAAATATTACTGCCATTGGAAATCATTGGTAGCCGACCTCCTTCCAAAGCTTGTTGGATGTAAGACATAAAGTTAGTAGGTGAAGATACAGCACAATGCACGGATATTTGTTATACAAAATGAAAGTTGTAAATAGTTCTACGCACTCATTGGAGCATCAAACGACCCCATTGAAATAATGACAGGTTACAAATAGACGAAAGTAAGTCTCTCATTGTTCGGTGTCGCAATTTGAGGCAGACGGTCTCGCTGTTTGATTTCTATTTATTCTTGAATATCTTGCTAACTTTAACCGAGGCTTTATGCTTAATCAACGAAAAAGGATATTTACAATGACATTTTAAATGTACGTCGAAAATGTAAATCAATATATACATAAATAGTTACGGAATTGTTATATTGTAAAGTTTTAGAAATTAATATAAACTACAAGTATTTATTTATTTCATCTTCCGAAGCTACAAAACATGGATAATAACTAGTTGTAGTATCTTATTTATTATTGTAATAAACACAAAAGGTGTGCTAAATTTTATAATCATAGTGAAACCATATATAGATAAAGTGTATAACTAATTAAAATTTTATTATATTGTTAATTTTAATTGTTATTTAATTATATCTTTATTATGTTATTATTATATTATGTATTACATAAATGACTAGTGCATATACATTTTGTCTGACTAGAACAGCTGTACCGCGTGTTAGAAAAAAGCGCATCTGTACATAGTTACATTGTTTTATTGATTACTTATTGTATTGTATCGCTAGTTGATGATCCCTTTCATGTTTTCATTTTTATTTTATGTTTTAAGTATCACAAAAATTTCATTCAATATGATTATCAGTCAGTATTTCAATTCATAATATTCATCATGTAAATATTGACAAAGGTTAACATAAGAAGAAAAGTTAAGAGAGTTATAATATAATCGCAAAAATATTTATCCGGTCGATTGATTTAACTCATATGCGCTCACTACAAGGTATAGGCCTCCGCAAAATATATCTTTGGGGGGATATACCAAAATCATCACGCTTGGTAGGCAGGTTGATGATTGCAGTGTAGTATGAAGGTACGCAGAGGACGCTGCTGTCCATCCTCTAGAAATTTGTTTGTAAGCTGTGACGATTCTATATAATAGACAATGTGAGAATTATATAAGATTATATCCCGGTAATCGAACCCGCGTTCTGCGGTCATAAATCTCAGTCCCCGGTGTATAAACATTGATATGTTTACAAATATCTCTTAGTCACACAAATGGAGAACAATTTATCTACTTCGTTTTAATACATTTTAATGTAAACTATTATTTGCTCAGTATTTTGTATATTAAAATACTACATACAGGGTTAGGTTAGGTCTAAATATATTAGGGTGATATCACTGTGGTTAAGAAAGATTATTTTTTTCATTTATACATTTATTATCTGGAATTAAATTCAATATCCAAAATTTAAGTTTGATAGGGTATAAGAAAAGATAAATAAATGCCTTCATTAGAAATACCGTTTACGAGAAATTCCACGGAGTTTGCAAGCGCTTCGGGCTAAACCATTATTTCACGATTTTACGCTATCATAACCATCATTGATTTCACAGGTAATTCGGCACGTGGTTCGAGCAATAAAAGTTCTTTGATTTTAATTTAGATCACTTTATAATATTTTATATTTCTGAAAAAAAAGGAAAATAAATCTTCATTCAAATTAAAGAACGGCACAAATACAAAAGTTCCTTCGGAATTCCCAATTTATGCAGTGTCTTTCCTTAGGAAACCATTAACATTAATAAGACATTATTTAGTGAGCTTCAGGTATTTATTTATAAAGTTTTGAATCATTAACACGTGACTTTACATAAACAATATATTATACCTATGTTATAATATTACAGTCTAGGTATCTTTGTTTAGTTTACTTCATTATATATATATATATATATATATATATATATATATATATGAAATAAACATATAATAACAACTCAATAATTATAATTATAATGTGTTAAAACATCATCAATTGAGTCCTTGAAATGTCAGATACTTTATCCTTTCTATAGCAAAGATAATTAAAAGATCTGTCAATTTATAAATGCTGACAAAATTGATTGTGCCTTTCGCTTTGTATGCTTCGTGTTTAATTCAATAGTAAAACAAAAAACAAAAGGTCTTTTCGTGAAATCGTAAATTTATACTTGCTCAACTCGTGGGTGGTTTATAAATCGAAACAATTTATAATAGTGTTCAAGAAACAAAGAAAAGAAATGAGAGTGGGTCAGGTAATTTCTTACGAAGGAAAGTAAGTTTGTATTACCGAAATTCATTAATATTTATTCTCAAGCATTGTACTGTAATGAAGCCGGTTGACGCGACGTAAGTAGGCTACCCACTAACGACAGTGCATGACATATGGGGGAGTACTATGCCTTATTGTGGGCGTCTGTCGGCTTACATGAATGAAATGTAATGTAGTGTTTTTCTTGTTGTCATCACTCGCTGCCTGAATACAATATATTTCCTCGTTTTAAATTGCAACACTTATATAACAATATATATCGGATCGCAATTAATTTCTAATGTCGCTGATAGATGGCGCTAAAAGTCGATGGCCTTGTGCTATCGTTTGATATTAGTTAGTTGCATACAACGGCACCACTTGGTTGTGTCAGAATTAATTTAGCAAAAAGTCCAAAGCTGTTAAGCCAAAACGGCTAACAGCGCGCATCGACATTCGAATATAGCCATATCGGAATTAATTTACCAAAAAGAGTCAACGAAGACTGCGAGCTACAACTAGACTATACGAGAAAATATGATAATCCCTTTCCAATTTTATCCTACCCAGTGCCTTAAATATAATGCCTGTGCACGTTACTTCTTGACTTTCGATAGTTTGTCTCATTATTCCTATGTCGTCACTTTCTAAAGTGCTTTATGAAATGAAATACAGCCACAATCGCACAGTTAGCGGTAATAATTTAGTGAAAAAAATTTTGTTCGCTCGCCTAACCACGTCCAGTTCTAATGAAATGTTTTCATAATTAGCCGATGCATAGTAAAGTATGCTTTTAGCTGATAGCTGTAAGATTCACTTTCAAATTAGGAACGATCAATGTTTATAGGCAGGACTGGGCCTGCGAACAAATATTATTTTCTTCGGACATTCGTAACGCGAGCGAACTATACACAAGATTTCAAACTGTTGTCTACAAATGTTTTCTTTTATATACAAATAAAAAAATGCATAAAAACCTATGTGAAACATATAAGGATCTTATTATTTTCTACGTGTACTTAAAGTATGTTTAAAATAAATTAAAAAACGCTTGTATATTATAATAACTTTGGTAAACATGAAAGTGTCAAACAAGGCGACTTATTGGCGAGATCGACGAGAATTTAATTGCCAATATTATTAATTTAAAAATTGGTTAAGATTAATAATATATTATTAGCATTGAAAAAGTTAATTGTAAGACCTTTAGCTTTAAATAGTAATAAAAAGTCGCTTAACAACTCAACAGCCTTCCTTTAGTCTCTTGGCCGACAACCTGAAAACCCGTTACTTGCTCTAGATGCACTGTGGCTGTTTTTGCTATTGAACATTTCTATGAAAGATCGAGAAAATTTAAAATGAACACCAAATGATTAGAAATGTAATTACACCAGAAGATAAGCTTGATTTTTTTATTTTTAATACAATTCTGGAAAACGTTAATGAATTATCTAAAAATTTATAACTAGAAACATCGAACATCAACAATTTCAGTTCAATTTTCAATTTATTATAAATGGAGCAATCTTTCTTGTAACATATTGGAAAATATCGGTCCTAACGGAAAAAGACATCATGCAGCTGTTCGTGATAACGATGATTTTTATTTATAATATTTGAGGGTATCTTAATAATTAAAATTAGAAATTTATTTAATTTTGAACTCATTATAACTGTAATTAATATAAAACGTTCCTATTGCAAATGACCACCGAATTTTTATGTATCTTCGTTTTAGCCCATAGACGCCTATAGCATGGCATAGACCTCTCTCAGAGATATTTATGGAGGATGTACCATAATCGCCACGCATGGCAAGCAGGTTGGCAATCGCAAAGTGGAATTATACGCGAAAAACACAGCTGCCGATCCTCTAGAAACTTGTTTTTGATTAGTGGCAATCCCATTTAATTAATGCACTAAATGTGAATTATATATAAGACAGTATCCCGAGAATCAAACCCGCAAGATACGATCGCAAGTCTCAATCCTCTACCGCTGAGCTACGTCTGCTATATAATTCTTATGTATGTATAGTGTAAGTAATTATTTTCGTAACAAGATATAAAATAACATCGGTTTACAAAATAAACCACAGCTAACTAACACGACCTTTACAAAACCAGTTAGATCACAACTTATTGCATTAACTGTTTATTCCTTCTACAATGAAAGCTCGTATCATGTATTATTTATATTTTCCTTAGAAGAATAAAACCTACTTCTATGTATAATAAAAACACATACCAGTTATTGGGAGCGCCGCATCGTCAAGTGAGAGGCTGGTCAACCTTGATGCACTAGCTCTTAACACTTCCTTCTAACAAAGTTATTCCGTCGTATCACTAACCAGCTCTAAGCGTTCGCTTTTTGCACTAAGCTTCAGATATATCTCATACGATATTTATTTAACGATGTTGCTATCCGACATTCTTGCAGCTTTTCTATATATATAACTTAAGTAGATTCTTATCTCGTTTGTAGCGATTATTTTCCACAAATATTTTATAATTTATCAATATTAATTTTCTAGGTCAAAAAGCAAATCAACCTATTAAAAAAGTTTTCTTAATAAGATAAGTAAGTGTGTATTATAAATTATAAATATAAAATAAATGATACAACCTGTATATCAAGCTATTTAATGATCCTGCTAAGCAATGTATAAGTCAACATCTAGCTTCTAACCATGTTTGGAAAAACACAAACAGTTGAAAGTAATAATATAATAACTGCTTCAATCTTCTTTATTTACTTATTCTTTGGTAATTGCAATAAAAAAAATAAAGTAATAGAATCTAAAAAGAGTAGAAACGCCTGTTTGTAAGATCCGCTATCTTTAGGAAAATAATATATCCTAATTTTTCGTTTAATTAAATCAGATAACGTTTTGGAATTTCTATATGCGATCAAATCAGAAATGAGGAGGTCAATCGACGAACTAGAATAATCGATAAAACACCGACAATCGGTAAGTTAAATTGACTGTGTATACGCCACATAGGTAATAACAGACGGCCGCTGGGGCTCTAATCTTCTGGAGAGAGACCACAGACCGGCAAGTGCAGCGTAGGATGTTAGAGGAGGAAATATATGAAGAGTGCCTATGTCCAGGAGTGAAAGCCATACTGCTGAAGTCCATAATAAGTAGAAGAGCTATCATCGAAATAATTTTTATTAACAACTGAATAATCAATTAATCTTTTCAGTAAAACAAAGATTTCACTACGTCCTTTAAAAATAATTCTCGATTTTTTTATTCTCATTTATTGCACGAAATAAAATATTCTATAAAAGGACTTTTGGAACAGACGGCGCATCGGTATGAGTGTGCAAATGTCAAAACAATAATAGCGTCTTTTGGCAGGTTCACTTGCAAGGTAAACCAGTTTTCACCTCCGGTTCTTTGTTTCGATTTTATCAAAGACTTGCAAGGTTCTCGGACTCGTCTCTGATTTACTTATTTAATTATCATAAAAATAAAAGTCCGTAAAATAAATGTCAATGATAACAAAGAACTTGACATTTTTATTTATTCGCATATTGAAGAATCGCATTTTTTAATTGCCTAAATGAATGTCGTTTTTCATTTTCCAATTAACGACTTTTAAATTAGATTGAAAAATAATCCTTTAATTTCCAACACACAAAAACGAGTGCACAAACACACTGAAATAATTATTTGTTTACAATTTTAATCCAAAAAGTTCAATTAGTTCTCTAGAAAACTGACTTTATTTCCTTTTCGCTATGCATTTGTAGGTCATCGGTTTAGAAACCCAATAAACTTCGAATGGAAATTTTAATATGGCGCAAAGCCTACGTTTAATTGTTTGCTTGTGAATGCAATAGAAAAGTTTGTTTGTACATAAATTATAATTAAAGAAACAAATCCGTATAAACTATTGTTGGTTGACGTTATTAAATTAGTAGCATAAATGTAATTACATATTAAAAATATTTATTTATTTTACTAAATAATATATTTAAGCATTTCAGTGTAATAATGTCTAACAATATACTTTATTACATTTATTTTAATATGTATGGAGCGTAAACAACATACTGAAAATGCTCTCGTGATTTAACACAAAAACAAAATCGTTTAATTTCAACCAGTGAGGAGACGTAGTCTATTGGGTCTTATTAACAAACTCATTGTTGCACAACGAGCCTTGGGATATACCCAGAATTTCTCTAGAAAGTAGAATCAGGAATGAGGTAATCTGTTTACTATTGCAGTGTAGGAGGCCCACCCACAAGTTAGACAGCTTTATAGTCATCGGAACACGCAGGATGCAAACCTCTTCCAACCGGTACTATATGAAATGTAAGAGATAAGCCTATGTCCAGCTGTGGACGGCCTATGTTTAAAGGGATGATTACATTGACACGACCGACTGACACAAAAAAACGTTCAGATGCTAGCCTTTGTAAATTACCGAGAAACTTTAAACACAAAGACAGACTATTCCACTTTACAAAACACATCCGTATCGGTATCGTTTGTAAGAAAGACCGTGACAATTAAGATTTACAGATACTTTCACCGACGTGTGCCAGCCCTGGCATAGTGGCCAAGTCCAAGCGGCAAGGCAATTAGTGCTTATGGTACGGGTAATACAGATTTTTTTTAATTATCCACAATTTGCGATAACGACTTCAAGTTAATATAAAAACATGACACATAAACTCAGAGTAGATTGAATTAGACATCATTATTTTAAGATTACATCTAATTGTTTCATTTTATCAACGGTTATATGTATGCATATCTCAAGTTATTATGCTAGGAGATTATGGAGGCGACTTAAATGAGATTTTTAATGATAATTAGCTGTATTTACCATTCTAATTCGCCTATTTGCAATCCAGAATGCCTCCAATCCAAAAGTCATCATTTCAGCCGTAGGACTAATGCTGAACATAGGCCAAAACACGTCAGTGAGGCGCGATCTAAAAGTGCTCTCCATAATTAGCCGACGCTTCATCTTTAAGTTAATATGTATTCTGTAATAATTTCTGATGTCTGCTTATTACTCACCAATATGAACTTTTTATTAAAATAAATCATTCATGAAGACGCCCTTCCATAGAAGTTTATTTTTAACTATATCGTTCTTGTGTCGAATAAAGCGTTCAAGCATCTACGTCAAAGGTATTAAATATTTATAAATGTGATATAAATCGAACATAACCATTTCAGAACATATTCGCGTCAGCAACCTATTTTATCATAAAAATATATTAACTCGCCTGTCAACCGCTGTCAAGTGATTAAATTTAATCAAGCTCTCCCTACATTAGAGCTTTTCGATATTGTATTTATGTACTAGAACATAGTATTATTTTTAACAAACTAGATTTATACGTTCGTGACACAGAAAGTTATTAGAATTGGCAAGTTATAAAATAATATTAAAAAATAATTCACTATTTGAAAATAGAATTCTTTACTTATCTTTTCACATACATTACATCGTTCTGCCATTCATTTTGACAGATAAGCAGCAGTTCATAAACTTCAGCGTTATTATGAATTTAACACGTATTTTTTCTTTATAAGATTTTTTACGATTTCCTTCGGTTTGTGTTGGATATGAAGCACTACCTCGTACTATTATAAAACCTATTTAACGAATTCAAATTTGATCGTATTATTTCAGCGATTATTCGATTGAGTGAGGTCCTTCAAAAGCCATTACTGAAAGAAGAATCAAAATTATTTAGCATATGATAGTGCCTACTTTTGGTCATACTATATCAAAGATAGAAGTGGTTAGTGTATATGTGTATATAAGGAAAACTATGGAATCAAATAAACAAGGCACTATTTAAAATGTTCTGCTGTTTAATTTAGTTTTAACGATTTAATATAAAAGCGATTGAAAACGTAATATTTTTCATAGTTTTTTTCCACGTAACTAGATAATTTTTCTTTAATATTTATAGGTAATTCCAATTATTATTTCCACCTTAGTAACTTTGAAAATCTTTCTTGAAAGTGAAAAAAAATCGCATGCCTTTTACATTCATTTGTTTGCACATAATTTACTGTCTTCATGTGTTTGTGTTGTTTAAAATTAAAATAATGATAAATAAATTATTTAAAAATATATATTTTACTATAAAGTACAAAAATATTACTCGGTAGCAACGTATTTACTGTGAATTTTCTCTACATTAAACATTAAAAGCTTTATAATACGTTTTAAAATATTAAAGATCTTATGTACAACATTTTTATATAAACTATGTACAATAAGATAGTTATTCTAATTGATTCTATAAGCAAAACAAAAAATAAAACATAATTAAAATAACAAACACTAAACACATAGTAAATAAACAATAAAAACTAAAAAATAACTAGTGGTTTTTTTTATGAATGACGTGGTTTGGGCTTGATGAATGTTAATATTAGTCTGTGCCATCTATTTTAGGTGGTGGTAAGTCTTGTCTAGAGAGAGTTATAACCGATTTTAGGACTTTGTACGTGAGGTGTAAGTATGAAATTTAGTTAACCGGGGTACAATGAATTATGACCATTGAATCCTGGATGGACGCTTAGATTTATGATTATTAAGGTGAAATGAAAGCCCTTACAGAATCACCTATCAATGTGAATGTGGAACGCGGAAGACTCTCACTATTGGAATAAAATCCTCCCCTCAAGAAAAGGAATGTATTGTGATTTAGCACGTCGAGTGCCGATTGATTGCAAAATTTCTGGAATTTTCGGTCGTAAGGTAAAATGTTATATTATCGATGACACCCATGTTGTGGTTTTGATCTTGGGATGTAATAATATTTTTAATAATTAAATAAAAATTAAAAAATAATTAAATTGAATCATAACATAGCAAATTTTAATATTCATATTTTATTTATATATATATACGTTAAAATAAATGCAACGTACTTTTCCATTTCTGTAACTGCGACTACTGAGCAAAAATAGTCTTAATCATAACTATATGAAGAAAATACCATAATACTTAAAATAACTTCAACGAACAAAAGGCAGCTGCAATTTATATGCCAAAACTTCGGAACAAACTTAAGTCGTGCTAAATTTAGTTTATAAAATTTATTACAAAATAGGGATTCCTATATGCTCCATAGCCATATTTTAATCCAAAGTTATTTTGAACCTTTGATTTAGTCCATAGACGCCCGCATAGATCTCCCTCAAAAACATTATTGGGGGATATACCATAATCCCCACGTTAGGTAGGTGGCGATTGTAGTGGTATTATAGTACGCACAGGACACTGTTGTCCATCTACTTGTGTGAATTAAATTTGAATAGATAATAAAATAGTCAACGGTTTATCTTACTGCATTTCAGATTGCAAGCAAGTAGAAAATAGATTCTATGTTTGCAGAGTTTTCGTGAAAACATAATAAAAGTTTTACTAAAATCTATTTTTTCTTATTTCTTTTATAAGTAAATTAATTTATTTTGTGATCCATGAAAACTGTCCGATACAATTGTAAAACGACAAAACAATGACGCAAGACGTGAATTATCAAGCGTGCGAAGTTCGTAGCGATCTGTCAAATATGCTGTTTCAATACTCATTACGTTTTGTAAATTTTTCAAGTTTGCTATTTTTTTTCCACGAGAAACAAAGTATTAGTAAAGTTGTGATAAAATGAATAAAATCGGATAAGTTCTTCTCAATTTAAAGCGTAAGAAATGGCTACAGGAATTTTAAATTATATATAGAAATGTAGATCATATGTATATATTTTTATGCATTATTGATACACAATGTAAGTCGTAATATTTTTTAATCATTTACATATTCATTTATTAAAGTTATTCTATTGTACATAATACATAAATATAGAGATGACAGCGACCCCAGAAATTAAAGATCACTAGTATAAGCCCTATTGTGGCTTGCCAGACCGAACTTTGTCTTATATTCCTTATCTCATATATGGCAGCAGCGTTGGAATGGAACCCGCGGAGTTTAAATGTAGGAAGGCTTTTGTCTTTATGTAATTAGCATTTAGCGTGTAGTATTTTCGTCGGTGGATTAAATCCATGTGCCTTCGCAAATGTAAATCTATATGAGACATACATAAGTTTAAATACTCCAAAATTAAATAATTTAAAATGGACTCATTTTAAATAAAAGATTCTATGAGATGATAGACGATTTTCAGGAGTGACTAACAAAAACAACAAGTAGGCTCCATTGTCATTTTTAAACAAACGATATATTTAGACGATATTTATTTAGACCAGAGTTCCCCAAACTTTTTTGTGTCGTAGACCCCTTGCCATGTTTTTCCGTGTTGGGTAGACCCCTACTAACCTAAGCTCTGAGACTGCGACTCTCAGGTTTTTACAAGTTCAATATGTATTGCGACCACAAAGCGAATACCAACATCCTACAACTTACACAATTTTATAAACATATATTATATTTTTTTTACTTCATAGGTACTTTTATAAATAATGTAAATGTTTTGATATTATAAGATAGTATGATGTAAGTAAATAGGTACTATCAGTGTATATGTTGGGATCCACTGTCGTGGACCCCCATTTTCATTTCATGGACCCCCAAATTTTTTTTCGCTGACGTAGACCCCTTGCAGTTTGTCATAGACCCCCAGGGATCGATATAGACCACTTTGGGAGTCACTGATTTAGACTTACGGGTATAAAAATAAACTTTACAAAAAAATATAAAGAAAAATGCAAAAATAAAAACTCTAAATTACGATCAGAAGTAAAAGAGAAAAGATAAAAAAATGCCTTTATTCAAGCAATTCACGCATACGTTATTACTTTTAAATTACAAATTTCTTAAGCTCGGTCGTTTTTCTCTCAATATTAAACATGACGTCATTGCCTGACATAGCACGAATTTAACTTACATATCAAGTCATTTTATAACAAACAGATCGACATTTCGTTAGCCCCTTATGGAATTTTCCAGCTTCACTTACCTTTTATGTCTTGTCGTAAATAATATACTTGATAGGCGTATTCGGCTATTTATATCTCAAGTCTGCAATTGTTTTATATTTACCACAAATATACAGTAAATAGTAATATTGATTTTTTTACAATGCCCCCGTTATTGGGGACCTCTGGTTCCACCCCTATTTATGTGGGAACAGGGATTTATAATTCCTTATCATTTTTTTTTACATTTGTTATTTTTTTATTTCTATACTCTTCTTCCATAATTCATATTATCTACTATTTTACTTTCCACAGATTATGGTTTATTGTTTTACTTTCGTCTACAGTTATGTATCACAGTTTAATTCTATTACTTTTTATTACCAAAGTAATTTTTATTTTATTTGAATAACAATATTTTTATTGCCTATCTACATTTTATTCCGATTTATTGCATTTATTGCCACAGCCCTGCAGAATTAAATGAAGGACGTGTAATATCGATATTACAATAGATTAAAAAAATCATGATTGAATATATTTTGTTGGATGTTGGACACCTCCAAGGGGTCCTATTGTAAACCTATGGGGTATCTATGCCCAACAGAGATCCTATTATAGCTGAAACAGTAATGATATTAATGTAATGTCCCTTTGTTAAATTCCGAATCTTTTCCTATATCCAAATATTGTATATAAGAAGTCAAGGTATTCTTATTACTTCTTTTAATATTGTTGTTTTTTTCGTCTATGCTATTATTGTTTTCGTTTAATTTTTTTGTTTAGTTGCTTCTGATGTACAATACAGTATACGAGATGAATGTTTATGAATATAAAATCTTAAAAGGCCTCATTTATCAGCAAAGAGCGTATAAGCTTTATTGCTTTAAAACTTTATTGGAATGCGTCAGGCCAATAACTACTGACCGTAATTCGAAGCTGTTGTAATTGGAATTTTAAGAACGCCTTTTTTGCTATATTATCATTGCGTTGTTTATTATTTATTAATTGACACCCTTTTAAAACTTTTATACTTATAACCTATGACCGTGTATAAACAAATAAATAATGTACTTGGCCGGAAGATGAATTTCCGTTATTTGAATTTCGAAGCGAATCTCTAACGTACCCTCGGCGATTGTAAATCGATGATCGGGGAGCAGCCCGAGACTCGGGTGGTATGCAGATAAATGCCACACTAACGCCCCGTACGATATAACAAATGTCAGAATCGTGATATTTGCAAGTAATGTTGCATAAAGGCAACTAACCCGATTTCATTGGTAAATAATACGCTAATATTAATTTTGGCAACATTAATCTATTTGAAATTCCAAAAAAAAGTTAGTGACATTATGAAACCTTTTTTTAATATTTTTTTTTAATTTACTGTGTTAAATTTTTTTACATATTGTTATACAATTACACAAAGAGATTATCTGAAGTAGCGTGGGTAGAAAGGACAGGTTTGTTTTATTTTAAAAATCACGGAATTCTATGTTCAATTGTAATTTTTGTATTATCCTAAATTAATTATAGAACTTTATAAGTTTAAAATATATTACATATATTACAATTACATTATAAATTGTATATTTAAAGAAGGATTATCATTATGCTTACTTCTCAGCACCTTAAAAATACTTTAAAAAGCCAATAGACTGGGAAATAAATCAAATAAAAATAAAAAATCTATGAATTCTGCCAATTCGTATAAAACGCAAAAAATAATATATTTATTAATACTTAGTATTAATAAATTCAATAATACCGATTCCAATTCTTATTATTTTTTAATCTTCATCATCTCAAAGCGAGTTTCTTTAGTTACCGTTGTATACGTACTTTAGATCATTTTAAAAACATCAAAACTTATCTCGTGCTTAACAATATTCTTGGCACTACAAGGTATATTAAAACAAAACCCATTGCAAAGGATATATCGTCTCGTTAGAACGTTGAATAGTTCGTCCCATTAGCCCAGAAATATCACGCTAACTATGGCGCCTTTAAACCGGAACACAAAACCGGCCCTTTGCTAAACGAACCTGCCCCCAAAGCCTGGACGAAGAACACGCAACCATACGGCCCTTTGCACAGATATACATGAGGTATATCGTCGCCCGTCCATTATTACTGTTCATCATAACATTTTACTGTATTTTATCTTTATGACACGTTGTTGTGATGCTAATCACAAAACCGGCTAAATGCGAAGAATTTTTAATTCTTATTTTTGTTAAGGCAAACCTAAGATCATTACGGTAATCCTAAGATATTATCGGTAATCTTTCCGGTCTTTGGATAACCCATTGCAACGGATATCTATGCTGACATGCTGAAGCGTTTTAAAGATTCTTTTGACGAGAAAAAAGGTAAAATAGTAAAAAATAGTCACTTTTCTTCTCCCATACAAACCACAGAGTAGATTAAAACGTCTGTTCACAGCTGTTAAATGATAGGCGGTAATCAAAACCCATATAAAGGCTTGATGATATCGTCTGTGCTCAACGGATTATTACTTAAGTCGTGCAGTAGATAAAAAAAAACATATTTTTATAAGAAAAAATTTTGACGTCGCCTATAAAGTGTACAGACGCTGAACGCAAGCCGATTTCTACCAATCTTATTGAGAATCTATCAGAGAAACCTAGTAGCCCGCAATGCACATCCCACGGCTTTGACTACAATAACTTTTGACAGTATGAACTCTGTTAAAACAGATTGTAACAAATGAATAAAAAATTTGAAATTACCAGTAGATGTCTTAAAGATATTAAAATAGTATAAGAACATTTTGCCGCGACAATCCTCTCCAACGATGTCACTGTTGAACGCAAACGCCCTCTAAAGCATAGTTTCTACTTGAAGTAGGTAACATTAAAGTCAACCACGAAGGCTCCCGACCGTCTCACTAATGCGCTTATAATGGTAACATTATGTTATGAACCACCGGAGAAAGTAGGTAGAGTATTTTAAATGAGACCTGTGCATAGTCATTTTGACATCCTATTTCCTGTTAAGAAGATTCGCGAAGAAATAATTTGACATGCAAGAAGAGAATCAGCGAAGTTCAATGAAACCGAAAGTCGTAAACAAAAGATTGAAATCTAAAAACATTATTTTAATTTTTCAAATGTTCTGCAATCATGTTAAAGTAATAATACGTCATTACATATCGTCATACATATGTCATTACATATTTATTGTATTCTAACATCATTACCATACATCTACTAAAATCACTTTTTATACGGTATTTATATTATTAATAAATAATAAGTATGACTACACATATACTACAAAGCGTTATTATTATGCGATATCTATTTTAATATAATTATGACATGTATTTACAACATTATTGCGATAAATTAACGAATAATAATCTAAAACCTATGTCATATATGTGTATATATATAACGTATTAATCATTGACAAAAAAATGTGTGTTTTAACAACATAATGCTTGTAACAGTTTGCTTACAATATGTGTTGTATTAGATCTAGATGTATAGATACATTAGATATTATCACAGCAACAAATTTATAAATAATTTTAAAAGTGAATTTGTGGTTATCGTGAAAATTTTTATTTGCTTTCCGTAAGAAAAAAAATTCAACTTAGGCAATACTTTAAAATCCTTTAACCACATCATTGTTACAATCCTAACTAATTTTAACTTAAAAAGTATCATATTTATTTCGTAGTAATTTGAACTAAAACCCAGATTTTTTTTGTAAAATAAACAAATAAACGTAATTGCACAAATTAACTAAATTTACAACGAAAGCAAATAATAAATAAAACTCACCTGCTATTTAAACCGATCTAGCCGTTTAAATATTCAATCTACTGGAGCGGTTTCATGGTCTAAAAATTTTGCCATTTGCAGATGAACCACTTTACGATTGATTTAAGAATTGCTAATACTGATTGTAGAGCATGTAATCGACCAGCATAAAATTGCCCAACATTTATGCAGTCACAAACTTTAAATGGTGTCTTAAAATAACGGTTGTACTTCTGTTAATATTTGGTTTAAGAAATTCACCTTGGTCATGGTTGGCTTCATATTAAGGAAGTGAGATTAGTTTCCTATTGTCGTGGTTTAATACTACTGATCAATATTTTTTGTACTTGCCGTCCGTGGTCTTTATTCTCACCTTAAGGCTTCAGCGGCCAATTATTCTGTGCTTTATATAGCCTGTTCACTACCAGTTTGTCAACAATTCTCCTCATTTTAATTAATTGTCTTAGAAATTTTGAGCATATTTCTCTACTATGTTATTTGTTATATAAAAATATTTCATAATTTTATTAAAATGTTGTGTCGTTATAAAATTCTTAAAAATTATTTTAAAATATATAATTCTAAAAAAAATTCAAATTAACTAATACGTGTCTTTCGATAATAACGACTTTTTACAACTAAAAGGTCAAATATCCTTAAATAGTATATTCAATTCACACAGACAAGTTATGACAAATAACTTGTAAAGGTTCACGTCAAAAACAACCTGATTAGCAACGCATTACAAATTGGCTGATCACGCGAGTTTTCGCAACTCGAGCTACGTCCTTATTGAAACTATAAGAGAATCTTCAAACAACCGAATTTGAAATAACTAAAAGAATGTATTAAAACATATATGTTATCACAAAGTCTGAACGCATAAGCTATAAAATTTCAAAGAAATAACTATTGATACAGTGATGTATGCTATTATGTACAAAATATTGTCTATATGTGATGTATCTAAAACAGTGTTAAATACTCGACAATCCTATGATGCTCGTGTTAATGCAGCTTATCAATTCAAATTCAATTACAATTTTTTTTTTATTCAAGTACGCATTCACACGAATTTTTGAATCTTTAGTTATTTTTAACATTACAAAATGGCCAGCTGGTCCGTCCGTAAGTTAATACTGATCTCCTGAAATGACCTTACCAAAAACTCAACAGTTGCACTTTACAAGTGTATTAAAGCAATCTTTGATATATACTTTATAGTACGAACGCTGTAAAAGTGTTGGAAAATCATTTTTCGATCAACTTAAAAATCTTGAATGCTATAATAAGAATTATTTGGCTCAACCTTTTTTAGGTATTATGTGAATACTTTCATAATATCAGCTATATCATATTAACTATAAAAACGATAACAAAAACAAATTCAATTTTGTTTAAATAAAACATTTTTCTGTAAGTGGAAACCTTCCTTTACGCATCAGTCCTCAATTTACCGTTGACTTCTCCAAACGATTTTCCGCCAGTTTGTTATTTTAACGGTTAGTCCTTGAGCAAAACGATTGCCATTAGCATTTATTCGCATACAAAAATAAAAACGGGCTATGTAAAGGCCCGGAATACTTCAGTCACGAAATTGAAATTCACCGTTTTTTTTTACGTCAAACCACAATATTACATTTTAACCAGCCGGATGCTTTACCACACGGCTAATATTATTCAATCTTTATCCTGTATAACGATTGAATAATATTGTTAGTAACAGATTTAAAAATTTTAAAGGGATGAATGTACAGCACATTTTCTACTTATTAATGTTTTATACACGTTATACAAATACACGTTATAAAAATCGATAGTTTTCAGAAATAATAATTAGTACAAGTAAGAAAAAACTAAAAAAAAATTAGTATATTTTTCGATTTGTGTTTACTACGTGTCCCTGCAAAGTTTGTACTTCCAGAAGCTGTAGGCATATCATATTTCAATAGAAAAAGTAAATAAATGTCACATATTTCAGAACGACCATCTTAAAGAAGATGATCTGAAACAAATTTAAAAGCTTTAAAATTTTCTGCTGACGGATAAGCTATATATACATCTCTTCAAAAAATTTCACCTTCAACTAATCACCCTGTATATTAAGCAGCGTTTTACGTTGAACCAATATTTTGAAACGTGTTTACAAAATCAAAATATAGCTTAAACGACTACAAGGGGACAATTCTGTATTTTTATATCATTACAAATGCTGTTAATTTGATGGCATTTTCTACTTAACCGAGTTTAAAGAGGTAGAATGCAGAAGGCATTTAACCCTTAATTAGGCGCATGGGGTCAGGGCCACTTGAAATTCAAAAAATTATGGCTTACAGTCTTCAGAGCTTACTAACGCTCTTTCTAGCTTCCTCATTCCCCCCGGGGTACGCGAATTAGTCGCATCCAGAAATTAACGCATGTGCATGCATCGCTGTCCTTTAGAGCACTGACCCCATGCGCCCAGTTACGTTCTATTTTTTGGCGAAGGTAAGATTTTACTTTTGTGATTTTTTTGTGTTTATATTAGTATATTGTTTACTATTTATCTTTGTATGTGTGTATTTTGATACGGTATGATTTCTTTATGTATTTTTGAGTTTTTTTCTATGCTTTTTATTTTTTTTTGAATTGAAATGCCTAACGACAAACAAGTATTGCAATGGCTGGATGAAGTGCTTGATGAAGAGCAAGATGTTGCTGCTTCGGATTCGCAAGACGAAACTTTAAACGATGCTGTCATTGATAGTGCTCATAATTCAGATAGCGAAATTGAGGAGTCTGAACATATGCAAGACATCCCTGTATCAACGGAAGATAATTATTTTTTATCTCGACATACTCAGAGAAATGGCCCGAAAGTGAAATGGTGTAAAGTACCATCATCGAACGCAGTAAGGACCCGAGCACAAAATATTATTTAACATTTACCTGGAGTATAAACATATCTGGCATCAATACATTTGTCATACACAAAGCGAATACTGAGAAGACTTTGACATATTCAAGACGGATTTTCTTGAAGAAATTAGCTGCGGCACTTGTGGAAGATCACCAAAAACGTCGTAAATAACTACGTGCTGTACCAGCGACAACAAAAAAACGGCTCCATGAAGTTTATAATGTGAACAAGGCGGTTTATCAATCGACAGCTAAGCGCGGGCGCTGTTCATCATATCCTAGAAAGGACGACAAAAAAGTGCCAACAAAATGTTTCAAGTGTCGTAAATTTATTTGTCAGCAACACTCAAGGATTTACTGCGTCGGATGCAGAACAGAAGATTCCGCTGATGAGGCTGAATGAACTTTATTTCTTAAGTTGATCTCGCCTATGCCAAAAAAATTAGTTTAAAGAGAGGTTTACTGTTTTTGATTTTTTTTTAATATTTTTAATGTCATAGTAAGTATTTGTTTCTTAAAGTTAAGTATATTAAAGAACTTTATTAATTACTATAGAAATCCATTAAGTTTTATTCCTTTTTGATACTCCTTTCCCAATGTATTTTTGGGGTCATTTAAGACCCCATGCGCCTAATTGAGTGATTTTCTTAATGCGCCTAATTAAGGGTTAATCTAAACCTCTTTGCAGTAGCTAAACTCGTGGGTTTCCTCTAGAAGCCATCTGAGTCCTTGCATAACGTAAATTATGAATAAATTTAGGTCACAAAGTTTTAAAGGTTCGTGATGGTTAGGTTATTATTAAATCCATTGATAATAGGTTAGATAGTCATAGACAATGATTTATAAAGACAAATCGTCAAGACACATTTAGAATTATAACTTCTGAACCACAGGAAATTAAATTATGAAAACTTATCTAGCAGAATAAATTTAATTTCCCTTCGAACATCAGATCGGGAATAGACGCCTGACAGGTCAGCGTCTAAGTGACAGCCTATCTGACACTGCGACGCTAAGACTAATTATACCGGGATACGTAGCAATTATGAGAAATCTATTTCAAAAGCTGCAGCCCATTGCAAATTAACGGAGGTGATTTAAAATTAAAATGGAGCTAATTATAACTTTTAATTAAATTTTAAAAAATCTTTTAACGTTTCTCAATCAGTACTAAAGTCTATTGTTAACCATGGAAAAGTGTTATGTTGTTCACGGACACATATAAAAATATATTTAATGGAATCAGGCGTTATTTTGGGGAAGTCCATCGTAAGTAAGAAAAGGACCAATATTTAGTCACTTCCGCACATGCAGAGGTAGTTGTGCAACAAATTGCACCGCCCGCCAGCCCGCTGATAAATGCGCATGCGGTAAACATTGCGACCGATTAGTGCCAAACACAGAGTCTAATTTGGCACTAGATTATAAAAGAACACATAACAGAACCATTATTTATACTGTAACTTATACTTTATACTCTTAATGTAATTCCAATTTATGTGTTCTGCTGGTATACTTAATAAATAAATAAATAATATACTGGAGGCAAGCCCCTTCAGCCCGATCCTTTAGAAAAATTACTAAGGAGGCTTTAAGGGAAGACTGCTACCACTACAGCTGAAATGTTAAAAAATTATAATAATTCTACTCAAGCATCACACATACAATAGTAAACGGCTACTTCAATACGTTTCATATTAATAACTATATTGACGTCATAAATATTTTTAGCGTTCGTATGTTTTGATAGATAAAATAAATATAATGTAATTTATGATATAAAAAAGTGTGCAAAATACATACACGCGATTTCCTCCGTAAAGCCAACCAAACTTCGTAATGCTTGTATAATATAATTGAAACATGTTTCCACTAACCAAAAAAGTTACTAATAGCATCATTTATAAACTGTCATAAGTTTCTGTCACTATGCGAAACTAAGGCAAGTTGGTAGAAGTTATTTTACATGATTTATTACATGTTTCGTCGCAATCTATAACGCATGATTTTAGTGTTCGTATATTTGCTCTTGGTATTTTAGCAATTTGATTTAACTTATGTGACTTATTTAATATCATCACTTTTTTATAAATATAACGCATATGAATAAAAAATAGATGACATTAAACAAAACCATTAAAAGTTTCAGATGTATTTACATTTTTTTTTTCCCCAAAAACAATAACTCAAACTTGAACTTGTTTTTTTGCTAAATTTATAGATTTTAATTGATGAAAACATACTATATTTAAATATCTTATAAATTGAAACAAATAATAAACAAAAAAAATGTACTTTTTTAATATTAATTTTAACATTACCGGTTGAAACAAATTTGAATATAGAATAATCTAAACCTTATAATCGCGAAAATTAACAAAATCTTCATCATCATTAGTTATCTTCATCTAAAAACGTATATTACCCCGTCTTCCAATAGTTTTAATGGAACAAATCAACATAAAATTTAAAAAAAGAAAATGAGATCAGAATGTGCTTTTTACCCATTTATATTAAGAAAACGGTCTTTCGTGTTTTTTTAATTTTATAAAAAGGTACTCAGTATATATAAATAAAGTTTTCTTTATTACACAATATTTCTCAATATAAAATTGAATAAAGCAAATTACAATAAAATGTTCACGATGACATTCAAATGACAATAAAAAAACAATTACGACTTTCACAAGTATCTGTGGTCAGATATTAGTTTTTATGTTCTATGGCAATAGAATATCATTAGTCTTATAGTAGCTATACAGTAATTTGAATCTTACGTTGTAACCATAAGCTACACATTCGCATAGGTAAAGTAATTTGTCTTTTAATCGTCTTGCGTAATAGATTCCGCGGGCAGTAAGACCTTCGTTTGACATTTGATAGAAAATTAATATTCGAGGAATCTGTTGAAATTTCTGTTGAACTTGTAAACAAGTAAAATATTTTAAAAGGCTTAAACCATTGAAGTTAGTTTATCAAGATTATATATCATATAAAAGAAGTAAAAATTTTCTAGAACTTTACGTTTTTAAAAATAATTAAATACCATTAAAACTTACATTTTTATCTTTGATAAATATACAAATTCAGATCAATGTGTTCAAGAAGAAAGAATATGTTATGCTAAAAGTTCGTCTATACACTTTGTAGTCACTTAGTGCGATCTTGGTAAGGTACAGGAAGAGAACGTGCCTTAAACTTAACTCCACCACCTGCTTGGAGTGTCAGTCAGTGCGTATGGGCACGGGGCACTCGCTTCAAACAGTATTGCTGTGGAAGACTGTAAGGCTACCTTAAAAATTAAGTCTGCCCTCGGGCGGCTGTACTGTTCCCATTGGTATAACCTGACGGTTGGTAACTCTGGGAACAGCATAATCAATAAATTAGGTATAGGATATACAGGACGATATCCACCTTGCAAGATGACTCCAAAACTTCCAGGCCTAGTGGCAATCTAACCTGCACGCTATATGACCAATTGATTAACACATCAATTTACTATTTAGTTTGGCTATGTCAAAAACTTTCGTTCATCTATTAGTAATATAACTAGTAAATCATTGATGCCGAATATATAATTTGATTAAGAAATTATTTTAAGAAAATGGGATTTTAATTATCTCTGTTCATAACACTTAATATAATGACAAAGTGTAATTAATCATTACCAAGTTGTTGTTTAGAAAACAATAATTGACAGCAAAAACTGTCTAAACAATAGCGATAATTACTGCTATCTGTTATTTCAAAATAAACTTCTTTTATTTATATATTTTTTGTAATGGTTGGTGTAACTGGTTGTGAAGCCTAAAAACACTATTCATTTATTAACACTATTGAATGAAAATAGAGGGGATAAAAATACCGACGTTGCAGGTATGGGGGACAATACACCGGATTTACGGTTCGATGCATTCGCGCGCATGTCTCGTGAAGTTTTTCTCATGTCTACCTTGTTACAATGGCATAAGAACTATAATTGCTCATGATATTTCGATACTATACGCCACGTTATTCGATGCTATTCCAAAGGATTTCCGTCCGAAAGCCTTGGTGTTTGATGAATTTCGACGCAACCTTTAGTTCCGTAACGGTTCGATGAAATTAGAGTAACATAAATCAAGGAGACAGGCTTCCAGAAATAGTTACATCAAAAATTCTGCTACGTTTTCTATTTACATTTAATTTTTTTATCTAACATTGAAGAGAAATACAAAGTTTTAGAGGTTTATTCTCGTTTTATATGGTAAAAGCTATTTGTTAAAGCAACGTCGCATTTTATCTATTCATTTTTGACTTGTAGACTCCCTATGAATACTATTACTACCTATAGAATTATTGTTTAATACTGTTAAAACTGTATGTAACGGACTCCCAAGAATTCATCTACAGTTGTTACCCAAAAGGTTACAAAGCTCTACCAAATCCTATCCGCGAAATCTATAAATCCAAATGGGGCAAACAGTAGCTTGGTGTCAATATACAGAATGATTGGTTAAGGTGCAAGAGCTAAAAAAGGTGAATGTATTGTAACTTAATTTGTCGGTATACAGCATTAAATCTTTTACTCCTATTTGCAATCATTCTGTGTAAAGTTATGACTTTGAAACTTTATTGGAATTCGATAAACCAATAACTTCTAACAGCACAAAGTCTACAAAGGCAGATGTTAATTAGTAATTAATTTTAATATGTAGTAATTCGAAATTTGTAAACGCTTTTCTTATTATATTATCATTACGTTAATTATAATTTCGGAAAAAATTGGTTTTTGGATTAAATGTGTAGCATATTAATTGACAGCAATGAAAGTCGGTCGCGGATTCGATTCGGGAGATAAAATCTCATATAATTCACTTTGTGCATTCATTATGGAGGATTGCCACTGACTCACAAACATGTTTTGGGCGGGTAACAGCGTCCCCTGCGTACCATCATATGACACTGCAACCTCCAATCTGCCTGCCAAGCGTGGCAATTACGGTATATCCTTCGATAGATATCTTCAGGGGAGGGCTACGCCAATGGGCGTCTATGGGCTGAAACTACGTCGACGATGAACTATATTAGCTGCAATTATTACTTTAAAGCTTTTCCGCCTATAACCAATCAACCTGTATATGTAGGCGTAATCGTGTTATTCAATTTCATATTTGTTTAAAAGTGATTACTATAGGGTTAACACAGAAATTACTATTGCCACTTAGGCAGTAATGACTAGGCAATGAAAAAAAAAAGAAAAATCAGAATTTGTGAAAAATCATCAAGCTATTACTTATAACATTCCAGATATGCATTCAATATATGTAATATATAAATACGTATCTCATTCCTTACTCAATGTGTCGACATTAGATATATCGATAACACAATCAATTAGCTACGATCCCGGCAATACATCAAGTTGTGACATGTATCCCCTTGATTGATTGATTGATTCGATAATTGAGCTTCCACCAATGAGAGCCGTTTCGATTAACAAATGTGTCGCTTCCTAAATTAAGAGTCGTCATTACATATACTACAGGTTTCTTTTAATAAGCAACGTAATCAACATATCAAATATTATTGATATCATTGTAAGCTTTAAAAATAATTTCAATGATTTAATTCTCAGTAAAACGTTTAATATTTCACTAAGAATATAAATATATTCAATTCATCCGCAGATACGTATAAACATAGTTATTTCTTTGAATTAAATCTGTTATAAACAATATGCTATCTTGCAAATCTTTATGCTCTGGATTTCTTTACGAAATCTAATTAAGAACGACGAGATGGCGGAATGGCAAGTAGGAGTGGTAGTACATAGGACACAGAGCATAGCGCACAGAGTAGTGAACTAGTGACCTAAGACTCTGAAGCGAAGCCTAAGACATCTACCGGGAAGATATACAGGCGACCTTGTTTAGATTGTCGAACGACACCGCTGTTAGACGTCTTCCAAACTGTCCTACTGTATTATATATGAAAAAATAATTATTAAACAACATAAATTGTTAAACAACGAGAAATCTGGCGAAAGATGTTAGGCGACGTATGAATGAATTGTAAATAAAAGCCGCAAAAGTGATAAAAATTATAAAGTATGCAAGAATCGAATCGAGCGAAAGAGATTAAGATGGATAAGATAAGGAGAATGTAAAATACCACGAATAACAAATAACTGTAAAAAGTTATTAAGAAATAAAACGAAAGTAAAGAAAACTATTGAAAATCTATGAGAAAAATCTATACCACCCAGTTGACAATTTCCTACGCTTGAAGTGATGATAATATAAATAAAATGTAATCGATGGAGCGTACTAGTACACTCCTTGTACACAATATTTCAAAGTTCACAGTGGATATTCCCTTTATAAGAATTTTCAACAAGAATTAAGATAGGAAGAAATGAATATGAAAAAAGGTAACCGGGGGCGGTTTTCTTTAGTCGGACGAGTTATAATATAGCAATTGTTTAGAACACAAAAAAATTCTTAAAAATTTAAATATTAAAAGATGCACATTAAGCTACTAGCTATTAAGAACATTATTAGACTATTATTTATAAAATTCAATAAGGATATAATAGGTAAATTGATGGAAAAGGCATGTTAGTCAGTAAATGAATATTTAAACGACAAGAATCCTTGGCAATGACGTCACTTGATATTTTTTTGTTTTCGTTTGGTTATATGTGTTATAAAGTATTTTTTACGTACATGTAAATCGATATTGTTCAACTTTTTTAAAATATTATTTTTCAACATTCTGCCAGGCTCCCTTTCCACAACTACAACACCTTTCCAAGCACAATAGAGTATAAAATAAAACAGTTCCAAAATTAAATAGATTAATTTTACCTTTATCTTAAAAACTATAGATATAAATGAAAGACATTTTCGTAAGCACAACCCTAATTGAGGACAAATTAAGCCAAGTGTATAACAAAAGGCAAAATTAGCCGCGGCGCTTTAGCTAATGTTGACATATTGAAGTCACAAATTATTTAATGTTAAACACTTTTGTTACAAATTGTGGGAATCCCGAAACCTTAAACAGTTTTAATTAACGAAGACATTTACTATATCCGCCATAACATATTTTAATTGATGAAGTTCCGTTTAAATCTATAGATAAAAGTATATTACAGCCTTCCAGAGTTTTAATTGCACGAAATATAGAACTTGATTTATTGACTCATTAGCTGGGTTTTGTTATAAATTATAATCGCATTAAAAGACACCAACTATTTCTGGCCGGATCACCGACTAACTACACACTTTTTATTAATATTAAAAGT
Source organism: Battus philenor (assembly GCF_028537555.1). Taxonomy (NCBI): domain Eukaryota; kingdom Metazoa; phylum Arthropoda; class Insecta; order Lepidoptera; family Papilionidae; genus Battus; species Battus philenor. The sequence goes on along the minus strand of NW_027181678.1, from coordinate 4,934,262 downwards.
AGTTAACGATTCAAAACTGCTTGTTAATGCCAACTTGAATAAAGATTTTTATGTAGAATTGTATATATTTAGATGAGAAGTGGGTTATAATAGAGAGGTTACAATTCAATTTTTTTATTTTACCGGCATTTTATTTTATTATAGCGGCAAGGCTTCATATTGATAAGTCTAAGAAAGACACTGAATCAAAGACCACGACAAAAGATTGACAATGTATATATTTAAATTCACGGTATAAGTTATCTTTATTTTTAATAAGAAGTATAAATGTAATAAATACAAATTATTAATAATTGATCAGTGAAATATGTAACATGATTTTTTTATTGGATTTCGACAGGCCAATAACTGATAGAGAAATGCATGCGGGGACAGAAAGTAAACGATAAATAATTTGAAGACGTCGTACCCGAATCTCGAAAAAAATTTTCTTACAATATTATTATTACGGATTTTTTTTTCTTAAAAGGTTTTACATCTATAACCAATCATTCTGTATAATCATATTTATAATAGTTTAAATCTCATACATGTATTGACAAAATTGTCCAACATGGAGCGACAAGATTGTGGTGGACAGATGTCACATGTTTGCGCCAAAAGATTGTGAAATATTCACAATTGACCTTTATACGTAATGGACTGGCTACGAAGATTTGTGCCAATGTCGTCAAGTGGCAAAAATACTTTGAAATATTTCCATATCATTTTATTACATAATAAGTATTATTTTTATTACATTTTAAATACAGTAAATCTACCTTTATTTTTTTTTATAATGAATTGAAACTTGATAAAAAATCGATCTTATGTCTTACGGAAATTTATATAATTTTACATGTAGTAATCAAATGTTTAAATCGATTAAACTCAGCGATAAATAACCAATCGATTATGCTGCTAATCGGTTATCAAATACCATAATTTGACGGGTGTCAAAACGCGTAATATCTTAGAAGCTTACGCCGACGATATCTCTTACCCGGTTCAATAGAATACGAAATACTAGTTCGATATAATCGATATTAAATAACAGTAATTTAAACAGAAAGTTTCATTCCACTGAACCGTCATTAATGTTTTATTGTTAGCAAAACAGGTTTCATATTGTGATAGAATATTTTCTATGTTATTATTGTTATTTATGTTTCGGGTACATATTGAAAACACATACTCTACCCAGGTGTACGTACGGTCATCGACAGACCGAGACCTCTAATATTATATAACTTGTTATCACGTGTTATACCATGCTACGGCGAAAGCGGTTACAACTTGGTCTTGGAAGATTTCGATTTTTAAAGTGACAGACGGGTTTTGAAAATTTACCGCGTCGTTTACCTCAATATAAATCAACAAAATTTCAAAATACAATATAAACGCAGTTATCTAAAATAATCCTAATATAACTATATATAAACATTACTTCAAATGATAAAATTTCATTTACCATGCATTTGTTTTTTTGTAACTTAATTATTTAATCGACGAGAAACGATAAATCAATAGTAAATAATACGTTATTTTTTGCTTTTTTTCTAAGTTAACTTTACTACTAAGAAAGGCTTTGCTTTTTTTTAGAAAAGCTTCAGTCAGTCTACAATGACAGCTTGAGATATATACTTCTGCATATAACGTTGTGTATATAGATACATAAAAATATATATTGTATTTTAAGTAATTTAAACATTATATATTATGAAGCACGTACTTATTTTTATGCTATCTTCATTATAAGCGCATTGTATTATAATAAATCTGTACTATGCATATACATCTATTTCCCACATATTCAATCAAGTCTATCCAATAGTTGTCTAGAAAGAATCGCCGATTGCGATTAAACTGCTCTTTAAAATTAATGTTTTGCCTAATTCACATGATTTACTACCCGTAAAGTGCACTTACTATAAATTTTATGAAACAAATTTTAACACAGATTATTTTAAGAGCTCTTGATTAGTTAACACAAATAATAAATACACTAAGAGAAGCTTCCAACATCGCCAGCTTCTATCAATCCACTGGCTAAAGATAATATTGTCTCTGCAAGAGTATGAATTATGTATAGGACAATTAATTATGTAAATCGACTTCCAACTCCAGTGATTTCTTTGACAGTGACACAGTTGCAGACCGACTCGTTGAGTCTAATTAAAAACTCTTACCTGTGATAGATTCGATCAATGTCTATATTATAAGCTCTCACAGAGTTAAAACTAAATTTTTAATTGTAATGAATCGGTAAAGCATTTCATATAATTATCTATATCATTCATATAATCATCATATAATATATCATTCATATAATTATCTAATTAGGACCATTTGCAATGATGATCTTCGGAACCACGATTTTGGAACGCCAGCATATCCAGCCAGCAATTTGGTAGAAACTAGAAGCAAGTTGAGTTCCTCTTCATCTTACCATCGCAATTTTTTTAATATTTGTTAAAAACTAACTAAAGTAATTGGTAAGAAAATCTATCGCATGACTATTTGTGTTCACTAAAGATAGTCATCTTCTCTGTTTTATACTGTATCTTAAATAGAAATGCGTGAATGTATATTTAAAGGGCTGTATTTTTAACATAAAATAACTTATTATTACGAAGTACTAACAAAAAATAGCCTTCATAAAAATATATATCTCTATTCATTCTAAAAAAATGTCTACATTTTTTTATTTAGGTTCGCCTACCATCACATATTTTCATTGGTATTATATAATATTACATAATTTTAAACATGTTTTGCTGAAATAGACGTGAAACCCTGGCATTAATTAAACTAACCATAAACTCAAACTCTACGTTAAGGTAACAGAAACAAAAAAAATGTTTGATCTTTATACAAATTATTTTTTATTTAAATAACGTAGTAACGTTGCAATTTAAATAAAGAGTTGTTAGCTGATAATGGTTGTAATTAATAAATATTACCTTGAATATTAAATAAATTATAAATATAATAACGCATCACGGGTATTGTTTAAAAATTTCCACAGTTTGACGATCTAGCAATGATGACCTTTAGAAGTTATTATTAATATTGATTAATGTTGAGGCCATGAAGTGGTTAGAACCACTTCTGTGCACAGGCTTTATTGACCTTAACATTTCGTTGACACCAAGCGGTATTGTACATACGTGATGTCATTACTTTATTGATTAATTTATATATTCTTCTTAATTTATATACTTTATAGTAACTGAACAATGCATACCTGATCCGAGCAAAACTGCAAAGTTTGGTTTTATCTGAAAAGTAAAAATTTGGTTTAGTATATATATCAATGAGACATCTTTCACAAATCAAAGCTAATTCTAGTCACAAAGTATTTAAAAATGCCTAATAAATGTTAATGGCAATTGATTTTCAATTATCATATTGTTATCGCTATGATTATTAGCATGTTACATTATTTCATTGTGTAATTATTTGCATGCGTAATTATTTCATTGTTGTATTATTATATTCATTTGATTTCGTTCGTTTTAATAATATCCATCCACCATTCCTTATACAAAGGTCACTATTGCCTAAAGGGCGGTCAGTTTATGTAGCAAGGCTGTGAGATTCCTCCAGAAGCCTCGAATCGGGAAACTACATATTGTTTTCGTAAATAAATACGAAGAAAAAAAATCAAACAATTTTTTTGGTCACTAACTAAGACAATACGTTTGTATTGATTCAGTTGGCACCGCAAGATAAATAGTATTGAAATAAAACTAGCTTTATGTCTGATCTACGCAGTACTGATAACAATATGTTAGAGAGTTCGAAGGCACCTCGGAATAACGATGACATTAAGACCGTCCAACACCTATATACTACCCGTGACTATGAGTGATGCAAATAATGTACATTGCCTGTGCGAACGCTCCATGAAGTGATGAGACTTAAAAGCTACCTAAAAGGTACCTCAGCTTGTTCAGTAACTCAGAACACGTTTACTATTCCGACTCAAGGACCAAGAAGGCCGAACATCGGCTTGATCAGCTGCTATTGCCTTGCTGACATCACTATAACACTGGAAATCTTTAGCGCTGGGAGAAGTGGCGAATGTGCTTTTGGTTGCAATATTACGCTTCAACATTTTAGAACATTGCCACATTTGACAACACTTTAACTTAAAGTTGGTCATAAATATCTAACGACTATGCTATCTGATAATATATTAGAGATTATATTTATTTATTTATAATAATGTATATTATTTGCTGTATTTTGTAATACAAATTAAATTAGTTTGAGGTAGACAAAATTAAAAGTGTAGAAAATATATAGAGAATACTATAATAAAATATATTATTAGCCTAAATATACATATGTTATGTAATTGAATATCGTACTAATCGTATTCGATTACGACATGTTTTTCCTTCGTCATCGAACGCAGTAGATGATTTTTTTTAGGTTTATCATCGTGATATAATAGCCGCAAACAAATAATAACGCCTACAGCGAAATCCATCATAACTATTCACGGATCAATTGAATAACGTAATACAACATATAACTCCAATGAAAGTGAAAATAACGAAAGTAAGAGGCAATCCAACGAGTTCATCGGCGGCCATTTTGTCAAAATAACGGATGCGGTCGTGTTGATAGCACCTGCCGCTTGTGTGGGTGCGGCAGCAGTTATATTGTCTATGGTAACGTGAGATTTAAATCGTCAACTGTTATGAGCGCCAAGATAAGTATCTTTATGTACGTAGTGTTTAAATTCTGACAAAAAAACATGCAAAATTTTTATCAACGAAGATTACACTTTTTGGTGCAAAATGAAATTTTTATTTAGAGTCCGTAAATCAGTTTTAAAACTTTACAAGTCTTCATGAGCATAATTCAAATCTTAACCAACAATTCAGCCTGGTAAATTATGTGAAATATTTTGAGGAAGCAAATGATAATATAATCAGGAAGCTCGAGAACTACTGAACCATTTCGTTTTTTTTTCTTTTTTTTTCTCAAAACTAAGGCACGAGAAATTTTCTTATGGAGAGAACAAATGATAATAAAAACAATGCTTTTCTTCTTTTATTCATCCATATAAGGTCATTTACTTTTAGGGCCTGAGGATATACTATAACAAAATTTGTCATAGTTAGTAACATAAATAAATAAATAAATTAACGTTCTAAATTTGAATTAAAACGGTATAATAGTCCGTTGCGCACAAGGATCGGATGACTCGTGAGAGGAGCAGAGAAAGTGCAGCTATAGAATTACACCGCCTGAGATCTCGGCTCATTAGCGCGCCACTCCGGTCCCTTATTCGTTGCGCTTTGGTGAAACTTAATGTCATCAACCGAGCTGGAACTCTGCGGTTACAGTTACAGCCGGTATCGCACAATACTCGACCGAGAGTGCCACATACTTTATACGTTGGCTTTTTTATAACTTCATGGGCGTTGGCCACGTGGTCTCGAAACATAATATTACTGATTTTAATACAACTACATGGTTAAATTATATAATATTCTCGCAGGAGAGTAATTAATTACAAGTGTAAAAATCGAGTAATTATGATTAATCTCAGTGCTCATTGTTAACTAAACCATAAATGATCTAACGATTCACTTACTCGGGTAGTTAATTATGGGCAAAAAAACTTTAAAGTATTGAATGTTAGTAATTTGCTGTAAAGTAATGTATGATATATTCTATCTAAAAATAAACAGTATCGAAAACAATAAATAACGTAACGATAATATAGCAAGAAATTATCACAGTCAATTTCAGATCAGCCGCTCAAGAGATTTAAAATCAATATTAAAAAGATATTTTGGAAAAAGCGTATTATTCTATCCAAAAATACTCTACTGCTGGTAATTCGTGGAATTAAAAGTTTTTTAGGCTCACTTAACTAATTATTATCAAGCACTCTATATTACTGTTTTTTTTAAAGCGTAACTATTAAGTTTCTCGCCTATTCTCTGTAGAACTGGCTTACAAGCCAGTGGAAGCTTCCTGTAGGAATAAAAATATCTGACGTTTTATGTTGATCGACGATTCGAAAGTGCTTGTAATAGCCTATTGGAATAATGAATAATAAAAAATAAAAAGACGTGTTCTATGTTCGAATTACTACATGTTTATATTTTTAGCCTGTCGCTTTCAATAGAAAAACTAATCAATGTTACATATTTTAAAGCAATTACTCTAAATAAGGAGTTTGAAACAAGATGTAGAAACTTCAAAGCATTTTCCAACAAATAATCGTAATATTCACCCCTATAAATTTTTTACACTTGTATGCCGTGTAAATATAAACATAAGCAGTAATCATACGTGCCCAAAAATAATCTCCAGTTTACTCATTCATACAACTAATAATTAAAAACACATGTCTTCCCTGTCACATAATAGAATAATAAATAACTTTCTACAATATATTTTATTAAGTTATTTACATACACATATATTACTTCGTTATGCGACCTGCTTAAACGAATGTACAGCCGAATATAAACATATTTATACATTCCATTTTTACGACGCAGAAAGATAGTATAACAAGAGAGATTATTATTACTACCCAGAATTCAAATTATATGTTTTCTTCACTTGTAATCGTGTTTAACATCTCCGTATAAAGATGTTTACGACGTGAGCATTGTGTACTCTATCCAGTTTTTATCTCAAAAACTAGTTTGAACTAGTGTAATAAAAATCACCTAAAATTTTTATTATGAAAAAGTATAATAGGACGACCCTATAACACTTGATCTTTATAGGGAAGACCCTATAAAGATCAAGTGACATATAACGTCAGTTATTAAGTTTTGATATTCATTTCAGTGTAAAATCTACATTTATTGATACATAGTACGCATTTGCAAATTCAGGGAATTGTAGGTGTAGGAACTTTAAACTGGTCGATGTACAACTCATTTGCTGACAATAATATATGCTATATTATATTCAAAAATCAATGATTTCGGACGTAATAAATAACGTAATATATTAAGAAAACGCATTAACAAAGTTCAGATTTCTACATTTTAAAATTAATTATTATTTGCTATCTGTCCCTGCAGACTTTGTATTGCCAGAAGTTATTGACCTATCGCATTGCGAGAGTAATTGGAAATAGGTTTAAAAAGTTAAAAACTATTTGAAAAATGTGCTATACATTTAGTCCTTTAAAGCTTTTACATTTATTAACGAATCACCCTGTATAACATAATAATAAAACTATAATTAGGCTGTTATAAAATTAATTTTGTTACGAATAGAAAACATTAAAGTACTTGCTTGTAAATATCGATTATAACATAATAAATATGATGACGCAACATATTATTCTTGTTACATAAACACAAAACACTAAACAATAATTTCACATTATAATTACGCTGTTAAACACGTGTGTATAAACAGTGCTCATTCATAGCAATCGTCCATAAATATCGTAGAGTTGCGTAATCAGTTGTTTCATAATTAAGTGCAATGACATATAACATATAAGAATATACTGTCTCTATATTTACAAAGAGAAAGATTGAAGAATGATTTAATATTAATGCTTAATAAAAATTTGCCTATATGTTTTAAAACATAATTCAAGAAAATTCATTGTGGTTTTGTGATCTTAAGATAAAGACAGGTTGAAACTGGAGAAAAATTACCCGGAACCCAATGTTGCCTATTGGACAAAACGTTGGACATGGACCTTTACGAAATGGCACTACGAAATTAGAGATATTATTATAATGTTGCCTATAAAAATTAAAACCGCGTTAGTTCATTTTTGTATTTCTAAGCAAGGAGTTTCATCATTAATAATACTAAAATGTATATTTAAGGTTTTAAAGCGTACAATGTAAAAAATATTAATATAACTTTGCAGATCACAAAATCGAATCCGGGTAGGAAAGATCTATAGACGAACAAAAGTAACCAATATTTCATAGCGTATTGACAAGTTAAAGTTGCAGTAAGCAAATTGCATAGTAGGTACCCGCTGAGACCTTAAGGCTCTGATGTGGGGACCACGGACTTGGAAGGACAACGTAGGACTCCCGTCCAGAATATGGACAAACAGCCTCATTGAAGATGTTGGATGGAGGCGGCTTTCAACCGGCCTATTGTAAATATATAAGGTAGGCCGCGATGGACATGATAAACCCGAAATGACGATGACAAAAGCTTTACGATAAATATGTATACAATTCCTGATTCCCTTTCATTCAATCCGTAGTTTATGTTGTAAATAATGTAAAGAAGGCATATTTACGTTTGCGTTTAGACAAATTATTTGATCTTGTAATAATTTGTCAAATTTAGATCATCATTTATCACCAATGTTGTGATTTCGAAATCAGGAAATCTGATGTCATATCCCCATGAATGACGTCATTGTTCGCTTGAATTTCGTACTGCAGTGACGAAGGCTAGCGATGAATTCATGGGGGCAATGGCGTTTGAACTCTGCGGCGACGCCTTTTGAATTACAAATAGGCTTATAATTATCTTTGCCCAGTAATTTATCTTACATAAACGTAGTACTGTACTTATTTAGTAACTTGTGAATAATTTTATATCTTTTTAAGGAGAGACAACTGCGAGATTATTAATTATAAGGTAAAGATAAAATATATTTAGACTTCGTTAAATGTAAACAGTCATCTTTATTCTAATTGGTTTTGCACTAATTGCAAAAAGGTAAAAATAAATATTTTTTATTAAAATGTAATTTAATAAACCCCGTATCTCTTGATATAAGGAAGTTAAAAGATTTTTGTTGTTGGCTTACTTCAAAATGAATACAGGCAAGATGTTATAGGAGTGCTCTAACAATGGAATCCTTATTCAGCGACGTACTGCAGTACAGCTTAAGCCTTACTACAGCGCCGATTTTCACTAAAACCTATTATATACAGGGTGATTGGATACAGTGGTGAATGCGTAGCTCATTTGTCAGCAAAAAACATAAAGATTTTACACCTTATTTCTCACTTGTATCAAGTGATCACACATTAATTTATTATTTCTATTGAAATGCGCCTGACATTACAATATCTACAGGGTCACATATTAAATATTAATTAATTTTAATATGTAATAATCTGAAATTTTCAAAAGCTTTTTGTTACTTTATTATCATAACATTATTTATTATATCTAAAACCATTTTTTTTCAATAAGACGTACCATACATTAATTTCAACAAACGAGCAGATACATTGACACGTTTAAACCTACACTTATAACCAATCAGAATTTGAAAAAAATTGTTTTAACCATTAGCATGCGAATTATGTATCAATAAATGTATGACGAAATATAACTTAATTATAATGTAAATACATTCATAGTTTTAAAACTTTTACACCTATAACCAATCAACTTGCATAGAACCTTTAATACAATAAAATGATATGCTGTGTCATGGAGATAAAAACTAAATATTTAATGCTGCATGCAAATTATATTTTAGTAAAACTAATTAACGAATTCTGCACCATCTAAATGCTTTGACTTTAAAAGGAAAGTCAACTAGAATCAACGCCGGCTATTTACGCAGTCAACAAACTTCATTTTATTTAAATTCAACTAACGTATTCATCGATAACGTTCCGCTACTAATGTTCCAATTTTAAATTCTATTGCCCCAGCGCTCTCGAAGAATCAAATCGAGTGGAAACTATTTTCGACTTACTTGTTCAATTTCTTTTATGTGCAGTTTACTGTTTTAATACCTTCACTTAGAATTAATTACAAATTTATTTATGCTAAAATTAATAACAGTTACAACTATCAAATATCGCTATTCAAGATACTGTATTATCATCATCATCATTTCAACCGTGGAGCCGTGGTTTCCAAAACCACTGATTGGACGTCTTTGTTACTATGAAATAAATTATAATATCATTGTAATAAAAAACTTAACTGGTTCACAACAATCACAGATCATTTTTTGGATCTAAGAACTCATCACTTGAGAATTAAGTGACAAGATATAGATTAAGTTTATTTACGTTACTTGTCCAGAGTATAATAATTGGCTCGATGCTATTAATTATTAGATAAACAAAACAAATTCACACATTTCGATCAAATACTTATACTTCTCTTGATATAATAAAATTTAACAACAGATTTGGAAGGTCTAAGATATGTTATGAAACATTATTATACACTCAGATTTCGTGAAGGATTTGTTATGTCTTTGAGGACGAAATATAGGTATTACGACTTTATTTTTATTTCTTGCATCAAACAATCTTTCATTTACAACTTTAAAATGTTTGCGAATTAATAAAAATCGATTCAGGGATTGTATAATAAAAGTGTATAACCTTTTCCAAAAAAAGGATAAATTAGCTGTAAAAGGTAAAACATATTAAGGCTTCGTTAACATAAGTACTTTCTCTCATCTCGGACGTTGTGCAATGTTAATTTATCGCGATTACCAAGATAACGAGCAACGGATAAATGTAACAATTATCGTTAGTAAGTTAGCACATAATGTTACGTAAACGACGCCAGACAAGTGGGCTTAACTTTATGAATCTTGTTAATCAATCGTCCGCGGAACTTATCTGATTAGATTAGTCTGATTACAAAAATAGTTTTCTTTTATTTTGAGACAATATTAGAAGATTAAATCAAAATACCGCAAAATCTGAAGACGAAGGTCAAGGTCACCCAGAGAATAAAAGGAAGTAAGAAAATGACCAATATTTAGCCACTTCCGCACATGCAGTGGAAGTCGTGCAACAAAGTGCACCGACCGCCAGCTCGCTGATAAATGCACATGCGGCAAACAACGCGAATCACACAACCGCCACCGTCAAATCACTCAACACGTGTTTCACTCCTCCACGGGGCATCTTCAGGAGTTATGTTACACCGATTAGTGCCAAACACAGAGTCTTTGCACTGCGGTGCACTTTGTTGCTCGACTACCACTGCATGTGCGAAAGTGGCTAAATATTGATCTTTTTATTACTTAGGATGGACTTCCGCAAGGTAACGCCTAATTCCATTAAATAATAAAAGAAAGGGCTGTACATGGGGCTATTAGGAATTAGGAGATCCACAAAAGAACCATGGTCACCGACCTAGCTCTAAGATTTGAAAAACCAATCCCAGTGCTGATCTTTGGAAAAAACTTATTGCTTGCAATGGATAGCAGTGGACATACATAATGATGAGTTAGGAATTTCGTGGTTCTATTATAATAAACAAAATTCTTTTAATCACGATGGGTTTGTTTTATTTAATAATTTCTTAAAACGCAGACCGCAATTTGGACTCATTTTTCATAGAGATGATATTGTCATGTAGTGTCAAACCATACATCGGAAGAGCTGGTATTGTTAATTTTTTCTGCAATACGTCAAGCAATAGAACTCAAACTATAGCAACTGGTTGAAGGAGTCAAAACAAGTAACATGTGGCATGATTGTCAGTGATGGCAATCACTAGAGAGAGAAAGAAACTATAATACATACTTTGCACTACTGTAGATTTTGAATAATAATGCTTATTGACAAAGTGACAAAATTCATGTTCACGCGTGTGTACGTACCGCAAACGAAGTATCAAAAGTTTTCTGTTGCTCTCGACTTAGTTAATATACATTTTTTTTATTTTAAGAACTAGCGTAGCAATTCAAAATACATAATTCCAAATTCAAATATGATCCTTCGAAGTGTTTAACACAGGATTCGTTTTTCAAATGACAAAACTTACCTGCCTTTTTCTTTTTTGCACATATTTGTTGTTAGGTTAAAGTAATCATGTGTAAGTATACCTGTAATTCCATATAAAAATATTAAGAAAATATCCTAACAACACATTTTACTTCACTACGATAACACGTAATTGTATTTGCTAAAAAAAGGTTTATGATTAATTTTTGTTATCGTAAAAATATTTTACACAATCAAATTAGTCAATTTATAAATCGTATATTATATAAGTATCGTAAACATAATTATAAATTAACATCTGTTTGTTCGAATACATTTGAAAGAAAAAATAAAATAAGTGTCACCGGCTGCATTTAAGTAGTTAGAACAATGAATAGTTTCCTAAACTTTTTCATATGCATAGTAGTCGGCTCATTAGTATGGGCATAACAGACGGTTCCGTGTTAACCCCTGCCGCTTGTAACTACGTTACGTTGTTTTGTTACTAAACGTTTAAATAATCCGTACGATAAGTGATGTAGCGATTGAGTAGAGAGAACACGTTGTTAAGGGTTTTGTGGGCTTTAAAGTTATCATACAAGTCGCTTATTTACATTCTACCCATAACAAAAACGTGTGGCTACCATAGAATTATAAAGAATTGGCTGCTGGAAGTCGCTTGGATACGGGCAGGAAAGGCTGGTCGTCATAGCGAGCTTTGGCAGAGGCCTATACCTTGCAAAAATCGTCTATTGGCTGTACCGGCCGTCGTATCAAGCAAGATTATAAGTTGAAATACAGGTTATTCCTAAGTTCGTTAAAAGAAATAATGTAACTCGATAAATGAGTATTAATTTCCAAAGTTATTTGTTACCAAAGAAGTATTTTGGACATATTTTTTTTGGTATTAAATACTTTAATGTTGAATTTATATGTACATCAACTTTTGTGTTTGCCAACAATGTCACATCCATTAGTTCAAGATCAATTCGCATGCAAAGTTCACTGCGTAAAATTTCACACTATAACGTCAGCTGCGACTCGAAGTTCCTTCTATCACACTCGCTCATTGTGACGTGGGATCGCAAACTTTCTTTCCAGGGTTTTTTCTTGAGATAAAGAAAAATTATTTACCAGTTAATTTTGCATTCATTTCCATTTAATTTTTTATAAAATAATTCTTTGGCCCTCACCGAAAATTCTAGTAAAAGTTGTCAAAATCTTTAGTTATATTTAAAAGCAAACATCTAAACATATTTTTCTATCTACTGTAGTCTAGTAAAAACCTATTAAATATAGAAAATAAAATTCGATATTTTTAGGATAAGATAATAAAAGTGCTGTAATTAAAAACTGTTTGTTTTCTTTACTAAAATAAAATAAAATGTATAATCGCTACTTATATACCATAGAATATTAGAAACAGAGCATCTTTAGTTTTTGTTATATTCGTATTTGCGTAAGGTTGTACTGATTTTACGTTTACTATTTCCAAAAGTTAGTTCAAAATCGGTTTAGTTGTGGAAAATTCAGAAACAATTTTTTTTACACGATATCAATTTGAATATAACATCACACGTTTTAAAATATGTTCCTTGCTCTCGGATGTACAGGGACCGAAAGTTTTGAGCAATATTTGCTCATTCCTCAAACAAGGGCCATCTAAAAGCAGTTGAGTCAACACAAGCATTACAAATATTTTAATTAAAGGACGGAACGTTGCGTAAGACAAACCAAACATATTGTAACTAGTTCATACAATTTAAGTTTTACTGTTATATATATGTAAAGAGTGTGGGAGAAACAAAAGGTTTCGGCTTGAATTCCATTCGATACAAATAACATCAGTTTGCATTGTTAGTATTATTATTGTGAATTGATCACTTTAATGTAATGATTCCAAAAAGGTGTTTTTACATAGCTTTAAAAATTTTGCTGACAAATGAGCTATGCAGTCATTCATTTAAAGTTTTTACACCGATACCCTCGGGTTTTTTATTAAAAGAAGTGTTCAATGATATAATCAAATTTATCAATATTTTATATACAAAGGCCTTACCTAGTTTCGATGGGGACTTAACAAATACACAATCAAGGGACACAAAGGAGATCAATAGTCTTGTACAAATATCTCTGGATTACAATTACATTTGTCTTTCCCAGCTACAGCGTTAAACCTACCCAAAAAAAAACAAAAAGGAAGATAAATCGATTGAACTGTATTTATCTGATACGATACACAAACGATCACGTTCAAGCAATCTCTCGTACCATTTAGACTATCCGTTAAACAAATCGTTTAAGATGTCCGCTTACAACTTGTAATTGATTCCAGTTTTATTAATCGTTCCATTCCGTTTTCTGTTGATAATACTTTGATTTTAACGAGATAAGTAATTACATACATATCTAAATTGCTCTTTTAATTTGTGTGAAGTAATTACTAAAAGAATATACGCTATCTACTTAGAAGGTTATTTGTAACAAGCATTGTTAAATGTATTTTAATTTGAAAGTGAGTTACGGATGAAATCAATGTGCGTTATAATAGTTTAAATAGTTTCTATGCTAGTTTATAGTATACTTTATAAATCGTGCCATTACTATATAAAAACAAGACAACAATTTTACAATAACGTGTTTTTAAATATATACATAGTTACTTTTCCATTAGCAAGGTCCAAGCGAAAAGTTGTTTACAACCTGCATTAAAACGAATGTTGTTTTTTTATTAAATTTAAATTAATTTCGATAAATAAGTAGAGCAAACAATTTGGATAAATTAGGTTAATTGTATATCTTTTAAAGGTTAACCATTCATTCATAATATTACACCGCTTAGAAAAAAAGACAACTTAGGTTAGGCTGATCTTGTACATCCAGAAGATTTACAGCTGAAACCAAATTAAGTTTTAATTTAACGACATTTTCGCCCGGCTAATAGATATGTATAGACTACCTTATAAACCCAATCATTCGAAACCTATCACAAATCATGTTCACTGCGTTTCGAATGATGTGGAGCCATATATTATAAAATTTTATTATTTTTTGTAATAAAAATTATTAATCCAGTAATTTCTAAGGTATTATTTAACAGGTTCTGATACCAGCTGAAACTTACTGCAAATAAGGGTTATATGTGTGTGTTATATGTGTATAACATTCTTTATTACTTTTAACGCTTGATATTATTGTAGGTTTAATAGTGACAATGCCCCCTTGTCTCTCTAAGAAGGCTCGAAAGCCTTCTTCAAATAAACAATATTTTATCATTAATTCTTTCATTATCCATTAATTTAAAAATTCTTAATAAATTTGAAGATTTTATTGATAGCGTTAAATTTTATCATTTTGCCTACTGTTTTATATGTGTCTATTAAAATTATGAATAAAAATTTGATTCGGTAAATCCAAGGGTTTGTGCAGTGGTCCACCCATGCAAACGTCTTTTATAATTATCAAAATATTTTTTAAATAACCGAATTCTATTTGGCCGAAGCATTCAATACTTTTTTCTGTTTAACACGCTTACTCAGTACAGGGAAGAAGTTGAAAAGGGTGATCCCTCAGTTCGTAAAACTACTTTCATTTGTATTCAAAGTGCGTGTGTCGACAAATGTCATTGCGACTAAAGAATTCTTTACCGCCCACCATTTCAAACGAAATATAACATTAACAAACACATGCTTTTATTAGGTATAAACATTTTATGTACACTAAATAATTAACCATGGGCTTTACGACTTATCGGCTGCTAATTAAAATCTTACTAAAGTCGTAACAATTATGTTTATAATATTGATATTGGACTCTTTAGAGAATACGTGTTAATGTCTTTAAAAAATTGTCTACGCATTATATTTTAAAAGACTATATATTCTCTACTACTAACCGATCGAAGTTCAGAAGTTACAACATTATGAACCTTCTACTCGATTTGACCAACATGGTTTATGCTAAACTAAGTTTAAATTAAATTTCAGTATATTAAAAACCCAATACACTTGGCCGACTCAATTACGTCATAACAAAAAAGTTTATGCAAATTACTTCACAAATTTCAGAAGTTATTGCACATACTTCGAAAAGTTAGCGTCGGAACTTCGTGAGGAAGACATCAAAGTTTTCCTTTGATTTCTTTGATATTTATCCGCAAGTAGGGTCTGCAGTTTTGCGAATACTTGACCAGTTTTACGAACATAATTTTAATGTAAATAACACGAAATATTCCATTGAGCTGATTAAGCAAAGAGCCTTATCGGATTGTATCATGTAATTATGGGAACAGATAAAACCGCGCAATCGGGCTTTCAACGAAATTAGACACGTGTTAGTGGGTGCTTGTTTGTGACTTGTTAATTATTCATGTTATACCTATTGCAGACGCGACGCATTCATGTCTATTGTTAATGCATTTGAGGTACTCTAGTTTCTACTAGCGACCAAAAAGTTCATGTAGGGTATAAATGTAAAAACAAATATTTTTTATTGTTAAAATTTAATTAATTGTTAATAAAACAAACGTTTAACTTTTCGATTATACTTTGCAGAATACTTTCGAGAGCTTAAGACATTGTTGTAATGTACATTTAAATATTTATTTATGCGTATTGGTGCCAATTTTCGTGATAAATTGTATTCAAATACAGTAGCAACATTTTTTAATTACAAAAACGACGTGTTTAACGAAAACTCAATTTAGCTAAACATATGAATACAAAATGAATTGGATATCAGTACGTAAGCACTTTCGTTGGCTGTTTAACCAAATTTAATCTGTGCTGTCTATTCGTTTTCACGTGCTTTCTATTCACATGCGTGGTAAAGACGAACTGTCCAACCTCGCTTGCGTATGCGCAGCGTCCACCGCGGACATGTTCCTATACTCGTGTCGCTTGCTTTGAAGATGAATTCAATGGCGGAGTATATTTATAAACTGCTTTACGTCGAATACACTTCAAAGTTTGCCATTGAATAAGGCTGCTCTACGGAATTAAGAATTAAGTAGATTTAAAATTAAAATAGCCTACATGTTTATTTAAGGGATTAAAAATAGTGTTGTTCAAAAATATATATGGTAGCTCAGCCGTAGAGGACTAAGACTTAGGTTCGCTTCGTGACGAATAAGGTATACATTTACTTCTTTATAGCTTTTATATTAGTAATATCTCGTATTTTAAAATCATAATTATAACGAAAAGCGTATAACTATCAAACAAAAAGCCTTGACTGCCTCTTTTAGCAAATTATTAAATTTTGCGCAAATTTGACGAGTACATAAACAACTTTGAACGTATTACCAAATGTTTACAAACACGTCATTGTAAACTGCTTACATAGCATTGTATATTAGACAGATAATTCACGAAGAGTGATTAGCATAACTTAATAACTTGATAACTGTTGTAATTATATTTCAGGGCGGTGTTGTTCGCGTACGTGTGTCTTAAAATCTGTCTTTCTAAACGTGCCATGTTGTAATACTCGTATTAAAGTAACATTAGACTTATTAGATTAAAGTAATATTAGGCTCTGAAAGGAGTTCATTTCGGTTTCATCGGTTCAGCGTCTTCTTTTGGACACAGACCTCTCCAGAGTCAACGTCATTACGTCTGTCCATCTGGCGGCGACGACCTCTCCTGCACTCGCAAGTCTTGGTCTCCACTCCAAAACCTTAAGGCTCCAGTGGTCATTTATTCTGAGCGGTATGTAGCCTATCCCCTGTCTTTTTAACATGCCATTACGTTAAGCTTTGTCAGTTATGTTCATTCATATACAAATTCCTTCATTCCTAATTCATTTCATTTCGTATAGATTTCCGGACCATAGCTTTTTAATGACTCCTCGAACGACTGTGTGCTTGCTATTACAGCCAAAGTGAAAGACCATGTTTGGCGGTTAATTTTGTATGATGTGAATTCATAAATTTGCCAGTAGTTTGTTGGGTAGTAGCCTCGGTCATTTGGAGGGATGATGTTAAACACTAACTCTCCGGGTTCAATTGAGACGGGCCATAAAGTTGGCCCATCACCAGTTTCTGATCTGGTTGATATTTAGCAAAAACACATAAAGGCGGCATTGATTGATGTTATTACCTTTCATCAAACGTTCTATTAAAAAACCGTCAAAAATAATTATGGCGACTTTTACAGTAAAATTATTATTACTTAATTATGTATTCAACTATTCAATGGCTATTCTAACGTGATTTTATTGCTTTGTAGATGCTAGAGAAATTCGTTACCGTTGCCTTTAATAAGCTTGGCAAAGTTTTGTTTGATATTTCCAAATTGATTCCGGGATTATGTTAGTAATTTAGGTTTTTTCTAAATAATCATGATTATCTTTAAATGAAAGAAAATGTAATATCAAATGTACTGGTAGAATCGGATAACTCGAGAAAGACCAATTCGAGTAATTTCTCTATCATTTTTAATATAACACGGTAAAGTTCTTATGAAAAGAAAAATATAACAAATACGAATAAAATAGGAGATACAACAATTTTCTTTTCTCTTACAAAACGGAGTTGTTAAAATTATTTGATGTTAATTTAAAACAAAAAAACAGGAGTATTAAAATATAATCAAAAGTACTGTACTCATAAATCGCAGTTTGCGAAAACGAAACGCTATTTTTGTAAGTAATCACTGTTAATTATTAAAACATTAAATCAAAAAAAATAATCTCTCTGAAAGACGTTTAATAACAGATCTATAATTTTATATTGTACGAAATCTATTGGAATAGTTACATTAAAGTGTCTTTAAAATAACTGTTATACGTTTGAAACTACGATTTAATACAAAACCTTGTAAAGAATTGAACTAACAAGAAACAATTGCCAAACAAATACATGAATGCGAAAAAATAAACACAGCACTTGTTAATGGCGGTGAAAGTAGAGACGGCTTCCTTTTTCTCACGACAAATGAGTATCTTCTGATGATTGACGACACGGAAACGCGCAAAGATAAAGACTTAGGTTGAGTAACCTCGGCGTCAACGCATCTTACGTACGGTTATTTCACTAATTAGATGACTTGATTACATTTGCCGCTTAATGTCAGGCGGCGGTTGTGCGACAAGGCGACATTTTCGGTACATAAACACTACAAATTAAAAGGAAAGGTATTGGCCTTTAAACATAGGTTAAGCGGAAAGCAATTATTTAATTACGTAATTTTAATTGCACCGACAAATATTATTTACGACAAATAACTTTTTATTCAAACAGTTTATAAATTTTATTCTCGTTAAAAACAAATTTATTTTTATACTTGCTGGAAGTTAGTAGCGCCATTTAAAACTAACTATGAACATAAATTTTGACAATTTCTTAAAATGTTACTTATAAATTTACAAGAAAAAACTAAATAACTTAAAGGGAAATTTGTGTACACTAAGTCAAATCATATTATGTTGATAAAAAAGTTAAAGTACTAAATATTTTATACTGATCAATCTCAATCAATCGAAGTATATATTTATAATTTTTTTTTTATTTTCAAGATGTTGATAAGATATTTGTTCTCTAACTCTATATTTATTTGTCTGTACATTGAACAAAAATTTTGATATTTGTCTATGAAATTTATGTAACAGACCTTCCCTTTTTCCGTTGGGAACTTATGAGGAGTTTAAATTTATTTAATTTTATATTTCCCTAAATTAATGAAAAAAAAACAATTTACGTTAAAAACTATATACAGTTTCGGTTACAACAAATCAACACAAAAATAATACAGCAATTAAATAAGTAAATGTCAGATATAAATTAAATAAAAAGTAAGATTTTAAAATTTTAGTTAATTAAATTAAACGGCAATTATTTATGTGAAAAATTAGTTGTAAAAAATGGCGTCCAATTACCTCAATTTGCTTATTTAAATGATGCTTCTCTAATTGCATATTTTATAAAATTTAAGCAAATTTCGTGTGATCACTTACAAATATTTAGAACAAGACTTTATAAAGTATTGAACGTAGCTACTAGCTACTTTGTACGTGCATAAAACCGCGTTGCTAGTGTGCAAATATATTTAATTTAACCAAGAGACGCGGTTATGCTAGTAATAAGCACAAGTGTGTTGTACATTCATAAAACAAATGTCTTCACCACATTTAATATTAACGGAACGCAATTATAGCTGGGTCTTTGTTTTAAATTAAGAATACATGTTAATACCTATTCGTGCTTTTAAAATTATTTAAGTTGACATAGCCCAGCGGATTAGCGGGTTGAAATAGCACTGGGCAGGCGAAGTAGCGTGCAGAACAAATAGCTTTTAGTTTTGAAATGACGATATTACGTCTTCTGTCTTTATCATACTTAGTTCTCTTCTTTCTGAGTAAAATTAATGTTTTGTTATATGAGACTACTTAAAAACTACATGACACTTCTTTTCATTCCATAGATCCTTGTAAATCATTAGCCTATACCAACCAGACACTTCTCTTTACCCAAGCAAACTGTAAAAAAATAACTTAAAATTAAGCAAACTCGATGTAATTGTCTGTTGACAAATCCAAAATAACTTTAATAAAACGTCTAATAATTGTCAGTTAAGTTTGCTTCCATGAGTTTATAAGAGGATTATTAATGAAGGAAGTTAAACGAATGCAGTGAAATCAGTGTAATCTTAATTAAATAGATAGGTAAAGTAAGATGGGCTGATATTGAAAGTTTAATTGAGAAACGGAAAGCCGACAGCCCTGTCGTTGACCAGATACTTTGCAAGTGTAAATCGAGATTTCTAGCGAACGCTGTGTATCGAGACCGATCTTATTACAGGAATTAGTGAGGCGTGACGACGCGGAGAGGTCGTTACCAGAGAAGGATAGATTTTATTTGAAAAAAAAAAGAACACATCGACATAACTTTTTCTAATGATCTCTATGACGTCATTAACATTTTTTATTACTTGTAAATAACAACAAATATCTTAATGAATATCGTTCAGTATTAACGAAACTTTAACCAATTTTTACTACACTGACCTTACCGTTTTCATCATCATTACCATCATTTCATTCACAACGTCCACTACTGGACATAGGCTTCTTCCTTTTATCATCAGTAGGATCGATTTGAGGCGGCCTCCATCCTGAGTCCTCAGGCGATATTACTAGGTCTTCTTCCACCTTGTAAGTGGACGTTTTACACATTAGAACAGCACATTCTTATCGATTGATGTCAATAGCCCGTGAAAACTTAAGGCAAACATTACCTTTCCATTGGCCACCTTGTAGGTAGACTTGCCAAACTACGCTTGCCAATCCGTGTCCCATCTCCTAGAACTAGAACTAAAAACCTTAAGGCTCGGCCATCTGTTCAAAGCGCTGTGTTCTACGCACTATGTCGATTTTTTAGTTAACTTTGCTCAATTCGCTTTATTAAAAATAGATAGCCTTTATATTAAAATTAAATCCATGAAATGTTATTTTGCTAAATATTATACGGATCGTGTTTAGAAGTTTGTTCAAAAATTATTCTGAATTATTAATAAATCATATATTAACAAAGAGAAGATAAATATGTATAGTACAGTATTTCAGTTTAAAAAGATTCACTTGATATGGTGCAATATTTAAAACCATTGAAATTTTGGGGAAGTTAAATTAAATAAAAAAACGGAATATATACAGGATGATTGGTTATAGTTTTTTGGAAGTTTTAAATGGGTCCAAACCAAAAATCTTTATATATTTTAACCTTTTTCTCATTACTCTGTATAAAGAGGTCACTCTGAAAAATGTATCAATAATTTAATTTTTTCTATCGGAATGCAACTGGCCAATAACTTTAATTGAACTCATTGAATCTTTGGATTTGTACGTAAGTCATATATTCACTGACATCGAATGAGCTTTATTTTCAAAATTTTTAATTTATAACCATTCATATTAAGTGAAACATAAAAAAATTAATATAAAGCTATCTTACTCTATACAGAGTAATAAACAATTCAAGACATTGACACCTAAACCACAGCCGGATCTTAAAACTGGTAGCCTAAGGTTATCGTCGAGATCTGTCTCATGTTGCGAAGCGGTGCTGCCGCGAAACAACCTTGAGATTGTTTGCCATTTAAACAGATCTTTTAAAAACTAAAAAACTATAATAATACTATTATTTATTAAATTCACACAAACTTTTGAACAAACACAACACAAAAATTTTTAGTATTTTGAAATAATCTTGAACTATGTTTTATGATAAATATTATGGGAAAAAAATTATCCTTTATAGGGAAAGCATTGGAACTCTATCTCGCCTTATGTTAAGCGATAACGAAACCTACGATGGTACATTCTTGCCTAGAAGATACCTATTCACTTGTCTTGAAGGTTCATAAGTTATAATTGGCTGGAAACAATGACGCCGGTAGCTTGGTCCACCACTTGGCTGTTGAAGAAGTTTTATCCGTGTGCCTTGTTGTAAGATAGAAGAAAGGAGATGGAGGAATTATTTGGTGTAATTCCGGTTACGATGGCATTTTGGGGTCTTTACAAAACAACGTCGCAAAAGTGACAAGAGCTTGGACTGTCCACCTAATCTGGGTCTATCTTATAAAATAGATACCTTATACTCGTTGTTTTTTCTTCGCTCACGATGACCATCTCTTATTTTATAAATAATTTTTTGATATACATTTCAAAAACTTTTATAATTTTATGTTTTTAAGGAATTTCTAACTTCCACAAGTCACTTAAATAAAGTTTTATATATATTTTATATGCACTTTCGTAATGCTTGATTAATTTACGCTTTTTTATTTCAAACCATTTTATTTTTTTGTTAGTATGTAAATAGCAAAAAAGATTACGTAATTTACTTCATTAACGTCTTTACTTTTTGTTTTAGTCTATTTTTTTGTAGGAAGTCAAGAAGTTATGCTCGAGTTATCCCATGCACCGGCTAGTTTATTAAAAATTGTTAAAACAAACTTTAAATTAAACTAATAATCAATAAAAAGTGAATACCTTTATCGCATAGTCAGCGCTATCTAAACTATATTCGTGACTTTAAATTACAATGTTTTGAAATCTTAACAGCTGTAGATAACGTCAAAGGAAGGGAATAATTCCATACACGTTTCGAGCAACTGGAAATGGTCGATTAAAACACACAAGGCGAGGTCCTTGACTCGTGGAACAAAGCGTTGCGTCACATTTGTTTGATGATAGACAATTGTGTACAATCTTAAGGAGCAATTAAAAACATTCTGAAATGTCACAGGGCACTACATTGTTGTTCAATCCATCATTATATAGTGAGTAGCTAATTCGATGTAAAAACTATTTTGTTTACGGCTATAAAGAAACAATAACGGTCAAACGTTTTATCTATGCCGGTACGGATTCAAAGTGATCTCAAATCGACATCATCGGCCACTGACCCAGGCACGAAACCTAACAATTTTCCACTCCGAAAGGCATTTCGAAAACATCTGTCGACTGCAATGCGAATACAAAGATATTTTTCAATCGTCGTAACTCTAAAGTCTGGTTCAGTAGACACATTTTCTTTTAAATATACACCTTCAGAAATTTGTCGAGTATGAAGCTTTGCTTCATTGAATGGTTAAAACGTTTGGGTAATGTAATTTCTTTTTACGCTTAAATACTTTCTGTTGGTACGTTTTATTCCGTGTTGCGTATACAACATCACGTACCTTTTACGAAATTCATCTATATATAATACGCGATTATATGTCTTCACTATCTATTTGTCCATTTCATATTTTAGTTCAAAACGGAGAAAACATTAAAAACTTGTTGTAGATAATAAAGAAACAACAATACATTCATATTAAGTATATTGTTCCAATATCATATAAATATAGATAGGTATAGACAAGTATATTTTTTATATAACCATTTAATTTTGAAAAACATTTGTTAATAACTGTACAGAAATCAAAAGACTAAACAATTATTCCTTAAATATGATAATGGTGCTACGTAAACAAATTCACCAAACAATATATTCTTGTTCAGAATACTAGTTCGAAAAGATGTTAATAAAAAATTACGTATTCTAAATGTCAATTAGTTTATTTTGCGAAATATTTGAAATAGATTTTGAAAACATGACACAGAAGACAAAAAGAAATAATAAAGCAACTCTGCGACATACATAATACAATAGATTACTATTCAGAACACTGTTAAGAAATCATCTATATACGATTCGAAATCATGTGTAATTTAAATATTTATTAATTAATAATGCGTAACAATCTATTTGAAATATTATTCTGTTTAGATACAAAACATGGCACAGATAATAAAAAGTGATAATGGTGTTACTGAAGCATATACATAAAACAATAGATTCCTATTCAGAATACTGTTTTGAAAACATAAATATTTATCGTAATCGCGTATATATTATTTCTATATCTATTAGTTTATTTCGCGAATCATTCTGTTTAAAATAGATATTAAAAACATGATTTAGATAATAAAAGGAGATAACGGAGCAACTCAGCCACAACTGAATGGACCGGCGTCAAAGTCTGGATTCCAACACGGGTAGACCCCGATAAGTTTTTGTAACAGTTTCTCTTTTATTCAGTCTGCGGAAGTTACGCGCCGCGCTAATGTTCCGAGACGTTTTAATTTGCAGTAACACTTTGGAAGTAAATAAAAGTTTAAATGCAGAGGTTTAATTTTTTTTTATATTTTTATTAACAACATGGTAAACACACCATTGCGGCGTCGCTGTTATTACATTCAGTAATAAACAAGCACTGCATAATGTCACAGAGCTTTTTAATTGTGTAAAAATTGCATTTCATGTTATGTAATATGTTATTAAGTTTTGGGCGCTGTGGCAAACTGTGCTTACATCTTATGTAGTTCAGTCACCGACAAGCACTCACTTTTTTTGAGCATAAATTTATATCAACAATTTTAAGCTAGTGATTAAAGTAAGAAATTAGCCATCTATTTAATTAGGGTTTTTTTTTAAAGAAAAAACAGTTTGGAAATTAATTTCTTTAAATCATGCTAAACATGGGCCTCTCCAATAGATTTCCAATTCCTGAATCTTTCGATGTCCTTAATAATGGTCCTTAAAAATAAATAAAACAAAATTAAAAGAATTGTGTTGGTAAAACTCGTTTAAGCGAACTGTAAAATTTCTATTGATATCTCTAGAAATACACTCCGTGATACAATTTTTCCTGCAGTATTATTTTGGAGTAAGGTTACTTTTCTATAGAAAAAAATTGTTTGGTATAAACAAGGAATGCATAGGAGACAGGAGTCAACACTTCCCCTGCGGATCGGTTTGCTATCACACCAAATACGACGTTGTTATGATAAAAAGACGTTTGTTTTCAACAAATGAGAAGCTCATAAAGCAGTTAACATTTACAAAATGTTAATATGTACTGAAGTAAAATGAATCAAATAAAGTATAAAAAGTATTAGAGAAACTATAAGAACATTTCAAAAAGTATCTTAAAACTTTTTACTATAGACCTCTATTTAAATTACATTACCGAAGCATTCATACAACGGGCAAGTTTACCGTAAATAATACATCATATCGTACATTCATCAAGAAACGGACATCAAAAATTATTTTAATCATAATTATGAATACATTAGCATAACAAAAACTAATGTTTATTCATGAAGACTAAATATCTGTAATGCATAATTTATGTAGTTTGAAATGATACATACACAATTTTGCACACATATTATTTAATATAAAGAACAAAAACAACCAAATCATAAAAAGATTAAAAATACGTATCCCACAGTAGTATTAAATATATATATTTTGCTGTAACTACTATTGAGATACTATTGAGATATATTAAAAATAATTCTTGTGTTTAAATTGACGTACTTTAGTCGCATGTAATTGAAAAACGTGGCAGAATGTAAATTAAAAAGATATTACTTTTTTGTTCTCATTGTATGTTATATGTTAGGTAACTAATTTTAATATATTATAAGTACATTATGTTGTAATAAATTACAAATTGTTTACTAAAAAAATGTCGTTAAAATATTCAAACATATTGTGTTATTTTATTTCACCGGCTTACTATATAAATGTACAATGTGACAGTCACTGTATGTAATACCATAATTGTTTTTACATCGCCATAATGAGCGGTCCCACCTTTCACAACACTTGTAGCGATTGACTAGATTCAACATTTTCACGTTTTGCGTTAGATGTTGTTAAGTTGGCAACACCTTACGTAAACTTTAATGAACATAATGGTCCACAGGCTAATAGTTTAAGGAGTCTATAAGTTACGTTACCCATAGATGCCTCACGTTCATATACAGTAGAGTTGGAATTAATTTTATGATATATAACTTAAGTTAAACTTTAACAAAAGGTTAACATCAAACTTTATAAAATGTCCAATGCAAATCTTGTATTAGCCAAACAAAGGTAATACTAAAAAATACACAAATTATCTCAATAGTTAGTAGTAAACATAAAGATGTTTTTACACTACGTAAAAATGTCAGTTTACATTTGACATTTTTATAAAGCAGACGCTTTCTGGTAATCCAATGAAAAATATTTATACATGACCATAGTCCTTTTCTCTTACTATTCGACGTGTGTTTATACGGATTTTCATTTAACGTGTAATTAAAACATTTTGAAATGATCATAAAACTAAAATCGAATGCCTTATATCAATGACTGTATGTATATATCGCTGAGAAAAATTAAAAATTTATTAGAAACAAGCTTTGATATTTATTTATAACTCCAATAACTTCATTAAAAAGGACTACAAAAGTTAAATTTTAAAATAATTACACCGAATAGAATTCAGTTTGATCTTTTTGATAAAAAGTTGACATGTCTTTGCTTGAAGGGGTACTAAATATAGAAATCACAACAAATTCGTCTATTTACAGTTTACCATACATCAATTTATGATTAGTAGTCCGATGATATATTACCCAACGCAAGCATGCGTAGATATAGTTAATGATAAAACATAAATTAGTTGAACATTTTCAATTACCAATAAACATACATTGAGATTACACTGTAACCATATTCTTGATATTATCCACATTAAAACTTGTTGCTTTATTACGCAGGCATTAATAGCTCAATAAAGATGATTTTGCCTTAATTTATATTATGATGTACTAATTAAGCTTGTAAAGGTCTTCTCTTCTTAAATACCAACATGTCGGAAGACGAAGATCTTTGATCAACGTGTGTTGCTAGTGAAGACATACGAATCCGAGATGTGAATGCTTACGACAGCTGCGAGGTCGAATCATAAAAGAGGAAACCCGCAGATGAATCAGTCTGAAGTAACAGTGGGCGAAACAGATCGGTCGTGCAACCGATGGCCTTTGGGGCAGAAAAGGTCTCGACTGGCGACCACGAGCCGGTAGACACGGTGTGAATAGACTCTACACTAAGTGGACCCAAGAAGTAGTTAAGGTTGCAAAGACTGGCACTGGCTATCGTGACGATATTTGGGACACATTATTTGGGGCAAACATATTTGGGGCACTTGCAGTGGTTGTCTATCAACAGAAAATGAAAGAGTAGAAAAAAAAGATACGCCCTATCGTCTTCTGGAAGAAGGATTATCCATAAAAAAAGAAATTTACGATTTTTTTGATCTAATCTCAATTCTTTTATTATAATGCTTTTACAGAAATTTATTTACAGTTTCTACGTATTCTACATTCACAACATACGTAGTCGTCCCAATTCTATCAAACTCTGTCTTAAAATAAAGTTTAATTTTAATTTAAATGTATACACCAGCTATGTATTATCATCATTATCATTTCACCCGTAGAACATAGGCCTTCACCATTTCCAATAAAACGGGTGCGTCGGCCTGCGTTCTACATCTTCTGTTGACGTCCATATTGAGGGTGGACGTTCTACCTTTTTATTTCACTTCTCAAAAATAACAGCACATCCTTATCAATTGATGTCAATGGTCCGTGAGAAAGGCAAACCAACATTTGCTTTTGTTTTAAAGCGCTTAAGTATTTTTGCCATATTTTCTAACACGTCTAATATGCTCTGCTCATATTACTTGATACAATAACAGTAATAGCTGACTACAATATTACAGGAATGTGTCACAGTCGATTATAGCTTGCGCAATATTCTCTGTAACCAGTGGTAATGCTACCGTCGTTCCCATAGCATGTGCACGCCATTATGAGCTAATAAGCCCGTAATGGTTTGTTTGCCTTTTATATAAGGAACATTATATTACTTATTTTTATTATTAATTACCAAATAAATTTATTTTAATAAAATTAATAATACGAATATTGCAAGATAATCTGTGATAAGTCTTAAGTCCGAAATCATTAATTTAATTAAACATGTGGTGAGAACACATATTACTGGCCACTAAAACTATGAATACTTTTTAGAGTTTACTTATTATCGTTCGTTCGAATATAATTTAAACGAACGATTTCAATACTGACGCGGACAGGGCAGAACTTTGAGACCGCAGAGGCCATCTGTTCTGCGCGTTATGTGACCAAACTGACACTTCAACTTGCTACATGCCTTGCTTTTATGCTTTGCAAATGAAAGAAATGAGAAATACGTGCATTACCGTTTCTTTAATATACTTTTATACAATACTGTTTTTTCTATTTATATTTCTGACTTTTGAAAAGCAATATAGAATAATATGTCTCTCCCATAGAACTCTATGGGGAGATATATCGTAATCGCCACGTTGGGCAGGCGGGTTGGCGATCGCAGTGTGGTATTATGGTACGCAAAAGACGCTGTTGCCCATCCTCTAGAAACTTGTTAATGAGCAGAGGCAAGAGGCCTATATAATGAATACGCAAAGTGTGAATTACATAAAATTGTATTTTGAAAACCGAAACCACGACCTACAATTGCATGCCTGTGCCCTATCGCAAGGATACAACTGTTCGCAAAAAATAATACACAAAAATTATATTTTATACCTATAAACATAAATTTATTTTATGCACAAATTTATATAACATTTACAAGAGGCGAAAACGCGTTGCCGTATCGCAAAAGTGATATAAATTGATTCACAACAACATGGGCTGTTTAGTGTCTCTCCTTGAATGCTAAAAGAAATCTCGCATCGCACGCAAAGTTTTCACATACGCCTTATACGACTACTTGTTTACATGTACGTTACAAAGACGTATAGAAACCTGTATAACACCTGTTTATGCACATGTGTGCGTGAGTGATTATGCTTCGAAACGTAAAAGATTATCAGTGTTTAGTTAGCAAAGAGGTCGTTGTACTGAAACTCTTGATAATAATTATTATTATGTACGTTGATTGTAACTAAGATATGTTTCTTTATTATCATTTCAACCCAAAAACATCTGGATATAGACCTCCTCCATAGATTTTTAAGAGGTCCGGTTAGAAGTTGCCTCTATCTAACGTCTTCTGACGATCTTAACCAGGTGGTATGTCCACCTTTTGAGCGAACGCTCTACATTTGTGATTACTCCAAATTAGACCCTGTCACAAGTCATCTGTTTTACGTGCTATGTGACCTGTCAACTGCAACATCTGTTTACCAATCCGTGTGGCTATGACCATCACTTTCCTTCGATTGTTTGATTAGTTTTCATAGAGAACTCCCGAGGATAGCCCTCTTCAAGCAACGCATTTATATGTCAAAATATATATACAAATATATTAAAATTTGTCATCGTAAACAAAGTTTTTTTTACAACAAATTTTAGATTAAAGACACGCATCGGTTTTGAAATCAATCTCAATTATCTACGTTAGTTCACAAAAAAATCCTTCTGTAACTACTCGTAGTTTATTATTTATTAATTTATTTTATTAATCCTATTATTGTCCACCTAGCATCAATTATATTGAACACTTGTGTAAGTTATGAGAACAATACTAGAAAAGTCCAATTTGAAAGAAACTTAATCAGTTTTTGCTACGAGCTACAAGAGTTCCAGACGCCTTCTTATCTGAGGTGAGCCCTATACAAACTCAAACGGGTTTGTTTTGTTCTCATTTTCACAATATCTTTAAATGCAGCAGTAGAGGGATTCATTCCCGTACTTTATTATCCCTTAAAAACCCTTTATTTTGTATAGGGATTTATTTGTAAGTTTCTGTTTTATAAATACCTTAACATTCATCTTTTCAGCTCAACGACGCCATTATAAAGCATGGGTCTTCCCCAAAGATGTCTGTGGGGGAATTTACAACAATCGCCAACGATGGGCAGGCGGGTTGACGATTGCAGTGTGGTGCTATGGTACGCAGAGGACGCTGCGCTCATCCTCTGGAAACTTGTGAGCAGTGGCAATCATATATAACTAATGCACAAAGATTGAACTATATTATATTGCATGCCAGGAATCGAACCCACAACGCAATATTTAGTCCTCCATCACTCAGCTACCTCTTCTCTATTAATCTTAATTTTATTACCTGATAACTCAAAAATATTTCATCAACATACAAGTTATATAGAAACTAGTTTTTATTTAAAGTGCAAATCTTTTGTAAGCTACGATTTTTCTTGCATTTATTAATATTCTCAAATAGACCAGATTATCATGTATGTATGGACTACTTATATACATTTTTATAAACGGGAGATTTTACGTCATTTCTCCTTAACTTAGTACGACCATATAATTACCTCTATTATACAATACCCTGCGATGAATATTGCACATCGACCTATGGAATGAGGCAGTCGGCTTCGTAGAGCGTTATCTCTGTCGCACGACTGACAAAACGTCACATAGGTAGTTTGGGACAGAGATCTCCACGAAGCCGAAATTAGCCGATTGTCTCTTTCCAAAGGTCGATGTGCAATATTTATGGCTGGGTACTGTACTACGTCATCGTGACTTAAATCTCGCTCTGCACATTTATAAACAGAAGAATCGTAAGAAAATATTTATGACAAAAAATATATCATTAGATAGTAATAGAATTTACGTAAAAAAAATTTATCGACTTAGAATATAATACATTTTTTTAATAATTAGTAAAATTATAGACTTTATTTCATATTTGCTTGATACGTGAATAAATTATTGAAAAAATGTTTATTAAGTTCATTTAGTAACGGCAACATCTTAACAAATATACTTTTTTTTAAATTTCATATACATTTATTTAAATTTCAACATTGCTCAAAGATTAATATGTTTTGTCTATTTACAAATCATGCCCTGGTTAAAACGGTCCTGTTGACAATATTAAAATAATCTACAAATAATCGATACTACATTAATTCTTAACATAATAATATTATTAAATACTTACATTGATGTTATTAATAAATAATAATGTATGATTAAATTAATAAATATATTAGTATATTATGTAGTAAATCATGTCAAAATGTTAACAAAATAAAATTACTTGGTAAAATAAATTTTTGCAAAAAAAATACACTTTGAACGATTTCGAATGCCGAATGTATTTAATATACCACCTGAACTTGAAACCTGTTTTAACAATGAATAAATTTAAATGAGACCTAACATTAGAAAATCAACCTGCTTTAACTTATTCGAGTAAGTGACGGTTCATTTGGCCCAGCGTCTTGCTACACGAAGTGATTGACATTTACTTTTATCAATTTTTAAACATTCAGCTCTCGCCTCTATCAGTGACTTCTAAGGTTTATTTTCGCTTGTACATGTAGAGTACTTAAGACATTTGTCGGATGCTGGAACTTAGGAGTCAAGTCAGGACAATGGACCAGTTTACAACCTTAAATACACCATACAAAACAACAGTATGCGGTGGATTTCACACGTGCTTACATTCTGTGAAAGCTACAAAATGATTCTTATTTAAAACAAAAAACTAAATATGTAATAGTGTCATATCAACAGTTGCAAAAGAAATCTTTAGCCAAAAATATGTTAAGATTTTCACTGAGAACTTAAAATGATATCATAGTTCCGGTAAGTATGCAACATGATAAAAAAATATACAACTATAAAACTGATAACAAAGGTATCTGTGTAAAATGGTCCTTTCGAGACGTTCATTGTGAAGCAATATAGACATAACGCTGATGAAGGCAATCTGTATATAATATTAAAAAGTCTCTTCCCGCCAAAACTTGAGAATAACTTAATCGAATGAACGAACATACGATTCTTTATTTATCCAACTGTACATAGAGAAATGCCTCAAATCTGAGAAAAACTATCGAAGAGAAGTCGATGATAATTTAAATATTGAAATATTAAGTTGTGCTAGCTTCTGAAGTAACCCATATCATATAAACGCTCTTTGACAGTTGTGAAATATATTCTTTACGGCGGAGAATGTGCGAATACGGAAGCTAATAGAGTCATTGAGGGAAAAATGCACACATACTAACAGATGCCACCGAGCAACCCTGACGGAACGCCATGCCGAGTATGTCAGCGCATGCTCACGCATGCACAAACTCACGAATGCACTTATGCGTGAAAATATTTAACGCAGCTGGTACACTTTAAGTATTCACTTGTCTTACAAACGATACTTAAAAGTAGATTCATATAAAAATAATCTTAAAAAACGAAATAGTATAAATTTAAATGTACAAGTGCCAAAGTATTATCTATTTTTTATTTTATCTATATATACCTATATAGAGAAAAGAATTGGGCAGTAACTACAATTTTAGAAAATGTGACAACTATTGAAACGGCGTTTGAAAGTTCGCTATGAACTTCGTGTCGCATCGGTTAGTATTCATCGAACACAAAATGTTGTTGTTTATTGTACACAAAATCAATAAATAACCATACAGAGGGATCGCTCTGAAGTAAGGTAAATTAACATATTTGTATAGTCTGTCTAGAAAGCCGGTTTCCAGTAATAATACTTTTACTTCGTTGTGATAAAATCCTACACAGGTGTCCCATTCCTTCGATCTTCCTATAGCGTTTGTAATCAAAATAAACATACATAACATATTACATTTCGGACTTATGTTACGCTACTTAAACTGATTCTTTTCTTCCTTTACAATTCTTTTTTCATTGACAAATACTGTCTGTTTAGTCAAAACTTGTATAAAGTAACTCAGTACAAGATAGTCGTTATACCCATTCCTATAATAAAGTGGTATATAACGGCCCACGCAAAGGCTCCTGAGTGAGCAATTGAACTTTAGTACTTAGGTTTAGATAAGCGCCATCTGCGCTGTCCCTAAAAAAAAAACACCTGTTCGGTGGAGGATTCAGAGGTTTACCGAGCATTTAGGTTACAGAAACGAACATTTTATGTAAAGACCTTGGCTAAGGCTGTCACTCGATCGCTTAAAATTCTGATACCAAGATGTTCGATACAGCCTGATAATCTAAATTCTCTATATATGCCAATGTATGCTATACGGTTTGATATTTAAAACGTAAGTTAACCCTTATGTCCAATATAAGCAAAGAGATAAAAATAGTAGCACAAAAATGTTAT
Source organism: Battus philenor (assembly GCF_028537555.1). Classification (NCBI taxonomy): domain Eukaryota; kingdom Metazoa; phylum Arthropoda; class Insecta; order Lepidoptera; family Papilionidae; genus Battus; species Battus philenor. The sequence continues at coordinate 4,901,136 of NW_027181678.1, read as the reverse complement.
CTAATAAATTCATCCAGAACACCTTATTCGACCAGGGAAATACAAGGCTGTAGAAAGGATTGATTCACACAAGGAAATACTTCGCCCGTCTTCGCTTCAATAAGCTTATATCCTTGTACAGTGAGCACATATATCTAAAGATAGATAATAGTGTGGATTCATGAAATAGTATAGATTTAATTCAACCTCCCACAAATGTCTTTAAAAGATTTTAACAGGCATTATTTAAATAATGTTAAGTTTATTTCCTTATTTCATAAAAAATATATGTATAATTATGCGAATCGATGGACGAGTCCCAAAGTGGGACAACTAACATAAAAAATTATACTTTAAAATCAGATTTATTTTAAAGACTTTAACAGGTTCATACGTATTTAGAAGCGATATTTTTAAAAATTTGAATAAAAACGGATTATTATTAATAATCCGTTTACATCCTTCCGTATACATCTTATCATGCGAATCATAGCCTTGTTTAGCATTTATTTTTCCTAATATTTCGTCGACTTCACCATCAGTTCTATACTATACATCTATCGATTCATTTTCCTCTTAACAACTCGTTTTTGTACACATTTTTGCAATACAAAATCGAGCATTATGTCTTTGCTGCTTACTTTATAATACTTCTCACTGATCCAATAATTATATTTACCAAAATACATTTACTGGCAGCATATATATATGTACGCAGTAAAACATTTTTTTAACGGTCGAATAATCAGTATTGCTCTTTATTGGCATTTACAGATACCGCGAGCTTAATAGGTATATCGCAAAAAGCACGTAGCCTAAACATCGGTTTTAGTTGCTAAACACAAGCGTTCTCTTAGGACCATGGACTCGGGCTACTTATATTTTATAAGTAAATTAGAAGGACTTCGAAGTCTAAGATCACCTTGATGACGCTAAATGGAGAGATTTAGTGCAAGGGCACCCGTGAGGGGACCTCGGATTAGACTGCCACGTATAACGCGTTTAGCATTCAGTTGTAAGGACACCCGGGAGGAAGAAAACTCGACTTTGGTTGGTTGCTATTGACTAGCTAACACGCTACCCTTTAATCACGATTTCTTGCCTAACCTCAAACCTTTTGAAAACTTTTGTGGTATTAAAAACAATGTTTTCAATCGATAGATCGATCATATATACATTAAAAGCAACACCACAACTTATGTACTTTTTTATAACCATAAACTCAATTCTATAAGTTTTGTACGCTAAAAATAATTGAGAGCCAAAGTTAATCGATTCCGTAAGGCATTATAAACAGTTACAATCAATTTCAGATTCGCCACGCCGTGAAAATGAGTCGTTCGTATGATACAGCTTGTCTTTATGGTATGTTATTGGAAATTATTTGCCTTATGTATAAGTAACAAAGTTCAAGCAATAACAAAAGTTATTTTGACTTTAGGGTACTTTTTTTGGACCAATGTTTGACGCAAAGTAACTTAATTTTTATTCCAAATATTTTTATGAGTATTCATTTTACGTTTATTACTTTTTAATCTATATATTTTTGCAGTATTTTTTTGTATGATACATGTAATAATTAAACACTATTATTTATGAAATTATATATGGATAGGTTAGAATTTTAATCTCACATTGATAATGAACTATTTTGCTTTGTATACACAAAATAGGCGATAATAATGGATTTCAAAATCAAACGATAGAATAACGCTATTGAATAAATCGCATATAGAAAGCCAATTATTTACGCATATTGCTTTCGAAATTTCACCGAGTTGCGCAACAAACTCGTATAGGCAAAAACGCAGATTACTGTCGCGTAGCGTTATCGCGTTAACATACGCTTTTAGCTTTTAAAAACGAATAACAGCGCTATTTCTATAACGAACTACGGACCTGCGTCTAGTTTAAACAGAATGATTGATTATATGTGTACGTTCTTTAAACAGGTGAATGTTTAACTCATTTATAAGAAAAAACTATGTTAAATTGATTTTTTTTATTGGAATGCGACAGGCCAGTTGTATATGGCAGTACAAATCTGGACGGCAGATTAATCGTTATTCGAATTTCGAAAACGCATTTCTGACTTTAATATCCTTATGTCATTTATTATTTCTGAAAGAAAAGATTTTTAGATAAGATGTGCCATATATTAATTAACAACAATAAAATATACATGCATCTCTTAAAAGCTTTTACATCTATAACTAATCACTCTCTGTAACCTGAATATTTTTGGTCAAAACTATACTTTTTATGTACAAGTAAAGATCGATAATCTTCTTTTAAGTAAGCTATCGTATTTTAATCATAAACACATCTTTACTACTTAAATTAAAAAGGAAAATCAATTCATTATCCTCATCTTAAAAAGTTTTCCACTATTGATGCGCAAATAATCACGTAATATTTATTTATAAATTAATCTATCTATCATTAATTGCACAGAACATAGGACAGTGAAATAACAGTTTTACAAAAAACGTACTGGCATATAAAATAAAATAAGTGATTGTCTGTACACGTTTCGTTGCAAATGACTGGGCGGTGCATTGCCTCGCATTCAGATGATATGGCACGGAGGCAAACGGGCAACACACTAAAATACTTTTTGCACTACAATTACACGCTTTGTTAGGCCAGCGCACGCGCAACAAAGCCGATTTAACGATTTTGATGTTTTGAATCGTTTTTTTTTGTATCTATCCAGTCGCACTCAATAGTTGAATACGCTAAACAGCTTCAATAACTGTATAGTTTTTATTTTATCTAAAAACGAATTAGTTAAATACATATTGATTTATTGTTATTATTATTGTATAAGTTTATAATTGATAATGTTATCTTTTTCAAATATTGTTTCTTAATTTTTTATTTATTTATTTCATCATCATTTCACATCACATCTTCTTACTACCTTAACATATTCTCCGTCCACCTTCCAAGTGAACGTCATACATTGCGTTTGCCGAGTCATGTTCTCCATCTGTTCTTCGCGCTATGTGCTAATACCAATTCAACTAGCCTAATTTAATTGTTTACTCATTATTTTACAGTATCATAGATTATTAAAAAAGTTGGCGAAGTAGACCAAAAATAAAGTACGGAGGGAGGTCTCATCGCAAACCGCAATTTCTTCACAGTTTTAATTTCGAAATGAATATCGTGGCTTAATGCAGGCTGGAATTATGACTAAATGATCTATTTTAAAAGTCCATTATTATAACAATAGTGTGTCCCAGTGTCTAGAAGTAAGTCAATCCGGCCATGCTAAATTGGTAACTTTACTCAAAATAATTATTTAGGAGTTATCAGTCTAATTCCTCGATAAGTTTACGTTGTTCCTAGATTTAATTACCATGACCAGAAAGTGGACAACTATTTCTGTAAAGAGTAATCCTTTAGAGAAAATATACAAATATAGTAAATGTTTGAAACTTTTAATAAAAACATCGCGTACTAAAATTACTAAAATAAATTGATAATTAAAAATTGTATATTATTAATTAATCTTTGTTAGACATTCGGTAAGACGACATAGTTAAGGTTGTTTGGAGTTGGGGAATGCGGGTAACGCAAAACTGGACATCGTGGCGATCTTTGAGGAAGCATATGCCTAGCAATGGGCCTCTTTTGGCTGAAAAAAGGAAAAAAATAGAACATTTAATTAATAAATAAAGTTACCACTACAAAATTCGTTTTATTTTTTATTTGAAAATGAGACAAGCATAACTTAAAAATAGTAGTATATGTAAGAATATTAATAATCTTTTATATATTATAATTCAACAATAAAACGAAAGACAAATTATTCTCTAAAGTGGAACTCGGTTCAACTATAACCTCGCGATAAAACTAGAAGTCCCTGACACAAACCCGACGTCGGGGAATATAATATCTGTACCGAATAACAAAGTGTTTCAGTAACATGAACGCATTTAAATAGCCCCATAACATTTCATAACAAAACAGATAAATGCGCGCCAAAGTTAAAACATGTAAGAAGGTCTCTGGGACATCACGCAAGGCTCACAATCTCCATACAAATTACGGTCACTTTCGAAACGCCCGGAGGGTTTCGGCTGCGCAAGTTATATTTACCATTGTCTTATCAAACAACCGATGCGCTGTGCACTTTCTTACACCATGGAGGTGCTAAAGATCGAAATGCGTAAAGATCGGGTGATGCAACCCACTTAGTCACGAGTCGAACTGGGTTGCCATTTACTCGTATTAATAAGGTATTATGGCAATGTAGCTATAAACTGACCGCAAGTGGGTTTTGGCGTAAACAACAATAAATTCTATAGTTGGAGAGACAGTGATTGGTTTTTATTGCCTAATAACGCTTTTTACGAATGAAAAGTAGGTTGAAACCGAAATCATTCTTTGTACAGATTACTTATTGTCATGAAAGTTGATATCTGATTTGCTTCGTATTGCGGCATTCGTTTTCTGTGATGCAATTATATATGTTAGTGTGCCCTAGTAAACTCTTTCCATGTTCACGTACATTTACTTTATTACATTAAAATATGTTCCTGTTTTTCACCTCTATGCCGACTATATATTCTTGCACAGCATTAATATTTATTTTATATTAATTAATGATTTTTACTAACTTTTACTGGTACTATTAAAAATTCAGAACATCAAGCAAAGGCGACAGGCATATTTCATTAACAACTATGTTATTTTTATATTGTCATAGCTGAAGTATCTGTTATAAAGTTGTTAATAAGAAATATTATTTTAAATAGCCATTATTTATGCAATTAATCATGCAGTATTGTTTTGCAGAAGGATGTATGCACATAAAAGATCTATTACGTACAAAGTGATGTTCAAATGGACACTAATTGTTACAAGGGGTCATGACTAAGTAAAATAATCTGTAGATTACACAAGTATATAATATAAATATGACATATTAAAAATCAGAGTATTTATAAAATTGAAAAAAAAAACAGTAAAAGTGGGTATGGGAGACAAAGCAAGTTTCTCTGTATGTCTTAGTCGAGTTAAAAGTTCATATTACATATATCTGAAATTTTTTCATAAATGATCTGTTAATACCGTGACTTAAGTAAACAAAAAGCATGCGTGATATAACAAAGCAAAAAGAGTAATCATGTGTGTTATTCCGTTTTTTTATTGTAATATTTTCGGGTGGCGTTTTCATGCATTGAATGAAGTTAATAGCGTGCGACAATGCCATTATATAAATCACAGAAATTTTCACAGCTATGTTTTATCAAATTAATTTCGAGGTGATTCACATATTTTGACAAACACAATACAGATTATTATCGCTAACTGAGAATCGTTATATCATTTTTAATTTGTGGTACGTCACTGAATAACTACAAGGCAAAATTATAATATAAAACCTAAATACGGACAAATATCTGACATAAAAATAACGTATTTTTTTTAATTATACAAATTAGCAAGCAATTTTTAATCTGGATAATCTTTAGGCTTTAAACAATTAGTAAGTGTTTTTATTGTGCCTAAATTATTATGCTATAAATTTAAGAAGTTTATTGAACAAAAAATTCTTTTAACAATTTAAAAGATATAATAAACGATAATAAAGCATTGGAATGAATTATAATGGAATGAATGATATACTAATGTATTAAGAATATTGTGAAAATAACTAGAAAAAATCTAAAAGTTAGCAATCTTCGTAACTTTGAGTGGACAAATATTATCACGAGGTAAATCAATCCGATTCTAATTTCTATACAAATTATGCTTATTTTGTATTCTTCTCATGACCTACATACAAAATTTAAACTGTGAGTGTTCCTAAGTGGATATGAATAAATAAATTTCACTGACTGTTAATTTATAGGATTTTTTAAACGTCTTAAACACTAGCAGTCCTAATTCTTTATTGTGATGTAGTAAAAAAGTGTTTATTTGGAGGCGACTGCATTCACCGAGCCAATAGCATCGGTGAATGCGAGGTCGGCCCGAGGCCCGGCGCCGCCTCTACACGGATTTTCAACTTTAGTAGCTCACGACTTTGTAAGGTCCGTCGCACACTCAAAAGCCTTGAGACTGTCCAATTAGATCGCGCTTGATATTTATCGACTCCTTTTTTAATGTGTTATTGATGACTTTATAGACGTTTCTTAAATTTTCTATATACGTGGCACACTTTATCATTGTTTTAAAGCGTTATAAAATTTTTCTTTAGTGACCATTTACAATACTTTCTTTAAATACATATTATAACAAATAATGAAGAATCAGGGTGGAGTGGCGGAGGTCTAAAAAAATGTTTATTTCAGATATTTATTTATATCAATTTCTTTATAAAATCACCAGCCAAAATTTTTGTATCGTTTTGTTTTGATCATTTGTTTATTTACGTTTTTATTTAACCTAAAATTGATACATAAGCTTAATTAAATAGTTTATTTTTTGGTTCAAGATAAACGCTGTCTGCTATTAGCATCTACAGCTTCACTATGTTTGAGTTGGACTAGCACTTTACAGTGACTTAGCTTGAAGGTTTTTGAGGAACCTGGGTTTGGGCAGTCAAGTCGTGTTTAGCACTCCAAAAATTCCCCAAACGCAGCGTACCGAACCTGAAACTCAATCAGTGGCTATTAAAAACCTAAAGTGCTTCTTACGAAGATCGGCAACTATTAGGGCAATTTTATTTTTTGACACCGCTGCTCTGAAAAGCAAACGGGTAATCTTTTCAAATCTCTGGCGTAGGATGAGTCTGTTGCTATTTCCAGATTATATTTAGTAAAACAGACAGAAATTAGATTAAAGTCAAAACATATAAATTAATTTTAAAATGTCTACGTTTTTTTTCCACGTGAACGCTTAATATAACAAGTAATGTCTCTACCCACTTGTCTGTTTGCTATCGATCAAATAATGGTCTCGATTAGGATAACGTGTTGTTGCACCAAATTTAATTAAAGACATTGTATACATCTGTCGTAAATGTTTAAACTAGTTGCAGTTATGATTTTTATGTATTGTGTTTACATTGTTAACGCGCATTAAAATTTAAAAATTATAAAAAATATGTAACATATGCCTGTCTCATTAACTAATTTGACAGGAATTTTCAAAATGAAAATTATTTTATTTGCAATTCAAATATCATATTGGTTACTTATCATATAATTAACTGTTCATATTTTCATAGTAAATTATAATACGTTTTTAATTAAAATTGAACACTATTTTTAAGACAGATTTAGAAATTCGTTCGATTCGTATAAACGATTCTGTAACAACAGCAACCATCAAGGCAACTCGTGTTAAATGATTCAAACATAGGCGCCGTCGTTACGGTCTAGTTGGCGTGCATTTATTGTGAGCCCACGTGGGCGATCCAGTGCTGACCGAGTGGGCTGTCCTCATCCCGCCAATGCCAACAACGTTCCACGTATTCTACAAGAAATTCCCGAGAGCAATTTATTGCTTTTTAATGATATCTGCAATGTCAATTAACGTAAATCGCGTTATAAAGTATTAACTACTTATTAACACGATTAGCATAAATTTGAATTAAGAATGAAGAGATGTGCAGTCGAATGAAAGTAACCACATAGCTCAGCGAATCGGCTAGTTGGCAGTAGCAGTGGGCGCCTTTAGGTTCTGGAGTAAAGACCGCGAACCGGCAAGCGCAGCGTATGATATCCACACATATAGTGGACATATGACTTAGTTAATGTCTTTGAAAAACGCTGGATGCCGACCACTTTACCCGTTCTTATTAGAAATTTACGTCGGAAGGCTTTTTCAGCAGTGAGCGTACTACGCCTGAAATGATAATGAGGATCGTGTACTGTTAATTCAGCTGGTGTTATTATTTGAAACACCCCTGATGCTCATAACAAACGTTAATTATAACTGTGAACACATGAGGTTGCTAATTACTTTAATTGTCTATAGTACGGTGTATATAATCTTTGTGTATAAATTTAGTAGTCATTTCAAAAGAAGTTATTTAATAACATATTATTTGAAGATATTATTAAGTATAATGGGATAACTGGTAAATGATATTTTCTCATTTTCATAAAGAAATTAGTAAAAAAATACAGGTAAAAAAAAGATTACCAACTAAAAAATTAATAAAAGTACGTTAAAACTAAACGAATCATAGTAGAATAAGAAAAATAAATGTATTCGCTATATTTACCATAAACATTAATACTTAGAATGAACATTATGACCTTGTATCCGCAAACGATATATCCAACCCTAAGCACTATCAAAACGAGATTGGAAATCTCCTATTACGGTCGATATATCACAGTCGTGCGAAACAAATGGGTAAGGAGGACGGAAATAGACGATTTCTAAGAAAAGGATATTATAATTCACAGTGTAAATACAATTTGCAAACAAGCGTAAAATATTGTTAGCGTTTAAATTATTATTTGTTGTATAAATATATACACAGCCTACGCATAATATAATAAAGATCCTTAAATGTATGTGAAGTCGGTGCGAATTTGATCAATTATTTCGTCAATTCACACTTGGGTTATTACGTTGATAACATGAATCCTTTACTCGATATACGGATGATTGATTATTGATGTAAAAGCATTATAAAGGTTAATTTACAGTTTGCTGAGAGCATCAATGTATGGCCACCGAATCGATTATTCAATTGTTTCAGAAATAATTGATAACGGTATTATAATTAATAAGAATAAAATTGTTATTACTACACATTAATTATTGTTTAACACTTTGTACCATCAGAAGTTATAGAGCTGCCACGTTCCAATAAAAAATAATTAATGTAACATATTTCAGAGTAATCACAGGTTGATTTGACATATGAGCTACACATTCACCACATTCAAAGCTTTTCCAAAAATAACCAATAACCTTATAATAAAACCAGCTGCTCCAATGGACATCATCCTGTCAAAACTTAGTGAGCAGTCGCGATAAAAAAAAATAATACATTTAGCAGAATGGTTACATTATTTGTTGCTTTATTGTCTTAATAATTAACTTCGTTTACTTATGTACGAAAATATTATTATTATTAATGTTTGTAAATATTTTCATTGCAATACTTTATAGTACACGATATTTTTTTGTTTTATTACAATCTAACACGCGTATCTTTTCGGTTCGATCGACAACCATTTGACAACTAAGAATAAATGATTTTATTTCATCTGAGGTTCACAATTTTTTACAATTAGTCGCATAGAAGGTGACGTACTGAATTTGTTCTTCACTACCATTATTTTTACCGTATGATGTCCACTATTGAATGTAGATCTCCTCCATAGATTTCTACTAAGACTAGTTAGATGCAGCATGCATCAAAAGTTCGACTTTGTAGGTGGACTTTCCTCGCTGCGCGCCGGTCTGTGTCTCCAGAAACTTAAAGCCATCTGTTCTACGCGCTACGTGGGCCGCCCGCTACCACTTTAAACTGCAAATCCGCTGGGCTATACCAGGTACTTCCGTTAGTCTATGGATCTCGTCATTCCTAATGCTCTCTAGAAAAATTACGTGCACACCTTCATAGCTCTTTTTTCGCTTAACGACACGTAAATGAATAAATGAACAAAGAAACAGTTCCGGAAATATAAAAATTCAGAGATACGATCGTATGTATATCTTTTGTTAATTTCGACCACCTGCTCTCTTGCAAAATTACACACATGGCGCATAAACCTGTGGGGTGTGGATAATGGATTGGAAATAATAATACCAACGTACAACCTCAAACGCAATTTAACGATCCAACTATATGTACTTAAATTTTAAGCCCTTTAAGTATACAGGATGATTGCATATAAATGTAAATAGCTTTAAAGCTTTCAAACATATGTAAGTAACATGCATATGCACACACACACATATACATATACACAGATTCCGTTCCAATCGGAACAATTAAGAAATGTTTTCATTCGTGCGTTTGTTTATTACCAGTAAAGTTTATTTTTCATTTTTATGTGTTTGTGTTTTGCGTTTTCATTAGCATTTAGCTAACTGTAATATTGTGAGCAATGAACATGTCTTATTACTATTATTATTACATATGGGAGAATGTACATATCATTTGTCAGCAAAACTTCTAAAACTTTTGTTCCTTCTGTCTCCAGTCCGCTTGTGTAAGACGAACACTCTGAAATATGTTATATTAATTTATTTTTTAAATTGGAATGCGACATGCCAATGAATTCTGGCAGTAGACAGTTTGCAGGTATAGACAAAAATCTGTTATTTTTAATATGCAGTAATATGAAATTTGCATACGCTTTTTTTAGTAAATTCTTATTTCGTAATTTATTATGTCGAAAACTAATACTTTTGGTCTACATTTATTAACAGCATTTACCGCTTAATAGCTTTTACACTTATAACCAATCCTCCTGTATTTTATATAACCTTGTACACGACAACTTCGAGGACTGTATAAAAGAAAGTTGCGCTCGAGATCTCTTTACAAGATCATCAATGCGATCATCATGACAGATCTGAAAGTGTCACGTATTTCTTAGTCATCTCTCGAGTAAAACATTAAAAAAACGTGGAAATTAACTTGTTTTGAACTTTTTCCAGTGGCCTCTTTTGGCAATCTTACAAACATTGAAAAAATTGTTGATTTGTTGGATTTTGAATGCAAGTTTCCAATTATTTACCAGTTGTATAAGTTAAGCAGGAAACTGGTCTTCACCAGGTTAGAAATTGAGTCGTTGTCATCATAATTTCAGCTATAGGACATCACTAAGGTTTTACTTATAGATACCTGTCATAACTTATTTCTATATGACGAATGGAAGCGGCCTGCGTCTGGCTTTCCGAAAATCCTAACAAGCTCAAATGGCCAACTAGTGAGAAACACTGCCCTTTCCGATCCAAAGCCTTCACTCAACAAACTTAAGGCACCAGCAGTCATCTGTTCTGCACACTACTTGGCTTGTACACTGTCGCTTCACCTTACTAATTCATGATTCTTTTTCGTAGAGAAATCCTCAGTATGACATTCTCCATGGCCGTTTGAGGCGTTGTGAGGTTGCCAAAGAGCATGACTGGTATGGTAAATACTTATACTAATGAATAGTTAATAAAAACAGGTATCCAACCAAAACTTAATAATTAACCTATTCAGTATAATTACGTCGTTAAGGTACAAGAACGTTATAAATTAAGTTAATTTCGCATACGTGATCAGGTATCACACTGACTAATATATAAATAAAATTTACTATTGAAATGGCCCGAGCAAAAAATCTACCAAAAGCAAAGTCCGTTTTAAAGGCCAGCTGGCGTCACTTAATGTTCTTGACCTTTTCGACAGTTTTAATTATGGCAAAACCATTATGGACACTTATCAAAATTCTCGCTTTTTATACATCGAAGTGTTCAAAAATTTTGTTTCTTCGACTCTTAAAGCAACAATAAAAATTTGAACAGATTGTAAATGTGGTAATTGAAAACATGTCAAATAACTGTACCGCACCTAAGGAAAGCGCGCCGGGGCGGAGGCCGAGGAAAACATTATGAGCATCTCCCTTGCCAGCGATAATGGTAAACTGAAACGGAGCGGCCGATGCTCCCCCGCCTCGCCGCGCGCATACCTAAGGCGCGGTACAGCAGTTTTGGTAGCAGCATAATTAAAAATAACAGCGCATAATAAATTATTAGCAATTAAAACTTTAAAATTATATCCATCGTATTTATTGTACAGGCTATGTATATTAATTTTTTTTATGTTTTAGCCTACACTCTATTGAAATAATTTTTACATCAGTAAGAAGTAAATAAAACAAAGACAGATTTTACGAAAGTAACAGACAAAGCCCAGCGAATTGTTGGGTTGAACTAGCGGTAGGCAGCTTATACAGCGCGCAGATCGGATTGCCACTGGTGCCTTGAGGTTCTGAAGTGGAAACCACGTACTGGCGACTGCAGCGTGAGACGTCCATTTACAATGTGGTCAAGTGACCTTCTTATGGTCGTTCGAAGGCTTATGTATAGCTATGGTAACGATGAAATTTTATACATTAATTATGAATTTTTATAACGATGAATTTTTATACATTAATTATCAAAATTTGGAGCAAATGAAATAGATTAATGAAGTGATGAAATCCTACATAAGTTTTTATTATAAGAATCGATGAGCTACACAGAAAACTCAGATATATTTATATATAGAATATATAAGTCCTAACAATCAGTGGGAGTTTGAACACGGACATTTGCAACATCTCAACAGTCGCCCGTTTATTGCGAATTAGCAGTCAAGCGATATTTCTTACGCCACTGTTCAAACTGAAATTATAAGAAGGTGTGCAATAGAAACGGTCAAGGCCTTGGCTTTCTGCCATTGCATCAGCGGTATGCGCAGTGTACTTCAAAACTCACCCTTTCGTGACTTCTCTCGCTGGTACTGCTGGTAATTAATCAATCAGACACGCCGCTAAAGTTTCATTCTAAATTTAGATTTCGTGCCACGTCCGTATGTGGAACCTAGCGTGTACATTCGCGTGCAATAATATATATATACTTTAAGAAACTGGTTAAACTTCACCAATCTATCTATTCCCAAGTGCTATTGTGCACGACTATACCTTGCCGACATTATTTACGCTCTATCAGTGACGTAAATGTCAATAAAATATATATGGAGGAATAGCGAACATCGAAAAATGTATTCTTTTATATATCTAAGATTTATTTTATAGACTTAGGTGCCATATTTCTAGACTCAAAGTTTAAATTATATTTCATGTACGAGTGAAGACATGTTGTTTATAAAATAGTTTCGTTTAAAAATGTACAAAACTTTAAATAAAATTAATTATTAATGTAACTCGTTCGTATAAATAAATGCTTAAATTTCCATAGATATTGCGCAGAAGAGCCTGAAGTTAATAGCTATTAAAGTTGATTTGAGTTATTCTACCCAATCGGAAACGAATTTTCGTTCTTACTCGTAAAATAAAAATTTTAATTTGTTAAAACTTATCTTAAAATTCAACAATCTTGACTTAAAATTTATATCAACATCCCAGCTCATAAAATTAGATTACGTGCTATAAAGTAAAACAAAGATTGGATCGAGGGGCAAGGTTGCCCTACCCACTTGACATAGCATGCATTGTTACACGTCTTATCAGGTGCTGGAAGCTTTAACAGCCCCACGTGTTTGTTCTATAAACTTTGGTCTGTTTTCCAACCCTCGGTAGATAACAGGATGATTTGAACTAAACGATAAGCCTTTTGAAGTGTCTTGGAACTGTTATACGAGGGCATGCGAGATAGAAAGTATCCCAAAATCCCTTAAAAAGAAACCGACAAGCAGCGAACGGTGTTTACTTAACGTACCTTATTAGAGGTGTAAACAAGCCATGTTTTTAACACGTTTCATTTCTGTTCATTTATATACACAATGATAAAAAGGAAGATAAACTGTTAACCTCTTTTTATAGACAGTTTTATTTTTAAATTAATAACTTTAAATAAAATGTTCGGAGTATTTTTAATAACGAACTTTTAATATATTGGTGTGAAAGCTTTGAATGGGAGAACGTATAGTTCATTTGCAGACAAACAGTATATGATCATCATTATACATTAACAAAATATCACAAAAACTAACGTTTCAGATTTAATAAATATCGTAGAAAATCGTAAGAAATATCGGTTACAAAATTCAGAGATCTAATAATTAGAATTATTTATCATTTAGTTTTAGTTTATATTTATTATTATTTATTTTATACCATCGGAAATTATTGCTCAGTAAGCCAATAGAAATATTTCATATTTCAGAGTGCTCACTTAACATAGAGTGTTTGGAAATAGGTGGTGATTACAGGTGTAATAGAGATTTAAAGATTTTTGCTCACAAATATGCTATCATCGTCCCTAAAAAGCTGTATTTACACCTATAACTAATCACCTGTGTAATATAATACGTAACAAAAATGATATTTTAAATTTGATGAACATAATAGTAGAGTAATCAAATAACAAACTTTTTTAAATATACCAGTCTACGCACTGTCTTAAAAATGTTAGTTCTTAGACCGGATTCTCGTTCAGGTTGAATAGTTTTCAAATCATTTTGCGTTTGAACAATTCGTTGAAAAATTTTTAATTAATAAAATAATTATCATCATCTTCATTTGACCAGTATTGATGAATTTCAAAAAAAAGTATTGCATTATAATTTATAATTAATTTCTTTAACGTTTTTATAAATTTACTAGGGGAAAATTTAAATGCGCCAAATATTAAACAAACAAAAATTACCGGATGGTATATTACAAATATATGTTATGTTTCCAACATTCTAGAATTAATTATCACTATATTGTATTATGTTTACATTATAATACTGAGCAAGTATAAGCTAGAATATTGTAATGCCTGTTCATATAAGACAGTATGTCTTATTAGCTTCTACTAACTTGCAATTAGTTTCTTTGATAAATCATTTACTGTTCAGGCTGCACGTTCATGGAACGAGTTGCTTGTGCCACTAAGAAAGGCAAAAGCTCAGTTTTCAAAAGGGTACTAATAATAATAATAAAGCCTGTTTTATTTCCGATATACAACATATTGTTACATACATTATAATAAAGTTTTACAATTATATAACTTAATATGAATATAATACAGTTTAAATAAAGGCTTTTTTTTCAATTTGTCTTTGTCTAATACGCTAACTTTATTTTCTTCAGTACCGTTAATCAGAACCTCTAGTCTGGTATAGTTCTCCCGCTTTTTTAGACCTTTTTTTCTCCATTCACATCCTGTTTTTGCTTGTATATCCTATATCCACCTTTTTTGGTCCCTTCCATAAAGTCATCTCAAATCACCATCTTTCAAATGCCTATTTTTATATCCATAGTATTTCGTATACTATAATGACAACCAGAGAGATTACATACTTATAGAAGTTCTATTGGTAAAATAAACATATCTATATTGTATGGGTAATATTTAGTTTATTTATTTTAAGTAATCTGTAATATTTACGAGTACATTCATCCATTTCTAAAATATGATTATTATTTGTATTTCTTTTACTGTCCTGTGTTAATACACGATATATAGTAAAGTATACAAATTGATAAAAAGATAACTTCCTAATTTTACTGAGCTGCACTATTCTTGACCGACACCCCAGTAATACTAACTTAAAGGTCTCTTCAAAAAGATACCTCCTATTAGCGATTTAACTATACAAATGAATAAATTTAGCAAATCCACATAGTTTAAAATTTATTTCAAATTAATATTCGTTTAGTCGAGATATAAACCTAATAATGTCTAGAAGTCTGCATTCTCAATCACTGTTCTAAAGTAAGTTCAATTCGTCTTGAACTCCCGATTTCTGTATTATTAATAGCCTAAATTGCAGCCTTTATTAATAGCCTGGTTTTAACCACGCACAACCTGTTCTACTCCGACCTAACAAGTGATTCGTCATTAGAGCATTTATTTTACCATTACGTATAAGTTAATATTTAAAACGCAGTTGTACTCTCTAAACATTAATCATTTCATGTTTTTAAAACAGATAATTAATAATGACTTTTATATCATTGTCAATATTTCAATCATACTTTTTGTAAATTATTATATTCATCGTTCATTTGTCATTAAAATGTAATTAATAATAAATTCCGTCAATATTTTTTGTATAAACATAAAACTAAATTATTACTTGGAATATGTAATTTAGAAATAACAGTAGTAATCTTTTATGATAACGCAGTTAATTTATATTTTTATATTCCCGGCATTTAAACTGCTTTGTTAACTGAACCATAAGTGATCTGCGAAGTCAGTTACATAGAGAGATTAGTCATAGCTCTAAAAGCTTTGAAGCGATGTATGTTTAACCCATTTTTGTTAATGTACACAACCTATTCAAAAATCAATGATTTCAGAAATAATAAATAACGCAGGGATGTTTCAGTAAGATGAAGCGTTTTGAAAATTCAGATGACTGACGCAGACTGTACTGCCAGAAGCTATTGGCCTGTCGCATTGAAATACAAAAAAAAATAATGCAGCATATACAATCATTCACCCTGTGATATTTTATAACATTAGATAAATTCAAGACGGATAAGAATATAAATAAAGTTTGAGTTTCTTTAAACAAAGAATACGATAAACTAGGTGTTTCAACACTTGTTTTGGTAACAGTCAACAGATCGCAATCCTATTAACAAGTGCCATTGTTTGCAATTAATTTGATTAGCGCTGTTTTATCGCACTACCATTGAAATTGTACTAATAGCCCCTCATTTCCTTTTGCGTTCATTTTGTACAATAGACTTAATGCCCGAGGATGTAATAAAACGGATAAATAGATTAAACTCAGGTCCGCTATCCTATATTATTTATTTTAATAGAAATCATATTTATTTAATTTTAAAATGCCATATTAAAAATTTTGATATATAACTAAACACAACAAAGCTGTTTATGTTTTAGATTATCTATTCCAACAGGCTTCCGTCAGAAGTTATTGCCCTGGCGTATTTCAAAGGCAAAAATTAATTATTGTGTATTTAAAACAATAATTTGATTAAAGAGTGTTCACTTTATTATTCGATTAAATGTGAAATAAATAAATAAATTTCGTGGTACTGACCGACGCTGCTTTTAAGCGCGCAAAGTTGGTAACAAACTGACAAATATTCAAAGATTCAATAGTATACTGTACTATAACTAGTTATATCTTTTCAAATTTCTGCACAATTCTTTATTTTTTGTTCGTTAGAACCTTCTAGAAATTTTAGATAACTTTAAACGGTCTAAATAAGATCTCGTATTAACGTTTTAATTCAAATACAAAAACACAGTTACACAGATATTACGACAATTACGTCATAGTTAATTTCCTACGTGAACAAATTTCGCTTGCCCACAATAAGAAACGAATATACAACCAAAGATAATTTTTGTAACGAAAGCTATAAATACGGCGTTTAAAGCAATCAACGTGAAATTTAAAGTGAAATTTAATTCGGTCGTCTTAAATTATGTTTCAATAAAAGACTTCAACGAAAATTATTAAGTCAATACTAACCTAATCGAAGTAACCTTTTACACTTTATGTTAACTAGTTGGGAAATAGTTCGCCTTGAGTCAGTTGCGACTAACCTTTTAATATTACGAATAAATACAAAAGTTATCCTCGTCTGTTTACTAAACAAGTACGAACCTCATTTTAAAGGTAAATTTATTCTGTACAAAAGTCTTAGGCCGCGAGCGTACGCGAGATGAGTCAGGGCTTTTCACCCGTTGCATTGTTTATTCTAGACGTGAAGCACTTCTTTAATGGTTTTCCCTTGAAAATTACGAGAATGAAAAAAATAACAATTCCATATGAATATTCATCGTTGGGTTACATGAATTATGAATTACTTAAAGCGTTTTAAGCGCGACGCTGATCAGTTTTGCCGTTATTCACTCTCCGAGTAGAATTTATTAGCAGTGAGAGTTTTTAAAAATGTATTTCATTATTAGCGAGTTATAGCTATTAAGAATAGAAGACGTAAAATTTCTCATAGAAAATCGGATACTTTTTCTTTTGATTTATTCTTTACGTATAAAGATCGTCAAATAACCAATCCGTCAATACAGACATGCGTATAAAGATGGCTTTCTCCGCTATTAAGTTATACAATAAAGCATAACTGTAAACATCCGCTCTTACCTCTGTTTAGGCAAGTCCGTTAAAATTCCGGCGCACTGCTGCAGAGATACACAAAACACTTATTCGATTACAGCGAGCCGATCAAGCGTCAGATCTTAACACCGTTATACACGTCATATGTATGTCAAATAACGAGAAAAATTCTCTCGTAATCGGCACTCACTCGAGATGTATCAGTCGAACACAAACACAAGGCACGAAGTTCTTGTCTTTACGCACTGGCTGGTTACACGATGGCACTAGGTGTTTAAATTTTTGAATTTGGAACGGTGCGATCGGGAGTGCACTATTTGGTTACCCGGTTCAGTTGCGCGCGCGGCGGAGGCACAGGCGAGCGTCGACGAGCCGCGCAAGCGTCGTGCGTTTGCCGCTCTCTCGTGTAAGCGACTGGCGCGGTGCCTTCACCTTCGCGGGCTGCCCGTTTCGCAACGCAACCTCAGCGGTTTCCTTGCAGAGTATCTAGTTGCATGGCAACTGAAAAAAATATGTACCGCACTCAATTATAGCGTTTTCGCGAACGAATTAAGTTCCACAAATGTACTTTTCATTTTATTCGAAAAACAACGAAGTGTACATAAAATACTAAATATCTTTACACGCACTTCAGATATGTTAAATATTTTAACATTACCAGTAGAAGGACACCAGCGGCTCAGAATGCTTGATGTGTAGAGAGAACCGACCAGAAGAAACTTAACAGGGATTCTTTATAAATGTAATTTAACAATGTTTGGTATATACATAATAACATCAACCATGTAAATGTATCAATAAACCAAGTTATGGAACTTGGTTTATTTCGATCTTGGTATATTTCGATCAACTAAGAGCTCTTGAATGTTTTAATAAGATTTGTGTAATACTTTTAATTTAAGATTTAAAACTAAGAAAAAAAAGTCCAAAATATGTTGGTATACATTATATATGTCTTTATATTTTGTATGTTATATATCCTTGGAGGAATTGTTAATTATTTCAAAACTAGTTTTCATAGGCGCTACGAATTTATTTTTATTTCTTGTATTAATCATATGTCAGTCATTTTATTTAAATATTGATATATTTAAGAGTAATTTTGATATTACAAATTATTATTTACCGGTACAGTAAAATCTTTCATACTCTTATAATAAATCGCACTAGAAAGAAAGAATTACATAAAAGAAAAACAACTAGATAATTGCTTACATTTTTACTACAACCAAACCATCATACAATTGATGTACAAGTAGTGATGAAATCAACGAAACGGTGCCAGTAACAAATTAACTTAAAACATGTCGTGTCATGTTTTCATTTTATATTTTCTTTGACGGCTGAATGTAGGTTAAACGTCTGTATCTTATGTACGAAACAACTCGAGTCTTTCTTGAAATACTAAGCTTTAAATAATGGTGTATGTTCCGTAAGCAGATACTTTTGTTTCTACAGATAATCCGCTTTCAAAACATAAGGCTTTCATTTAATGAAACGAATTTCTAAACTAATCACCATTTTATAATATTTATATTGACATAAATACTATATTTAATATAATGTTTTATTATATATCAAAACTCGCGTGTGGATTATGGTCCTTGTTCTTTCTTCAGGGAGATTTGTAATAGGTGAAAAAACAAAAAAGTTATATATCTCATTTGTCGTTAACTGACTAACAAAAACTGGCTAATTAAATAAATATATAAAAAATATTTTTACCGTCTTCATTTAAGTAATGACAGAGCTTGGGAATGTATTGTTCTAATAGTATATAAAATAAATAAATAAATAAAAATATTAAAATGCGAAATATGCTAGTATGAAGGCACAGAGCAGTTCTTTAAAAATTGTATACTTATACCTTGATTTTCATTAGCAAATTATTATTAAAATTAATACATATTGTCAACCTTAATTCACATTTATATATATGCTACATCGTCGTCGTCGTGGTTTCAGTCCATAGACGGCCACTGCAAGACATAGGTCTTCCCCAAAGATATCTATTGGGGAGGGTTATATCATAATCGTCACGCTTAGCAGGTAGTTTGGCAAAGGGGTACGCAGAGGACGTTGCTACCAATCTTCTGAAAACTCGTATGTGAGCAGTGAAAATCCAATGTAATTAATACACAGTGTGAATTTTATAAGATGTTATCGGGAACGGAACCCGTGACATACGATCGCAAGTCTCAGTTCTATATCGCTGGATCACTATTGTTTACAAACTAACATACACTACATGTATACATTATAACTCATATGTTCGTTCATTTCGATTCGATCTTTCCATACAGGTTTATTCTATATTAGTATAGTACATGAAATTATCAAATGTTAAGAGACAAAATTTATACTTAAACAATAAAATCAACGTCTATAGTAATAATCACTTAATAAGGGCTCTACTGGCTTGTTTCCAAGCGATCCTATTGGAAGTCTCTGGGAAGGCCCACAACCTTTTGAATGCTGCCTGCATCCAGCGTTTTCTGACAACCTTGAAAAGGTTATCTATTTACCTTGCAAGTGGACATCCATCCTTCTTTGCAGTTGCGGGTCTGTAGTCTGCACTTTGCAACTTTAAGGCCTAACCAACAATTTTATTCTGCGCGCTATATCATGGCAGATACAGACACCAGTTTAATAATCCTTCAACAATAACTCTAAATTGTTACATCATATCTAATCAAATTTTCTAAGTAAAATCGTAATAAAATTATGTTATCCGCTAATGCGTTTTGAAATTAAGCCGTTCTAAAACGTGTAACTCATTTTTATAAACCGGAAATGGGAGAGAATTAACAAAGCCAGCGGACGGAAGTTACGCAGGAAAATTATAAGCACACGCCGCAATGAGCTGTGTACCGTTTTACGTAATAAACATTACACCTAATACGTAGTGAGAATAGAGGCTACGTTGTACGTGATAATCATTACGGTGCGCGTAAATCAGGAATTTCTGTACGGCTGACAAAATCTTGCAATTTAATATTTTCCTTATTGAAGTGAGAATCAATATCATCACAGCCGATATGATTATGATCACGACGCCTTCTGCAAGACATAGGCCTCCACCTAATCGGCTCGATAACCAGTCTTGCACTGGCTGCATCCAACGCTTGTCTACGACATTAAGTGTTATCGGTCTACCCAGTTGGGAGAGCTTTAGTTACCTTCTTCTTCTTTTCAGCCGATAGAAGTCCTCGACAAAGCATATGCCTCCCCTAAAAGTCGTCACGATGACTGGTTTTGCGCTACCCGCATCCCGCATCTTAACTATGTCGTTATTCCACCTCGTGCGGGGCCTACCAACGCTGCGACTACAAGCCCATAGACGCCACTCGTGAACTTTTTGTCACAAAACGCCGTCGATGACATGCCCCTCATCACTCAAGCAACCCACTGCTACCATAGACGCAGCTGTGAGAAGAAAGATCCGTATCAAATAGCGGCAACCCTCTCCCAACTGTCTGCGTTTAGTTAAAGTGAAAAATAAATGTTATAACAAAAAAAAACATAGCGATACAAATTAGAATTAATAAAAAAAACCATAGACGAGCAATTTTTCAAACTACATTGGTAACCTCTTCTGAGAATCTCCTCATTTCTGATTTGATTTCCCGGCGAAATTCTAAGTCCTTCTAAGTGAAAACAAAATTACAGAATTTTTCCAATTTATAGAGAATCAAAATTCTATGCACAGATTGTGATTATAAATCATCAGACATAAAGGTTGGAAACATTCACAGCTTATTCATAAATAATACGTTCATAAACAAAGTAAGTTTCTCCGTGGATTATAATATCATCAACAGTTGTATATATTTAATCTTGAGTATCTGTTAGATTACAATTTGAAAATCACATTGTTTTACACCCACAGAACCGGCGTCGCAACGCGTCAATGTAAGAAATGAAATGAAAACTAAAATATATACTCGTATTATTGAGGAGATCTATAAAAATAATTATGTACATCATAAATGTAATGTAATTTAAATATTAATAGTAGATTTAATGTCTCAAAATCAATTAGATTGTTTTTTTTAAATCATAGAAATATTTTTAAAAAATGCTACATATTTGTATTCCTTCTTTATTGTGCTATAATTTTACTTCATGTAATTTTCATTGAGACATCATGTAACGCAACGGTATGCTAAGAAAATAAACGAACAAATTGTTCCGAAAGCGAAATCGGTCACGCAATGTAACGATAATAAAATAACATAAAATCCTACTTACAGAAACGCATAAATATGTTAAAACAAAACGAGCGTAACCAAATTGTAATATGCGGAGTTCCTTCGTAGTAAATATAAAATTGTTTTGTGAGCTCTATTCGAATTCCGTGGGGCGCTCGTTGGAACCAATACATGTATACTGGTGGATATTCCACTATGTGCACTAAAAGGATTTTTTTTTTCGGGCACATTTTCACGAAAAACTGTAACAACTTGGAAAAACCTTGGATCGCCGAAAAAGTGAAACGACGGTGAACATGAGTTGATCATTACCACTAGCACATGTGTGCTAGTCAGAATAATACAGTAGCTGAAACAATACACACCCTCAAAGACCGGCACAAATAGCTTAATACTGCGGACAATAACAATCTTTCTAATGGTTACAATACTCTGTAGTGAGAGATGTGACGCAAGGAGGAAAAGGTTTCTATTTGTTTTGGGCAGTTTTTTCGCTGTGCTGGTCTTTTTTAACTTGTACATTTTTGCCGTCCTCCTGACGTTAAGCGCCACTAATTTCTGCCTGATGTATACTTCCCCCTTTGTCATATCTACTCGATTGCCATAAGAAAATATGGGCAACCTAACGATCCGTGTTAGGTAACCAAGGTCAGGGAACTCCGTATTGAGATGTGTGTTGGAATGAAATCACTCTGAGTGGCGAATAAATGTATTATAGCATCGTCGAATGTTTCATACGGAAGTAATTTTCGTCATCTTCAACATCAATTCATCCATAGAAGTTCACTGCTAAACAGAGGCCTCCTCTATAAATTTCCTATAGGTTACAAGCGGCCTGCATACGCCATTTTACGACTTAATAAAAAGAGTGTCCGTCCTATGTGGCTGTGCTTGCCGATCCTTGGTCCCCTCTCCAGAATGTCGCCTTCGCGACTACTTGAACTGTACGCCATGTGGTCTCCCACTGCAACTTCAATTAGTCTGTTTTTTTCGTTTATTCTTACATATGTAAGGAATCTTACTATTTCTTAAAATTCTCCAATACAAACTGGTACATCATTCTCAAATATTTGGAGATAAATTAACTTACATCTTTTATACTATATTTAACCTTTATATTTTATTTGTTTACCATATTTAAGCTCGAATGTTGTGCATGTCTAATATTAATGTAAGCACTATATATTTCTCGTAAATTTTTATGTTTACGTAATTCCATATTCATTTGAATTTCAGGTGATCAATCTGCTGTTAATAATTCGCCATATCGAAATGTATTAATCAGAAAGGAAACGATAGAAACAAAAGACATGAAAGAAGATTACACACCTCTCAAAATCCCTTGCACGAAGGCTTATCCCCTAAGAGACCTAAGAGTTTAATGGTTTCCTAAACCATTAACCCTCCATCATAATTTCACGACCCTCAGGTCACGGTGAAACCCATGAGCTTCTTAGCAATTTTTAATTTAACAAATAAAATTTTCTTATCGAGTTTGATTTCAATATTTGTTTGAAAATACGTTTATTTTAAGAAATGCCCCTCAGAACGATAAATAAAATTCATGATAGGAAATAAAAGAGATGCGTCTTTATATTACGGAGTTGAATTTGAATTGTCTGTACATTTGGAATGATGAATGTGTGTTTACATATTTTATAGTGTACTATCTAAGGCTTTTAATTTAATTGGTCAAGAATATAGGGTACGCATAATGGCAACGATAACTCAATATTTTCTTAAAATAGACTTTATTTATTCATTTGCTTATTGCTGTACAACAACGAAAGAATATATATAGAAAGAAATGAAATAAAAAGGAAAATCTTGTTGAACTAATATTTACTCAAAATAATTGTATCATATCCATAACTATTTACATTATACTAATAAAGGACAAATTAAAAATTATTATCTACTTAACTTATTTATAATCAAATCTCTAACCTAACGTTTTTAATGCTGGACTTAATTTATGCAAATGTGAATATTGATTCTAGTACAAACGTGAACATAAATTACAAGTTTTAGTTTTTAAATATACGTCTTCTGATAAACGTTTTTGAAAACATTCCCTATTAGTATATGTATATCTATGAGAGCATTCTTACATAATGTTGTTTGTCGACTTTCTTCGTTTTTCTTTACAACCGAAGTAGCTCGTCTTTTTATCGAGTACATTTTACTGTGCAAAATAAATACAATTATATAGTTATGTCTTTTTTATCTTTATGTTTTTCACACTTACAGCCATTTTTTATTAACAATAAAAGTAAACCTTACATTTCATTATCATCATAATTTCAGCCGCGAGATGTTGATTGCTGAATGGAAGTCTGCCCCACGGCTATTCCCCGGTAAAAGCAAAGCGGCATGCGTTTAGCATCCTTTGACGACCTTAACAAAGACGTCTGTTCAATTTATGAGTAGTCGTCTTACGCTGCTCCTGCCTGTTACCGTTTACGTTACCTAAGTGAAAGTACTTTAATAGTGTCATTTATAGAAATATCACCAAATACTCTTCGGCTTAAGTATTTTAATCTCTTCGAGGTCCGTCAGACTTATATTACCACAAATGTCTACACATATCCTTTATTTATTTATGTCATTTCGAGAGCGGTGCAATTTTGTTACTCGTATATTTAATAGTTTATTTGCAATCCTGTCGTTGTTCAACAAAATCGAAACTTACATGGAGAAATATTTTAATTAGGAAATTTAAAATATCGTGAGAGAAACGTTGTAAATTATCTGATCTACATAAAATTATACCATGTTTATTAATTTAAGCATATTTTCTAGAACACTCATTGTAACAAAATAATACATAAAGCAGAAACTAAAATACATATATCAGAAAAAAATTAAAAATATATATGAAACACATGTGAGTTATGCTCCATTTTCAAAGGTGTTATCACTGGCTACCTGGTTGCTCTAGTAGACCTCTGTAACTCTAGACAAAATTTGGATGGAGACGATAGAAGTAACGTGAAGGACAGCTTAGTGCAAATGTAACAGAAAAATACAATGTTACGTAGTATAAAATATAATATGTGCACATCATTGATGACGTCATCATATTAGCCGATGGATGCACACTGTACACCATATATAATATATATATGAAAATATATACGTATATACATACATATATATATATATATATATATATATATATATATATATATATATAAATATATATAAATATTCATATGTACGTACAGAAGAACGTGGAGATCTGTAAACCCAACGGAACTACATCGGTTTTATACATTCTTAAATACATTATTATTAATATATTCTTTCTTTGGTGAATTGATTGCATTTGGTGATTACTATGGCCGCTCGGGTCTGAAGATTTTGAAGTGGAGATCACCAACTGACCTCTTTCATGTTGCCAGAAGAATTTGGATACAGGCAGTACCCAACCGAGGCTTTTAGAAACGAAAAAAGAGGGAGGCATATATCTAGCTGTGGGTGTCCTACGGCTTAAATAACGCTGATGATGACATACGTATATATATATATATATATATATATATATGACATCATTTACAAGCGGTTTCAATAGGACGATATCACATAACCAAGGAAACAACAAATTTATTACAAACCAAAACTCTGTATTGAATTGTTTTACGAAATTCTGCACTTAAATTGCCGCCTCGATCATGTAATACGACAGGACCTTTTGTGAGGCTATGTAAAATGTATACAGAAATAATCGAATTGTTGGCGACCTTAAAACTTAAAACTATCCATAAAACATACACGCTACCTCTTGGTAAATCTTTTCTTGCTGTTATTTTTAAATTAAATTATTTTGTAACAAAAAATTCACACTTCGAATTGTGCTATGATATTTACTATGATAGAATTCAATTCCAAATGTTTCACTAAAACTTCTGTCCGAATCGAGTGAATGCTTTCATTTAAGTGCTACGCTTTTAAGTGTACTCTCGAAGTATTTCAAAAGTGCCACTTTCATCCATTCCAAATATCTTTTAGAAAATTTCTGTGAAATTAACTTCGCGTACCTATTGTTCTATAAAGCTACAATTTATAAACACAGTAACAGATTGTACGTGTACAAGGCACTGAAATCCTACCGCATTAGATCGTATTAAGAAAAACCTTGCGGCCTCAATACGAATTGGAGCACTCCTGAGACCTTGTTTTGTTTCATGATATTATATTTCAAAGACCAGTTTGAATCAACATAAAGAATTGCCATTTTAATTACGGCGTAATACAATTACGGTAGAAGATTCAATTCATATTACTCATAATAAAAATTAATTAATTTATAATTGAATATTTTACGGATTTTCTAAATTGATTCCAAACAATTTGGTTAGCGTCAAAATTATGAAATTCTTCATTCTTACAAGCGATTGATAACATCTCAAGTGGACGATAAGTTGAGTCTACCACTTGTTCAAATGATAAATGTCTCATACATGAGGCACACGCGCAAGAAATTAAAAAAAATAAGTTAGAATTGTGTATATAGCTTGGAGGCGAACACATCATTACCAACGTGTATTGTTTTTTTTGAAGTCATTGTGATAATCGTAATAAAAAAACCAGAAGCACAAAAAGAAAAGTTCTTTGACATGGTTTTATAATCTAGCAACGAAAGCTTTCTGAACTTTTTCTGGGATTCTTTTGTAAAATCATGTACATTTCCCATAGAAGTATTTGCTAAATCGATGTTGTCGATTACAGACAAAATTTGTTTTTACTTTTGGTATTTATAAAGCACGGGACATCGTGTGATCTCCATAAAAGCTTCTACCTACGCCATGGATCCTTTTCCAAATTTAGATCTGATATTTACATCAAGAAATCGATAAGAATTGAATTAATGATTATAAAAGTTGTTACCCATGCATCGAAAAATACATGAAAGATAAATTTATTACATTGTTGAAGACCTTGGAAATATTGCAATATCAAAAGAACTCTCCGACCTCTCAGTGTCTCTTAGTCTGAGCATAATAACTTATACACTAGGCTAAATAACATAGCCAATGTCATTTACGGAATGTAACTGTACGTGATTGAATGCATACATTGGGATCAAATCAATCAAGCGTACATATTTACAAATTGAAATTATATAACAAGATTGCCAGTTCAGTGGAATATTTAGTTTGGAAAGTCAAGCCATGATGTTTTAAATATATCATACGACACAGTAATTTTCGCGGCCAAGGTATAATAAAAATAATTTATTTATTTAATTTTATTAAAGTTTAAAGATATATCTTAAATGTTCTTAATTAAAAATAAGTTATGTAATTTTAAATATGACTTTGGCCTTATTTAATAGTCTGTCATATCTGGTAAAGTAATACGAAAACAACACGTACGTACTTTCACTATTGAATAAAAACTGCTGCATTTTTTTTTATAAATCAATTCAATTTTTATTTATTCCTCTGAACTTGTTAAGAAATTTTCTTGACAGTATATTAACGTATGGTATAGGGTAGAACTTAACATTTATTTAACATACGCATTAAAATATATATCTAATTACATCTATGAACATATACATTATCATAATTTAGTTATCGACTTGATCGTCTTTAATGCAAAAGTTAAAAATGTATTATTACTAACGCATTGCAACAGGCTTGCAATCCTAAATCGCAGAGATCAGGGTTTTTATTTAATCCGGTTATATTACTTTAGACATTTTTTTAACTTTGAGTGACAAACCAAGCCAAGGTTAATTCACGTAGGCTTTTGCGCTTAATTAATCCATGGAACGTTTGCCTAAGCGGCTTCCTAATCCGGGCAAATAAATAATGTGTCCTCCCGAACCTCGGCCTCCCGAGTTCCCAAGCTTAGTTATTATAAACAGATCTAGACTAAAAACTGTCATTTTAAACCGGTTTAAAGTTGTAAATATCAAAGGTCAAACAGCTTTCATCAATTATAATAAGTGTAGTTTTTTTTTTTAATTTTGTTGTAAACTAAATAAATCTTTTAAAAAAACGAAGTGACTTTGTTGCAATTCTAAATTTAAACAGCGGAGTATCTACAGAAACACATATATAAAAATCAAATTTATTCGTTTGAGTTATTAACTTTTAAAAATTCTGTGCGCTCAGAATATCAATGCGGGTTCCATTATGTATTTATCCATAATGAGATTTATTTATGTTAGTAGGACCAGACAAGTGGCCCCGTATTAAAGTGAAATAATATTGACGATGTAATAAATTGCAATTCTTAATTTTAAATCATATACTGACTAAGATTTTCAATAAAAATATTAATGTGTTTCTAAAAATTAAAACTCAAGACACGTTTTCGTTACAACATGACAGTTTTTGTTTTTATGGTAAAGATTTTTAAAAATTGCAAAAATTATATTTATATGTTTTCTAGTGTATGCATTAAAGAATATTAAATAAAAAAATAACAGTAAAAACACAACTTGATTTCCCATAGAAAGCCCAAAATAACCTTTCAACAACTTTCATCCGAAACAAGCAGACGAAAAATATCAGGGCCAAACATTTTACGTCAATCGGAAGCAACTATTAAAAATAAACCAAAATGATCTGAATTTTAAAAAAAGTAAAGACATATTGGGATTATCTTTAGTTATTCAAAAAGTCTTGTAGTGTGCGGATAACAAAAGTTATTTTTGTAATTTTCCCCAGAGATATACCTAGAGAGGGATATACCATAATCGAAACGCATGGCAAGTGGGTTGGTGATGGCAGTGTGGTATTATGGTACGCAGAAAACGCTGCATCCTATCCTCTGGAAGCTTGTGCAATGGCAATCCTGTATAATTAATGCTCAAAGTCTGAATTATATAAGATTGTATCCCGGGAATCAAACTTGCAACCTACCTATTCTGGCTGATTTTGGAAGTAAAGATTGTTTATTATTAAAACTCGCGATATTTAATTCGTCATGATGCTAACACCTTTCTAACTGCTGAGAAAATGAGATCTGTCTATAAAGGCAATTAGAGCAGAATCAGCTACACTCCATTGATTAACGAAGTCTGTGTGTTTATATTTGTATACATGTGTTACACTCGTCACAGAGCAAGTCATCGATTTCACTGAACAAAGTCGTAATGATAAAATTATGATTACACTCTCCAATAAAAAAATGTTTAATATCAGTCTAATAATGTGCACAGAGAGAGTCAAAAAAGTTTAAAATTATACGGAAAAAAATAATAAACCAGACTTCAAAATTTATGTGAAACAAATATCATCTTAGGCACTTACATATTTATTCAATATTTCTGACCATGTGCGATCAATCAATCATGTGATCAATTACGATCTCTAAAAATGTCAATTAAAATTCTCTACGAAAAGTGGTAGCATTTTTTTCTCTACCAATGGTTATTTTCTGTTTAAATATAGATTTTCCATAAATCAATGTTCATCGGGCTTCATCAATTTATTATTTTGCATAGCGCAGTCGACATGTCGGTTAAAGTTGAATGTAATATTAATTTTCAGAACATGGTTTACCTTAGAATGCTGTTTTGTTTCGAAATCACGCTATTGAAGTATGAATTTTACTCAAAAAATGAGAAAGGTAAAGATTTGTAGACAAAAGAACATTACAGCGTTCACAACATTGATTGACTTTTTTGAACTGATATTTGTATAAACTTTTTTGAACTTTGCGGAAGAGACGTACCAACAGTTTATTAAATCTGTGTTTTGTTTCTATTTATTAATAATTCTTTATATACATATTTTCTTTCTATTTAGGTTGTTCAACAGTGGACACCTTATAGTTGAAGTAATGAGAACGATGATCCACAAATAACCTATCCCCGAAGAAAGCCGAATATATTTCATCATTAGTTAATTTCATACGTGAAACACGACTTCGTGTCGTTTTATTTGGCGTATATGTTTTATGACAATTTTAGTTCCTTATTAACGTTTTTATTCAAGAACATAACACCAAGTTTTCCTTGTAACAATGTTTCTGACCAGCATTAATTTATTTATGACGTTCTCAAAGGAACTTTAACCGATACTCGACCGCAACGGTCATTGTATTAGCATATAAGACATCCGCAGGACGGAAAGTGGGCCGATCGAACAGTCGATAACAATGGATGGTCGGCTGGGTCGCCGCTGCATCCGCCAACGGTCAATGGACGCTGGGCGCGTGTGTTTCCATAGCACCTATTGCCGTCACGGCACATTTTCATATACAGGATGATTGAATATTATTGTATAAACTTTAAACTGATCAATATATAACTTATTTGCTGTCAATTAATGTATGGTACATCTCATTTAAAAATAAATGTCTTAGAAGTAACAAAACCGTAAGAATAGTATAGACAAAAAAAGCGTTCAAAACACTGAGTTGTACTAATATTCATTAAAATTAATGTTTTTTACGGTCTGTACTTTGCACACTTTGTACTGCCAAAAGTCATTGACTTATCGCAATAAAAAATGTAACCTTTCAGAGTCATCACTTTATATATGATTGAATATAGGTGTATATAAGCTTTAAAGCTTTGAGATGACAAACCGCATCGTTGGCGCAATGGTCAAGCGAACATAGTGTTTAATTTTGTTTTAGCTTCATAAATATAATACAAGTATTTCATAAATGTTATTCATAAATCAGAATAAAAACTATAACGAAATAGATAAGATGAAATATTGAACTAATATGAAATATACACAAACTTTCAAAACTTTGTTTTTCAGTAAAAATTGACAATCTATACTAGTAATCTAATAGGGAACATGACAAATTATTGGCAATAAAACGAATGACCAAATCATAATAATTTTCCAAAAACATATGATCATATAGATTTGTATTAGTGTTTCTTATTTCGAGAGGAGTAGTAGCTCAGCGATAAAAAACAGACTTGCGATTGTAGTCACGTAGCGATGTAGGTCACGAGTTCCCTTCCCGGTATAAAATCCTATATAATTCACACTTTGTGCATAAATTGTATAGGACACTATTCCCAAATAAGTTTTTAAAAGTACAGGCAGTGGCATCCTTTGCGTACCATAATACCGCACTGCGATCGTCGAGCCGCCTGCCACTCGTGGCGATTATAGTATTCCCCCCAAGGATATATTTGGGTGAGGCCTGTACTTTTTAGTAGGCGCCTATGAGCTGAAATGACAACAAATTTGTATTTCAAGACTATTTTAAAATTCTTTTGTTCCTAACACAATTTGATATAATAATACTAACTTTAAATTTTTAGAAGCGAACGTATACAAGATTTCATTTATTAAAAATATTGTATATATATATGCATTCTTTTTGATTGAGGAAATCGATGCGAAAATAATTGTGTAAAATCCTAAAATTCGCAGATATGGAAATAGTACAATGGTATAAATTTAACAAACATATTGTGAATAAAACATGTACAAAAAAATTAAACGTTCAAATTTGTTTCTCTGTTCACGGAACAACATTTTATTATTTTTATTTTAAAAGTAAAGTTTTAATAAACATAACTCATTACATTTACATTTAAGTTTTCGTTTTTAACATAAATATAGTCTCATTAAACAATATAAGATTCAACAACCACTCTATTAAGAAAAAGTAGAACAAAAATTACGACTCGTAATATTGTACAATGGATACTAAACAGCGCACGCGATGAACGCCGCCATTCACCACCTCGTCCATCGAACAGATTTTTGTATCTCCGCCCGGTTGCATAAGAGCAAAAATATTTGACTTGTTTCACTTACACCGACTCTAAACCTTTCATCGTTTCAATCAACCACATCATCAAGACCTCTATACACGATGACTAACGCAAATTTAGTAAAGTGATTGCAGTTCATGATAATTTGGTCACCTACACGTCTGTTATGTCACGACAATTATTCTTTCGTTAGGAAAGAAATAGGTAAAATAAATCATGCCGCACAACAATATTTTACTTTCAAAATATCTATCGAATGTGCATGTTTTCACATATTAAAGTTTATTAGCATTTAACGATTCTATATATAATAAATCCATTTGTGTTGTCAAGTTTTAATGGCGCATCATGACTAATAATCAAAATATTTTAATTTTATATCCTTTTCAAACTCATACTATACAAATGTTATTCAAGAATACAATCATTTAACAAAAAAGTATTAATGATATTCATAAATTTATATATGAGATTTCCACCTATGTGCTGATTCATCACGATATATCAAGAACTATAATACTTTGAAACTTGAAACCTAATATAAATATTTCTATTACCGAGTACAAATCAGCTATGAATTTTACGAAATTCCACCCGCAAGGAGAATTGAGAAGGCTTCCACTAGAAGATTACATATTTTCAAAATATAGTCTACATAGTATCTTTATTGATTGAAAACTGAAAACTTACCAAGAACATTTTTTGGCATGTTAAAATTTATTAGGAATAAATATTCTGAAATTACACCAACAACAGACAGTGCCGGCCACTCGAATCGATCGGGGGCGGTATCTATTCATATAAATGTAAAATATACATTTAAATTATAATTTTTGTTTTCCGCATAAAAGCATGAACAGAATTCATTGGAAAACAAACTTGTTTACACCACATATAATATATTTTTTATTATTGATGAATTTATATTACATGATGATATGAATATTAAATAATTTTTGAATAAAAATGATAAACACTTTGATATTAAGTACAGACTTTTGACATCAATACCCTAAACCTTTTATACGTACGTATGCGTAACATGGCTATTTTTTGCTTCTAAACTGTTAGAGATTTACAAAGTACTACTTAGAAACAGCGAAGAAAAATATTTTAAGAAAACCAGAGTTAACCCATATTATTATTTTGTACTTACAAGAAAACCGAAACATGTTTGCCATCTGTCAAGCAAATTATTTATTTAAAAAAAACATTTTATGTCAAAAATTTAATGCCGAAGGCATTATCTACCAGTTAACTATTATGCGGTGCAGTGATAAAAGAAGAAATTAATAAACATAGGTGAAACAAGTTGATATCATAAAACAAATTACAAAGTAAAATCTAATAACATAAATAAAATATAATCACATAAAACACCTTCAATAAATATATTAATGGAAAAACATAAATAATCATATGTAAATATACCAATTGATATATTTATACATTTACATTCGTATATTTATATATTTAATATATATATATATATACATATATATATATGTATATATATATGAATATATATATATATTTCAAGCAACAGCTTTCGAACCTACGCTTTAAATGCGCAACTATTGCTGATCATTTTAATACCGAGGGGGAGCGTGTTCCAGAGAAGAATAGATTGTAATGCGAAGGAGGAGTGAATAAAGTCGGTACTATGGGTGGGACATATAAGTAAACAATTGCTCGAGGAGCGAAGTGTTTTTGTGTACTGGCTACGAACTGAAATTGAAATGTTGAGTAGGCAGGCTATCCTTCAGAAGAGACCTATAATCAAATAATAGTAACATTTTAAGGGAATATAGTCTTGGTTTCCATGCCCCAATACACAATTTATAATAGTTGCTAATCAAACTCTTCCTCTCTTCTTCTGTCATCAGGATAATTATTTCACAAAACCGTGACAGATAATTCAGTTACGACCATAATCTAATAAAGGAAGATAGATTACAATTAGCCTTAATATACATTATATATAATCCTTAGTTAAAAGAAATCGTCGTTTCAGCTTATAGCCGCCTACTGCAAGGCACAACCCTGCCCCAAAGATATCTGTGGTAGATATATCATAATCGCCACGCTTTTTGACGATCGCAGTGCTGTATTACAGTACGCAGCGGAAGCTGCTATCCATCCTCTGGAAACTATTTGTGAGCAGCGGCAATCCTGTATAATTAAAGCACAAAGTGTGAATTGTATAAGATCTTATCTGAGGAATCTTACCCGCGACTTTCGATCACAAGTCCCAGTCTTCTAACGCAGGGCTGCCATTGCTTTAAAAAATAATTGTCTTTTTTTTTCAAAAAATGGTAATATATCGTTAGAACTTAAAAGATCGCCTTCTATGTTTAATGCATAAAAGACGTATATCACTTATGTAAGTGATCTGTGGAAAAAATAAGATCAACGTGTCATTTAAAGTGATTTTCATATTTGACCATACATGTAGAGAAAAAACTCACGATTTCTGTAGATATCAGGTATTTCTTTGTTTATGTCAGTAAAAAGTAAAAGCAGTATCTATTAGGCCAATATGTCTAAATGCCTTAATTACACTCCACTGGCGTCCAAAATGACATAGTTAACAAACAATAAGTTAGTATTAATGTAAATTATGGAAAAAAAATTAAAATATTATTTTAATATAACAGGTTATATCCATTAATTGAAACGCGTTTTTAGGCATGACTAAA
Source organism: Battus philenor (assembly GCF_028537555.1). Classification (NCBI taxonomy): domain Eukaryota; kingdom Metazoa; phylum Arthropoda; class Insecta; order Lepidoptera; family Papilionidae; genus Battus; species Battus philenor. The sequence continues at coordinate 4,866,846 of NW_027181678.1, read as the reverse complement.
AAAAAAATTAGATATGTGACATATCATCTGATGTCACTTAGAATTTCAAACCAAAAGAATTTTAAAGATAAGTATTATGATAATCATAATTACATTCTTCTGAACGCCTGATAATTTTACCTCAGCCCAGTTTTATGTAACACGCTTTTGAATCGGCTCAATAAATTGCGTTCATAATTAGCGACCGTTACTTTTATGGTTCCGTCACGCGCAAGGTTATTCTACAACAGTTTTATTGCGTTTTAATGCAGTTAATATAGATAAAAAACAACGACTTCTTATAGATATTCCAAAGAAGATATCATATTTACTGCTTATATTTTACTAGCTTTTTATCACTTATTTTAATATTCTAGACTTGAACGTTTTAGAGCCGGTCTTAAATTTTAATTTTATGTCTTACATTATTTTTTTGTCTATATGTATTTTATTTGCTAAGTACTTGCTTCTATTAGCTATGTACATCGGTATGTCTAATAGACCTAGGATTGGAAAAGATCCCTTGCACCTTTTTATCTCTTTTTCTATTGTCATTAATTAATACTGCCATAGAACTGTATAAAGTTAGTTGTTTTTATTATAAGAAAAGCAAATTTCACTTTTAAATATACATAAAGATTAGCTTTCTCTATTTTCGATATGCAAAAGAGACGTCAACAACTTTTCACTACGGGGCCCCAATTTTCCACCCATAGCAATGTTCAACTTTGTACTTTCGATCCAATAAACAGCGTTAATTCTCTTAATCGTTTAACCTGATTTAAACAGCGAAACCATTGTCATAAATTTGCAACGGTAGCTGTGTGTAATTGGTTTCGACATGAGAAAGAGAAATTTCTTCATCTCAAGCCCTGACAGCATTTTTAATCAAAATTACTAATTATCTCGACAATCGATACGAAATGAAACGTATAATTGTTAATCTGAATTCGAATACAAACAATCTATTCGATTTATATTGTAAAAACTAAAAAGACACTTGACATATTAAATTAAAATAAACAAAAAAAAGGAAATGGTCTATGATCAAAGCGAACAGGGTTCACGTGATTTAAATTGCTTACAAAGGATTTGCAGCCATAAGTGACTACCATTCATGTATAAAACCATTCTTTATCTTTCTACTGGTTATAACCGCCTTTCGATTGATGTGACCGACAGTTTAACATTCATATAACTACTTTGAACAAATTTCTACCAGATAATACGAACCACGTACAGTTAAAAGAAACCTATATTTTTATATACACAGCAAAGTAGCATAGTTACAGAAATAGTAAATGATCTTTGTCGTTTTGTATTTGTATTTTATCTTTACAGATGTAAATTGGCAGATGTGCAATAAAAACAACGTTTTCCTTGTCTATTGTTTTTTTTTTTTTTTTAAATCCAATTACAATCGTTCGGGAAGCTCATGATGGTGGTAGCTAGCCGCACGATCTCCCAAGACTGGTCAGGCGACAGCAAGTCGAGAGCAGGGAGCGCCGGTAGTTCTAGGATGTGTTGGTTCCGGTGCAAGGTGATATAAATTCAACCTCAATGATAGTAGGTTTTTTTTTGGATAAAACTCGCACCTGTGAATTAATGTCACAGTTATGATATACATATATAGAATAAAAGTCAAGTGTATGACGCAGCCAAGGTTTCTTCTTGATAGCCCGTAAGCCAGTCATTCAGAGATCCGAGGCTTAGAGACTTTCTTGGAAGCGTCGAATCCTTCGATCTTAATATCTGCTAAGAGAACTAAGTTAAGCAGTCCGAAGATAGGTGGCGACCTAGTAAGTAAGTAAAGTTTATCAACGCCATAAAAATAACTAATAAGTGTACTAAACCAAACCGATCAATATGATTAAAAACAATTCACACCGAAAACTTGGGAATGACTTTAAAGATGCACAAAACGCACTTCTTGAGCTTTTAACATGTTTTCTCCTTCTTTCAACTTTACCTAACAACTCAAAATATCTTCCCATATGGGAAAAACTTTAAATAGTAATTTTTCTTTTTACTCCCAAAATAAGAAACATGTGACGAAATATTCATACAGCAAATGCGTCATTTTTTCTCAATAATCATTGGTATTAATATAACAAATTAAAGATACGGCTTGAATTTCTTATCAACGTGAATATAAATTTGTAAATTAACCCAAAAGTAACCTTTCGATATCTTACCAGCCTTCGGTGAATACATCGATAACGCGGTTCGTGGTGACTTCCGTTCCCAAATGACGAATTTCTAACAGGTCTGTACCTCGAAGTTGAACTGAAGTGATGCGCTTTATCTATATTCAAACTGTTGGAAGTTCAGTCGATGAAAACTAATAGCGTCGAATAGACCAGCCATTAGATAACATCGTAAACTTAAAGAGTAACTATTTAAATTTAATTGTGACGCTTAACCGAATTATTAACATGATTGTCTAACTTTAAGTCTCTTAAACTTAAGTTTTAGTAGAACCTTACGTAGATATGTCATTACTAGCTTATTTCACAAAACCAAAGCTTAAAGAATTGAAAGAAAAATTAATTCTTTTCTTTATTTTAACAACAGTATATGTATATAGATACAAAAAGGTATGATTTCGCTGACGAATGAAATAATCAGCTATTGTACATTCATCAAAAGACACATATATAAGTATATATACAGTTTCGGAACTTTTTATAAGCTCAGATGAGAAATATTGTTAGCCAATACTTTACAACATAGGCTGCCTGGACGAAACAGTTTTTTAAATCCTTAGAAACATGCACCAAATATATCCGTTTAGATAAAAGTTTTTAACGCATACTGTATTTAATTATAAAACATAATTAGGTGAAATGTCATTTAGTGTTATCATAGCATATTTTAAAACTAGGCATACATACACATACACACACATTTATACATTTATATCATACGCATTTTAACTTGTTTAAATGCAAATTGACTTTGCCAACGATTGTCAAATCTCAAAACAGATTCCCTGTTGAAAACCAGACCAACAATTTTAGTTTAAACCTGCTAATTCTAAGTGACGTTTAGCCTTTAATATTACGCGGCACTTTGCGGTCGGCTTACAATCACAAATTGCACCAAATTATTTGTTCAAACATTTGCCTACGCGCAATTCAAACGGAATATTGTCACGATTCTCATTGTTGGCAAATATTACGACGCGAACTGCGACGAAAGCGTTAAAAATTTGTCTATTAAATGGAAGAACGGTTTGAAGGAAAGTCGATAGCCTGCTCAAAAATCACTTTTATAATTTCAACAACAATGCGCTATCAAAATCTCGGCGTAAACTCGCTTTTTGTTTTATAATGGCCGTAATTGTTGTAATGGGAAATGAAGTTTCACCGCATTGTGCAGATTGGTGATAGCAATTACTACACATAATATATTTTCAACGCTTGCATTATTCACGTGTGTTAAGTGAAAATTATATTTTAAAAAGTTTTAACTATAATTGGCTAACGTTTACGAATTATCAACGTAAAACCGCAAAAAGCAGTCGTCAATTATTACAATGTTTATTTAATACAAGAATTTATTTTATTAGAAAGCGTATATTTTTTGTTAAATCTGTTAACATTTCAACAGATAACTCAATTTATATGAGTAATTCGTCATCATTATTTAATAGGTGTCCCCCCAAAATTTCCAATAGAATTAGCTGGATGGGACCTGTATCCAGCACCTCCCGACGAACTTAACATGATGGATGGCTTGCAGATGTACGACCTACGCTGCATTTTCAGGCTATACTCATGATTTCAAAATAAGCTACCTGTTCTGCGCGCTATGTAGCCTGCTTATCACCACTTCAACTACGAACCTTCTTATTACAGATTCGATCAGGAAGAAAAGCTATCATGTCATTATCATCATCTCAGCTGATAGACGCCCACTGGAAGGCCTAAATATCTGCACGATGAACAGTCTTCCGCTGCCATCATCCAGCGATTTCGCGCGACCTTGATTATGTCATCAGTCTATTTAACTAATATGTCAAACATAAACTGTAAATATAGTGTTTATGATGTATAACTATAAAATAATGTGTTTAATCAAATTAACGTTCATTGGCAATTAAACACGCGCGTCAAAAGTGCCGACCACTAATTGTTGCGGCTAATAAAAGAGCCTCTCCTGCAATAATGCATCATGCACTTTGTAGAGAGATTTGTTTGGACGTTTTATTATCATATTTTTATTTTACTCTGTGATGTACAAATACAGATTATTTTCTCGTAGATGCGACGTATTGATTCAGTATTTTGTGAAATATAGGTATACCTTTGATCACAAATGTAATTATCTTCGCACTTTGTAAAATGCTTAAAAACTCTTCAAATACTCTACTGTGGCTAAAAAAATTGATATTGCTTGTTTTAAGTTTAACACTTGTTCAATTAATATTATTATTTATCAACAGAAAAAAAATAGTGACAAAAAAACTTTTATAATTTTGGTACAATATTGTATGTAATGTTATATAAAAGAGATGAAAATAGTATAATCATATCCACGAAGTTATATTATAAAATCACGGTCAGAAACGGCTATAAATTTAACTTTATACAATACCTATCCGTCTCAGTTGATAGAAGGTCAAACCGCTTCCGCCACCGCTACGCTAGTCTCCTGTGTCCATAGACTGGGAACAGGCATGACCCACGAGGACAAATTGTAGGTGTGATTACGTACTGTTAAGGTTTGCTCCAGTGCAGCCCGACTGCCGGGACTTTATACAACTGGCACTTAGTAATGCCTTGTACAAAAAATATAACTGCTTGAAAATAAAAAAATGTACTATCAAAAAAAATTAAAGTGATATTTTCAAGCGAGATTTTCGAACTTTAAACAATTAGTGATTGATATCCTGTATATGTGCGCATTATCTGTGATTTCTCAATTTAACGTTCTAAATATAAATTAGGGAGTATTAATTAACACGTAAGTGAAGTTTAAATTTAGCTAAGTTTAACATATTAAACGGAAAAATGTGTTTTATATAAGAAAACTAAATTAATGTACTTGTTGATTACTTTTAAAATAAAATTTTTACCTACTTTCAAATTATTTTTAAAATACAATGAATTATTTACTTTGATATGTTTTACTATATGAATTATTTACAATTGTCAACCATCGCATGCTTTAAAGTCAATTCGTCATCAAAAATCCTCGACTAAAGATGTGTGTGTTACTTGAGCCAATTGAGCTACACTTTACACCCAACTAGAAATGACCCATCACATTTCTGCCAAATAAAACACTGTTACCTAATTGCAAAAGAAAATGCATCAGTGGTACAGATCAAGTTATACTGGCTATTTTAGCAGTCCAACATTCATGTGTGTATAACTCTGATTCCATGTTTCCGCTCAATGCCCTAAGCGTTTAGAGAGTTTAGTCTATTTTGAACCTTAATACTCGAGAGTATTTTATTAAATTGAATGGCAAAAATAATTCAAGCTCTAGTAGAAAAGGAAATAGATTTTTAAAAGAAATGGCGTTGTGTAAATTTAGCGATTGGAATTTTTTGTTACATACGAAGTGAAATAATTTTTAAGTCAATATTTTTCAACGATTTAGTAAAAACAATTCTTCATCATGTTTGATCAATAACAACAGATATAAATATCTATCCATTACCATTCACGCTTCATTAATTTTACTAAGATCCGAATGGCAAAAAAACTAAATCGTGAACCAACACAAACATTATATAATATTGCCTTTCTATTTATTTATCACTTTCTTAAAAGTAAATACATTAAAACGAATTTGATTCAGTTCATACTTGGAAAAATTGTTAGATTTACCTCTAATCTTGAAATTAAGTCAAATTTAAATAAGTTAGCATTAAGAATTAAGTTTTAAATATTATTTTTACTGATATTAGTTCGAATTTGATCACTCTAAAGAATTTCAAACTTAAGTGTTTTGCTATATTTTGTTAAAATAGATCTCCATCATTATTACAAATATGTTTTAAGTTTAAAAAATAAGTAAATTAAAAGTGTAAGAATTAAAAAATAAGTATGTTAACTGGGAATAATTATTCCCTGAATATTAACCAGAAAAACGTTAAAAATATTTCACAACCCCAAATAATAAAAATATTAAAATACTTAATATAATAATTACATGTAACTGAAAGTTTTGTTAAACAGAAATGTTTTTGATTTCTTTTAATTCTTATTTTAATTTTCTCGTATATATTTACAAAAGAAATATGTACACACAAAATCGCCAAAATTCAGAAAAAATGTTTCTTTTTTTTTTCAAATTTTATTATTTCTTAAAGATTATTGAACTACAAATTATATATCATACGTTATCATCGATATACCCCAATCGCCACGTTTGGAAGGCGGATTTTAAATTGCAACGTGGTATTTTGGTACGCAGAGGACGCTGCTGCCCATCCTCTGGAAACTTGTTTGTGAGCAGTGGCAATATTATACATTTAATGCACAAAGTGTGACTTACATTTAATTTTAATCCCTGGAATAGAACCCGCGACCTACGATCGCAAACCTCAATCCTCTACCGCTGAGCTACCAGTGCGCCTATACTTTTTTATCTATAAATATATATAACATTACATTAAACAATATAAAAATAAAAAGGAAATATTGCTTATAACGTTGATATAGATATTAGTTCTTTAATTACAGATAAATGTCATTACCCGAGCAGAATGGAAGCGACGTGGTACAGAAGAAGGATAAACTTAATTGCAATAATGATATTTTGTGGAACAGCTGATGTTGAAAGCAGTCTGCCGGTAGATTTGGCGTCCGAAGAGAAAGGTAAACTTTGATTACTTCTTTCGCAGAAAGTATTGAGCAAGTTATTAAACTCTTGGAGCTATTTGTGAACATATTACGTATTATTATACGATACAAAATATTATTTCTTTACAGTACTTTATAATTTAATCTGATAGTACTGGAATTATTGAACGTTGGTAAAGATTATTATAAACAAGCAAGAAAATATTGCAGTTTAATTCATTCGAATTTTAATTTTGTTACTTGTTTTGTTTTTAAAAAAATTTATTCATTTAAATATTTAGAGATAAATAAACATTTGCTTCACTACACTATTACGCATACACATATATAAAAACACTTAATGACATTTAAAAAAAATGTAATTATAGAAGCTCCTCGTAGTTCATACTTATTTGATGTTAAAATTTGTATGGACTTCATGTTTAGAAAAAAAATACCAAAAAGCAAGTTGTGGTAACATCGAATAGCTAGCAATAATTGCAAAAAAAGTTAAGATTAGTCAGCTAAGTCATCGTACATTTATTTTTATGAATGGGATTAAATAAATCTAACTTAAAAAATCGATTTTAAGCCAAAAAATTTTAAATTGCATAACATTATACAACTTGTAAAAATAATGAAGAATATATTGATAATATTAATTAAAAAAAAATATTCCGATATAATTGATGTATGCCGCAATAGTGTGAAATAGCTCTTGATGAATTTTTCTATATTTTCAGCATTACCACAAACAACTGTTTTACTGTCATCAACATTATCTAGCCTCACTACGACGAACCTTTCTACATCGACCTACGCTACTGCGATGCCACCAATACCGCCCAGCGACAGAGACCGCTTTCTAACGTTCGCCGAGTCAGGCCACCACCAAACGTTCATGTTCGCCAAAGACAACACCTACATACAATTAGACGGAGATATCATACAAAGATTTCAATTAAGGTAATGGAACTACGTTCTGTTCATTTTTAAAAAATATAAAAGTTAGGTTAGGTTAGGTTATATTTCTATGTTCCATTTTTAAAATTTATAATTTATCAATGTTAATTATTCAAATGTCGCATGTGTATAAAAATATTAAAGTGTTTAATTTAAGATCAGACTAATAAATAAAATGGTTCGAAAGTTGTTAAAAATATTTTTTCACTTATACATATATGTATATACAAATTCTTTTTGTCAAAGTCCAAGTGAAAATAGGTTTACTATATAAGATCATTACAACTATCTATAATGGTCAGCTTAAAATTAAGTTTACGTTGTTTGTAACGCGCCACCTACTAAGAACTAACATAAAACTCAGTGAGAGTTGTAATTATTTTTTGAAAGGTTAGGTTGTATGATAGGATTTTCTTAGGATACTCCGTCTTACTTAGATCTAGAATGGTACATGGCAATTCTACGAGTGTTACTTCTATATCCTATCTATGTAAGATATATAAAGAGAAATAAAAATAATCATAATTCCTATTTTAAATTATGCAAAGCTGTATATTGAACATGACATAAGTAAAATATAGATCTGGGACAAATAGGCGATATGTAAATAGAAATAGTAAGAAAGAAAATGCAATTGCACTAAAGTGTTAAGAAGATGTATTTAGCAGTTTAAAAGTTATATATAAATATTTAGGCAAAGGAAAAAATTGAATAAACAAGTAACTCTGAAAAAATTATTACCCGTACGTTGATCTTAACGTCTCTGAAATACACGTTCGAAGAAAAATATATCCGTGACTATAACTAATTATAACTAATTATTTCACCATATAGTTAAAATACATTGAATTTTTTTATTTCAGACTGTGCAGAGAGATTTCATTCAAATTCCGAACGAGATTACCACATGGTCTATTAGTGTACCATAACGTCAAAAATCCAGTTTTTAAAATGCAACCCTACGCTTTATATGTGATCGTAGAGAAAGGAGAGCTAAAAGGTAAAACTTGTCGCTTAAGCAGTTCAAAAACTTGACAATTGCCATCATTTCGAAACAAGTTTAAAGCACTCAGCGTCGATGTGCTATATTATAACTTCTGTTGAAATACGCCGTTATAGTTTCGAACTGAGTCTATTAACAACTTAAATAGGAATTAAACTGCACTGCAGATATTTGAAATCTTAAATTTTTTTTAAAAAAGAATATTTAATAATTGATAATCTATACGATAGGTAGCGTCTATTTTATTTATAGTGTAGGTCGTCCGAACACGCAGGATACAGGCCGCCTCTAGCCGGTCATTTAAGGAAATTTACAGAGATGGTCTATGTGCAGCATTTATCATCCTATACCTTAAAAAATAATGAAGATAATACAAAGAAGGTACACAGATACCAAAACGGAACGTCAATTATATACTAATCCTGAGCCAAAAAAATCCGGGATTTTAGAAAACAAAGTTTTAGCTAAAGGCCTTTTTTCACGGGCAGGGGCGGTTTACTTCATTACTCGCAATACGGACAGGTTTTCTCCTGTTAAAGAAAGAGGCATTGCTGGAGTTTCTTCTGTCCCTTGTTCTCGAAGCATTAACGCGTTCTCTCCACAATCAGATTATAGCAAATGATCTAAGTTTCGGCCCCTTCATGCTAGCTAAACCCAGCTTCTCTTTTGGGAGCTGCAAAGGAAACCTTCGGACTACAGGAACTCCCAATCTGTGAAAGAAATTATATAACCCGGGACTAGGTTTCTAACAAAATTCACGAATCTTGAAAATTTTAAACATCAAACAGGTTTATTCATAGTTAAAAAGGGTGCCGTTCAATAATTTCTCAAAGTTATTTTATTTATTTTAGACAGCAATACATAATATAGGTTTGCATTATTTTCATTTAATAAAGTACAAAATTAAACATATTTACCCGTTGTATGAGTATATAACCCTGGCCATAATTACGCCAGTTTAAACGTAAATAATAATAACTGCATAAAAAACAATGTTAATTATCTCTCTAAATATTAATAAAACGAGATACGAATAATTTTTTATATATTAGATTGATTATAGGCGATTTTTCAAACCTATAAACTGAAATAGTGATGCTTATGTAGTACTAATTGTCAGCAAAATTAGGCACCGAAGAGGTTTAATTACATTATTAAAACTTAAAATTATATTCGCTTTTTATTGCGAGTTACTTCGTATTGATTTATGTCATACGGGTAAAGAACATATTAAAACCAGTAAAGCCGCTAACCTATTGTGCAAACTTATGTCAATTAGAAAGTAGTAATAAAACAAAACAGTGTTTAATATATTCCAGTCGTCCACGTGTTTGGCAAACATCTCACATCGGTGACAGTTGGTCGCGCCCTCAACAGAGACCAATGGCACAGCGTGGTTGTGACAATCGACGTACACGGAGCAAGATTGATAGCCAAGGTCGACCAACTTAAAGAAGAAGTTTATTTGAAAGCAAGTATCTTAGACGTTTATTTCTTTATCGCGTCATGATAGTAGGAACAGGAAATGAACAAGAAATATTATCGGGGGTGTAAAAAAACCTTTCGATACCATATTATTAAAATTACAATGCAAATTAACTTAAAAAAAAACTATATACTGCACAGATAATAATATAAAGTGTACATATGTATGTAGATAATTTTATATTTATTTATTTGGTATACAGACATATTTATATATAATATATATATAAACATAGATACGGTTAACTATTGATAACAGCAGTAGTTATAATAACTAACTGTGTAGCAAAATACATCTATATATACTCCGGAGACAAATAATAAAACTTAACTAGCCTTTGGAAAATAGATAGAGGTTTAGTCTTTGTTATCGACACAGAGAAAACAATAAATGATCTGTCTAGGAAATTAGATGCAAGATTGTAATTACTGATTCTTAAATTTAAAAAATAGTTATCAGATATCATATGAAACAAACATATAATTTCCAATGTGTATTTAAAAGACAAAATTGTATAATATTATTAATAACAATATCCTTTGACACAATATATCGTCCAATTTGTTTAAAATTTAATAGGAATTATGTTTAACACATATTTTCAATCGAAATCGTCATTATTAAATGTATTTTCCAGAAGACATTGAAGAATTTTACGCTTTTAATTAATGTATGAAAAAAAAAACATTCAAATTTTGTTTTTGCTCTATTTATTCCGATATTACTTTGTACCCAATTATACAGTAAATAGTAATAAACAAGGTCACTTCGAAACATAAATCGAAGGTAACGAAAAAGGTAAACAAATGAAAATTGACGAACAACATTGAAATGAGAATTTCGCTTTGTACACAGGGTTTGAGTTTCGATACAAATTACGGTATTACCGACAACCTGACATCTGTCATCCTAATTGGAGGTAAGTTGTATTTCATCAATAACTTAATTTTTATGTATAAGTTTTTATGTCAAAGGTATAAACAACCTTGGTAATAATGATTTGCTTATAAGTAATACTTTTAGGTATCTCTCTGTAACCTGCTAAAGCGATTAGGCCTTTCAAGAGCGGACATCAGTTCATGGAATAATCATTTAAAATTTTATTATGCGGAGTTAGAGTTAAGTCAGTGAAAGTAATCGTCAATACATTGCAAGAAAGCCTCCTTAAACTTGCTACGTAGCTCGTCAGACCCAAATGCGGTATCTGGCCCCAAGAATACCAGAATGTAATAAAAGTAAATGTTTTGGTTTTTAACAAAATTAACGCGTAAAATCGTTATATCTAATGTGGTCAAATTAAATATCACATATTTTTCGATATTCTGATCTTAATTGCCAGATTTCTTGTATTAGCTTCTTCTTGTATGTAAATAATGAAGTAATCTACAAAAACTTTGTGTGTTAAAGTTTCAAACATTTATTTAAAAGTAGAATCTCAGAGAAATATTTCCCCACCCAGTAATTCTAGGCAAATGCAAGAAAAAATTTTAGGGCAGTTTCATAGAATGTATTTTTTATCTAAATATAATCTGTGTTAAATTTATTTTTTGAGAACTCTATGCGTCTGTTATCAACATTAGAATCAAATTAACGACGCGACTAAAAATCTTACATCTCTTTATCTCTCTATTCATCATTATCTTCATTTCAGCCGCAGGATAAAATAGTATTAGTTAGTGATTATTAGCTTTGTTTCAAATTCGTTGTTTGGTTTAATGTTTCTCTGTAAAGTAACATTTAATTATTCTTTTTCATTTTTATTCTCGTTTATTTGTAATAATAACTATAGTTTTCGATTGATAATATACTCATATAAATGTTGCAGATGACTATAATAGGTATTAATGCTAGTTATTAATGATATATAATAATTAATAAAATATATTTATTTGTTTTTATGCCAAACGGATAGCAATTGTAACGATTAATGCTATAATTTTTTGGATTCTTCTTATGTTTTTACAAAGAGAGCAGTCATAAAATTTAAGTTAAGTAAATGTTCTTTCGGAATCGAACTCGTATTTTTCTGATGTAAGTCACAGGACTTAACTATTACTGTTAAGGTTTTATATTTAACTGTCGGTGATACTGTCTCTATGACTTGAACTTAACTAAAAAACACTACATGATATTAAAATTCTTCTAACAGGTTTGAGTTCTGAAGAAAAACTACACGGAGTTAAATACATAATAGAATCATTTGTTGGATGTATCAGTGATATGGTTCTAAGTTCGGGGAAAGCTGCTTCGGACCTATTACCCATAGTGCCTTTAATTGCAACAAAACACGAGAATGTGAATGAAGGCTGCACGGACAAATGTAGAACTATGGAAAATCTCTGCTTTGAAGGTTCCAGATGTATTAACGAGTACAATGGATACAGATGCGATTGTTTTGGTACATTGTACGAAGAACAGCTTTGTGATGTCTTCAGTAAGTAGTGTATTAGTACATTTTTATGACAGAAAAGATAAGTGATTATCGTTATGTTATATGATTTATGTGTATATAGAAGTAAAGATTGAAAATATAGGCGACAAATCACTTGGTTATAAATTAAAAAGTCGTTTACGAACAAAATGCGTCGCCATCTTTTTTCTACTTTTTTGACAACTCTTCATTATCATAAGTCATAAAAGTAGGCCTGAAAATAAAAAAACGCAAAGATAGTATAATATACAAGTTCCCACGTATATACATTTATTTAATTTAAAAAAGCTTAATGGTAATATTCTTGTAACTTGAATCAATATATACCATTAATTACAAGCTTCCATCTTACTCCTTGCGTCAAATCCCACACTTCTGAGTATCGTCAATCTTTTTGTAAAACTTATCGTACATTATGTACTTTGGCTACTGTAGAGACGAGTATGGATGAGACATGCTTCTAAACATACGAAAAAGTAATAACAGTACCTATAACAAGAATATTAAATGAAATATGTGACGTTTACTTTAAATTTTAGTAATACCAAATTGGTTTTGCATTGGTATTACTAAAAGTGAATGTGAACTTACATTATTAATATTTTGTTTGATAGGTATTTCATTAAATTACACTATGTAAGAAGAGAAATGAAGCATTGCCATTTATAGTATAATGTTGTTTTCTTATGTTTCAGTAATGTAAGCTCTCCAGCTCTCTTGATATTGAAATAATAACGAAAGTTCTATTACAGTGTTAAGGATTTATTTAAGCCTAATCTTGATATTAAATTGTTCTCTTAACTAAGAATATTTTGAAGTTATCACAAAAAACCTTTTTAATGTTTTGTCGGCTCTTTTCAGCGGGGCACTTTAGGAAACCACGTAGGTTTAACTTGAAGGACACCATTATAGTGGATCTTGTTTATTTTTTATTTAACTGAACTCTTCTAGCATTCATTACGTACGTAAATGATCACTGTAAATGTTTCAAGTACAGGCGAAATGAATAAACATTGGTATTTGCAAATTCATCAAGTTCGAACAGAAATTTTGGTTGCCAAAAAATTAGATTTAAAATTTTTGATCCAATTTATCGTCAAAGTGATATCCATTAAAAGGATTTATAATTAAACACACTATTCTAGATTTTACGGTCTTATAAAATATTTATTTTAGATAATTTAGTAATAATAAAAACATATTAATCTTTTATATAGAAAAACAAATTATAATTAAAAAGTTATAGCTCAAGATAAACTTTAGTAAACCAACCAATAACCATAAACATTTCCATTATATAACACAAATTATATAATAACACGAATTATGAAAACAATCAACGTGCCGAGCTTAATTTGGCTAACTAAATTAACATGGCGAAGATTTGTTATTTTTTTAAATAAATCTGGAAAAGTAATGTTTATTTCCTCAACATGTATAGTTTACATTCGACTTAAATATCAATGTGAAATAATCTAATTTTAAGCAATAAATTAGTATTTCCAATTTATTATATAATTTTTTTTCATTTATACATACGCTGTACGTATGCCGTTTTTGTCAATTTAAATTGTAATGATGATGAAAATGTACATAGGTGAACAATGCGTTTTCGTCTGACTAAATTATAATATTTTAGTAGTAGAGAACCATCGGTCTAGACAGGTCGAGAAGTAGATACAAATTATCTAATATAAATTTAAAAAAAAGACTATTGTTTGAAGCATCACTCTTTCAAGGCTATCACAGAATGCTTGCTTTGACAAAGTCATTCTATTTATACACTCGCGGGAATAATATAGACATGAATGGTTCCCACAGTTGCGAGGAATATGAGTGGCATGTTGTGGTGTGTCCTTTTGCACTTTTAGCGTTACACAATTTCTTTCTCTCAAGATGATTATACTCGCTTTGCTTGAAGTATGTCATCAGTCTAAATTCACATATTAGCAATTAGGCGGTAACATATATACAACACACATACATACAATTCAGAATAATATACATAATTCAGATACAATCTCATGGTTTGTAAAACACTTAATTTCTATGATGTTGAGGGAGTTTTTACAAAAATGAAACATGTTCACGGTACATTCTAAGCAAAATTTAATCCGGATTGCGATAGATAACGTCTGAAATAATAAAAAGTGACAAAAAAAAATGTAAAGAAACATTGTATTGTCCTAAATAGGATTCCGATTCTCTTTCACTCGCTTTCACAAATAATTGTAAGCGCTTATAATTTTTTTGATTACGTCACCATTAATTCTTGCAGCGGCGACAGTTTTAACGTTGCGGGGCTCGAGTTACGTGTCTTATCGGGTTTACGATTGGAAAGACCGGGTCCACTCCACCAACACGCGAGTCAGTCTGCACTTTAAGGTAAACGATTTTGTTTTTAACAAATATCACGTAATACAATTAAACTTTTAACGCCAGTATTAAATTTAATGAAAATTGCTAGCTGGTGCATTATTTATATTTGAATGCGGAACAAGAAAATGTTGTATGTTATTCTAAATTTAAAAAGTTATACATATGAAATGTGTTTGTGAATTCATACACAGCATGAAAGGCGTATCACGCTCGAATTGTAACAAGCAAAAAGGGCTTGAATAAAAGATAATCATATATGCGGTAAGCAGTTGCATTCCCTAAGCTCACATTACGCAAATTGTCTGCACGCGTATAGATTGAAAAGAAGAATTTGTAGCTTTTGCATTATTTATGAGTCCCCAACCGGCTTTACCTTTGTACCGGTTTTTCTTACGTTCGTGAATAACTTTTTCTTTAATATGTTAAAAGAAGTAACAGAAAAAATAGAAATGTACAAAACTAATAAAGAATAAACTGAAGAAACATGTTAGAAATTTTGTTTAGGTTAGCACAAATGTTAAACCATTAACTGTAAACAAAATATTAGATGTTTCAATTATTTTAATGTGGACATTGTTTGAATTAGCCTAATGTTTGATATCTGTTTACTGTCATCTTATTTTCACAACAAAAAGATTTTATTTCAACTAAGTTTTACCTAAAATCTAAATACAGTAGCCAACTAATATAGTAGCCAACTCAAGGAAAAGTTATTCGAATAACGCTTATTATTTTTGCTAATTTATTGATTGCATTAAATAGTATTTAACCTTTTGTATATAGTAAATGAGATTCAAGTAAAAACATCAATTGTTTATTTGGTTCATTTATGAACAGACATAAAAAGAAACTAAAATATTCAAATATTCAAATCCATTTTACATATGAAATAAATAAAAAGTAAATTGAAATCACGTGGAATAAATCTACATTTAATGCTGAATACAAATAAATATATAAAAGTTCAAAAACATCCTGTACTTAAATGTCAGATGTTTTAGCAGGTTTCGCTAAAACTGATATTTTGTAAGCAACCAAACGACCTTTACAGACTCGTTTTGATGACTCAGCCTTGTTCTACGCCAGCGGTCAGATAGATGACAAAAATCATTACATAGCTTTATCCGTACATCAAGAAAGAGTCGCAGTACAAATTGACTTAGGAGATGGTCCAGTCGAAGACTATTTGGGCAACAAAGTCAACAACAATAGATGGCATAACCTTACAGTTATATTGCAAGAAAAATCAGCTTTTGTGTACCTTGATGATATAACAGCCAGTTACGAAGTACCAGGAAATGCGAAATACGTCTGTATCGACCCAGAAATTTACATATGCGGCGGTCCAGATCTACACAAAATGAAAGGATTGAAATCCTTCAACAATTTCGCGGGCAACTTGAAATACGTTTATTACAACGACGTGTCGATCTTGTACGAGTTAAAGCAAAACAACCCTAAAGTCCACTACATAGGAGTCCTCGATCCTGAATTTGAAGAGATCGATATTGAGGTTATACCGATAACTTACCCTTTCGCTACTTCACATATATGGTGGCCTTTAAATCAAAGTAATAGTATCAATTTGATTTTCGACTTTAAGACTAGCAAGAATATGGCTGTGCTAGCATACAGTCAGATTACAACTGGGCAAGGTTATTGGGAGGTAAGAAATAAAATATTGGTACTATTTAATTTTATTTAATATTTACATACACGATGACTGTTTCAAAGTATAATATTGGTATTTAAATTAATATAAGTAAAACGCTTACTTTGTATTATTATTACTTTGTATTATGTTACTATACTTTTGAAACCACCAAACGTTTAAAATTCCTCTTTAAGCTCTAAATGTTATAGATAGGGTTATATGCTAAATATTTCTCTACGAGATGGAATCAGGTATGACGAGAGATCATCATTAGAAAAGATAGCCTCGCGCCTGTAGAGTCCGGGAATAGTGATCCTGTACCGGCAAGCGCAATTTAGGATGTCCACTCACAAGGTGGACAAACGACCTTATTAAGGTCATCGGAATACGCTGGATGTAGGCGTATATCCAACAGTGGACTCGCTGTGGTTGAAATGATGAAGATTATAATAATGAAACATATGATTAATATTCTTACTACAAAAACATTAAATGATTGTAAAACTGACCAAAACATACAGAATAATATTAATGGATACATAATTTTCCTGTTCTTAAATCAATTAGAGGTCACCTAGAAAATATTGAGGTCATGTGATACTTTATTCTTATTTTTATTACAATAGCTCTCGTAAAGATTTTTAACGGTTAAGATATTACTTCTTTTTTTCTTCCCTTCGTATAACTATCATTAATTTAAATCTGATGGTATTACGGCTTAAAAATATGACAATATCAACGATATATCATTGTATCAGAGAATTAAATAAAAGGTTATAACCTTCTCTGAAATTAATATTTACATTTAACAACAAGTTTTATTTTAATACAATGCCGATATAACTAGTGTACTTTTCAGGTCAGAATGGTAAAAGAAGAAATAAGATTTGAATTGGTTCCCGATATAGGTACAAATGTTACAGTGTTGAAGTCAGTTAAGTTTAACGTCAGCAACGATTGGCACACAGTGGAACTTGATTACAGGAAAGGAAGAATTAAACTGACGGTAGACCATCATAATAAGCACGCGCAAATGTTTGGTAAGCCATTTCAATCTTATGATTACAACAATAAAAACAGATCTTTATCTGTTAACAGAGATCAAACATTTATACATATTTAGGTAAAATAAACGGTTGGGTTATTATGCAAAGCATTCTTGTATTAATAAAAAGTCGGTAGAGTGAGATCGATAACTATACTACATAATTTGGCGGAATGAGATGTAGAAAGTAATTCTTTTTGTTAATTCATTGAACTCAATACGGATCTATAAATCACCGCGTAGTTTTCACCCGCCAATATAATAACTATTGTGAATATAATAAGTATATAACAAATATTACAGTAGTTTGTAAAATAAATAACTACGTATTAGTTAATAAATTATTAATTTGAAACAACTTATTGTACACACTAGAATATACATATATATAGTTCCATTATAGTGAAGAAAAAAGTACAGTGTATGGTCTTTTCAAACGAGGCAATTTTTTCCTGACAACCATAGTATTGAAGCAGTAGAGGGATGAATAACGCGTACTTAACGTTTAAATATAGACAAAAGATACATATATACAAACAGACACACATGTATATTATAAGTATATTTATTTATATATACTTATAATAAATACATAACAATACATAAGAATATATAAAAACATCAAACTAACTTAACTAAAGAACAAAAAAAACGCTTTAAAAATGGACGTTATCAATAGTCTAGTTTAATATTCGTAAACCATTTTTTTTATATTTATTGGTATAGTCTTTTGTATTTAAACTGGCCATCTAGGTCTTATTTCATCATGTTTTAAAAAAAAGTCGAGAACAAATAGTATATGACAATCGAACCTAAATGGAAAGAGGTTGCATAAATCAATAAACGGACACATGTTAAAAGCATATCCAAATAAGAATAAGAACAGTAAGACAAACGTTAAACAATATTATTTATATTAATATAAAAACCGTCAATATAAAGAGTATTACATAGGTATTTAAGTTCTCTATAATTGTACACTATACCACACGACCTATTACTTTAAAAAAATATGACGTCATTATTTCAACTGCAACACGTTCACTGCTGGACATAGATTAAAAATTTCCAACACTAATGATTGGAAGAAAAAAAATTAAAACCAATTAAATAGTAATTTTATTTTATTATTAGCATTGTTTTTATATACATGTTAATATAAAAATTATAAAATAAATATGATCCACTTAAGTAATTAAGAAATATATATTCAATTATTGATATGTAAGATTCGACGTTAATAACATTATTATTGTGTATAACAGGTTTAGATTTTCATCTTCAAGACAAAATAGTCATTGGCAGCGGATTGAAATCGGCGAATTTGGGTTTAATCGGATGCATGAGGAACATTAAAATTAATGGCCTGACAATCGAACCAAGGTAATATGATAAAAGCATAATGCAAGCATTTTATATTCTACAACAAAGTCGGTTTCTTACTAACTTAATCGCATTTTTATTATTCAATCATCATTGGTATTGAATTATAAATTCTCAATACTAGCTTTTAACGATGCTTTGATGTACGCTTAGCTGCAAAGCTGGAAATAACGAATAACTGGGTGACAAATTGTTTGTTCATTGGTGGTCTATAGACTGCATTTTGGAAAGTGTGCTTCACAGTTTCATGAATTAATTCTTCCATTTCTTTTCTTCCACCATCTCCTTTCTTCTATCGGACATCTAGACGCGCGGACTCCCGACTTCTATGGTTGATATCCTTAAAACGCGAACTAATTATTTTGCTACTATTATAATGCGAACAGCCAAGGGTAGAACAACCTACTGCTGTTGTTTATCCAAGCTAACTATAGCTCGGGTGTCTTCGAGTCAAAAGTGATAAGGTATATTCTTGGCGTGTATCATAGTTAACCTGGTCAACGCCTAACATCAGGCGAGACAGAGGTCAAATGCTTTGCCTAAAAGCAATAAAACGGCTATGAATAAATTATCAAAACATTTAAAATTCAATCGACAGCGAAGAAATATTTTGATAACGATAACAATTAAATTCAATTAATTTAATATTTTTTATCTATTTAAGTTTATTTAAAATCATGAAATTTGTATATCTATATATGTGCAGAATCCCAAGAAAAATTAATTATTTCCACGAAACTAAAATTATTTTTTTTTCGAACACGCCCTGTCACATATTATTCTCTGCTACTTTTAAAAAATAACTCAAGAAAGTAAGTTTTGAATTAGAATCTAGTTTTATTAAACAATGTTAACACATGTACGAAAAATATTAAAGTAAATCTTAAAACGTGAATTTGTATTCCATAATGATGGATGGGCATAATCATAAAAAAAGAGAAAATATTAAAACAATAATAAAAGCAAAAGTAAATAAACAAAATGCATTAGCTATTTTTTTTCTGAATGACGTGATCTGTTGAAGGAAAATATCAAAGTATAAATGTAATTTTTTTGAACCGTAATATAGCGGTTCCCAAATGCCGTTAGCAGATTTCGCGGCAGGACTTGGAGAGCGCCTAGCCCAAAACCTCTTTTAAAGTGACGAAACTGGAGACCGCAACATACTAGTATTTAAGAAAGGGACTAATATATAACTACTTTCGCTATGCAGCAGTAGTCGTGCAATGAAGTGCGCCGCCTGCCAGTCCGCTGATAAATGGGCATGCGGCAAACAATGCGAATTACACAACTACCACCGTTAATTAACTCAACACGGGTTCCGCCCCTCCACGGGTCATCTCCAGGAGTAATGTTACACCGATCAGTGCCAAACACTGAGTCACTTTGCACGACTACTGCTGCATAGCGGAAGTAGCTATATATTAGTCCCTTTCTTACTTAGGATGGACTTCCGCAAAGTAACGCCTGAATCTATTAAATATACTAGTATTTTACCGGATTGGGAGATCGCTTGGGTGGACGCTCTATGAAGTGACTAGGTTCAAAAGCCCCAACGAGGGGAACTCGACTTGGGCTGTCACTCGTCGAAGCAATAGAGTCTGAGTCAACTACTAACTATTTATACTGTTATTGTTATTATACTGTTACAGACGGAATTAAACCTCGCCATCGCCTTAACGCATTATGTATTCTTTATACCATATACCATTAAGTCTAGGCCATCCATCTACTGCCTTATAACGGATCTATAGGATTATTGGTTATAGTTGTAAAAACTTTAAAGAGCAAAAAGATTTTATGACTATTACTCCGAACAATGTGATTACTCTGAATGATACATTAATTTATTTTTTCTATTAGAATATGACTGGCTCTACTAGAATATAACTTCTGGCAATTCAAATACTGCGTTGCCGCAGTAAAAATTATTATTATTAAAATGTACTAATCTTAATTTTGAAAACCCTTTTTCTTAATATATTTTCATTAAGTTAATTATTCCTAATACCCTTGATTTTTGGATATGGTGCGCCTTAAATTACTTCACAGCAAATAAGCTATACGTTCACTCCGTTAAAGCTTTTACATTAATAGATAATCACCCTGTATAGAATAAGTTATTATCAACTTAACCATTGCTAACTTTGTCATCTGTAGCAAAAAAAGTTAATTTTTAAAAGTTCCGTATAAGCTATCCGCGAATCTGAATGAAATACTTTTTTTGTAATTTCTTTGGTTTTAATATAATTTTTTTACTGTATTTTTCTTTTTTATTATACTGCTTTCTTTCTTTTTCTAATATTGTTTAGCCAATAATAGTGCTGATTGTATAAATGTAAAATTTTTACTATTGCTTAACTTCTTTGCACAATTTTTTATCATCCCAAATAAATTAAAAAATAAAAAATATAGACAGAATGAAATAATGTTAATAAAAGTTTCATTAACACAAAACCAATTTTTCCGAGATCAGGTTTGTGATCAACACGGAAAGAGTTGTAGGTGAAGTTGCAATCGATGATTGTCGATATGTGGACCCTTGCACCAGACCGAACACATGCGAACACGGAGGCATCTGCTCTATAAGAGAAGATAGAGTTATATGCAATTGTGATAACACAGGTAAATATTAAAGGCTTAGCACAAATAAAAATAAGTACGTAATTTAAAATATATTAATACCTATCTAAAACAAAAGACTGTTTACAAACCATCTCTAAAAATCCGGACCGTATCAGGATTAAAGAGATCTGTAGACGAACGAAAATATTGCCCAGCGAATTGCCTAGAAGTGGCAGTGCGTATGCCAAACGCTAAGATTAGGTGGCCAATAGCGTGTGGAGGCTCTCGAGGGAAGACCACGAAAAAGTAAAACGTCAATCCATAAGCTGGACAGACAATCTGGTTAAGAATGTCAGAATACGCTGGATACAGACTGCATATAACTTTCTGGAGAATGTCTATGTAAAACAATTGACATCCTACAGCTGAAAAGTTTGTACAATGAAACATTGTTGGTGGGTGTCCTTTTCTGTGCTTGCCGGCCCGTAGTCTCCATTTCAGAACCGAAAGATCCTATCTAACATGTTCTGAGCATCATACAGCGTGACCACTGCCATTTCAACTTGTCAATCTGCTAGGCTATGTATCGATATAAGTAAACGTATTTTCACATACGAATCTCCATATTCCTTATTCGATCTTTAAGAGAAATTCCGAGTATAAACCAAGTAGTTATTATTGACTGATAGTCCAAAAGAAGAATGCCTCGTGCTGCGTAGACATAAGAACATTCTTTGAAAATTTAAATAATTTTTTTCAGGTTATATCGGAGAAAACTGTCACTTCGCTACGTTCAGAAAAACATGTGAAGAGCTTGCACTGCTGGGGTATACGAGAAATGATGTTTATCTTATAGATATAGACGGCAATGGTAAATTCCCACCGGCGCATGTCAAGTGCGAGTTTCAGATCGAAGCTGATTCTTCCACAACAGTGGTTGAACACAATCTTCCGAGTCAAGTTGTGAGTAGTATTTTGTTTATATTTTTTGTCGCTATCTGCAATCTTTATTTGTGGGAATTTCATTTTTAACTTTCCCTTATTGTTATTTATTCTATGTACTCATAACAATATACATATTACAATAGCTTATATTCATGTCAAAACGCAACCATATTACATATATTCTATAGAACACGTAGAAGTAATTTGAATTTGCGAAGCCTAAAAATGTAACTGGCTGAAAAAAAGTATGTTATTATTATTCTACATAATAAGGATCAAAATATTCTCGAATGGCAACCATGAGACGGTGGACCCAGCGTTGGTAGGCTCGCCACTAGGTGGACCGACGACATCATTAAGATTGCGGAAAGTTGATGGATGAAGGCATCCATCGTGACGATCGATTGAAAAGTAAAAGAACTGATTTGATGATGATAATAACGAAGAAATGATCTTCTTAATAGTGATATTTTAAGTAAGAAAGAGACCAATATATAGCTACTTCAGCAAATTATACAACTACCACCGTTAAATCACTCAACGCGTGTTTCACCCCTCCACGGGGCATCCTCAGGAGTAATGTTACATAGATTAGTGCCAAACACAGAGTCAAAGAAATCTCGATTCGCATTGTTTGCCGCATGCGCATTTATCAGCTAGCTAACGGGCGGTGCACTTTATTGCAGGACTACTGCTGCATTGGCGGAAATAGATTTATATAGGTCCTTTTCTTACTTAAGATGGACTTCCGCAAAATAACACCTGAATCCATTAGATAGTGATAAATTAAACAAAAAATTAAAGCTTAAACTACTTTTACTAGCTATAGAAACTTTTCCGACTGAGACATATGTGTAATTAAAATCTAGCAACGAACATTTAAAGTTTAATATGAGCACACTTAGATTGTTAAAACTTGTGATTCAATTATTACTTTCACGAGTTTATATATTTTTATATTCTGAATAACAATATTTGTTGCTTTATTGTCTACGAAGTTTTTAAGGTCAGATTAACAGTATATTCGGTTAAACTCTAGGCAAACTAGAACGCTGTAGTTGATTAACAAAAATATAAATGGATTAAGAGTTTTATTATACCAATTTGTTTTATTGTTATATTTAGAGGATAAACCAAAGAGCTGTTGGCCACTTTGGTTCGAATGTGATATTTTGATTAAGTGGACTGTATTTTTATTTAGGCTTAGGTAATATCAACTGCAGTGTGGAAGCACAAAGATTTTTTTTGGCAGTTTTGCGAACGGTAGCAATTAACAGGTGTCTCGTGACGTGCACTGTCTTGACCAATCATGGGCCGTTTCTTCTCAATATGACGGTACATGTTTAAAAAGAACAACGTCATCAGAACTTGGACCTATGCATTTCATTTAATGCAGAAATTAAAAACAAACAATATTTATCTTATTATTACACTAAGATGTTAATAATAGCAATTATCTGGTTTCTTAAAAAACTAATTTAATTAGATTTTTATTGTTTATACTTATAAAATTATTTAAAAAAAGTTAATCTGTAATTAAAGCTAAAAAAAATATAATTCTTTTGTATATTATGAAATATTAACGTAGGTTTAGTAAAGTAAAGTAAAAGAGATAATCGTATGAACGGAAAGTCTTAATACATCCGATTGATACAAGGACTATAAACATATTTGTGACAATCAGGATCAATACTCTTTCTGGAATGAAGATAGAAACATAAGATTAGTAACAATATACATTCAAGTTACAGGGGTCGAAATTTAAATTTAAAAAAATAAGCTTTAATTTACAATAAAATAAAATGTACCATTTAATCTACAGGATGTCCGGTCTGCATCTGGTCAAGACTTCAGTTTTAAAATAAAATACAGAGAATTTACGGCTGAAATGATTCAAGAGCTGATCTCTCATTCTTTATTTTGTCGTCAATACATCAAGTATGATTGCAACATGGCGCCTTTGGAGCTTCACAGTGCGACGTGGTTCATATCATCCTCAAATGACACCGTAGACTACTTAGGAAACGTAAAAAGGTATTTAATGCAGTAGGAAGTATGTTCATCTTAAGCCCCACAGCACAAGTATGATACTTTTTGCTGACTTCCTTATATCTCTAGAAGTATAACCTCATTGTGATGAAAAAAAGATAAGAAACCCAATACCGAATTGAGAAGTGAAGTGGAGGATGAAAGGTGATGAAAGAAGGAAACTAAAGATGGATGAGTATGTAAGATCATGTGAAGTGTGTTAGAAGACTGAATGATCTTAGTAAGACTGAAAGAGGAGTAAATAAATAAAAAGAATGTTAAATAATTAATAAAAATTGTTAGTTTTCTATCCCTAAACGAAATAGGGGAGAACAAGAGGCCCCCAATAACGGAGACCATAAAAAATAACAAGTATCTACCGAGTCTACATGCTTTATCTTCGACTACATCGTCGCTCGCCATCAGGCGAGCCGATGGTCAAACGCACACAGAAAAGCGATAACTTTAGTGACATAGACTTCCTCCACACACACACACACACACCCTCCACCCCACCCCCGCTCGATTTCTTACAGGGCCGGTTAGAGGCACCCTGCATCCAGTGTCTTTCAACGACTTTCATCTGTCATCTCAACAATTTACAATATCTATCAACAAGGTGCCGACGAATTTACCATACCTTCTATGCTGCGTTTGCCGGTCCGTGGTAATGAGAATATAACAAGAACTTCACTTTCAGAGGGTATTGTCCATGCGGCGTGAATGCAACGTGCGTGAATCCAACACAATCCTGTAATTGTGATGCAAATGAAAATAAATGGCACGCGGACGAAGGAATACTGCTGGATCCCAAGAGTCTAGGTATAACTGAGATGTTCTTTCTACAGCAGAAAGACTTGACAGAAGAAGCCCAAGGAAGAATTACATTAGGACCTCTGGAATGTGTTGAAACTAGTGAGTACAATATCTTAAACCTGCTCTTCTTTTGGTGTCATTTTTGTTCTTCTTTTTCATTTAGTCTTATTTTCATTATATTACTTTTTAAATTTTTTATTACTTAGAGATTAATCAGAGATCCATATCAAAACCATTTCATTTTGCAATAAAAAGTTCATATTAGCTAGGCCCAACAGAACAAAATATAAATATTAATGAAATGCAGATGAATAAGGAATTATTAAAAAATATAATGTAATTAATAAAATAATATGCTCACGTTTAATTTAAAACGCTAACTAACACGACTTTAAGGTTTCAATAATAATATCGCCCGTCATTTCACTGTGAATGATAAAATGATTATTCTTGCTTAAAGTTACATGCCTGATAGTCTGACATTTAAATTATTTACAACATTTATTCTCTTATATTTATTTCTAACATCAAAAGCTTTCATACATAAAATTATATATACATGTACGCGTGTAAATTTAGTAAATTTCCAACGTAAAATTAGTTAATTAGCTTAATTATTATTAGGAACAAACCCGTTGTAAACTATGATTCTTGGACTTTGCTGTTTTATGATATATTTTCCAGCCTCACAAAATCCTCTGTTACCTAATGACAGTCTTTTTATATCGGTAGAGTAATAATACTTTGCAAAACGCTTGTTACATTATCATTACGTTTACATTATTTATTATTTCTAAAACCATTGATTTTTGCACAGGGTATACTTATACTAATTGACAGCAAATGAGCCATATAATCATCCGGTGAAGACTTTTATATCTGTGATCAATCATACTGTACATAACAATGGTTGTTTCACCAGTCACCAGAAAATTGTAAATTCTCAAACTTATTTTGATAATAAGATCTTATATATTATTAAGTATTTTCTAGCACAATATTTTTTTACGTTTATTTAAAGATACGCAAAGATACGTAGTGACATTCACTACATCGCAGTCATACATTGAAGTGCCAGGATGGAGGAAAGGAGACATCGCATTTAGCTTCCGGACAACCGGAACCAGCGCCATTTTATTATTCCAACCGCCAATCAGACCAAATTACCCATCATTCATGGTGGCATTAACGAGTGGTAAGTTTTACAAAAAAGTGAATAATTGAATAATCAAATTAAATGATTGTATCCCTGAAAATTTTGTATACGACCGTGCGATCGGAATAACAATCGTAATAGCAATATCCCTAAAACTTTGGAATATAAAATTATGCGTTGTCGATACATGTTTCCTAAATATAACAATGAGTTTAACCTTTTTTTGAGTTGAACCTTACTACTTGAAAATGTCTATACCTTTAGACAAAGATTAGTTACTCTTCTACTTCCCATTCGCGTCAATGTTGATGAACTGGAAATGATGGCTATTACCATCAATATCTTACGAACTGTTTAATTATTCGGCTCTACTGCAGCTTTTTTTCAGCTATATCTCTCATTACACATTGATGCAAAGTATGAAAGAAAAGTGAAACCAAATCTATACAACTAAATACAATTGGAGTGTCTTTTTTAATATTTAAATAACCGTTTTTTTATTACATGCACATACTAATTTTTTTTAACTTTTAGTCTATATTTCTATCTGTTTTTTCCGACTAAAGTTTGAAAGGGCTGAATCAATTTTGACTACATACACTGGCCGTTAGCTGATGAAATAGGGAATAGCTTTTATTTTAGAGAAATTCTTAAACAAAAAAGAAACAAATAAATTCAACATTTTTGGTAAATTTTAAAACATAGTATGATGACTTTATATGCCATTTCATCTAATTCTGTTTTGTAATTAAATATACTATGCGACAAAAACTTTTATCTCAACAAATATATTTGGTCCATGTTTCTAAGGATTAAAAGATTTCCGTCCAGGCAGCCTATGTTATAAAGTATTGACTAACAATATTTCTCAACCGAGCCTATAAAAAGTTCCGAAACTGTAGTAAATTAAGCAAATAAAAAAGGGTTTGTTGTGCCGGAGGTTTGGCATAGTATTATTTACCTCCCGGGAGCTCCGGTGTGCAAAAATTTCGAACATATTTCATATTCGTAAAACCCTTTTTGGGCTGCACAACACAAATATTACTAAAATCGGATTGTATGAAAAAGTATTTGTTACCCATTTGAATGCAAATGCATTGTACAACAATTACCAATGCAAATTTCAAACAGTATAGATCTTTTACCCTATTTTATACCCTTGAACAATCTATTCCTTTTCCAAACACTAAAGAAAGATTGATCAAAAAAGCACATTATTTTATTTAAAATTATCTACGAGATAAACAAATTGGTATTTAAAAATAACCATAGTTGCCAGGCGTTCCTCAGTAGAATCAACATTCTGAACTTGGCAGTAGTATAACCAAAGATCCTGCGGATCCGTGTCGCACTTTCGGTAGGCTTTATAAGAAAGTTTGATATCTCCCAGAGAGCAATGACGAGAGCTATGCTCGAAGTTTCGCTGCAAGATCAAATAGAAGAAGATCCATAGAAGAACCAAAGGATGGACGCGGCTTGAGCCCTCACTGGGTGGATCTACGACATAATTAAAGTCACAGGAAGTGCTGGCAGGGCAAGATCGATCATAGTGACAATCTTTAGGAATATATAACTATACGGGAATATACCCCGTCCCGTCTATAGGCAAATACGATGATCACGATAATATAAAGAAAATTGAAATCGATAATATTATTTCTTAAATGTACATTATATCAATATTTGACGATTCGAAAGCGTATTCAAAACAATCAATATCCGTATTATAATAATTCTAAAACATATTTATATTTATGTCATTACGTCTTACAGAACATGAATTAACCTTCAACTTCACATTGAACACGGGCACCACTAGGAAGTTGGTGATAAATTCAAAGAGAAAGCTTAACGGCGGAGAATGGCACAAAATATGGATAGATTATAATTTCTACCACGTACGCTTCATGTTGAACACCGAGTACCAGATGTTGAACTTATTACTGGAGGAGGAATTTGGGCCGTTTGAAGGCTCCATGTTTATTGGCGGTGCCACAGCGTAAGTAAAAAAAAACTTTGTTCACTACACAAGCTGATTTGTTAAAAGTGCAAATAATTTAAAGGGGTGAAAGTATTTGCCACTCATTTGTCGGCAAAAACGTTTAAATCCTTTCTGTTTAATCATTCCTGCATAAAGTTATCACTCTTAAACATATTACATTAATTCATTTCTTCTATTGCAATACGACAGACCATTATCTTCTAGCAGTACAAAGTCTACGGACAGATTAGTAAACAATAATTAATTTTAATATATAATAATACCAATTTTTAAAAAGCTTCTTCTTACTGTATAATCATTGCTATATACTATTTTTAAAACCTATATAAAATCATGGAAACGATCCGATGTTTTAACATTATTATGTTAATCCCCCTGTAGTTATTACAAGAATTACGTCCTATTGTAATTACAAATGGTAAAGATTTTTAAAGAAGATATTAATGAAGATTGTATTTGAATTTTCTTGCTATACTTTCATGAGGTTACTTATTATATCTGAAACTATTGATTTTTCAAAGTTGGTATATTAATCGACAGCAAATGGCGTACACGTTTAGTCTTATAAAGCAATTGCATTAATTATATCCAATCACCATGTGTAATAATGTAACTAATTTTCATGAAGATAAGAATAAAATAATACTACACTTTATTTTTCAGTAAAATAAATTAATAATATAATAAAGATTGCATAACTCATTATTTTATATTGTACTGTTAAACTATTTCGTTTAAACCAATAATCAAATTGAGGAAATAAAATAACAATTTTCTGTTAGTAACTGAACCCGAACAAATGTTATCTAAATTTGCAGTCTCTTCAATACATTACATTCCGGGACCCCCATGTATATCCGATCATTAAAGGACCTTTAACCTTCCTTAAATTTTATAGCCACTACCTTTTTAAGTCCATAATTACAATCCAATAGGGTCGATAACATTTAGCGAAAATTAAATCGAGAATGCCCACATGCCATTACATATCCTTTTTTATTGCTAATGTGATAGGCTTGAGTCGTAACAATTGCTACCCATTCGACCTTTCAACCATAATATTACTTTATCGAGATAAATAAAACTAAATAACTATAATAAAATCATTTAAACCTATTAAATGTATCCAATAAATAGTAGATCCGGATCTAAAACATACAAGATAATTGGTTATAAAGCGTCATTTGCGGTCAATTAATATACGGTACACCCAAATATCAATAGTGTTCGAAATTTAAAATTATTAATAACATTACGATAACACAGTATACATTTTTTTTTTCGAAATAATAAAATTTATTATTATTTACTAGCTGTCCCTGCAGGATTCATACTAAAAAAATAATGTAACATATTCGAGAGTGATTACTTTATTATTGGAAATAGATGCAAAAGCT
Source organism: Battus philenor (assembly GCF_028537555.1). Lineage (NCBI taxonomy): Eukaryota > Metazoa > Arthropoda > Insecta > Lepidoptera > Papilionidae > Battus > Battus philenor. The sequence continues at coordinate 4,836,817 of NW_027181678.1, read as the reverse complement.
TTAAAGCTTTATGCTGCAAAATTACCTAAACGTTTAAAGCTGATCTTTAAATATAATAATGATTGGGTAACTTCTTTATCTTTATAGAAATAAAAGAAATATTTCATTCTTACTCTTTACGTACCAAATATGTATCAATAAAGTGTAATCTAATTTTCTGCGTTCGAGAAAATTTTTACATCAACATTATCCGTTTTTATTGTCATTGCAATTATGCTGTTTGCCTGTAGGCGTTTATAGCGTGTGTTTTGTGACGTGGAAGAGGTTAATGCTTGAACCACCGTCATTCCAACTATAGGAAATCCACTGTTAAACATAAACTGTTGAATAGATTTCGAATAATACCGTTTAAAAGATACCTGTATTTTACATTTCCTAATTACGATAGGTCCTATTCGGTGCTTAAAATTGACCTTTTTATATTTATTAGCTCCAAGAATTCGCTCTAAAACCTAGGGCCGTCATATTATATATTTAATTAGATTGGAATACCGCCAAAATCGTATGCGGCCACTTCATGGATTCACTGGTTTAAAGACTCCTGAGAAAAAAGCTTGATGTGGGCTGACTCTAAACGTATTTAGAAAACTAATGGAAGTTGTCCCAAGAGAACCGAAAGTTTACACTATTCCACTGCTAGAAATCGGTATTCCCACATCATTCTCTACTATTCACATCCACACACTTACGGTCAATTGCTTACAGACATATAGGAACGAGGATGTAACAGCTAAACTTCTTTATAAACTGTAGGAGCATTTAGACTTGTCAAGAGCGAAAAGCAGCTCATTTCTGTATCGGGCTTCCAAAACAATATTGGTAGAACTATGGTCGCAGACGGTGAATGCCAATGTAATGCAAAAAGACCTACTTGAATTAGTTACGCGATTAAATTACCCCGTATCCGGCCCCTTTCCTAGCAACACGATGTACCCGGCACCTGCATGGTAAATCCATGAAGTGCTGACCAATTACATATTAAAATTTTAAAACAATTAGAATCAATGATATTTCAAAACGGCATAATTATTGGCACGTGCAAAACAATAAGTTCCAATACAATATACATATCACGTATAGATTAGAGAAACTATTTGCAATTAATAATGTGATTATGACAAATATCAATCTTTCAACATCGTTAATTTTGCGCAAAAACGATTTTTTTTTTATCTTGAAAATACACGAATCAACAATTTGCATTATAATCTGTTGCCGTAAATAATACAACAATAATAACAAAATAGCCCCCATTGTAATTACGAGAGATTATTAAAACAAATAAAATTACAGAGAACATCTGAAAAAGTCAGCGGTGCATCAAGGTCTGATAGGCTGCTTCAGAGGATTAGTCGTAAACGGCGAAGTACTCGATATATACAGCTACATGTCGGTCCATCTATCAGAGATTATAAAGGACTGCAAACCATCTTGTGTACCGAATCCGTGTCAGAATAAAGCCACTTGTAAGGAGCTTTGGTCTACATACGAATGTATTTGTAAAAATCCTTGGGCACATCTTGGAGTACACTGTGAGGAAAGTGAGTAAAATTATAATTAATGAACGGATTAAAATAAAACAAAATGTATGCTTAAAAATACTATTTGTGTCTAAAATTAACGAAAACTTAAATACAATCGTAATATAATCGCATAATTCTTATATAAATCATTGTCTAATTTTATATAATCTAAACATAGATTGGAATATTAAAAACTTAATTGATATAATCAAACATATTTTTTATGAGTAAATGGTAAATTTCTCACAGCCAAAAACTATTTTTCAATGCACATTAAAGTTATTAATATTTTTCCTTAAACAAAATATATTACAATAGTGTAATTCTCAGTTTTAATAAATTACTATAGCAGACACGTTTGCAATAATATGATGTAACAGCTTATACATTTTAGGAAGTAACTTGTATGCACAATAGCAATTTTTATCTGTATAACATGGCGTAAAATCCTAACATAATTGATGTTTCGCATGCATCGTGTAATGTTTTATCACACGTTTCGTAGATATAAATGAAAAAGCATTGACGTTTCAAACGAAAGAAGCATATTTAAAGAAGAATTATTTGGTTGATAATGAAACCGATGCAGAGAAACACAGACTGAAGAAGATGATGATAGAGAATGTATTGATGAACCTGAGAACGTACGATGACAACGCTTTAGTTCTGTACGCTAATGACAATCTCAATAATTTTATACATCTGTTCATTCATAACGGCACAAAAATCATTTATCTCTTTAATGATGAAGATGAAATCGTCGAAATGAATGTCACTTACGATAAAATTAATAAAGGAGAAAGTGTGCAAATTGCCATCATTAGGACAGAAAACACTACAACTTTACACGTGAACGATAAGAATAGTACAATTGGTAGAGTAGCGAAACTTCTATTCAACTATACCAATAAGCCTTGGATTAACCCAGAATTAGGTAAGTTTTGTTCCAGGAACGTCTGAAATTGTAGCTTATCTCTAATGTAGTTGTAGTAGTTGTGTAAATAGAAATTGTGAACTTAAACTCGAGTACTTACTTTACGTTTATTGTCTCACCTAAATTTGTCTGGCAGAAATTATAGCTTTACAATTGCGATAGTTGAAGCGATTTACAAAATGAGGCGCGTTTTGACAAAGGATTTCAGAAACATTATACTGAAGAGAAGAAAGTACTTAAATTATAACTGTTAATTTTCATATATGATTGAGATATAAAGTTTGTTGTTGAGTTTCGTTTTAATATTAAAGCTTAAAATTTTTAAATCTTAAAACAAATATCATGAACTAATTGAAATCGAATAAAAAAAAGATACTTGCCATGTGATGTTAAGAGATTTACAGATGTAAAATAATACCATGGAACAATAATTGAATATTTTAAAAACATGACAATAGATGTGAACAGTATATATAGATGTTGCGTCGCTTTACAAATTAAATCACAAGGTGTTTATATTTTGATGATAAATTATTATTTTATTAAACTTGGAACACCTCGTTATAAAAAGTACAATACCGTAAATGAAGCAGACTAAACTTTTTTAAATGGTATTTACTGTTTTGTTTTGTGTCAAAAGATTATTTATATTTTTTTAAACTTTAATATTTCATAGTATATCCGTGACTATCTATTTTTCTTTTACATAATGCATGCTATGTCACCTTAGGCTTAAGATACACATTGTTTTGTATTGTATTTTCGAAATCAACTTTATTATTTCTTTTATAATACCTTTAAATTAAAATAAATAATTTTAGAAGTAATACGGCCACAAAGACCACCGGCACCTCCGACTGATTACTTCCAAATGAACCTCGGTGGTTACGATCCATATTCCCTTCATTTAGCACCAAGAGCGAACCTATTACCACAAGGAGGATACGTGGGCTGCGTTAGAGGATTTAAAATAGCTGACCACGTTGTGGACTTATCTCGAAAAGCCTTACAGAATATTGACCAAGGTGATTAAAAATTTATAAGTTATTTTTTTATAAGTTATAGAGGATATAACGCAATTTAGTTTTTTCCTAATACATAAAATAAAAAGTATGTAAGTGTTTATAACACATATCTGTACTTTAATGTAATATAGGCCAAAATATTGCATTCACGAGATGATTTTAAAAAGAATAAACTTTAGATAGGAATAAAATACATTATACATATTTCGTAACATTTTTCCTTAATAAAAACGAAATATACATTTACTTGTGCGAAAAATATGCAGAAACTGGTTATTCCAAAGTAATTTTTGTGTGAGAAATTATAAGTCCGTCTTTAATACAACATGCCATCGAGAAATATATATATATTTTAAATACGCTTTTTCGTTAACAAAATACTATTTTAATTCTATTTTTCATATACATCACAAAAGTTTTTATTAACATTAAAGTTGTAAACATTGCTTAGAAAATAAACTTTGAGAGCTTTTTTGTAAAAACTTTGAACAGGATTAGACGCAAGCAGCCAACGGAAACCAAAACACCAACTAACAACGTTATCATGTTGTTGTTTAAACTATAGCTATAGCCAAGACCTCTCCAACTGCAGAGAGAAAAGTTTTTGTTTAACTAAACAAAGTCTGTTCTTTATTTAACTTAGTGCAGAGAAATTGTTATTCAAGCTGTTTTTTAATCACAAATTGTGTTAACAGATTTAACGGGAGTTCTACCGGAATGCAACATGAAATGCGATTCTGAACCTTGTAAGAATGGAGGCGTGTGCACTGAAGACTTCACTAATCAGGAAAGTAGCTGTGATTGCGAACTAACTAGTTACTTCGGAGAATACTGCATGGAGGAAAAAGGAGCTGATTTCAACGGGGAGAGTATATTACAAAGAAAATTTGTTCTTCTAGGACCAGTACTGAAAGTAAGAGAAAGCTATTTAATATTTTAACCAGATAAATTACAAAGTTCACGTTTGATTTATTATTTTAGGTTAAAATAAAACTAGCATTCTCTAGTAATGATCTGAGACAGAAGAACACTGTACTTTTACTAGTACAAACAGAAAACAAGTAAGTAAATATTTTATGAAAGAATAATTATATATACTAACTTTACTTTTAAACAATTTTATAACTATAATATGTTATTTGTTATAATCTCATTTTATGTAGCTGGGATAAGATATTTTTATTTTTAAAACGACAGCACATAAATTTATATACAGTTATGTTTGGCCAATCATAGATAAAAAAGCCAAAACCAAACTTAATTATCCTTTTTTTATATCTCAGACGCAGTTATTATCTGTTAGTGGCAATCACACAAGACGGCTATCTAAAATTCGAAGAGGATAGAGAAGAAGCCGCTTTTGGTGCTGAAGTGAAAAATAGAAATTTTTTGAACGGTAATTCTTAATCATGAAAAATTCTGATTTTTAATTAATATTTTTTATCTATACATATATTTTTGTACGTGTTTCGTTACACAGATTTTAAATCGATAAAACTTTTACAACTTTGTACCTTTTGGGAACTTTTTTTACTACAATATTAAGATAATTATTATGGCTTAAAATTATGATCATTGTTATTATGCCATTTTCATGTCATTTTACTACACAAAACCACTTTAAACACATTATTAAAATTTTTGAATTAACTACCATATTGCATGTCTAATTTAATTCTTTACATTAAAAAATACATTTACATAAAAACAGTCATAACAAAAATATAAACACGACGTATTTTTGGACGACTATTTGTTTTTCTCTACATTTATAAGCAAATGAATTAATTTTAATCAATTTTCTAGGTGCACGTCACACAGTATATTACACAAGAGTAGGTCAAGAAGCAAAGCTCTTAATAGATAGAATAGAGGTCCCGCTTGAGAAATTACCCCCTCAAGGGCTGTGGGAGGTGTTCGACGTGGGCTCTAATGAAGTGCAAATAGGCGGCTTGAACACCACTGACCCCCGACTTATGATCTACAAGGGCTATAACGGGTGTCTTTCCAGTACGTAATTTTTAAAATTTAACTAACGTTTTTCGTACAAAATTTTATACAATGGCTTTAAAATGTTTTAGTTTTGTTCATACCTAGACAGTTTTTTTATTTTTTATTTGTTTATTTGAATTAACAATTAAATTTTTATTTGTTGGTCATTATTCCGTTAGGGGCTATACTAGTTATCAACTGTAGTGAAGTGGTCAGAAACCTATTCTTTACACAGTGATATGTAATTTCGTATTCGTAAGATTTAAGATGAAGGGTGATGTCAATATAGAGGAATTCAATCTGTCTTTAGTTTCTGGGGAACTGGGCTCTTCTGGCATTCTTCTCAAAACGTGCACAGATGGTAAATGATCTTATGTGGTAGTAATACAAATAAATGAATAAATCCATGAAGAATGTCGTTAATGTCATCCTCCCCATAAGGAGGAGCTAAATCTGACTTTAGTTTCTCTCGAACTAGGCCCTTCTGGGATTTTTATCGTGAACTGTGGTTACTTTAAATGATCCTATATGATAATGATTTGAATAAGTAAGCAAGAAAGAGACCAATATTTAGCCACTTCCGCACATGCAGTGGTAGTCGTACAAAAACGTGCACCGCCCGGCAGCCCGCTGATAAATGCGTATGCGGCAAACAATGCGATTTACACAACTGCCACCGTCAAGTCACTCAACACGTGTTTCACCCCTCGACGGGGCATCTTTAGGAGTTATGTTACACCGATTAGTGTCAAACACAGAGTCGGTGTAACACTAATCGGTCTCTTTCTTGCTTAAGATGGACTTCCGCAAGGTAACGCCTGATAGCATTAAATATTGAATACGTAAATTTCCCATAGATATATTTGTGGAACTGAACGACTATGAGATGAAGCCACTGGAAGAATACATGCTGTTCACGAGGTCCGACGCAGAGAAGGTGAACGCTGTGAACGCGCGAGGAGTGCGAAGCGCTCAGTGCTCTGCCGAATTTGACGATACGTGGCCCGAACACGATCAACTCGCTTCGCATAACGGCAGCTTTCTCATTGTAAGCCTAAATAGGTTTTATAATCACATCGAAATATAGTTTAATAAACAAATATTGATAGTCTGGAATTGGCTGAAAGATTCGTGAGGGGCAACCACGAACCGAAGAAATAGTACAAGTCACAAGAAGGTGCTGAAGTGAAATCATTCATTGTCTTGTCAGGCGAGGCCTATACCTTGCAGTGGCCGTCTATCAACTCATATGATGATGAAATAGACATCAAATAATTGCCAAAACATTTTCCAAAAAAATATGGAGGTTGCTATAATTAGATTATTACTCATTTAAGCCGTAAGACGTCCACTGTAAGGCATACGCCTCCCCCATATATTTCCAATAGGACTGGTTTGATAATGAAAACAAAAATGCTTTTCAACAAAATCTTTAGACAAATTTATTTCCGACATATACACGACGAGGATTATTCATCAAATATTTTAAAGATATTTTGGAAAACATTCTCATTACCATCATCATTATAAACTTGAATTATTTGAGAGCACACCAAATAGCCTTGAACCTCGACGTACTGCAATGTTTACCTTAAGACGCGGTACTCTCTCACATTGTGTCGTATTCGTATTGTTGGTTTGTTTAGAATTCAACTTTAAAATATTTATGATTATTACTTAGTTGACTAAACAACTTTTTATAAAGAAAATCTTAATAAGACTTAAAGCTTACTTCATCATCCATCCCCGTTTTTGTAGTAAGGCTTCCATTGCTGAACGCATGCTGCCTCCATTGATTTTAAAAAAAATCGGTTAGTAGTGGTTGTAGGTGGACGTATTACATTTTTATTTTACTACTCTGAAATAACAATTCTTCCTTAACAATTGTCTAAGCACGGTGACAAAGGCAAAAAAACTTTATCTTTTGTTAAACAGCAGTCGTTTATTTTCGTAATCATTGAGATTTTTTTTTCGGCAGAGCGTTGATAAAACTTGGGTAGAAGATCCACCAGCGAGGGCACCCTACGACTCCTTGCACCAACAACCCGACACCGAGGAAGAGAACACCGACAAATTCTTTATAGCGTTAATTGTAATATTTCTACTGGGCCTGTGCTATTGCGGCTCACATGTAAGTATTTTTACCGCAACTGAACAATCTATTTTAAATACAAAATCTAAAATTAAATCTCAATAAAGTACTGAGTTAAGTTGGATTCACTGCTAAAGAATACTTAAAAGGTATTAAGTCTTCCATTACGCAATGTCATACTACTTGCGTACGCAATATACTTAATTTCGAATTGTCTCATAATAAATCGTTGATTACAAATATATCAATAATTAAGCTCTGTAATACTGAATGATCGTTAATAATTGCTTATTTACAGATGTGGCGAACGCACAAAGCTCATAAATTACGCCTAGAAAAAGAAACAGATGAAAATATAATGCGCAACAAAGAGAAAGCTATAAAACTACAAGAACCTAGTGTTTCATTCTTACAGGTTCGAATTTATTTACTACTAGCTTTAATATATTTAATAAAGTATAAAATACATAGGAAAGTATAATTTTTAGCTCAATAAGGATGACGGCGGTAAAGAAAAAGAGTCGGATTTGAAGTCGAACGGTGTGACAATAGACATAATTCCTACAGTTATTATTGAAACAAATGAAGAAAAACCAGTAGCAAGGAAAGGCTCTTTAAGATTTAGAGGTAAATTCAAACCTTTGTTTTAAACAATAAGATTTTACTAAACACTATAATAAGCGTTGTTGTTTTAGAGATTCTAGATAAAGATGTGGCTTTTGAAACGTTAGAAGAAAAAGATGAGACATTAGAAAATGACGAGAGCTCGGAAAATGGTTCTGAGGACGAAGAAGAAGAAAATGAAAACCAATCCGATACGGTATGTTTATAAAGACAATAAGATAAACGATTTTTTAATCTGTAGAAATTTTCATTCTTCTGATTTTAGGGTATCTGTTAAATATGTCATCCAATGTTCCGGTTAAAATAATTACTATTACAATGTATTTTTTAAAGGACAACAACAAACCGTCAGAAGACACATGTGATGGATCCCCGTCGTTGCCTAAGCAATCACTTTATAAAATTGATGAAGACAATTCAATCGAACTAACATCAACCGCCTAGTTGAATATGTAACTAGAAAAAATTAATATCTATACAAAATAAATGAGTCGTATTATTTTATCCTTCTTTACTATTTAAAGGCATATATTTAAATTCAATAACTGATGAATATGAACTCCACATAGTAATAACAAAGGCATAAATTTAAATAAACCATTTAAAAACATTTACTAAATCTGGATCAAACCCTCATAAACACAAATAGCACGACTAGCTTTATTGACAAAAATCTTGTTGAGCTTGTAAACAACAAATAACAACGGTTAAGTCTAGCTTTCCTACAATGAGAAGTGTTCTATAAACTTGAAATTGTACAACTATAAACTAGATGTCAATTCAGTGATTATGGAAGATATTTTCTTTCGTGTACAATCACGAAGTACATAATGAAAATGAAATATAGTAAAAAAAGTATCAGAGGACAAAATCTACGGGCTAATATTGAATCTGCTAAAATACTCTGCTATCTATTGTTATTTTTTAAACCAATTGTGATGAAATTTAGAACTGAAAAAAAATTTATTAATGAGATGCAACATTGATGAGCTAGCCAATCGCCATTGAAAACACATGTTCTCGTTACAAAGAATTAGTATGGGAATTATAAAAGAGTGTAGTAATTTTACTAGTCTTATACTACAACTGGTTTACAGAGATAAATACATACACTTTACCTCACGTAAACAAAAATTTAGAAAATACGGCCAAATTTAAAATTTTTAATGTATTTTTTCAAGTATAAAACTAAAACAGTAAACAGTATTTTTAATTTGATGCATGTGGAAACTTTATCAAGGTGTATTAGTAACGAATTTTCAAATCTGTAATATCTATAACTGGGAATTACTTTTATGCTATTAGCTAACTAGAAACTAACATATTAATGAATGATAGTTCACAATATTTGATATTATTAATTGTACACAACTTCACAAGAAAATCACAACAGATTTAAACTCACAAATTGAGCCAAATATTGAAAGTTGTAGCAAATTAATTTGACAATGATTGAGATTGAAGCCATTTAATAAATAATCACAATAGATATAGAGTTCTTATCTTTTCATCGTTCTTATGTTTATAATAAAATTAATAAGAAAATCGATATCGATATCGATATCGATAAAGAGAAAACATTTTTTTATGTATATTTTTTTCTTTAACTATCACATGATCACTTCAAATATTAAATATTTGCTATCTATGAAGACAGTAGAAAAAAGTTCGTGTAGTAATACTCCGATTACTTTTTTAAAAATACATAATTTTTTATTATCATTATTTTTATTAACAACTCCCAGTAAACTATTGGTTACCTGTGGACAAACCCGTGTCTGTGTCTCTGGTTATTGAGTACATTTATTGTCATTTGTCATTTTTAATTTCAGAAGTAGGGCTCTTTCCGATTATCATAACATGGACGAAATTGAAAAAGAAAAAATAGTAACTCTTCCTTCGCAACTGTTTGTTACTACGATATCACACCCCTTGGAATATGCAAAGGTTCTCATTCAACTTGGTTACGAACCACTTCCACCGCGGCGGTCTACAACTCTCTTCGGCCGGCCTGCTATGATATTACCTAATGTCTTTCAATATTTAAAATTCATCAAGGCATCAGACGGCTACTTCGGGTGCTACAGGGGACTTTCAGCGCGAATTCTCGGCCTGATAGCGTCCAGCCAACTCACCTCCAAGGTAATTCGTGTGTGTGGAATTGATCTGCCGGAAATCAGCGATCCTCCGAATATAGTAACTGATGATGAACCGAAGATAGAAGACTATATAAAACTGGGCAGGCGTGATATGATCATGCACACCGCTTCAGTAATTGTGTCATATCCTTTCCAAGTTGTGTCAATAAGGATGATGGCATCTTTTATTGGTAAAGAGGAGGACTACAGTTCTTTACTAGGAGCCATTGTATCGATTTACAGAGATGACGGTATACTGGGCTTCTTCCATGGAATCGTTCCAAAACTACTGGGAGATTTGACATGTGTAGCAGTAACAGGAGTTCTGGCATACTATGTCAACAAATATTTGGTGAAGACTAAAGACCTTCGTTACTACACTGTTCCTTTGCTAACCTTTGTGACCAGTACTATTACTTACCCATTAGTTGTTGTTTCTACTTGTATGGCTGTTGCTGGATCAAGCCTTAAAGCAGGTAACCCGCCTGCCATGCCTAAGTATGCATCTTGGCAAGCTTGTTGGAGAGATTTACTCCGAAATAAACAGCATAAGCGTGGTTCCTCTATTATCTTTAGGTACTACATAGCACCTATTGCAGCAATGCAGTAAAGGCATGTACGTGAATATAACATTGCATTTATCTATGTGTGTTTATTTGCTAAGTGTTATCCTCAATCACCGAAGTAGAGATTCAACTAATGTTATAATTGTAAATAAATTTAGTATAAAGGTTGTACTACTTGAGTAATCTTTGCTAGATTGTTGACAAAAGGTGTGGTTATAATAAAGTCTATTTTGTTTGTCATAAGTATTTATTATTATTACCATTTACAGAATAAAATACAACTACATTATTCTAGACAATGTTTGACTTTTAATGAATTCATCAACAAGCTCTTTTTTCAAAACTGCTACAGCTCTCCTGTAAATCAATGGAGCATTTTTTGCACTGCCATTTTGAATTTCAAAATCTATATAATCACTCCAAACTTTAACATTATCTGCACCATGGTGTTGAACCAAGCATTCAAAACATTTCTTAATATTTTTTAAGTTTGGCTTCTCTTGTGATTTTTCTATATCCACCATGACCATATGAACTTCTATTTGTGTAGGCGGAGTTCTGATGAACTCTTCATACAACTCCCTAGCAGCTTTCAACCCATTGTGCTCAAAAAATTTTTTTAGAAGTTTAGGTTTGATGGTCAATACTACAGCATCTTCACAATTTTTAAATTTCGTGTAGCAATTACTTAGCTGAAAATAATTTGTCTATTATACTTTTTAAACACTAAAAGTAAGATTTGTTTAAAAGATAAACCTATGTAGATAAATTTTTATAACAACAGACAAACAAAACATGATGTCAAGATGACATGCTTAAAATTTTATCATTAAAAAATAACCATTATATCCTTGTACAATTATCACCTAGAGACAAATTTTAAAACAGAATTCAAAAGACCTATTAATTAAAAATTATGAGACATTCCAAAACAATTACTTAAATTATAATCACATATTTATATGAAGCAAATACTCACAGCTTCCTTTGTTTGTATATTATCCAATATTATATTCCAGAGACACAACAAATCATCAGCTTTTAAAACTTTTCCTGCTTCTTTGAGTATTGATAACTGTTTGTTTTCATCTAATTTGTTCAATGTTATTTTTTCTTCCCATAAGTATCTTGCTTGTGGATTTTTAACAAGAGCAGTTTCTATAATCTGAAAAAAATTAAATTACTGTTACCTAGTTGGAGTATTAATCACTATTCACATTAGTATGTATATATGAATTGTATGTGTTGATATATAAATATTGATTTGATATGTAGTACATAAAGTAGATTTTAGTGTAATGTACATCCATAGAATATTCTGGAACAAAAACAACTGATCAACCTATATAAACAACTATCCAAGGGGATAAAAATGAAATACTTTTTTGTCACAAAAAAATTTGTTTGGTGCTGTTAAGCTTTCACACAGCTATTTGGCCTTTAAACAGTTACTGTTATTTAGAGATATCAGAGCTCAGAGAACACTTTGTGTAAACATCTTATTAAGAAGACGAGCTTGTACTATAACATAACAATGTGCGCCTATGTCCTTGAGATTACCTGCATGTCACATATATCACAGGATTGGATAACAGCTTGGGTAGACTCTCCAGTGATCAAGGGACCATTGAGAAAGAAATTCAGCAATGCTGTCATTCACAATAAGCTCATTGACTATTTGCCTTATTAGCACTTAGTTTTGTAATCAGGTTGCTGAATATGCTAAGCCTATTTGGACGTCTAGCTCTCCTTGGGAAGGCCAAAAGTGTAGGTCAGTCATGAGCTGTGAAACAGACTTGACTTTCTGGAACCACATTCTAATTTCACAGGTTGTACAAAATTAGTAATCCTAAACCTTAATTTAGCAGCAATAATAGGAGAATATAATGATAAGTGTTGGCTCAGGTAGTCATTCAAAACATCTAGCAATCTACAGTTGCTCTATTTGGACTAAAATCTACTTTTATATAATAACAATTAATCATGAGTAGATGACATTCCTTCTAAAATATAACAATAGTATTTCTGAAACTAAATTGTAAAAGAATTAACTTTTTATACCTCCAAAAAGTTTTCAGTTGACAGATCATCTTCCAGTTTCAATAGTTCTATACCAAAAGCATACATCTCATTTGAGAGCAAACCATTCTCGTGACCATACATCCATGCATGTTTCACAGCACGAATTTTTTGTTCATCAGTGCACAATGTGTCATTTATTTTTAATAATCCGTGAATGAAGTGTGTACATAAATTCTCATCTGGAAACTGGATACAAGCATATATTAACGTAAATTTTAACAAATAAAAAGAAATTATAATTAGATGAATGACATATCAGTTTTTTAATTTTTTTTTTAGATGCACCAGCGGAATATATAAGTAAAAAATATCACACTATTTACCATAATAGTTTTGTTATGTATTTTTTTACATGTGACGCCAAACATAAATTTAAAAACAAAAAAAGACAAAAGCATATAAAAGAAATTATCAAGGAAAGTGCTTGAAAATACTTGATTAAAAATCAGTTATGGTTGACCTTTTATCTGCTTACTAACCTGTTGCAGTGCCTCTTCATAAATACAGATGTAATTTTTTATTTCTTTTGGAAAGGTGTAATCATTGTTAATAAGTTCTTCAATCTCTTCCCAATGGTGCCCCTAAAAAGGATTGTTTTTATTATTTTAAACAATGCTTATTAAATATTGGTATAGTGTCCAGAATTCTATTTGCGAATTGTTTTATACTAACAGAACAGTATAGAGAGTTGCTGATATGTACATGCTAAGTACTCAATGTAGTTTGGACCCCCATACATAGTAGTTAAAAGAGACCGTGATTATAAATGATTATTATTTCCGACAATAGATATTTACCCACAAACCAAATCAAATCAAACTAGTTATAAAAGCAGGCAATACATTTTTTGGAAATCTATCTTAATCTTATCTAAAATAAATTAAAATAACAATTATCATTAACACAAAAAGGGTATGAACTAATAATAAATGCATAAAACTTTTTAAGCAAGTAATTAATATCAAATTAAGGTGTTGATAGGTTTAAAGAGTAAAATAGAAATGTTATGTATTTCAATCAATGTGAAAAAAATTAATAATCAAACTTAAAAAAAGATTCAACTACATACTTCCAATTCTTTCTCAGCTATGTACATCCAGACCTCTCTCTTCTCCTTTTGAGACCATATCTCTTCTTTAATGTTGTTATTAAGGGATTCATCAATTCCATACTTTATTGATATATCACAAACTTTAAAGAGGTATGAAAAGTCTTGTACATTTTTCATACCATTTTTCCATACAACTTCGGCTCTTTTTAGAAATTTTTCCTGCACAAAAATTCCATTCACTAATGTTAATCATGGGAAAATGAATTTTAGGGAATAATTATAGGATTTCATTATAAGAAAATTTTCACTGTATTAGAACCAGAGATTAAGTAATCCTTTGCATATAAGATAAAAAGTATTTTTTAATTAAAAATTGTGAAGCATCTTTGAAGAGTTACTAACAGGTGAGTTTAAAATAGACTAATTTCTAAACAGAAGCTGGCAGGTTTTGTCATCTCACATCAACAAGCTTGTTTAGGTATCCAGTTTGGGTGCCAGGCTTTTCAAGTGCTATCTTTAACAGTTATATTATCCCCAACACTTAATAGACTGTTTGAATACATGATTTCTGATAATGTCCTTATAGTCAATCAACACTACTTCATTACATTTATGATTAAATAAAAAAATTATAAAGTTTTATTTTTATATTAACCTTTCCTGCTTCATCTTTAGCTTTGAAAGCAAGCATGAGTTCAATTTCAAAAAGATCCAAGTACAGAATATCTGATTCAGGATGTCTATGAATTCCTTTAAGTAAGAAACTTCTAGCATTTTCCATGTTTTTTTGGTGTTTACTCTCCCATTTGCTGGCCATCTGCCACATTTTCGGTTTGTCTCCATGAATCTGCAATTTTTTAGAAAAACATTATAACTTGAACATGTTTTACCTTTTCATTACTGTTTATTAGAGTTAGTAGTATAATTCACTTATTTTTCAACGTACGCACCTGTAACATCTGACCAATAATACCTGACACCGCGTGATCGAAACCCACACTGAGACAAAATTTTATATACTCAAAATAAATTTCTATATTGTTTTGGAACCTATAGATAAATTGTTTAAATACTTTATTTACACGCTTTGCTATGGCATATTCTATTTCAGTTTTTTTCTCTGTAAGTTTAGCTTGCTTTCTTCTTAGTGAAATATCTTCTAGCAATGCTAACTCGTACGCTATATAGTGGACAAAATCATCTTTTTCTTTGACTCTTCGTTGTATTCTATACTCAAACTCTTTCCGTCTACGTGATATTTCCCTAAAATTAAGTAAATTAATATTAACAAAATAAATATACAGGATTTTAATTATTTAAAACGTAAACTATTATGATACTAACTTTATTTCATCGTCTTCGTATAAATTCGTTCTTTTCATCTGCTCTAACTCATTGATCATACTCTCAATACGTTGATTAACTTGTTCTGCCATTTTCGATTTTTAATTAAACTGAATATTTAATAAAAATGATATATAAATATAAACAGAGAATGGTTATGTTTACATAAATAAATGTGATAATTCGAGGTTAGGTTACTTTGACATTTGAGATTTTTTATTTAGCCACGCAGTAGATACAAATAGTTTGGCCAGTATAAATTCCATTTTTATGGAATACCTATCTAAATGTTTACCAAACAAAAAAAAATATTTAAAATTTTGGAAACAACTGAAAATGTTCTTTTTGGTTATTGTAGAGTATTTTTAATACAAAAATATCGCAAATACCTGTTCTCGCCAAAAATAGAATTATCCATTTACCGTCATTCATAGTAAATTATTTAGTGAATCACATATACGGTAAGCTTTTCGCAAACTTAAAACATTTGTTACTGAATTTTGCAAAAAAAATTTGTAGCTGCAACTCTTGAACTCATATGTTATAACGCCCAATTGCTAAAATACTACTACAGACCAAAAACAAACATCAAGTAACATCTTGTGCTAGTGGACACGGGTTGACAAACATTGCCATTATATGCCACTTGTACAGCTCGGGCCGCTACATACTACTATTTTATTAAATTGGGGGACCGACAAGTTCTTAGGTCACTTGGGTGTACGTTCCATGGAGTGACAAGTCCAAGAGCCCCCATGACGGAACCTCGGCAAGGACTAGCACTTGTCTATATTACTCTCTCAACATTCCAACACAAGGGCGCACGGCAGGGCCGTACTTCAACTTAGCCAGTTGCTATTGCCAGGCTAATATCATCACTACTACACTACACTACCACTTCAGAAGCGCTAGCGCTGGGAAAAAAATGACTGAAAAAACTCCAGCAACCTAGAACGGACGGAGGTCGGTGTCTCCTGTGATATACAATCCGACCTTGTTACCAACGAGAGCGGTTGGTTACCAAATGACTTTGGTGACGATGACGCTGTGCAGTGTACGTGACATTTTACAGTCATCGTGTCGTCTGGAAACTCGTGTGTCTTGGTCTCAGGACGGTACGGCGTTTGAATGTACCGGGTGTGATTTTAATGTAGATGGCAGTACCTACAATCAATGAAATTGAGCAGCAGGGTCAAAGTAATGAATTGATGCCCGTTTAAGGCACTGGGAAATTGTTGGCTGTACCATATCAACATGCAGATCTTCACTGCGTACGTACCACGACGCACCCCTTGCCTTACACCTGGTCTATGCAACCTGGAGTCTGTGAATGATGCTTGAAAGAGCATGCGCGAAGCACGGGCTTGCGTATATGAGGACGGATCTAATTACAGCTTTATAATGTCACTTTATACGACAGCGACATTTTACTCCCGCTGTTTAGTAACGGAAAGAGACAGAGTACGAAGGTTGCCTTTTTTCACGCGCTTTGAAATTAAATTTTTCATCCAGGATGACACCTAGATAGATTTAATTTACGCGCGGGTGTACATATAGCTATGTAACTTTTTCAACACACAATCAAAGCTTTCCGTAAATGTTTCATACGGAACAGTCGTTCGGATTACTTCACAAGGCAGTCTTATTTCAATTATGATAACAAACATTTACATCCAAGGTTCTCAACTCCTTTGTTAATTTGATTGTAAAATAACATTTCGGTCAAAAATAACGTTAAACTTTTATATATTATAAAAGATAACAAAAACACATCGGCGTAAAATACCCTCCTATATTTTTATATAATCAATTCTAAGCATTGCAATTAGTTTTAACAAACGTGATTTTTGTGGTTCTAAGACAACGTTGATAATCATCAGCGTTGTCTTAGGACCTCAAAATCTTTCCTCTTAGATGAATGAATTTTGTATTATTTGTTAGATGAAAAAAACTACATTAATTTCTTTTCATTTTTTATAAAAAAAACACATTCATATATAGTTAAATCTGTACATGTAAAGATTTAAATGTGCGGTAAATAAAAAATAACAGTATATTTACCAAAAATTAAATGACAAATTCTACGTATAAAACAACAGAATTTGTAAAATAATTTATTAACTCATTTATTTCTAAAATCTTTATTTACACTGGATAAAAAAGGTCTCAAAATTAGCCATAAGTTAAGTACCTAAACTATAATACCGATAGTCAGGACTTATTTGTCAGTGCCTCTAAGTAATTTTAAATATATTCATAAGTTGCCATGAAAACTGAATAAAAGCATTATATATTAAACAGAAAGTAAAAAATCAATTTTGGTGACCTGTACAAATTTTTCTGGATTTTTTAATAGGCCAAAATAAGCGATTTAATTTTATTTCTAAAAACATTGTATATACAAAAAATACGGTGGGTTTAGAGTTAGTATAAAAAATGTTGAGTTTTCAATTTCGAAAAATTTGCAAGCCCACAAGAAGTGACAAAAAACCAGTGCCAGTAGTAATTGTAATCACCTAGCTGTAAATTTAGTAACACCACCATCACAATGTTCAATTAACCCTCGACCTTTAAAACACGTAAGCCAGGTTTTTGAAAACAATTTAAAGCCTTCCCGCTCTTCGTCAGTTTTCAATACAGGTGTCACATTTATTTCAGGGATACACCGTCCAAAGTCAACAGCAGGTAACCACACCTGAAAATCTGAATCTGGCGAAAATTTAAATATTTCACTACATCCCTCAAGGTTTATTTGTGGTACCGGTGGCTGTCGCTGCAGTAGTTTTTTCAATGCTATAAAAGTTAGCATGTTCTCCTTTAAACTTAGTGATTGTAAATGCTTTGCTCGACTAAGGCTTCTGAAAAAGAAACATAAAACCTTTTAAGTGCGTTACCTTTTTAACAATTATCTTGATTAGTTGATTAAAAGTAATGATAATGTTGATCTTAATAGAAAAATATTCTTCCAAAATAAAAATATTCTTCATTCAAATAGGTTATTTCTAATCGTTAATCAATATAAAATGTCGGCATGTTTATCCCTACAGGAAGCTACCACTGTCCAATTTGAATATAAGACATAACAAATTAGTTACAAATAATTAAGGTTTATACCAAAGAAATAAATAAAAAATTTATTCCAAATGTTCAAGTTATACCATTGGGCAATAAATTAAGGATGTGTTTACATGCAGCTTTGTACTATGTAGACACATTGTTCTTATGTGGATAGACCCCTTACATTTTTATATTTGGTTCCAAATATGAATTCCATGGAAATTTTATAAAACAGTCAATTTTTTAAATAAACAATATGAATCAAGAGTAAATCAAATAGTTACAAATTTTTAGATTATGAAAATGTTTTAAAAAACCAAATAGTTATTTGTACACCTATTAAAAATAGGTATAAGTAAAAACATCTTTACAATTTTGAAGTCCAGTACAATAATCATCTGTCTCTGTCACAATAGTTTGATTGTGTACAAATTACATTTATATTATAGATAGTAAAGCTTGCTTTGAACAAAGCAATGTTCTAAATATAACATTTTCAAGACAACACTGAAACGAGTTAAATAATTGTGCTAATAAGGCAATTTGTTTTATCAGGATGTTATAAAAACATAGATATGTCCTGTATTTAATTTATTTTGTTTATATTACAAAATAAAACGACTGTAATATTACACAAATTAATAGATTCATTTTTTACAATGACTCAACTACAAATGTAACTTACCTAAAAATCCTCATAAATTGTCCGTCCACTAATTTGCAAGAAGATAAACCAAATCTACGAATCTTTAGATCTTTAGCAGAGTCCATGAATGTCGCTATACATCCAACCACATTGCCTTCCACACCAATATTGTCCAACTCTAAATCTATTACAGAATTAGGACTCAAAGTTGTCATAAGGCGACTTACTGTAACTTGTTTTATATCATTGTTACTCAAATCAATTGACTCTATACTGTCAAAATTGATATTTAAATTATTATCACTCATACTATTTTCACCAATTTTACAATCATTCAGTTTAAGCACTTTTAATTTTATATATTGTGTTATTTTAATTATATATTTAAATCCTTGATCTCCTATTGGGTTGCCACTTAAAATTAATTCATCTAAAGCTTGACAAATGGAACGCATTGGTTTTTCAAATTCTTTTAATAGGATATTAATACCTTCTTTAGTAATATTATTAAAGCTGATATCTAGATGTGATAAATATTTCATGGTGCACATTGCATTAGACAAGTGCTTAAATCCATCATCACCTAAATTGTTATTAGCTATCATTATAGCTGTGATATGCGTTTGGTGGGTAAGTGCCTGGAACAAAGGTCTATTCTGCAGGGGTAATAATGTATTTGCACCCAATGCCAGTCTATGTGTCGTATGGCTTCTGCCAATGGCTTCTTGAATTTCCTGAGATGGTGCTGTAAATAAAAACAACTGTTATTATAAGTATTTTAATAAATAATTTAAAACTAACCTCCCACTGCAAAGCCTAAATAAGCCTACACCAAAGATCGCCACATTGACCTGTGTTGCACCGCCCTCTTAAAGCGACTTTCCGCGAGCTTGACTATGTCATAGGTCCAACTAGCGGGGGAGAGGGGGTGGCTTGCCATGCCACGGCTACTATGACCTACCGACAATCGTTCTCGCACTGCCACTTCAGACGAGCAATTCTTCGAGCTACGTCCGTGACATTGGTTACTTGGTACTCTTATTTAATAAACCCAAATAAGAACTTAACACAGTGAATGTCTTGCTAATGTGTATGCTTGTGTAACTTTAACACATGAAACGGACAGTATATTATCTGTTAAGTGATACGACTTGATCATGCTATTATGATTCTTCTGATAATTTTGTGATACAAAATCTTTCATAACACCAATTCTGCATTCGTGGACTTCAAATATGTATCCTTTAACATAGTTTAGAAACTACACTAGTAATGCATAATGCATTACTGTTTGAAAACAAATGTAAGCCGACAGTACCTATCAAAAGTGCTTTTAGTAAAAATTGCCTATTTTGTTTAAAATGTTTTAATTATTTACGCTATTTATACAATTGTCATTTATAATTTTTAAAATATAAGATAACAATAATACAAAACTATACATTATAATACTATACTTATTATCTAATTACTAATTAATACATACTTAAATAGAGGGAAGTATAAGTACATAAATTACTTAAACCTATATTTGGTAAATCATTGTAAGTATTTAAAGCTGCATAGGGGTAAAGGTGTAGCTCATTTTCTGTCAAATTATGTATGGTACACACTGTCCAAAAACAATGTTTTCAGCAAAAATAACAGCAGTTTTTATAGGTAAAAAAAAAAAACAAAGATTATATGTATAGAAAATATAGATATTTTTTTTAAATGTTACTTACATATTCCTAAGACTTCACAGCATTGTAAATATCTCTCTTCAGCCGGTGAAGCCTTCCAGTTACTTATACATGTTTTCAACTCAGGTGATGACAGAACTAAGCTGAGTGGGTCATCTTCCGACAGTATAGCACCGTCTGAGGTCATTAGGCTAAAAACTGGCCTCACATTGTAAAGCCTGTAAATAACATATTTAATGACAATAACTGCAAATATAGTCTCACAAACCTGGACAAGGCTAAGCTAGAGATTTCTCTCATACCGAATCAGAAATAATAACATTGGTAAATGGTATGGCGAGTCCAAGTGGCAGCAGTTTTGTTACATATTAATCATATAAACTTCCTCTAATGTTAACATATATTTACCAAACATAACTTTATATATTTTTTAAAAAAACAACATAACCACAACTAAATGCAATTTCTCATGTTGTTGGACCCAAGTGAATGGAGACAAAAGACAGACACATCATCATCCTCGTGGCATTCAATAGAGGCCCACTGAAAAGCATAGGTTTTTCTCTAAAGATCAACCAATTTTGAGCAGACACCGTGGCGAGCGGCGAATCCACCCACGCCACTGACTGACTCATGATTACTACCCAAGAACCATTCGACCGCAATGGCCGTCTGTTGCACTAACACTTGAGACGAGCAATTCTTCAAGGTACATCGGAACCATGGTTATTTGGTACTTATATTTAATAAAGCAAATATCAAATAAAGACGAAACTCAACACACTGCCCGAAAGATAGTTTTCAATTGGTTTTAGGTGGCAGAGCACTGAAAGTTTATACCGACACATAGTTTAGACCCCTTAACAATTACTAAGCCTGAAGACTCTCTTATGAGCCTTATTAGATATCTTTCACCATTTCATCCTGATTCCAATAACCTTTTAGCTTTTATCTTATTCAGACATTACAATTTACAGGGGTGCCGAAGCTTCTTAATAGTTTGAGCTATTGTTCGAAATTTTAAATTTTTACCGATCTGCGATTTATTACGCAATTAAAACACGCAAACTAATATTTAATATATATATATATATATATATATACTTATATATATATATATACACACACACACACAAATATATATATATATATATATATATATATATATATATATATATAAACATGTATATGACAGCACTCTTAATAATACGTAAGATGTTGTTTAGTTATTTATTATCGGTGTTTGGATTTCGCTAACTTTATTATGTTCTAAACACCAGTAATTTGTTCCGATTTCCTAGGAGCTGACATTGGTTATATAAATTTAAATATTGAAATAATTTCACAATCAATCGGAACCGAAAATAATCGTTCAAGGACCAGCATGTGGCAGCGGTTTGGCCACCCCTGAACTTTATAAGAAACAATAAATTAAAATTTAAATGTTATGTACTTACTTGTAATACCTCGACTTGACTTCCTCAACCAGCCAGCTGATTGTTAACTTGTTCAATGTATCCAATTTCAATGATATTAAAAATACTTTATCGCCCACATGAACTTTGACTGCAGCAGGTGGTAATATTTGAGTCTGCACAGCCCTACCATTTTTAGATTGAACTATATTAATTGGTTGCACATTTAACGGCAATATATTTGGACTTAAATTTTGAATTATATTGAAACCATCATTTGATCTTGTGTTGAAATTTTCTCCTGAACTAGTTTTAGAGAATGTTCCTGATGTGGAATATCTTACATTTCTTCCATTTAATTCATTATCACTTCCGCTATTGCTAGAGTGATCTATGCTGTTCCTTTTTCTCTGAAATCCTGCTTTTAATAAAGTGCTTTGTCTTTTGCATCTTTTTCTCATAGAGTCACGAGTGTCGCGGGATTTTGATTCATGTGAATTTCCGGTATTTCTCATAGATAGTGATATATTAGTTATCTTTTTAGGTGATATATTTTCAATTCTTTGTATATTGTCGGAATCTGAACTATTCTCACTTACATCTATGAAGCCACTACTATGAGACTTCTTTTGCCTTGGGTTATTACTTATGTTATTATCGACAAGAGGTTCGATTTTATTAATGCTCTCAATACTATCCCTAATACTTTCATATGAAGGTTTTTTAGGTGCTACACTGATTGGATCGTATAGTTTTCTTTTTCTACTTTTGTTTATTCCTAAATCATCTTCTAACCAGTCATCATCAACTTCATTTGGATCTAAGAGTGCTGATTTTGGTTTTGTTTTTTTAACATCAACTTCAGGTAAATCAATGTTTCGGTTCCTTAAAGCAGATATGGCACTTCTGTACTCTTGAATTCCTGTATTTCTAGATTTATTAGTATTTAGTACACTATCGTCGGAAGAATCATTTGAGTCGTCAGATGGAAAAGCTATTTGGCTTGTAACATTTTGAGATAAGTCAATATCTTCATCTGTATCCTCGTCAATAATATTTCTTCTTTTAAATCTAGGTGAGTTTAATTCTTTAATTCGGTCGCTCAATTTAGATATGCTAGTTGGTGTATTATTTTTAATCGGTTTAACAGGCGTATTAGACTTAGATCTCCTAGCTATCATATCTGATCCAGCAGTTTTGTCAATGAAATTTTGTATTTTGAGGCATATATTATTGTACAATGCTTCTTCGTCTTTGGTTAGAATTTTGCCAGCGCGCCACTTTTGTAGAATGTTTAATGGTGTCTCACCAAAGTCAGTTTTCAGTGATGGTATTGCACCCCTGTCTAATAGCAATTGGACTACTTCCAAATGACCATTGCTTGCTGCGTCATATAATGGTGTTATTCCTGAAACCAAAAAGTTCTAAAGACTTACAAATATGATTAGTCTGATATAATTAAAATTAAAGGGTCTATGTTACACAGTTTTAAATTTACTGCGGTTGAAAATGACAAATGAATTTTATACACTGTAATATTTATTCTTTATCTATGAATAGAAATCGTAACCTATTTGTTTCACTACTATGTTACCATTATTGACCCCTCTAAAGACAGCGGACAAAAATTTAAACTGCAATAGTCTGATTTTGTAAACATAAACTTACAAAACATGTTTATAAGAGACATTAGCTGTAAACAACACTTTTTTAAATATCACATTAATGGAGGTATGCCAGACAACTATAATAGATCGTGCGGTAATGAAATTAACAAAGAAAAATACATGCGTCCATCGCCGTAACCAAGTCGTCACTTGGACAATCGATGCTTGCGAGCATCGACGTCATCGATACTCGCCGGTAGAATTGCTTGTCGCCTGCGCACACGGCTCTGCGCTCTGCACCCGACTTTGCTTCACGGCAACTCCGCTAGATGGCGCATAGTAACACGGTTACCACATTACTCCCCCGCCGAACCGTTGCTTGGCTAACGTCGATAGTCTCGATAGTCGCCTATCTCTCCTGTCGGTTGCCACAGTGATATTCAAAAATCAATAATTTTGTTTAAAGGCATGTTTCACGTACCGTCACAATTCGCCCCGCCTCTGTCGTTAACGTTAGCGCCGTTATTGATCAGTATGTTAGCAATTTCTAAATTTCCATGTATACAAGCCTCATGTAACGGTAGCCAGCCTGCATTGTCTCTCACATTTACTGGGTGACCTTGAGCAAGCAATCTCTCCACCAACAATATGTTGCCTGATATGCATGCCTGAATTAATTAAACGTTAATTATTACAAAAGTTTATAGCCATAAATTAAATACAGTAGATATAAGAAAAAAATTGGAATTTTTTAAATAGGGAAAAATTTTATAAAGTACAAAATTGTTGACTTACTACATGTAATTGTGTTTCACCCTTGATATTCTTTTTAATAGCAAAACTTTTTCCTCTTTTTCTTGTATCTCTTTTAATTTCCTTCACATCTTCATCATCGGTGTCCGACAGATCTAATAGATAAATAATAAGAATCAATTATTAAAAAATAACCTTAACAAATTTAACTAACTTCTAATATGCATTAAATTAATAAAAAAAAATTATTATGTCTTAGACTTGAGTTTGAAAATTTACTCAATTTTCAGATTACAGCGCAGTTCATTTAAATCGATATATTTGAAAGCTGTCCAAACTAAAAATGCCAGAAGCACGAATGGATTCTTCATAGATTAGAACATAGATTAGACTAACAACAATAATTAATAAGATTAAAGGTAGATCCAAACAGGAGTCCCCTCATAGGAGCCTCTGAGCCAAATCACTCTAAAGAGCGTCTACCAAAGCAATCTAAGAGTTCGGCAGCCTCTCAATTGGATAAAATAGCAGTATGTAGCGGTCTATGCAGAAGCTCACTCGGAGGCCCATCAGTTTTGCTACTGCAAATGCCATTTGGGCAGCAGTGACAGTTCGGTTAAAAAAAAATAGTACAAGGAATTTAAATTTACTAACAATAATTCCTATAAATATAATAAACATTAAATAAAACTAAGGACTATGAAGTAATATTTTTGTAATGCACATAACATTACAATAGTATGGATATAAAAATATTAAAAATATAAACCTAATTAAATTGACTTAAATTGAAGTCAACAACAAGTTAGAAATTAAATCATCATCATCATTG
Organism: Battus philenor; assembly: GCF_028537555.1. NCBI lineage: Eukaryota > Metazoa > Arthropoda > Insecta > Lepidoptera > Papilionidae > Battus > Battus philenor. The sequence goes on along the minus strand of NW_027181678.1, from coordinate 4,811,454 downwards.
TCAGCCGATAGACGCCCACTGCAAGGCATAGGCCTTCCCCAAAGTTCATCACAAAGACTGATCTTTATACAAATTTAAAAATTATGAACAATTACAAAGCATTTATTTCAAAATAAAGAGTCAATGAATTAACATAACAATTTGAATACAATATTAAAATGAATCAACCTCAGTTTCGCACTTTGATGTAATCCATATTTAGTAAAAATTACATTCATATATCAATACCAATGACCATTTAACCACATTTATATGTGTATGTAAATAAATTTTAAATATTGTTCTTTAATCTTCAATAACCTGTTAAATCTTCGAGACAAATATCATCTCCGATATGTGTAGTGTCCTCGTCACACCCACCAGCAGAGCTCTGTTCATCTTCTGAACTATCGAAATTATCTAAATTACAACAGCCTAACGCTTTCAATTCTTCTTTAGTTTGTTCCATTTTTTCACTCTCAAAATATGCCTCTTGATACTTGAGAAGGTATTTTAGTACTCTAATCTCATATTTCTTTATATTCCACTCTTTGGCCTGAGACAAAAAACAAAATTCATTGTTACCATATTTTTAGCATTAACATCAAACAAGCCTATAAATTGAAATTTTTTTGAACTTCTGAATTTGTAATATCACAGGATCAATGTGAGATTACAAATTCATAACTGTACTAGGGATTTTAATTATGAGACAATGTAATTTTTAAATTTTTACGTCATCTTTAGCAAATTTACATATATAAATGTTTTTAATTTCAATACATTGTTTTTTAACGACAGATAAGAGTCTGATGAAAACATAAGGGCAAAACTGGAAAATGACTAATTAAATGCGACTTTCTTTCAATTTTTTGAAGTCATGCGAGGAACATCCTTATTGTGAATCAAAATAAAAAAGAAGTGAGTTATATAAATATATTAACAACATTACAAAAGTTTTGCAATTTATAAAATAGAAAATGTATTTTTGATAATAGTTGCAGTTTGTTATGACTTTAAATCCTTAGTTCCTCAAGCGGTCCAGGCGGACCAAAAAATTAGAACGCTCAGCAACTATTACTTGTAAAGCCAAGCATATTCTAAGAAAAATAAATTTGAAAGTGATCTATGAGAAAAAGTAAGAACCTCTGCTTTAAATCAAAATATGATCACTCTGAAATATGTTTTATATATATTTTCCTATAATACTGCCAACAAGGCTAAACTGACCAATATGGCAAAAAATTGGTAACAAAATTTTAGTTTTTACAAATTATTAATATAAACTTACAGCTTTCCTTGCACCATGACATGCCTTTTCAATTTCATCATATGGTTTTTTAGCCAAAAAAGACACTTCAGCAATATTCAACAGAGTAGTGAAAGCTTCTTTGGGAACATCCTTTATCAACTCATATTCTTTGTCATAGTACTGCAGTGCTTCATTATAGCAACCCATGTCTTTGTATGTTTGATATAAGCTGAAGAAATATTTAATAATAGGATATTTATGAATTCTTTAAATGTATGATTTTAAAATTTATGTATAAGAACTGGCTATGATTGTAATATACATTGGCAATAGAAGCAGTACTGCTCTGTAGTGAATGCAGAAGTATTGTCATGGGGGCGATAGCAGGTCCAAAGCCATAGGCTGAGTTATATAAAATACTTCAATTTTACATTAATAGATATTTTATATAGCCATATAAAATTTTCAATCTAAATGCATATGTGAACAGAACAACAATAGTTCATAACTATTTGCAAGAGGGTAAACAAAGACAAAGAATGTACTGAAATATAATTATGAACATATTCCGTGCCTCGGCAATGTTTGAAGATTTTACATTCAGGCCACGTGGGGCGTATACGACCCACACTCTAAAAATTAAGAAAGTTGTTTAAGATGTGTGCTTTACACTTTTTCAATACTGCAAAGCTATAATTAGCGGGAAAAAGTTATGTTTTTAATATGCATTATGTACGCGCACACGTGATGTGAAGTTATCTATATTCGTTCATATAATACATTTTTTAAGAATTCTTTATTTTTCAAGGAAAATTGCAAATGGCCCTAACGGAAAGTGCAACGGGGGTCATATACGCCTTACATGGTATGAAATGTGTTAACAGATGATAAACCGACTTATAAAACAAGAACAAGTAAAGTTTTAGGTATAAGAGGGTTGTCCATTAAAAGTTAGGGACCAATGGCTTCATCATATGTTAAGAATGAATGTTTCCATTACCTAACATAGATCGGGATCAATGTCTTTCCACTGTCACCAGCTAATTCAGCATGATCTAACATCTTTAGATAAAACTCCACAGCCCCTGCATAATTGCGAAGATGACACGCACCATCGCCAAGTTTCTCATATAATTTTTTAAATTCAACATTATTAGTTGGATCAGTTGATATAAGTAAATCTTCTGTATAACACATTGCTGCAACTGTAAATAATAGAAAACCACAATATGTTATTGCTTAATCAAAACTAGTAACAATTGATAATTGTACGAAAATTATAAGCGCAAAACTGGAGAATGACTCAACTAATTCCGCTAATTTTCTTTATCTACGAAGAATATAGCAAACAAATTTTTAAAAAAATTGGTGTGCTAGAATGTGGACAAATGAAACATATTGTGTATAAGTATCACAATAAAAGTATAATCATAGTATTACTAAAGGTCCAGTGCCTGACATATGTGGGAAGTCCCCACAGTGAACCTAACAAAAAACTCCTTTAAGTAAACAATTATTATTCATAAAGACATTAAGTCAATAAATAAAACGACCACTATGTATGACATCTTAATTACTATTTATTATATTGTATTGCTACAGGCCATTAACACTCTATAATATAATTACTGTTGAATGAGATAATATTAAACATCCAAATCAAATTATTTGAATAACTGTAGTTAATAAAACTTTCATATATCTATAGAAGATATCTTCAATCTGCAATTTAATACAAATTAATGCTCAGACTAACACAATTATAATTTGAAAATTTAACTTCTTTTTATAAAGATATTAGCACATGTAAGTGCCTTGATGTGTGGACATTTAAAATTATTTTAAATTCAAACAACTATTTGAAAGTTTTGTTGTAAAACACTTACCAACTTTTAAATTAGATTCTATATTCTCTTTTTCTTCTTCATCAGGAGTATTCAGTTTCCAAGCCTTCATCAGAACTTGTTTAGCACTCTGATAATCAGACATTTTACAAAGTATATCCGCTTTTGCTGACAATGTCTCACATGTTTTTAATATCTATAAAAAAGATTATTGGAATCTTAAAATTTACATTTCTTGTTATACAGATGTTAGGAGAACAATGTACCAATGTAATAAATTATTTCCGCTGAAGTTTATTGTTTTATTATAAGAAATATTGTAAGGTGCAATAGTTATATGGCAAAGTTTTTAACAACAATAAAATTCATTTATAGACATTTCTTGGTTATGAGTGACAAGGAACAGTACAGGAATAACAGTTATTTAACTATCAACCCAATAGTCATTGATCTCATTACATTCATTCATATATATAAAGATAATACTAAAAATGGCACAACTTATCAATTTGGTTAGTAGTTATGATCTAAGGACGCGTTTACATGGGAAAAATCTTAGAAGTCACCTAATGTTTATCAGTGTGAATATATTTTCTTGCTCTTATGTAGATGTTCTGTTTACCATACTACCAATCCAAAAATAGGGTATTTTTATGCCAAAATTACTTTTAACCTCTGATCTAGCATGTTCTATTATTATATAATATGTAACTTGGTATATTGAAATAATCTGACACAAAGAGATAGATGGTATGTGCAATACATATATACATATAAATAATAAAGATGAAAATTCAATGACTATTTTTCTTGTCAATCCAAAGAAAACGACACTTAATAAAGAAGTTCTGAATTAAATTTGAAAAAATCATTGCATAATTTGAAAATTTCATGTGTAAAATTATCTTCAAATTTTTTTAAAATTATTAGCACCCGTTAATCTTAAACACCACCCCACCATTTCACATGCCCTAGTACATATAAATATAGGATTTTAATACTTCGGAAATAGTTAATTACTGACCTTATCTTCCAATCTACTTGCAACTTCCAAAGCTTTGTTCAAACAACTAAGAGCTTTAGCAAAATCCTTCTTTTTATTGCTATATAGAGATGCTTCGGTTATGTAACAGTTGTGCAAAATCTCAAATAAATCCTGGTGTGTACAAATAGTTTTAGCTTTATTAATACACTCTAACGCCTTGTCCAAGAAACCAAGATGTTCTTGTACAACACCAATATTGAGTAACAAGCGTGCGCGCATATCCAGTAGTTCATTCTTAGTTACTTTTCCATGCAATCTGAAATAAAATGATCAGATTTGATTAAAATTTTTACAAGTTTTTATTAATGATATCACTGTCAAAAATAATGTTATTTGATAGTAATAATATAATTGGTCTAAATATAAATCTATTTCTAACTTTTTTTACCACCATTAATTCTATTAATCATAGAAAAAAGGATTTACAGAGGAAGCATTTTCATCCAATGACTATTACAATTCATATTAACATTATACATTCATGCCTGTGTCATATTGGTAAAATAAATTTAACATAGGTCACTTCAATTTTAGGATTAAAAATAAAAAAGCTGTCATCCTTTAATTGTTGTTATTGATAAAATAATGGTATAACTTAAAAATCAACAAAACTGGCAAACCATATGTAAGGAAATACAATGCACACTTAATGAACATGAAGTTGAGACTTCCTGGATGCACAAGCACTTTTTTCTCACTAAAATTAAAAGCCTTCTAGTAGCTGTGTAAGTTAAAAGCCATAAGGCGTGGTTGTAATATTTGAGAAAGGTGTGCATATATTTTAATTATGTATAAACATTTTTATTCAAAATCCATAAAGGGGAAAGCACTGAATAATATCAAATACTTATTTATCTTATTTGATTACAGCCAATATTTTTTTCAATTTATCAACACCAAAAATTTGCAAATCTTAATCTTAATTGAAGGCACACCAATTGTTATTCATTGTATATATTAAAATTTGTAGATCTCTATGTAAACACTATTAAAATTTGTGCTGACGAAATACCACCACCAGCATCCAGTACATATTAGTATTAAAAAGAATCATCCACAACTTTAAAAAGATTAGCGCACATATTGCATTGTGTATTATATAGTTTTGCACAGAATATACAAGATTTGTACTTATGTTTAGGGTATATAGACAATATCCCTTAACATTAAGTTCGGCTGATCTTCCCTGTGAAAGTAAAAGATTAATACAGAGAGAAGCAGGACTTATTTAATAAATTTAACCACTTTTGTACAAGTATTACAAATATTGTCAACAAGTACAGATGAATATATGAAGTGGAGTGTCAGGTTCAGTCATAGTCCTACTTGAATCTACAGGTTGTGAGCAAGTTGTCACAGCTGTTACAACTAATAAATACAATTTTAATCTCCAACTTTTTAAAACATGTCTGGTTACTTATAAATAGTTCTTTCTTACTTTTCACACAACACAAGACTCTTCATGAATGTCTTTTCAGCTGCATTTAATGAGGATTTTGCTTCACCTTCATCATTAGAACTCTGACTCTGAAGTAAATAAATGCGTCCCAGGGTTGCCATGGCTCTTTGTTCTTCCACAAGGTTATTTAATTCCTTTGCAACAGCTACGGAATAACATTAAGTAATCGTGAACATGAAAATTAGAGTTTCTAATAGTCAAAGATGTATAAATGTATACCTAAATGTCGCTCTTCATATTTTAGAGCTTTGTCAAATTCAGCCATTAGCATGTACATTTCACCGATCATGCGATTACAAGTACCCCATTCTAAACGTAGACCCAGTTCCTTGACCACGCCAGCTTCATTTTTATATTCTTCGAGCGCGTCATTGTAGCGATTGTGTTTATAATAATAGGTTGCTAACTCATTATATACTTCTGCTAAATGTCGCCTATTGCTACCATTTAAAGCTTTCTTTTTCTTTCGTATTAATTCTAAAAAAAAAATTAAAATAATTAGTTTTAAGCTATTGGAAATTAAAGTATTGTTCAAAATTGTTCATTCCTACACTTACTTTCTTCTTCCATATTTTCTTTTTTTAAGAACAATTAATTTTAAATATCATCTCTATTCATATAAAAGAACAAATAACACTAATTGTAAACGTACAGTGAGTAGTTTCTTTACAAATATTACTTTGACAACTATATGACAACATACTGACATAAACTCTTAAGAGATAATAATTAAAATGGCGGGATATAATATTCGGATATTACAACAGAGACAATAATTTTATAAATTTAAAAAAATAACTGCAAATTGAAGTTACTTCCATATCTATTTTTTTTTCTTATTCCTTTGAAAGTAGTATGATCACACCGTTAACTGGTTAAAAAAAAAGTTATGGTCAAATTGTAATAAAATATAAATTTGACCATAATTTTAAGATAAAATAGTTATAAATACAGACGCAAATATGACTCGGAACAGGCATTTTTTCTTTTTGAAACCCATATTAACATTTATAAACGAATAATTATATATATGATGTAATTAACATGATTAAAGATGATTGGGAGTACCATACATTCTGCTTCTTCTTCGTTTCAGCCGATAGGCGCCCACCGTCAGTCATATGCCTCCCCCAAAGATACCTATGGCCACCATATAATTGCCAAGCTTGGCAGACAGATTAGCTGGTGGCAATTCAATATTAGTGGCAATGGCAATTCTGTACAATTAACTCACAGTGAATTTGCGTATGAAAAGTAAATTATATATAAAACTGTATCCCGGGAATCAAAAAAAAATTCTGGAAATAAAACCTGCGATCTACGATCGCAATTCTCAAGGCTTTATCACGCTACGCTACCTCTGCTGGGCATAGGTAATTGAAATATATTTTCTAAGTAAGAAAAATATTTCTATAGACGAAAGTATATATTATTATAATCTTAATAAATACAACCTAACTTATGTAAAACTGTAACTTATGTAAAACAGGTATTAATGATAATTTCTGATTTCCGTCGTCAAAAAAGCCACTTCGTACATATATCTGTCGACCAAATGTATCGGCTTATCGTCTTTCAATGCATGTCCCTGTACGATTTTAGTACATTGGAGAAGAGTGCTTATGTATCTGTGGAATGGGATGAGGGGTGGACGGAGTGAATGTGTGATGTTGATTTTGGATTGTTGACAATTTTGAATTCGATTTTAAATTTAATTTTTATATAAAGTTATACTGTAAAGCTTTAATGTTTTATATTTCATATACAACTGGCCTGTTTATAACTTGAAAGCAGCCCTTTAAACAGCTGGCAAATAACAACAATATCTCAAGTAAGAAAAAAAATATTATTTGTGCTTACTTATTTATTAAGATTAACTTATTGATATATCTAAACATTCTTATTATTATATATGAATAACCAGTTTCTTTGTATTTAAAAACACGATGAGCAAAATTTGTCTTTAATGTGATTAAAAACCGGCTAATATTTTTTAAAGTACATAATAATTTTTTTTCGTTAATTATGGATATTATGGAGTTATAATTAACATTTATTTTAAGTCAAACACTTATTTTTTTCAACGTTATGATCATAGTAGTTAAATTGATGTTATCACAGTTTTTAAAATGGTAATTTTATATTAATATAAATTACCATTTTTTTCAATATATTTTTTTGGAAAAATCAAGGAGATAAACATGCAAGAATGATGACTGGAATTTTTATATTTATGTGTAATTGTTATTGTATTGGATGGATTGTTTTTGTGTATTATTTTACTTTTTTTTTTAATTTGTAATAATAAAGTATATTAACCAAACTGAGACCTAATATTACAGTAATATATTGTAAAGATTAATACATTTGTTTCTGCTTACCTTGTTTATAGCAAAAAATAATTTGGAGTTAATTTAAATTTTAATATTTTACATGACTTTTGACTTAAAAAATCTAATAAAAACACTTTTTTATTTAAATTTACCTCCTGCTTTTACTGTTTAACATTATGCTTTAAATATTTCTAAGATTTTTTATATTCTTAGATTATTTATCACTTCATACTTTGTTTTATTTATTACTGTAATAGAGTATAATATATTATGAGTATAGAATGTTTGAGATTGACAGGCCTGTGTCACAGTTGAAATCCTTATCATAGGGATGCATATGCATATCAATATTTTCAAAATTATAGTACTTTACAAGTAGTAAAATAAGGGTATTATCTTATACATTAAAGGCGTTTGTTTTTTATATATTGCACCTATTTTGACTTAAAATTGTGTTGATGGTGTCTGTGTTATTTGTAATTATATGATATATTTGTATGAATTGTACAATATTTGACACATTTTTGATACTTTGAATAAATAAAGGTACTAAACTATAATATAAAAAACTAAAGTATAATATAAAAAACATGTAATCACATGAAACATGTTTGATAATAATTTCTTAATTAGCAAATTCTAAAACTTGTTTATTTTAATTCAATTTGAACAAATATAAAAGATTTAAAATGTCATTATTGAATTATATCAATATTAATTCTTACATTATAAAATAAAAAAATATATTACTACTGTTAAAAAAAACTTTGTTTAATATGTTAAGTGTCCTTTGTCCATTAGAGTTAAAAAATTACATTGATTGATTGTATTTTATTTGGATTCGTAGTGGATTTTATAAAATAACTTAAAATTTCTTGGTACAAGCTGTTAATCTGTTTAATTATGAGTTTTTGTCTCTATGTACTGACTCGTTACTACGTTAAATCTAGAACTGTGAGGCTTAGATACTTGAAATTTAGTAAAGATATTCCGTTAGCCGATAGAGGGAGCCAAGAACTGAGCTTACGAAATCCCACCCTCAAAGCGTGGTTGAGGAAGCGTTCATTAAAAAATCTCTTTAAAGTATAAAACACGAATAAGAACGGAATTTGTGAAATCACACCCAAGAAAATTAATTTTTTTAACTACACGAGTATGTGTAATTAAAGGGATTAAGAGATATTTCATAATGCATAAGATATTATTTACTTTATCTGAACTTACTGATTTTTCAGTACGAAGGATCCAAGTCGTACGTGTACCGTGTATTAATTATTAAAAAAATAACATTTACCAATGTTAAATCGCAAAATAAAAAATGACGACAAGACCGCTTGATATCACCTGTTCAATATACGTATAGTTAGTAGAACTTTTCAAACATACAACTGGTTATTAAAAATCTTGTAGTTGAACTTCAGGTATCTGACTTTTCAGGTCGCACGAAATTGGACCAACAATTGTTATAATAGTTTAAAAAAGCATAAGTTTTCATTTTGTTGTGCTTTTGTATTCAAGAATATAAAAGCGAAATAAAAAACTTAGGACTGCACACAAATATACCTGATGTAAGACTAAGAAACAAAAACAAAATAAAGCAAGAGAAATATAAATATAGAACAAAGTAATATATTTATGTTTTTCAGCTTAGACAGTAATGTAATTCCTACTATATACTGTCGGAAATTTTGCCGACATATTTAAGACTGAAGTGACATTTTAAAGACATACACATAATTCTTTACAAGAAAAACTAATGTTCATGCAACTTATAAATTTAATAATTTATTATAAATTATTCTTTAAAGTTTTTTGTTAAAAATAATGTAAAAATACATGTCAAGCTTTGACGAATACTTATGTTTTATTAAACAAAAAAAGGAATGTAATAGATTTTTCGTCGTACTCCAAATCTTCGAGAACATTCTTCTAAATTACACTGAAGATAAAAAAAAACTTGTTTGCGAACTTAAACTAATTGTACCGGCGTTATTTCATTTTTCAATTTCGGCTAGTGTTTTTAAAGTTACAAAACTTCTCTTGTGAGATCCCTTTAAAAAAACTCCTCTTCGAAATGACTTATTTTGGGAGTACTCCTCATACCTTCACTATGCTGGCATCAGGTATGTGCCTCCTTGTGGTCTCATCCTACTATAACATAGTCATAGAGTAATTATTGAGCTCCAGAAGCTACGTTTCGAGAATTTAAAAAAAAAAAAACTATAGTGAACTTTATGACTATAAGTATTTCACTATAAGATCGAATTAAACGTGAAAATAAATTTGTGAATCGGTTAGCAAATGCAGCTCAGAAGTCGATTTATAAGATATTGGTCGGTTCCAACCAGTTAAAGCAGTAACCCGGAGACCTGTCTAGTAATGGACGTTCTATGGCCAAAATGGTGATGAACTTTATCATGGCCTCCTTTTTTTTATAATTTTATAATTTTTTTTATTTATTCGGTTTGTTGTCTATCGCTGAAATGTCACTTCGGCTTGTATCTGTGTACTAAATGTCAACATTATGCACGTACACGATCGTTAATAACTCCCAGTTCATTACGAACGATTTAGTCATGTATAATACATGTATATTTAGTATAGCTGTCCACGTCGCTACGTCCCCACGCTATTGTTGCGACGAACTGGCGCCTACGAAGGCGCCGCTGTGACCTTCCCCGTTCTAATGCCGAGAATGGACTTCTTTGTCACTACTACCCTATGCAATTTTAAAAATTATTCGCTCCTAAATCATACCTTTCTTTGGTATATATTAAATGATTTGTATGAACTTCACCCCCTTTTAATTTTTTGTTTGCATTAACACGCTTTCGAGTAATTACTTACTGGGATAAAAATTGATCATAATAAGTGTCCCATTTTTGTTTTTAAAATATCTCTATATCATAAAATATAAATATCCTTTAGAACTAGATCAGCCGTTATTGTAAATAGCCTATGATCATTATACAGACTAAATACCAATACAGGTTGACTGGTTATTGGTGCAAAACTTTTAAAAGTTTAAATGTATCTCTTTTACTGCCAATTAATGTATGGTATACACTGTTCGAAAATCGATGTTTTATTATAAAAACATATTACATTTTTGTGCAAATAATGTAGGCTTTATACGTCTGTCTGTTGTATGTGTACATAAGATGCATGAGAGTGTACAGCAAGAAGCGTGTGTCTTAGAACTTACTTAACTTTATAATTTTAATAGATAAGTTACTTGAAGTTAAAGATGAACGTTCAATGTTATTACAATTATTAATATAAACGTTGTTACTCAATCTTTCAGTTGATTTTTAATAAGCTATGGATATGTAACGACTTGCATCGGAACTGTAGTTGAAAAAAATCGTTATTTTTGAGTTAAAACTAGTCCGCTTAATAATTCGTTGCTATGAAGGTGCACTCCTTTTCTCGACCTACTATTTCTGACCCCATAATTATTTCATGAAAGTCTTCTACGAGTGTAGACGAATTCCAGATGGAATTTTCAACTGTAAAATTTAATATTATTGTTTGAAAAAGTTTAAAAGTTTTGTGCATTTGTATTGCATAGTACATTTGAATTTTTTTATTATAATTTTGTAATCTGTTTTGAATTCTATTAAAACATAATACATTTTTACTTTTTATTATGATGCGGAAAAGAGCTCAAAAAAAAACAATGTTTTATGTCATACACACACACGTAATAACTATTATACACTGTGCAAGAAATATCTGGTTTTAGAAAATTGACATACGGATTTAAATATTGTAAACTTAGATATTCTTTTGTTTATTTTTTATCTACATAGAATCATTTACAGTGACCATTTGTGTACGTTATGAGAAGAATGATAGTATAGCTCAATTTCATAGGAACTAGAATGAGATTGAGCTCCTGTAATAGCATCTTTTAACTTAGAAATACTCGCATTTTAGTCATAGGCCATCCACCATAGGCTTCCTCCATAGATTTCAATAAGACCTGTGTGTAATTGTCTTATATGTAATCATCAGTTATTAATTATAGTTTTCTTTATTAGGTTTGGCAAAGATCTGTATTAATATTTACATAATTATCAACGTAGACACGACTACCTGCGGCCTTGATAGTTTCGTTGGTCCACCTAGTGGGAGGCCTACCCACTCGCATCGGCATCCACCGGATCATCGTTCATTCCAGAACCTCTTGGTCCCAACGGTCGTTGGTTGCACGCACGAGCGAGGTGCCCCCGGCCACTTCAGACGGACAATTCTTCAAACTACGCCAGTGACGTGGTGTAGTTGTTTTATTTGAATTCCTTCAGTTAATTAAAATCAATTTAAAAAGTAAGATTAGTTTCACAAGTTATTCCAATGCTGTAAAATATTGCAGTAAATTAAAAAAGTATTTTAATTTCAAACTCGACTGAGATTAATATAACTCCAATCTAAACCGAAATTCCTAGAATGCATATTGCGAAAATAGAATATAAGTTTTCCTAGAAATGGACGTCTGAACGTCGGAAGCGTCAGCTTAAGGGGTAACTTCGTCTATAATACGCTCGACACGAAAATGTTCGACGATCCGGCAAAACTAGGCCAAGAAATGCTTAAACATTTCCACCAAAATATTCCTTGGTTATATCTTATGTACGTAGGGCCTCGTTGTAGCAATTGTTGGAGAGTTAATACCGGTAAATGTACATGTCTCATTGTTTAGCCACGACGAAGTAAGGATTCGTTTACATTCTTTCAAAAATATAAATCTATTTAGCTCAACCGACAGATTTTTCATCTATATTATTTTGGAGAAATGACAAAACAGCAAAGTATATTTTCGAAGCATAGTACAAGCAGTTAAAAAATTTAAATTTTTATTAGATGTACTTCGCACTCAGCGCATTGAGATAAAGTATTAAAACCTCTACTGTAAATAATTATTGCATGAAGATTTTTAAGAAATTACTAGATTCCAGTGGATGAAATTGTTTATTACATTTCAACAACTCTATTTATTCATGATATATTCAGAAATTGTAAGTAAATAAAATAGTAAAATATTTTTGCATTTAAGACTATTAAGTATTAGCTACTTGGCCATCTTTTAAAATACTGTCCCATGTAAAGGCATCTTTACATTTCTGTACAATAGTTTACGTCCACATAATTTTAAATGATTTAAATAGTACGGTTGGAAGAGCGTCATTGACTGTACCTTGTGAATATATAGGGTTGCTGAGACAAATCTATATGTATATATCGATAAAAGTAAGGACTTGTTAAATTCAAAAACCATATATCATGAAAATTTGGTAAATTATTAGGTATATTTTAGGGAAGTTTTATGAAAAGTTTACATTTCAAGTATCAAAACTGTATTTTTGTTCATATTTTTATTTAGATGCATAACACAACAACTCATAAAGATTCACCTAGTTACCATATATTTGAGAGTTGCTCAAGTGACTTGTAAATTTTCAGTTTATTCGAGTTCATCGAATGATATTAACTGCCGTCGGACGTAATCAGAGAAATAGATAAGGAACGTAGAACGTAATGGCTTAAAGAACAGTCTGTTGAACTTATTTCTCCTAATCACAATTCATCTATGGCAAACCGTAGAAAAGCAAATTATACTTACAGGAATGTTTCGTCTAATAGCATAGTTAAAAAAATATAAGCTTACGAATAATTTAAACTTAATATGTTTAAAATATTATTGTCATGTACTTTTTAGTTGATATGACATAAAGGTTCATTTAATTCATAATAAATAAAAAACGAAGTTTTTTTTTATAAAATAATGTAATTTTGGATCCTTGTATAAATATAAAGGATCTTTATCATAATTTTAGTCGTAACGCCACAGTTGAAGATAGCCTATCCCTGTTGTTGTTGGAAACGGCTTGCACCTGTTTTGCTATCCGTCGACCTTCGCTGTGCTTGCTGGTCCGAGTTCTTCACTTCAGAACGATGCCTCTGCGGTCATCTAGTCTGCATGCTATGTTGGCTGTCCACTGCCAATTCAACTTTCCAGTCTGCTGCACATTAATTTTTAATTAACCACTACATCGATTAATATTTAAACGTAATATATCAAATATAATTATATTATCAAAATATAAATATAATTATATCATAGTATTACATGCCGTAATTATAATTCACGATATACTTTTTTAATTGCTACAATATGTTCATCGATGTATCAATTTAAATGAATGTACACACAATCTATCATAATTTATAGATTCGGTCTTAAATAATGCATTCGTGAAATTGTATTTGTGCCCGAGTACCATACGGTACCGCGATACCAGGCCTAATTAAAGCGAAATGATTCAGCGAACTCGAACCATGATAATTTGCCTAAAATCCGTTTTAAAATCTAACAGTTCTTGTTAGAAGACCGACAGAAATTTAATTCTCATTTTTTAAACGTATTCGTTATGACCTAATTTTAATCTCATTGACATATTATGCATTTATCATTTTTATCACATTAAAAAGTAGTGTACAAGTTGTTTGGGAATTAAAAACCTTTAAGTGTGTAGACTATTATGGCTATTCGCTGGTTTTAAAAATAATAAATAACATAATGATAATATGGTAAGAAAAAGCATTTTATACACTTTTATTGCTACATATTAAAATTAATTATTTTTGTTTTGCCAGGAGTTGTTGTCTTTGTCCGGCTTCTAGCATTCTAATAGAAAAAAATAATGTAACATAGTTCAAAGTGATGACTTTATTTTGGTAATATATGTTAAATCTATTTATAATATTTGCTGACAAATGAGCTTTACATTCTAACTGTTTAAAAACCTGTGTCAACCTAATAACCACCTTAAAGTTGAAGAAATAAGGTTTTATTTATTGACTTAATTAAAAAAAATTGTCAAGATATAAAAGTACTAAAAATGGGACCCATTACTCAGGCACGTATTGCAGGACAGTTTAACCCGAACTAAAACCAGATTTTTGTTTTCCTATCGCCGGCCACTGTTCGTAAATCAAGCAATACAGATTTGTAGATAAATTACATATAAATAATTGGAATCTAGATACATAGATACAATTTACTGTAATTAATTGAGGTTGCAACTGGCAATATCGAAATATTCGATCGATAATTATAAAAAAGTAATGTTGCATTTTTAAGTTAATTTCACACGACTACATTTTTACAAGTTTTTCTAATCAACAATATATTCATCTTCGTTATTAACAACCTTCTGCCATCTAATGTACAAATTTTCAATAGCGGTGCGGTAAAAATCAATCGCTTTTTTTTTGTAAAATCTATCGACAGAAATAACATTAATTTCCGGAGACCGGACCTAATATTTTCTAGTGAAGTTTGATTTTACAGAATTGATGACATTTGAAACAATCTGGAATAAAATTCGTTGACTAATTTGGCAAGAGCAAAAACAAACTAAACTTCAAATAAAGATATCGTAAGAAATATTAAATATCTTAATCTTTGTCTTATTATTTAATAGTTAATTATTATTTTACTCCGAATTTATTAATGACACACCGGACTGAAACAATGTATTTGTTCTCGATCGTATAAGAATAAGTAACTCGACATGTAATGGCCGCCGTCGAAATTAACCCGCGCTTACGTGGCGGCGATAAACCAGCAAAGATTCAGTTTGTTAAAACAATTTATGACGCTCGAGTGATGTTCGTTACCGCTCCAAGTTATCTATAGAGTAGTTACGTATAATAGTCGAAAGTTTCAAAAACACATTACCCGGGATTTATTGCCTCAAGAAGAACAACCGCTAACGCGTCATAAACGTACGCCATGTTTTTTTTCCTTCTTCCCTTTTATCTTGATAATTTCTATTGACAGAAATAGAGCCGAAGCTTCATAAAAGAATTTTCGATCAAAGCATTCCTGTTTTGTCCGATAATATTAATTATAATTACATCCTTGCTTTGATTACGGTTTGAGTTTCGTCGATGTACTGATTAAACGATTCATCCGGATTCAACTTACGATTTGAAATAATATCACAAAAAAGTTTCATCATGTATTAAATCAATTTTGATAAACATTTAAATTTCGAAGAAACTCTGTTTGCTTTGTTTTTGTAATAGCTGGCCAACATTCAGTACATAAAACTTTTTTTCTGTTTACCTGATACATATTTTTTATCAGAAATTTACAAGAGGATATCGCACATATGCGATAGACAAATAAATAAGCGAACTAAATGGCGAATACATCATCCCTTAAGTACGCTATGCTGTCCTGTCTCCTATGAAGTTATACATTTGTTTTCGGACATTATTTAAATTAAGCAATGGGAGCTTACAGAACATTTACATCTAGGATACTATTATAAGATCGTAAATATTATCCATAGAAAAATCTGCTAAGTCGAGTTAAAGTTAAATAAATAAAATTTGTTTTTACTTGAGCTATTTATTTTATTGTGCATATTACACATCACAAAAAATCGATAATTTTATATCAACCTCTCTCCTTTTAATGAGAGAACTATTCCAATAAACCGATAATAGTAACAAATCAATCGAATCGGAAATCCACAAATCGGAATTTTAAACGCGTATCAAATGACGATCTAAGCCGAGATCCTCTTTCATGAGCCCCTGCGCTCAATCACTCTGTAGAGCGTCCACTTAAGTCAATTAAAAAGCGGTTTACCAATTCGTTGGTGTAACTTTTGTAAGGCTCCCGTGGTAGCCCTGGACCTTATTCATTGCATAAAAGCTTAGGTTAAACATAATAACGTTCAACTCCAAATTTGTAACTAATGTTAACCGGTGATAAAAAGCGCCAATTTTTGCCAAAACTTCATTTAAAACTATAGATAAAGTATTTAAATTACAGTAACGTGGCGATAGTATTTTAAATAATAATTTACAAAAGTCACTGAATAATGTTTAGATCAAAGATCACGATGAAAGAAAAAAAAGAGAAATCTATGGTAGACGTCCATGTGCAGCAGTGGACGCTTAACAGTTGAAATGCTATTGATGTTGAGATCGGGAATTACCGAAATTATTTCGGTAAGAGACAGCTTTTTCAAAATTAACTACTACCATAACGTAACTAATACAAAATTTATTTAAAATCCTTTCTTTGTGGTTGGTAGAATAACTTGGCATAATTTTCTTGTTAAAATTTAGTAAAATAGAAAGGGTTTATATGTTTAGATTTTGCTAAATTAAGTAAATATTAAAAGTAACTATTATTGATTAGTACAAATTAAATAAGAATACTTAAAGTAGGTAATTATTTGTGGATGTGCTTGTAAATGTTATATCTTATCTGAAAGTCATCTCTTGGTTCATAAGTTACAATGTTAGACCGTAACAGAATAATAATTCACACTTTTTTGGCTTACGTCCCTCTTAACAACAGTAACAAATAACGGCGCATAAGCAAATTCTTATTTCAATTTAAATTTGTGATACTTTAAAAAAAACCTTCACATGTCTAATATCCATAAAGTCAATTTAAAAAAAGAAATTCTGAGTTCTCTATAAAAAAATTGCAAAGAAAAAAATATCCTTTTACATTATACAAGGTCATTGGCTATTGATGTAAAAGCTTTAAAGGCTTGAATGTTAAACTCATTTGTGAACATAAAGCTGTTAAGTTTTAACATCGAATAATATTCACTCTGTATATGTAAGTGATAACTCTACAATAGATTACATGAAAATATTTTTTTATTAGGATGCAACTGGCCAGTAACTTCTTGTAGTACAGATTTAATATGTAATAATCCGAATTTTGATAGACTGCTTTTATTACTATCATTACGTTAGCTATTATTTCTAAAATCATTGATAATTAGATGTAGTGGGCAATACATTAATTTACAGCAAATGAGCTATATATTCACCCCTTTAAAGCTCTTGCACCTGTAACCAATCGCCTTATAGATAATTTATACCCACTGACAAAGTATAATTACACGAAAGTAAACTATACATTATTTTAATATTATTTTTTTAACTTAAATTCTTTTCTACCTGCAAAGTTTTGTTCAAAATTTATTAGTATTAATGTCGCCAATCGACGAACTAATTTAATGGCATAGATCGTGTTGTGCCTTTTGTTAACTTACCGATTAAAGTCCAAAAATATCGCACTGGAGCAACGACCGGCAAACTGAATGGGTTGATTATACACATCTATTATGTACGTAGCTGTATCCAATCGTAGACCGGGCCGGTAAATGAAAATCGTTACCGAACTCCAAAAGTAGAATACGGGTAAAGCGCAGAAGTAGCGAACTAAAATAGGCTGATTCACTTCACAACACAATAATGTAAGCATTATGTAGAGTATTTCGAAAGAAAGTTTATACTTCAACGCATTTTCTTTTATATCTACAAAATTTTATTGTTGTATTAATGAAATCTCCAGATGGATTTTTAATACACTTGGAAATTTCTAGAAGTATTATACTTATTGTTGTGTTTCGCAGCTGATGCTGGCCGCTTTGAATCTGGCATATTGTAAATTAATGGAGAAGTGAATGAAGTGGATGTTTTATGGCAAAAATGACGATGAGACTTATTTTCTTTTTAAAAACTTAGATAAGGAATGGGAAGAGACGAATAATATAATGGTGATAAAACGTAGTGACCAATGTGACTACTAAACTACGAAAAAGGACTTGCAATATGAAGTTGTTCATTGCTAGCGGTAAAGAAATGTTCATTAAGTAAATAGGTTCCATCGGAGCTTCTTACAGCGTTTAGCTAATTGCATACACATTTAACAAGTGTTTTTAATTATATTATTCTAGCTGATGCAATTGCCGTTGATGGTGATCTGTCATAGCCATGAATAATCGAATGGAAATTTTATGATTAAAAAAAAACTTGTATTAAAAACATAGTATTTATTATAATGGTTTTTTATACCCAACATTGTTAGTTATATTTTTAGTGCGTAAACTATGTTGACGTGTTCGAACACGTAAATAGGCAATATACAATTGGCAATATGAATGATGCCATAAATAAATATTTAACGACTGTCTGCGATTTATTTATCGAGATAGCAAATAATATTGAAATTACATTTTTTTAAACAGAACAATCTAGAAAATACTAGGATTCTTATAAGAAAAGATGAAAGAAATCTGTAAAGCTTTTCTTAAAACATGTAATCAAGGGATAGTTATGAGATTTTTTGTACTACACTTCCTCAAAATGAATGTTAATATTTAACTTGGGTAAAAAAAAGTTATTTATCTATTTTGTTTTCAAATTTAATACAGCAATGATTAACTGCGGTTACATAATAAGAAAGCCCAGTATTCAGCTAGCCTGAGGCAATAAATCGCTAAAATAGGCCAATCTGGATGAAATGATATTTTTAAAAAATCACAAATTCTTAAATACCATCTGAACTATTAAAAATTGCTGAACATGTTTGAATTTAGCACCCATAGCCCAGCGGTAGAGCTTACTGAAGCTTGTCATACTAGGTCACACTTTCGATTCCCGGAGTACAATCTCATATAATTTGCGCTTTTTGCAATAATTATATAGGATTGCCATTGTTTACGTTTAATACACTGATCATACTACATATGTATATACAAGTCAATGTATGTGAAGTATTTACATACAAGTTTTGATCATTTTTTTTTAAAGAACTTAATTAAATAAATGCAAAGGTTATGTAACGGTAAAGCCTTCGATACCGTTTTAATTCGCCCTTTAACATTTTTGCTGTTGACAAATACACGTTCGTTTGGCCAAAATTTCACAAACTGTGTCAAGAGTCTGCTGGTACGTGTTCAAGTTTTTTTTTTTCACTTTGTTGTCTTAATAAAGTTTGCGCATATGTTCATTATTTCTTATACACATATTAACTGATAAATTGTATTTATGTGTTTGAAACAATAATATTTTATTTGTTTACAGATATGTGAGTGTAAACTAAATTTGTCGTTATAAATACAATATTTGAAAATCAACTTCTAAAGATAATTTACATTTAAAACTTAAGATTAATTGACACAATACCGATATAACTAAGAAAATATGTATATTTATCATTTATCTGTTAATATACTTATTCTGACCACAAATACTACTTTATGGATGAGAAAATTTTTACCACTGAGCAATATTTAACAAAAAAATGACTGTATTTATACTAGAAGCTTTAAAGAAACTTCCTAATCAGACAACAGAGTACAAAGTGCGTATTATCCGACTTCATTATTGATGCAAGATGGGGTGCAAGCTATGAAGGAGTGACTATGCCATATTTTTTAACAAGGGGTATAAAAACGGCACAAGTGTATCGAGATATATATTTATATTCCTGAAAAAGTAGTTAAACCCCTTAAAAAGACTATGTTTAGTAACCAAGAATAGTCCTTTCAGCAAAATAGCATCGGGTCATAAAGTTCGATCCAACCAATCTTGGTGTCTACATTGACCGGTATTTAGTCCTGATCTTTATACACTGGATTATGATTTATGGTCAGTTTTAGTAAGTAAAGCTTGCTCTAAACGCCATGATAATTTGCAGTCCTTAAAACGTGAAGAATTTTCCAAAAGAAAGAGTGCTTCCCGCTCTTGATAACTGGTCTTAATGTTTAAAGGTTTGTATTGTAGCCAATAGAGACCACTTCTAATAAGCTTTTTATATTATTTAATAGTTTTATATTAATTAATTAAAATAACACACTGTTACATTAATAATTATTACGTACAAAACAGCTATGTTTTTCTTTATAGTAATATTTATAGCAAGAATGCTTATATTTACTTCATTTTATTTACATAAACACTTAAAACTGTTTCTTGACGTTCCCTTCTTCTGTTTTTTTTATATTATTCACTGTACAATAGCAAAACATATTTGATTTCTCTTGAAAGTAACTTAAACACACTGTATTTAGTGCATGGTTACAAAATGACAAAAAGATTACATCGTTCAAAACGAATGATGTAATCTTTTTGTCATTTTATAGGAAAAAGCGTGTTTATATTAATTTGGTACGGGTGTATCCGATGAACTTTTTAAATGGTTGCTTCAAAGACTATAATGGTACGATAAACGCTTGTAATTATGACGAGAAATGTACGAGATATAAGACAGCCATAAATAAGTTTAAATGGCTTCCAGGATAACACAGCTGCGCTTACAAAAACTAGAGGCGAAAGTATTTTATTTTATTTCTGAAGTATAATATCAACAATTAAAAACTTTTCAGCCACAGTATAGGAGTTTTTAACATACGCACATATAAATCCCCAGTTAATAACGAAATGATTACTCTTATTACGTTATAAGTGTTTTTGGACCAGGAGATATATTTGTATAAAAACAGAAACACAGCATTATAATTTAAATCATATATTTCTTCGTTTCAGCGCATTTACACCCGCTGCAAGACATAGGCCACCCCCAAAGATATCTATAGGGGGGATATACCGTAACAGCCACGTTTGGTAGGTAGGTTTGCGATCGCATATAGAATTATGTTATGCAGAGGATGCTGCTGCCCATCCTCTGGAGACTTTTCTGATAGCAGCGGCAATCCTATATAATCAATGCAAAAAGTGTGAAATTATTGCAAACGTTGTTTTGCAAAAAAAAATTGGTTTTTAATTAACAAATAAAAGATAAGGGTTGATCGTAGAGGGGTGAAAATTTAGGGTAGTTTTTATGCCGTATCATAAAAAAATAAAAAAAATTGTCTAAAAAAAAAATGGTGGACCATCCTTAACATTTAGGGGGATGAAAAATAGATGTCCGATTCTCCACCCTGGCCGATATGCACGCTAAGATTCACGAAAATCAGTCGAGCTGTTTCGGAGGAGTTCAATCACGCACACCGTGACACGAGAATTTTATATATTAGATTGTATTCCGGGAACCGAACCCGCGATCTAAGATCGTAAGACTTACTCTTCTAGCGCTGGGTTACTGCTCAAGCTTAATACTTATAATGATAAAATAATGACGCTTTAAAAGTGCATGTAAATGCCTACTTGAATAAAGATATTTTGAATTTGAATTTACATCACAAAAATAATTTTGTTTTGAGCTTTTAATTTCTAGTGATAATCTATTGTTTTCTTTGGGTTGTAATTTTTTTATTATAATGTTATATAAGAAGAATCGCGACAGGAAATTCTTCTTCATGCACCATACTCTTCAAACCATGCTCCAATATTTTCTTAATTTCTATAACTTCTTAAAGTTTGGATAAATTCTTTTGTAGTGATATGTCTAAACAGACTCAAAAAATTGTAAAATCTTGATTTTTACATAATTTGTATACAATATCCTATTTTATATTTTTCTCTTATGATTTATAAAGCTATATACATTACATTATTGTACATAAAACAGTATGCGTAACATATGTACGCGGTTACTTTTATACAGATGATATGTATTTTGAAATATCTCTGTAACATTTATCATGCTTGCGTGAACGTGGTTAGTTATAATGTATGTTCTTAACTTGCAATTACCTTCGAGCCGCGAGTTCTGCTTGCAAGCAAGTTTCTCATGAAATGGATCCTTTACTTACGAATACCGACCCATTGTTTGCCAACCTACGCAACCTTTGTTGATATACGTTGTCAAGTTTTGTTGTCTTCTTTTTATACTGTATGTTACCTCCGGGCGTGACAAGTAACGTCATATAATTATTACGCTATTTTAATTTTTATTCCTTTATCATAAATAAATTCTAATTACCTGTTGGCATTTACATCTTCACTGGGTTTGAGATGATAGAATTTAAACGGCACCTAAACCTCTTTATAACTAAGCTCGTGGATCCTTCGGATCTAAATCCTGGATCGAAAGCCTTTGCTCGGTCAGTTACATTGTTTAATTAACAAGAATGTCTAAGTAAGTCTATTATAGACGTCACAGAGAGTGTCTTCAGTTTGAACATTATTTGCTCGACGATTTATTTCAAGACCTATTTATATTACAAATTTAATCTCACTACCATGACTAGTACAAAAAATACCAAAAGAACTGTTGGATTAGTCCTACTTAAATTAAATTTCACCGAATGTCCAGAAATTGGCTTCTTACGGCTGAAATGATGAAGTTAATGACCTTGATTATTTTGTATATAGTATCAAGTCTTAGTCAGGCAATAGCAACAGTTCAGGTCGAGGGTAGGCACTCTTCGCCCTTGTGTTAAAGTATTAAACCGCTATTATTAACGAATGATAGACCGAGATCACCTCTTGGGGGCCCTTACGTATATCCACTTCATTCGTCCATCGAAGTAATCTATAACTTGGCAGCCTCCTAATATGGTAAAATAGTATTAGTAGGTCTTAGGTGACCTCTGCGCTCTGCCACCTCGAACCCGCGAAATCTGCAAATACCATTTGGTAAGCTGTGACAGTCTGGTCCAAAAAAAGCGTCGAGTAACTATATCGCATAATCGACAATATCGCACTCGTTTAAATTTTAATATATTTTTAATCTTCTCTCAATAATATCAAGCGCTGCACAACAGTCCAAAACATTATTAATGTTCCTAGTGTTGAGTGTTTTATTAAGCCGAAACTTTTATTATTATTCCGATGTTATGAAAATAAAATTATTTATTGTTATTATTATTATTGTATAGAAAAAAATCATAGTAACTACTATCATAATATCACACTGCGATCGTCAACTCATATATATACAACTCAAAAATATCCTTGAATGAGATCTCCGCCTTGCAGTGGGCGTCTAAAGGCTGTAACGACCACAATTGCATTGTGGTTAAATTTTAAAAACGACATTACGATGTGAAAAGGTATGCAAAAAATAATAAATAAATAAACTCACGAAGAAATCGAACAATATAGAGCCGTCGCAAAGTTAGTAAAACAGGTCCGTGTATATGTTAGCAGGATTTCACAACTGGTCAATTGCGATAGCGTTCCTAACTGAATGTGGAATACATTTTCAACAAATGTACATGTATCGAAGTAAGCCAATGAAATAAATCATATTCATTTTGTAACAACGAGTTTGTGAAACGCATAATTATATTGGATTCGTCCTTAAATAATACAATTTTTAAAAAATAATAGTAACAGGATAATTGGCAATATATACAGCTCATTTGTCGACAATCCGGTACTCTATTCAAAAATAATAAAAAAAATATTTAATCATTGTGTGTGTGCGTGTGCGTGCGTGCGGGCGTTCGTGCGTGCGTTCGTGTGTGTGTGGGTGTGTGTGTGTGTGTAGTGATTTGTATTGCCATTAGTTATTGGCCTGTCGCAATGCAATAAGAAAAATAAATAAATGTAACATATTTCAGAACGACCACGTTATAAAGGTTGATTGGAAATAGGTTTAAATGCCTATTACCTCTATGCAAGGCATGAGCTATACATTCACCCCTTTACACCTATATTCAATCATTTTGCATAATTTACCTCTTTAAATAAATATAAGCTATTGTTTAATTTCAAATTATCTATGTCACTAAATACCAAACAGATGTATATTTTGAGACGGCATACAGAACGTTATGGATATCGAAACAGTTCCACTATGACCAGTTCTAAAATCAACGAATCGATCGCTTCACAAATATTTAGATTGGTTTGAAATCGATATCTAGAGGGCTTGGCTAAAACTTTCTCTTCAATTCACTATTAGTTGCTAAACGTTATAGTATTGTCTTATGTTTATACAAAATTGCTAATAGATACGAATTAATAATTCAAATTTACTTCAAAAGGCAATATACTCTTAACTAAGGTTATTTTTGATAATTTTTTTAAATAATTTCATGCTTTAATATTTCATGTTATATTTGCTAAGACATACATTGTTATGTTCTATATTTTCAATGTTGATTATAATTATTTCTTTGCATAATTTTATCGTTTATGTCGTTTCTATAATTTTATTTGGAGAACTTAATTACAGAAATGTAAATGTGTTAAAAGCTAACATGATAAATTATAAAATGTATTTAATTTTTTTCATATTACTTCGTTGTTTTAGTTTAGAGCAGTGATTCCCAAAGTGGTCTACATCGACCCCCAGGGGTCTATGACAACCTGCAAGGGGTCTACATCAGCGAAAAATAAATTGGGGGTCCACGATAGTGGATCTCAACACATACACTGATAGTACCTATTTACTTACATCATACTATCTTATAATATCAAAACATTTACATTATTTATAAAAGTACCTATGAAGTAAAAATTATTATACAAGTTTATAAAATTGTGTAAGTTGTAGGATGTTGGTGTTAGCTTTGTGGTCGCAATACATTTTGAACTTGTAAAAACCTGAGAGTCGCAGTCTCAGAGCTCCGCTACCTTGCACTGACTTGTTCAATTCGTCACTCTATAAATACGAATGTGGGACAAATACATTTATTCGTTTCGTTCGTAAATTTACAGAAAATCAATATCAGGTAAGAAGGGGGTCTATCCAACACGGAAAAACAAGGAAAGGGGTCTACAACACAAAAAAGTTTGGGGAACTCTGGTCTAGAGTCACCTACTGTATGAAATAGGCTTCACGTAAATATATCTATGGAGGGACATACCGTAATCGCTACGCTTGGCAAGCGGGTTGACGATCGCAGTGTAGTATTATGGTACGGAAAGGACGCTGCTGTCCATTTTCTGGAAACTTGTTTGTGAGCAGTGGCAATCCTATATAATGAATGAAGAAAGAGCGAGTTATTATATAAGACTGAACCCACGACATACTATCGCAAGTCTCGTGTTTTACCGCTTAGCTACCACTGCTCACAAATGATGTAACACGTCTGAATATTTTAAGTTTTTTACAGTTTTTCTGAACGCCATGATAATCCATTTCAATTGGCTTTATTGAATACTTTTCGTAAATTATTTATTTATTTATCTAATCCATGTCTTGTTTTATTATTATTAAGGGAGCCTTAATATTTAGATATTCAGCTTTTAACGTTCAAATATAATTATATTTAATTCTGTACTAATATATATAAACGTGTGCATTGCGATTGGTGTGCCTATTACTAATAAATAAATAGTATTAATAACAATTATAATAACGGACATTTTAATCTTCCTGTACATTTAAATATGGAATGATAAATATGCGTTGAATGTTGTTGCCGAATACTCGAAAGTATTAAAATTGTACAAATAACGATGTAGATCTCGGCACAAGATCGGGCTGCGGTAAAACCGACCTCCGTACACCAAATATGGTTTCCGATGTTGCGATATTCCATTTCGGTCGCTAATGAATGAGGGGGACCGTTGCCACGATGAAGTAAGACGGTAACAGCTCCGCGTAGGGCTAACGTTCGTAAACACAGCTCTGAGGGATTCCGATGCGTTGTTTATTGACTATGTTTTAATTCTGTGCGTTTCATTTCAATAATAATGCAAGCAAAGTAACTTAAACATTTTGGTTACATGTTAAAATATTAAAAATGTCTTTTATTCATTTACGCCTACTCTTGTTTTTTTAAGAAGAAAGGATAAAGGATGATTAAACTTAGATGTATAAGGCTGATTTTATAGCGTATTTTCTATCAATTAACGTATGGTACACCTTATTCGAAAATCAATAATTTAATTTATAATAAATAACGTTATTATAATATAATGAGAATGCGTAAATATTAAAATAATTTTTTTATACTATCTGCCCTTTCAGACTTTGTACAGCTAAATGTTATTGGCCAGTCGTCAACAGAATAAAAATAAATGTAACATATTTAAGAGTGGTGACTTTATAAGTTCATTGGAAATATGTAAAAAAAATTAAAGCTTTTTGCTGTCAAATGAACTACACATACACCCTAAGCTTTTACATCTTCACAACCTACCATCCTGTATAAAAATTCACGCAAAACAACACTGTGTTAGTATGTACGTCTCTTATTACATTACTGTCTTGTTACTGCGTGTGAAAAAAATATATATTTAAGCTTATTAATAAAGCAACCCCGTCTTTATAACACAATGTCTTCATCTCAGCATCGTGAGATACTTCATTTCATTTATGTCGTAACCTTGGAGAGAATTTCACCTACGTATCTTGCCTTTGGCGATGTAAGCTTAAAATTCTACAAGCATAAGTAATAACGAGGTTTATTTAGTTTTTAAAAAGTTTATCCATATGTTTAAGTAAGATAGTAATAATCCCTTTTTTCTTTAGAACTAACCTAGAGACCTAGGTAAATCATCTTTTACCTCAAAGAGCTGGGGCAGACATAATTCATGAGATATAATTTATTATATGTATATAATTCATCAAAATAATTATATTATGATCTGATGTTAATACTTCCATTCAGAAATATGGCGGTCCCATATTTTGTAGTAAAAATATTCTAGGACAATAACATTGGAAGTTTTATAAGAAAATTAAATTTGTAATTTTAACTATGTAAGATTACAATGAAAAAGAATTCTGAATTGTTTCAAATATGTGTATGTGGTAGCATAAATAGTCGCGAAAAGCGGCACTGTCAAACCTTAAAAAAGTATCATGTGTCAAATTTTAGAGCCGTTCCCTTATACTTACGTAAATACTGTTGTAATTAAAAATAAGCAAAATATGACATTTGAATTTGGAATCTTTCATTTTTATACAATTGTTCATTGTCTTTATTTTCGCGCCAATATATTGTTAAATATTATACGATATTAAAATGGAGTGGGGTTATAAAGACAACCGAATTGTTGTGACTGCATCACATAAAGTAGGCATGGTGCCAAATATAATTTTTAAAATCCTCGACACTCTTGGTATTAGTCAAATTTTTGTGTACCGGGCTATTTATAAATTAATAAAATTAAATATTCTGTTTGTGACAGAAAAAGATCTGGCCGTCCACGTAGTGTTCGTACTAAAAAGACGACCAAAGCAGTAAGGAAAGGATTTCGGAGAAATCCTGTCTGAAAGCAAAAGATTTTGTTTCGATAGATAAAAATATTACCAAGAACTATGATCCGTATTTTTAAATATGACTTAAGACTTGCAGCCTATAAGAGACGCACTGGTCATTTTTAAACGGTCAATTTAAAAAAGGAATAGGATGGTAAGAGGAAAATAACGACATAAGCGGCACGCAAAGGAAGTTCACAGAAAAAAATTATTTACGTATGAGAAAGCTATTGCCATTGGGCAATATTTTAACAAACAAAATAACCCGATGAAAAAATGATAATGTATGTCGAAGGCTCTAAAGAAGCTTCCCAATTGATCAACTGAGTACAACGTGGGGTATTGCTCGATTTCCGTGTTCGTTAGTGGGGTATTAGTTATGAAAGTGAGCTTTAATGCGCTAAATTTTGGTGAAAAAGTCTATCCATCGGTACAAGTGTATCAAGATTCTTAAGAAGGTAGTTATGCCCCTTAACAACACCATGTTCAATAACCAAGAGTCGTTCTTTCAGCAAGACTCGGCGACGGATCATCAAACTAGATCTCAATCTTGATAAGAAACGAACGTTCTGGACTTCACCATAGTTGTAGACAGGCCGCCATCTAGTCCTAATCATAATCCACTGGATAGGATTTATAGTTAGATTTATAGAGTAAGGGTTACTTTAAAAGCTATGATAATTTGGAATCTCTGAAACAATCTATACGATTGGCAGTGAAGATTTTCGCATAGAAATAGTGCGTACTCCTATTGATAACTGGCTTCAACCTTAAAAGGACTTTATTGTAGTTAATGGAGACCATTTCGAATTAGCTTTATATGTTTTTATGGTTTTGTATTAATGTATTAAACTAATACACAGTAATAGTAAAAATATTACGTACAATAAAAAATATATGTTTTTTTCTTAACAATATTTGGCATGGCAAAACTATACCATTACTCGTATATGTGGAAAAAAGTTGTACTTAAGTGTTATCGTAAAAAAATGTTGCGTAAACTTAAAAACAACGAACATATTAGGTTCAAGTTATAAATGTGACAATGGTTATTTAACTTAAAATTTCCATTTAATGTTGTGTTTGTAAAATATCTAAAGTACATCAATAGGCGAGCCGTAATTACATCGCTTTAGGTGAGCTGTTACACGAGATTGCATATTGACCCCGTTCGCGAAGTCATCTGCGCTCGTTTCCGGAAACGAAATGAATTCCTGTTCAGATGGAATCGACTTTTTCAGAGGCGTCACCGTAATTGATTTGCGCTAGATTACTAGTACTAATTTAAAATACATAATACCTTTATATTTGATGACATAATACCTTTATCTTATGGACACATCAATTGCCATGTTTTAAAAAAAAAATCATAGTCAATTAGTTTATATAAAAATGTGAATAAATGTACTCACTAAAGTCTTTTATATATTGTTTTGACATATCATTATTTTAAAAATTTCAGCCGAAGATTGTTGCATGCTGGACATAGAAAACCTCCCCAGAATTCCAATAAAACAGGTTAGAACCTAAATCCAAAGTTTTCCGACGACTTTATAAAGGGGATCTGTCCACCTTGTGTGTGGACGGCCGGTGCTGTGCTCACCCAGCTGCCTCCATGTGGTCTGCTTGTTATCACTTGAAGTTGCTTCACCAATAGAACGCTTTTATAACACGATCATAGCAATTCATATTTTATATAATTCAGATTGAGTAAATAATGTAATTATGCATAACATATCATTTAAATATAAATCAATTTCAGTTAAAAATTTCAATATCATAAACTGAATTAAACTTGACATAAATCTGAAAGTAATAAAGTAGCGAATAATTAAAATAGAATTTCGTAAGTAAATAAATATCATTGAAGTATTAAAAGTTAAATTTTTCACATGTCTTTGAAGGGATGTTTAACAAAAATCACTACGTTTCAAGTGTTCCGATCGTATTACTTACGACCGTTATTATTCATGGAAACGTTAACTCAGTAACTGGGTCGCGGATGATTTGTTAAAGCCAAGCACAATTGAGCACTGATGCGGGTCAATGAACGCACGAAACAATGGAAATTATTAAAAAAAAAATCTGACCCAGTGATGTTTGTGATGTTTTAAATTTTTATATTCGAATCCCGAGCTGTGTGTCGCCTATAGTTCAATTAGTTTAAGTGTACGTTGTAAAATAAACTTTTGGGTGAAATTCGTAAAACGATTCATATATCGATTACGGTAGCGTGGACCTGTTCAGAATATAAATTTTAATAAAATCATTCAATGAAGTGATGTGACATATGTAAATGTATACAATGAAAATATTGTAGGTAACATTGCCAGGATATTCTTGATAGAATCAACATCACAAACTTTGCAGCCTTCATCATCATGTTAGCCGATAGACCTGCGACCTTCACCACCAACGGTTGGATGACCAAAGATGAGCTCCGCTCACAGCCACTTTAGACGAGAAATTCTTCGAAATATGTCGATGACCTTGGTTCTTCTGCATAGGACCAATAAAACTATTTATGTATTTAATCAATTCATATTTTTTATTATACACGCTAGAATACATTAAAATTGTTTCATAATAATAAACAAAAGTACAATAGGTAGTCTTATCACACAAGGCAATCTCTTACAGACAATCACAGTAAGGAAAAGGTAGAAGTATAAATAATGGGTAGTTAACGTGTACAAAACACACATATATACATATAATAAAATAAGTTATAACATTTATTACGGTATAATATATATTTTAAATGTAATACTATATCAAAATGTATATTTAAATGTACATTACATCAATGACTTTTTAATCAGCAAAGGTTATTCGAATGAATAAGTATTTGTTTCCGTTAAGGCTTCTGAAAGTTAACTTTTTTAAATCCCTCCCGTGTCATACAACGTTACAATTTTCCGCAACGCTCCTCTGAAAATATTACGTCACGAAAGCTAGACTCGCTCCAAATAAATTAATGAATATCTGAAATTAAACACAAAAGATGAATTTCTTAAAAATTTTGAGCTATATACATTCGGCATTGATGTATCTGCACCCTCCTGTCTCCTGCTGTTACCTCTTGTCTGTCACAGCGGCCCATAATTAAATCTTTGGTATAATTTAAAATTACAAATTTGTCATATTGAAAGTTCAACGACTTGTTAATATTCTTATTTAATTAAGAAAAATATAATCAATTAAAGCCAACTCTATTGTATAATTAGGTCTTCAAAATCATTATCATTGTATATTTATGGGCGTAGACAAGTATTAGCATTGACCATATCTGTTCGTGACTAAGATACCAAAATGCTGAGGAAGTCGTTTTTGGAAATATTCATTATGTGGGTGTATTTATATATCTATATATCTTAATGTATAAAATACGGCTATAGAAAAATTTGCATAAACATAATTAATATATTAGATTGGTTGAAAATAGTCAAACTAATATTTTAAAGAATATAATTAATGTAATATAAAATACAGATCACTTGAAGAACTCTTGATTATATTAAAAAACTTACAGGGTGGTTGGTTATAGATATAGGTGGTTGGTTATAGCTTTAAAAGGGTGAATGAGAAGCTCATTAGCCATAAGCTTTTTACATTTATTTCCGATGACCCTGTATAAAGTTATCACTATGATATATGTTACATCAATTTTATTTTTTATATAGGAATGCAACAGGTATAATATATAAATTTGTACACAGATAACTAATCACCTTGTATGTGAGCGTAGATCTGTTATTTTTCGAAGAAAGTGTCAGCGGAGAGAAGAATGGTGATGAATCTTAAATTTTGATGCTCTAATTCTCAAAAGTACATCATAAAAGGAGTTAGTAAATTTTTAAGCCTGGCTCAATCAACTCGTCAATGACACGAGAACTTGCAACAGCATTTTCAAAAACAGAACGCCATTAATTCTATCATGGAAAATAAAAGCTTGTGTTCAGCGTATAACTGCGATTAGCATTCCTTTTTCGTTGTTTCGCTAAAGTATAAATTCCTTATTTGTCTTTCAAAATAATTATCAATTAATTACACGTCGATGCTATAATGCTATTTGATATATAAAGTCATAAGATTAATTAGGATTTTTTTTATTTTTACGCCCACGAAGAAAAAACTCGTATTCCAAAATTGAATTGTGATTTGTTTTTAGCGGATAATTGAAGTTACACAGAATACATTTTAAGCTTTAAATGTCAGTGTTATAAATTTATACACTATCCGAGGGTAAAAATAAATAGAATGTTTCAGCGTTTAGCTTGCTAAATGGGTCGTTTTAACTTTAATATAAATTTTACTTGAAACGACCTATTTATAATAGCATTTTAAATATAATGGATACTATAATAATTTTACAACTCTTATGAACTAGATCACTAATTAGTTATTTCAGTTCTATTTTTTGTTTCAATAATTTTTTTTCTAACGTAACTTATCG
The DNA here is from genome assembly GCF_028537555.1 of Battus philenor. Taxonomy (NCBI): domain Eukaryota; kingdom Metazoa; phylum Arthropoda; class Insecta; order Lepidoptera; family Papilionidae; genus Battus; species Battus philenor. Next base: position 4,779,189 of record NW_027181678.1, on the reverse strand, counting down.
CGGATCTTTACTATAACGGATTATGGTTTATCATCTAACACTAACAGACGACCTCAAAGTTGGCGAAAGATGTTGGATGCAGGCTACTATCAACCAGACGTGTTGTAAACTTCTGTTCACCAGTGGACATTCTACGGCTGAAATTATGACGATAATTAACTTTATTTTTGCGCTACCCCTTGTATGCCATAAGTATAACTATTAAGGTAAAAAACAAACTTGAATTGCCTTTTTTAAATATGTTCAATTAAAAGTCTATTCGGTTTGTTGTCCGTCACTAAAGCTCACTACGCTAGCTGCACATCACATATCTTTCCACGTTAATAAACTTGTTTCAACAACCGAATTCAAATCGGCATTCGAATTATAATTAGAACGCGTAATAATGATTAAAACAGTAATTAATTTGGCAGTAGTGGCTAGCATTGCAAAACGTTCTTAAGTGAATATTAAATATATAAATATTACCGCGTGTTTAAGATTGTACTAGCACTAAGTCACAGTACCCATAAACGCAACTACCTATCACTAATATGACATCTGACGGAAGCCACAAAGTTTCCAATACAGTAACCTTAATTATGCATTATAATTCCACTCAACTGATGTTCAGTAATCATCTTACCATTTAAACTTTCGTACCGAAGTGTCGATCGTAGCACTTTTTGTTTAATTAAACTTTACTGTCTTACTTAAATGTAACTTATAGTAGTTAAATTTAATTCATTTAAGGTCGTCATTTAAGGTCAATCAAAATCAAGAGATTTACTGATAACAGGCTCAAGGATTTGATTACAAAATGTTTTTTTTTAAATATATAATTGCTTTACTTTATTCACTTGGCAGCACTGATGTGAAAGGGATAAATGAGGTTAAGTGGCGTTTATATGCGGCTACTTTTTTTAAAGGTGTCTTAATTTTGCATAGCATCATCAAAACGTACACTGCTGGACATAGGCCTTTCCCATAGATTTCTTACAAGGTCGGTTGGAACCGGCCCATGTCCAATATTTTCCGACATACATAAAAAGATCATCTCTGCAACTTGTTTTTTGGATATCCTAAGTAGCGATTTCCACTCAAGAAACTTAAAAACAATTAAACCAAGAAAGTTTTTTTTGTTGGTTCGAATTTTTTCTGTTGTCCAAATGACATTTACAGATTTCGCGAGTTCACGGGCGCCTAGCCTAAGACTTTTTAAAGGCAGCGAAGATTGACATCTCCCGAAACCTCCGCTCAGGCCGTTACATATTTTATACATTCATGCATACATATTATCTTACACACATACATGTATACATAAATATTTTATACATATTCTACTGGATTAAAAGGCCGCCAAGCTCTTAGATAGCTTCAGCGAACGCTTCATGAAGTGACTAAGTTTAAGAGGACCTTGACTTGGGCTGTCACCCGTCGATAATACCCGGTAAGCAATCTGGCACAAGGGCGCCCTAGATGGATGAACCTCAGCTTGGTCGGTTGTCATTGCTTCACTAATATCAATCACCGCTTCAGAAAATATTAGTCTAGGAATAATAGTACCTTATTAGTTCGGGCCTGAAGAATCTCCAGTGGCAACGATGACCACTGAGGATACTGGGTGTACCCAGTACGCCTTGGCAGTCGCGGCTTGGATAGGCACAACCACTAGGTAGACCCACAACATACGAGTATAACCAAGGTCCCTGGAAATCGCTGGATGCGGTCATTGCATCATCAAACAATGCAACGATCTTTGCAGGAGGCCTATGTCTTGCAGTGCATATCTATCGGCTGATATGAATTAATGAATACCATAATTAGATGTGAATAAAGCACAACCATTTGGTTATATAAATAATAATAATATTAAATGTCTCATTACAAAAGATATATGTATAATGTAAGCTTCATATTAGAATAATTGTGATTGGAAGAAAAGTACGCAGTTTAACAGTGAAAAAATGAAATATTTACTCTTTTTGTACTCAAGAAGTATTAGAAAAAGTAAATCTTGATTTATGTTTCTGCCTTACAGGAAACTATTTGAGGTTAATATGCTACTGTCATTTAATATCTAACTTCAATGTGAATACACCTTAATTTGTTAATAGTTGCAGTAACATCGTTATGATTCAGCGTCGAATTTACACGCCGATGACATTTGGAAATGTATTTGCATTCACGTTTAAATTCCACGCAAATTTCCCGCGGTCGAATATTGCGAGATATAAGCGCTCTGATAGTAAGTTACCGGCGTAAATGTATCGCTGCCGATTACGCGAGTTAATCAACATTTAACTTCGCAACGTTCAATGTACTTGATTAACGAGTTAATATCAATTATATTATTTGAATAGGTCTTTCAATTAACATTATAGAAGTTATTAGAATTGCTAACTATGTCTCATTAGCTTGATGTTTGAGTAGACTTTTAATTTTTTACATACTAAAAAAAATTATGTTGTGTGAGTGTGTAATATTATTTAATTTGAAACGAATAATGTTCCTTTATTTTACTGGGTTCCCCATAGATTTCTAATCCTTTTCTTGATAATGTATCTGTAGAGATACATGAGAATTAAAAAAAAATAGTGGCATCAATTTTGAACGCAAAGTAATCATTTGTATGTGAATGTTCAGTTTATTCTGTTGGCATCGTTAGGTCTTAAAAGTCAAGTGGTATGAATATTAATGTAATATTTAAAAAAAATCTGCCTAGTTAAGGGTTAATAGGTTAGGCTGGAAGCGGCCTGCATGCAGGGTCTTCTGACGACTTTAATAAGGCCGTCTGTCCGCCCTTTGTGTGGACTTCTTTCTCTGCCCTTGCCAGGCCGTACTCTCTAATCCAGTATCTTAAAGCTAGAGCGGTTATCTGTTCTGCACATTATTTGGCCTGCCGGCTGTCATTTCAACTTGCCAATCTTTTGGATAGCCCAGTCGGTTACACGTTCCTCTACGGTTCTCCCCATTTGTGATGTAATCTCATTTAGAAATTCCGGGCACGGTCCTTGCTAACCCGTAGTCTCCGCTCCATAACCTCAACGTTCTAAATATAAATAATTAGAATTTACACCGTCGTAGGAATTTCAAATATCCCTTTTCATCGAGTCAATAATGTTTTAGTAAGCTCTTTCGTTTGTACTTCATCTTTTGCTAATTGTATATGATTTTTATTGTTCACTATTGTTACATTAAGAATTATCTAACAGAATCATTCCTGCAATTTATTGAAAAAAAAATTTGAGTTATCTTTGCGTGCGGAATATAAAAAATTGTAATTATGATTCCTAAATAAATATAATTATTTTAAAATATAAACTATCAAAGTTTGAAATTAATGAATTAGTTAAAACATTTTTTAATGTTTTATTATTTTGATTTAAATATTTGTTGAATTATGCTTAATGTAGAAACGTTGTAATTGTATGAAATTGAAGAGTAGGTTACGAAAATGTAAATCTGTTATAATATATATATGGTGATATAGATGTAAAAGTTAAAAGGGTTGCATGTATGGCTCATTTGCCATTAATTAATGTATTATTTATTGGTGTGGTCATTATGATAATCTTCGAAGAAGGTGAAGGTGGAGGTGTTGCGAGGAATGCCTTCCAGTGAGCGTCTATCGCCTGAAACGAAGAAGAATGAATGAAGAATGTATGGTACTCTCAATCATCTTATATACTTTATGTTTATTTTACTTTTTATGTTTATTTTGTTATGTTGAAAGTTACAAGGATTTGTTACTTTGAGAAACAAGGTTTTTGGTATTAACCTTAGACGTACATCAGAATCTTTTGCGTTTTTACGTAACATAATAACTCTTATCTAGTTCAAGTTAACCGATGATCCGGTAAATCACGTATATTCGTACATAAAAAATAGCTTGAAGCGTGAAATTAAGAAACTCGTATCGCTGAGCGCCATTGTGCTTGATTGGATTGGTATGTGTGTCATTTGCCTGTTGTTTTCTGCTATTTGTGGTCGATATTGTAGCAATATCCAGTTCTAGTTGCCTCAATAACTGATTCATATCATAATCGTTTTGCAATTATTTAATTTGTTCATAATCTACACTTTTAACATATTATTTATAAGATAAATATTAATCTTCGAAATATTAATTAACAAGATAAATATATCTGGTACAGACTTGTATGTGCGAAATTCTTGTATAAACAAAACACTTTTTTATTACAATAAAGCGCAGATAAGTCTAACAATAACTAATTGTTATATTATGTTCGCTCGACTGACTTAATACGGCGCTCTTTGGTAATCAAATGATAGGGTATGATGATTTTAATGAGCCTCAACAATTGTAAATAAATTTAAAGATTTTCTAATTTTCAGAAAAATATGTAACTAACGTTTTTTTGTTGTAATCTATTCCAATCATTTTTTTTTCATTGTCTGTTTAGAGTATCATAATTTATTTCAATTTAATAATGAAAAAAAATACTATTTCTTTCTTATTTTTTATTTCACGTGCTTTATAAAATGTTTTTATTATATGTTTAATAGGAATCAGTTAAAAAATACGAGAAGTAGAATAAGTAGAACAAGAACAACATATGAAACGTAATGTGTCCACACCGTGCAAATGAGAAATGTTGATTAAAAATTTGTCTACGTGTAGACGCATTAATAGCTCGTTTTTATTTACCAGTTAGAGAGTTGTGAATTTTCGGGTATATTAGTATCGAAACCACTGTACAACGGCTTTGGAAAATGCGGCGAGATGTGTGGACCTTAGAAAAAGAACATAACCGCCCTCGCCACGGTCTGACGGAAATGTCAAGTCCATACGACCCCAGATCACCGCGTTCAAATCTAAGACAAGATCCAGCGTTTTCGGTACCAATATATTAATCTTATCCGGCGAAGACAGTAATTTTACTGTTTATTGAGGCCTAAATAGCCTATTGAGGCTTCAGTGTACAAAAACTACAAAATTCAAGTAAATATAATATTAAAGGCTTAACATCAAATTGTTTGTGTTTCTATTTGTACTAACAAAAGTTTCACAGTACACGTTTGTGAAGGTATTTTAATATAACATTTTAAATAAAATATTTACAAAATAAACTTTATCAAACTTTGACTACGGGGCCCCGCGACAGCTAGTTTTAAACGTCATTTAATCGACCATCACTGTGGGTGAAGCCCTGACAGGTCAATTCAATCGTCGAAGTCACTCTTAATATAAACTTTCTAGAAATTTTTAACCTTTATCAACAATTTTATATGATGATGTCTTCAATAAGATATTACTAAAATAATTTACTTAATTTAATAACGATCCCATCGTTATTAAAAATAGATTCAGACCCTAAATTTTGAAATTTAATTTTTGTAAAATCTTAAATTTTAATAAAACCTCGTGTAAACTGATATTACTAACCAAATTAAAGTTTTCGACAAGTTCATTATGTAAAAGAGATACTTTGTATGACACTTCAAAAAGAAAAACTTGAAATATATAAGTTCATTAGTTTATGTTCGTCTAGACGAAGCAGTTTGTTCGGACTGACGCTGCATCGGTTGCAAGTCTCCTCTGCAAGAAGTAATAGATTATAAATGTATTAAAAATGAAAATGTTATGGAGATCTCTTAGCAAAATCAACCTTTTAACTCAAAACAATAATATAGTTATTGATAATAGAATTCGTGTCTGGAAACCACACTCAAAAGATGAACAGATGACTTTGTAAAGATCTTCGGAATACACTGTGTGCATGCCGCTTTCAACCATTCCTATTGGATCACCGGGTTGGCAAGTTGAAGTAGCAGTGGTTAAGCCAATTAGCGAGCAGAATAGAGCATTAAACGTACACGGAGGACGCCTCCCACAAAATGAACAGACGATTTTATTAAGGTCGTCATCGAAGGCCGCTGGATACAGGCTGTTACCTTCCGGTCTTATTAGATGTTTACGGGGAAGGCTTCTGTCCAGTAGTCTACGATAGAATTGATGATACAGTAGGTACTACGGTTTAAATGATGATGATGAATAATAAATGAAAAGTTTATTAACTCTTGGCGTGATGTTTGATAAAAGTAAACAGTGAGAATTGGCCATAATATTTTCTAATTAAAACGTCAGCTGTCACCATAGAGCTATATATAAAATTTTAACACTATGTGCTGTTTTTAGGTATGTTTGTCTTGTCATTTAGTTAGTTCGACTATTGGACCCCGACGACCTGAAATTCGGCGTTCAGGAACAACATAAATCGGAATGCTAAACATTGAATACGTGCGTAGAATTCAGAATCAAGTTGAGGTTTCATCTCTGGTGCTTTTGCGGCTTGGTCATTCCATTGAACGTACGTCCTAGCGAACTAAGAGGTGGACGGGTTACCACCAAAGCGAAATATATAACGTCGGAGCCTTAGTCGAGATTTCTTAGGGAGCCCTAGTTGCTATAAGTTTAGCTAATGCTAAACACCAATAAAATCAAATGTAATCCTCAAGAAGCCCATTCGATGTTATTTTACGAAAACGTTCTTTCGGATTTTATTATGACGACATCTAATTTAATTAAATTATTTCAGGAATGACATATAAACTTTATCCAAAAGAATCAATAATGCAACAGTTACCTAAAATGGATTGAAATCTGTCGGAATTACAAAAGATATAAATAAAATGCATTAATATATTTTTTAACTATAATAACATTTACAAGATCTTATTCTATTATAATGTCTACGTATGTAATATAATATGAAGAGTTTCCTAATGGAATTTGTCGGCCATTGTGTTATTGTCTGGTCGTCACTAACAATTTGTCTGGTATCATATATTTTTCTCTTCTAGAGATAACATTGTGAGATCATATATAAGTTTTAAGTTTAACAAGATAATTTCGTAACTTGCGGTACAAGTTTCCAATTTGGAAATTTTTGGATTTTTTTCTCATAATTCTGTTCAGTAATCCCTGCTGATAATTAAAATTACTTTTTAGTTAGTGTAAATAACAACTACGTTTTTTTATACTTTGGCCCAGTTTTGTGGCCTCTGTTTCAACCCCTATCAGGGTGCATATGGCTTTTATTTACATTTTAATTTTGCAAATTATTTTAATTAATTTCCATACACATCTTTCGTTCTTCTCAATGTCTTTCATTCCTTTCCATACATCGCCTTCCGCCCAGAGTTCTATGATTTTTACGTTTAACTTTTTTATCACTTGTTCAATATTTTATTTATTCTTAACTCCTTTTTATTTCTTTACTATCTATATCGCAATTACTATACATTTCTTATTACACAGCTATTTTATCACTGTTGTTTATTATTTTCATTATTCTTGATTATTTAATATTTATTTATTGCTTTTTTGATTATCCTGTGACCTTTTAAGTGCTTTTGATTTTTACTACTAACTACATGTATTTAAAATTGAAGGATGCTATTACAGCGCAGCATAATTTGATTCTAGATTCTATCAAATTGGCGTTTAAATATTCTTCTCATGTGTAATAGCTGTAAGTATAAATGGCCCCGAAGGTATAAATATATGAATTATTGAATAACCGAATGGAATCGATTACAATATCTGGACAATAATAACTAATATAGATTTGGCATTAACGGCGAAGTCTGGATCGTATAATCGTATTCCACATATTAGTAAACACTTGGTACTGTTCGCTCATTGCATTAGAGTCAGGTAGCGACTTAGTTTCTGCTTTAGGCGCTGCAGAGTGGGTCAATAGGCACACTCAAGTACCGGCTCTTAGACGTAAAGTCTCTTAACCTCTTAGGAGACAAGCATTGACCTTATCATAGTTTACCGTTAGAAAATTATCTTTACTTCTTTATATCGCACAATTTATTGTCAGTCGGTGTATTTTCTCGTCAGCTGTAATATAACAATCTATATAAATATGAATACGAAACTATTATTGTAAACGATAAGTGGTTTGGCCTACGTGTAAATAAACATAACATCTATATGGCTTCTTTAAACACGCGAACATTAAGACAGTATCAGGGACGAATTATAGTAAGAACTATAAACAAAGGTGAATTGTAAACAGAATTATTTTTATAACTTACTGGCTGTCCCGTTTAGACCGTTTGTTTTGCCAGAAATTATTAGGAAGGCGCATTACATAACAAAAAAAATATTTTTAATTTTAGAGCTAACATGAAACTTATTTAATGGGAAATGACTTAATTGATTTTGTGATCGATAAATACTAACTGATGTTGCTAATAAATTAATTAATATTTTCGTAATATGGAACCGTCAAACGTGCAAAGTTCGTAGTGAATATTTACAGAAATTATCATTTTTTTTGGTTTTGTAATTTTTCAATACGTACCTTCTACAGAATATTGAGAGACTAATAGAAGTTATAAAATCGGTGAAGTTGTTCTCAAGGTATGACGTGACTAAGAGAAATAGGCATTCATTTTTTATATATATGAATTTAACGGAACACGTCGTTATTGTTGTCTACTGTCTGTACTTATTAGGCAGCCGGCGTCAACAAACGGATGTCAGATGATCTATTGTGCTCGAGAGTCGTTTACAAAATACGACCGTCGGTACCGTCTAAGCAAAATGGCCTTAAATGGTCTTATAAATATATAAATATATATATAATATTAAATTACTTTGGATTTATTGGATAGCGTAAGAAGTTAGGAGTGAAGATTGCGGATCGGCAACTGTAGACTAGGATGTCCACTGGTGGAAACAATGATGGAACTATGGAGGAGACCTATGTCCAGCCGTGAACATCCCACGGCTGCAATGATGATGATTAACAGAGAAGATATTTACAAGCATATTTACCTGCAAGCATATTTGTATTTTTTTAAAGAAAAGAAAATTTGATTAATTAAACAAGAAACCAAGTTTTTATTTAAACAACCAAGTTCGCATCTCAGGATATTTTTTTACAAAAGTGAAGTTTAACTCAAACCCGCGGAATGTGTAGTGCCAACAAGGCAACAATGACATCCGTTAAAGAAAAACAACGATTTGTATTAATACCTATATGTAGTAGTATATATACATATTTAATAGATGTCCAGTTATTTTATGGCAGATGGAATTAAAAAAAATAAAAATAATGTTACTCGTTTATTTGATCAAGATTTTTCCCCTGGCAACATCGAACAGATATGAATGTGCTAAAATCGCGGGATAGTTAATTTCGTGCAAGTCGAGCCCGCCGCGTCCGCCCGCCTGTATTGATTTTTGTTATTTGCATCGCGTCTGCACTCCCGTGTATCTGCGGCTATTGTTGGATGGATGTCCAATTGCGGCTCCTTTATGTGGACGTTTTTATCGAATTTTCGGGCAGCGCTCCTGTGCTTCGCGGAATCGATTTTTTTGTCCGTATTCACTTTTGTTTATAATCTGATGTGCTTTCCGCGTTGCATTGTTAACGGTACAAATTAAGATGTTTGGAGTTGATGTTTTTTAATCTCATCGGGATTCTCTTGGATTTCTCTACGAGATTGAATCGATCCGTAGAAGACCGAAAGTAACAGTTATGGCACAGCGGGTTTGCAAGTCAAATTGACAATGGGCAGACCACATAGCGGGCTTAACAGTGGACAGGAATTTAAAGTTCTGGTGTGGAGACCAGAGGTCGTTGGAAGGCACTGGATGCAGGCAGTTCTCAACTGTTCCTATTATCAATCTGTACAGGGAAGCCTTTGTCCAGCAGTAGATGATCTATGGCTTTTTGCCCGTGGGCACAGATAGGAACAGTAAATTTGGCACTAAGGACCTATAAATACATGTTTGATATCGTGAAAAACATATCTATTTTTAGCAATCATGACTTCTTTAATATCGTTTTTGACAAAGAATAAGTTAATCATAGATGTAAAATATTATACTTGTTAAAAGTACAGAAAATACGATAGTTTAAATTTTATATATGGAAGCATTCAATTGATATAAATAAACGTAAGCTTACTCGCAATCGCGGCTAATGGATATGAACTCGAAACTTAAATTAGTCAAGGAGTGAATAACTCAACGGATGTGTTATTTCGAAACCTACCTGACTTACCGTTGTCTGGATATAGTTCCCGTGTATTTGGGTCGGGCGCGCTGTTTATAATTATCTTCGGCCGTGTCGCTTTATCGACTATAGCCGTGATAATGGCGCTGTACCGTCATTATGTGACATCTTTTTTATGTGGTCGTAACATTATTATTTCAAGTTTTATGCACGACATATTGTTATTTATTTATTTATTTAATATTTTAATCGCTTCTATACTGATGTATATATAGACGGATGTATAAATGTGATCATTTCATTATAATATTTAGGTTGTTTAAAACGGAGAGAACGACGCTCAGGATTTCGAGCAACTTATCAAGTTAAAGCAGTGTGGTAGTAGAAGTAGTAGTAGTGAAGGCTACGGTTCGGCAAACACTGCGTAGAATGTCAATTCAAGGTAAACAGACGCACTTGTTACGATTGTCAGAAGTCTGGTTGTAGGCCGCTTCCAACCAGACCTAAAATCTATTGAGTAGGCAGTGGAGGTAGGTGACGTTCTACAGCTGAAATGATGATGATGATGAACCCATTTTAATAAAATTATTTTCAAAAAATCGTAATACTAATTTTCAATTTATATATTTTTAATTTCGATAATATCTCGTCCAACATTTAAGGCATGTCTCTTATTTTAACAGCAAGACAAACCATACTAATACGAGTAATTTAGTTAGATACGCAAACTATAGAGCTACCGATTCCGCTGTACCGCGCCTTAGGTATTTCCGCGGTGACAGGGGTAAAGGTATTCGGCCGCTCTGTTTCGTTAATTCGCTGTCAACGCTTGCGGCCTTCTGCCTTTACCGTCTTTTTTTCCTCACGTCTCGCTTTCCTAAGGTGTGGTTGAAGATGTTTGAGTGACTCCCCACATGAATTGGGAATAAAATAAGATAGTCAAATGGTTTTATATTAATAAACATTATTATCCACGTAGGTGCATTTCCGCGAACGTCATGACAAGAATAAAAGCCCAATTTTATAGAAACTAGAATCAGATTGGGCTCCCCTATAATAGCATGCTTCAGCGCAAACCTATAGGTGTTCCAAATAGCCCGATCTGAGGAGAACCTATAAGAAACTCAAACGGGTCTTTTTTGCGAGGATAGGTTTTAACTCCAGTGCTTTCACTGTATAGGAAATAGACCACATTTCCTATTATTCGAAGTTGGTACCGTTCAATCTATGTCAGAAACGGCTAGATTGTTTTGTAGATTATCATCTTGTTGCCACATGGATCGTTGAATGGTTTAATATTGAACATTTACGAACGTCACAGTGAGATTGACATTTTCTAACAAATATAAACTCTAAGTTAAAAATAAAGATTAAAAAAATAAATTTATAAACTTTAGTACTAAGGTATATTATGAATTGCAGCCGTTCCGTAATCGCCTGAAGCACATTGATAGCGTCCCCCTGTTTTGAGCAAATTTTGTAATTACCGGCCGAGATTACTCCGTGATTTGAGGGGCGGAAGGTATCGATCAGTCTGTTAGCATCACTCCGTCGCTTCGTTTATCTCCGACGTCTTCAATAAATTAACATGAATCGATTACTTGATAAATTTTCAATATATTGTAATGAGGATATACGAGCGGATGTTATGTTCATTTGTTTGTTTTGCAGAGATAATGATGTACGCATTCAATAATCATCATCAAGGACGAAGCTATTGACTTGTACCCGAATTTGTATTTGTTTTTGTTTTCCTGTAATGGGTATAATGATATATATTTAAGATTCAAATATTCCAATTGTTATTTGGAATTCGTCCTTATAATTTCAAATCCGCGCCACTTAAACAAATTAAATAAAAAACAACAACGCTTATTTCATAAGTTAGTGTATTTATAACTTATGTTAATTATACAAAGTGATTGTTTATAAGTAAGAAAAGGACCAGTATTTAGCCACTTCCGCACATGCAGTGGCAGTCGTGCAACAAAGTGCACCGCCCGCCAGCGCGCTGATAAATGCGTATGCGGCAAACAATGCGAATTACACAACCGCCACCGATCAAATCACTCAACACGTGTTTCACCCCTCCACGGGGCATCTTCAGGAGTTACGTTACACCGATTAGTGCCAAACACAGAAATCACTCTGTGTTACCTCCTTACCTTACTTAGGGTGGACTTCCGCAAGGTAACGCCTGATTCCATTAAAAGATTGTTTATAGATATAAGAGCTTTAAAAGTTTGAATGCATAGTCTTTCTTCTTTTAAGCTTATTAACTTCATTGCAAGGCACAAGCCTCTCCCAATGATATCTATGAGACGTTGGCCGTCGTGTTGTATTGTGGTACGCTGAGGACGCTGCTGCCCATTCTCTGAAAAGTTGTTTGTGAGCAGTAACAATTTCATATACTTAATTGCTCAAAGCGTGAGTTACATAAAACTGTATCGAACCCGCGACCCACAATTACAAGTCTCAGTTCTCTAGCGCTGGGCTACCACCGCTCAATAATATTGTGTATGTATTATTCCTTTTATTTTCAATTAATATATGGTACATCATATCCAAAAATCAATGGCTTCTGAGATAATGATCTTGTGAAATGCCTACAAACTAATTATTCTTTACTTTCTGCTCCTGCACACTGTACTGCCGGTAGACTTTGGTCTGACGCATTCCAATACAAAAATAAATTAATGTTACAAATTTCAGTGTTCACTTTTTATTTTATTCTTATACAGGTGATTAGAAATAGGTGTCGAAACCTTAAAGCTATAACTAATCAAATAATTCAGATATTTATTTTTTTTTCACTCTTAAATATACACAACAAAATAAACGTAACATTATAAAACGAATAAATCTTTCAGTGATACGTAAGCCAATGTGAGGATTTATACTAAGTTGTTTGATTTTATGATTCGTTGCAAACTAATAAATTTTAATTTATTAGTTTATTCACTTTATTTCTTTATTATACTTTATTGCTGTAAATGTGATTCGATCAAGCTGTAAAAGTTTTTAAAGTTTTCATTCTTTTATTTATTTTTTAAAGCCGTCTATTGTATTTTTATTAGTGTCATTACTAAACGAAAATAGGTATAGCTAGAATTACGTTATTACTATATCTATTCACTGTACAAACATAGTTGAAGTCCTTGGACACAGATGACAAAAGCGCGAAGGACACATCCAAGCGGCGTATCCATGACTAGATTTAGAATGGAAAAATTGACCATGACATATAAAGATCGTAATGTTAAGAAAACATTAAAATTTCGTTATAATATCCGTTGTGTTTGCCAGATGTTACTAGTGTTGATTAACGGCACAGAAATGTAGATTGTAAAAGAAGGAGAAAGAATGAACATTTGTGTCTTGGAAAAGTGGTGATAGAAAAGAATGTTGCGGGTATCGTTGATTCAGCACCATATTCCAGGAACTCAAGATCAAGCATAGCCTTTCCATATTCTTCTTTCAAATTTAAAATTCTCTGACGGTAATAGACAGACTTGTTGTCAATGGTAGAATGAATGGTCCATATTCCCAAGGTCACCCAGCTTTACGACAGACAAGTCGTTAGGTATTTTCGCAATGACTGAATTAATGCGAGCGTAGTGTTACCGAAAGAAAGGGTGGCGGGAGACTGCAAAAGGCTGTGCAAAGGTCCTAATTCCTTTGTCATAATCACACTACTAGAAAGAATATAAATCTACAAATAAAATCTTACTTTTATTTCTTACCTAATAACACTTGAAGTTAGATTTTCATACTTCATTAAGTAATTCACGGTGGCTGTCCAAGGAATATTTCATCATCATTTCAATCGTATGAAGTCCACTGGTGTGTAGTTTATTCGCACGATCTTGACGTGGTCCGTATATTTTGTGAGTAGACGTATTAGGAAAGTGTGCCGATAAGTGGTTACCATTCCAGAACTTTAAACTTCTAGTGGCGATCGATTTTGTGCTATGTGGCTGCCCACTGCCAATTCAATTTCATTATCCGGTGGGCTAAATCAGTTAAGAATAAAGTATTTTTATTTAATATCAACAATTTGATTTATATATTGCATAAGCAGTTTTATAAATGTCAGTTTATATCACCATTTATACGAGGATGATGGTTGTAAGCGACCAATCACGAGATTTTCGTCTTTAAATTTTCATCGCCTTTTCTGTTTTAGTCGTTTTAAATTTCTTTCGTTGCGAACTCGTCTAGACGTCTCAATAATGTTTATCGTTTGCCCTCTTAAACTTATAGAACGTTGAACTACAGTTCGTCCTGAATGTTCCAACAAACTCCTAACCTCATCGCTTTATTTATTATATATCAAAATCAATCGCAGCTTTCAAACCTTTTATCGAAAGTTCTTACCTTCTGTCGCTCATCTCCGACTCCGTAATATCGTTTAAAGTTTACGAAACCAAATATATTGAAATTTATTAAAAACAAAATTAAATTTGATTTTGAAATACGAAGCAAAATCTCATTAATATATCAATCGTTTTTATAACATTGAAATGGATTTCTTAATGCAACGCAAACCATTCGATATTCCTTTCAGTGTGGAATTGGCAATAATCGAATACATTTATAACGTCGTCATGGTGCGTTACCGTATACAGTTTTTGCGTATTGATTTTAATAGTAATGTGGATATTTTTATCATAATTTCAGCCATAGGACGACCATTACAGGTTTTAAGACTTATGGATTTCCAAAAAGGCTAGTTGCAAGCTACCTGTTTATCTTACGACCCTAACAACCTTGTTTTAATTACATCTTAAAGCGATGAGACGTACAAGGCGTTCGCTTACACTGTTATCATGTCAGCTGATTGTCGTCCACTGCAAGCCTTAAGCTTACCTTAAAGATCGCCACAATGATCGGTAAGGAACTGCCCACTACCATCGACTTCCTGCGACCTTGTACCATGTAGTCAGTTCACCTAGTAGGACCAGCCCACACCGCGTGTACTAGTTCTTGGTCGCCACTGAGAGCTTTCCTTATGACAAGTAATACATACCTGGTATCAATTCAGTATTTTCCAAAGTTGTGAAATAAAAAAGTTTTCAACAAATATCGTACGACATATTAACTCACTACAAGCTATGGTCTATTGTTTCTGAAGATGTTAATGCTGTTAGTCCTAAGGCTATTACAGCTTCATCGATACTGAATTCACGGAGCGGAAGGGTCCGTGGACTAGATAGAAGCTATGGTATATAGTAACGCTTACGCGTCTTCTTTCATTTGTATAAAAAGAACTATAACTAAGATACGGCTTTATATATAAATTATTTTTTTACTTGACTTACACTGCTGACCAACTGTCATTACCGATTCCGCAGGTTTGAGGGAGTAGAACACAGGATGAGCGTTCTATGAACCTTTTTAAGGTAGCAAATCTCGACGGTTCCCTGGCGAGCCTCAATCCTTACATATTACAGTTTTACCGCAAGTTAGATTCGCTTAGGCAGACGCTCCATGGAATATATTGTTAATATATTCACTGTTCGACATAAAATAGCTTGACGTAAATGAACTGTAGCGCCACCTTACCGCCAGTTGGGGTGCATTCGCCTCGCATCTGTCGATTTTTACATGGCTGCGTATGTTTGTATCGGTATTAAACGAAGACCCTTTGCGCACGTACTGTTTTTATATTGGCATAAAGTCTGTTACTATGTGTACGATTTTGCTTTCGTATTACACCTGTTGTCAACCATATTATATATATATATATATATATATATATATATATATATAGAGTATATATATAAACATATATATATTTATATAAATATTTATATATATATATATAAATATATATATATATATATATAACTCTGGAAAATTTATATTAATTACATTTTCTATACTAATACAACAGATCAATAACTGCCAGTACAAAGTCTGCAGGGACAGTTATTATTTGCAAAAGTAACAGTGATCCCAATTTTTACAATGCTTTTTCTTACTTTATTATTATTACGTTGTTTATTATTTCTGAAACCACTGTTTTTGGGAAACGGTGTACAATAGCTCTCCTTCGACCTTTTAAAGCTCTTACGCCTATAACAAATTAGCCTGAATAACAAAATATTACAATAAATTTCCGTCGAGCTTAAAAATAATACTTTGTGTACACCAACTCAATTCACGTAAAGTGTATTCCAAGTAACGACGATAATGTCATAGTACTTAATTTAGCATATTGAAACCACTTCCATTTCGTAGGTTACTTCGCTCGAGCGTCGTGTTGCAGTCTCTTCGAACGTCTCATCATTAAGTGCTATCTTACCCACATTATCTCTGTGGCGTCAAGTGAACTAATTACCATTGTTATGATAAAGACTTCCTTTTAATTCATTGTCTATTTCCACTGATAGCTTTGTATCGAAAAATTAATAAGAAAAGGAATAGAATTGATTATTGTAAGAAACTATTTGTCACTTCATCATCATACCAGTCAAAAGACGTTCTCTTTGAAGCTTAGACCTCCACCAAAAGTCGCCACGATGACTGGCCTCCGCCGTGTCATGCGATTTTCCACCACCTTAACTAAGTTGTAGATCGGTTTAATGGCGCCCAATCTACTTTTACTTATTTAATCAAACTCAATTGACAACGTTTTAATCGTCAAAGATTCCAGATATCGCAACGACTAATATTTAACGTTGCCTCTTCAACACTAATACCTGCTGCATAAGGTGCCATTACAAATTTTCAAGATTACAATCAATTACTGAGCAATGGTAGCCCAGTGGTTAGGATTGTGACTAGCGATCGAAGGTCGCGCGTTCGATTCCCAGTACACAGTCTTATATAGTTCACACTTTGTGCATTAATTATATACGATCGCCACTGCTCAAAATAAATTTCCAGATGATGGGCAGCAGCTTTCTCTGCGTACTATCAAACCACATACTGCGATCACTAACCCGCCTGCCAAGCTTTGCGATTATGGTATAGCGCCCATAGATATCTTTGAGGGAGGCCTATGCCTTGTAGTGGGCTGAAATGATATCCATTTCTATCACCTGCACGAAGTTGCTGGAATACCCTCATTATTAATTTCATAGATCTCTGACCAAAATATTTTATCGCGAAATTTTATATATTTGGTGACGTCGACCTGATTACTTAATGAAATGGTAAACCTTTTTTATTAATAAATATCAACAGATTAAACATAGTCTAGTGTTCTCTTATATAATTTTTGACAATATAAAATCTAAATTTAAATACTAAATTTGTGAACTTAACCTAGAATCAGACTGTTGCCTAATTGTTCGGAGTATTTTTGGACTCCTTTGATATTCTTTGTTTTAAGCGTATTTTTAACTTAATAAGCAATGCCATAAACACACGAATCATCATCATTATAATTTCGACTCAAAGACTTCTACTGCTTTTACAACAGGCTTACCCAATTGACTTGCAAGTCTCGAATGAAAGCGTCCTGCATTCAGCGTATCCCAACGATCTGAACAACGTCGTCATTCCACCTTAACAACCATCCCATAATTACAGTACTTTTATTAGATCTGGACTTTGGTTACGTTATTTGAGGGAATATTAAGAAATAAAAAAAACATACTATTGGTATAAAAATACTAAATCACGAACTCCAAAAACGGAATGACCGCTAAAATATTTTCATTGCCTAACTGGTCTGTTTAAAAAAGGAATACGAACAAACTTTTGAAACTGTATTCATTTCTCAAAACAAATACATCGCGTATGATAACATCGGTGGAATCGTTTTTACATCCGCGCAGTACCCGTTTCTGTATTAAATCCGATATCTCGATATACATTGTGGTTTTAATTAACGTTTGCGGCGTTTAGTCCAAAAGCATTGGTGCAAATTCGTGTTAAATTTATTGTTTCCAATGTTATTTATTAATGTACTGTGTCGCACTTTGCGAATGTTTCATTGAAGCTTTATGTGAGAAAACAGAATTGAACCGATGTTTGTTTTTGACAGAACGGACAAAGAAATATTTGCAGAACAAAATGTAAAATTATTAAAATTGTGCACACCGTGTAATAAAAAATTCGCGCTTGCTGAAATGTACATTTTTTTTATTTAATCAGTGTTATATTTGAAGTAATCATACAAACATGATGACCAAGGTAGCATGAAGAATTGCTCATGTGAAGTGGCGTGGGCGGGGCATATTCCTAGTGCAACCGATAGCTGCTGGGACCGAATGATTTTTGTGTGGTGACCACGAGCTGAAAGAGAATAAGCCTCCCACTAGGTGGACCGATGATGGGCGGATGACGGGATAAACATTTACGTCTTTCAACATTTTCTGCTCTTAACGAATTGCTCCGTTGGACGGTTCGGAACTCTAACTAAAGCGGACGCTTATCTTACTGCTTATATGTAACATTAAATAGTATCGCGTTAGGAATACTATTACAATTAAATTACGCCGTTTTGTAATTACTGTGTCGATCTTCCGTGTTACCATGTCTTCTGATATGAATTAGGTATAGCAAGCTTTTCCAATAACCCTATAGAACTTGACGGAGTTAAATTTTGGCCATCTCGAGTATCCTTAAATCCAAAAGCTAAAAGCGTTTGGTTTGAAGTCTTTACACCATGATCTCTCATAAGGACTCTAACGCCAGTCATTCCTTCGAGGGACTGTATAAGTGACCTGAGAAATAAAGAAACTGGCCACCTATTACGAGCCTCATTGGTAATTTCATATTCGACTAGCGAACCATGAAGACCAAAATTTCTCTAAGAGATCGTATCAGGGATGACAATATCGGTAGAGGAACAAAAGTAACCGCAATAACCCTACCTATGATAAATGCTATATGCGCATTTATCAATGACAGAAAAACTACTTTCATTCCTATGATATAAAAAATGCTTGATTTTCTTAAAACGTACTATATATTTGTTGATTGTAAGCAATTTGTATTATATTATTAACCTGCACTTTTTGCTTTTTCTTTTAAAACAAATCAAATAGATTTGTTAATATTAGTGACTTCTTAATAAAAAGTTATAATTTTTCAGTAATTATTTGCTTTTTCGATTTATAAACGACTCCAATAAATACCGACTCGTCTGGTTTTCGCACATGGATAGTCAATAAATCTGCCGAGTTTGCTTATCGAACATCTCTTGTTAAGGCTTTGGGAGATAGATGCATTTGCATCAATTTTCTCTCATATATCTGCGCATACAAGTTCATTGACTTAGCTAATGTATTCTTATTGATATTTATAACGTTCAAATAGTAAAATAAATAGTACAACTTGATCTGTGCATATAAATAAACATTAGAAAAGTAAAGTAATAATTAGTGTCTTTACGTTATAACATTTATGCTATAACAGGAGCTGAAGAAAGCAATACCATGATCTTCATTATTTTATACAACTATAACAAAGTCTCTCTTGCTTTATCTTCTGTCGTCGCCTTTGTGGGGTCTCCGAATCATATGTCTCCATTCTGGAAATAACTGAGTCATTTCGATGTTAAGTCTCCACGTTCACATAATGGTCTAGTTGTACTCTAAACAGGACGTCAGAGGGCACCAACATATATATTTGGTCCAGCGATTTCCAGAACCAACATGGTAGTTATCGAATTACTCCCACAGTACTTGGTTTACATGTGACATACAGTGCCGGTAACTATTGTCAGGGTTAATATAATCTTATGTTTTTACTATATAAAAAATTGTACATTGTTACGTAAGCAAATAATAATTCTTAAACGCCATAAACGCTTTGACGTAAAAAGTTGAGACGTCGTGTGCAGCCGGAATGAAACGCGCCGCACACGCCGATTGGCAATAAATCTCCTTAATGTTTGCTTACCGAGTGTCGCCTGAAAACACAACATGAGCATTTAGCGATCGGCACGTTTGTATTGCAGTGTGGTCTCAGCATATTTCTTGTCGCAATGTTTCATTTTTTTCTGTGCTTAAATAAGTCGAAACACATATATTCATTTATTTCTATTATCCACATAGGATTTCAAAAGCCGCGACGCAGCGCTACATGTTTCAACGTGTCTTTATTGACCTAGATGCCTCCCACCGATGACATCCATAACTTATTTTAATTTATTTTTCACCCCATAACTGATTGCAACGTTCGTAAGTGGAAATCATACGAAAATAATTATCAAAATTAATATTTGTCTAATTAAATGTTTTATTTGTCAATGTAAAGATAAAGATAAATCCATTTATTCAAATTTATAACTTTTAACGAGAGTCTTGTTGATCGTCAAGTTTTTTAATCTATTTTATTTCTGACTGTAGTCTGTCATAAAGGCATCCTTACTCTTGAGATAAGTAAGACAGTTTGTGTTACCTCTGACAGACGAAATAATATATTCTGTTCGGCGCCTTATAAACGAGCATATAGTTAATTACAAGCAATTTTTGACAGAAATAGACGCTGCAATGGTAATGGTCTATATATATGAGACTATCCCGATTGCTATCGGAGAAGCTGAGATTCGTGTCATAGTGCATGTCGAGAACCGCTAACGGGTAACCTTGCACCTAGTCACTCCATGAAGCGAAGCCCTTGCGGACTCAGAACGCGCAACCTTATTTGTTGATATATATAAATATTGGTATGAACCATGGTTCACTAGAAAGCATTAAGTATGTTAATAAAGAAAAGGTAAAGCGCACTCCGTGCTTTTCTACCTCAATCACTACATATGAAAAAAGTGGCATTCTGCAAAATGGAAAAAAACATGTATCTCGCATCATATTTCATCTCAGTTATCACTTCAGTGGCAGAACGTCCACTTCTGGATCTAGGCTTGCTTTCTAGATTTCCAATAGGACTGGTTGAAGCGTTTCGCATCCAGCATCCTTATGAGTGGACGTCATATGACTTATCACTTTACAATGTGTGTGAAAATTGTTTCAAATATTAAATTACCTCAAATACTACATGTACAATTCATCTTATTTTGGCTCCCCTATCCTCTTCGTCCGACGCGCTAACTCCATAATGACCGTGACTCAATACGTCAAATGATTTATGTTTATTGTTCGTTCAATATTGAGGATTTATTTGAGAAACCAAAATGGAGAGAATGGATGTGTAATTATTTAAAATACTGCCTTAATCAGTCATTATTTACACATGAGTGGGATGCTTTAATAGGCCGCCGGACGTTTTGATTTTATGACTTGTTTTAATGAATCACAGAGCATTCATTAAAACGGGATCCCGGGGCATGCGGTGCCACACGCGTGTCTCGTGACTAAACTTGATGTGTCTACGCGATCGTTTTTTCTAATTTGAGAATGTGTTTTAAACAATGCATAAGTGCGAAACATTTTTTAATTAGACTTTTGAACATACTTTGAGTATACCTTCAATAACTAGAATTGGAACGAACTCACATTGATGACAATCTGTTATAGTGGTAATACTAAACACGATGGACTAAAACGCAGAGGTATATCTATATCGCAGAAAGAACTACCAGGCAATGTGTGTGTGTACTGTGGCAAATAATGCAATTGCGAGCCATTTTAATCTAAGACAGATTACCGTAACAAATTGGTGTTCATATTTATGATATATTAGCTGAAGTACATGTGTAGTAGATAAATACCATTAACAGCTTTAAACTCGAAAAAAAAACAGGTAATAACGCTTGTAACGAAAAATTAGTTCATGATAATCAATTTGATTTTGAGCATCCGTAATTTGACGAGGCTTCCTATGTTACACAAGGTGTGATTTGAGGAATTTACAAAGAACTTCCAGATTCAGATTCATCGTCCTCATTTTATTATTAGAAAGAGACGTATGGTAGCCATACATTGTCTATGGTCGTTACCTAGTTTTTAACGAATCGTTTCGTATTAAAGTTTAGTGTAAGGAACTGGATTTATTTACCTGTATCAAAGTATTCGTTTAAATGTAACGTGAGTGCATATAGGAAACTTTTCTATGGATTACAGAACAAAAATAGGTCTCTATTTCTCTCTCAGCAGTCTTCTGCCACAACGCTAACAAAAGAAAAACACCATCCCATACTACTGCGACAGATTACATCGAAAAGCTAGATCTAGTCAATCTAAATAATCGTCAAGTATGAACAGAAGAGATTCAGTTCTCTTTCTGTACGTAAGGTATTCATCTTTAATCGAAGTCACTTTTTAAGAACATTAACTCTTACCAACACTGTACATTCTATCAAAATAGAAAGTTACCTTACCAGCTAGATCTGTATTTCAAGCATCTGTAGACAGTTGTCTAAAGCGCCTGTTTAAATTTAAACGTTTTCACCAGAGCAGTAACTACATTTTTAAACGTAACGGTAATTTTTTTATATTAATATTATTTCTTCGGAGAAGAGCTTGGTTTATTTTAAAGCGAAATTCCAAGTGTCGATAGCACTGAGATAGTTCTGTTATTTCTTTTTACTTCCAAAGGGATGATTCAATATCTATAATCTCGTTGGAACGTCAAACTGTGTTGTATTATTCTATACAAATAGATTATTTCCCAGGGTCCTTTACTGAATATCGATGGAGTATAAGTTAGACTGTATTGGAGTCCGTGGCTAAGTAAGGGTTCACTTTGTTGATACTTTTAAGCTATATGGTACTTTTCACTATCAACAAATCTTTTTTTCTTTCTATCTTTATCTCAATTGTTATTCATATCTTAGCTCAAGTATCTTTTTCTTTTAAATAGTCCCCGTATCTTTGAATATTACTGTAAAAATTTGATCTAAGTTAATACAAACTCGTAGATAATAAAATGTTGTTTAAAAAAAGTAATGCTTTCGGCAAACATTTAGCATCGGGTAGTTGGAGTTAATGTTCTGAAAACGTGATTGTTGACGAGGGAGCCGAGAAATATTCATGGCTTATATTTAGCGCGGCTACAAAACGTATGCAAGAGAGCGCACTCTGGTTGTTTTTAACTAAATGAGTGTATCGGTTAAAAATAACGGTTTAACTGGATCGCCTATAACTGCTGCAAGTTTCAATATGCATTATTTGACGCTCAAATAAAATAATTAGGTCATTGTTTTAGGTTTTTGCCTTTAACACTAGGCTATCTATATTTTGCTTAACACGTAAACGTTTATGTTAGCGTCGAAAATGAAGCTTTATGGTTAAATAAATAGTTTAAATTTGATATATCGAAATATTAAATTAGTTTAAATTTCATCATCATTCCGGTTACTGAAATATGCTTTCTCATACATGAACAGGGCCGGTTTTTAAAGCGTTATTTTGAAATTTAAAATCTTAGAGACATAGATTAATATGAGTAAATAACCCCATGCACCCGTCATAAGTCAGTAATTTAATTAAATCATAAGTTTTAAATCCTTTATTTATCAATGGGTACATCGATTTGAGTAAAAATAGATATAAGACGTTATTTATTAGATAGACAGATATAAAATAATGATATGGTTACGTAAACTTCATACAATTTTCAAGTTTTCGTCATCAATCTTCGAAGAGATAGAACTTTAATAATGGACCATTCTATTCTTAAAACTTTTTCAATCTTCAAACAAATCATTCCCGTAACATTTGTGAGTTTTAAACGGCAACCATATGCTACTTAATTACGTAACGCACAACGAAACTGTCGCTTTCTGTTTTTGTTTGCTTTGGCACGAGCCCGGGAGGGTCTCGAAGGGCGGACAAGTTTTCAACATCCGTCCTGAAGATGGCGTACGATGTCCTCTTATCAGGGCTCTTCTTATTGACTTTTAACATTTTTTTTTTCAATTATGTAAATTGTTCACATCGTCTTTAAAAAATAATTATTATTAAGATTATCATATCACATTGTATCATATTATATTGATATAATTCTTGTCAATGATAAATCAGCTTGTAAATAAAGATAATATTTTTTTGGTTTTCATTCATATTTTACGCCTCGTCACTCCATGTTCTATCAATGAAACTATTTAGGCATGCGCATTGCAGAATTATCCTTGATCACAAACACTTAAAATTACTCCGTTATGTTGAGATTTCTTCACTGTAAAGCCGAGCCGACGCGATTGAATAAACATTTTTTGAGGTCTATTTATCTTTTGATATGATCTGTTCACAAAATTAAAGGGCGTTCATCTTTGCGTCAAGCTATCACCAACTTTGTATACAATCGTTATCATATCAGAGTTACACAAGGCTGGTTCGACGCCTGTGAACGCTGTGAGCGCCCCTTGCTATGCTCCTCCCCCTCCACCTCTCTTCCCCTCACCATTTCCACTGGAAGCTCCGTTTATTGCAGTCTCTATTTAGCTGCTGTCGAGGGCGGACGTGACTTGGATCTCGCGTTTTCAGAGTTCGAGCTTTTACACCTAATTTTTATAAAAGTGTGATTTCGTTTCGTACGTTGCATTGTTCAACGGATACAATTAATCAATGATTGTGTTGTTGTGTACGATTAATACCGTGTCTATTGCACGACGGTGAACGTTAACGGTTTTAAGTGTGCCATCATCGTGTTTTTATTTCTAAACCAAGTTCGTGATCGTGTTTATACAAATCAACGGAATGATTCAAGGAGTTTAGACTCTAATTTAGTAAACAGGTAAGTTTTTACGTTTCTAGATAATCTTTATATCCGATATAATTAAAGAATTAACCGTTGTAAATTAGAAACTGTACCTATAAATTTTAATTAACTTTGTAAAGTTGTTAGCCGCATGTGATGACATAAATATTTAATTATCCCACGAACCTATGGCGAAGGGCTGTGTTCGGGTGTGGGGAAATAATACTGACGGGCGCATTCAACGCTGGGCGAGGGGCTGCCAACTCGGTGCATTTACGATCACAATGGAGGGTTTTTCACGAGAATATTTTTAATTTTTTTTTTCATTTCGTGAACCTTATTCTCCGAAATAATTTAAATGTTTTTTTTTTTTTTTATTACATAATGACATTTCTAACGGTCACTTATAACGGACATCAATTTTAATTTTTTTCCGGTTGCATTTAAACATTTGACTATCTATTTTTATGTTTTACATGTATAGTTTCTATATATATTACCAGCTGACCCGGCAAATTCTGTTTCACTTAACAGAAACACAAAGTTGTTAAGAAAGAAAAAAAATCATGAGAATTAAATATTTACACTATTCTTTTCGGATTATTTCTTTTCTTTCTGTTCCTGCCGTTCTTCGAGTTATAAATGTCGTAACTAACGTTGCTTGTATTTTTATACAGTTATATATATTTATGATGTATATTACGAAGTATCTTTCCCGTTTACTTTGCGGTATTGTCTCGTGCACACATAAAATTGTATGTTATTATCGCTGAGCTAACAATAAAAAAAAACTTAGGTATAAACTGACCCTTCGTATCACCGGAAACAATGGTCTTGCAAAAGGCGAACACAATGGCTTTGTAACACGGTTCGGTTAAACCGACTACTGCAGATAACGTTCAGTCAAGAATTTAATTTGGCGTACTTCGACGGACACTGTTTTTTTTTCGTTTTTTTTTTACTTTTATATTGGCTGCTCATTTTCTAATTATAATTTTATATTCCATACGTTATACAAACACAATTTACCGTTCCAATTTCAAAATTAAATTATGTTTTTGTACACAGATTAAATATATTAAAAATATTAATTATTAAATATTTATTCATTTATAGTGAGCTTGTCATTTCTCAGTAAAAACTATTTCTAGTTTATAAAATCTGCTATGAAGGATTTTTACTTATTTTTAGTAATAGTGCCTGGGAAAGAACTCTACTACTGTCATAAGTATATTGTAAAAGTAACTACAAAAAACTCGTATGAGTTTATACGTGGACTCTTTTCAGATCTGCGTTTGATACCTTCGTAACTTTGACAATCAAGTTCAAGTTTAATTATCGGTAAGCTCAATCTGATTCTAGTTTCCTGTCAAATTCGTATCTTCGTACATTTTTCATGACGTACACATGTGGTCAGTATAAATTATTCTAAGTGTTATAATATGAATAATTAAATCAAAATACAATTGAGTGAAATCAGATTTCGCTTCGTAGAGTCGTTACTAATAACAAATACCCAAGGTTAAATATTTTATAGTCACACGGTAACTCATTATCTAATGAAACACAAATCCCGAATTCATTTGTCGATTATCTATATTTCAAAACTTTTAGTATCATTTTTGCTCGCGTATTAACCTCTAATTATCTATTATCATGTTAGATAAAGAATTACATTAGAAATTAGATATAATGGCTTCTGGAATTTAATAGCGATATATTTCTAATACAGTCTTATGTTTACAAGAAATCACAGTTTTAATAATGCAGAACAAGACCCTTCTTTGATATCGTTAAATAAAGTGCAGTATTCAATATTCAGGTTACCAGAAAGACATATTTTAAAATAGTTAACAGGCTACAATTATCTTTATAATTTTAATCCTTTTAATTGAAAAATTTATTTATACGACAAAATTTAGTTACAATTGTTAAAAATGTCCTGTTAGATTCTGTAGCTATTTAGGGTTTTTATGTAAGCTATGTATAGATTTATAGTTTTGATTTAAAGATATTTTTCCACTACGTTAAATTATAGCTCAAAAATTTCTCAGCAAAAACTAGCATTGTAACTACGGACGTGTACGGCGTGCACTATATATAATAAGCAAGTTTGCCATTGTCCTCATATAACGGCTGGCAATGTGTGCGTTAGGTATTGTTCTGAGTGTCAACGACAAAAAAGTTATAACCCGTAACCTCCATTACTTTCTTTCCAGATGCATCTGTCTAAATGTGTTGGTTGTATTAATGTATTTATATAGGTATCCACAGAGAATCCTTTACGTGAACGTCATAATAGAATGTAGTAAAAACCCTATTTCATAGAAACTAAAATCAAATTGAACTACCATGTTATGGTATCTTTCAAGTTAAAACTACGAGGGTTCCAAACGTGCCTTGATTTCAGAAGTGATCATAACAAACACAATTATCACCTAAGAAAAGTACACACTATCACAGGATTTTTAGAAGTTTTATTTCTATTTTTTTTATTTATAAATCGTGAGCGACACATTGCGCGAGCGATGGCTGTTAAGACCGAAAGAGTCTTGAATGGCGACCACAAGCCGGTAGACGCAGCGTGGGTAAGCCCTCCACTAGGTAGACCGACGACATAGTAAAAGTCGTGGAAAGTCTCTTTACTGCGGGCGGTGAGGGTCGGTCATCGTGGCCATATTTGGGAGAGACCTATGCTTTGCAGTGGAAGTTCATCGGCTAAAAAGAAGAAGAAGGGCACCACATCAGTGCTGATGTTAAAAGCGAAACAAAGTATCTTATTTTAATATAAATAACACTTGAACACAGCTCAATTCATTACAATAATCAACTAAACGCTTGTTTCATTAACGATACTGTAAAATAAATAGTTATATTAACTTAACAAGATAATTATGTTAAGAAACAAAACTTAAAACCCACTCTAGTATGCGAAAATTCTTGTTTTAATGAACGCTATATATGCAGGCGTATCATCATTAAACTGTGTGATGTCATTAAATTTCTCCATATATGATATCAATGCTTATATGTACTGCTTTAATTTGATAAAAGCAACCTATACAGCCGTGGTTCGGTCCTCAAGATTTAAGAGGTTAGAAACGGAATTATTCACCCGTATTGACTACGTCCAGTTTATTGGTTGGTTGTAGTGGCAGTAGGTAGACCACATAGTGAACCTACAGATAACCACTGAGTCCTTAAGTTTCTGGAGTGGAGACCACGGACCGATAAGCGCACCGTCGTCCACGCACAATGAACAGACGACTTCATTAATGGCGTTGGAAAAAGCTCAATGCAGACCGCTTCAGACCGGTCTTATTGCGAATGTACGGGGAGGCAACTATAGTCAAAGCTCCCTCTCGTAAGCCGTTGTTTCTAAACTCTATAGACCTTCTTAAGAAATCTAAAATAACGTAACAGATGAGTCTCTCGAGGAGGCATTAAAATTACAGTGAAGATATTTGTCCTATGTGCTTTTTGTGTTCTGCTGTGTAAGCATGTGTGCTTTCTTGATGTGTTGTACAACGGTAACTCAAACTTGGAGATGCCTTTAATTTCAATGATCAAACAGCATTTATCAATGACAAATAGTTCATTGACATGCTCGTAAGTAATACGACAAAATGGGCAATATTCCAAGTCACAGATTTTTTATTTTCAACCATACTATATCTAGCACATGTAGTGTACAAACAATGTGAGTAGTGCAGCTAGCTCATGTAGACATTGGCAACGTTATTTTCTAAGCGGTTAATTTAAATCAATTCACTTTTAGGTCAACGCCATACGTTAATACATTCTCTATTATAGCTCTGGCTGCTCTCTAAACAAAGAATAAATTAATATCAAATAAAGCGTTCGAAAGATTTATTATTGTTTACATGATCGTGGTTTTATCCTTATGCGTTCATCTTTTTTAATTCTAGAAATAAAAAAAGGTTATAGTATCATTTTTAATGTTAAAGATTTTTTTTAAAAATATCGTATTGAATTGGCAGAAAATTTATTCATCATTTCATAAAATATTTTAAACATTGTCACAATAATTTTATATTTCAGATATATATATATATATATATATATATATATATATAGCTCAGACTTTTGAAGTAAATATTTAAAATGAAACCGATTGATTATTTGCTAGAGCACTTTAGCAAACTGTTCAAGTCTTAAACCAAACACATTGCTTTATTTTCTTTGAATATATAAATTTATCAGTTATAGTTGTATTTTAAAAAGTGATCATTAAATGTATATAATTTATAATCGTGGTAAAAGATTTTAATACTGTTATCACATTTTAATTAATAACATATGTTAATGTTAGGTACATGTTTGATTACCTTTTGTACAAATAAGATAGCAACATAATTTGAAAACATTGTCTCTCGTTTAAATATTCATAATGACATTATACCACTAACTACATTTTAGTTGTATAACTGTTCAAATAATATCTACATCTAATATGCTAAACTAGGCTTAAATAATTCACAAGTCGAGTTGTAAGAATAATTATATATATGTTTATGTATATCGCGAAATTTTTCATTGTATTATTTGGTTGAGTTATTTAATATTTTACATTGTACTTTTAATAACAGAATCATTTCAAGTTTTACATTGTACTTTTCGTAAGGGAGTTAATAAAAAATCACAAATTTAGTAAGTTGTGTAAGTAATTTAGTAAGTAAAACATACCCATGATTTAGACATTGATTAACCCTTGAAGTACAGCAAAAGTAAAGTTTTAATGTCTATTATGATTAAAAACAACATACATGATGACTTAACAAATAAAAATTTGCAAACATGAACGTTGTCTCACAGCATTTAAATACCAATTACGTTCGATTTTCAAAACATTTTCTTAATTTAAAACGGAAATCAGTTTAACTCATGCCCTTCCTTTAACCCTATAATGAATAACAATTTAAAGTAATTGTGCAAGTTATGAAATTTGAGAAATTTAAATATTAAGACTAGAGAGTCATTTAGCCAGCGGAGTGTGAAAATTAAGAGGCATCTTAATGAGAGAATTGTTAGAGAAAAGTAGAAACACTTTAGGAACACTCGTCAGTGGCGGAATTAAATTAAAGTGAAGAAATTTACGAAACTAGAGGCAACGTTCAGGAAGTCATCATAGTTAATGACGGCGAAAACATAGACGATCCGAGGGAAGTATTCGAAGAGAGCGAAAGTGCGGTACGTTTGCTCAATAAAGATCTTTTGAATTTAATTTTTTCCGTTGCTTTCTCAACTGTATTAAAATTAACCGTTTTAGAAAGATTAGACGTATCATTTATAATAATTGTACATCGTCAATGTATTTCGTAGTTTTTTATACGAATTACTTTTAAAATAGAAACCCATAATGATGGCTGATAATCCATAACTGTATAGCTACATACGCGACATTTTGTAAAATATTGTTGTCTAACTGTATATTATAGTATGTGTAGCTGCCATTGAACATGTCGTTTATTGAACAATCATTACATGCTAGTACAATATTCTTGAGCAGTGGTACTCCAGCGGTAGACGACTGTCATTTGCGATCGCAGGTCACTGGTTCGATGCCTTGGATACAATGTAGTACAATTCAAGCTTTTTATATTAATTACATACATACTTTTATTGGTCGCAACTCTTGAAACTTAACTGTTCATATTTTTATAATAGCAAGTTTATAATCCAATGTTAGTTTTTAATTTATAGTTTAGACACTGCTGCCCATCCTCTGGAAACTTTTTTGTGCAGTGACAATCTTATATAATTAATGCACAGTGCAAATAATATATAAGATTGTATTCCAGGAATCGTCTCAGTTATTACTGCAGAACTGCCATTGCTCAAACATAAATTATATAAAAAATTCATCCTATATAGAGAAGATTATTACTGAGATATAATTCTTTAACTCACAATCTATTTTGGATAAATAGGTACAGACTTACGAAATATTCTAGAATAAAACGCAATAAAACAGATTTATACTTACTGATATTGTTATTTTGTAATAAATTAAATATGATTGTCTAGTCTAAAACAGTTTAATTGATCCATCAAAATGATCTTCATTAATATGAAATGACAGACGGTCCAATTTCATTAACGTTATTGATATCGGCGTAGAACGCGAATCGGAAATGAAACTATGGGTCAGTGTCCTGCACGTTCAATAAGAGCGTCTCCCACAGACAATAAAGCATAAAAATACTGCTTAACTCACGTAGAATTTAACAGCTGAATCAGTGTATCAATTCAACATAGAAAATTATATGTAAATCATTAAATATAGATAATTAAATATTTTGTCTAATTAATTGATCTTAATCTACTTCTATTATTTACGTAATAATAGATAAAATTGTAGTTGCAAGTTTATTTGCTTCTCGAGTGCTTTTTGAAATAAATAAATATTTTTTTTTGGTTTACTATGTTTCACAGCACAATACGAATAAGAATGTCTTAAAAATACTTATAACAAGAGAAGAAATTACTTAATGTTTTTTCCTTTCTTCTCCTACGCACGATTTACATGATTATTCACATATCTCTCGTACAGTCATACCCCAATTAGGACGTTGGCACAGAAACGTCGCATTTTATTATGTCATACATAATTCATATTGCGCATTCCATCTCCCGAGTACACTAGGCATTCCTAATTACAGTTGAGAAATGAGCATCAAACAATCGGATCGGAGGCCGCTGACCTGTCTGAGACCATGCGCGTCGTTGACTCGTTGTTTGTCATTAATATTTATGGGACGCGGTCTTCCACCCAGTGCTTCGGGGAAGTATACACCTGAGCGTTTATCCTTCGCCTAGTCCGTATACTTGTTAATTAGTAGCAAAACTAACTTATGTTTAAACTTTAGCTTTTGTACATTTACTGTAGTCAGCACATTCTTATTATTCTTTTATGGCCCCCGCTATTGGGAGCCTCTCGTACCCCCTATCTGGTGTGGGACAGGGACTTTTTGTTTTAATTTATTTAGTTTTTCACAATCTATTATTGCAAGAACATGTATCTCACACGAATACGGCGCTGCCAAAGTTTTTCAATAAAAAAATTATAATCACAACTTTTTTGCTCTTGTAATCTGTGTTTGGAACCATATTCTGATAAGTTGAATTCACTAGATACATTAGAAATCAATATGAGAAAAAATAAAACACAGATGTCATATTTTAAATCAATTTTAGTTATGTCGTCGAATTCGATTAAATAAAATAAAAATAGTTTTATACAGTATTAGACAAGTCAGCTCTTTATTCTTTGAGTAAAAATTAAACAGTTTGTTTTATAGCATCACAAATCACAGTGATATTCAGTAATTATTATAAATACTATTTGAATGAGAGTACCGCACGATCTACTATCGTCAGATTATTAGTAGGATATGCATCTATTTCCGTATGAACGCGCCTTACGAAAAAAGAGCTTCACATAGCACAAAGCAGTCACCGTTTCCTGCCTCGTAACCTGCAACAATTTCCTGTGAAAGTAGTTTGAGATCCTTTTACAAAAGTTTTGCTTTTCATTTTCGGTATTCTTTAGATTTGTTCCATATTGTCACGAACTATCAGCAGCATATTTGCGGCGCAGATTCAGAAAATTAAAAAAAAATTGTTATTTTTAAACATACTCTAAATTTTGTATATTTAAAAAGTAATTCGTGATATTTCTATAATTCTACGATGCTGTTAGGATCAGTAATGTTGATACTAATATCCCAAATGATGTTTGAATACATGAGTACACGGTCATGTCTATCTGACAATCTCTTAGAACAGTTCTCAGCTAAGTTATTGCGTCTAACTAAAGACAAGCGATAGAGCCGCTCTCCGCGATGACTATCAGAATGTTATGAGAGATTTCATTACACGCCTTGAGTTTATCCGCTGTCAGTTCAGTACCGTTCGCTTCGATCAACCTCTTACAATTATTAATACACTGTCAGTAAATTCGGTGAACGTCGTTAACCATAATGAAACCTAACTGGTTGTTAATCTACAGTTAGCGATGTATCGATGCGTCGTGTTAAACCGGCGTTGTCTCAATGTTTGTCTGGTCACAATTGAATGAATGTTCTGACATACATTACGTTGTTGTAACCAGTGAAGATAGCTTTATGTACATTTTTGAAGTTAGTAATTGTTTGATGAAGTCTTGATTATCAATTATGGTTTATTAAATGTAGTTATTTGCGTACATTGTATTTAAGATTGACAGTCGCTTGATAATGGTTCATGGAACGGAAGTCTCGCTTCCTACGTAAGAGCATGGCGGAGATTACCGACATTATCTTGGTGAACGTGTCTCGATGATGACTTTCGGAACTTTGAGCAATTATTCCGTGATAAACTCTGTTAATGTGATGTTAAGGATGAAGATAATGTTTGATTGTTATGAAATCGTTTGTATCCAATAAATCAGTTTTAAAACTTTGTTGTGTAGTATAATGGTTTTAGGTTTTAAGTTGTTCAATTTTTTCAAAGTGCTCTCATACTATATTCTCCGAACACTTTAATACCATATTGTTACATGCAATAGTTTTGAAAACAATAAACAATAATGAATTAAACAGTTCAAATAAATACACGCCCAACTCTTTTATACACAATTTACATACTTCTTAGAAAACTGTATAAAAGAAATTGAAAAATTTTACGTGTGCTAAATTTAGGGTTTCAGATGAGAAAAAACTGAGTAAAAGAAGTAAGAATGAAATCTATGATACATTTATAAAACGAAAACCTTTTCAATAACGAATAAATTAAAATGAATGTACAGTTAAAATTCAATTCAAGAGTTGTCCTTTCAGTGCATAAACGCCGACCGCGAGACTTAGGCCTTCCCCAAAGATATCTATGGGGGATATGCCATAATCCTCGCGCCTGGCACGCGGATTGGCGATCGTATTGTCGTATTATGATATACAGGTGACAATGCTGCCTATCCTCTGGAAATCTGTTTGCAATGATAGTCCTATATAATCCACACTGAATTATATAAGATTGTATCCAATTATAGAACCCGCAACATACAATCGCCAGTCTCAGTCCTCTACCGCTGTGCTACCACGACTCGCTATATATATTCAACGAGAAATATACAGTAAAGAAAAATAAAATAAAAGCATTATCTTTTTGGGGCAAAGTGTCAGTCTCTATCAGACAACTTAGTAGTCTGGAAATGTACTTTGATGTTCTCAGAGTATGACTATACCATTACTCAGTGGAAACCAGTAAATTAAAGAAATTGTTTTACTTTGTACTGCTTGCAGATATAGTTTTTACGTCGAATGAAATAAGTTATATTTTGTAATGGCGAGGTGAAAGTTCATATTATTTAAATAATGCACATATTTTACTAATATTGTTACGTTTATGATTATTATGCATTATATTCGTCACACTTTTTTTATAATACCGTTACTTATTCAACATTTATTGTAAGTATTGTCCAATGCGAGTTTTTTGTTTGTTTATGTATATGTTTAACACTTCGGTTTGTCATTCGTATGTTTTAAAAAGCATTAGTTTATGATACAAATATTTAAAAAAAAAAAAACAATTTATTAACCAACTAAAACGGAAATATACATTTAAAATCTTTCTATTATTAATCTTAATATTTAATATGACTGTTTATGTTCAGATAGTCGTAACGTCACTTCTAAAGTCACGGACGCAGCTCGAAGAATTGCTTGTCTAAAATGGCAGTAGGCTCATCGCTCGTGCAGTCGACGGCCGAAAGGTTCTCAAGTCGCGACCACGAACCGATAGACTCGGCATGGGTAGGCGCCCCACTAGGACTGACGACTAAGTAAAGGTTTTGCGGGAAGTCGCTTGATATGGGCAGCATAAGACTGTTCATGGTGGAAATTTTTGGAGTAGGCATTAGGCCTTGCAGTGGACGTCTGTCGATTAAAAAAGAAAAGACGTAACATCTTAGCATTCTATTCACCGTACGGCTGTCGAATCCATAGCAGGTTTAAGTAGGTTTCCTTGCAATTCATTAGCGATCAGACTCGTAACTTAATTTATAATCATGGAAATGTTTCCTTTGAAGCCCGTTCCAGAAATGAGCTGAAGTGCGTTTAACTGACCTTACTGACTTAATTCTTCTGCTGGTTATGGAGATATTTCGCTGTCATACCATTAGCTACTAACTCCACCGAATACGATTCACAATGAATTTATTCCATGACATTTAGTTTACTAGACCGTAGTACTTGATGAACTTGATTCTGTGGATTTTTTTGTGTTTCTTTTCCAGGGAACAGTAACTTATAATATGAGTTAATGTAATAACGTTCTCGAAAATAGGAAATAAATCATAAATCCGGTCCAGGAGATATCATTCTAATATCCTCAGAGATTATATTGTCTCTCATAATCATCGTGTCCCTAATATAGTCCGGCAAATTGTTTATTAACAATAAATGTGAATATTCTTACGAAAATCAAAAATAACGGTTTAACATTTACTGTTTAGTTATTAAGTTTAAGTTTAATGCAGCGAAACGAAATTCTTATCAAAAAGTAGCGGTGAACTTTTCATGAAATATTTTAATTGTTTTAAGCAATAAAATTATATTGTAACTGTTAATGGCCTCATAAAAAGTTCAGGGCGTATTTATAAAAGGTTTGAGTAGACGAAAAGCTTTACGTGCGTCATCGCTTTCTTCGAATCAATTGCGTGGAATGTTGTTTGCATTTAAAGACACTTCAATAGCATTTCCTTCTTTGTATATTTCATATAATACATTAACCGGTTTTTACCGTTATTGGGTTTTTATTCCTTCCGAAAGCATTTTGATTTTAGTTTTATATTTAAATTTATTTTAGATATTTTTTGTTCTACACCTTTGATTTGTATGGATTATTATGGTTTCTCGACCCAGTTTCACCTGACCTCAAATGACAGTAATATTTGTGACATGTAAGCCAACAGTTATAAGGATTCTCTTGTCACGGATAAATGAAAATTTTAATTTAAAAAAAGATATTTTTATGTCCATTATAATAATTTGAGAGCTTGTTTATTTCGTTTTCCTTACTTATCGGCCTTTTTATAGGTCATTTAATTCCTTTTTTTTTATTTTGGAACGAGGCTGCGAATCAATATGAGTATCAAAGTCACTTGTGTCATGCGAGTCAGCATTAAGTCTTCTCAATCAGCTCCAGTATTAAGAACTAAAACATGCTTAATATCTGCATGTATATTAATCTTCTTTGTTTGTATCAGTCGAAACTCGTCTGTAAAAATACAAATCTTTTCCAATTCTTCTAGTTTGGGGAATGCGATGACACCGTTAATCGTACTTCCGATTATTATTGTAACGTATCTACGTTATCTTTATAACATGTATAAAAAGGAATAAACAAATGAAAAAATTTGGCGGAACTTGTTATTGTATTGAATCGCCATCATTTTAGCTGTCCACTGCTGTTTGTAAGCGGTCTGCATCCTGTGCCTTCCGACGGCCCTCACTAGGTTGTTCGTACATCTTATGAGTTGTATGCTCCGCCTGAATGTCCCTGATCTTCACAACAGAACAAGGCACCAGCAGATATATTTTCTGCTCGCTTAGTGGCCCCGATACCACTCTATTGAAATACAAACCGCTTCCAAGTAATTTATAATAATACTTTAGAAATTATCACCAATAATATATTGACTATGGATATCTATGTCATTTTAAATAGTTTATACGACGTATTAATTTTTTTAATGTATAAACAGGAATAATTAAAAAAAAACAGTAAATAATATTTATTTTGAATGCTGGAATACAATGCTCATTTTTTCACTACTTAATAATTTATTGAATATGTCTGTCGCAAGGTAGGGTGCAATTATTTTTTTAATCTAAAACGTAGCTGAATACATTTATGATTAATACGAAAAAAGAACGCGTGTCCTATTAAGTACAATTAACGTTTCGAAACGGCCCATTAGTTAATCCGCTCCATCATCGTTCTGTAATAAAATCGCACTTTATGCGGGACGGGGCCAATACACGACTGCACTAATATAACATATACGGGCTCCAATATGGCAGTAAACCATCTATTTATACGGCGGTCACGTTGTTTTTATGGCTAGAAGCAATCTTATTTTTTTTTTCTAAATAATCCTTTTACGCTGAAATAAAAGTTTGGAATATCGGGAATGTAATAAATTGTGTTAGGGAGATTTTTGTCATTGACAAATGCTAGCTTATCCTTTGGCATTTGCAGCTTCACCGGAACTTTCAGTTTTTGCGTATTGGAGATTGTAAAACATTGAAGACGCTTAACATAAACCTCTTTATAGTAACTAAGTTTGACGGACTTCCTTGAGCGTGTCGGGTCGGACCATTGTTTTTTTTGTAACTTTTGTTTTTCTATTCTTAGCTAATAGGAATGGCGAACTAATTTTAGTTTCTTCCTTGGACCGGACTCGCACTGCTGCCCAAATGGCATTTGCAGATTTCGCGGGTTCAAAGCGGTCAATTGCAAAAGTTTAAGTCGCGGAAGTCTAGCCTTAGACGTCTTCTAAGTTAGTGGAGGTTGAGAGTTCCCGTAAGAGGCCCGACTAGGGCTGCATACTACTGTTTCACAGGATTAGTAAGCTGCTTAAATTGCTTCATTACTTTGCTTTAATAACACTTCATGGTGTAAAGACGGACAAGCGCTCCCATGGGGAGATGTCTATTACAAAACAAAGACACCTATGGGCGTCGAATCTAGTTTTAATCAGTTGCTATTGCCTGGCTAATAACGCTACTTACCATTCGGAAGGCTTTAACGTTGGGAGAAGTGACGGAAGAAACTTCAACAACGCTTCTGTCTAGTATGATCGGGTTATTATGGGCAATATTTCAAAGAGTGACGTCATAACAGAGGATTGAGTTACACAAAAATAAAAGCATATCTGCATTCGACTTCTTGGCATGTAAGATAGCATCTTTAGACTAAAAGTTTTATTAGCCCCGGGGGAAGTTCAGCTTTTCCTCGGGGTGTATTTTGGTATACTAGTAGTAATAGTGGCATCTTCTTGTTTCGTAAGAGATCGAGTTAATTTGTCGTCTCACTCACACATAGATTTACTTAACCATCTCATTCATACATACATATCCCGGACGCGTCTGCTGTAATCAAATATACATACAGATCTTAGGTCACAACAGATTTAATCTATACATGTTATAACATACGAAACGATATTTATTTTAATACCGATTAATTGGATTCTCTTAAAACTTCGACAATAAGTACAATCGTGAAACTAGCTAGACAACAATAGGTTTTTTAAATCACATGTGAAACTTTATCACAATGAAATATAATTTGAAATATTTTTAATATTTACTTGAGAGACATGAGTCTAACACACAACGGTTGGCAAATCAATCCTTTATAAGTAAAAATGTAAGGTTAACTTTATTTTTATGTAAAAAAAATATTTATTTATTGTTATAACGATATACGAAGGTTTCGCACGCGTCGGGCTGTTAGACGCCCGTGAACTCGTTGGAGACGTTGAACTCTGACTTTTCTACTTTAATTATTCAAAATTATTTCTGGTCATTTACATTTTTCGATCGACGATAGTAAATACATCAACTAATTCACGCTCTTGATGGTGATGAAGCATTCCTTCGTGCTGTTCATTGAGGGAGAATATTCATACTCTAATATACTACTGTAACTGACAAAAACCTTGCTTTTACATAATACCATAGTAAAATGTCAACTTAGCGAATTGAATGTCAGAGTTCAAATCATCAGGTCTAACAGCACATTACCTACTGTTAATGAGGTCGTGGTGGTATTTAATAATAAAAAATTGTGTTTATAACTTCACTTTTTTTTCATTATATGAATGAATCACCAAATTAAGATTCTCAAGTGGCGATCACGATCCCATAGGTGATGAGGTGATCCGTCCATCCATCAAGGTGGACCGAAGGTATTGTTGAGGAGGGTATTGAGGGAGGCCCTATGCTTTGCAGTGGACCTCTGCCGATGACCCAATGATGATAAAGATGAATCACAACGGAATATTAAAACTTAATTGCAATTTTTAACATAATTCTAAAGTAGACTAATATTATAACAGAAATATAAACTGTGTTTGTCGGGCAAAATTTAGACTAAAAATGCACAGCTTATCATTGATTAATGATAACGTGCTAAGGATTTCTTTACATTATTCGAAGGCGTACTTTATACTTCATTTTTAGCCAAGTACGACTTCGTGTTTTTTTTTACCTGTTTCTATTTAAAACTTCACTTATTATTATATAATTTGATTTATCAGTTTCCAGGACAACGTTAAGAAGTTAATACAAAAACTCAGCAACAATTAGATTAGAATGGCATAATTTGTTTACAGAAAAGTCGCATGTAAACGCATTCATTTTCTTAACTATTTTTGACTACTTGTTATTACTACTGACCGTAAGAGATATTAACAAATATGCAGTTGAAAGAATGTCTTATTAACTTAAATCACAAGGATTAATGCAAACACTGCTTTTCGCGACGTTGACCTGATTAGTAAAGTAATATGTAACAATTTAATAATTAGAAGCTATTAAGAATCTAATTAGTTTCTAGCAATAGCTATAGACGAAATTTAATTACGTTCAATTATAAAGAGAATAATTTTCTTCATACTAATTAATCATGTGTCCATTAGGATAATTAATGCTAACAATTGATTAAATTATACTTTCTAAGTTGACTAATGCCATTCGCATGCGTATGTGTACTTAAATATAGAAAATTTCGTATGTTTACGCTTTGTTAAAAGGATAACAAAAGTTCTAATACCTGAAGACATTTAAGTACGTAAGTATTGAAAAAAATTACTCTAAATTGTTTATAATTTTATAAATAAAATATATAAATATATTTTCAATTTTAAGTATATACAGAGTGAATGGTTACAAATGTTAAAGTTTAAAAAGAAATAATGTATTGGTTGTTAATGTGGAAAAAATAAAATAAAAAGAGCTTTTAAAATTAGGATTGCTAAATATAAATATTAATTATAATTTATTATCTGTGCGTGCAAACTTTGTATTGCCAGAAGTTATTGGCCTATCGAATTCCAGCATAAAATATCACTTAATGTGATATATTTCAAAGTGATTACTATTTATAGATTGACTGGTTTGTGTAAAAGCCTTAAAGCCATTTCCTAACAAATGAGATGTATATTTACTTAGTTTTGACATCATCCTACAAAGTTTACTGAAGGTCGCACCCTTCCTGGAAAACCTTAGTCGAGAATTCGACTAGTTGCCTCCATAGGTCTCTTTGATCTGATTTTTTGTGCTTTCGTTATGGTGAACCTGTCGTCACCTGCACAGAGTCCGCCCATCTTGTCGGTGATCACCCTCTTGGTCTCTTTGCCTCTACTTTTCCTACGACAACCAGCTTATGAAGACTCTCTGAGCTATGTAATACTACTACTAAGGCTATACATATGAGTTATAAGAATGGCTTAAGTAGTTTCTTTGTTGGGTAAATAGTGAGATATATATATATATATATATATATATATATATATAATATTAAATATTGCAAGTTATAAATGCGTGAACAATAAACTATTCTGAACTACCAGTATATTATTTTCGCGCCTCTTGAGTTCGTTTTCAGTTTATAACTGATACAATCAGCGGCTGCGAAACCTTCTCAAATGGTAAAGTTTTAAGAACCCCTTCAACCACTCGTGTTTTCAACCTCGTTGACTTAAAGCCACGAGACTCCGAAGTACTTCTGTTTTTATGAGAGTCGAAACCGAAATAGTTTTTTTGTGAAATAATTTGTTCAAATACTTTTACTCTCACCATCTCATATACAATTTGATTTTACGATCAGTAAAACTATTTTTTTCTTGTTTCTGGTTGAGCTGTGACCCATGATGAAGTGATGTACAAAGGTACATTTTTATTTTGTGAGGTCCCTTCTCCCCTGTCTATATTCAAGATAACCC
This sequence comes from Battus philenor, assembly GCF_028537555.1. Classification (NCBI taxonomy): domain Eukaryota; kingdom Metazoa; phylum Arthropoda; class Insecta; order Lepidoptera; family Papilionidae; genus Battus; species Battus philenor. Next base: position 4,738,632 of record NW_027181678.1, on the reverse strand, counting down.
TCTGAAGAAAGGACACGGTTACGTGAAATTCCCGTTAAATAAAACTCGATTCCGATAACTTGAAAAAGTCTGTCAAGAAATATTTTGTGCGAAAAATCAAAAAGGATAGAAGAATAACAGTTTCAATACGAAAATATTACTTTTTTGTGTATTATAAAAGCTTTATGTTTATTTGTTCCCGGTTTGTAATAAAAATAATAATTTGTATTATGATATTGAGTTTTTACAATAAGTCAATACTAGACTACACTCTTAAAGATTTTTTTTAGCTACACGAGGGAAGACAACGGTAAATTCTAAAGGGCGTCACGGTATGAAATAAGTCGGGGAAGCCTTATATTAGAGGATATAACATAAGCCAAACTGTATATCAGAATTTACGCCAAACGTCGGTTCCGGCTGTTGTCTGAGTACTACAATCGTTAGCCCAAAATACACAAGCGAGTGCCAAAAAAACACGAAATATCTGACACAAATACTGATGTTTGTTGACCTAGAAGATATTACAATGAACGGTTTTCATCGCTGTTGCTAATTACCATATCCTTGTCTAGCCAAATAGACGACATAACTAGATTTAAATAGAAATCCTTAGATATTTTTATGTTTAAGTGTAGCAAGAAAACGGAGCGCTGCCGATTTTATATCTCAAAAACATAAGCTGCCACAATTTTATTTATTTAGATACACCAGCAATGATTCACGATAATGTTACGAGATTTAAAATATATTGTAAAAAAATACCAAAAACTGCTTACTATATATATCACTTTAGCCCAAATAAGGCCCACGCCCACTGCAAGGTATATGTCTCCCCCCAAAGATTTCTTTGAGGGTATACTATAATCGCTATGCTTGACGGGCGAGTTGGAAAATACAATTTGGTATTATGGCACCCGTCCTTTGAAAACTTGTTTGTGAAGAGCGGCAATCCTATATAATTAATGAACAAAGTGTGAGTTATATAAGTTTCACACGACCTACTATCTCAAGTCTCAGTCCTCTACTCTGGGCTAGCACTGATAAAAATAAAATAAATCTTTTTAAAATTATCTACGATATTAAGTCGATTATAATTTCAAACTGGCCAGTAGTAAATGCAATTCATAATAATACTATGTCTTCTAAATATAATTTAAAGAGTTTATAAATTAATATTTAGCAGATGCCGGTGAGCGATGTAGAAATAAAATGAAAGGAAATCATTTCCCGTATCGTATAAACTACAAAATGCCGTTGCTTTGTTCTTTAAGATCGCTTATCTCGCGTCCGAATCCATGTAGGTCTCGCTTACTGTTCGTCGCATCGTATTAACTTGTTGGACCTTTAAATAAATGCATCACTTTAGAAGTTTAAAGCACGCACACTCACGAATGGTTTTAGAGTCCATATATCATTATTTCAGTAGGGTTGCCACTTAAAGTAATGCATAGAATGATTTAGTAGATTTTTTATGATAATGTATTTGCCTTTACATGTAAAATCAAAGAAATAAAGAAAGAGAAAGAGTATTTTTTGACTCAGATCATATATTTAAAAGTTTCGTCACATCAACCTTTTGGCTTTAAAACAAATTCTTTATATGAGTCTACTGAATAACATTTGGCTAATATATTACATAATATAAGATATATAATATGCTAATATATTATCTTGGCGATCTTTGTGGAGTCCTATGCCTTGCAGTAGGCGGGTTCGTCCGTTGAAAATAAGAAGAAAAAATTTTAACACAAATAATGATTAACTTTTTCTACTTTGAATAAATAATAATACGTTTTTAATTCGAATAATGATTAAATAGAATTAAAGAGAATAAATCGGGTCGATTAGAAGCTACAGATTTGTTAATAGAGCTTGTAATGTCTGTCGATTGTGTCGTTATAATGTCTTTTGATGTTATTTCGCGATATATTAATTCATACGCATGTATTCAATGAAATATTTATTACTATATCGCTTTATATTTTATTAATTTAAATATAAATGATAGCTCATTAAAAATAAAATAAATGATATGAAAAAGGAACCCCTACTCCACGTGAAAAACATCAAAGAGCAAAAGACCCACTGGTTAACGTACTGGATGCCTAATATCGGCATATCAATTAATTAACTACAGCAGTTGTGATTGAAATGCGAAACGCCGCTTTTGAAGTCACCGAAAATGTAACAAAAATATTCTCGAACCTATAATTAGAACGTAAAGGGGAGCTCGGTTCCCATAACAGAATGATTTGTTGGTAATTTTAGAATGCATGTGAAAGTCGATGCTTGTTTAGTGTCGTAAATTTGTTGCGCTGCACATAAATACCTATTTGTATCGTAAGGTAAACAGACGTACAAGATAAACTTCCAGTTTTTGATTTAAATTATTATCTTTAAGTATATATTTATTTAAATAAGAATATTTTAGTAATATTGTCAATTTCTCAATTAATATCATTTGGAGACATTCACTTGAGACATTTGGACCTGTGGATTCCGAATTCTAAAATCTAAAACAATGAGCATAAACCTGTAAGATAGGTTCATTTACATCACCATTATTTCAGCCGTAGACCGTCCAATATTTGGAAACTATGGAGTAGGACTAAGTCTAGATATAGTCCATCTTTATAGATTTCCAAGAGTGCCGGTTGAATCGGAGTCGTCCAACCGCCCTGTAGGTCCACCACCTTATAGGTCGACTTCTTACGCGTTTACTGACTTCTGGTCTCCACTGCAAAGCCTTAATATCTCAGCGACTATCCGTATTGGGTGCTACGTAACCTGGGCAGAATGCATGTTATGTGGTCTGCCTATTGTCACTAAGTTGCCAATCCGCTGGGCTCTGTCGGTTTTTACGTTCGTTTACCGATCTCCTGATTCCTAATTCGATCCGATATGCAAACCCCTAGACTTATTAATTGCTCATTGAACGACTATGAACTTATTATAATGAATTTAGGAGTAATAGTCAGCATTTAAAAATGGTAAAAGAACCTTGGCCTCTAAAATAAGATATTGTGTAGCATCTACACCCTTAACTGTCCTCCTCCTTCATGTCTCATCTCCATCCAGTAGAGATCGCCTCGAGCGATAAGACCGTGTACTATATAAATTGTTTCAATATTTTTCTCTATTTATTGTCTATGGTGCATAGAAAGTGTAAACAAATAAGAAAGCACGTGGTGGGATGATTATATTACCATCTTTTTAACTTTTTTATTACCAATATTGTCGTATAAAGCACCATTGATATAAAACTAAATCAATCATCATAAAATTTGAACCGGAAACACATTGCCAGGAACAATGACGTCATTTTAAATGGCGTCTCGATTAGGAACTATAAAGCTAAGAAGTTACTTTAGATCCGATGTTTGTCGTGCGCTGACCTCGGCGTGGTCGTCAAATGAAATGAACTTTTATATGGTGCCTGTATTTTATTTTGAAATATAGAAGGGGCGTTAAAAACTTTATTTCAAATGGAACGTGTAATAAAACAGTTCTTGACCTCTTTTATGGCGTAGGACTTAAGTCAGGCATCAATATTGATTGCCTTTGCATAACGATTACATAAAATTTTTCGGCTTATGGAATCATAATGTAATTGATTTGTTTCGGTTAAAATTTCAGACATAGTTTCAGTCTATTGCAATTGGTAAACAATTTAGCTGACTATTACAACTGTGTGCTAAAATTTCAAACGTTCTAGATTATGACAAATCATAAAATTGCATGCTTCGTAACACATTTCATAACATAAAATAATGTATCGTAATTTAATTTTTCAGTTTTTGTCTGTGGTCCTAAACGGTCTCACATAGTGGTGCTGCCTGTGTCAGTAGGACACACAAGACATTATTCCGTCACGAGATAGTATCTACGTTTTGTTTGGACAAAATATTTCTGCTTCTTTTCATCCGATAGACGTCCACTGCAAGGCATAAGTCTTTCCCAAAGATGGCCACGGCTTAAAGCCTACTTGTCCCTGGGCTCTTTTGAGACCAACGAGCACTTTATCCAAGTTTTTTATGGCCTCAATCATTATGATTATACCTTAGGCAATTGCAAACATTGACGCAGACAAACTTAAATTAGACTAATCTGTGACGTAGTGATATCTTAATCAGAAATACGAAAGACTATAGTTGCTACCGAAACTACAGTGCCGCTCCTTAGGAAAGGGTAGCAAAATGAGGGGCCGAGGAGAAAAATAAGATGAAATAAAATAGAGCGGCCTATATTCCCCACCTCTCCTCGCCGCGCGCATACTTAAGGCGCGGTACAACAGTTCCGGTAGCAATTTAGTCCAAGATTTTTTCAACATTATATATATATATATATAAATATACTTATATATATACATATATATATATATATACACGTGAATAACTCTCATGTAACTCATCATGTCATTAAATTTGTGTATAAAATTTCAAACTTTTTTCTTCCTGTTTCAGGTACGGGACATGTAATTCCTGTTATCAATTGGTAAGCCACTTCTCGCAATTTCAAATGTATTTTGTTCTTCATTACCCCACTCGATTACAATTAATTCCGTTTTAATTATTACCGACTTTAATTAAATGTTTTCTAATTATGTTAATAAGCAATGTTTGCGAACAACGACTAATTAAACATTACGACGTAATGAGTAATACTGAAATGTGAACTTTTTTAGTTATATAATAATAATGAAATTACTTTTTTTGTTGTTTAAAGTAATTATTAGGGTAATATCTACTTGTCTGCCATCTAGATTAAAAGTACTCGTAGAAAATACTTTACGTAATAAGCCGTAACAGACTGTTAAAGCAGTGCCTTTTAACACGATTTTATATGAAAAAATTCTATGTGACCGAGATCATTGAATATATAGAAGGACCTCATTTATTTTTTATATACATAAACAACACCAAAAAATCACTTGTGGTACAAAAAAACAAAGGAAGGTTTTATCGTAGAACGCGATTTCTTCAGATACAAGGGAACTGCCGTCCGGTCAAAATTTGAAATAAAAATAATATACATATTTTAAACAAAAATGAAGTGCCAATGTGATTTTTTTTTAAATTTTCGTTAAGCTACTAAGATGGTTCTTAGAAAAAAAATCGTTAAAATAGTACACGTCGTTTCATTCAAACGTCGGACTAAATTAAAAGACTCTTCGTAAACTATGAAACATGTGACGTCATTCAAAACCAAAAAAAGGCGTGTTAGGATGGAAATCAACAAAAACAAATGTAATTAAAATAATAATAATAAATGAAACATTCATATGAAAATTCAAGTGTAAATGTAATATTAGGGTGGCCGTAAAGCAACATATCGCATTAACATCGAAGTGTTTCAGTATACAAAATAGAAAACCTGTTTTTCTAAGTAACTGTCTGTTGTTAAATAAGGTTAATAAAAAGTGATCCCTCTTAAATGAAATTTATTTTTCAATGGTTTCCATTGGACTTATGCGGCAAGTGACTTTTTATAGAATGAAGTCTATTAAGACAGCTAGTACTCGCATAAAAAAATCCATTATAAATGAATTAGATTGTATCTTGTTGTTTTCTTTGTTTCATCCTCGGTTCAGTGCGTAACATTTTGATGCTTGGACAAATTACGATAACCTACCGGCAGTTAAGCGATAGAATTACCATTTACGTGGTTTCCCGTGCGTGACGCGTATGGGCCACGGATCGTCGACCCATAGTTAAGAAAGCCTACGCGTCCTACCACTGCCATAGAGGACTTTAACCTTTAATATTTATGGCAGAGCAGTTTCAATGCTTCGTTATAAAGGTTTTATCAGAATCAGGACCTTGATTCATGCCACGAATATATAACAAGGGCGTAAGTTCATTACCTTTACGAAATCATAAAGTATAATATTTTAATACATACAACTCGGAAGCACATATTTAAGACTACGCAACTGTATATATTTTACCACTCTGAACACCGAATATATTTCTATTATCTAATTATTACTTTGAAATATTTGTAATAGTTTTAATGTATTAGGGGGACCGGAAAATAATGTCGTTTCTGTCGACATGCTTTACAGAAAAAGCAATTGATTTAACCGCTCTAGCATTATTATCACATAGCAAAAGGTTGTTGATAACGAAGATGAATATATTATTGATTAAAAATAAAAACTTGTTAAAAATGTAGTCGTGTGAATTTAACTTAAGAAAGCGACATGACTTTCCGGATCCCCTAATAGTATAAAGCTACCGAAACTACTATATTGCATGAACCGTCAACCCATCATCAACGGCGCTCATAATTTAAGTCATTGGACATCCACTGCTAAACATGGGCCTCCCTATCATTTCCCAATAAGACCGGTAGGAAGCTGGCTGCATTCAGCATCTCCTGTCTCTAGGGACGCCCACCCATGTCTTACTCTGCGCTTACCAGACTGGCAGTCTGTTCTGCGTGATGTGACTCGGTTACTGCCACTTCAACTTGCACCTCCACTGGTTTACGTCGGCTAATTTCGTAACGAGGACCGCACCTCTGGTTCTAATCTCTTAAATATAACATCACTACATATCTCTTCGGAAATCGTTTACATTAGGAGATGTAGAGGAAATACTCATTAAACGCTTCTATTGTTAACAGTTGAAAAAAGTAAATAATTAGCGGTACCTTGACTTTATTTTACTGTCCTTGCAGCATATGTTTATATTTGAACGTGTACATACACGGCGTTCAAAACGCTGGCTATTTGAATCTTAATAAATGTTAACAAGCCATAATTAAGTTGTCCGTTCTTGGACGCTCAAGGTTTCCTGAAGTTGACGATTCATCTCGCATCGCTGTAGTGCTCCTGCGTCGATTTAATCTGTTATTATCAGAGACCGGCTATTACCTAACACAATGGGGCAGCGGTGCGCAGATCTGGATGCCGGAGATTTCTCACGATCACCGTAATCAAGTAGAACAATGCAATGTTGATTGTTTGTAATTACGTTTGAGTGTGGATTATTGATGTTGGTATGTTTTGTCGACGTCCACTGAAACTGACTGCTTCTGTTAGTGGTAATCATTCGTGGTATAGAAGACAAATGTTATTATTGTTATGGAACGTATACTAAGAATCAAAGTCAAAATATCATTATTCAAGTAGGTATTTATTTATTTACTTTATTGAAGATAGACAGTAACAAAAGGCAGTAAGAAAGTACAAAATTAGAAGCATAGAAATATAAAATTAGTTACAGTTGTTACCTTATAACTATCTATTTATACGCACTTATGAATTTTTAAATATTTTAATCATATATAGCAAACTACCACCGGCTCAGAATTGATAGTAGTAGAAGAATTGGCCAGAAATTCAACGTGAAGCACAGTATTTTGTATTTCAAAACTCTTTGTAGCACAGTGTATTATCTAAAGCTTTCTATTTTCACTCTATGCTAAAGAATCATACACAGAAGTGTACATACGTAAACATAAGTATAAGCTTACATATACAGAACTACCTAGTAACACACAGGTTTTATATAAAACTTTCCCCAATGAAAATAACTTTTCCTAGTTACTAGATTACTTTTTATTTCCACCTTGCCTATTGTTGTTCACAGGGCGCAAAATAATTTTTATTTATAACTTTGTTCGTAAAACAATGGGTAGTCCTAATTAGTGCGCAGACGAAGTTACAAAAGAAACTACGTATGTGAGATACACGTAACTGAAAGTGAAACCAGCACAGAGTATAAATCAAGCAACATCCATAAAGCTTTTAGGGTTCTCGTCCTTACGTTGCCTCTCGCTGCTATTACTTTGGCAACTTTCGGAGTCGACGACCGAATTCCGAAAAATGGCGGCACAAGTTGGAGGATTTTCCTTCGCTGAAATCCGCATGTTCGTTTCCTTTACATCTTACACTGTGATTAAACCAATTTAGTTTCATTTATTTATTACATCCTTGACTATTCTTTGACTGGCATGTTCGGTAAATTCAAAATATTAATGTACAGTAAATAAATTATTGGTTAAATAAACTGAAAAACTGATGATTACAGAAGATATTTGTATTTTAAAAGTTCTAAAAAGAATTTAAAAAAAACTGTATCAAAAGACTTGCGTTTTTCTTTACCTGTCTTACATTACTCTAAGTAGCTTTTGCATGTTCCACGGGTTCAGCTGGCAAAGCACAGAGGGCGAAAAGTTTTTTAAGGTAGCGAAGCTCAAAGGCTCCGTAGGGAGCTTCGGCCCGGGTCACTTAGATGAACCCTTCATAGTCCTATTGGCATTTCCAAATTCCGTAAACTTAAAAGAGCAGAGAACGGAAGGCGATTAGCCTAACCTTAAACTAACTTAAACCGCGTTTACGTAGTTACGTAGCTCCCTGTGAAACAGTATAATCACATACAATAATACCCGATTGGATCATCGTGTTCATTAAGAAATCAAAACAAATATAGCGATATAAGATTGTTAGTCGATCAAAAGTGTCTTGTACACTGGCCCGGTGTTAAAGTTGCCAGTATAAAGATAAGCGAATTCGATTTTTAAATCGTAACAAAATGGGTAATTCCCAGTAACATTGAATGTAATGTTGTAATAAAACAATATTAGTATTTATCTTATTGAATGTCACACAATTATATGACCAAACAATTATAAAACATCAATCAAATCCATGACAGGTGTAAAACGCGAAAGATATGTTATCATAAACACGAACAGTTGCTATCTTTAGTAAAAAAAATGTAATTGGCCTGTTTAAATGTAATAAGAAAATATTTTTTTTTTAGAGTAGTCACTTAAATTATTGATTATAATAAATATCCGTGCTTATTTTTTTAAGTGAATTAATTAAACAATAATATTGTAGTTCTATGAAAAAGGACTACATTCTTATTAATATTTCGAGGCAGGACGTACTTATGTTTGTTTGCATACGGCGCCCCCTAGCTTTTTACTTAATGATATCCGTAATGACGGGTGACTCACGCATAGCGTTGCACCTGGCCCCGGCGGCTGTAAAAAGTTCACTTTATAAACTAATATGAAATATTTACGTTTACATTACTATGTTTAACGTTTTCGTTTTATCTATGACAAAACAGTCGTGAAATGTTATTATATATTTGTGTAGATTACATTTAACATTCGTGCAAGTGCATGTAACATCCTTTCTTACTAAAATTAATATTAACGGGCGCTAGCAGTATGACTGCCGATTTTGCATACCTAGGTAAAAGGTGCTTTTATGTCGAACATTCTGCAGTGATATTTAAAAATTTCTTATTTACTTAGCATATTTTAGACTACATTCCCTACAATGCTTAGAATTAGATTATTGGTTTTAAATTATGAAATTTAAATACAGTGCTTCAGAAACCACCGTTCTGCGCCTTAAGGTGTGTTCGTAGCGTCACAGGGTTGGGTATCGGCCGCTCCGTACCATCAGACGGTAGCGGTTAACTTTTTTTTCTTCAGTCCTCACCTCGCCGCTGTTTTCTAAGGTACAACGGTTACGATAGGACTATAATAAATTAGTCAAATTAGATTAAATTGCGGAAAAACGCAGCAAGGTTATATCTTACATTATGGTGCTCCGAATACATGGGAAGTCGACATAGGTTGTGGACACCGCAAAACCATCGCGGTGATCTTTGGGGACAGCCTATGCTTTGCGGCGGGAGTCGTACATTCATTACACGAGTAGTAAAAATGTAGAAATCTTAAAACGGCTCACTTATATATTCGATTTGTGAGGGTTGTAATCCATGTATGGTACTCGAATTGTAATCTAGGTAAAACTTTTTGAGTTACAAAATTATAAAGAGAACGCTATCATATCAATTTGCAACAATATAAATAAGAAGTTTATTTCCATGCATTATGCAAGTGTCATTATGAGCACGGCGAATACTTGAAACAAGATATGCTCCGTTCATTGTTTATAAAGTCGATGTGTTACGAAATTAAATTCAACCTTCATTCTGTCTACATAAGATACGTATGCATATATGTGTCTCAGCTTGTTTATTTGTCGATCGGTTGCAGGCGGTATTTCGTAACGTGAGTTGTATTGTGTCGGCACTGCATGTCTATGTTATGACATCGATCAAAAATTCCTAACGAACAGATTTTAGAACACATGTATGATGTACTTGTAGCTCACGTCTTTTATACTTTTTTCTATCTCTCTATAACTTAACACCGTATCCACCTACTATTCATCACCATCATCTTAATATCAACCCTACAAGCTGTCTATATACAACATCTTCCGTTGATCTTTACAAGATCATCTGTCCACTTTATGAGTGGACGAAGAACAATCTTAAGGCCCTAGTTGCAGTCTAGTCCATCCACTATGTTGCTTGTCTGAATTCAATTTTAATTTGCAAATCCGATCTCAGTTGTCACGCAATACCAGTTAAGAACCTCGATTCAGAGAACGGGAGGGCGTACCTCTGCTCTGTCGATTGCTGTTATAATTCGACTATCAAAGTTTTCTGTAATTTATTCTTTTGTAAATTTCCATAAAAATATTTTTGTTTTAAATAATTGTCTACGCATAACAACGCAACTTAAAAATAAATCTTTAAGGAACTATGTTACAATATTTTTATTCGTTATACTTCACCTATACAAAGTAGCTGTATTAACTGTGGAGAATCTTAAAATATACTGGACGATCGGTTAAAGGTGTAAAAGCTGGGATGGTGATGTCAATTAATATACTGTACACTATCCAATAATCAATTGTTTCAGAAATAACAAAATAAAAAAGCATTTTCAAAATTCGAAATACTACGTAATAAAATTCATAATTGTTTACTATCTGTCTCTGAAAACTTTGTACTGCCAAAAGTTATTGGCCTAGGGGATTCTAATAGACATAATAAATTTAACATATTTTAGAGCAATCAATATATGCACAATGATTGATTTTCAAAGCTTTTACACCTGTAACTAATTACTGTATTAATTAAAAATAATTTAACTCTTTGTTAATTCAACAATAACTTTCTACAATACACTCATTTCATTATTTGAAGAGTGCATAACATAAACTATCTCTTTAGATAAAGGGTAGACAGTTTACCTAACAGACCGCCCCGACCTTCGTTACGTTTAAATAAAATGTTTTAATGTATACATGTTATGCTAAATCAGAAGCTCTCAAACTTTTTGTTCGCTTAACCACTGGCTGATTTTTTCTATTTTGCGTAGACCCCTTGCTTTCTGAAAATTGGTATTTATTTTCGAACTTTTATCCATTTGAAAATGTTTTTTTTTTTCATGTCGGCGTAATCGTCTAAGTCCGTGTTTAAAAATGCAATTACAAAATGAAATATTGCATTAATCAATTACTCTATTAATTATAACAACACGTCATACCACTAGACTATAGGTAGAAAGGTCAATAGTCTGATGCATTTCCCTTTATTTGCGACAGAACCGTTGCTGCAGTTACTTCCACCACTTGTCACAGCGCTGAGTAAGTTTCCGAAGTTAAATGTATTCGGATGAAGTCGATGCTGTTAGTCTTATGGCTTTTAGAGCTTCATCTGTCATAATAAGAAACAATTATAATAGAAACAAAGATGAAAATTAAGAATTATGAAGTAAATTGTCATACTAAAAGAGTGCGGAGAAGGAAAAGGGACGATGTGTTATAATTGTGAATGAAAAAATAGAGTAGACAAGAGAATGTAAAGAATAAATGAAAACTTAGTAAAAGAACTTAAAATGACAGAAGAGAACGCTTATATACAATTTTACTAAACAAATTATCTGAAACAAAATCACTGTCATAGATTTAAGACAATCAATATGAATAAGAAATAAATCGCTTTACAGTTTTTACGTTTCTAATCAACCTGTATATCGCATAAATTTAAGACAAAAGCAGTATTTTGAAATTTTATTTCTAAAGTATAACACATGACTACAATTGTTCAGATAAAACGCTAAAATGTACAAGCCCAGAAAAAGCCTATTGGCTATTTTTAAAAACACCCACGTCATACTCCCAGGAATCAATACATACAATACTTCGAGGCCAAAAAAGACTACAGGGAGATTATTGTGTGCTAATATTAACTTTATTATTGATCATAGACAATTGGCTGCATCTGTTATTCCAGCCATGATGCACTGAGCTTTATGGAGTTCTTATTGTCTGCTAATAAGATTAGTTTAAAATAATCAACAAAGAAATTGCGTAATGTTATAATCAAAACATATATTTAATTTTTCACATATCAAATTTATCTTAGATTACAATGTTGATATTATGTATTATCTGTTTTTAGGCCATCATCGTGGTATGTGGCTTGCCCACTATCAATCCAAATTGTCAATACGCTGGTTAATGTCTATTACTTTTTATCTCCGAATCTCCTCATTTCAATTTCAATCTCATAAAGAAATCCCGAGCACAGCCCTCTCCGTGGTTCATTGAGCGCCTGAGCTTGCAAATTAGATGAAGTGTAGTCTCAGAGTACAATTGTAACTAAGCATTTTTGTCAATCCGTTCAAAATAGTTTAAAATTATACATAATATTTCGTTGCATTATGCTCTTTGCAATTTACTACTTTATCAAGTGATAGGTTGATTGTGTTTATATCGCGGAGCATTACTCACGTGCCGGGCGATAATAACTTGTGCGGATGTCGAGCTAAAAATAGACGAATCCACCGCGGTCCCAAGTTCATGGACCTGGTAATGTATCGAATGCGCCGTTTAGTCTAGCGTGAAGGATCGCCCGTTGCAATTGGCAACGGAGGTGGACCGGTCGTTAAAACCGAGTGTTATTCTTATTATTATTCATTTTGTTGACGTAATTATTTTTCTTATCTAAGGACTGTACTTAATCCATCGGACAGAATTATTATCGTTCATTCGATCGCATATTTTCGAATGATTTTTAAAATAAATTAATTTTTTGTTTCGTCATCGTCTTGTGCAACCAGATGACTTGCGTAGGCTTCCTTAAACAATTTTTTTTGTACATTTGGCATGGACATGTTTTGTATTTTTCAATCATAATTCTTCTAGATTAAACTTTTTAGCTTAACGCCAATAACGCCAAATACTCATATACAGAATGATTAGTTATACGTATAAAAGCTTTAACAGACGAAGGTATTTTCCGATTGCTGTCAATTAATGTATAGTTGTACACCCTTTCCAAATATTAATTGTTTCAGAAATAATAAATAACGTAATAATAATAAAGTAAAAAAGTGTTTTTAGAATTTGGATGGATTACCGTATATTAAAATTAATTATCGGTTACTATTTGTCACTATAGGCTGTACTGTCAGAAGTAGTTAGCCTGTGACATTACAAAAGAAAAAAAAACAATATATGAATCATATTTTCAAATGACAATTTTGTAGTGTCATTGGAAATAGTTGTAAAAGATTTTTGTGACAAAGAAACTGTACATTCACGTCTATATAAAGAGCTAAGTGCTGTTTAGGTGTGCGTGCATATTACTCCGTCTCGACAAACAAGGCGCAGCGAATCTGTTGTCGACACTGAAACTATTTTCTTTCCACGAGGTAATTGAAATAAACGAGATTATCACCGATTGACGCGCTCGATCGAAGTAAACACGTGTGCCGGAAAATTGTTATCCGTAAGTTCTAACCGTCTATACTATGTCCACGACGAAAATATTTTGAGCTGTTAACATATAAACAGTTTTAGGATTAAAAAAAAATAATTTCTCTATTTTAAATCTACCAGCAATCGTGAATTATGTCAAAAAAACAGCCACAAAATAATTAAAAACTGATTACCTTTTCTTTTTGCAAAGTAATTTTTAGTATACTATAGCTTATAAAAAAATAATGAAAGAAATTTAAATTAAAAAAAAATCATAACATTTCGAAGTTATTTTTTTTTGTTAAATACTCTGAGATTAATATTTCAATATGTAAAAAAATTATACTCTGTATGTTTGGCATGGTTATCCGACTTTACTGGCTTCAAAAAGAGGCACCGCAATTATCAAGAACTGAGCGAAGCAAAATATATATATTTTTTAATAATAATCAGACAAAGGAATCGGACATTAATAAATGTTTTTAATATAATTGATTTTAATTTTTTTTAATATCGTCTTTAAGGAAGCATGCAAGTACATTTGAAATTTTCTGAGCCAATACACTTATTTTATTGTTAGCCGAGAGCCCACGCTTCGTGTGCTCGATAAACTCAATCGAACATGATGCGGTGTGACAAAGGTGCATTTGACGCAGAGAGGATGTGTAATTGAGCGTGTGATATGCCATGTTGAACGGCTGCGACCGGCTCCAGTATACAGCAGGGCTGGTCTTTGCATGCGAAACATATACATGATGATTGGTTATGTATTAAAGAGGTAAATATATAGCAAAACACTTATTTCAAATCGCCTTGTATAAAGTGATCACTTTATAATACTATAAATTGATCACTTATTTTTGTTACATTATTTTTTTATGTTCGAATGCCTATTCAAAAGCGGATAATAAGTAATTGAAATTTTAAAAACGAGGCCTCTATAATTTCCTAGAAGAAAAATCACATAAAGTAAATATATAAAATTCTTGTGTCACGGTGTGCGTGATTGAACTCCTCTGAAACGGCTCGACCGATTTTCGTGAATCTTAACGTTCATATCAGCCAGGGTGGATAATCGGACATATATTTTTCATCCCTCTAAATGTTAAGGGTGGTCCACCCTTTTTTATTTTTTATATATTTTTTTTGTTTTTATTTTTTTATGATACAGCAACCAAAATTACATACAACCCTAAATTTTGATCCCTTTACCATTAACCCTTATTTCTTTATTTGTTTCCTAGTAATAACATGTGTTTTAAAAATTTGACTTACAGAAAAGTTAAATGTTATACATAATTAATTATTTTTTGTTTTTACAAAAAACATCAGAATTTTCTGAACGTATCATCTTGCCTGTATCTCGAGCGAAAATATTTAAAGTATTTTTTACTCAACATTAAGGTAATTTGAAATTACCCGATAGCCCTTTACTAGTATTCCTTGATACAACGTGACCGCATATCACCCGGAACGAGGCGTGTGGTCAGGTCTGCGCTTTGTGAAGTGTACAAATGAAACATGCGCGTCTAGAGTTACCGTGCCGTCAGTTGGCACCTGCGCACGTGCTCACGGCTTCGACAAAGTCAGTTTCCACATTAGCCCTGCTCTTATTATCGCCTGTTGTGATTGCGCAACGTAACGCATTTCACATGACATTGCGATTAACGTCATTGTTTTAAATGAAACAACAACAGTAAGCTCTTATTTGAATTCGATTCGTTATATACACATAAATCGACAGCCCAAGCAGTAACGCTATTATATATGAATAAAACAAGGTATAGCAATTGTATTATTTTACGTAAATCAGCCATTTTTGTTTTTAATAAAAGTATAATTATTTAAGACATATTTTTTCATTTGAACCCCGTTACTTATGTTAAAATAAATAAATCTATTTATGCAAAAATGAATCCTTATTTCCCTTATTCACGAATTTTATCTTTGCAAACCATTGATGCCTATTGCAAAGCAAAGGCTTATCCCAAAGATGTCTATTAGAGGATATACCACATTCGCCATGCTTGGCAGAAGGGTGGACAACCGCAGTACTATGGTACCAAGAGGACGCTGCCGTACATCTGGAAACTTATTTGCGAGCAGTGGCAATTCTTTATAATAATGTACAAGGTATAGATTATATAAGATTGTAAGAAAAGGACTAATATTTAGCCACTTCCGCACATGTAGTGGTAGTCGTGCAACAAAGTGCACCGCCCGCCAGCCCGCTGATAAATGCCACTCTACACACTGGACTCTATATAAGATTGGATCCCGGAAATCGAACGATCGCAAGCAAGTCTTCTAACTTTAATATGACTTTACCAATTGCATTAATTTTATATTAATAAGTTTTGTTTGTTTTTTGTATAAGGTTTTATGGAGAAATAAAACAGAAAATTATAGAGAAACTTAATTTTTTTTTTAAAATAATGGCTTTTGAAAATTCATACGCGCGGCCAACAGTTCATGCACTGCAGATTTATGTTGACGTTTAATATATCATGATAATAGGGCATCAGTCAGTATTTATACATCATAAATTTTATTTACATTCGCTTTATTGAAGAAATAAAGTGATCACTCGGATATATGTTATATTAATCTGAAAAGGATTAATATTTAGCCACTTCCGCACATGCAGTAGTAGCCGTGCAACAAAATGCACCGCTCGCCAGCCCGCTGATAAATGCATATGCGGCAAACCATGTGAATCACATAACTGCCACCGCCAAATCACTCAACACGTGTTTCACCCCTCTACGGGGCATCTTCAGGAGTTATGTTACACCGATTAGTGACAAACACAGAGTCACTACTTAGGATGGACTTCCGCAAGGTAACGCCTGATTCCATTAAATATTAATCTGACCCCAGATCAGAAGTTTGCGTGTACAAATTACGTCTGGATAATCACTATAGTTAATGTGTTATTGTTCACTTATTAAAAAATGAGTTTGCAAAAAGAAGCGTGTATTTAGCGCCCGAGCATAGTTGCCAATCAACGCTCGCGTAAGTTAGGTGCGATCCTTTTTTATACCAGATCGCCACAATTATTTTACTTATAAAATTCTATTAAAATCTTCTCCACCTTGTAATATGTTGTACGTATGTTTACGATAATTGATAAACTTGCCTCGTTTGTTCCTTTCTGGAATAAGGTCGCGAAGCTTAAGATATTAGTTTTAAATTGAAAAGCCGCGAACGCTACACATTCTAATACATCAATCACATCAGAAGCCAAAGAAATGAAAACGTGCCTACACAAACAACGCGAGTCAACACGTGTACATCCAATCTGCTGACGATATTACCGTACATCGATATACTGTTGGCTGAAGGCGGGAGCTAATATATCATATGTTATCATTAAACTATAAATAGAATAGCGCCCTATGTTTCATAGAGGATGTGTGTCTGATCTTGTCAAGTCAAACATTTTATTGACATTCGCTTATATATTTCGAATTATTTGCGAAACTATATCGAGTTAATACATATACAAGATGGTTAGTTATTAACTTTAGTGGGGTGAATGTAAAGCTCATTAGCTATCAAAAAGCCTTAATATTTACTTCCACTCACAAGCTATAAAGTTGTGGCGATATAATGGCCACTACAAAACATATAACTCCCATATAGTCATTCTAACATTTCTCATATATAATATGTCATTCACAAACATCGACACTTCACAACCTTTTCCTATGTTAGGACGATGTACGCTTGTAACTGTATTATTATTATTAAACATCGGAATCAGATTAAATGGTTGATTTCAATCCGAATCACCTCCCAAAAATTTTTCACTTCTGTATATGTTAAATTGATTTATTTTTTCTATTGTACAGTCTGCAGGACAGATAAAATAATAATAATTATATTGTGTCCAAATCCGAATTTGGAAGACATTTTCTCATTATATTACCTTAATGTTATTTATTATTTCTAAAACCATTCATTTTGATAAGATGGTATTATAATATATACATAAATTGACAGTAAAAAACCTATACATTCTCCTCTTTAAATTTTTACATCTATAACCCATCAACCTTTAGATATTAGGTAATACTTTTAAAAAAAGTATTTGTTTTTTTTTTTAAAAACCCAGTGGTTTCGAAGGATAACATAAATTATGGTTATTACAAAAATCGTCTGAAAATATGTAGAAAATAACTAAATCGGTTTATTTTACTATTTTATCAATATTTTTACACAAAATTGTTATTTTCGATGGAATAAAAAATGTTTAATTAATACAAAGTTAAAGAACAACTATTATTTGAATAATTTACCTAACATTATGTCCGTTCATAATAACTAGCTATAATTAAACATAATTAGCAGTATTAAACTTAGTTCTAGGCAAAGTAGTCAGCCAGTTTCAGTGCAAGTTTAAGACCGAAGTAGCATTGAGACCGGGCTTAAAATGCCCACCGTCTAAGTCCGAGTAAAACATACGACGCGAATTCTGGCCAGACACGTTTTGCAGTGAACTTTTTTAATATGTGCTTCACAAATGCGAATTCTCCGGAGGTCGATAGACTCATTTCTATTTAAATTTGAAAATCTGTAGTAAATATTCTTTTTTCAACATTAGATTCTTTATGTTATTAATGTAAGATTTATCAATAAATCATGTTATTCTATTTTAAAAAAAAAACAGTTAACTGGTCGTAGCAATCTTTGTGGCAGACCTATGTCTTCTAGAAGAAGAAATGTATATCTATGTGTGTATATAACATTGTATATCTAAGTATACGGTATCACTCGTATTTATATATCTTCCGCTAAATGAGGATAGATAGCAAACGCTAAGTGCAATTAGTCTAAATCTAGTTATTTGCAACTAACCTCGAGAGTCCCTTATAGGATTAGCAATAATCATCATCTATGTGATTACCTGTAGTAATGAATGTAGAAGATTACTTAGTTTTTTATACCCTTAAGATAATTCCAAAGAAGAAGCCTTTACTTAAATTTGTTTTTAAAGGATTTTATTAAAATAAGTTTACAAAATTATAAACAGATATTAAATGAAGTACATACATATCTACGCTTAATTATTATCCAAAAAAAATTCATGTGGCCATTTACAATAAACGCACATTTAAATCGACAATATTAAATCATATTAGTAACACCTGATTCTATTAGATACCATGTTCATTCATTATATAGGATTGCCGCTGCCCACAAAGAAGTTTCCAAAGGATGGGCAGCAGCGTCTGCTGCGTACCATAATACAGCACTGCGATTACCAACCCGCCTGACGAGCGTGGCGACTATGGTATATACCTCCTTAGATTTCTTTGGGGGAGGACTACGCCTAGAAGTGGGCGTCTCTGGGCTAAAGATAATAATAGTATTTTTAAGAAAAGGTAAAGTTGTGTTAACTGTAAAACACATCGGCATATAACACAAGCGTTATAAAGAAATAAATAGTTGAACGTCAGTCCAGTATCTATTAATAATCATTACTAACAAGAGGAAACACTGCGAAGTGAACAGTAATTTATTACGTAACAGAGTAAGTTGTTTGTGCAAACGAAATAAATAGGCATATCGCATGTAATTTCAGACGCAGTAAAACACACTACACTGATGGTCAATAACACGTTCTTTTTAAACAATGAGAATATTAAAAATAAATGTTGCCATTTGAATAAGTAAAATGATATAATTCGCTATTGGAAAGTGCAATCTGCGATAGGTATATTTGTCATTGGAAAATAGCGACGCTGGTTTTATAATCTATGCAGCCAAGTAGCGCTCTATTTCACACTTGAAATGTTCGAGACGACACCAAGGAGCCTTTGAACCTCGACGTACTGCAATGTCTGTATTCATCCTATCGTGAATACCTTAAGACGCGATACTTTCTTATTTTCTGTGGATTCTTGGTTTATTTAGAATTTTCCTGAAACATATTTCTTTTTTTTATTTCTCTGCAATGATTGAAATACATCTACTCCACAAAGTTTTTATAGGGAAAATCATTAACAATAGACAAAAATTACTTCATCATTCATCATCATCGGCTTCATCATTTTAGCCGTAAGACATCCACTCCTGGCCTTCTCTATAGATTTACAACAGGACTACTACTCTTACAAGATATATAATGTCCATTCCAGAACTTTCTGAAGTCTGCCCACTTCCAATTTAATCATTGCAAAATCGCTGGGATGTATCGGTTACTATTTTTCATCTACGGCTTTTCTCATTCTTGATTATATCTAGAGATATATTCTGAGCTATCCATTGCTCTTTAGGTGACAGTCTCTATGATCTATAACTGTATACATACGTTCAAATGCGATTTAATATTAAAATAAGTTGATAAAATATTTAAATTCATAGATCATAAATTAATTAAGAAAGCTTGAAGCTTGCTATAAATTTATAATTAGTCTTGTTTAGACGTTTGCATGAGAAGATGTTTTTGGTTAATAATAAAATCACTAAGCTAATAGAATTTTTTATCATAATATGACGCAAGCAAATTCGTTGTCGAGTTTTTCTGCCTAAATCTGTGGGTAGAACCCTTTGCTTCGGGCATTGGTATATCAAGCAAACATTTTGGTAGTTTTATAATTTAAATAATAAATCAAATAAATATCTGTCGACTTCAATAAGTACAATATGTTGGAATTTACGTTACTTTTTATATAGTTGGATTATAAGACAAATAGTTTCATATAAACATGCATTAATCATTACACCTTGTGTTATTCTAGTACGTTTTGAAAATTTTTATAAGGCGTTGTTCAAACACCATCCTTTCTGTTTGTGATCTGAAAGGCGAAAAAAAAAACTTTCTTTCTCTACGCGCCTGTGATCAGGCTTTTGTTCGCCGTTGTTCGTTTTTCCATTATCTTTTGTGGTACATGTCATAATGGATACTGCTTCCTTATAGTCGAATACTGGTCACTGTATAAATTACATGACACGATACAAAACGGATGAAGTAAAATTCAAATATTTAATGTCGGATTCTAGATTTTGTGGTAAAATTAATAAAAAGATTTTTGATTAAAAAAAAATGAACAGTGGTATCCCTCCGTTATGGGACTAAGACTTGTGATCGCTGGTCGTGGATTCGATTCCTAGATTTTGGTCTTACATATAGTTCACACCTTGCGCACTAATAAAGTAGGGTTGCCACTGCTCACAATCGAGTTACCAGAGGATGGACAGCTGCGTCCGCTGCATACCATAATACCACATTGCGATCGTAAACCTGCCTGCAAAGCGTGGTGAGTTTGGTATATTCCCCATAGATAATATATAGGGGATATATCATGATAGTCTGTGGGCGAGGTGAAAATATAATAATTTATGTAAACGGAAAATTACTTGAAGAAAATCGTTAGTTTTAATTTAAAATTAAAATATTTACTTAACGTCAATATGAATTATTAAATGCAATATATATTAAACGATACCAAATAATAATTTTTAATTAAAAATTATCACTAACTCCATCACTGATTTTTAATAAGTCTTTAAGGTTTACTGTATTAAAAATAATGCAAATAAAATGTTTTGAATCAATAAAGATTTACCAACTTTTGACCTGTTTTCCCAAATTTTTCTATTGCTCTTTGATCTTCTATGAGCTTGCCAATTAGGTAAGCTCAACAAGCGTCTTAAGTGAAAACCACGTGACTTGATCTTAAGCAATATAAAATGATTAAAATGATGTAAGGAGTTTTTTAATTTTTACAATTTTCTTAATGTAGTTTAGAAATGGGTATCTTTTTAACATTTTATAAATTAATTTTCTCACAGAGCACTTTACTTTACGTAAAGTTTATTATAAAAATACGAAACTACATTCGTATTTGAAATTGAACATTTTATTTTTTTATTCAAACTCCAATCTAGGTCAGTAGATAGAGCCTTTAACTCTTCAACGTGTCAATTCAGAGATGAATCCAGAAACAGCGAAGTAGGTCGTGCTACCTATCGTCACTATCATTAATTAAAATTCTTATAATTGGTATAGTTATGAGATTTTAATCGATTTGGTACTGGCTGGTTACTATTATCCCGCCACTTGAACCAGAAGACGTAATATAAACCTGCGCAACTTAAGGTAGATAGCATAACACACAGTAACACATATAAAACAAGAACTTAACAAAGTTAAGATTAATACTTAATTAAAATACCACTGTAGATATAGTTGATCTGTGTCGTATTAAATAAGGTCATGTTTTTACTAATATAATTTTCGATCATAACCCTGCAGGGTGAGATGCCTGATCAGTAAAAAAATAGTTTATTTTAGATTACAACAGACATCGTGTCGCCGAAACTTCGGTTTTAAATTAAAATCAACCTGTAACTTTACGTTTATGTAATGCATTGCGTACAATTGTTTATTGCTTTTACGCTCGTTAAAATGTATGTCGGTGTCTTTATAAAAGTCCAATTAAAATATCAAGCTACAATCGCCATTGCAAGCCTTTACATCACTTCTCTTAAAAAAGTTTAAAATTTCAGATATATTTTTAATAAATATACTGACGGTATAAGTTTAATGGTATCGAATGTATAATAGAATAATGTTTATATAAAAATAAATATAAATTTACAATGATTTTCTTAACAATAACTAGTCGATTGTGTACCATTCATGTATTAGTAACCATGTAGGTAACTCCGTTTTAACAAAACATTATGAAATCCTATTGAAGAAATAAAATACAAAATTTTGAATAACTAGTACAAGTTAATTTTTGTAAAACTTAGAATATAGTAAGGGCACGTGTGTGAGTATATATGTATGCGTTGCGTTGTGTGTACATACATGTCTGTCCTTCTTACTCTCTCTCTCTCTGTTTGAATGTAAATGAGGAAGGGTGTGAGTGCATTTATGCCTGTGTGCGTAAGTAGGTGAGGGTGAGAGACAGTACATTAGTGAATATGTGTTTGTGAGAGTATTCATGTATGTGTTTTTGTCTTTGCATAGTGATTTACAGTTTATATTCGTAACAATGGCAATGTCTTTTAAACAGGGAATAAAATAGTTACTCAATCTATTCAGAGACTATTACGTTATAGTAGATAACAGATATTCCAAGACTTATTTACCTTAAGGTTCTTTGGCTTGTAAATTATGGAAGCGGCTTTAATGTGTATCTACTAAATAAATTAAAGAAATTAATCTATATCGATGCATTTACTTGCGCTCAAACAGGTGTAGTTTATCGTTAAAATCTTTATTTTTCGTTACAAAAATGGTTTCCATGATAAGCCAACGTTAAATTTTAGGTGAATATGTACCAAATATCATTATTAAATATTCACGCAATTCATAATCATATGCCTATACAATATCTGCCGTCTACAATTATGTTTCGAAAATTATCTGAAAAATTTGGTTTTTACTGCGTCTGAAATTACATGCGATATGCCTATTTATTTCGTTTGCACAAACAACTTACTCTGTTACGTAATAAATTACTGTTCACTTCGCAGTGTTTCCTCTTGTTAGTAATGGTTATTAATAGATACTGGACTGACGTTCGACTATTTATTTCTTTATAACGCTTGTGTTATATGCCGATGTGTTTTACAGTGAACATTACTTTACCTTGGCTTAATAATATTATTATTATCTTCAGCCCATAGACGCCCACTTCTAGGCGTAGTCCTCCCCCAAAGAAATCTAAGGAGGTATATACCATAGTCGCCACGCTCGTCAGGCGGGTTGGTAATCGCAGTGCTGTATTATGGTACGCAGCAGACGCTGCTGCCCATCCTTTGGAAACTTCTTTGTGGGCAGCGGCAATCCTATATAATGAATGAACATAGTATGTAATATCAGGTGTTACTAATATGATTTAATATTGTCGATTTAAATGTTCGTTTATTCTAAATGGCTACATGAATACAGATATTTTTTTTTGGATAATAATTAAGCGTAGATATGTACTTCATTTAATATCTGTTTATAATTTTGTAAACTTATTTTAATAAAATCCTTTAAAAACAAATTTAAGTAAAGGCTTCTTCTTTGGAATTTTCTTAAGGGTATAAAAAACTAAGTAATCTTCTACATTCATTACTACAGGTAATCACATAGATGATGATCATTGCTAATCCTATAAGTGACTCTCGAGGTCAGTTGCAAAGAACTAGATTTAGACTAATTGCCCTCAGGGTTTGCTATCTATCCTCATTCAGCGGTAGATGTATATAAACGAGTGATACCGTATACATAGATATACAATGTAATATACACACATAGATATACATTTCTTCTTCTAGAAGGCATAGGCCTCCCCTATATATTGCTACGACGACCAGTTTTGCGTTGCCCGTATGCCAACGACTTCCCGCGATGTTGAATATATCGTCGGTTCATCTTGTAGAAGGCCTGCCCATGTTATATCTACCGACTCAAGGTAGACAATCAAAACCTTTTAGCCCCAACGGTTGACGGTTGCATGAGCGATGTGACATAAAGTAAAAATTTGCTTCAGGTAAATAGGCATCCAAATATCTGACCTCTGATTTATTCAATGTTTATTTTTTTTCCGTGTTACAGCGCCTTCGTCCTTGAGGCGTAGTAACATTTAACATTAGGTGCTCCGTTAGAGTTGCAAATTTTATGAACATGGCCTTTTACAGGTGAAAGTCTCTTACGTATGTCAGGTTCGAGGCAAAAAGTGTTAAACAATGTGTACCTTGCCGGGGCATAAAATGCTATCAAATGTACCTTAGAGTAGAAACATTAAGATTTGTTGTACGCACAGATTAGTTTCTTGTTATTTCTGTAAACGTATACAAAAAAATTGTTCAAACGTGTTCATTATTATTATATAATTTTTTAAATAATGCAGTTGCACTTGTACCTTATTTCACTGCAGATTGAAAAAAATCAAAGAATGACAGCCTAAGCTGATATTACCTCGTGGAGGCCTTTGAGTCAAGTCACTCCTTGGAGCATGCGCAGAAACGTTAGGGCCCGAGCTGAGGCTCCCGGGCAGCCCCCGAGCTTTTCTATCTAAAAGTAGATCTTAGTCTAGGCGCCCTCTGCCCCCTACCACCTCAGACCCGCCAACTCCGCAATGCCACTTGGACAGCAACGAGAGCCCAATAAGAAACACATAAAAACAGAAATTGATTATAGTAATTTGTATCATTGTTACCTTGGCCTATCTGTCTCTTTGTAAAAATAATTTATTTTTAAGTGAAGAAAATTTAAAGTTGGAATATTAAATACAACATAGTGCTTTAAAAGGTTATTTATTATAGGTGTAAAGGCTTTAAAGGGGTGAATATATAGCCCATTTATCAGCAAAATGCTTTAAAATTATCAGTGATATATGAGCCGTTTATTTTGAAAGTGGCATAAGTCATTTTATTAAAAAATAAGTCGAGTTAATGGCAACACTAAATACAATTGAACGGTATTATTTCATTTTTAAAAATATCTTGTCCTAAAAAAGAATGTGTGCCACTTGCAAAATAAACGGCTCATATGTTTCATTTATTTTTTCCTATTTTTCTGTTGTAATGCAATTGTCCAATAAGTTTATTACCAGTGTTCTGAAAGTATAAAGTATGAAGGGATAGGCAGTAAACAATTATTAAGTTTAATATGTAGTATTCCGAATTTTAATTTATTATTTCTGAAGCTATTGATTTTAGGATAGAGTGTATTTATTTGAAACTTTAACACCTATCATTAACCACCCTGTATACACATACAGACGCAAAATAAATTTAAACATTTATGTGGCTTTACCGATTTAAATTACTCAATGTTAATTATACCCGTGCAAAATAAATAATGCTTTATAAAATTTCAATTATAGATAATTACAATATATTTTCCCTTTACTTGTATAACGTAATGCAAATACTATATACCTAAAGGAAATGACAAATTAAGTAATTTCAAAATATACGAAATAAAAAAGTAATTGACCAGTTTTGAATTACACATTTCGCAGCGGCTATATGGAATTGTATACGTACTTGGTACTCTTATTTTTGCTTATGGAAGCGGTCTGAATTCAAGGGGTCTTTAGTGTAGTGCCCATAGTGTAACCTAAGCGGTAGGGACGAAACACGATACAAAGGATAGAATTTTTAAGGTTTTAGCTGTATGCGGTGCACTCCGGCACTTATTCATTCTCGGGGGTCTGTGCGCGTGGAATGTATTATGTATGTGTTATTTACGTCCATTCAATCGGACCTTGGTTAACATGAAATGGTAATATTTAAATTTTATACACATTTACTAATTTTTAAATAAAATTTTGACTTAAGTTCGCAGAATTTATAAGACTAATTTACATTGTCAGTAACACTATTCTAAAATCCACTAGCCGTTGTGGTATCTGCGCTTAGAATAATCCCCGTTCTCTACTCCCGTGGTTGACGATGGATATATCCCAAACGCATATGAAATAAAAAATATGTGCTTGCCAGCACGCATGCCAAGCGTGGCGAGAATTAGGATATCCTCTTATACGAGGAAAGATATAAAAACCAGGACTCCAGTCTCTAATTAGAGCAGCAGGAAGGCAGCTCCCAACCTGTTTTATTGGAAATCAAATTGGGAGACCTGCATTTAAAACCATGATCGTTATTTACTATACTGTACTTAGAAGTCCACATTATCTTGTCAATATTTGAATAAATACAAACTTTTAAAAATGCGTTCAACGAACAAACAGATTTTTATCAGTAGAACGTTATATATTCTGTATTTCCCCTAAACATCTTTAAGAAATCACTCCAAGATATTTATTTTTTTATATTGAGCATGTATTTAATTACGGTAAAACCTGTATCGAAGAAATATCATTCCTAAATTGTTGGGACGGAACCTCAAAATCCTTCATAGTAATGTTGACAGCAAATTCATCTTATTCTTTTAAAATTTGTTTTAACTTTAAAATATCTGAAATCCGTATATAAATATAAATATTTTTCCTTTGTGACCTTTATATTCATAAAAATAATGACTATGAAGATAATTACGTGTTGAAGATACCTATAGATTAAAAAAAAACCTTACAAAACTTCAGTTAAAAAGAACTACAGTAGTCGTTTAAGTATGTAATTAAATGACTTGCGTTTAAATATTTAGAAGGTAATTACCTACACAATTACCATTGTTCGTAAATATTTTTTAAAAGAATTCTAGAAAATTAAATCTTTTTAGAGGTTACAGACGAGTTTAATTTTTTGTTCGCTTTACTTTATTACCTGATGCAGATGTTTTTATTTCCGGGATATTTGATGACCGGCCATTTTGAATTTCAATCAAATTTATTGGAAAAATCAAAATGAAAGTGTCTGAAATACGATCGCGCATTTGATTTTCCCGAAAAATTATTCTTTTTTCAACATAAAAATATCTCTAGTTTCTGTTAGATTTCGGCTCTGTTAGCTTTGTTTTTACAATTTAGTCGAATTTGCGAGGTTAAATTTTAATTTCTCCTCCTACTATTTCTGTCCGTTCTTATGCGCTATTTAAAAAGAATGACTCTGGTACACTGTATCTTAGTCCCTCCAGGTGGTGTTGGGGTGAGCAGTCCTCATTTGTATCATTTCATTCGTAGTCGTTGACGTCGTTTTGGCTTCAACTGCACTAAGTGTTGAAGTTTCTTTCTTTCTAAGATTTTCCTTTTAAAATCAAACGTCATGCTCTTGAAGTATATAATTGAGTAGAACTATTTTGTGGTAATATTTACTTAAATGTTTTTGAAAATGAATTCTAATTTATTACGAAAAAGCGAACACATCTATAAAAGCACTTGTACTTGCTACTGTGAATGCATAGACCAGAGTATCCCAGAATGTGTTTGTTAAATGTTAAAAAAAAATGTGTGTTTATATCTACGTTTATTCATTAAATCTCACAATGTTAAAAAAAGTAATTCATAAAAATCACTTTTTTCGATAACCCAAAATTAATCTGTTTTGCCTTGCTGTGGAAGTCTATTAGCTGACATGGTGATAATGAATTTTGAGTTTTACGTTTATAATCGTAATCATTTATGTTTATATGTATATGATAGAAATATTCTGTCTTCGTCGTCCTGTAAATTTTACTTGAACGTATTTTTACTATTGAAATCGTCGATACATATGTCACGTATGATATAACATTTAAAATAAAACTCTGCATGTAGTGGAATTATTTGCATATTATTTATATAGTCAGACAATTATAAAAATGTCTGTTTTAAATCCAATTAGTGCATACTGAACGAGTTCAAACCACGGAAACAGAGTGTCGGAATTCATTACATTTTTTCTTATTCATCCTTTTCATATAAATCACAGATGACACAAAAAACTAAAAACGCGCTCGTAAATATTTCAAATTCGACATTAAGTAAATAACTATGACAACAGACACCACAAATATCCGGAATACTCTTTTTGCGGAACGCAAATGAGGGAAAATATGAATTTGTAAAGAGCAACGGTGAAAAACGCTTCGCCGTATTTCCCCTGTTTATTCTTCGCGGGGACTGCAAACAGCAATCTGTTTACAATTATGCGACGAGCAGAAATTAAAGTTTTCAACAGCGGCTCAATTGTCTCGAGTTTTATATTTGCAAGAATGAAGCAATTACTTACGACCCTATTCAGGTTAACGGTTGTCAAACTTCGGTACAATTGTGTAAGACAACAACATTATAAGTAATATTTTAATAATATTCTTTTTACAAAGTAAGCGAAGATCGAGAATTAAGGTTGCAATATGCCTTAGTTTTTTGTTAAGATAAGCTCGCTGTCGCAAAACGAACCTAGGAGATTGAATCAGAGATAATAAGATCCGTAGACGAACGGAATCAATCGCCATAGGCCAGCAGTTTGGTTAGTTGAAGTGCTAGTGCACTATTAGTGACACTAGCCACAGGGCACGCAGAACAGAGAGCTGCCGGGGCCTTAAGGTTCAGATTCTGGAGATCAAACGCAGAGTAGATCCTTGATTAGTTGAACGTCTAAAGACGTTGGATGTAAGGCACTTCCAATCGGTTCAATTTTAAATCTATGGAGTATACCTATGTCCAGCTTTTGACACGGTTGAAACGATGATGAATTATATTAGTTAAGAAACTATGGAAGCGGCTTATTAATCTCGAGTATTTAATTCGAAATTCGTCCTAATGCATCCTTAATGTTAGTGGTTATTATTTATTTATAGAAAAAGGTTCCGACAAGGATTCCGGGGTTATGTAAATATTTGTATTTTCTATACCTGAGGTGAATATTAAATTATCAAGCGAATTATATGTATAGGGGTAATAAGAAGGGTAGAGTAAGGTAAAAGTGAACATTGATACAAAATGTTTGTTTTTAAATATAAACTTCGTTTATGTTATTCATAAATTAGGATTCCTTCAATACAAAAGCGCTTTCCATAATAAACCAACACTTTAACAACTTTATAGATTACAATGGATAGATATAAAGATCTATCCATTGTAATCTATATATGTCCGTATTATAATGAAAAAGACATTTATAACAAGAAAAAATTATAAAATTGGCGTTAAAGGAGTTCTTTTGGTTGATTTTTTTTTGAAAAATTACTTTAAATAACACTTAAATTACACTTTATAATAATACATATTTATATGTATATTATGTATTGATTTTTCGAAGGTGCCTAGTGATAAAAGTGGCCTTTTCGAAAGAAATATTTATTTTAATTAAATATTTATATGAGATTTAGTTACAGAACTTTTTATTTCGTCAACAGAGTAACAATTTATTTAACAACTATTAAGAATTTATTTAATATATCAACGAAATTAAATAACTTCTTTAAAATATATTATTGATAATTAAACAATTATAAGTGAGGAATTTGCATTTTAGGAAGTGTGCATCAGAACTACATCATATAATTTCCCCCCCCCACCCCATATCCCTTCTTCCATCGATCAAGACGCATGGATTCACAACATCCATACAGTTGAATCCATGCACTAAGTGCAGGTTAAAGGGAAGTTTTCATGCAGCTTTTATAGTTCGAACAGCCAAGGTATGAGATAAGCTACCGGTTTCGTTGTTTCTAGCTAACTATAAGTTTTTAACTAAGAGTTTTCAAGTTAAAATTGAAAAGGTTTTTTCTAGGCAAGCATTATAAATCTCGTCATCACTTGAAAGCTGATGACGCTGAAAAAAAGTTTTATTCGAACTCAAAAACAGCGCGTTTACATCGAATATTTGTTAAACAACAATTGTTTATCATGCTCAAAATATCTGTATGCAAAGGCAATTTCGACGAATGCGTTTAATTAGGCCACATTTTTACGCATCGTGTTGTCTTTCACGCTAATTTAGAACCATTAAACTTTCGAGCGTCATAATTTATCGTTTCACTGTAGTATTATTTTCGAATAATTAAGACAAATGGGTCATTTGTTTAACCCTCACGGGGTTATAACCTCGGTCTGATATATGTACGGTATATAATTGTGATAATATGAAACTACTGTTTTGTGCTGTATAGTTCATCAGTTGGATAGACGATCTTGACAAGATCTTCGGTAGAAGGTAGACGCTTCCAGTCTGTCATATTGGAAATCTCTATAAGAGGCGTATGTCCAGTAGTGAACGTCGTACAGCTGAAATGATGATGATAGTTGTTAATTGAATATGAAATAAAATATTTATGTATGTATTTAAATATTTATAACATGGTATATTTATAAATATTTTTTTTTGTCTTAGTGATTATTTACCTTCTCAATTGATTTTTTTTTAAATTTAATCAATAGATAGCGTATTTTAGATCCGCGAGCCCAGAAAAAACAGAAAAAAGCTAACATCGTGCAGCAAAAATCGAATAAAGCCAGCCTAAAGGTAGCACAGTCATCTATTCATGTTTTTAAAATAGTCTTTGATAATTGCAAAACTTTAGCCTACATTTAAAAGAACTAAAACAATGTAAAAAAAAAACTTAAGTACTCCATCTTTGTTTTCTTTGTGTTAAATACTTTAACTTTACCCAAAGGAAGAACAAAGTGTAAAGTAAAAGGAATTCATCTAAGCGACCAAATTAACTGTCAAAGGGCGAGAGAATACAAAATCCTTAGCTTGTTGTTTTGAAATTTACGACAGCTTATTACGTTCGTTCGTTGCGCAACGAAAATATGATTACGGAATAAGTATATTTACAACTCGGAGTACTTGCTTATTCGAAATGTAATTCGTGTTTTATAAACATTCGTAATTCTTTCAATTTATATGCTATAACTCGGGGTTTGTAATAAGAAGTAAGTCTACCTTATTGGTGGTTAACATTATTAACCCTTCGCCATCATCGTAATACACACATTGCAAGCCTTCGCAAAGATTTCCCATAGAACTTCTTTGATGCGGCCTATTTATCGTCTTTCGACAACCTTCATACGTTTATTGTCTACTTGAACTAAGTGTTCCGCTGCGCTCGTCCGTGATCTCCTCTCCCGAATATTGAGGTCTCTTTTGAATTAAAAAAGTTATGCATGTGACTTAGTTTCATCTACGAATCTCCTTATTCCCGACTCAATCTCATAGAGAATGATAATAATAAGCTGTGTATACTTATCACTCGTTATTACTGGTAAGACATGTTATTCGTACGTGAATTCAGTATGAATTTTATGTAATTTCTTATTAAAATATCTAAGTATATTAATATATGGAAGGTCGCTCTAGACACGGGGAGCGCGTAGACGTCTTTCGACTGATATGAAGACGATGTGTATACCTTTAAAAAAAAATTGATATACCGGCACTGCCCTATTTAAACACGATTATTTTTAATTATAGATGTGCGGGGAAGAATAAAGAATCTTACTATACTTCTATAAATTCAGTAAAACGAAAAAATATTAATAACGCACAAATATCATAAGTTTTGTATTTTCGTAGACGAATACTTCAGTTTTGCTAACGGTATAAATAAATACGCGTGTAGAAGTTTCAGCCTCCGGGCGCAAGCAGTTAGTCTTGTCAGAGCCAGTAATAAATCACTTGCGACCCTAAGTTTCTTAGTTCCACACGACGCCACCTTACACTTAGCTCTTTATATCTCTGATTAACTTAAGTTCTTTTGCGCTTACACGGATTTTTATCTTCACCTTACTATTATATGAGCTGAACAATCTTAATAAGTAATTTCTTCGATTCCTTATTGAAATGCTATAGTATTACAACAGCTACTACTTTGTATTAACATCTATCCGTGCTTTTATAAACTAGTAATGTAGAAAATTATATTATGCTTGAATTTTATGTGTAATGGGAGTAAACGTAAACGTATTTATATACATAAATAAATTAATGTGTTTCTGTCTGTCTGTACTCGATAGATTCCAAAATTATACATGCAATCACCGTGAAAATTTGGTAAATTATTAGATATATCTCCAGGAACGTTTGTTTTTTATAAATTTATACTTAAATATAAAACAAAAGCAAAACTGTCTTTTTTGAAATGTGGGAAGTTTCTGTACAATTTTAATTTTTTTTCGGTATGAAAAATCAATGAAAACCAATCAAAAAGGTGATGAAATCAATAAAGTCGTTCTTAAGCTATAGTGACACAAAAAGAAATAGGGATTCAATATTAACATATCTAGTAATGATATATGCAACTATATCTATTTTACTCATCGTTATTAGATAAAAGGTTTCTTAATTACATTATTATTATTATATATCCTTATATTTCTTAATAGATCTGCGAAAATATTACCAATATTAATATGCTAATGGAAAAATACGTTCCAATTTGATCGAGTGCAATTCTACAATAGGCTATAAAAACAAAGCCGCTTTATAAATAATCCATGTGAAATAATACACGTAATGTATAACGAGAATTTGAATAAATTGAATTTGTATTAATGAAACCGTAACATATTGCCTTAGGTTGATAGTTTTATAATCGATCGAGTTCTAGAAGTTTCTCGAATAGCTACTTGATGACCGAGCGTGGGGAAATCCCCTTTTGATGGACCAACGATAAAATCAAAGCAGCTCCATGCGGGCAACGCATGACCGGTCGTTGTGGCCATCTTTGGGAAAGACTCATGCCTTCTAGTAAGCGTCTATCAACTTAAAAGGAAAAGAAAATGTATATCTATGTGTGTATATGTTTTATTGTATATCTATGTATCTATTACTCGTATATATACATCTGCGGATTGAGCATAGATAGCAAACCATTGAGGGCAATTAGTCTAAATCTAGTTCTTTAGAACCTCTAGAGCTCTAAAAGGCTTAGCACAGGCCTTTTAAAGGACCGGCAACGATCATCATCATCAATGCGATTAGATCACCGGTCATCGCGGCTATCTTTGGAGGAAGCCAATTTCTGTCGGCTGATATAATAATGATGATTAAAAGTAAAAACAATCCGGCAATTTGCAGCTAATTATAAGTAAACAAGTTAATTTTAATAAATCTCTATTTGGTTAATACATTATTATTTATACAACTACAAATTGATATACATGAGGGAAGTGATACAGGCGCAGTAGTATGACGTGATTAGGGTCACATTTCGCAGAGTAGAGCTCGCAGATCACTTCGGGGAATACATTCGTATTAAGTTTCTTAAGTGATACTACTCTGGAGTCATGAAAAGTAATGCGACATTTTTATTTAATATTTTTTACACACTCGTTCCAATCCGAGTCTCGGAGAGAAGGATGGTGTTTCAATAATGGAGATGCTTTGGTAATATTATTTTTTTTTTGCAACAAAAACTTATGTAATATCTGTCGTAACAGTCACATTTTATTATTATTTTTTTGTTACTAAGTTTCCTTTGTCGGTCTTCGTACTATGAAAAGTTACCTATTGCAGTTCATACAAAATAAATCTTCTATCGATAGACGCTCACTGCAAGACAAGGTTCTTCCCCGCATTCAGCTACTTTCCGCAACCTTGACCAATTCACCTAGAGGAGGTTCTAACCACGCAGCATCTACCGGCAAGATAAATAAAAGTGATAAATTTATTTATTGATTTAATATCTCACAACAAAGATTTACGTACAGTAATAAGTTTTCTCTTTAGTACATTATATTATTTCAATAATAATATGATTATATATTCTTTTAATAACATACACATAATGCGCTGTACTTAAGCGGCATTTTTGTTTGATTACATCCTAACATATCTTTGGTCCATTTTGATTCAGATTAAACTTCTTAAGAGCTATATTATTCTTTCATTTGTATGGCGAAATAAAATAAAGTTTTTAATTTTTTTTTCTCTAGTAAGAACTTTTTTAGGGTCCGAACCATTCCAGAGTTTCGCGCTTAATCGTACATTAAATTACAAGTACATTACGTCTGTACACTTTTTATTTACGTATCCATAATTCACATGTAACTAAATCTTCAGTATCTTCTTTACCAACTAAGATGGCACTAATAGCCAGGAAACTGTAGCCATTGTCCTCAAATGAAACAATACTAAAACCAAATTATATAAACTACCAAGTCAAGTAGTGAGTAGATGTTTAACATTTCCATACATAGGTATGTTTGTCAATGAATTTACGTAGTTTGAGCGAAATTCTTTTTTAATTATTATGGAGGCAAGGACACAAGTAACGGAGCACCGCGTTGCGTGAGAGACGCCGAGAGTGTGCCGGTCTACAGGGAAGCCCTGAGGTATTGATCGCAGTCGCCCCACGCGTTATGGCCATCGGTAGGGACAATACATTGCGGAAATATTAATCGGGATAAATCTATACATGTGTATATTCAAATAAATAACATGTAACAAATATTTCATTATAAAAACTTTAGTACGTTCATTCCTAAACTATGACGAGAATCTGCAATATACTTCTACCGATAAATTATACGGCGATAGTGGAGAAAGCTTCCGGACACGAAAAAGCACTTTTGGGCCGTCACTATCGCTATGATATATAATCGATATCGAATCGCTTCGGTTGTTTTGTTTGCTGCAAATAGTACGATTCGTTTTTATACCGATATTCAGTCTACTTTCTGTTTTATATAGCCTTTTAATTTGGGGTGTACTTACCAAACACTATTCCTTCACAGGT
Source organism: Battus philenor (assembly GCF_028537555.1). Lineage (NCBI taxonomy): Eukaryota > Metazoa > Arthropoda > Insecta > Lepidoptera > Papilionidae > Battus > Battus philenor. The sequence continues at coordinate 4,703,980 of NW_027181678.1, read as the reverse complement.
TCGTTCGATACTAGATTGCCTTTGAAATATTTTTATACTCCTTAGTATTATTTTTTTGGGATATTACGTTGTATTATTTAACTGTTTGGTCTCTCCTTTTACTATGTGCACCGATTATATTATTTTTTTGTGAATATTATTATTACAACATTATAACCTCTTATATTTTGTGAATGACATTTTATTACTTTTATTTATATGTATTAATTATTTCGAGTTTAGCAATGTGTCATTACATTCCGCTTAAGACATATGAGGAAATTATGTATGCAAAAATTTTTATTTATAACTGAAAATGATTTCGTTTTAACGTTAATTTTTTCGCCTATAGGTGTCAAACCTTTTTTTAAGTATAACAGTTCGCCGACTCTCTCACTCCGAGACTATCTATTCCAAAAGAGAATATTTTGAACTTGAAAAGAGGATTGAACAGTCGGAATTTTGAAAAGAACTAATTAATAAAACAACATTTGATGATTATAAATTTCTCTCTAGGGTTTATTCACGAAATTTCAACCATGAAGTTAAGGAAGTGTTATTTATTTATTATGAATTTAATTACATAATGAAATGGTTAAAGATTGTTCCTTACTTATACAAGTTGATTGGTAATAGTTGTAAAAGCTATAAAGAGATAATGGCTAGCTTATTTGTCTACTCACGTATGGCACACCACACCCAAAATGAACATTATTCAGAATGATCACTCTACGCAGAACAACTGGAAATATGTATGAAAGTTTTTTGCTGACAAACGAGTCACACATTCTCGCCTTTAAAGCTTTTACACTTAAAATCAATCATTCTGTATAAGTAAAGAATGGATATAGTTTAGTATATATTAATGTCTGACTATATTTACTCGTCTTAATCAATGAGTATCTAAAAAAATTTTATTCAAGGCTTTTACATGCGCTTTTCGACGATTATTTTAACAATGTAAATAGTATGCTACTACCGGCTCCGAACGCTGATCTGTTAAAAGAGCTGCCGAGAAACTGAACAGTTGATCTTTCAAATTAAATTTAACAATTTTTTCATGTGTACATTATAATATCCAAGTTCCGATGCAATCCAATCAAGTAAAAACTCTAGAATGCTATAATAAGTTTTATTTAATAATATACTTTTAATTTTAGATTTAAAATTAAGAAACGGAAGGTTTAAGATATCTCGTGGAATTTTATTATTTATGTGTTCACTCTTACCCATGAAGGATTTGTTAACTAGTTGAAGAAATTCTTAATGTATTTTTCTCTCTCCACTTGAAAAAAACTGTTTTACTTGTACTTGTTATGAATTACCAAATTAAATGAAAATAAAAATAACGACATTAAAAAAAAATGTTGTCTAACAAAGTTGTACAATATTTTCCACATTGGTATTAAACTTTGTCAATTACCGACGTAAATTCTATATGTTATCTGTGTATAACATTCGAACACATCTGACTGTCACACTAGTGAGAGTTAATGAACGCCGGCCGACGATATATACACGTTTCATCGTTTTAATTACAATTCCATTTGACCTGATTTTTATATAACCCGTTTCATTATATCGGCCCCACACAAGTCATTCTCTGGTCTCATATAACCAACAAAATATGCCTATTGAGATAATAATTTATTTACTCTAAACGTACTACTGTATGTGTAGTACTGAATAATTTATATAATTAAAATGTATTGGTAAGTGTGATTTAACCCCAGAAACAACATGAACAATACGGCTAATTGTTATTTTTTACATTTTCATTAAAAAGGTTTGATACGAAGAGAAAATAATTTTCTATTAAAAAAATGGAAAAAGAGGTTACATTATTTATTTTTTCTATTAAAATGCGACAGACCAATAATTTTTGGCAGTACAAAGTCTACAGGTACAGACAGAAAATAATAAGTAATTTTTGACTAGAGGTTAGTTATTTTTTTTTACTTGATAGTAATGTCGCTTTCTTAAGTTAAATTCACACGTCTATATTTTTTAACAAGTGTTTATTTATCAACAATATGTTCACCTTCGTTATCACAACCTTTTGCCATCTTGTATACAAATTTTCAATGCCGGAGCGGTAAAAATCTATCGGTTTTTCTGTAAAATACGTCGACAGAAATGATATTACTTTCCGGTCCCCCTAATATAACATAATAATTCTTAAATTAACAACAATGTTTTCCGTCATTATATAATTGCGTGTTTATTATTTCTGAAACCATTGATTCTTCATACATTTATTTATTTATATACTTATTGGAGATAAACAGTTACAAAAGGCAGTAAGAAAGTACAAACTTAGAAACTTAGAAATATAAAATTAGTTACAATTGTTACCTTATAACTATCTCACTAAAAAAATTTAATGATTTATAGTCAAACATTGACAAAACAAATAAAAACATTGCTAGACAGGGATCAAAGATCCAGCGCATTCTGCATATCACACCGCAATAATTACGAGTCACAGCAAGCCGTCACGTTCCAATGAGGTTTAAATTGTATTGTGTGAACTCAATAATTTCGAACGAAACTGTCTTTTAAAAGATACGAGAGTACGTGAATATATCAATATCACTAATATATGAATTGTAGAGGTCACACATCCTGTATAAAGGTGCACGTCTACCGATATTTGTCTTAGCCGTTGATAAAAAAGAGAGATCTAGAACGCGTTCTTGCTGCAGGAATTCGAAAGTTTACCTCGGACAACAGTTCCGAACAATTAACATGGCCACCACAAATATTTTTAAGTGTAGTGGCGTCCATTAGAGAACGTCGCTCCTTCAATGATAACATTCGCTGTCTGTTTAATAACATAAGAATCCCGGGGGCAATGTATTCGGTAGTTCAGAATACGATTAATAAAATGATTGACAGTAAAGGAGCAAATATTCACTTCTTCGAAGCAAACGCCTATAATCATGCACCCTGTATAAATACATCGCTTTTATCCTATTAGTAATGACAAACGTGTATTAATTTATTCAGTTAATATCTAATTAGTTCATTGCACCTACGTCACTCGTCCAACATAAAGCTCAAACGGTAGGTTGCACAATGAAGACCTACTTACTCTTTATCATGGCTCTTTAATCTATTTTCTTTCATCATACGTTCTTTTTCATCCGTAATCAAAGCTTCATCCATTGTAAATAGAATCTTTTCAATAGAGTGCTTGTATAAGTGATGTAAATTGTTGTTAGTAAAAGGGGACACATCTTTGTTTCTAAAGTATGTGTATAATAATATGTGTGGGTATTGCATTCGCGACAGAAGGGCTCCCTATTTAATGTAAACAGTTACGTGCATTCGACATGTGTTTAAGAAGCCTGATTATGACAGCTCGGGTATATGTAACAGCGTGTTAATTTTACGCTTCATAGCGTAATGAGTATACAATTTTTTGGTACCTTATGTTAAGTTCGAAATATCGAATTTGAAATCAACATAGCCCGTGGTCATAGGCAGCGGGTAAGCCGCGCAAAATGGATGACCACTAGGACCTCAGAGATTTAAAGTGGAGACCATGAAATGGCAGCGTAAGATATCCACACAAGCGGAAAAATTACCTTGTTATGATCATTAGAAGACGCTTGATGCAACCTGTTTTCAACCAGTCCTTTAGGAAATCTATGCAGAAACCGATGTCCAGTTGTGGACTGGACTTCCTATAGCTTAAATAATGATTTTTTTTTACACAGTACGAGAAGCAGTGCTATAGCCTCTAATTAGAATAACATAAGGAGGATTCTTCCCAAATCTTGGACGTAATAACAACAATAAGTCCGAAGTAGAATCAGTGTATTGTTGTATATCCATTTAAGTATTGTCCATATTTGTAAAAAATTAAAAATATGAAACAATCATCCACCAATCGTTACAAGTCGAGAATTATGTTACAGCGCTCTCTTTCGCCCGATGTATATAAAAAATTATATTTCGGTGGAATTCCCCTTTTCGATGGGCCGATGACGTTGGCGTATTGTACCGCCCTGAAGGGTTTTCATTTCAAAATTCAAGAGCAAAATCCTGTTGAGCATCACAATTACACTTTATTTCGATTATTGTCTATAACGTGATAGGTCTCATTACACCTTTTTTTTAATAACCAATCGTTCAATATGAAATATAATAGAATAACACTTGCTCTGTAAGGTATGTATGTTATATTCTGAAAGTATCGTATCTTCTACTAAAATTTTCGACTTTTCATTTAATATAAAAATCTTTGCAAATCATAGTAAACGAGTATTTAAAAAAACTGTTTGACACTTAAACATTGTTGTTTTAAAATATTCTCTGAAAACGCAACTCCCTATGTCACTATTCTTCCACCAACGATTATCAAAATTACATAGCCATTGATTGACATTGATTGACAAGTTGAATTGGTAGTGATAAGATCATATAGTGAGCAGAATAAATGACTGCTGAGACCATAAAGTCCTGGAGTGAAGAATACAAACCGACAATCGCAACGAATGACGTTCACCCAAAAGACAAATAAAGGTTCTTTTTAAAGTCGTAGGAATATTTACCCTATTATAATGAGGGGTCCTAGTGTCTCGGAGTAGTCTGGCAAGATATAAATTGGCCACCATCCTCTCAATATACACTCCATCCAAATAATACTTGACAGACAAAAGTCTGATCTAGTTAAGACTAAGTTTGTAGATTGAATTTCTTCCATATTACCAACTCGTTCTAATATAAATGAATGGAGAATGATAATGTCCAACGCCTCAAATATATTAGGACCATCTTAGAAATTATAAGTCGTGATTATTCGTCATTTATTTTATATACTTCTACTGGTTTTGATTATTGTTTGGTCTCTATTTATATAAATGTCACAAATAATTTTACTTTTCATTAATACTCGAGTTTGTAATTACGATCTTTGAATTCAATTATATCGTATTTCTCATTTGTCTCTAAACTAATATACACAGTTTACGGGCCTTGCGGGAATTGGTTTTATGGCAATGGCAAAAGTTAACGGGATTAAGTAGAATTATATTATCTGCGGCGAAGTTAAGGTGAAATACTATTGTACTAATAGGGTACATTTGAAATCGAATTAATATTGTAAATCGCCAATTGTTGCTTTCTAATGTAATTAATGAGTCCATTTATAGTTATGGTTACGTATATTTGTATATATAAATGAGAGCAGTGGTAGCCCATCGATAAAGTACTTCTGATATTTGCAATCATAGGTCTCGGATTCGATTCCTAAGATACAATCTTATGTAATTCACTCTTTAGACATTAATTATATAGCAATGCAACCAATCAAAAGTTTCCAGAGAATGAACAACAGAGTACTCTGCATACCGTGATACCACACTGCAATTCCAACTCGCTTGCCAAGCTTGGCAATAATGGTATACCCTCCCTTAAATATTTTTGGGAGAAGCCATGCAGCGAGTGTCTATGAAACAAGAACGTTGATGTATATAATTTATTTTATTACAATTATATTTCCATCCGAAACTGAGAGCTGTTAACTACGACATAATCACACGTAACTATGCACAGAACAGATGGCTGGTGATGCTTTAAGGTTCTGATATGAAGACCACGTATTGGCAAACGCAGTATAAGACGTTCACCCACATAATTGACAGACGACTTTAACAATTAAGAAAAGGACCAATATTTAGCCATTTCCGCACATGCAGCGGTAGTCGTACAACAAAGTACACCGCCCGTCAGCCCGCTGATAAATACGCATGCGACAAACAATGCGAATTACACAACTACTACCGTTAAATCACTCAACACGTGTTTCACCCCTCCACGGGGCATCTTCAGGAGTTATGTTACACCGATAAGTGCCAAACACAGAGTCTTTAACAATGTCGGAAGTCGCTGGATGGTGGCTACTTCCAACCAATCCGATTGGAAATATATAGGGGAGGCCTATTCCCAGCTGTGGACATCCTGCGGTTGAAACTTTGACGATGTTTGCAGTTAGTTATTACCTACTGTATTTATCTATGCTTAAATACAAAATAATAATAATTATTTAATTTTACAACACGTTTATAGCTTTTAAAATAATTATTCGCTAATAAATAATGCATACTGATTTCGGTGAAGACGATGCCGTCAAAGAGCATGTATAAATTGCCTCAAAATTGTTTACACGGCGAGCGCCCACAACGTTCGATGATCGAAAGCTTATTACATCGTCGAAATGGAAATGTTGCGATTTCCCGTTATAAGCATTAGTTTTAGAATAACGTTTATCTTTTGCAGGCTTATCATTAACGACGAAGAAAAAATATATTTTAATTTTGATACGTAACCATACAAATAATTTCGATTTAAAAGCTTAATAATAATTCTAAATTTTATTATATTTTAGCAATGAAAATTATTTTATAATAGAGCGCCGTAGCTATTCTAGGGACTATTCTATGATCGCAAAGGCGCGGAATGTAGTAGATTTAAGTAGCTTTGTAAACTGAAGTACTTAAGTCTATTAACAAATATTTCAGACCGCAAAGCACGTAAGCCTCTTTGCGTCCTTAGATACCTTTTGAAGAAACTGTTAAAGTTATTAAAAGATATAATGTAAGGTAAATAGATAGATGATTTATCCAATGCTTATTTACAAAAAATTGACTTGACGCTAAATGATTCATATCAAAGGTAAACATAGGTCTCCCATATATATTTGCTATAGAACCTGTAGGAAGCGGCCCTAAGCGGACTAAAATGTTTATAGCTATATGTTGTTAGTGTAATAATAGGAAGTCTTGTCGCTAAGCGATCGATACCTTTGAGAACACCATAGGAAAGAATCACTACTCTTACTAAAGTAGGAACATGCGTGTACTTACTAATGTCAATTGCTGTTCAACTCAGTGATAATGAGTTAGTTTCTAAGTAACTTCTCTTCGCCTTGAGCACCGTCGACGTGTAGCGAGTATGTAAATTTTTTAAAAGATTTCTTTAGGGAAATGTGCTACAGAGCCTCACGATCTCACTCTCCCATCCCCGTTTCTACAAGACGAGTAGGAAATTGGTATACTACCACTCTTACTTAGTGGAGTTTCCATGGAGGCATATCAAGCCTTTTATTTCCAGGTTTCTGATCCGCACAGTACGAGTATGGAACGAACTACCGGCTTCGTTATTCCCCGAGTAATATAAACCAGGTCTCTTCAATGTCAAAGTGAATGACTCCCTGTGTGTTTCATCTTCGAACACATCGTCGCTTTCAACAAGCAAGCGTTAAAATAAACAATATTAAAATTAAAAAGTAATAACTAAACAATAATTAAAGAAAAAAAATACAATGTTTATAATGAGCATAATACGTTAAAAGACGTATTACAAACTCTTGTATATTTGCACAGTGTAATACAAATACTTTTTAAAATTCGTCGTACTCGCGAAAATACATTTCGATACAACGTACCGCTTTTAATTTAAAAAAAAACGGTGGTTTTTTTTTAAACTTGCAATATATTAAAAGAAGAATAAAGCGTAAATTACTTGCCAGTTGCGAGGAGACAATTTAAAAAATATAAAGGGTAATGTTTATCGTATCGTTCTTTAGTAATGATGTTTTTATAATAAAATAATGATCACGTGATATAAATTGAATGTAAATGAATGCCTAATTTATGTAATTACAGAATGATTGAAAGAGTCCTAAAGCCGTACAGAACATATATATATTCTTTATTGTACATCAATAAAGGATATAAAGAAACCAGGTAGAATACACAAAAGATGAAGCATAAAAGACAGCCTTTTCGCAAACGCCGATTCCTTCCAGACAATCATTAGAACATTATTATATAGACTAAGTTTACTACCCGTTTTATTTATTAAATATTATATATAAATATCCAAACTCTATTGCTATCAGTTTAAAATTTGATGTGTGGGGAAGCAAGATTGAAACTATAGGCGGCTAAACATCAAAAATGCGTCTTCACCTTTTAACACCCTCCCCCTCCGCCCTTGCCATCTGCCATAAAAGAGAGACTACAAAAATAAAGAAAGCAAAAGTCACAATATTCAGCCTCATCCCACAGATATTAGGGAGACCGAAAAGTAATGTCGCTTCTATCGACATATTTTACAGAAAAACCGATTGATTTTTCCCGCTCCAGCATTGAAATTTATACACTAAATGGCAAAAGGTTGTTGATAACGAGGGCAATATTGTTAATTAGACATAAAAACTTGTTAAAAATACAGTCGTGTGAATTTTACTTGAGAAAGCGGCATTACTTTCCAATCCCCTTGTATATGTATATGTATATATATCTATTTTTATTTATATTTGACACATCGTGATATCTCTGGAACTAAATTTCAACCGACTCAAAATTTTGTAGGAATATCTCTTTTGCCGAGTAGAGGTAAGCTAAGGAGGAACTTTTTCTATTCTATCGTAATTAGAGACGATGTCGGCCGAAACCGACATACGAGGTGTAAACTTCTATTACGTTCGGTTAAGTCATTTCCGCTAGAACTGATTAAATTATATTTAGTTAACCCACTTCCTTCGCTTGCGGGATGTTTACGACAAGCGTGCTCGCTCTGTTTACAAAATACGCACGTCGTCTCAACGGGACATCTAGGTCCTCCTTGACAGTTTGATTTTCACTCATTTAAATAACAAATAGAAATAAACGCTAAATGTTATAGTCTTAGTATACTAACTTGTTTGTTTATTAATTTTGTTAACCTCTTTCGATCGTCACTAAAAGAATGTCAAATGAGCCTATTTTGATAGACATTAAAATCAAATTTAGTCGCCATATAATGGAATTCTTTAACTTAAAACATATGGTCACTTAGTCGATTTTTTTTGTGATCCGTTTTACAAATATTGAATGAATTCATCTCCTTTATCATCATCATCATTCCAGGATATCAGATATCACTGCTTGACGTAAGTCTCCTAGAATCAGTTGGAATCCTGCATCCAGCGACTATATAGTCAGATTTTTTATTTTGAAATTTTATCATTATTTACAATACAATGGATGTCTGTAAGCCGTATACTGAAATTAATAAAGTATCGGTCTGAGCCGACGCCCCAGAGGAAGCCGTTGAACTTATTTACTGTAAAGAGGTCTACACTAATACCTGAGGAGTTCTGCTACCTCCAACAAAAAATTATATATAAAAAGGAAATTTTTGTTATCGTTAGTTATCGTACACTTATTTAACTTACGTAACTTGTTCTTATAAAGTTTAAATGTAACAACTGTCCCATGCCCGCTTCGTGAGACCAGTTCAAAAATCCATTGGTAATTACGAGTTAAATAAATATTGGCCAAGTTTTATAATTATTTCCGCTATTGAATATCGTAAAATATGACCTCTATCCGGCGGAACGAATATTCCTACCAAATTTCACGTCTCCAATTCATATGATTTTAGAGATGTCGAGATGAGTCAGGACATAGGTAGGCATATTTTATTTACTGTGATCAAACAGCAGGGTGAGATTATCATTTTAAACTCTTTGATATTAGAAAGGCAGATATTTTTTCCTATTAGGACTGTCTATCACATTTTCCAAGTATCTTTTTGTCAAAAATTATAATATCATTTGAATCAGCCCATACCATTTTAAACGATGTTTTGTGACTTTTTTGCCAAAACCACGACTAATGTCATTGCGCAATCACGGTATTCGCCTGATTTAACACCGTGAAACATCTGGCTACTCAGCAAACTCAAAAGACGCGAGGACGCTGTTTTCACATGATTGGAGTGTATATTGAATTGAAGAATTTATTAGACCGGAATTACTTGGAAGGGGATTTAATTAATTTGGAAGAATAAATATAGAATTTACAATTTATAAACAAGTACACCTTACTTTTTGATCATAGTGTTATATGTATAGATAGATCACTCTATGAGTTAAAAGTAGGTCGCACTCGCAATGACATGCAGCCGGTAAACTACAACCCTATTCAAAAATTCCTCACCGAACATTAACAGCACGTACATGCGGTAAGTCAACAAGATTTACAAACAACATTTATTTCCACCGCAACGACAATAGGGGTCACCCGTACTTTCAGCCCACCTGTATATTGCCGCCGGGGCTTCACGCCTGAATCCGATTCCGGTAACAAACTGCCCTTATGCGGGCCCATTGTTATCTCGTCTTATATTGTATACGCGGAGCACTGCTCCCTCTCACGGATGCCTCTCTCGGAAACAGATAAACAAGATTAAGCGCTTGTAACACCCAAATTTTCGTTCTATTCGAAGTCGAATTCTTGTTGGAAAGGATTCATGTCTACACAGTTTTTTTTTTTTTGGCTACTGTATAAAATTACAATACACGGTTGTTATTGTAATTTTATACAGCTTCAATAATTCTAAACTATTACAATTACACAAACAATCTAATATAGCAACTGCGCTATTGAAAAACTTTTACTGATATCATAATTTCTGTTGGAAATTAGCCTTATATATTTCCGTCGAAAGCCGCTAGATGCAAGCCGTTTCCAACAAGTTCTATTAAAAATTGACAGGCGTGACCTAAGTCTAGTTATGTGGGTACTACAGTTAAAATGATGATGATATCAGAAACTGTATTCAAATGAAGTTCTTGGTGTGATATCATGGGAGGTAAGATGAAGTATTCTTAATTCCTGCGAAGGAATTTAATGTTCTAACAGTTTGAACATTAAATTCTAATATATACATATTTCAGTAACGTCCGTTATGTTTAAAACATAAGGAAGTCTGTTAACCTAGCGCACCGCTTGCGGTCCAGGATATGCATGTCGGAAACTTGCGCCATATTTCGACAGGGTTAAAACTTACGTCACATACAAACTATGTATTATGCAAAGTATGCTATTTAGGATATCTAACAAAAAACAAGCAGATTTATAAAAATAATGAACTTGCTCATTAAAAAGGTAAAATTAATTCACAATATTTCTTTATGTCGCTGATACGTTATTCCTCTAGGTAGCAGATATAAATCGCGTTGATGCTTGACATTGAACTATTGCCTCCATAATCAAGCAACTAAGTCACTGTAAGGTTCTCTAATTAAGGGACAACTAAAAACCAAGTCTAGTCATTTTTTGTTAAATAACTCTTGGTAACGTTTTAATTCCAATTATTTTTGAAATCGATATTTACTATGTGATAATAGTATCAATTTAAAATTTTAAATAAATACGTTTTTCATTCTCCCATAACAAAAAATTCTGATGCATAGATAAAAAAATTAACGAATACAATTGAAAATTTAAATTCGTATAGCAGTCATACGAAAACTTTGTTGATAAACTAGTGACAATAGCCAATTTGGTGTTAGTTTGACACTGACAATAATCAAAAATGTTTGTTATAATAGAAAACTCAAATACTAGAGCAGAAGTTGCAAACTTGTGGCTTACGCGACTAATTGCGGATCAAAGATTGTTTGTGGATTTTGATAAATGTCTTGCAGATCTCTATTAATGTTTGTGTAATTAAAGAAATACATCTAAAAATTTCTTAAAAAAATTAGATAACTAAACACAATTTACACAGAACTGGTACAAAAAGCAGACTTATCACACGAGGCGATCTCTACCAGACAAACTTTGTGAAAACTTCGAACCGCGTTTATATATTAAAAAAATAATAATATCGCGAAATTCAAACATCAATTCGTCTACCAGTGTCTGACAGAATTACTGAGAAGCACTGTCACCAATTTTTCACCAAATTTGAAAAGAATATATCAAGAAAAGTTAAATAATTATGTCTTATTGTTAGTATTTGAATGTACTTAATTAGAGTTCGCAAAAATTACAAATTTCGATAAATGAAAGGAGGAAAATGTCAAGAAGTTTGGCCATCTATGTACTAGAGAATAAAATAGTAGAGTATAAGTTTTTGTGCCGCGACATAGAATCCGCAACATACATTCAAAATTGACCTCAAATTCATCTTTGTAAACGATCTGATATAAATACAATTATAAAGAACAATTCATCCGTCAGGCCAAGTGGCGAAGCACAACAGTCTGTATCGGATCTCAGCAGGCGACGATTGTGGCGTGGCGATAAAAAATATTGAAACTGTGAATTAATTGGAAGTAAATCGTTATCGCTCCGGCCGTATTAGGCACGCCGTTTTTATGTACGGTTCACGCTCGTGGACGCTTTTGTAATTGCAATTTATTTTTGTTGCGGTAATCATCTTTGTAATGGGCAGGCCACATAGAGCGCAAAACAGATGACCACTGGGGCCTCAGGATTCTGGAATGTAAAACGTCTGTCCACCCACGAGGTAAACAAACCATTATTGCACTCGAAATCGCTAGATGCAGGCTGGTTCCCACCTACCCTATTAGAAATGATGAAATGTATCATCATAATAAATCATCTTTTACGCACCGAGCTGAAACACACAAAGACAGACAGAGTTCTAAAACTTTATAAAAATTAAAATTATATGTAGAGCCCCATGTGTATATGTTTTTGTTTCACTAGATGGCGTTAATGCTTGTAAATAACCAACAAGAGCTACTGATGCGAACGTGCTTAAAATTTACTATTATTGTTACTTATTTTAAATATAAAATGCCATTACAGAGTGGCTCTGTGTAATAGCATTTTCTATCAAATTGCGCAATTTTTAAATTATTCTCATAACGTACACATGTGATCACTAAAGAAAAAAGTAAATATGAATAAATAAAAATGAATAATAAAGATTAAAATTTCTTTATTTTTGATGTTAGAAAATATTTATATGATACCTTTTTTAGCATAAAATACAACGCTACAAAAACATGCCGAATATTTTATGTGCACGATTAGAATGCTTTGAGTAAACGAAGGGTTGTCTGCTCTTATATTTATTTATTAAAAGCTGTCTCTGCAAAATGGAAATTCAGATTCATGGCGTCAATTAAATCATATGAACCTGGTAAACTATGCACGTATTAACCGAGTCGTATTCAATTACGTAAATACCTAAAGCGTTCATCTGAGAACGCACACTATAATTATACGCTGGTCGTTTCTGACAACAATACTCCAAACTTTAGTTATATAATTGCGTTATAGGTTAGTAGCAGAAACAAATAAAAACTTGATATACCTTTCTAAGAAGAAGTCTAAAAAACTAAAACTTGTAAACGCATCCTGTTATTGTGTAAAGGATACTTGTATTAAGAATATTGTGACCACTAAAAAAATCAATCTGAATCTAGTCCCTATCATATGGTAATATTAATAAATAGATAAGTAATAATTGTCGTTTTGATTGTATGTTTCATTCTGACAATTTTTTTTAAATTGTGTAATTAAAATGATATTTCTCTTATAAGAATTGCCGAAAGGGATGGCTTACATTCATACTTTTGAATTTTCCTTATGTAAAGAAAGTTAGAAAAGGAACGATGATAAGTAGCTACTCTTTCTTACATATTCCATTCAGAAATGTATAATGGAATGCAGAGCTCATTAGACTACGTGCCCGAAGCAAAGCCTTTTAAAAGACCCGCACAGAATAACATACGTTTCCATTATAAATACCTACAATACGATCGAAACAGCTTATATGTATTATAAAGATTCCCATACAACGGCTTCCGGCGGAAAACGTCGAATAATAATTCCTTCGAACCTCCTTCGGAGCGTGCACGGTATCTTAATAAAGTTTATAATCATACTGCCTGACACTTGTAACTCGCCTTAGCAACTGTTCCCGCATAATCAGTATCGCTTGTTGGTTTCACACGACGCTTTTGATTCAGTAGTTTGCGTTCCAAGGTCCCTAACATTGGAGTCTTGGGAATCGAGTCTATTGTTAGCGATGTGTTTTTTATGTTTATAGAGTAGTTGATTAAGCATTCGGTGTGTGATTTCACTGCTACAATGATCACTTTAACATTTTTGTGTTATGTGTTACGTGTTACCAATAATTTAAAATAACGAAAATGACGCCAGACATTTGTTATACGATGTGATTTGTTTTTTGAATGAAATTTTTTTAATTTCGATTTATTTTATCTAAATTTATCCTTCTGTCCTTATTTGTACTAACATTCGTTATTATTAATAGATCTATACCTATTAAGGGGACCGGAAAGTAATGTTTCTGCGCATGTCGATATCTGATCCTCCTTTGGTAGCTCATTACGTACATATAAGACTTTGTAAACTAGATAGTAAAAGGTTGTTGATAACAAAGCTGAATATATTGTTTATTAGAAATAAAAACTAGCTAAAAATGTAGTCGTGTGAATTTAACTTAAGAAAGCGACATTAGTTTCCGGTCCCTCTAACATACAGGACATTGTATTTTTATAATTTTATTCTTCTGTTTCTGTTTACTCTCCTTTTGTGTCACCATCATTTCAGCTGAAGGGCGTCTATTGGCATGTAGGTTTGCTCCATAGATTTCCAAAAGAAACCAGTTGGAAACGACCTGCGTCCAATTTTTTTTTTAATAAGTCTAATTTGTAATGTTTTCTTACAATATTTTTTTCGCTTTTACTAAACACAGACAGTTTGGAGAGGGTTGCCGCTATTTGATACGGATCTTCCTTCTCCCAGCTGTTAGGCACGACAGCGTTTTATAATTATTTACAATTTTTCTTACACAATTTTCTGTTATGGGTAAATACAGCTAAAATATACACATATTAACAATACAGTTTGAAAGTTTTACTTAATTATATATTGAGAACAACTTGTGTTACGCTTGCAGCTCTGTGACCTTCATTCCAGAACTTCAAGGCTGTAGTGGTCATCGATTCTGAGCGCTATGTGGCGTGCCCACTGCCACCACACTTTGCCAGTTCACTGGATCATGTTACTTTTTACTACATATCACCACATTACTGATTCGATGATGAAATCCTGAACATAGCCTTGTTCTTGGTTCGTTGATAGACTATAAACTTGCCAATGAGACAAAGTGAGAGATCGTTTCAGTGCCGCAAGTCATCACCAGTAACACACATTGGTTAATCTTCTCATGAGATATCTAAACTATGGATGGCTTAATGTTATTATCATTAAATAACAATCAAAACTAACGACTACATACGACATCCGCAATATCTAATTGCGCCTACAACTTGCCTGCATAAAGGGTAACAAGCTTAACTTAGTTGATAACTCGTGGATTCCGAATTCGCGAGCTCTAGTTCGTCAAAGATGTCAAAGTTAATTGGACCGAAATCAGTCAACATTTAGTTATTTATGAATGTGTAACAACTGTAAGTAATTATTAACATTTGCCAATAGTGTATTATTACTTTACAAATATTTAAATGGAGGGCGGGGGATTTTTATGTGAACATAAAGCAGAAATATATTAACTCCAATTTATATAATTTATGTAGTAGTACACGTAGCTCTACTACTACTTACTTATAATTGTAATCAAACAAATTTATTTCATTCATAACATAGTATTCCTTAATATTCGATTCCAACTCTTGTTAACGGGAAGAAAAATGTCTCATTTGTACATAGCGTTTTGTACGAGCGTATCATATGAGCACGTTATACACGAATTCTAATACAACACGTTTTCTTATAACGCAGAATAAATTTACGGTGTTATAAATGTGAGTACTTATTAGTAAGTAGGTTAGGGTAGTAGGTACTTATTAGTAGGGTAGGGTTATTACCCTTTCTACCTACTACTTCGCACTATCGCACAATCATGTATCGTATATATCACTGGGATTCCGGGGATTTTTAACAAATAAGTTCTTTCCATATTAAGCCAACCTTTAAACCTTAGGTAAATACGGATACGAATAAGCGTTTATCATCTGCATATGACACAATGTAACGCAACGCATTTTTGCTAAAACAATCACCTTAGTTATTTAACGATAAAAATAAATATTTAATTACAAAGACCTAGAATTGATATCAACAACGATTAACCGGAGATTAATGATAATCGTAATCATTCGTTTCGCTAAAAGATTATGTACGTGAAAATGATTTCAACTTTCGCGCGGCGTTATGTGCTCGCCTCGTAACTACCACTTACATACGGTTACATGTTACGTAAAACAGCGCTGTAATTAAAGCTTATTTATTCGATCGCATCTGTATGATAATTGTTTTCCTAGAAAGTCTCTCGTTTGGCAGAATGAGTTGGTGAAAGATTGGAGAAATTTTGCTGTTTCTTTCTGTTGGATTTAAAAATAGAAGCCAAAATCAAACGAGATTTTGTAATTGGCTAATTTTTTATTAGATTTATAGCTAAATTAGATATCCAATGTATGTAAAAGTTTAGACGTTGAAGGGAATAAATAAGGATTATTATTATTATTTACTAAAAAATAAAATTAGTGACTTATAATTATAAATTAAAACAAAATTGATTGGACAAACAGAAAGTTATTGGGATATCTAAAATATATGATTTACTGCATTATAATTAAAAATATATCATTTTGTAATTATTTCAGAACTTTATAATGCCTATTTAAATAATCATTCAGTCTTGCGTCATTTTAACATACACAAATATTTTATGACAGTCATTTCAGGGAAATGTGCAGGACTTTTACGATATCCCTAAACGCAATGTTATAATACATAATTACATTTACGTTCTCATTTTGGATAAAATATTAATTTCTCTTTAATTTTTACATTATATTTTGGTCATTTTTTATCTCTTTCATTAAAATATAATTACTGGCATTGTATATACACTTACTGTGATACTCATTTTTTTATAGATTTTTGCTTACATTTAAGTGCGCACATATTAACTTCATCATCATTTAATCCGTTGGACGTCCACAGCTGGACATTTGCCTCCTCCATGGGTTTCCAATAGGAACGGAAACCGCCTGCAGCGAGCGTTTTCCGACGACTCTATAAATGTTGACCACGCACAAGGTGAGACAACCTTCTACGGGTGTTGTACTTGCCGGTCCATGATCTCCAGAACTATCAGTCTCTCCTAGAAGTTGAAGGCTCCAAAGGTCATCTGCCCGCTGTGTAGTCTGCCCGCTGCCACTTTAATTTGTAAAGCCGCTAGGCTAGGATGGTTACGTTCTTGCCAACACACTAGATATTCAAGAGATACTACAAGGTTTCCGTACAAATCTTTTTAGTTGGGGTATATATATATATATATATATATATATATATATATATATATACATCTATGTATATATACTCCTACTATACATATAAATAAATACATACGTGTGTGTATGTATGTATGTATGTCGATATATATCAAAAGCAAGTTTCGCAATAAAACACAAAAAAAGAATCAGCATATAACCACGACACGAGTAAATCAAAATGATACTTACAAAAAGGACAGGGATTTGATATAAACAATTTTCTACATGATACATTGAACTGGACCGCAGTGACCGCCGGATACCCTTCCGAGGTATATATTACTTTTAGGGCCCCAGTAAATATTATGGGTTGTTCGTTCCCCTCCTTGTCGTTCAAAAGGTCCAAATGCATGAATGGTTTTTAACTTACGTTTCTGAAGCAGAAAGTGATGAAGAAGTGAATTTTTATTTTATACTAAAAAAAGGGATTGAAGTTGACTTGTAATAAACTCGGGAAAGTTCAATAAATTTATAATTATAAGTTTATTTAACTTTGTTAGCTTATAACATATTAAAATAAATGTTTGTGTTTTGTGTACGTATTGTATTACTAATATACATGTATAATTACGTACATTATTACAGTTGACAAAGGCCTTTACCCATTATATTTTGAAATAGCGTTAAGCAGGCTTAACCTAAATCTTTTATAGTAACTATTCTCGAGGATTCTCTCGGAAACCTTTAGGCAGAGCTTCCGTGGACAGATTAGACGCAATGGTTTTAGAGAGGGGACTTCTACCTGAGCTGAATACACGTTTATCAGTTACCCGAGACGGTTATTTCTCATTCCGGTTTTGCAATAGACAAGGAGATTAGATTTTGCAATAGACAAAGGAGATTTTAATAAAATGTGCATAGCATGAGATGTGTACCATTTTATTACCTCTAATAATATTAAAATAGCATGGTGATTGTGTAATTAAATATTTATATTAATAAAATTATATGTATGTATGTATATATATGTAAGTTGATTGTGGATTCCTGTTGAATTATTTAATTAAGCAGTGACATGACATGTGCAATAAACCTTGTATTTTTATATATATTTTTTTTAAATATTTTAAAATAAAGATCAATACATAGAATGGAAAGAATTTAAAAACATCAAATTAGATGAATGCTTAGAACTCCCAGTGGCATCCAGGTCTAGTCTAGACGCAGCTGCGCTCCGACGTCCTTGAAATACAAATCATTGTCAAGTTTAACTGTAACAAACGCGCGAGTCTGATGTGGTCAGTTTGGCGTTCAGTTTGTTTATTCGACATTGTCTGCTCTACAAAGTAAAATGTCGACTAAAGTTTTTAGCCTTTCGCATAAAGTAAATTTCCATTGCATGATTCATATAAAACCGACCACATTAAAAATATTGCAATTGATTTTGAATTAAAAATGTTTTACTTTTTTATATTATAATACCGATGATAGCATTTTTAGTACAGTCCATAATGAACGCGGCGCGCTTGCTATCAAATAGCGATGAATTGTTGCAAAATTTATTTTTATTCCTAATTTGAATTTATATCTTTTTTATATTTATGGACTGAATTTTCATTGCACACTAATTACAAGTTTTTCTGTAATACAAACTTTTTTTAATTATGTATATTAAATTTAATATATAATTCAAGTATTTTTACGAGATTTTTTTGCGCTTCTAAGGAACGCATCTACCCTGTAAAAAAGAGTTCGGTGGATATATACCAGAAATTGAACGATTAAGTAGTGTCGTTCTTCATGTGGATATTAAGAATAATAATCTTATTGACACGTATCTAATTTATATATAAACTGACAACTTTATATATAAATAGGTGATTATTTTAAATTAAGATTACGGAACTATATTTTGAAAAATTAGTTACTAAAAATAGATATATTTTAAAAGGCAATTTAAAATTCAAGTTCAAGATTCCGCCCCGCCGGGTTATTGACCGACGAGGAACATGCGCGACGGAGAGATACAGTTTCCCCTCTGTTTTCTATTACGTCTAAATTATATTTCCAGGTTAACTATACTAGTTGTAACTTTCATACAAATTAAAATGTTGGTGCGGTTTGCGAGGTACATGTCAGTAGTTTTGTTTTCTGTAATTTTTTAAATATTTTTCGTGTTCACATCGTTGTTCCAACCCATAGACGCCCACTACACACCATAGAGTTTCCATCAAAGATCTCTATTTGCAGATATACAATAATCGCTACGCTTGGCAGATGTGTGGGCGATCGCAGTGTGTTATTATGGTACGCAGAGGACGCAGTTGCCTATCTTCTGGAAACTTGAGAAGTTGCAATTGTATATATTTAATAAACAGTTTTCACGTCCGCATAAAACTATTTAAACAATAAAATAATTACATTAAATTAATATAGTATTTGAAAAATGTAACATGGTACAATTCTAAGGTTATTAGTTTTTTATCACTGTTTTGCATCTATCGTGATGGAAATGGGAATCGATCACCAGTAGCTTCCAATTTTGTTTCTTTGTTGAATGTTTTATCTGCTCAAAGAGGGTTACGGTCCACAGTAGGGAAAGATGCGACACAAGGACGTGGAAGAGAATTAAAAAAAGAAGTCGAATCGTAATCACAGAAAAGGTTCTATTTCAATGGAAAATTTAAATAATATGACAGATTTTCATAAAATATAAAAAAAATATAGAACGAAACTCGCCAGTGTTCATTGGTGTGTTATATCATTTGGTTGTTATTCGAATATTTGTCAATAAATGTCTTTGTTTGTTTTTTTTTCAATTATTACCATTCGTGTATTGACAGTACCAGAGTATGCTACTCATAGCAAAACAGATATTTATTATACAACATATAGTGCTTAAATATTAAAAAAATAGAAGTATTTTATCTCTTCACAAAAGGGCAATAATACCTTTGATTATTTATTTTGTTTTATATTTAAATTCTCCATAAAAGATTACACAAGAAGGCTACCTTTGAAAGAACTGTACAAAAAAAGAGTATCTTAAATGTAAGGATATACAAAAGGTACAAGCATTACGAAACCAATAAGATTGCAATTAACAACATCTCTAAATATTAGTTAATACTAAATAATGAAGTATAAAATTATTAACAACAAGAATTAATAATATTGTTTCGACTTTAAAAACGTAAAGTAATATGATCTTGAGAAATTACGTATTGCGAACATATGTTAAACTATTGTTATAGTAAATATTTCTTAATATTGCTTGTCACGTGTTACAATGTTATATATTTAACGTCTATTGGGGTTACGTATTGATTGTCCTTATCCGAGCTGCCACCGTTTGCACGGGATTTTGCGAATCCCCTTTATTGCGCTTCCCATGTTTGCTAACGATTAGCTAGTGGCTATGATTTATTTACGAGATTATATCTTAACATTTGGGCATTTGTGTAACTATTTTGAATACGTAGTTATTTATATTTATGTACTTTTAAGTTTATCGTTGGTCTGTTTATTTACTGAATCATTATCTATTTCATACTATGCAGTAGTACTAGTACACACACAACAATTGAGGAGCAACAGAAGAATATTAAATCATTGATATCTCGTCATTTCAATCCATAGACGCCCACTGGAAGGCTTAAGCCTCCTTCAATATCGATCAATATCTATGGGAAGCCCTCCACGCTGTCCATCTTCTGAAAACTTGTCTGTAAGCTGTGGCAATCTTACATGATTATTGCACAAAGCTGGAATTATATATGAGACTGTATCCCAGGAACCGAACCCGGGACCTACGATCGCAAGACCTCCATTGCTGGGCAACAACTGTTTGATTCCTTACAATTGATGTCTAACTTTAAAACTAACTAACAAAAAGTCAAAAAACGGCAACTACATGCCTTTGTGCAATTAAAAAAATATGAGTACTAATGTACAGATAACTGTAGGAGCTTATTAAGTATCTTCTTATTTAATTTTTTTTTTGTCTAGGCCTATTTAAAATATAGGAATATTATTTTTTGAAGTGATTTGACAAATATCATGATTTGTACCAAAACTATGGAATTGTGTAAAATGTATCATCTTTTGTTCCGATTTAGTTTAAATATGGAACTGTCATGATTTGCGACAAAATTTCAACATCACGAGCTATTTACTACAGAAATAAGCACGATTTTAACCACAGCCGCTAAAAGGGTGACGTAATTTTATGGTATTCTGTTGAATGTCATTACTAGCTTTTTTTTTTACAAAAAGTAGAACTATCATGTTTTGTACCTGCTACGATATTATTGACTATAAATATTTATTTTTAGCATATACTGCTTTTGAAGATTTTTTACTTTAATTTCATATTTTTAATTGTTTTATATTCGTAATCATGTGTAACTCATTGTGTTGTATAATAAATGTGATCTTTATCTTACTTATAATTAAAAAAAGTTTTTATTATCCTGCGACACAATACAATCTTATTATGACTACATCGCCCGATCGCCCTTTTCTATAATATCACTTTATAATTAATTTAACATAAAATGTTCGTGTCTTATCTTATAATTATTTTGATTGGCGACTAATATCGTTTTTTCTATTTTATTCATTCATTAACGTTTAAATATAATACCATAATTACGACCAAGGCTCTGTATGTCTATAATAAACAAACATATTTAAATTTGTACTATTTTGTAAACCAATGTTTTTTGCTTTTGTTTGGCGTGTCTATTTAAAATAAATAAATAATAACAATACCGCATATAAATAATTTATACAGCTGATACAAAAGAAGATTTCGTTGAATTCTTGGAATATAACTTCTGTGGTAATTTACGAAAATAAAATTTCAGTCTAAAATGAGAGCAACTCTTAAAGAGCAGATTAAAGCTATTTATGGTTCTGAGCCAGGCGACCTAGTTTTTATTTTTATTTATTTTCTGCTATTCTCGTTGCATGGCCGTAATGACAATTTCACATTTTAGTTATGCTGCGCTTTAGAATTTATATCTTTTGTATGAATTATTACTGGTTACAAAGAACACTCTCCGAAATAACAGGTTCGATTCCCAGGATACAATCTTATATAACTCACATTGTACACTAATTATATGGGATTGCTACTGCTCATAAACAAGTTTCCAGAGTATGGGCAGCAGCATCTTCTGCGTACCATAATACCACATTGCGATCGCCAAACTGCCTACCAAGTGAGGCGATTATGATATTTCCCCCATAGATATTTTTGGAGTAGTCCTATGCCTTGCAATGAGCCCTTGTGGCCTGAAACAATTTGTTAATTTAAAAAAATTAAAAATGTTACTAGCGATTCAAACTTTAAAATAGCAATCAAAAAAGCATAAATTTTTTTATTGAAAAAAAATAAAAGTATAGGAAATGGTGTATTGAATTTAAAAATCAAAAATGAAACACGTTTATTTTAGTCCTCTTCATAATATTTTATCTATAATTCGTGACACTTTTCGATAATTCTTTAGGATGTTGGTTAGTTATTAATTGTCGATATTCGATTTTCAAATTGTTTCAATTTTCAATGAGTCACATCATTGTAAACTTAGACTTGTCAACACATAAAAATAATATTATTATTTTAATTTAAATTAAAACCGATTTCAGGTACATTTATCTAGAGCCACAAATAATCCTTTAGTGCCGCATTTGGCTTGCGAGCCGCAGGTTGGTTTCCCCTGCTATATATCATTAGTGTATCGGAATAATTATAACATGGACGTTCTAGACTTAATTCCTACCCATGAGTGTTGCAAAACACTTGAAATTTCGAGACTATCAAAAAAGCCTTTATGTAGTCTCGTAAAAACTATTTTTACTTTAGGACAATATGTATTAATGTGTCCTGGAAATTGCTTAAATGCAAGTGCATTGGTTATATTGCTCAGTCTCAGTATATTACTATGGGGTCGTCCGTCGAGTGAGGGTTTAGGGAACAATGGAGCGATGGTGATGTTATTGATTGACGGCAACAGGTTGTTGGGGCGTCCGCTCCCCTCTCACCCGCGCCGCCGCCCGAAACTTCACTTTCGTCTTCAATTCGGCTCAAGACTCAGCCAATTCCGCTATTATGCACCTACATTGACAACTGCCCTTTTATACATCGCCTTTGTTCCATAGTACTTTTTTTAATTAAAAATCTATCAATCACTCTTCTAGTTTTATTCTACAGTATGATTAGTGAAAAGTACAATTCAGGCTTCAAAGGGATAAATGTATAACTCCTAATAAAAATCTTTAAAAAGATTTTACATATATTTCCAATCAACCTTATAAAATTATTACTCGAAAATATGTTACATTATTTTTTTTTTCTGTTAGAATGCTACTGGCCAATAACTTCAACTTAATACCCATTCTGCAGAGACAGATATTAAATATTTATTGATTAAAATATATAGTAATCTGAATTTTGAAACGCTTTTCCTTACTAAATATTATCATTACATTATTTATTATTTCTGAAGCCATTGACATTTTTAATCTAGTGTACCATATATTAATTGCTATTCATTCATCCTTTTATACTTTTACATAAGCTTTATTTTCCAATATCCTTAATTCATTATCATATTTGCGTTATTCTCAGATTGTCGTTTGTCTAAAGCAGCCACTCTCTATTATATTATTATTCATTCTTCACCCACGTGTTTCACGCTACATGCTTATGTTTATTCAATGTATTATTTAGTACTTTAAAAGGTTTCGTATTTTACTTTTAAAAATTGTTAGTATAAGTTTGAAATTGTTACATCATTGTTTATTGAATTAAAAAATATTGCATTAAATTTTTATTTGAATATTTTTTCTACTACGAGTATATACATTTACACCTAATCCAATCGTCATCCATGTAAAATAAGTATATTTTTCGTCTTTAAAGACTGGCATAGTGACTGAAATATAACAACTCTTATATAACCAAAAAATTATAATAAATCATTAGTAATAAAGATGCCAGATTATTTACAAAGAACTATGTTGCCAGAAGGAATTTAAAGAAATAGTTCCTTAATTACGCATATATTATTTATTCGTCGTCGCCGTTTCAGTCCGTAGAAACCCACTGCAAGGCGCAGGCTATTCCAGAAGATATCTATGGAGAAATATATTATAATCGCCTATTTGGGAGGTTGGTTGACGATAGCAGTGTAATACGCCGAGAACGCTGGTGCCCTGAAACTTGTTTGCGAGGAGTGGCAATCCTGTATAATTAATGCACAAAGCGTGAATTATATAAGATTGTATCGCGGGAATCGAGCCCGCAACCTATGTTCGCATGTCTCATTCTTCTACAGCTGAACTAATACTACTAGTATTATTACACTATTGTGAATTATTTTATAATAAAAATTATTCTTTGTAAACGTTTTTAAAAATCCTTTTTAATTAGTGACCTTACGAAAGGAACTGTATCGTCTAATCAGTGTTACCTAAAGGCTCGATTTATCTTTGTTAGACGTGGTAAAATAATATACTGCGCAATTAATCAAAATAAAGTTACCGTGCCTCCATAATATTTTACAGAAATAATGAGCTTTTTGATTGAGCTACTTCATTTTCGTTTCTTAATTAAAATCTGTGAAACGGCAGTGCCTGATAAATTGCTGTTTCAGTTGTATGTCAACATATATAACCTACAACTATTTTATATTTACATATGTTTCCAGCTGAAATCCACAGATATAAACACCATGTTTTATTTGTCAAAACAGTAACTTTGATTATTTTATGAATAATTTTCAACATTATAAATGTATACCAAACATTTTCTAGAAGACTTCAATGTTAGGTAGTACGGCAGTGACGGAGGGTCGCTCTAAGCCTCTGCTATCTGTATATGTCGCCTTCAAGTCGTCGTGTATGGGTCATAATGAAACCCTTATTATTGCCCGCATTTAAGTTATTTTGACCAAGAAGCCTATCTTTTAGTATTTTTTTTTTTTTTGGTTGTCTTTAATCTTGTTACTTATTTATTTTAATTACAGCAACATTTTTGTAAACTACAATTGTATTATTATATTTAATTGAAGACGCATTAACGATAGTAGGTTGGCAGAACGCCTACAAGCGATATTGGAAATCTTTTGGGAATGCCTATGTATAATGAAACGGAATACTATAATATTTTCTAAGAAAGAAAGAAGAAAAAGTGTGATATTTATCACACTTACTTCGAAACTAGGTTCAGTTCGAGTTCTTCCGTAGTGGCCATTATGGTTTAAAACACGCCATGATCTGTGAAGAGCTTACAATAAACTCAGATGATTTTTTGTGGTCAAATTTACTATATTATTAATACTGTATTAATAATATAGTAAATTTGAGTAACTCAATATATATAGTAGAGTAACTCAATCCCGTGCTCAGCTTAAAAATCCTTGAAAATAATTAATAAGGTTAAATGTATTTCGTAAATGTATAACATAGTAGTATTTAGAGAAATTACACAGGAGTGAATTATAATATCGTATAGTTGCCCAGTTGCGTAATTGAGCAGTACAGAAGTTCAATAAATGAAATTTTTTTCAGAAAAGCCACTTTAATAAGTATACGAGTATGTATGTCTTCGTAATAAATAACGATGTTTCGTACACTACAAGATTTTAATAATGTGATGTGTGATATATTTTAAATGTTTTGTTTATTAAATACCTATATGCCTTTTTGAGGATTACTAATTTGCTTTCTTGAGCAGTGGGAGCGGTAGAGGACTGAGACTTGCGATCGTAGTTCGCGAGTTCGATTCCCGGAATACAATCTTTCATAATTCACATTTTGTGCATTAACTATGTAGGATTAACATTGCCACAGACAAGTTTACAGAGGATGGGCAGTAGTGACTTTAGCGCACCAAAATACCACACTCTGATCGCCAACCGGCCTGCCAAGCGTGGAAATTACGGTATATCTCCCTATAGATATACTATGCCTTGCAATGAACATTTATGAGTTGAAACGACGATGACGACATAGTTACCCTTGAATGAGCTGATTTTATGAAGCCTAGAAAAAAGGTATAACAAACTGTATTCAAGATAGGTTAAATCATTTTAATATGAAATTTCGCAAAACATACACAGAACAATGGTGCATTTACACAAATTATTGAATAATAAATGTGACTGCCCCAACTCGTACAAATTTGGTTTAAGTGTACCTTCACGCCCTCTCCGGCGACCTCGCCCTAAGCTGCCCGTTCCGTCGTAGTCGCATCAATGTGGGAAGATATTCTTACGTCCCCTCGTCTCTTAGCCCTCTGTAACCCACTGTTTATGATAATAAATAGCTTAGACATTTACCATGACCCGTTAACTTTATTCAAATACACTATTTTGAGTATAACGATTCGTAAAATTCAGATGACAATAAATAGTAACTTTTTGTATGCTCTCATTTTTATTTTGTACTAGCTGTCCCGGAAGACTTTCGACAAGGAAAAATATTTACTTGTTATATAATTTTTACAAAGCAATATTAATTTCGCAACGGTTAATTATTTATAGATTGAATGTGAAATAAATAAATTACATCTGAATTGTCAAATGCGCGTAGTTCACAGCGAAGATGCACAAAGACTCAATACATCATGGTTTCTGAAATTTTTAAGTTTCTTGCACATTAGCCGAATTATTATAACCTACTCTAAAATAATAGGAAAGTACAACAAAGGTAAATGAAATAGGTAAAAACTCTTTTTCTAGTTACAGCCGGTTTACGGTTAATCATTTGTATATATATGATTTTTTTTAATTTATCGGGTGTTGTGATTGTCTATTAGAAAAATATATCATATTGGAATTGCAATCAGGACTTCATGTAACTCTGTATTTATTATAATGGTAATTTCGTTTGCAATCAAAAACAAATAAATTTAAATTTGGATTTTGAATTTGTGCTGTGAATCTATTATTAATCTTTGGTTGATATCGTGTGTAGTGAAACAGTTTCCCAAAGCGATCATTCATGTTGATACGACATATTTATTCGGACCGCGGTATCGAATAGGTTGGGGGCGGACGCTATTGTGTATTCAACACACGCGGAGGGATTATTGACAAAACGTCAAGCCTTCTTCCTATGCCGTTTCTCGGCAGTGGCACGGCGGGTGAACGAAACTCTTATTATACTTTCAACTGCACGAGTATCGAATAATTAAACATATAAATCGATTAACATATCGATTTTAATTTTGTACTTCCACTTATAATTATCATTGAAAAATAATAGCTTATATCAAAGCAAGATTGATAAAAATTATATAAGAAATATACTTGCCCGGGATTATTGTGATGATTTTCACATGAAAAATAAAAGATTTATTCCAAAAAAAAATGCAAAATTGTCATTAAAAGAGTAACCTATTGAGTCTATTGCCAGATTCTTCTTTAAATAATCAACAATCAGTGACAGTTGAAGTTTATGGTGAAAATTTAAATTAATAATAATATGTGTAAATACATAATTAAATGTACATTATATCAACGTCATGACTTTTTTAAGTTGCTTAACAAAACCTATTTAAAATTATAAATGTTTTTCTTATTTTAAGCATATGATTATTAATAAAATCTTCTAAGTTTTAACCTAACATTGCGTAACTGAATATTAAAAAGCGTTAGTGTTAAAATACCGATCCTGATGAATCTTAACAAATAGGGGTTGATGTTTGAACCAGCTGCCTGTCATAACATCTGGTCTGAGAAACTTTTCATAAAAGATATATTTTCTTGAAATGAAATGTAAATGTATGTAAGTATGCTCGTTTGATAGATTTGTAGGTTAACTACACTAACATTAACCCCAAAGAAATTCTTCGCATAGTGTAAGTTATTATAAAGTAATAAGAAACGGTGATTACTCGTTTCATAGAAATGAAAACCCGATACAAATTGTGCTGACATTATGCTGTAGTTTGTTGGAATTCATTTGCAAACCGAAGTGGCAATGGGTTCACTTTTAATAGCCTAACGAAGCCACGATTAAGCAAATAGGACGCCTCGTGGACAAAATTACTGTCTCATCAATAATGACTGGTGAACGATGTTCGTATACGAATCCATGGTGTCGAGTTCATTTGTTTTTATATTACGACAATAAGGCTGGTATAATCACTACCTTTTTTATCAATAGCTCGGATCGAAAAGGTAACAAGTATCATGTCAGTCGTTACTTATTGCAAAGCATGAGTCTCCCCCTCAGATCATCCTGATGATTAATTTCGCGCTGCCCGCATCTAGAAAATTCTCGCAACCTTATCTACCGACACGTGTCGCCGTTCGAGAACTTTTCGGTCCCAACGGTCGACAGTTGCACAAGCGATGTGCCACTCCCCCTGCTGAATAATGTTACAAATAATATGAGTTTAAAACTAAAGTATACATAAAGCAACGGTAGAGCCGTCCTTCAGTTTCTCTTCACGCATACCCAAGGCGCGGTACCGCGATGTCGGTAGCACTATAGTTATCAAAAAAAGAGATCTGGGCTTCTTTTGGTGTTTGCTACAAGCTCCAAGTTAATTATACATAAAAGGTCAAGCAAAGTAATCATGTTTCATTTTCGAAAAATAATAATTTAAAAGTGCAATAACAAATAAAGTTATACAGGTTGTGCCAACGAGACTAATTTCCCAACGCCGACAGCATCACTCGTTCCACTGCAAACAAAGCGCGCTGAGCAAACTTCGTCGCCGGAAATAAAAATTTGTGTACCGCGTAACTCCGAACATTGTTAAACACAAATAAAAATACCTAATGTACATTAAACTTTTTCACTTAACGCTGGGTAACGCCTAGATACATTTTAATAATGTGTACATATATATCCTTTCTATATATTCTTCACTTCGAAAATAATAAAGGCATGATATAATGTAACGAGGTATAGACATAAACAGGGGTGTCATACTCGGAATTTCTCTACTAGATCAAGCCAAAAAAAGAAGATTAGTGGAGTAGTAGAGTGTGAGTGGGCAGTGCACATGGTGCGCAGAACTAATGCTGCTCTGGACTTCAGGTTCTGGAATGGATACTATAGAGACAGCCTTGTTAAGGTCATTGGAAGACGCTGAATGCATGCCTATTCTAACTGGTCGAATAGAAATCTCTGGCGAAAGCTTATGTTAAGCAGTAGACGATCTATGGCAGATATGATCATGATGATGACACGGTAAACTGGAGAGAAGACTTTGGACCGGCAAGCGCAGATTAGAACCTCAATCTACAAGGTGGACAGACGACTTTGCTAAGATCAACTGCCTTAATAAGGTAGCTGGTTTCCAACTGGTCCTTTTGGAAATCTTTGGAAGAGGCCTTATGTCCAGCTGTTAGCAACTTACAGCTGAAAAAATGATGAACTATAAGTTAATTAAAAAGTAAGTTTAATTCTCTAATGTACACACATATAGAATATTCTTATGTTGTCTGTATGTCTATGTACCTATTTTTTTAACGAAAGGCTCTACTACGAATGATACAATACATACAATGAGTATAATAAGGCAGCATATTTCACACTGCGCCATGTCCTTCAATTATAACATACAATAACATGTACACACAATTACAACGACCTAAAGAGAATAAAAAGGTTATAAAATTGCTGAAAAATTTGTTTTAGAAAGTTGCAGTAGTAAAAATTAAACATAATCTTAATTATAAAGCATTTAATATTTATATTGTTACATATTGGATTTCGATAGAGAATAATGTTCACATTTAATTTCAAAATAAATTTTGAACATAAGGGAATTAAAAGAAATGTAAATAATCTTACATCAAAAACATTTCCTAAAGTAATGAAATATCATTTGCAGCAATATCTAAATAAAATATGTGACTTTGATTTTGTAAATTAAATTTTTAACATTTTCGACATGTATTTACACATGTATTCGTAAAAAAATTCTTAAAGCGCAATTCTTTTGTTTTTAGTAGATAAGAATTCTTAGCTACTTAACAAAGTAAGTGACTTGCAGGTGACTAAATTTTTTGTATTATGGAAAACAAAAACTCGGTACGTCATTTTTCGGCATGCTGAATGCGGTGCCGGGGCCATCGCGTTGTAGGGGGAAGAACTACTAATACTTATAGTGGGCGTCTATCAGCTGAAACGATGATGATGATGGAGCGTAAAATACTTTATGATGTAAAAAACTAATATCGAGGTGATAATTGAAATATTAAAGTTTTATTTTCGTTGTTTTTTACAAACATTATTATTATTAACGGTAGAATAATTAACAAAAGTGTAGTGAGATAGAAACAGATATCAACAGGAAGTATATTATCAGACACTCATCTGCATGTCGCGCAAACAATTCATTTACAACATATTGTTGTCCTAAGCCGTAGCACGAAATGCGGATCACGTGGCGATATATCAAGCTTTATCAGCAGTCTGTCGTGGGAACTCTGCGATAGCGTGCCGATATGACGCGACAGGATCGATAACGACTCGATTAATGTAATTAGGATTATCGATACTGGGATTAAACACATTTTTGAATATGAATGAAATATTATATTTGGTTACTTCACGCTTGGTTTAGCTTGTTTAATTTTAAAAAGTATTAATACATATTCCATAAACAAAAACTTAAAACATCAATTTTTAAATATCAAATATTGAAACTAAAACAAGTATTATTTATTATACTCCAACCGGAACAGCTATACCGCGTTGTAGGTTTTAGGTCATAGTTGGCTGTGCATTGTGTCCGGACATAATATCGATAGATAGTCCGTCAGACAATTACTCCGCAATCATATCCTGACGACGTGATAATGTCTAAGTATATAACACTGGCTAAATTATACAAAATTGTGTTAAATTTTATTAATACTACTTTAATTAAATGTCGTTATTATTACCATAGACTATAATTATATTTTTACTATATATAATCAGCAATTATAATAAATCAAAAAAACTCTGATCTGTTGGTTTTGGTCGGTATAAACAACATGGTTCAATAATAAAGAAGTTTGCTCCTACAAAGTGTTCAACGTAAGAACATGTTAAGACATGTTTAGGATCGTTTCTAACATAACAACATTTTCGTATAGAAATACCGTTTAGATTTCTTTAATTTTTTTGGTTTTATCAAAAACAGTTCGTTTAGCCTGTTCATGTTAAATTAACGTTGTTTCTGTGTGTTTGAAGTATATATTTATGTAAGTATAAAAAATTTACAACGTCAGTCATTATTTATTCATATTACAAAGATACGTATTCATTGTAGACCATGTAAGAAAACAATTGTTCTTGAAAATTAGTTACGAGAATATAATGTTATTATAACAATTATCAAATTTTAAGTCATAATTAAGGAACAGTAAAAAATCGAAGAGACTTGATAGTGACGTTTCGATACATATTAAAGTAGTTATAATGATGGTTTCAAATGTAGGACGTCAATTATTTAAAAGCCTCCTTCATAAACTTCCAATAGCATCGATTGGTTGCATCCATTCTCTTAGCAAGGTATTCTGTCCACCTTGTGAAAAACGCTGTACTTGCCGGTACGAGGTATCCACTCCAGAACCATAGCGGCTGTCTATTCTGCGCGCTAAATAACTTCAGTTCGCCAAAAATGCGGGGCTACCAAACATAGCCTACTTGGTTTCTAAAGCAACTGTCAAATAAATACATTTAAAAAAGTTTTTTTTTTTTAAGGTAAACGGTTTTTTTTATACCCATATTGTGGTGGTTATGGAAAAATATATACCTAGTCCGCCATATTGGAACGGCGTCCATCTTGAATTTTAAATTTTGACATAATCATCGTGTTTTACTAGTGTAGCCCTTTCATTTGATACCCATATTGAGGGGGTTAAGGAAAAATACGTAATCCGCCATTTTGTATCGGCGGCTATCTTAGATTTATAATGTTATTGATTTTATTTTATTGTATTGTCATCTAAACTAAATGTATGTACCAAATTTCAGATCAATCTGACAACGGGAAGGTGCTTAAATTTCAATTTCTAATTTTGATCCAAATAAATTCCGTACGGGTCGAACTAAAAAAAAACCGTTTAATTACCAATAAAGCCCAAAAAAGAGACTCTTTCAGTGGCGAAGTCATACCTGTAATACACGTTGGTCGAAGACTTTTGCCTGGTGTAAGGCATTCGTCAATTCCTGATTCGATCTTGTAGACAAAGCCTTTAGTTAGAGACCACGTCTCAGTTAAATTAGCTAGTAATTAATTAGTGATTTATGTATTTTGTTTAGAAGCGGCTTGGCGCGGCGAGACGGGCGGGCCGCGCCATGGGTAACAAGTGCTGCAGCCGCCGCCATGATCCCGATAGACCTCTCGGTAAGTTTTCTTTTCTTTTACATACCTGACTACATACCTCAAAAAAAGTTTCTCAAAATAACGTGTGAATACGTGTGACTTCTTGATACTTATACTGCAGATTTGTCTAGTAAACTTAAAAATATTTAATTTTTCCTATTATTTATGCTAAAAATGTCGGAACCATTGTTCAGCTGTTGTTAAGAAAGCCTGCATTCGACTGCCAGTTTAAATCGGCACTGCGTACCGCCAAATTATATTGTTTTAATGGCCACGTATACAATATAGTTTGTGCCTATTAATATTATTATTTCTTACCATTAATATCAGACTCCATGACACATCCACCGGGTACCGTCGAGCTTCACTACTTTAAAAGAGATATTAAGCTAGGCGCCCTCTGTGTCATGCCACTTCAAACCCGAGTAATCTACAAATGCCAATTGGACAGCAGGTCCGGTCCAAAAAAATCATTTTACGTCATTAACTTATGTTCTCATCCTAGTGTTCTATTTAATTAAATTCAATCCTAAGACACTACTGTATTTCAATTTTTGATTATGTCATTTAGTATTCTTTATTACCCGAAATATTTTTAACATCGATGGCGTATTAATATATTTTTATATTTAAATCAAATGTTAACAATAACTGCAATCCGCAATAAAATTATTAAAGATAATAATTTGGATCTATTATTGTAAGTCTTTACGAGCATTACGTTGTAATTTAAGTAAGACATTCATAATCATAATCAATTCATATTAAATTTAATTAAGCTATGTATCAATACATGTTTGTAGGATGGCCAAGCGTAATTGTATTCATACAAACATCCTCAAGACAAGAACGCTTCGATATCTCTCCTTTAGATATTACCTAAAACAATAATCGTTCCAGAGAGGTAACAAATTAAATAATTACATTTATTCTTTCTAAGAACGTGTTATCAGAGCTTATAAGCATAATCTTAAACCAATTAAATCGTAATATCATAGAATAATATAAATTTCCTGTTAAAACCCTTATCGAGCTGACATCGTGTTTAGTGACATGACTCACATTTATATAAATAAACAAGATGAAATCCACGTGGAATTTTAAATTTGTTTCACTAGTTTAAATTTAGAATAATTTTTAAAATTACAATCCATGACGCATTGAGTGTAAAGCATCATTGATTACCTTGCATATACAGGTCAAGACTTATACCAGGTGTTTGGTTATAGATATAAAAGCTTGAAAGAGCTGAATGCATATCTCGTTTCCTATCAGTTAAAGTATAGTACATACTATTAAAAAATCAGTTCTCTAAAAATAATAAATACGTAATGATAATATAATAAGAAAAAACATAAAAATTGGCATTACTACAGTTTGTATTTTATTGGCGTGCCTCACATTTCAATACAACAATATAAATTTATGTAATATATTTCACAGTGGTCAATTTATACAGGTGATTGGAAATAGGTAAAAGCTTTTCTTAGAGCTTTTTGCTGACTAATGAGCTATAAATTCACTCCAGTTAGCGACTGACTAGGTCTTATAAAACCTCAATATATTTCTATTTGTTTTTTATACTTTTTATTTAGACAGTTTCTGTCAGTCTTTTGTTAATTACAATTAAATTAATAAATTATTAATAATAAAATTATAATTGAATCACCACTGTCATTCTTTTAAAAAGATAGGTACGGAAAAACAACAGACTGACAGATACAAACTGTCTATTTAAAAAGTATAAAAAAGTAAATGAAAATATAAAGAGGTTTTAAGTGGTTCAGTCAGTCGCCAACAACTCCTAGCTTTCCATCTATAACCAATTACTCTGCATATTGAATAGCTTTTGAGAGATGCAATTTAAATAAATGTCATACACAAATACGCACAGACACCAACACAACACAATTACTGTTTTTTTATAAATAAGTAATACACATTTTGGATGCCTACCTCTAAGTAAAAGCAGTGTGTCCTTATACAAGTATATTATAAACTTAGAAAGAGACTAAACGCGGTTTCATCATGGATATATGGTGATATATGGTGTAAATATTGGATGGTGAATTAAACTTTTCATTTTAATTAAAATTAATAATGCCGTCTTGCCTTATATACACGTCTTTTAAATTGAATAAAATTCAGAACGAAGTTTCTCCACGTGAATTATCAGCAGCATGGACTTAGTCTACTGTGTATGCTACTAAAGCCTTTTCATTACGATTCCTTCGAACTTCATTCTCATTAACTCAACATAAACTTACCCGCCCATAAGAACATTTCACATCATCTTGTGTTTGCCTAATCAAGCTCGTCATTCTAGGCTGTGCTTACTTCTAGTTTATAGCGAGACACGGCAGCTCTAAGAAACTTTATTGAGCTTCACGTTTTTTATCTTCGCTCGTTGACTTAAGAAAGCTTACTATTGTATATCGTGTACCTCTTAGTTTGAGACAGTTGATTATCTCGTGAACTAGTAATACAGAAACGTGTTTTGTGCGATGATAAAGACAGCTTAAAAAAGGCATTAAAAATCGCCAAAAAAACGAGAAGCTATAAAAATAGTTTTTATAACATTTTTCTCGACATTAAAAGTTAATGCACAAAGTATTGATACATATAATAAATTATATAAGATTGTATCTCGGGAATAAGACCTGCGATAAATTTCAACAAATAAATGACTTTACATCGTGGTCAAGCCTATATATGATTTGAAAGCTATCCAGGCGGTTCGTTTATATAACGTCTAAACCGACGTCGCGGTAAAGTGGGCGGAAAGCTTCAAGAAAACTTAGTCCCCAGGCGCTTGTTTAGTTTGTTTTTCTAGAAAACTTGGACGCGCGGAGAACTATCGAACAGTTTGACTGATAGGCCAGTGTAGCGTTCCGGAGCAATTTAACTTTTCTACACATCTACTTAGTGATTTACAGTAACTGTTTGGTATATTCTTACACATACAGGATGATGGTATATAGATGTAAAACCTTTAACGAAGGTAATGTGTTCATTTTTCAGTAAAAAGCTATAAAGCTTCTACACCTATTTCCAATCAGCCTGTATAAAATTATCTCTCTGAAACTATTCGAATACGTCAAGCCAATAACTTTTGGCAGTATACATATAGTATATATATATAGTCTGCAGCGACAGATAATAAACAATAATTAATTTAATAATGTAATAATCTGAACATCGATAATGATTTTACTTCCCCTTCATCAGTTGACAACAAATTCAGCTTTTAGAAGTTTTTACATATGTAACCAATTATCCTGTATAGACTTTTCAAAGGAGAGGACTTAGAAGTTAATTCTGTCATTCAGGGTACCGCAATCGTATAATATCAAATTCTATAGGCCAATTACTTTTACAACGCGTCTTAAAACACCGCACAGTATTTTTACGCCATATTGTTTATATACCATGATCTCCACATTCGGCAGACGGTTTACGAATGCAGCTGTCATTTTAGTACGTATAGGTTGCCGCAGCCAATCCTCTGGAAACTTGTTTATCAGCATTGGCAATTCCATATAATTAATGCACAAAGTATGAATTATATAAGATTGTATCCTGTGATTTCTACAATTGCAAATCTCAGCCCCCTACCGCTGTGCTATCATTTGTAAAGACAAATACTATTTATACACATAAATACATAAACATATATACATATGTATATATATATATATATATATATATATATATATATATATATGTATGTATATATATTATACACATAAATGTAATTATTTGTACTAATAAAAGATATAATTTTAAAATTTTAAATCAACTTTAAGAAGTTACCACTTACAGAGAAGTTAATGAATAAATAATCAATTGTCAAGGAAATATATAATTATCTTCAAAACATACTTTCATGGTTTAGTTTTCGTGTTAAATTTAATTTTAATTACGTTTTTTTTAATATGCATTGTTGTTATGATTATTATTTACTAAAAACTAATATAGTAGAACTTACCCATTCTGACATTAACCGTTTTAAAATATTATTTGCCACTACTTTCTAGTGTTTAGGAATTGCATTAAACCGACATGTTCTTTGTCTTGCGAACCTTTGTGAATTGCTTCAGGTGACGGCGTAGGGACATAATCCTCTTTGCTATATTCATTTGTATCACAGTGCTAACATCATATTGTGCAATATGTAAGCCTGTCGAAGCCTTCTTCAATACGTTTATCTTTAATTATAAACTAATTTAATTGTTATTAAATAATAACGAACCAGCAAACAGAGCGTAGAGGACGTCCGCCCACAAACTTGACAAAAAGCGGTTACCTGATCATTTGAAGAAGCAGGACACAGACCGCTTCCTTCCGGTTTATTGGAAATCTATAGTCTAGCCTAGTCCAGCTGTGGGTATTTTACGGATGAAATAATGAGGATGACAATAATTACTAGCGTTTTATGTGGATATCGTCGTCGTCGTCATATCAGCCCATAGACGTTCACTGCAATACGTAGACCTCCCCCAAAGATATCTATGGGGGGATATACCATGATCTCCATATTCGGCAGGCGGTTTACGAATGCAGCTGGTATTATAGTATGCCTAGGTCGCCGCAGCCAATCCTCTAGAAACTTGTTTGTCAGCATTGGCAATTCCATATAATTAATGCACAAAGTGTGAATTATATTAGACTATATCCCAAACATCAAATCTGCGATCTACGATCGCAAGTCTCAGTTCTCTACTGCCGGGCTACCACTGCTCTTTTGGGGTCGTTTCACTACCACAAAATTCTGTTACTCTGAACGAATCAAAAAGTGAATGAGAAAATATTATAAATAAGTTTGATCGAATAAACAACAGTTTTATTCAGCTAAAAAAGATGACGTCATAATAATAATAAAAAATTCTTACTATTCTTACAAAATATCATACTGGGTAACTAAAACAATAGTTCAACATTTTTCTAATTCAGGATAATTCGTACAGTCGTAACCCAATTCCGTCGACAGAACAATGGACGAGAGATCCTTTAGAAAGATTTTTTAAAGGTCCGTTTAAGTAATTTGCATTCGCTTGCTTCACGAGCAACGTTTTTCATCGCGTAACAAAGATAGAGCATAAATTGAATTCACGCCATTTTGTCCGGGTTACTTGCATTGCTTACACTCCGATAGTGAATGTTAGAAAGGCAGATGTAAATTTTAGATAAATAAATACTTTTTTCTTTAAACGTAGTTTGACTTTTATTTCTATTGAAAGTTTCCTTTGATCTTATTGAAAAAAAAAAACATCTAATTAATTTTTTTTAATATAATTAATGTATTTTTTTTATCTACAGAACCTAAAGGCAGCGATAAACGAGCGGTAGAGTTGCGATTGTAGGTCGCGGGTTCGATTCCCTGAATTTAAAGTTAGGACTGCCACTGCTCATAAACAAGTTTCCGTATGGACGGGCAGCGGTGTCCTCTGCGTACCATAATACCACACTGCAATCGCCAACCCTCCTGCCAAGCGTGGCAATTATGGTTTATTTTCCTCATAAATATCTTTGAGAGAGACCTATACGTTGCAGTGGCTATGGGCTGAAAATACGACGACGAAAAACCTAAAGGTCGAATATATTTTATTCATAAAATTAATCTTTTACTAAATTTTTATTCATATTCTGTGGATAGTCCGCATACGATGGTTTAAAATGAGCGAACATCATGGGAAAAATGCCGAAAGAGGTAATTCGGTAGAAACTAGAAACAGATTGAGGTCCCTTGTAATGGCATCTCTCAATTTCAACGATGAGAGTTCTAGACGAACTCTAATTAGAGATGATCCGACGACAAATTCAGACTGTTTGTTATGTGGTCACTTTTATAACATCCTTAACGCAATAGTAGAGCAATTCATTCCCAAGCTTTATTTTCACTTAACACTTTATAACAAGGTTTTGTTTAATAAATGACTTCATTTTATTACCAGATAATTTAGAGAAATTACATTAAAGTTCATTGTAATAACGTAAACCATAAAAGTCTTACTAATTTGTTATTCTGTTGATCTTGTTTAAAATTATATACTATGCATATATACGCTACATTATACCAACCGACTATTTGCTTCCTTTTTATAAAATCTTAAAGATTCTCAATCATCATCACAGGCCTCCATCATAAATCGTCACGTACATCTAGCCAGGGGCCTCCATATGAGAAAATTTTGTTCACCTTTTAAAAAATATGCTAATTTTTAAAACACGTATAAAATTAATTGACAAAAAACGTGTAATATAATTACGACGACCGAGTCATGAACTAGTCGACCTTCGCACTGGGTCGTCTATATTCCACTTAATTACAAAAATAATTAAATGTTCTTTGCAAATTATGTATACTAATAAAGGTTGTAGTTCGATAATGGCGTATCACATAAGCAAATTACTTATAAACAAGCAAGCTTATATATTAAAATATATAAGCTTGCACATGTTGTCCCATAAATCAACGTCAATCCGCTTTATGTACAATCATATAACACGACTGCCTATAGGAAAATTTTCAAAATACGATTCATTTGTTGCTAATTGTTTCAAAACTCGCTTTCATATTTAGAGTGCTGTTACACGAGTAATTTTCTATATTTACATGTAACACATAGAGCGAGTCGTTAGCGCGCGTAGCGATAATGAAGTTCAAATGAGGGCAAAGACCCATTTAGCCCCGGTCAAGTGTAATCATTGCGATTTGATTTCGCTAGCACGCGACGAGCTTTTTGTTACCTATGCGCACAAAAACTCGCTAACTTTCTTAATACTTTTACGCCCACATGTAATTAAATTTTATGGAAATAATTTTTAATTATTCATACCTGACGGAACAGGCTAATCGTCTTAACGGCTATAACGAAACAATTTTTTTAATGAAAGTAATATTTAAAGTTTTATGCATGCATATGCTACCTACTAGCCCAAAAGATGAGCAGAAAATCTTAGTAAGGTCGCTGGATGTAGCCCGTTTCAAACCAGTCCCATTCGAAATGTGCTAAAATAATGATGACCTAATAACAGTCCCGTCCTATTTTTTTTATTTTTAACGCCCCCGTACTGCCTCTTCTTTGTCGACATCTATTCTTTGTCGCTTTTACATGTCCAAAAAATAAATCTGGCCAAGTTTTTGACCTATAAAAGCTATAGTTTGAAAATAATAGAAAAAAAATTAACGGACGCCCCCAAAACGCCCTTGGGTAGAATTTCGTAAAATCCGTTCTTAGCCGGCTTCCACTCGACGAAAGGAGTATTTTTAATAAATTTCAAATCTCTAAGCTTTATGGTTCTAGATATATCGTGATGAGTCAGTATATAAGTAAATCCCTAAAATGCCAGGTGGTTGGTTATAGGTATGAAAGCTTTAAAGGAGTAAATATAAAGCTCATTTGTCAGCATAAAACTTTAACACCGGTATCCAAGTGTTTACTGAAAAATGGTACATTAATTTATTTTTACTATTTAAATTCGACAAGAATTTTAATATTACTAATACTACTAATTTATTACTATATATTTATTTAATACTACTAATTTATTATGTTACTATATATTCTTTTATCTTACGATATTATATGGCGCAATGCCGTGCAGTTTTACCATGTTATGGCTACGGTATTTATAATTTCTTATAGTATTGATTTTTGGATATATGTGTTCTATATATTAATTGACTGCAAATGAAAAATACATTCACCTTTTTGAATAGACACCCTCAGACAGTGTCTTTTGAAACGCGCTTTGATAATAAACTTCAAATACACGCTTATGATAGTTATAATTAAAGCATATAATTGTATGTTTCAGTGTACCCGGCATACAAGAAAAATGAGGCGGGTTTCACGACGTGCCCGTCGCTGGAGAACCGGTACACTGGCGAACCGAACAATCGGGTAGTGTCGCGACGACCTGCCGACATCGTTCGCACTCGCAACCCCGGCACTTGTAAGTACACTTACACTCACAACTGAAACCATCTTATCATAATTACCTCA
Organism: Battus philenor; assembly: GCF_028537555.1. Lineage (NCBI taxonomy): Eukaryota > Metazoa > Arthropoda > Insecta > Lepidoptera > Papilionidae > Battus > Battus philenor. Next base: position 4,663,557 of record NW_027181678.1, on the reverse strand, counting down.
TAATACAGTAAACTGGGGGATGAATGATGTGCAGTGTTTGGGAAACTCCGGAACATCCCCTTCAAAATACCGAGATCTATGAAAACGAAGGTCTTTGGCCAGTGATGTTGCTAATAATGCCATTTGATTTGAGACATGGTCGATGGAGTCGAGGACACCCAGAGTGCAATAGAGAGGGCTATGCTCCCTTATTGACTCATAAATAAGGAGATCGGTAGAAAAACCAAGGTCACTGACATAGGTCGAGAAATTGCACGTCTTAAGTAGCACATCGCACGCAACCGTCAGCCATTGGGACCGGAAGGTTCTCGAGTGGCAACCACGAGCCGGTAGACGCGGCTTGAGTAGCCCTCTTCCCTCCCAAAAAAGTTTCTTCAAAATTTATAAAAGACATATCTTACTGGAGAGAGGACAGGATTATGAGAGATTCCTACCCACTCGGTGTTCACCCTCTGCGCTGGACCCTGATATATAAACTCACGATTTACATCAATAGATATGTTAACATCTATGAACATCTTTGTTACTCAACATAGCCATGTATTTTAAGCAGTCATATCATAGTTAGTAAGAAAGCCGTGTTCATAATGACCAGTTACGTCCTAGTTATTTCAGTTCAATATGAATACAGATACATTATCATCTCTGGTTGGTTAAAAACGTGACTAAGCTGAGTGACATCGATGACTATATCACTACATACGTAATGAACTTATAGTAAAAGTTTGTAAATGTTCATGTCTTGAGTAATTTTAAATTGCTATCGTTGCAGGTATATCAAACGGAGGTAGACGTGTGGTGAAAGCGCTATGTGCGTACACGGCGCGTGCGGAGTCGGACATCTCGTTCCGCAAGGGCGACCGCATGGAGGTGCTGAGCGACGTGGAACCGGACTGGTGGAGGGTGCTGCATCTCACCACGAGGCGGGAGGGTCTCGTGCCAGCCAACTTCGTCGCTGAAGAGAGCTCCGTTGAGTGCGAAGAGTGAGTAAACAATTAACATATCTCTCTTCAAACTTCGTTGTCATAACTAGGAGCCGTTCATATGTGCTTCATTCTGAAGATTGCGTCACTTAGTGTAGCAAGAGGTGACCTGAGGAGAGGGAGAGAAGCGGGGATCTAAGAAAATATCTTCACCGTTGAGATACTTCAATACTGATTATAGATCTCAGAACATTGTTTTAGATATCCTTACAATAAGGATGCCTTAGATATCCGAACAATAAGGAGATTATTTACTTGATTTTTATTTCAAATATTTATTATCTTGTTTAAATTTCCTAAAAATTAATAAAAAAGAAGAGTTTGTAGAAAAATAAAATTTCAGGTGTCGTATTTTATAAATGGTTTCCTAAGATCCTTGAAGAGATCAAATAACAAATAAATCTTAATAAATAATAACTTTTATTTAATCCATTAACACTACATTAGACACAGCCTGTCAAGAAAAGAGAATTACTTATGTTAAAATAATATTTTAAACCGTCGGTGACACAAACCCTAAACGGCTGCCTTTTCTATTTATTTATGGACATTGCAAATGCAAACCGCAGTAAAAATATTTTTTTTTATTTAAGAACCATTTAGAGAAACATATAGAAAAATATGAATAAAATCCGTGAAATCGTTTTCAAGTTTGGCGTGTCAAAAGGAAAAGGATTCATGTATATATAGATGAATTACAATTTCCTACAAAACAGAATTTATCAATCAAAAAATAATCGTGTAAGCCCTCCGTTTTGATTTCCTGTTGGATCGGTTGGAAGCGGCCTGTGTCCAAATCTTTCTGACTTCCTTTATAATGTCATCTAATCCAAAAACAACTTACAATAATTGTTTTATTTCAGTTGGTTCTTTCCCCACGTATCACGCAAAGAGGCAGACAAATTGCTGCTAGCGGAGAGCAATCCCAGAGGTACTTTCCTCGTCAGGCCCGCGGAGCACAATCCTCACGGGTTCAGTCTCAGCGTCAAAGACTGGGAGGAGGGCAGAGGCTACCACGTCAAGCACTACAAGATAAAACCGCTTGACAATGGAGGGTTTTACATCGCAACCAATCAGACATTCCCCAGCTTGCCCGCTTTGGTCATGTCTTACACAAGTATGTATATTGTTTAATATTATCTTTTACATTTACAAAGATTTGCATCAGTTGTAAAATTTCACTGAGATGAAATATTAAAAACCAGAACTTTGCTACTATATTTTGTTATATTCTTATCTGTTTGAAATAATTTAGATTTTTATTTATTTAATATTTATAAATATGTACTTTATTACGTAATTAATTTGCTTCTGTTAGTCGTATAAGTTTTAACCAAAAGCGTTGGTTGGCAAATCACAAAACTTCGAGGAATATTCAAAATACTAAAAGAAGTAGTGGATAAATTCGAAAGTGAAAAAGAGTTTCAAAAAGGAGTAGGCTTATTGCTTCTCACAATAGTTTACAGAGTACAACGATACATAGATTGTCAAATGGAATATTTCAAAAAAGCAACAGATTAGCAATAAGTTGATACGTAGTTCAATTTTTGGCATAAACGTTAACATACTTTTGTTTTTAGTTCTTCTTTTCAGTCGATAGACGACCACTGCAAGGCATTAGCCGCAAGGATCACAACAGTGACCGTTCTTGTGCTCCCCGCAACCAACGACTTCCTGCGACCTTAACTAATTCATCAGTCCACCTCGTGAGAGACCACAAACGACAATAAACAACAAACAAACACGACAACAAATAACAACAAACTTTTCGAACCTAACGACCATCGATGCGTCACCCACTTCTGACTCAGACGAGCAAATCTTCGAGCAACGTCGTGGGCCTTGATTCTTACGCGGATCTCTTTTTCCTGATTCGATCTTCCAGCACACCTTTTAACATAGTTATAACCATATCTCTCTGGTTGACCTAGAGCTGTTAGTTACTGCATCGCATGTTCTGCGGATCTTCAGATATATACGGATCTCACTATATTCAGAAATTATTAGAGCTTGAATTATAATTGGGTCAAAAAACGTATTTCTAGATAGATTTCACGTTTTTAAATCAGTAATCACTCAGTTTGAAACACTTCTGATTCTTTGTGTATAATAATGTTTAACAAACTTGCAAATAGCATTATGTAAATAAAGTGTACTAACTTGTTGCAGAGAACGCTTTAGGCCTTTGCCATGTACTTGCGCGTCCGTGCCCCAAACCCGAGCCCCAGATGTGGGATCTGGGACCCGAGCTACGCGACAAATGGGAGATACCTAGGAGCCAGATACAGTTGATCAAGAAACTCGGCCAGGGCAACTTTGGAGAGGTGTACTATGGCAAATGGTCCAACAATATTGAGGTGAGTGTATTTGTTATGATTCTTCTTAACTCATAATGAATATCACTACCATATTTACAAAAACTCTTGTAATCGTTATTGTAATGATCTTTACAGTTTGATTATCACAATTCTTTGTTAATTTAATTACAATAGTTAAATAACTTCAATCATCGTCTCTAACTCGGTGGGGCAGTGTTCAGGTATCTACGCATCTCGTCTCGGTCTTATTACGAAGGTCTATTGACTATTAACCAAGATGTTTTACTGAGGCTCGACTTCATTCAAGGTACATATGCTCAATAGGCCATGGATTATGCTTAATTTGGAATGAAGAAATCCGTAGATAGGCGAAAGTGACCATAGCCTAACGGATTGGCAAGTTGAACTAACAATACGCAGGTAACAGCGCACAGAGCAAATGGCCGCCTGAGGTCTGATCGTTCTGAAGTGGAGATCACGGGCAGGCAAGCGCAGCGTTTAAAAAATAAGACAGACGACGTTATAAAGATTTTTTTTTACTTTATTAGCTCGCGGATTTCGAATCCGCGAGCCCAGAGTCCGATGAAGCTGTAAAAGCTAAAACGGCTAACAGCGTGCATCAACATTCGAATATAGTTGTAAAGGTCGTCGAAAGATACAGGCCGAATCCGGCATGGATATAAAAAATGTAAATTATTTAACTAAAACGAGTTAAGGTTTCTATAACCTCTTAAAAATTAATGTTCATTAACAAATTCTCTGTCATTTTCAGGTCGCCGTTAAGACTCTTAGAGAAGGCACTATGTCGACTCAAGCGTTCCTCCAAGAAGCCGCCATCATGAAGAAATTTAGGCACAAGCGGCTTGTTGCTTTGTACGCTGTGTGCTCCCAACAGGAACCTGTCTACATCGTACAGGAGTACATGAGCAAGGGCTCACTTTTAGAGTTCCTCAGGAACGGAGAGGGAAAGTCCCTACAATTCGAAGACTTAGTGTACATCGCCGCCCAGGTAGCCTCCGGGATGGCTTACCTCGAATCTAAACTTTTAATACACAGGGATTTGGCCGCGCGAAACGTTTTAATAGGCGAAAACAACGTCGCCAAGATATGTGACTTCGGTCTAGCTAGAGTCATTGAGGACAACGAATATTGTCCCAAGCAAGGGTCGCGCTTTCCGGTCAAGTGGACTGCTCCCGAAGCCATCATATATGGAAGGTTCTCGATTAAGAGCGACGTTTGGTCGTACGGAATTCTTTTAATGGAACTGTTCACGTACGGCCAGATACCGTACCCAGGTCTACACGGCAAAGAAGTCATAGAGCAAGTCGAACGAGGATACAGAATGCCGAAACCAGTCGGGCATTATCTACCCGACGCAATCTACGCACTGATGCTGCAATGCTGGGATGCCATACCGGAGAAGAGACCGACCTTCGAGTTCCTCAACCATTACTTCGAGTCCTTCACAGTGACCAGTGAGACGCCGTACAGAGAAGTACAGGACTAGTGCTGTGATATAGTGAATTAGTTCAGTTCCCCGAAAGCAAGGCAAGGTGCCCCAAGCTCAAACCTTGCCTAACAAAGTGCTTCATGAATCGTTCCAGCTTCCTCAGAACCAACAGGGAGCAATGTCGCTTGTATTGAACTGTGTAAGACGTTTCGTGTAGGGTCCTTTTAGCGAATTAAAGGAATTATTACCGGTGTGTGGTAATCAAAACATGTGCTCCTTATTTGATTAAAATACACTGAAGTAACTATATGAAGCACACACCGTTGTAATCCCTTTCGTTTGGTATTTTTATACTCAATTCGACTTAAACAATACAGGAATGTGTGAGCTTGTCATTTTTTATTATCACAGCTTCTTTTTCGTTTGTACGTTAGAGAATGATAATGGCTATTCATTGCCTGATTGGTGAGCACACCTAAACCTTGTAACCTGCTGACAAGTATTCTTAAGTAATTATAGGCTCATCAAAATTACACTTTCTATTTTTTTTCTTATTTATTAGCAACTGTAGCTTATAAGCACGCGTAGGTTATTTGTTTTGCGTATTGTACAAAACTGTACCCTAAAACGTAAGCAATAAGATATAAGAACGAATGAGATTGTACGAGATATTTTCATATTCTAAAGTGAAATGTGATATTTTTTTATCACTTAAGTCCATAAAGACGATCTCAGTCTCATGTTAAATGTGGTTTCATATAATTCTCAGGAACCATTACGGTTGAACATTCCTTCGAACCTATAATCACATTTTTTAACATTATTTTTGCAAACAATGACACACCACATTTCATTTTATTCATGTTATTATCCTGTTTAGTCCTTTATGGTGACCACTTGTGTACTTCATGAGAGTCCAATTTCATAAGAATTTTAATCTTGGTTCTCCTATAATGGCATTCTTGACATGCCTACAAGTGTTCCAAATGCACCCTGATCTAGCCCACACAAACTCAAACACGTCCTGAAAACCTTGGTGGGGTAAAATACTGTCAATGTTATATTTCTATAATTTTATTAATAACTTTTTATGTATATTATTTAGGAAAAAAAATTTTGATTTAATTACTTATTTTAATCGGAAAAATCATATTATATTTTATCAAAAAATATTTCTTTTTAATCATATATGACATATGAGAGATATAAACAAATGTATCAAGACTGACGTTTTTATTAATCATTTTAATTCCAACAACATAAACAATACAAATTTAATTTTTTAGTAATTTACCCCGCTTGCAAACACATGGCTCCTTTGCATTAAAGCTTATGAAAATAAATTTGAATCAACCCACGCCTCTGATACAGTTAAATTTGCTCATTTCGACGCAAAGGGGCCAACAACTGAAACATATGTAAAAAAAAGTCTAGCTTTAGGACCATATACCAAAGAGTTTTTATACATTAAGATCGATAAATTTAGAGGCGACATATTTAATTTCTAGCATAAGTCCCTAAAACATTTTAACGTTTGACCAATAACCTCAATTTTGACATTTATACAACTATATTGTATCATACAGAGCTATGTAAATTGTTGGTAAATTATTTGAACGACTGACGAATCGACTCAACTGAGGATCTGCAACAACGTTTCACACGAACAGCATACTCTCGGTTACGTTTGCGCCTTACGAAGACATTACACAACGCTTCAGTCACTTAATCATTTTCATCGTCCTAGAGTTTGTATAAAAGCATTGAATAGTGTCTTAAATAACATTCCAAATATTCGAAACACTTTAAATTTGGACACTTTTGTATGAAAACGATTAGGTTTGTAAGATTTTGTACATACAATGGAATAAATGTCATTGATATATAATTTGATTTTTATTAACATATCATCATCCTATCCTTAACAGAATAATATCAACTTAAATTCTATTTTAAATGTATTTATTTCCTATGAAATTACAGTTGTAACGAGAGATTAGATCTTCTGAAGCATATCTAAAGCTAAAGAGTTAGCTTATTATGGAAGCTACTTAAAAAAAATGAGATTGAATACGCGAGATGGATAATTTACTGACCTCCTTTGTTTGAGTTAGAAGATAAAAAACTCGTGTTTTTTGCATTTTGAAAATACTTTTATCGGTTCATCTATTTGTAACTCATTGAAGTCGCTTCCATAATTTCTTAACTAAAACAACTTCTGGCTAATATTCATACAAATATTCAATCACTGTTTATTATTCAGAGAAAATTTTATTACAAGCATATCTTCATACATTTGTTTTATTACATGTTTTTAATGGAATTTTATTTATCTTCTCATGAATCATTTGCAGTTTTACGCAGTAAAAAAAGTTAAAGTTGAAGATAATTCAAACATTTTTACACCATATAATTTTTTTAGTTGAATTTTATTTATCTTGTCATAATTCATTTGCTATTTTACATAGTAACATGTGATGGGACCAATCATATATTTTGATCCATTATCATGAAAATAGAAACTACTATTGGATTCAAAGACAATACCATTATACAATTATTACAATATTACAAATAATAACACCATTATTACAATATTTTTTCACATATATTTATAAAAAAATATATGATCATAAATTAATTTAGTTTACTAAAATCCAGGTTTTTTTTTCAAACAATAAAATCATTTGAAATTCCATTTAATATGCAAAACAGTCAAAAGCCTAGTGTTCTATGCAAAAAGGAACTGTAATAATAAAAAATCTAATTATTTTCATATATATTATAATAGAATTAATTTAACATAAATTAATGGTAATTCATTGTAAAATTCATCACTATAAAAATTTCACTAATTAGTCATATTGCATTTAACACGAGTCTACTCAAATATAAAACTCAATGTAATTTTTCATTTAGTAAAAACTTGCTAATCTGATGAAATTCGACTGTTTTCTCTAAGAGAACCGAATCGAAATATATGACGTATACAAATGTCCTTTATATTATCAACAACATAATCACACCTTTAGAAAGGTAATGGAATTATTGAAGTCATAATCCCAGCATAGGGTAAACGACGCAAGTAGAAAGTATATATCAGAGGTGGCCAAACTGCGGCTCGCGAGCTACATGTGGCTCTTTGAACGATAATTTTCGGTTTCGGTTGATAATCGAATTATTTTAATATATAAACTTATATAACCTATGTCAGCTCCTGGAAAATGGAAACAAATTACTGGTGTGAATAATTATTATTATTCCACATTTAGCGAAATCCAAACACTGATCATGATTAATTAACCGGCATCATAAGTATTATTAGGAGTGCTGTCATATACGTGTGCCATTATATTTAACCTCAATACACATATTTTGTACTTTTGTTTAAATATTTTTAATAAATATGATTTTCAGTAAAAAAAAAACTTTCGTGTGTTTTAAATGTATATTAAATAGCGGCTAGCACAACTAAAGAGCTTGGTCACCTCTTATATATCATCCATGTCAAACCAAAAGCGTGTGAAAGGCCTGGTTTTGACGTTGATTTATGGGAAACATTTACATGTAAAATATCTCAAATATATATACTAATATGAATTCCATTTTGTATAAAAATTTATATGTCAGGTATTTGGCAAAAAAATGGCATTTTTATAAAGGACACTGGTTGAGAAATTACATCCACACGCTATTACACTAAAATACTATTTATTTCTTATTAAAATCATTTTAAATTATTAGCAACGTAGAAATAATTAGATGACAAAATATCACAATTAAAACATAAAAAAGTTAAATAAAGATTTTGTACAGAATATTAACTATAATGTATAATATACTTTTAAACTATTATCTTACAAAAGACTAAGGATAAATGGTCTATACGGTGTCTGCATATATTTTACTTTTCATTCTAAGGTACCTATACTCAGACTGATAGAAGGATTGTAAGTAGCGCCAGCACATTAGTAAAGGCATTGGAACATAATGTGGATGCTTTTTACTGTAATGATTTAAATATATGGCTAATGCCACCAACATTCCCGACCAGGCGTACCTGAAAAGAAATAAAAAAGGTTAATTATTATTTTCATTACTTCAACTTTTCATTGTATTATACTCGACGATAAATTATATATTACTTAATTCTTTGCTAATAATTGAATAACTGGTAAGAAAAGTCATAACCAAAATTTAGTAAAAATTATTTCTGTGATTTCAATTTATAACAGAAGGGTTTAATCTCAATATTATGTTAGAATGCCGTTCTCGTGCAAGGATGAAGCCATGGTTAAATTCTAACAAACATTTTTCTTTATCTATTAACCGGTGATATATATCTTACCAAGAATTCAAAGTACTTGCTTAATTTTCCCATTTATAGCTTTGTACAATTTGTCAAAAAGCATTGGTAGCCTAGCGATAAAGTACCAAGACTTGCAATTACAGATCACGGGTTCAATACCCGGGATACAATCTCATAAAATACACATTTTAATTTTTTTTTTAATTGCATAGGGTTGCCACTGCTCACAAACAACTTTCCTCTGCGTACCATAATACCACACTTTGCTCACCAATCCTCCTCTTGAGCATGGCGATTATTGTATATCGTTCCATAGATATCTTGGTGGGAGGCCTATGCCTTGCAGGGGGCATCAGTTGGCAGTAAGTTTTTATTAATCTTTAAGTTTTTTACCCCCGCCCATACAAATTTTCCGATTTTTCATTCAAAATAATGCAAAGAAGATGGAGCAACATAACCAAAATATACCAGAGGTCATCGTGTATCGCATTCGTAGTAATGACAATTGACCATTTTCGTTGCCCTCTACTGGCAACACTGGCAGCGTGAGTTTTTTCAATCCCAATTCGAGTCTCTCTCCCGCAAAATAGGAGATCGAGAGACGCAAGTTACAAGGTATTTTTTTCATACACCTTAGTGTCTGTCAAAAAATGTGCTGCCTATGTTGACTTTTTCGATATTTCCTTTTTGACACCTTGTTGTCGTTTTCAGCTAATTAGTAGATTAGCAATATGGTGAAATTCAAAAAAGTTAAAAAAAAACAGGATGACCGCAGAGATAATTTCAGAATTTAAAAAATTATTGTCTTTGAATCCAATAACCAATTTTATATAATATCCATCATATTTGATTTTCACGATAAAGGATCAAAATATATTTATTGGTCCATCACATGTTACTGTGTAAAACTGCAAATGACTTGTGAGAAGATAAATAAAATTCCATTAAAAACATGTAATAAAACAAATGTATGAAGATATGCTTGTAATAAAATTTTCACTGAATCACAAATAGTGATTGAATATTTATATGAATATTAGCCAAAAACTTTTTTAGTTAAGAATTTATGTTAATGGGTTCAATGAGTTACAAATAGATAAATTGATAAAATTATTTTCGAAATGCAGAAAGCACGTATAAAGGAGTTCAGTTAATTATATATATCTAAATACTATCATATACCAGGATCTACCGTAAATGCCCTGCCCTGCCCTCTGGCAGGTATACTGTCCTCATTGGTATAACCTATTGGTAAGGAACTTTATTATTAGGAAAGAGTATAGTCTGGCCACTTGTGTGGCATTTATATCCATGTCATAAAAAATATTTATGTAATAATTACACATAATAAACCATGTTCAGTCTCCTATTAAGTATATAAAACTTGTAGTACGAGATAGTACTTGTAGTAGTTCTTGTCTTGTAATTTGTACTTATTAACAATATACATAAATAATATGAAATAATTTATATTATTTTTATATATAAGGAAACAGAAAATTTTTGAAAAAACTTTTCTATTATTTAATTAGGTTCAAATTAATTAATCATTACTAAAAGAGGACAAAGTGTTTAACACACAAATTAAACTTGCATTTTTGTAAATATATAAATGGATACTTACTGGAAAACAAATGGTTTACTAAACAGTAAGAACGATATTATTATGGAGAAGGCTTTCCTCATAGTGGTGACAGTAACGGCGACCGTCGCTCCACATATCCTCACCAACGTCAGCACAGCTTGTAACCCCATGTATCCACTCACACTTAGCAGGAATATATTCATATACATGGTGACTGCATTCTGTTAAAGACAAAATTAAACAGGTACTCGATAAAAAGTTTATGATATAAGACCATCCCCGAATAAAAGGGCGGGCAAGCCACGCGACTGCCTGGTGTTTAAAATTTTCAGTGACTCCAAAATAAAATACTTTTTGACAAATATGCAACAAGTAAAGAATGACTTGCAAAGCTGAAATTTGGATGTGGCTGGATGGTCCAATTATTCTAACATGGCATTAACACCACTAGATTATTATTTATGACAGTGTATTGCACAATTATTGTAGCACAAATATCCCAGGATTATTTTAATGTAACAACAAAACCAAAAAAAGTCAATAGCACCCTTCAAACTAAATCTTCAAAATAAAGTGATCATAGAATCAACCATCATAAGTATGTTCAATGTGGACAATAATCCAATATCATGAGTCATAATTGCCATGGCTTACTCTTTCCAATACAAGAAACGTTTCTAAATTTAAAAGTTAAAAAGTTCTATATTTTATTTTGCTTTGACAGGATTTTTAAAGAAAATTCATTATGATATCTCATATTCATTATCATATTTGCTCTATATAGTATTATACTTGTACAGGGTGAACTATCAAGTTAAGCAGATTCAAAAAAAATTATGTACTACAAATCTTGAGCTAACTTAGTTTAGCTCATCTTTGCTCACCACAGAAATGCACCATGGCGACTAAAGAATCCAAGAATCTAGTCCTACTATCCAAGCTTCGCCTACTTCACTCCTCTCACAAGCAATGTGATTTTAAAATTCTCATGCCTTTCTAACCTACCACAGGTAAACCAAAGAAAAATCACAATACATTTTACAGTAAAATAGCCTTGGTATGTCATTTAAATTAATATTAAAAAAGTCTTACCTCTGAACAATAAGCAAATCCGTTAACAAATATCCCGCTTGGACCAGTAATGACTAGAAGGTAGCCACAAGCAATAGCATATGAGTAAAATACAACTTCATTGTTAGAGGCATGAAACTGTTTCATTGCCTTCTCCTGTACATTTCCGATGATAGCGTCACACAACAATGCTAGTGAAATCACTAGAACACCGACAACATCGAAGTTAGGTGATGTTTTTGAATCAGCTGAAAAATTAAAAATGAAATTAGATTTTTTCTTCAATTTACAATATCAATATATATAATAATACATATACTATACAAAAAAATGGGTATATTTGGTAATTCAGGTAAGTTCAATTTGGTGAAGGTTATTTTCATCTACCAGGCTCATGTGACATAAATCAAGTTGATAGAACACTTTGATAAAAATTGTGCACTATGGAACTAAATCTAGGTAATCTTAGCCGCAAGTCTTGCTCCTCAACATGATATGACAAATCAAATCTGGGTATTATACTACTCGGCATAAGTTACCCTTTTGTGAGTTCAACAATGCAGCTACTGAATGCAGGCCGCATCCAATTGGATCTTATTAGAAATCTTTGGTGGATGGCTATGTCCAGCAATAGACGTCTTATAACTGAAATAATAATGAGGAGTACCATAATGACCTGTTTATATATTGTGCTATCGAAACCTCTGTACCGAGCGGTAGGTACGCGCGCGACGAGATTACAGAGAGTATGGGCCTCTCTGTTCCATCAGTCCGCCGTCATCGCACGCGGGTGCGGCGCTTTTTTTTTTCTTTCCTCTGCACCCTTCTCGCCGCACTTTCCTGAGGCGCGGTACAGAGGTTTCGGTACCACTGTACATCAATGAGTAATTCTGTGTATGTGTACTAAAAGTTCTGAACACAAATTATCATTGTTAATGGCTATTAACCTTTTTTTAATATATACGACAAACTATAGTTTTGACAATTATAAAAAAAATCTCACCTAATGTGAACATTGTTAATCCAATGCACATAATGATTGCTGCCAAATAATCAAGGAAGCCATATCTCTTGCCTAAAATTATAATACTACCTATCATCACAGGTATCAGTTTGCAGCTCTTGAATATCAATTGAGTTGGATAGTTGAGGTAGCTAAGTGCAAGATTTGAGAGAGACATAGTCCCAAGAGTTAATGCCGCCAGAATGGCATATGTTCTCAGAGGTACTCTGAAATCAGAAAACATATATAACAATCAGAGAAGTCAATTTCAGCCATGTTCTTGTTATAAATAATCATTATCATGTCTACTGATAGCTGCTGGCTTTCCAACACCTTATTCCAGCTGTCACAATCCTGATTGTACCTGGTGGCAAGAATCTTAACTGGTCATGGTTTTTTTAACAAACATCTGTTTACATTAGATATTACGGACAGTGCCTCTGTGCAGGGCATGCCTGGAAGAAGACAAGACTGCTACCCATTTACTTTGGGGTACAGGGTAGCACACTACCAGGCTACCTGTTTGGATCACTGAGATGCCTTCCTAAAATCACTAGCCACATCAAGAGTCTTCTGGGATTTCTTGAAGATTTGGTTTGGTTTGAGTAAGGCTAACCCTGACTCAAAATAAGCATCAAACCAGCAGATAGCCTAAGATAATGTAACAATGACTGTTAAGATACTTCAAGGCGATTTATTGAAATCTCACAATATTTCAAAAAACCCTTGGACGTCTGAACAATGAAGAAAATATTTATTTGTTTTTTTTTTCACATATTTATTTATTTGTATTAATTTAATCATTAAACAATAATTAAATGAAAAATATGATCATTTATAATTTTTAGGGAGGGGTCAGGGAGTCACTGAAAGTGGGATTAGGAAAAGTTAAACATCAGTTGATGTATTTTATGTACTGCCTAAAAATTATATATGCACTATATATTGGTTTAGGCTCTACAACTAGTAAAATTTTTGGACTAATAAGACTGTCTCAAAGCAATAGATTCATAATATTTTTTTTTTACAAGACAACTCTATATTATATATTTTATTGTTATGGAAATGTTTTGAGTATCTTAAAAGCAATGTACAGAATATATACATATATGTTGACTATATACAAATATTTATTTTGAAAGTGTAGCAAATTCTTCCCTTTCAAGCAACATTTATGTTAGCAGATATGACAATAATATGATAATAGTCTATATAAATATAACAGCCAAAGTTTCATCATCGTAAATTCATCACCATCATTTCAGTCAAAGTATGTCCATTGCTGAAAAAGTTAGATGTCTTACATTTCCAATTAGACTAGTTGGAAGTGACCTGCTTCAAGCATAGAATATTAAAATAATGATAATACATAAACAATACTTACTTTCTCTTGATTGGATTTCTTATTAAAGATTCCACAAAACTTAACATCATTGTTATTAAAAATTGTATTAACGTTATATAGAGACTAACTGGTTTCACCTCGGCTCCAGAAAATATTAGCTCAAGATAATATCCATAAGCCAAGTAACAAACGAATACAAACGCAGAACAAAATAAGAATTGTACTAGTTGACTGTATGGTGTTATATCGAAGCATAAAATATTAATTTCGTTTCTAGGACTGTCTTTGCTAATATCCGAAGCCTCGACTTTAATAATAGTATCTTTGGAAGAAGTCATTTTTCAAAAAAGTTTTGCACAAAATCTTTATATATTCATTTGCTTTCTTATAATGCTCTGCAAAAGGAATTTTGATGTATTATGAAAACAGAAATATTTAAAAATTGGTTCTTGGCCAATTCAGAGTTACTAATATACATAATAACATATTAATAATTAGATAATTCTCATTATCATAATCATAATAAAAAATATCTTCAATTTTACCTTGACAATATTAAAAACCATTTAAACGGTTATTGTTTACTACGTGTCATTAAATGTCACAAGCTGATAATTTAATGACAGTTACTTGACATTACTCGCTTAAAAATAAATATCCTTCGGTTTCATATGATATGTGTTCGGTGCTACAAGATATCCGACTATATAGCTATGCACTCAGGCATACTATTCCGAAATTCATAAATAAGTTTTGCAATCTTGGGGTAAATAAAATTTTAACCCCATGTCTGGAGTACGTAATAATTCAATCGCAGACGTTATACTTCCTCGCTGTTTCACTGGGCCGAATTGATAGTGTAATCACGTAATAGAGCTTATTGTCATATCTAGTCGATATGAGCAATGTTGATATTTCTGAAACCAGCTTTTTGCTTTTCATTCCTAGTCCCATTATTGCTTTACAGACATAAATAAGAAAGTGTTGAAAGTTACCAACTTTGGCCTAACAGTCCCAAACATGCGAGGAATCTGGTACTTTGAGCCCTCAGTTTAGATCAACACTATGTCGAAGGCCTGCTTAGTAGGGTTCTCTTCACTTCTCAGACGATAATCAAGTCAGGGATATAGTTATATAAACAGAAGTGTAATTTTTTTCCTAACAAATGTTATTAAAAATCCTTATATTATTTCAAAGGATAATTATATTTCGTATGCAATAATTAATTAAGAAATAGTAAGGAACATTTCAATATTAAGCTTTAATGAAAATTTTAAAAAAGTCATTTAGCTTATATTTTTGATTGATAACTTATAAATGGCGAAAAACGGAATGCTTTCCAGCTCTGCCTATGACTTTCTGGCAATACTGATTCGTCTGGGTTTTTAGCAAACAAATAGAAATAAATCCCTTTTATTAAAAATCTATTGTTATTCCGCGTTGAAATATTTATATGTATAACAAGGTATATTTTTAACTAAATAATATTATTTGATTAGCAGTGTAAATAAGTGATTGTGAATTATTACTCAATTCGTCATGTCAACTTTCGCAGATTGTATAGTACACCAGAAAACTGGGCAGTGATCAACGATGGATTCGGACTTGTCCGGTGCGGACTTTTGTCGATTCTGTAGGTCAGAAGCTTCCTCCGATAGGCCCTTGTTCCATCCCTGTATTTGCACCGGCTCCATAAAATGGATTCATCAAGAATGTTTGGTACAATGGATGCGCTACTCCCGGAAAGAAATCTGCGAATTGTGCGGCCACCGGTTTTCCTTCATGCCTATATACTCGCCCGATATGCCACGACGTCTTCCGATACGAGACGTTATGGGTGGGCTGGTGACTTCAGTAGCGTCTGCTGTAAAAGATTGGCTGCATTATACTCTTGTGGCTTTAGCCTGGCTGGGTATTGTACCATTAACAGCTTGTAGAACGTATAGATGTCTGTTTTCAGGTTCTCTAGACCCAGTTATTTCATTACCATTTGATATTGTTTCTGCCGAGAATCTTGCTAAGGATGTTTTCTCTGGTTGCTTTGTTGTAACATGCACTCTGTTCTCCTTTATTGGTCTAATATGGCTTCGTGAGCAGATTATGCACGGAGGTGGGCCAGATTGGATGGAAAGAGAGAACCTTCCTGTTCCGGCTCCTGAAGAAATACCTTTACCTGAAAATAACAATGATAGGATAAATGAGGCTCCGGGAGAAGATGGAGGGGAAAGAGAGGAAGGTGTTGGCGATGCCGGAGAAGATCCTCTTGTAGGAGATGAAGCAAACTGGAATCCAATGGAATGGGATCGAGCTGCAGCTGAAGAACTAACCTGGGCACGTCTTCTAGGATTAGATGGCTCTATGGTCTTTTTAGAACATGTGTTTTGGGTGGTATCACTGAACACACTATTTATAGTTGTGTTTGCATTTTGTCCTTATCATATTGGAAGACTTGGAGCTGCGCTTGCTGGATTAACAGCTGAGGGACCATTTGCTGGACCTCTGACAGCTCTTGCTGGGTATGTGTTGGTGGGTGCAATTTTGGCAGTGTTACATGGCATGGCATCCTTGCTACGTCTGCGAAGTGCAAAGAAAGCCCTGGGTTTCTGTTATGTTGTTGTCAAAGTTGCTCTGCTGTCTGTTGTGGAGGTAAGTCTGATAGTATCATTGTTAAATGTTGTTTATTTATCAAACCATATAACTCATATGAAGACAATATTCATTATATTAAATTCTCTATGTTGTTTATCTTTTTTTTATCATGATGTTGCTTACTCTTATCTGGTTATAATGATGATAAAAATATTTTTTGTGTGTTCACATTTGTTTACAACATATTTTTAGCTCTCATAGTAGAATAATAAAGTCCTAATTTGCTCAATGGGTATTTTGCCCTCCAAAAAATTAATTAGGATGATGTAATATTACAATATGCACTTTTTTCATTGGTGCATTTACATAGGTGCAAAATATTAAATCCACATCTACAGTTTGCCTTCATGTCAAGAATTCTTGCTCATCCTAAAGTGTGCCTTTACACCAATTACTGGGTTATCTAAATTTGAAACACGAGAATATAATAAAACAGAAATGAATGCTTTACACCATAATAGAGAAACAATGGCTGAAAATGTTATTTACTAATGTAACTCATAAAGTACCAAATTAGATAATGATGATTTTGCAGTTAATTTGTTCATATCAGCTGATAGACACCCACTGCAATGTTTAGTCCTTCTCAAAAGATTGTCACTGTTACTGTTACCCTTGACCTTGATTATGTATAAAAAATATTTTTCTACTACATCATAAAAAATTAATAAATAACACACCTTTTTAAAAAGTACCTTTTCAAAGTGTAAACACATCATAATAATACATTACAGTTGTTCATGTCAACTACAACCATCGCTCCCTTACCCTTGTTTATAAGTGCTGTTGTAAATAGTTCTATGTATATATTCTTTATCCTGCAAATAAAGTGCAACTTGCTTATTTTTCAGATTGGTGTGATACCACTTGTATGTGGTTGGTGGTTAGACCTTTGCTCTCTGTCCATGTTTGATGCTACCCTTAAGGACAGAGAGGCAAGTCTTCATGCTGCACCCTGGACACTGATGTTCATTCACTGGCTTGTTGGCATGGTCTATGTGTATTATTTTGCATCTTTCATCCTGCTATTGAGGGAGGTGCTTCGTCCAGGAGTACTCTGGTTCTTGAAGAATTTGAATGATCCTGACTTCAGTCCCGTGCAGGTTTGTCTAATATCTCTCTATTATTTTTTAAAATTTTAGTCATCATATTGGTTTTTGAATTATAAGGTTTGTCCTTTATTGTCTCATATTTTCTTTCAAGCTTTAATTATGTACCATGTCATAATTTTTATTTTATAATTTTTTAATTAAGGCAATACATATTTTAGCAGTGAAGTTTATTTTATAAAAAATTTAAATTTTGCTTTTTATTTTAAATGATGTCTTTCAACTAATTAAGTATAATGCTATGTTAATTAGTTATTGTATGCAATTTGCCTCTGGTACTGAAATTGTTATTAGATATCAGAGGTCATTGCTCACATTACCTTACTTAAAATAGATTTTAGTATACAGGTGTAATAAAAGTTTATAAAATATTAAATGAATGAAACCATGAAGTAATTTTATTATTAATTTATGATTGATGTTCAAAATATGGACATAAATAGTGCGGTAATATAATAATCTTTCCGATGTATACAGGTTGAATGAAAATGGCTGTTGAAGTTTTAAACGGTTAATTGTATAGCTCATTTGCTATCAACTAATTTGTGGTACACCTTATCTAAAATAATAAATAATGTAATATAATCTAAGGAGAAAGGTGTTTTCATAATTCAGATAACACCATTGAATATGTTTAATCAATCATTTTTTTTTGTGTTAACTATCTGTCCCTGCTGACTTTGTAATGCCAAAAATGATTGGTATTTTGAAGTCTTTCAGAAAAAATAAACAATTGTAAGTGACCACTTTCTACTGGATGATTTAAAATAAAGCTTAGACTATTATTACTAAAGCGTTATTTGGTATTTTTCTATTTTAGTAACCGACAAAATCAAGGTTCTATCCTTTCTGTTTGTTTGAATGCTATTTAGCTGCCTTGAACCCGCCGAATCTACAAATGCCTCTTGCATTGAAAGTCTGGTAAAAAAAAGAAGGAATATTGTAAAGAACTAGCTCATTTTAGTTTTCAAATTATTTCTTAATTTGTAAATTCAGATGCCCTTGAATAAAAAACTGTTACAACTGTTTACACCTACAATTTCATTCAACTATTTAAAATTTTATTCATTCTTTTTAAGAATACGAAAATAAAAATTACGTGTTTTCTCTTATCAATTTGTTAATTGCAGGAGATGATACATCTATCTGTATGGTCACACATAAGACGTCTTGTGGTATCTGCCATGATCTTTGGCACCGCTGTTCTGTTCATGTTGTGGCTACCGATTCGTGTGATCAAGTATGTATTGCCTGGTTTCCTTCCATATGCTGTGGCAGTTCACACAGAAGCGCCCGTAAATGAACTTAGCTTGGAATTACTTCTACTTCAGGTAAGCCTGACCAAGAAGAGTAATAGATTTTTAAATTAATAAAAAAAACTGTTAGTCCATGGACATTATTTTTAAAATCAATTATAATACTTGTTTGTATGAAAGTTATATTTACTTTTATATAATATCAAAAGTGACATTTTAATTTTATATTAATTTTTAATAATGACATAATAGTTAATAAACATTCTTTAATAAAAATAATTGAAGGAATTTACAATCTATATTGAGAGATATGTAGAAAATGTATTTTATTTGTTCAAAATTCAAAATATAAATATAGATATACATAAATAAAATTCAATTAATCATTCAATCCTTTGAAGCTATAACCAATTATCCTGTACCGCAAACGATTATTTTTAATATTTGTTTTAGGTAATTTTGCCTGCGTTACTAGAGCAATCTCACACACGCACGTGGTTGAAATCTGGCTTGCGTGCATGGTGCGCTTGTGCAGCTGGTGCATTAGGTCTGCGGTCGTACTTGTTAGGTGAAACCGCCAGAGAGAGTGAACCGAATCCTCCACCTCACCCGCCACATCAACTTGGAGCGGCTCATCAGGTACTTATTACTTATCACATTTTTATTAAGTCATGACTTGTAGGCTGAGACCGAGTGGACCGAGAGGGCTATACTCGGAGCTGTACTGCG
The DNA here is from genome assembly GCF_028537555.1 of Battus philenor. NCBI lineage: Eukaryota > Metazoa > Arthropoda > Insecta > Lepidoptera > Papilionidae > Battus > Battus philenor. Next base: position 4,643,750 of record NW_027181678.1, on the reverse strand, counting down.
AGGTGGAACAGAAGTGAAGATCTGCAGAAGTACCAAGGTCACCTACATAGTTCAAAGAATTGCTGCTCTGAAGAGGTAGCAGGCAGGGCATATCGCTCGACGGCGTGGGTAGACCTCTCATTAAGTTAACCGAGGACATATCAAGGACGCGAGGTCACTGAATGCGGGCGGCGCGAGACTAGTCAACGTGGCGGTGTTTCGTTTGGTAGAGGCCTATCCCTTGTCGCTGGCGTTTATCTGTTGACATCATCATGACACATTTTGTTTAATACTACTTACTCTTCTCAACAGACTTTGTACTACATAGTTATTAAAGAAAAATCACAAATAGTGGTCTTATCGCAAACTGATTTCTTCTAGACAACCATGAGATAATTATTATAATAGAGAGTACTATGTCCGGGAATTATTTTTTAGATTAAAAAAGGAATGAAAATATCCATAGACAAAGGAATTGTAATATTAAAGTAATTGAAGTAGAACAGCGGATTGGCAAGTTGAAATCACAGTGGTCATATAAGAAGAAGAAGCATAGACAACTGCTGGTGACTTAAGGTTTTGGAGTGACCACGGTCCACGGACCGGCAAGTGCAGTGCAGGGTGTCCACCCACAAAGTGGACAGGCCTTGTCTAGATGCTGGCCCCTTCCAGTTGGAAATCTATGTGGAAGGTCTATATTTTACAGTGAACATCCTATAGCTGAAATGCTGATATTGTTATGATTATTTATTGTATTATTAAATGTTAATTATTTCAGGCGTTGGTATGGCGGGACGGGCCGGCTGGATACGAGCCGTATATACGCGTGTCGTGGTTCCCGTTGCGTCTCGCCGCTCTACTCGCTCTCGTTTCCGTGTCCCTCATAATGGCTAGCGCACTTACCTTGGTATGCCATTTATATAATTTCTCTAATATAAGTTCTAAATATGAGCTGATGTTGCTCTTAATAGGCCTAGATTCTTCAACAGGTTACTGTCGGATTCTGCTGTTATACCTCTCATTTATAAGTAGAGAGAATGTGGAAGTCCACTGCATACAAAATAATTATGAAATTATCCCTGATTATTTTGTTGTGTTTGTAATAATAATTGTCTACAACGGGGGTTTTATGACAAAATAATATTGAAAAGTAGAAAAAAAGAAGTGTTGCTACTTTTGCCTTTAGTTTACTTAATGATTTCTAATATTTTCTATAATTAGTAAATTTATAATGAAACAATTTTTCACTCGTTTTATTTATTTTTTTATTGCTGACTAACATTTTTTGAACGTAAGCATATAAATCCTTGCTGGTTTGCCTTCAACATTGCCGTCCTTTTGATCTATCTAGATAGTTTTAATTGATGACATTAGTCATGACTCTAAAACTAATTTAAGAAAGAGCGTTAGGGGCGTAAAGAGCGTTTTTCCTAAATGCAATAATATTATAATGTACTTAGGGACATTCGAAATTTTTTTGCAGTAAATAAGCTATACAGCATCATCTAGTGTATCGATTGGGATATTTTTTAATTGACTTTAATGGATTGGAAGACCATCACTTTAGGACCCCTCATGAAGCAAATGGATGTACAGGCATCCAAGAGAGGACCTCATCTTGACCTGTCACAGGATATTTGTTTAGCAATTGGATTCAATGGTATCTGAGATGTCAAACCACAGCATGTTCGGTTTACTATAAGTTTGATAACAATATAATTAAATTTCACAATGATTGTATAAAAATAGACCACTTTTATATTTTAGGTAATCCCTGTGGCTATTGGGAGAAAAGTCATGGCTCTATGGCTTCCAAAGGCATCGGAAGGCGTCCACGAGTTGTATACGGCGGCCTGTGGTAATGTTTCATGTCACATTTTTTTTTAGTGGCTAGGTGTTGTCAAAAATATTTCCTGTGATTAACGTCAACTGTTTAACGTGTGGTTATTCCTCATTATTACTTTCTATAGGAACTTTTCTCGTATAATTAATATTAACATGAAAAAAAAATGTCCAATTTAATGTTATTTATGGAAATCATGCCTCTTAATTTTTTTTCTTTCCCATACCCGTGTTACCTTATATATTCATATTCCTAAAAGTGTGTGTCGTTTCTTTTAAGATATGTTTATTGTCAAACTTAGCTAAAAAAATTACCTAGTATTGTATAGACTTTTTGATCCATAGAGTTAATGTGAGCATACATTACTAGCATGTTAACAACATTTTTTATTTATTTCTTAATCCAATACTCGCTGTTTATATACCACAGTCAATTATTATTTAATAGATATTTAAATTAATAATAATTATGTTACCTTACCAGGTGTTATAGCTACTTCAACGACTTATGCCCTTCAAATGAAATGTTAAATGTATGTCATTGTGTGTTAGATAGGTCATATAGATGTAATATGAATGTCGCAGGTATGTACGTGTGCTGGGCGGGCGGACGTGGAGGAGCGCTGGCGGCGGGATGGGCACGCGGAGGGCGGGCGGCATTAGCAGCACGCGCGGGCCTGTGGGCGCGCCGGGCCGTCCGGGCGGCGCTCGCCGCCGTCGCACTGCTGGGCCTAGTCCCGCTTATGTTCGGGTTGCTCTTGGAACTGGTTCGTCAACTTCAGTTTTGGACAGATAATACACAACAAAACAGTATTTATGAAGTTTTTATTAATAACTCAATAAAATAATTTGTATGTAAAATCTTGAATATCTGCCTGCCAAGACACGTCTATGTCTAGTCTAGTTTTAGTCTAGTCTACGTTTGTATAAAAAACTGGTCGCCTTGGTAAAATTCATGGTAAAAAAGTCAATTCAACAAGTCCTAGAAGGGGCTTCAAGTGACGAAATCGTTTTGCCACAAGAGAGATTGCGTTTTGCGTTATTTTATTTTGTTTATTTATGTTTGCGTATGTTTGTTTTTATGATTGTAAAGTGTTATTAATTTTGTGATCGTTGAATACTGATAGATGCGGCTTTTAAACAACAATATAAATTGGCAGCGCGTGAACTTTTAAACACGCGAAGTTCACAGCGAACTGACAAACGCGCAAAGCTCATACCGAACTTTCAAACGCGCAAAGTTCATATTGAACTGTGAAACGCGCTAAGTTCATAGCGAACTGCTAAAATTAGTCAAGCCGTTTTTCATTTTAATTAAGTATTTCTTTATATCAACAATTGTTTAAAAATTATTAATTTCAATTTTAACTTTTTGGAAGTTGCATGATAATTTAATCTTTTTATTCCATTTAAATAAATAAATAAATATATATATATATATATATATATATATATATATATATATATATATATATATATATATATATATATATATATATATATATATATATATATATATATATTGTAATGTTTCCAATAGTGCTAATTATTTTATTAAACTTGATAGAAATGTAATTATCAGGTTCTGGTGATACCTCTGAGAGTGCCGTTGGAACAATCGCCAGTTCTATTCGTATGGCAAGACTGGGCGCTGGGAGTGCTCTATACGAAGATTGTTTGCGCGCTCACCATGATGGGTCCCGACTGGAGTATGAGGCGCGCTATTGAAAAGGCCTACAGAGACGGAATCAGAGAAATGGATTTGAAGTAAGGCATTTTAAAGTAATGCAACTTTATGTTGCTTTCAAGTATTTGACAAAGTAAGTTGTTATGCACAGGGAAGGAAAACACAAAACATAAACTGATCATCTACAAACAATAAAACATTTTTACACCATATAATATCAACTTAATAATTAAACTTTTTAAAGAAACTTAACTTATTTAAGAAAATTAAAACAAAGATCCATTTCACTTATTCAAAATAGTTAGCTATATATTCAAGTAGCATGTCGTCACATGTAAACCATAATTGGTATCATTGGACTTAAACATCTTAAAAATAATTTTCTGCCTCCATAATAAACTTGTTTACCAAATACATAGTTTCGTAGAATCTTCCTCGGTGTATTTGACTGACTTTTTTTAATAACTAAATAATTTCTCTTAATAATAACAAGCTCACCAGCCACAAGCTCATAAAATGAAGTATGTAAGCGATCAACAACAGCAACATACAGGGTGATTTGAAATAGATGTAAAAGCATTAAATGGATGAAGGTATAGCTCATTTGTCAGCAAAAAGTTTTAAATCTTTTACATCTACATATTAGAGGGACTGGAAAGTAATGTCGTTTCTGCGTATCTCGATAATTTATTTTCATTTGGTAGGTCATTACATAGTTGGAAGATGTTGTATACTAAATGGCAAAAGGTTATTCATAACGAAGGCGAATATATTGTTAAATAGAAATAAAAACTTGTTAAAAATGTAGTCGTGTGAATTTTATTTAAAAAAGGGACATTACTTTCCAGTCCCACTAATACAATCAATCTATATAATCACTGAAATGTGTTAAATTATTTTTTTTTTATTAGAATCTGGCAGACCTATAACTTCGGGTAGTACAAAGTGACAATAAATAATAATTAATTTAATATGTACTAATGTGAATTTTAAAAATGCTTTTTATGCATTAGGTCATTAATTATTTCTGTAAATATTGCTTTTTGGATATGATATATGATAATGTAATTGACAGCAAATGAGTTATAAATTCACCCTTTCAAAGCTTTTATATTTATAAACAATTCAAACCTTACATTTGTACTGTTGACATTTTATTTGCACCCCTTTAAAATGTTATAGAATAAAGTTTTTTTTTTACAAATAATGTCTCAAGAATTTATAACTGAAGATGTTTGTATATCTACTTTTTTATGAGTCTGACAGTTTTTATATTTTCTTTTAATATCGTCATGATCACCTTTAGTATTTGAAAGATTTTGAGAAGATTTGCCTCAAACAATGCTATACATTTACTCATAAAAAACTTTTACACATATAACCAATCATCCTGTATTTTCAGATTTATACTAACTGAAGTGGCCGCTCCGTTAGTACGTTGGCTGGGTCTTGCACTGGCCATCCCGTACGCCTTCGCACACAGCGCGGCGCCTTTGCTAGTGAGCGCACCCGTACAACGCAACCTGCTAGCCCGACGCGTGTACCCTGCACTTTTGCTGCTCGCTGTACTTGCAGCACTTGCTGTCTTTCAGGTATGAAGTTCCAGCTATATCTCTTGTGGGTATTGCCTAAAGAGTTATGAAACAGGACCTTTTGACACTTAGCACACTGACTAACATATCACTCATTTTACAGTGACCTCATATTTCCAATTAACCCTTTAGTGACTACTTACAAATGTTTTATGAACATTTATTTCAAAAAATTCTAAAATTCTACATTTCATTGGCAGTTTTATGCCTGGGATTTATCTGCGATAATGAACTAAAAATTAGAAGGTGCATAGAAGATCTAAAGTAACAGGTGTAGCCCAGCAGATTGGAATGTTGAAGTGACAGTGGAATCTGTTCCACACACATGGCGTGTGGAACAGATATGGCTGTGTGATTGTTATTCTGAAATGAAGACCGTGGACTGGAAAGAGCCCTATCCACCCACAAGATGCACAGACATCTTTCTTAACGTTGTACAAGATACGGAAGTTGCTGGAATTAGACCGCTTCCAACTGGTCCTATTGGAAATCTATGACCTGTCTCCAGCTGTGGATATCGTACGATTGAAATTACGATGATTATAACGAATGAAACTATTGAACTATTTTTTAACTTGACAAAGCTATACCTATTCCTCGTAAATATGTAAGGTAACTAGTTTCTCTAATAATTCTATTTTGTATTGTGACGCGCTTATTTAATGTTGGTAAAGCAGTGGCTGTTTACCTTTGATACTTCATAGATGGTGCTGTTAATAATGGTCTTATGATGGCATCCATTGCAGTCGCCGGTCGGTAGAAAAGTTGGCATTAGAGATGTTAAAGCGATAATTTAAAATACTGCAAGATAAACTTTTAAAAGGAGAAACCGACAATTTAAATAATAACTTGTCGTTTCTGTCTTCAGAATAACGCATTATTGTTTATTTGAAGCATGTACGTACATTGTCGGGAGAAAATGTCTTCGAAATATATATACAGATAGGTATATGTGTATAGTAATGTAGGTATCTGTATGTATGTACACCCTAAACTTCCCTTTTCTTCATGTCTCTCAGAGATCGCCTCGAGTGCTGAGACCAGTACCTCTCTATAAATTGTTTTTTTAGTTATTATCTATGTCGTACAATAAAGTGAAAATAAATAAATGAAGTTGTCTATTTATCTTGTGGGTGGTCATCCTATGCATCGCTTGCTGGTCTGTGATCTACACTCTAGGACCTAACGGCCCAGGCAGTCATCTGTTCTACTGAATATATGACCATAGGGGTAGGCCTAACTCGCGGAAAGTCTCTGAAAGCGTGAAGAAAAAAACCTTCATTTGGGGGCAACCGATACCTTGCAGGAAAGGGGGGGGGTCTATCGAATGACATGATGATGATGTGGCCTTCATCATATGTATTGAAAAATTATATAAGATGGTTTTGTCATATATGTCAACAGATTCGGCAGTTCCGGAAACTATACGAGCATATTAAGAACGACAAGTACCTCGTGGGGCAACGGCTCGTCAACTACGACCATCGACGCCACAAGCAACAACGGAGTTCAGTAGCGACTAATTGAAGCACTAGCCTGATGAAGCAAAGTTAATACGAATATATATCTGTGTACGTACACAAATGATATGAGGGATTTATTTTCATTGGTCGTTGGATCTCGCGTGAGGGGGAGGAACATGGGATCAAAAATAAATAATTTATTTATATTTTTAAATCTACGGACTACTTAAATTAAACAAACACTATTCAATTTTAATTATTTTAATTTGCTTAACTAAATTGAAGCTTAATACCCAGAGGGTAGTTTTTTAGGCTCTGTGTATGTTCCGAAGCCTAAGTTAGAACTAACTAAACCCACATCCGATTTTAATCAAGTTGTCAACTTATTTTTGCCAGACAGTATGCTGAATTTTTAAACAATGATTAATAATCAATTGATAAATTAAATGCCCAAGAAATGCATGTTATCTGTTATTTAGATGTATTTATTTTAACATATATGTGAGACTATTTATTTTAATGTTTTTAATTTTAAAGATAAATCAGATTGGTTTGCAATATTTTTATTAAAGGATTGAGGTTACTTTTTGCATGCTAACTTCAGTACTAACGGTTAGTGCGACATAAGAAAAGGGGCGTCAAGTGCAGTGTCATACGGCTAATTGCATGTTTAGATATAGATTGTCAGTGCTGCAAGCACTTATAATACACTAAAAGGCTAATTGTATAATTTAGGCCTCTTGAGGGGACCCTGTATGCTATATGACGACTGAACTAACAACCAATGAAAATGAATCTATAGAAGACCTTTTGTATTGTATATTAGTTCCAAGGTTTTTAATGATTTTAGTAATTCGATGTTACATCCGCGATCGCGATTTAGCCAACCGTAAATTTCGTGTATAAATACGTAGATATTTTATATTAAGATACAATTGGTATGCATTGTTTTATTTTTAAATTTCTTCAATAATACTTTAAGTATAAGGTTATTCGAATGCATATATATGTAATTCACGCTGAGAAATTATAGAGATGGCTTCAATATTATTAGATAAATTAACAAAATAATCTATTTTCGGAGATAACCAAAAGAGATTCATACAGGGTGTGCTATGAAATAAATTTAATATTTATAATATAGTAAACACATGTAAAGTAACGCAACCGAATCATGATGAACAATTCGTGAAAAATCGTCGTACCGCTTGTAGGATATGTACATTTTTTTACATATGTTGTTTTTGAACAATCATCATCTGTTTTTAGCGTAAATGCGGCTCTTTAGGTGCTTACAAGGAAAATAATCCAGTGGTGTGATATCTAAGCTTCAGGGAGATCACGGAATCTTCACTCAATGAGATATCAATTTCAACTAAACATTTCGTTATAAAGACTCATTGGATATAAAGATATTAATTTATTTTACATTGTAACTTTTAACTCGACTCTTGTTAATTGTCAGCTCTATTTTTTACATATTTTATTTTAAGCACTGCTTTGCAAAGTGTTACAGATGTGAGAAGAAGCAGGAAGAAACTCCACAACACTTCTTTATTTTAAAAAGCTTAACAATACTGATCTATAATACATTTTCTGTCATATATACTAAAATAAAACAATATAATCAAGCGACATCATTGCCAAGGATTATAGTGAATTTAATATTAGCGTATTGAATCAAACGCTATTTTATAAATGGTAGTGCAATGTTTTGCGGAAAAATCTTCTGTCGAAATTTTGTTGTATGGACATGTGTTTACTAAATTATAAATATATGGACTATATGAACCAGATCCTGCAGTTGTAGGCCTCTTATTTATTAATATTTAAAGATTACATTGCTGTTTGGATTACATTTTTAAATTAGCATACTTTTCTAGCACACCCTGTATGTCTCTCCTTTAATAGATTCCCAGTATTTTATCTTTACGAAAGTACTTTCCATACTAAGCTATTAATCTTTCGTTAAATATGCATTCGATAATACAATTTTTATTGGTAATAGATCAATATTAATATTTAGATGAAAAACAATTATCTAAGCACATTTGAAGTAAGGCGGCAAGCAATAAGGGATTATTGTTGCATCTGCAGATATTGTATTTTTGAGTATACTTTTGTGCATTGCCAAAAGTTCTAATATCTTTGTATTTTATTGACCAGATTTCAGTGCTGCCAAATTGTTTCACTTTTGTTTTTTAGAATAAATAATTTTATTACCTTTTAACAATTACGCGGTATACATAAGAAATCCAAAGCCGCATTATTTTCTTGAGTAATGAAAACTGAAATCTTTTGAATTTAGACTGTCCTAATTTTTATAGTGTTCATATAATATAAATAATTTTTTAAATCAATGATGTCTTGTATTTCATGAAACGCATTAATATGGCGTTTATTAATAAATAGCGTTTGTATAAATAGATGCTTTTAAATTAGGTAGTTCACAATTGTGAATAAGCTCATAGTGAGGTTCGGCTAGTTTTTCTTATACTTTTAAAACACGTGTAAAAAGAAAAGATGGCAGACACTGCAAAATTTAATGGTTACCCGGAGATACTCATTGGGTGATTACACAAGAAAATAAATAATTTTAATATATTATTTGAATCAATTAAATTTCAATTTTAAATACTTGATTATTGTTATCTATTTATTTGCATATTACACTGCTACGTCTATATGAAAGTCACAATTTTTAATCTGTATAGCTAGTATAGCCTATATTTTATCTGTCAAATTGTGTCGTGTCTTGAAATTCTGATAAGACTTCAGTTATACATATAGGTACGTAAAACGTTTCTCACATTGATGCTGACAATAGATAACTGTATTCTACTCGCAAAAATTAAGTATATTTTTATTGTTTTTAAAACATCATTTTAATATTAAAAATTTCGTAGTCTTGGCTGTTATGTAGTGCTTTATTTTTAAAATCTCTTTAAATTAATTTCGCATTGATAATTTTTTATTGCGAGATTTTCTGTAATATTTCTTCAGTACCTGTTATTAATAATATTAATAAGTTTAACAGGGATAGCTTGTAATAATCTATTCAGCCTGTGCTACACTTCTATACGTTTTTAGTGGATTACATTCTTTAGGGAGTGACAGAATAAAACATGTGACACTTTGTAAAAAATAAAGTTGAACATTTGACAGATTACCATAAAATTATGTCGTTTACACAGCCAATGTGGTTCAAATCGTGATTATTCCTGTAGTAAATAAAAAAAGCTTATAATTTTTCATGATATATTTGTTTTAAAATATTAATGAACATAATCGAAACAAATCATGGTTAATTTCTGGTATGAAGAACTTTATCAATACAAGATATTTCAAAACAGTTTGGTACAAATCATCACATTTTTGTAACATCTGAACAAAACATATTGCCATTTTTTACACAAAAATCGATACAAATTGTAAACAATAAGAGAATAATAAAAAATGACGTAATATACTTTTACAGTTAATTGCACAAAGTATTTGCCGGTTCTTGACTTTTGTAAAAAATCAGGCATCATTATGGAATTATCATGTTTTGTTCTTTCATTCCTCATTTAGTGTTTTCAAATATAATCTGTGAACGCTTTGTATTTTCGCGTAATAGATCAATATAAAATCTAATTAGTGAACTATAATACTTCCATTTATTTTTTTAATATTATATAATCGACCAAACGCTATCGAGTATATTTTATCGTCATTTATTTTTGAATGTTATTAATTGGATAAATTTTGTTCGTTAAACGAAAAATACGTAAAAATGTATAAGTTTATTTTTAATTATTTATCAGGCATGTAGAGAACTACGATCTCCAGTCAAATAAATCTGTACAAAATTCTGTGACATTTGTTAAGTAGTTCTTAAATTTGTTTTATTATCTCCTGCTCAATTTCTATTTTGTACATTATTTCGTCGCGTTAAACATGTGAAATACGACATAAAGACAGAATGCTATTTCTTATTAAGGCGGAACTACAAAAACCTATAACATTTTAATTTCGTTTGCTATTTAAATAAATGGAACCTTTAAGTACATCTCTGACTGATTTGGTGACATTTAAGAGTATAGATAGCATCTGTTCTATTTTTTAATTACGTAATGTTTGTGATACTGGTCGAAAACTAAAAATAATTTCCATAACACATGGTTTTAAACTATTTTCTTTGTTCTTACACTTCTAAAATAAATATTTAACGTAATTTTTTAAATATCATGGATTTGACTTATTGAAGAGGCGCAGTGTTAAAAACATTATTTCACAAAGCCGTATGAAAATTAGTTTTCGATGCGGTAAATCGATGTCATAAAAGACGCCTATAGAATACGTAGTCTGGAATTATACATTATTTGTAAACAAATAAATTAATTATTGAATTTATTTTTAATTTTTTCATTGTTCACTGGATCCTTAAGGTTTTGGAGCCCACGGAGCGAGCGCAGCATAGGATGTCCGCCGAGAAAGCGGACAGGCGAACTGTCCAGTTCTTCGTAAGACGCTTTGTGCAGGCCACTTCCAACTGACCTTATTACAAATTTAAAGGGAAGGCCTATGCCCAGCACTGAATATCCCACTACTGAAAAGATGATGTAAACAAATGCGTGACTAAAAAACAGTGTTCATCACAAATAATAATTCTTCTAAGATCATACAAGTGCACAGTGGATTAATTTTATGTTTAAACTTTTACGCAATACGTAAATTTCACATTTTAACAGTCCAGGTAATAAATGAACTTGTTTCAAGCAAATTAAGTTTTTTTGTCTTTCTGATTTCATACTCATGTAGTCTCACTGTTAATCCGTAGTGGCGCTAGTGTATATTATGTGAGCATTAAAGAGAAAAAACTAAAGTATTGGCTCGATTTTACTTATCAATGTGGCCAGAAAAAAGTTAAGAATCTTAAACACCCTTTTTGATTTATTTTATTTTTTTAAAATTGTTAATTCGTGATTGAAGGGCGGAACGAATGAAATTTCCATATTTAGAACTAAGCCTAAGTCTATCTTATCTAGACATCTAATCTTAACATTTTAAAATTGGACAAAAATAATGCTGCATAAAATCTGGTACCCGAAAAAAATACTGGTACTAGCTAAATTTTAAAAGTGGTCTCTAAGAAAATATCCGGGAATTCTGCTTTAGAGAATAATAATCCTTTGTCTCCTACTAGTTCGACAATGATTATGCATAGTATCAGTTATGTAAAAACGCTTTCACTTACTTGCGCGCCTTCAACTGTTCAATTAAACAATTGAATTTTTAAAAATTATATTTAAACGAATAACCCATAAAAATACTATCTACTAAAATGAACTGAAGAAGAAATAAAAATACATCAGTTTAGAAATCGTTAGTATATTTAACATTTTACATCAAAAATAATATATTTCAACGTATTTATATCATTTGTCGTAAGGCATTATTACAAGTTAAATACACGTAAGCATTAAGGCACATACTTTTTTTAGAATGTAAAGTTTGGAATACAATAGCAACTATTTTTTAATTTTTTTATGATTTCATAGTATTTCTGTACATACCATATGATGTATGATAAAAAATATTTTTATAAATTAATTTTGCTGTCCCGTTGAGATTCAACCCATTTTATTACATGAAATATTCCTTAACCTAAATTGGTAAATATTTTTACAATTAAGTTTTACATGCTTGTCGTTTAATAATTTGTTTGGCAGCATACAAACAAGGTAGTTGTAGCACCTTATGTTATTAAAATGTGACCTAACAATAATATTATTTTTTAAGAAAAAAAGATTTAAAAAACACAACCTTATTACTAAACAACAAATAAATACTGGCAGTTACAAAATAAAAAGATTTTATAGGTGGTTTAATTTTTTTTAGTTTTAATTTATAAATTGAAATTAATTTCTGTATATATCATTAATCTTTGTCATTGATATAAAAATGTACATTTCTTCTGATGGCACTTTATAAAATATTTAAAAAATATTATCATTATTTATACATAGTTCCTGTATTACAAGTTATTTTGAATTATATTGAATTGTGCTTTTACAGTTGCATTTAATTAAATATATTAACATAAGCTAGACATTATGTTATTCATGCAATTGTGGCTTATTATGGATAGGACATATTGGATAATTAAAACTGCTTGTGCACACAAAATACGTTTTGAAAACATTTCTTTTTGTCTATTAATATTTTAGCAATACATTTGAAACCACCTCCATTTTTTCTTAAACAAATAACTTCAGGTTAACATACATTCAATTGTCCCATCTGAGTATAGTGGCTATGAAGGATATTGATGTAAATTATTTTGAATAACAGAAAACACGAAATCTAGTTCTGTAAAATATAAATCTTGTAGATTATTTTATTAATAACCACAATTAACAAGGTTGTATAAGTGCATATATTAATGTACAATACCATCATAAATTTTTCTTCCAAGTCTCAGCGTTTCATCTTCTCTAAAATGGGCAAAACCATTTCGAATGAAGGTCGTTTTCCGGGATCTTCGTTCATGCATATCTTTATAAGTTTGGCAATGTGCGGAGAGACTCCGGGTGGAATTGTTACCCTTAATCCTTCGAGTGCAATCTTCATACCGCATTCCATTGGTGACAAATCAGCAAATGGCACCTATTAATAATTAATACAAATTATTTTTAAAAATATGATTACTACATGTTACGTTAAATTAATGTTTACTATATGTCCATGCAGACTGTACTACTATTATATAAAATATTGGTCTGCTTTATTACAATACAATAAGTTAATGTAGCTTATTTCGGACTGATCATTTTTACAGGGTGATTGGAAATAAATGAAAAACCTTTGAAGCTTTTTGCTGAAAAATGAGCTATAACAATAATACTATTCAGAATGACAATATTTTTTTTCAGAGATAGCTGTTAATAAATAAATTATTTTTTATTTCGGCATAATATATTTAATGTGTTAAATAGTGACAGTTTGATAAACATTGTCGTAATTGTAAAAAAAAGTAGTTATAAAGGTAACACTTACTTCTCTGGTGGCGAGCTCCCAAAGCAGAACTGCGAAGCTCCACATGTCGGCAGCCTCCCAGTTGCGCTTGGCTGCCGGCTTGAGCAGCGCCTCGGGAGCCATCCACGCCGGGGCGTACACCCGCCCGCGCTCTTGGAACGAGAACTTCGAGTCCGCCATGTTAATACGCGCCGTCAAATCCTCGTCGATCTGAACAAAAAATTCAATGCATTAATGTGATGGTTTTCACTATGAAGCAGAGAATGTACCATAACATCGGCACAAGTAGGCTAAATTTCAAAGTTTTTAAAGATCCACAGTAATTTTTCTTGCTCAACAATCTATAGTACCTTCATCAATATTTTTTTTTGATAAAAAAAACTAATTTATTTCACTGGAAGAATATCTATTTACTCATATATAAGTAGTATTTTTCACAACATATTAGATAATATATAATACGGTATTATTAGATAATCAATGTTAGTGATTATGCACTTAGTTCATTTACTTGTTTTCGTTCTTTTATCGTCGTTCATTTAAAAGATGTTCTAGTTGAAGTTATAAACTCACCATAATATGCCTACTGTTGAGATGGTAGGTGGGCAGGGCGCGGTCTCTCTGCAGGGAGTGCAGGTAGGCCATACCCGCGGCGGCGTCCCGTGCTAGACGAAGGGCTGCGCCCGCGTCCACCACGACTCGACCACGACCACCGCCGCCGCCGCCATGCAGCAGGCTATACAGCGAGCCCCACGACATGTGCTGCGATATCACCACCAGCGACGGCGGCGACACGCAACAACCCACCTGCGAAACAAAAAATATACATTAATATTTTTCTTCCTTTTCGACCCATGAAAAAGAAGACATTATTCACAGGGAGTAAAACAACTCTAATATGCTATAAATAGCTTCGCAATCTGAAGGTGATAGAGAATTACTAATACATAACCTAAACTTAGTTCTATATAATCAAACCAGATGACGCTCTCAGAACACTCAGATTGGGTTGTTGTGTAATTGTTTCATTGAATTTTGAAGCTCCCAAGGTCTTATCTCACAGTTCGAACACTTCGAGATCTTCGGTAAATACTTTGCCCGAACTTTGTACATTTTTACGTTGAACGTTGTAAACATTGTTTGTAAAAATTAGACTACTACATAACCATAAACTGTAATTCTGTATTGTAATTGTAATGTTCAAATGTTATATTTATATGATGTACAATAAAGTTATTATAAGTAGATAAAGAGAATATTACTTTATAATTATTCATGAATGCTAGTTTTCATTTTTATGAAACAAAAGAAAACCGAACTCTGTTTACTTTTTTTTATTATGACCAATATGTAATTATAATTTGTTTTTAACATATTATCACGTCACTAATGTGTTGTAAGCATAACAAAACGATATTTGAAATTTGTTGCTGTTTTCAGCATTACAAAAAAACTTTTTTTTTATTTTAGCATTGTAAAATTAACTGCTTGTGTTTATGCGTAAAATGTCTTATAAAAGGTTTATGACAGTCTTACCACAGGAAGTATGTTGGGGTGAGAGAATATACGAAGCTTAGGGAACTCCTCGTTGAAGTCTCTCTGTATCCGCGGGGTACATTCGCGTACGGCTATTATCTTGGCTACGATATCATTCTTCTGCCAACGACCGCGCCATGTCTCCCCTGAAATAATTGTTTTTTTTTAATCTAATAAATCAGATAAGAATGACTATAATATTTTGAGAGTTATAACAAACTGTACATCTTTTTCTATAATACTGCGCTTTTAAAGCTGAATTTGTATGTGGTGGAGGTACAATAGTATCTCTGTATTGTCAAGAGCGAACATTATTTCTGGAAAGTGCTTGCAAAGCAGGACAGGTAGCATCATTAGACATAACTCGTTCATTTTTATTAGCGTATTTATCATATGACATTATTTTTAGGTAAGTACCTAAATTTTTGGCACATAATTTATGTGTTACTTCATACAACATAAGAATTTTCTTTAAAAATTGACTTTGAAAATTGGATAGGCTTGGTATTAAACAGTCGATAATTTAAAATATAATTACCAGACGGTGTCACAGCGATGCGTGTATGCAGAGCCAATTCGTTTATATTGATGCCCTTGTGGCGAGACAGCGTCGCATCGCGGCTTCTGGTCTTCAAGCCGAGCCATGACTGGTCTTTGAACTGAATCTTCTTTAGATCTTGACCTTGCTGGACAGCGAGCTCGTGCAATCTGTTGTATGGACATATTTAGAATATATACAGAACATGCTAATTAATAATAAATATATAATTTAATATTTTTATACGAAGCTAAAATCTGTAATAACTGTTATTATGTTATTACATTTTGTCACAAATAATGCTGTTAGCTCGTTGGCATTTACGGTATTTGAAGGCAACGGGCTGGACCTTCTCCATATCGTGAAAGACACGAAGAGATCAGTCTCCATTACTTGCGATTTTTCTTTACGAAAGTCGATTTAACTACGGGTTTAATAATAAATTATAGCACTAAAAATAATAGCATTGGCGATTACATGTGACAGTTTTTGCCAAACGGACATAATAAATTAAATAAAATTCCACAAAATATACCAAATAAAATAATAATTAACAAAAACCCCAGCCTCCTTTCTTCTCAAGCTGGCTGGTAAGAATGGTATGAAAGAAAACTGATGGTTTTAGTAATAAATGGAAATTGATATATAGACGTCAATATTAGTTATGATCATTCAGATGTGATTTATACTACTCTTTATCTAAAATAAATAATATCTGAGGAAAAATATAAATTTTATTTATGTAAACTTTCATATAAGTTGTCCATCATTATGTCAGCTTATAGACGGCCACTGCACGTCGCTTCCACCGGCTCGTTGGTTACATGGGCGACGTGTCTTTGCCTACTGCCACTTAGGAGGAATTTTAGGGAGCGAGTTAAGTGATGCTGAGTGGTTTACGCTTGCAGGGTTTTGAGTGTCTGCAGGGGTAGTTTTTCTACACGGCGAAGCTCCGATTGAATTAAGTCGGATGTACTTAGTTAATTTTTAATCACAAACCATCTTAATTTGTTTCAACTAAAAATCAAACCTTTGCACCAGTTGGCCCCTTGTCTTGTCCAGGGGTGTATCGCCATCTTTATTTGCTAGAGATACTAAAGCACCCGCCAGCACCAGGTCCTCGGCGATTGCACTGTAGCCCCAGAAGCAGGCGTAGTGCAGAGGTGAATTTCCATGCTCATTTGTAAAGTTTACATCCACACGGTTTTGCAGCAACTGTCAAAAATACATTTACATACAGAATAGGTACCAAATATTGTTTCGACGTGAGTCAAACTAGTTGTGACGTGAGTCAAAAAAGAGATTTACTGTTGTAGCTAATTAGCTACAACAGTAAATCTCTTTTATTTCTCAGATCAATGGCAGAAATATAATAATTACCTAAAGTTAAAGGAACTTATTGCAGAAAGCACTTTAACACACAAGAAATAGACGAAGGAAGAAGTAGAAGAGACTAGAAAGATATAAAAAGCTTTTCGGACTGTCTAATTTAATGTTAGATTTGGAAGATCCCCCATAGTCTAATAATAGCAACCTTTCAAGCTCCTGATCAGCCTTATTGAGTGCCTTCAGATACTAAATGTGTAACCTATGAAAAACTGTGTTTGTCTGGTTTCACAATAAACTTCTATGAAATGTCAAAATTATCATGTCATAAAATTAAAAAGCATATTTAACAAAAAAAATACTACCATAGAGTGTGATGGATTTTAAAAGTGATAATAAAAAAACTTTTAACCTTGGGAACTTATTACTCTACTTACTGTAATAAAGATGTTGTGCAAGTTATCACTAAAAACACCGAGTTTGCTGTGGGCTCATCTCAGATCAGGGCGTGTTTGGAACCCACGAACCTTTAAGTTAATGGATTAATGGCATCCATGGAGGAAGTTATTGCATAACTCTCATTTGGGGTCAGAGCAAAGGATGAATAGATGACCTTAATTGGATTGTTGGGATACACTAATTGCAAAATGCTTCCATCCAACCAGTTATTTCTTAAATCTATGTGGTGGCCTTTGTTCAGCAATGGTTATTCTATGAATGAAAGGATAATAATGTATCAATACATACCAATTGCACAATGGGTCGATGTCCGTGAGCGGCTGCTAAATGCAAAGGCGTATCGTCACCCATGTTCGTGACATTGATACGAGCGCCACGCCTAATAAGCATCTCCACGATTTTAATGTGGCCTTCCTTGCATGCCCAATGTAGGGGGCTGAAGCCATGATCATCACTGCAACAAAATATAACAAATAAAAGATTAGATACCCATTTCCTTGCTGTGAAATAAAAAGATGAGATCGCTAATAAATTTTTGGTCATCAAGTGACAATATATATGGTGAAGACTAAGTTGTTAACAAGGATGAAATTGCGGTGTCAATTATCATATATCATTTAAATCAGGATGTTTATTCAAGATTTGTGGCATCATCCCCAAATACAGTCATGTCTGTAACTTGTTTAGGGTAGGTAATATAATAATATATTTTTAATGGATATTTATAGTAATAACATATTTATTGAACACAATACACATAAAAGACAAAAAATTAGAATAAAAAGATTTTTTATTGTTTAGCTTTATACAATATAATGTTTAATAGACCATTTTTGAAATTGCTCTAGTATCATGTATCTTCAACATATATGTTTTATATAAGTATCACCCTAATTCAAGGTTATATAGAAATTGCAATGAAACATGAAATACAGAAAAATACTACAAACATAATCTTTTCATTTCAAATCAAGATTATCAATTGTGGTGTGACGGCACATAGTTGCAAATATAACTATCTTTAAGTAGTTTTATGATTCTTTTATTTATTCTACTATTGTTATCCTATTATATATGTTTGCCTTGTTGGTAAATGGTTGATATTTTCATTTTGCCCATTGGCTTTTACAACATCAGCAGATTTTAGTAAAAAAAATCGTAATTGCCACTTTACAGTAATCTCAATGGGTCCTAGAGCTTGAGTCTTATATTTTGCCATGAGATTATATATTTGACCAGATTGCTTGACCACCAACTTCTTATGACTGATATTCAGGACAGAATTTTGCTTGAATTGTCAATCTGACCGTTTTCTCTATAAGAATGTATAGTAAAGAATCACTTTATCCTTTCATAACACTATCATCATAATACACTGGATGTTTAGATATATTGTAAATTTCAATTAATTTCTTTTAGAATGTTACTTAGCCATTCCTTATATATACAACAAAGAAGTTTGACTGGTTTATTAAAAAATGTTAAAATATGACACTCCTTTCTTTTCTTACTGACAGACCTTCAAGGAGAATTTAACCACAAAAATTTGAATCATCATTTAGCAGCAGGTGGAATTAGACATTTCTTAAATTGGACTAATGATTACTGGCCCATTACAATATAAAAAAATCCCATCTTATATTATTAAAATTTATATCACTAATCTATAATTCATTATTTTCCTTCAATGTATGTTATGTTAAAGGAAAACTTTAGATTTAAAGACATGTCTATTGTGTTACAATGTAATAAAACTATAATTTTTCCTTAGTGATTCATAAAAACTTTACGTAATATATTTTACTGGTATAGGTGATTTTTAGCAGTGCTTGGAAGCCATAACAGTTCCATATCTAGTAAATAATAAATTATGAAAGCACCAATAAGTTAAGGGATGTGATCAGCAAAGCCTAATCCATAACACCCAAGCCTAACAAAACAAAATTCATGTTTAATTAAAAAGATTCTATTTTTCATTCCAAATAAAATTACTAGTCTCTCAAAGTTATTGAATAACATTCTACACCTACATAAAATATTTCATGAAACACCTGTAGCCAAGGTGTGGAAAAAGAAACTTGCCAGCTGTGGTTTGTTAACTCATGGCAGAAGTTGGCTTATTAGCTATCTCTTTGACCCACAAAAAAGTTTAAAGCAGGCTAGAGAAATATAAATAATATACATCAAAAGTGTAATGAAAACAGTTTTGTAAAGAACTCTTTTGCAAAGAGGCTTGTTTAATATATATATATGGATTGCAATACATCACATTGCATGCATGTTTGAAACTCCTCTAGCTTTAAGTTAGAAGGGGAGTTTAATCTGATTCTATTTAATATTTAATTACCATATCCTCCACAAAGCTTTTCTTTATAGTCACCAGGCTAATCATTGATAAGAATAGAGGAAACAAGTTTACATCAAATTGGTTTACTCTGGCATTCTTTTCATGGCATACAGGCACACACTGTTAATAATCCAATGTGGATAACAATATGTTTTATACATAAGAGTAGATCGTGTTAGAATCTGACTACTACTACTGAATATTTTTACATGAACCTCTTAGTTCTGTATTTTTATAACTTAGTGCATATTGTGTCCAATTCATAATTGTAACTTTGTTTGCTTTCTAGTCATATTTAGCAAATAAAGAAAACATACACGCATGAAATAAATTTTATTCAAAATATTGTTTTAAAAAATAAAACTTATTTTATTGCTTATGGCTGAACTACGTGTACATACTGTTATTAGTAAAGTCAATACCAATATTACATTGTAATAAATAAATTTTAAATGAAATAAGATTAACTATTCATCAAATAAATTACTAAATCATTATAATAAATAAAATCATGAAATTTAATTGAGATTTATCGCAAGTTCCATTTTACGATGACCTATGACACACACTGACTTCATTTTATAGTGAAAATAAATCATAATTCTAGAGACAGATTTTGCAGCTATACTTTAAGAGAGTAAATATCGAGTTCGTGATTCCGTAAATGGAATATTTAAACCCACAATAATTTTTTTATTTGTGAAGAATATAAAACATACACTTAACTTACCCTTGGTTCATATCATGCTCAGTATCATCGAGCCAAACTCGCACCTGCAAGGCATTTCCTTCTCTGCACCACTGAAATATGTCTTCCATTTTTGCACTTTACGAATATCCACTAAACGAAATATCCAAGATTATTCTACGTCAGTATTTATCGAATTCTGATAACAGTATCTCAATAAATAAATTGTTCTTTTCTGTTATGATAAAAAAAATTGAAACAAATATACGATACGAGTCATTACTTAAAGATCTACTTTGACAGTTTCGCAATCTCCGAAAATAAAGTATAACACTACCACGTTGAGATGATCGTTAATTTAGTAAAAACTTAATTTTTTTCTTGACTTCGGTTTATAGCAGTGTTATAAAGGGTTGTCATTTTATGACATGCATTGAGATGAAATCATCACTCGCAACCTTGTTTTGTAAAAGTGAAAAAATCGCGTAAACTTGTGTAATACAAGTTTAAATATTAAAAAATATCCATTATTTTAAATTTCATAAATCTTACCATTCATGTATTAAGGTAAAATCAGTGGCGTAGCTAGGGGGTGGCGAGCGGGGCGGCCGCACCAGGCACCACAAGCAGGGGGGGCACCAAATTTGAAAATAATTTTTTTTTTGAATGATGAATAATGAAATGTTAAAAGAAAAATGAAAACCATATGAACATTAAAAAAAGTAAACGGTTACAAAAATATAATATACACAGTGTTTAAGCCTTTTATTCGCAAAACACATAAAGTGTTTTTTAAAAGGGGCCCTAAATGACAAAATAATAAATTATTACAAGATTATTTAATGATAAATAGATTAAATAATCTTGCAATAATGTCAATAGAACATGAACTAGTCGACACTATTGATTTTGAAAATGTGATTAATGACTTTGCAGGCCAAAAAGCGAGGAATGTTCGTTTTTAAATTTTCCCAATAAATTTTATTAAGATTTAATGTTATTTTACATATATTTATTATTATTTTGAATCAAAAAATATATATATTAACTACATTCTGTTCTGAATTTTGAAATTATTTAGAATCTTTGGGGGGGGGGGGGCACCAAGCCCCAATCTGCCCCAGGCCCCAAATACCATAGCTACGCCACTGGGTGAAATACGCCATTTTTGAATCGACCAGAAACCAAATTCTTTTTTTACGATTTTTTCAGATACGATTTCGAACTTCTTAATTAAATAATTAAAAAATCTATTTTCGCAATAACTATAGCTTCAGCGAAATACAATTTTGATTGCAAGTATGCCAACCTTTAGGTTACGTACTGGGTAAATGATTAAATCGCCCTGAACACAAAATATTGTAACAACTTTTTTGTATAATTCCCAAAAGTTAATAAAAAAAACTACCATTTTTGAAAGCGAAAATTTTGGCAATATTGAATACAGCAAAATACGATTTTTTACTGACAGCAAAATACGATTTTTTACTGACAGCAAAATACGATTTTTTACTGACAGCAAAATACGATCTTTTACTGACAATAAATAAAAAAATAAAAATTGAGGTCAATACAAGTCATTCAGTTCACTAGAGACCTTTTTAAATATTGTTGTAATTTCTATTTTAAAATAAGTCGTTTAATTAAAACTTAATAAAAATATGGATGTTTTAGAAGTACTTATCCAACTGTTGTAGATACGATAGATTTTTTTAAACTGCAGTAATTAATAAAAATGTATTTAGAAGATGATATATAAGGTATGTGTAAGAAAACAAGATGGGTACTCTTATAAATTAATCACAGCCGGAGAGCTGTTCAGGCAAAGTGCAATGCTGAAAACAGTTCTCAAAATATTAAAATATATTTATTACATCTAACATATACAGGACTATTTTTTAGCAAAAGTTATCTTCATTGCATGTGTGGGTGTAATCTTGAATCCTTGTAGAGCTTCTTTAGCTGCTGCAGATTGCATTTCATTGGCAAATTCTACAAAAGCAATATCATGACGGTTTGGTACAAGACGCACTTCTTTGAAGCCAGGGAATCTGCAAAAACGACAAAACATTGTAGCATCCCAAAATTAATTTATTTAAAAATTATTAATATACAACTATACTGAAAACGTTCAAAATACTAACATATGTGTACATTTATCAAAATGTCAATTTAATAGAAATATTTCTCTTATAATGTGTAATCAAAACTTGTGAGTTTATTTTATTAATGGAACATGCTATATAATATATATTTATATATATAATATTTGTATTAAAAACAATTCTCAATGCAATTGTTGGCAAGTATGAGATATAACTATACTATATCTACTTGTTTGAGTGGGATAGCAGTATAGATTACACTTGATTGTAATTAAATAGTTCTTTTTATTAATTTGTCTATTCATAATTCATTGAAACAACCTCAATGATTTCTCAGCAAACTTTACATTAGGCATTGGTATTTCTAATCAGATACCTATCTCGGCTTATGATTGTTCTAGCATGGGACAGTATAAAAATATAATTTTATATGGACTCATTACAATATTTCTGGTTAAGAGACATATATAAATGATATAAATATTTATTTCACTCAATATAGATCTGCAAGTAATGGATATTCATCTCTTATTGGTACAAAACACTGCCAAATTTTTGAAAAAAAAAAAAAATCGCATCACTCAGATTTTACTACTATAGTAACAAGAATTTACTTTAAGCAGTTTGGTAGAATCACTGCAGATTCTAACTGAAGTAACAAGCTTAGATGTACGTCCCCTTTTAGTTAATATTTTAAAGTTAGTAATTTTTGCAAGCAGCACTAGACCAGTCATCATGGCAACCTTAAGGGGAGATCTTTACCTTGTGACGGGCATCTATAGGCCAACAATATAATAATAACAAAGCATTAATTTTGCATTGTCAATGGCTCTCAATTGTCATCAAAACAAAAGTTTTTGAACAACAAATATTAACATTGCTAACACCATTATTTAAGTAGTTGTACTTACTGATTGAAAAGCATAGATAACATCATTTCAGAGGTCTCATCGGGTAAGTTTGTAAGGAAGAGAATTTGGTTTGGCGGTTGTTCAGCATTGACATTATTAAGCATATTTGGCTGCCCAAATCCTGGGATGACACTGCGATTTGCATCCTTATTTTTCTTTTTCTTTCCATCTTCTGAAGTACGAGGTACTTTTGGACGCTTTGGTCTTTCTTGGAATGTACCCTTTACTTTTGCTATTATATCACTGTCTGTTTTTGAATACTGGATTCTCTAAAAAATGAATATTTCAAAATATAATTTATGTTTAAGACTTATAATAACTACTAATTTAGATTTATTTTATAGTTATTAGTCCAACCACTAAGACCTACCATATCAATAGACAATAATAAGAATGTACCAGACATTTAAAGATGCATAATACACTCTTATTAAGTGTTATAGATCTGTAAGATGACTATAAGCAACATGTGTAATACTCATATTATTTTTATAGAAATTTATGAAACTATAGCCAGTATTTGACCTGATATGACAAAATAATAAACATGCAGTGACATTGGCAAGAAAGTAATGTTCTTGTTTTTATACAAAGGATACCTGTACATGTTATGGCCATATTGCAATATGATGCAGTAGGCAAATTTCTCAAATGTATCTTTAAATGTATTTTATACAAATAAGATATTGCAAGATGAAAACTAAGTAGTGATAATTTTCAAATTGTTAATAAAGTTATTACTAAAGTTTAATTAAGGTGAAATTAAAAATATCAATTGAGTGATGACCATACCATCGGTTTGTCATAAAATGGAAAACCTTGCATGCTTCTTAATGCAACTGTGGCGCTAGATATTTCCTTAAATATAACAAACGCTTGTCCTCTCATTTTTAGTGTTTTCATTGCAACAATGTCTAAGATCTGTCCAAATTGTGAGAAGATGGCATATAGGGATTTTTTAAGCTCTTCTTTTTTAATTTTCTCATTTAAATTGTTTATGTAAATAGTGTGATTAGGGCGAATATCCATAGCTGAAAAAAAGTTTTAATTAGTTCAAATTCATTATATTCTGACTATAATGAGTGATCGTGGCCCGATTCTTAAAATACTTGAAAGTTTAAAATGAGGTTGTAGTTTTAAATATATTCTATTTTGTACACATTTCATAACGTTGAGACAAGCTATGCATAAGAAAACGATTGGCTATATAAATTAAAATTTCAAGAAGTAATAGTATATTCGAGAATGCAACATACTCATATTTGTAACTGAGTTATTCCTTTACGTTAAACGAGTTAAATGTTAGACCTAATTAAAAAAAATACGCGGTTAATAATCAAACTAAATAAGAAATGAATCGATGTAGCCGCACTTTTATAACCAACAAATCCAACCTTGGCGTCAGTTAGTAATACCACAGAGTAAAATATACAGAAATAATGACATCAAAGCATTGATGTCAAAAATACCTAATAATTTTCAACAAGACACTGATCCTCATATAGTTAATAGTGTGTTAAAAAACATATTATAGACATTAGTAATAAGAATGTAATGTGTCTACGAAGTAGTCCTTATTGTTACGAAGAAAAAAGATTTATTTGTCATAAAAGTATTAGTGCTGAATAATCTCGAATATTATTATTTTAATATTTAAATCGTAGTACCGTTAGTAATTTGCATAATTGGTCTCTTATACTAATTATTTTTTGGTTTCGAGATAAAAACTTTTCTTCTAACATTTGATTAGATCTATCACCGAAAAGTTAACTTATTTTAATTATTTACATACCTTAAACAACTTTACTTACTTTAAAAAATAGTGACACAAAGGCGGCTTTCGCAATTTCGTGAACGTTGATTATTATGTAGTGCTGTGACAAGTTTTTGAGCTATACTTATGGCATTGTTTCGAGATTTCAACCTTCAGGAAATTGTTCCCTAGTTAAAATCCTAAAGAAAATAATTTTATTGCTTTCTTTTTAATACACATTTAAAAATGCAATGTATAGACAAAAATTTTAGGATTACCGAAGATCATTTAAGGACTTCAAATAAATAGGAATATTTAATTTGTAATTTGTTATTATACAAATTATTTAAAAAATTTAAACTTTAAAATTTACACTTCTTCTATAGTCTATTATACTGTTTTTCGCGGGCTGTCAAGTCTGTGATATACGAGTGTATATCGAGTGTACATAAAAAAAACTTTCCGATTTTGCAATTGTATAATTTTACTAATATTTTACATGGCGATTAATCATTAATTTTTATGAACCTTTTACATTAAACTTTTATTTTACTTCAATTGAAAGTTTAACAAAATGCATAATTTTTCTTACGATTTTGAATCCGTTAGTCCAGATTTGTGGATAGCAAAAGAAGACGATTGGCGAGACAAGTTGTTAAAACTAAATAATCAGAATCAGGTATTTGGTTCATCTTTTGAGAGTAACATGAATGTAATGTATTCTTTGACCTCCATGTAACCTTTCAGATTCCCTTACTCAATTCAAATGCATCTCACAATTTATCTGATGGGAAATTAGTTCGTTTTCGCGGTATGGTTCAAGACATGCACAATCCAGAGTTTTATTTTGAAAAATTTGAGGTATATAATACCGCTACTAATGAAGTTAAAATTAAGTCAGGCAAATATTGCGATACCGCACATATATTGGTAAGATTTTAAATAACATCTTTAACTTTTTTATCTAAAAATAATATGTTTCTGACTCGCATGAGGTCACGTTAGTGTTACATATTTTAATCGTTCAATTTGTTAGGATTAAAATAGTTTTAAAATTAATTACCTCAATTATTGGATTTTTTTGTATATAAGTACATTAAAAATATTCATTTGCTCCATAATTAAATTAAACAAAGCAAATTTTTGTTTTAAAAATCCTGTGCAATTGATATTTTGATTTATATTTACCTAACATTAAAGTGTTAAATTTTATGGAGAATACTGACAATCTGATAATGTCTTTACTATTAAAAATAATTAATTAATTTGTTATGATTATTTTATTCAAACTGTCTTTACAGTATAATAATAAAAGAAAGTGAATTACAGGAAAATGAAAAGATAAATTACACAGAAAACTTGAAAAGCGCACAAAGACAGGCAATGGTAGTAGTCTCTCTACCTGGCCTTAGTGAGTGGGCACAGGCTATTGAAGACAATGAGAACCGTTTGAATCATTTAGATCAACAACCCAACACATCTAAACGCCTAAACTCAACAAATATAAAATTAAAGCGAAGCTATGATGAAACAGAAGAAGACCCTGATGCTATGGAGGTGGTTGATAGTGTCAATGGGAATAAAGAATTGAGGACTGAAGATATAGCAAACAGCGAACCTAATGTTGTATCCAGAGAGCATTTACTAAATTTCCCTTTACCTGACGTTCCAAGCAAATCTTGTATTGTTAAGGTAAGATCTTTTTTTAAACATTTTATTGGACTTTATAATGTCCATGAAATAATTATTTAATTCAATATTCAGAAGTGTGAAGAAACATGTGGAACTGTGTTTAAGACAACATAATTTTGACACATAGCTGAGCTTGGTCTTCTCTCAAAGATGCTTCACTGTAAATATTACGGACAAAATACTTACATGCAAGCAAGAAGAAATTTTGATATAATATATAATATTATTTCATCTTAGATCCCTCTATAACAAGTATTACTATAGTGTGACAATTGCTAAATCTCTTTTTGTAATATGTAAAAAGCTAAAGGGTGTAAGTTGGTGACTACATGTAATTGTAAATATGTATATGTTATATTATTAGCCCTTTGCACTCGAAGTTTTCTTTCATTCTACCAGCAACTCCCAGCAATTTTAGTGAAAAATTGCATAAAAAAAAATCCGTCATATGTTATATTTTTAATTGTTTAAGTTATTATGATCTATAAGAAAAAGAACAGGATTTGTAAGATTTTATTGTTTTATTTAAAATTTGAAATGTGCAAACAGCTAGAATAAGCTATGTAAACATCCATTATCCTTTCTAAGGAAAACAACTTAACAATGCGAGGGACATCTACTGTGACAATATATAAGCATTAGTTTTGAGTGAGGCTCTGGGGGAATAGCTGCTCAAAGAGTTCCCGAATTAACTCACAATAAGTTAGACTATAGAAATATATTCTTGTGTAACTTTTTTAAAAAAAAGTCTCAGATTAAAAAAGTTGACTATTGATTCTTCATATAAACAATCACCAATTGTACCAATTTGACAATCATAGTTATTGTAATCATTTTAAATAATAATATTTTAATTTTTAGATATATGATGAATCTGAAAATCTAAAATTGAATGATATGATTGAAGTAGTTGGTTTTCTGTCAGTTGACCCATCACTATCAGGTGAATTCCAACCGGAAAAGAATTCCTTTCTGGAGCCAGAGTGTGAGAGTGAAGCAGAGACTATAACACACAATCCACCGCCAAGTTTGGTGCCAAGAATTCATGCTGTGTATGTGAAGAAACTTGAACACTGTAATCCATTATTGAAGGGTGAATTTGATCAGGGTAAGGTGTATCAATTGTCTACCAATGTACAAGATTCTCAAAATAACACATGGAGCTGGTTTTGCAGGGAGATTTAAGTATGTAAAGTAACTTTGACTGCAGTAAAACAGACTTTTTTATTTAAAGATATAAAAGTGATATAATATCCAAAGATTGAAAAGATATAAATCACTCTTTTCTTGTCAGGGATGCATTTTGCTCTTCTCTAGTTCTTAGGCTTAGGCTCTAGATTTGAAACAGCGGCTCTTTAATTCCATACACAAATAATATTTACTTCATAATAAGTGATTATCTAATAATACCATATAAGTATTATCTAATTTGTTGTAAAAAAATAATTACATGAGAATAAGTAGGTAATTTTCTTATGAATAAAAAGATTCTTTTTCTATTAAAAAATGAATTATGTGGGTATTGTTTATTGTTGGCAAGAAATATTTTTGTGGCTCTTTAAAAAGTTTCAAATTTTGTATATTGTCATTTTTGGCTCTTTAGACTCAAAAGGTTGGTGATCACTGGGCTAGGTGGATGCTCAGTAACTGGGTCTAAGAATCTATCAGAGGAATTCAGTTTGGATTGTTAGTCTATATGCTATTAGTATTCTTAGTCCTTGTCTCAATCCTTGGTCAATTAATTCATATGGTAGGTTTATTAGATTGATGCAATAGATATTGTTAAATAAATTATTGGACTGAAATTTACAGATTTAAATTTCACCATGCCATCAAAACTCGGGATCCTCTTTCTATATATTCTATAAAATAATAGTTTATTTTGTCTTAATTGTTTATGTTCCTTTGTTTTTTGTATGTATTTTATAAAATCTTTATTTTTATTTTTTAAATGGGTTCAATTTCCTTTTGTAACAAGTAGTATTTTAGTAACCCTGGAAGCTTTTTTCAATGATTATGGTTTGCTTAAGTAATTTTTAATTTACTTTGCTTCGTTTCTATTTTCATCATATTTTTTGGAACGTTACTACGACGCAAAGTGTGATATGTGTGTATATTAATTTTATCATATGTAATAGTTCTACTACAAAAAATTTTAAGTGTTTCATTAGTGATGTTTTTACAGAGAAAGTTTTACAAGAAGCAAATTCTGCTAGAGAACATCTATTGAAGGCTTTAACTGAGTTACTATTGGGTGATCAATTAGCAGCGGAATATTTAATTTGTCACCTCATTGCTTCTGTGTAAGTAGATAGATAAACATCCATTTTTTACCACAATAATACACACAATTAACAAATAACAGAAACCCAAAAAAGAAATCTCACTAAAAATAAAACTTGAAATAAAGATTAATTACTTATAAATTTTTGCTAGTGTAATTTATGTGTTATTGTAAAAAAATATCACCACTTAAGACAAAAAAGCCTACTATGTTTTTGGTATATTTTGTAACGAGAATATGTAAAGATGAAAGGATTGTTCACCTGTAGCCAAGATAATTAATGTAAATATTCTTTGATTTGTACCTAACACATTTAACTGTGTTACCCACAGTTTTATAATACAATTTATGGCGTATCAATAGATTTGTACTATTTGGTTACATTAATGCAGTAATTTCACTATATCATTCACCAGAAAGAGTTAATATAGTACTCTTTTAACTTTTTACTTGTAAGCTAGTGAAAGAGACAGATGATGTATTAGGGGTCAACAGAAATATAAAGATGCTTCTAATTTTATAAATAAAAGTTTACATCTTAAAATTGTATTTACATCTATACTAATTGAAATGTAAAATAAATTAAATATAAATTAATTATGTAAAAAAAAGTAGATTAAAAACGAATAATCAACAAAAAAGAAAGCATACACATGCAAACATATGTAGATATTTTTACTCAGTGTAAATAAGCAAAAAAGTAAAAAAGCATACTTACCTCATTATTATTAACTAAATTATCCTCTTTTCGTGCGTTAACTCGTCAATAGATCGTCGGGCCAAACATGAACATCACAGGGCTGAGGCTGTCATTGTAACTATTCTTATGTATCAATCTGATCTGTTTACCACGCTTTGACGATTAACACTTGGCCAGAATTTTGTCGAGCTAAATGGCACGGGGTTGAATAAGTTATCTGGGGGTATTTAAATCCAAATATATTATTTCTTGTACCACTACTATACTTATACTCTTTGGTCTTTAATAAGAGACTAGTATGTTGAATATAACATATTAAATTATGCTAATTACATATAATAAGTATTTGTATAAATCTTTATTTTCCAGTTACCTTCGCCAAGATACACTTGCTCTCGGTCAATTCTGTCTGAATCTCTCCAATCTGCCTACAAAAAAATATCCGAATTATGCTAAACAACTCTATGATATCATTAAACAATTTGTAACAAAAAGTTACTATCTGCCTCTCACCATTGAAAACTTGAACACTATGGCGCTATTACCAAAGTAAGTCAATTTAGTACACATATTTATAAATAACCTTTTCAAAATCAAAAATTCAAGATCTAACACTTACAAGATTATGTGAAAACCTTAATATACCCCTGTTCAACTTACTGGACCTCATCAGGATATAATCAATTATAGAATCTTTTGATGAGGTTTAGGATAATGGCCCGGCACATTATCCTAAACCTCAAGGCATTTAACAGTCTGTAGCGCTTGGGCAGCTACTAGAATTATAATAATGTACCAATTAATGTATAATTGAGTAAAACTTCTTAATTGTATTGTTTCTATGTATAAAATTTAGCTATATTTACTTATAAGATAAGTTACTGAGAGATAAATGATCCATAACAAAAAGCAGCAACTGCTCTTTCAATTGTCTGCACTCAGTCAATGCGAAAAAAAAATTGTAAACAAAACACTAGCGATACAAATTAGAATTAATAAATAAAAACCCTTACAAGATAGATTGTACACCGAAAATCTTAAATTGATTAAGCATTACCTTCTTGTTTCCCATTTGGTTTTACCATTACACCTGTCATCTTTTGTTCTTATACAAATATATCCACTTTATTTTTCATGACCATTCTCGATATTTGAAGGAGACCTATCGGCTGATATAATAAAGGGCTCTTATAGTACTTTGAACTATTTACCTTTTCTGTTAAATCACAGCCTGTTTAATCTTCTATGAATATATGTCTTGAGCGAACATCAAGTCCTGTGAAATGAGCTTCTAAAACAACATTGGTAGCATTATTTTTATATTTAGTTAGGTAGCATGAGAAGTCTTATTAGTGAAGATGAATGCCAATAAATCGAACCAAGGCCTCCCTAATTATGCTACTTCGGTCATCAGCCTCTACCACAGTACTCAATCCCACTTAATACAATATACAAGGTGAATCCATAGAATTTTAAGAAGTCCCTTCTTCGCATTTCAGAAAAGACTACGACTGCAACAGATTAACAAGCGGAATACTTCAACTGACAAAACACACACACTTAATATTGGATGAAACAAAAATGGAACAAGGAAGGTTGGATTCCTCCGGTGTAAACAACATTACAGCATTGGGAAATATGATAACTACACAAAGAGTTGAATATGACTTTAAATATTACAAAATGGAATTTGATTCAGATATTAAAGTTCTACTGCTGTCTGAAGGAAAATCATTATTGCCAGTGAGTATAAGAAATCTAAATAGATTCTTTATTACCTATTAACTTTAAGGGTGATTGTTAGTTTATGGTACATCCTATCCAAAAATCACTGGTTTCAGAAATAATAAAGTGGTCATGATAATATAATAAGAAATGTTATTAAAAATGGATTATACTTACATTTTTAAAATTAATGATTATTTATTATCTGTCTCTGCAAACTCTCTACTGCCAGAAAGTTGCTACCTGTGATATTCTAATAGAAAAAATAAATTAATTTTACATTGTCAGAGCAATATACAGGACAATTGAAAATAGATGTAAAAGTTTTTGGATCATTGCTAGTAAAATGTCCTGAGACGCCAAAAAACTATAACTGTACATATTTTTAATAGGTTATGTAATATATGCTGATTGTGTCTGAAGTGTGCGTTTGATGGTTTTTGATTTAAGGATCAACCTGAAGATTTGGAACCGATGTATTTAATTGTACAAGTAGTTTCGTATCCCAAATTATGTAGTAAGCCAAAGTGCTAATGAAGATATATAATATAAGAATTATTTCGAGACTATAAGCGCGTATCTGATCTACCTTCGATGAAGTATCACCCGAGCATGCTTGAAAGAAAAATGATTGCCAATATTGTTCGAAATAGCATATTGACATTTATATAAAAAGTATTAATATTTTAAATGACACTTAAACAACGGCAATAGCGTCTGAATTTAAATCAACCTTCAAATTTATATTCGAACCCGCAAGAATTATTTAACATAAAATTATTGAGGATGTTGAGGTAAAAACAAAATTAGAGAGATAAAATCATAAATTGCACATTTTTTATCATTTTTTTTTTAATCTAATATTACTAAAGTCTGTATGCCATTGCCTCTGTATGTCTGTATGCCATATATATATATTTATTGTATATTTATTGTATATATATGTATAATTATGGCTAATGTTATTGTTCCCCTAGTCAAAGGCAACTCAACATCCATCATTTGTGATACTTATGTGATTCCTTTACTAATTTCTGAGCAATAGCCCAATGGTCTAGGACTGAGACTTGCGTTTGCAGATCGCGGGATCGATTTTCGGGATGCAATCTTATATAAATCACACTTTATGTATTCATTATATGAAATTGACTCTGCTTACAAGTTTCCAGATGACAGGCACTAGTGTCTTCTGTGTACCATATTAGACAAAGAAGAGAGGCCTATGTAACTTTACAATTCTATTTGAGATCATTGTTTCAGGTTTTCCTTGGCATAGTGTCTCTTCTAGATTTTGATTTTAAAAAACAATATATCTTTGTAGAAAAGTTTATTTCATATCTTTAGACAATGCAGGATCAGATCACATTATAAAAATCTCATCTGGCACCATGTGATATTATTTGCTGTTTGATTGTTTGTTTACTATTGCTTGATTTGGTTTTATATTCTATATGAAGCTTTTAATTTCTTTTTCAGAGTGATTACCACATTCCTCTAAGACCAGAAGAATCTTCGCTTGAAATATTTGATGCCATCGTTGAAGCCGCTACTTATTACCTAAAGGAAGATATTATGAACACCATTAGAAAATATTTGACTAATCTGAAACTCGTTAAATACACTATATCAGAGGATTTGCAGGTTAATAAATATTTACACTTTTCATATATTTTATGGGATAAAAAGTTTATTTACAAAAAGTTAAGTCTATCGTTCTAAATGTGTGGTTTAAAGTTGATCAAACTTTTCTGACAATGTAAATGTGAACTAAACTTTTTATTGGACAAACATCATTATTCAAGCCATGGGTTGCACACTGCTAGACATAAGCCTGTCCCATTTATTTCTAATAAGCTTGTGGGAGCAACCTGAATCCAGTGTCTTCCAATTCAAATATGATCTATTTTGCTTGTAGCTGGACATTGGTCACCTGGTTTTTAACTTGCCAATCCACTATACTGTATCTGTTATGCATCTCTGGATATTTTTATTCTTGATAAACATATGGTTCAAATAAAAATTAAAATATAGTTTAAAATAAAGTTTAAACAAAAGTTGATACATTAATATAATGAAACATTTTAATATTTTATTATATATTTAGTCATTGTTTAGGAATCTCTAGATTAATGTTAATTACACCCCTGCGGAAAAGACGTATTAAGGTCTTAAGAAATTTTTATAATGGTTTTAGTAACTTTACTGAAATATTCAAAAATATTTCATTCAAATAATATAAAAACAATTTTATGATTTTTTCCTCAAAACTTCGGTAAATTCGGTTGCCCAAAAAAAAGGCGAGAAAAACCAAAAAGCCAGTTTATGGCTATTTATGTTATGTGGGTTTGATACTTTACAATTCTTAATTAATGCTAAAAGCTAAGTAATCAAATCATACTTATCATCTATTTTCAGTTCGTTGAAGATGATTTTATAGAGATGCGGAGTAATTCTAACACAGAAAATCCAGTCACTGCAGATGACTTACACAGACTCCTGGTGTTAGCGAGGCTTGTCAGTCTCTCACGGGGACATGACACCTTAAACAGGGAATGCTGGGACATTACAAGGAAAATGGAAAGTGAACGTCTGGAACGATTGAAGAACAGAGTTGCATCTACATTGTAAATAATTGTGAATAAACTTTTTTAAATATGCAAACATTATTTTTTATTTAAGTCAAGTAATTTATTTGTATTGTGTAAACATTCCTCTTATTAATATCGGCTGTCGTGTTTCATTTAGGTTCATATTTTTTAATATAAATATGTCAGTACAACAACTAGTTCAGATTGACAATGCATTGAAGCAAACGAATAGTAAATTGACTGAACAGCAACTTACAATTAAACACATTGTGATAGATTAATAACTTGAAAAATTGTAACTCATTAATTTTTATAACTTGTATGTTACAAAAATGTAGCAGTCGCGCTAATAAATCAAATTCAATTTGATATATAAATATGTAAAACGATTGCTTTTAAGGCTTAATTTTTACGCGTCAATAGACGAAACCATCTTCACTGGTCTCTAAGAACCCACAATCCGACTCCGACCAGTTTGATGTGCTTTAGCAACTAATGGAATAATTAGATGTTTTTTTTCTAGACAGATCTACATTAGGTGATGAATGTCAATAGTGTGAATTATGAACTTGATTATGGATTTCTTCATGCTGAACCTAGGCGAAGCCCAAATCGTAATCATCTCACACGTGGCTTCAACAGAAGCGACAATCAGAGCTGCAATGAATTTGTTTCTAAAAATTTTCTCCCAAAGACTACTATCAGTCATCTTGGGGATAATTCGTGGCCGCCGGGGTCACTCGACTTAGCTCCAATGGATTTTCTTTACGAAGCTACGTCAAAAAGAATTTACAATAACAATCCAAGAACTCTTGTTAAGACTTGATACTTATTCTTTTACCTCGACACTTTCAAACATTAGAAATCTCCAATATTCTATTATATACTTTTTTTAAAGTTAAAAATTTTGCTAGAAAATTTCCATAGATAATATACTTGAGGTACGTTCAGCTCTGTGTGATAATGAAACGTTACACGTACTTGTCAAATTGACAGTGACGTGTTATATTTCACTCAGTAGTAGTCGCTTCTATACATTATTGATTAGAAATATAGAATACGAATAATCTGAAATAACTTAATGAAAGAAACATGTCCAATAAAAGCAAAATATCAGATGGCCCTAATAAATGTAAAATCACAGAATCCCTATGGGCAAAAGCGTTCACCTCGAACTCCGAATGGCCTGACAAGGTTAGATTTTAATATCACGGGACTATGATTTAGTTGAAATTTAGTTAAATTTATTTCATTATAATAAATTAATGTTACGCGTCTTTAGTAATAACTTTTAGTGCTGTATGTAAGCTTAGCAAAAAATTAAGTAATTAAGTAAATTAATTTTTCAGGAAGAATTTTTAGACGTAATCTATTGGATGAGGCAAGCCATAGGGATTGTTTTAGGACTCTGCTGGGGTCTTTTACCTTTAAAAGGCTTTGTAGGACTTTTGTTGTAAGTATCGGAAAAATGTCTTTATATAATAAAGGAATTAAATTCAAATTGACATATTATTTTGGATGTTTCAGGTTTGTGGTTGTGAATGCAGGTGTGATATACTTTTATGTTAGTAATTTTCAAAGTATTGACGAGGAAGAATATGGCGGTATGTGGGAGATAACTAAGGAAGGTTTCATGACATCCTTTGCTGGATTTTTGGTGAGTTTTTATGATTTACATTATGTTTTTACATCAAACTTTGAAGTAACATGGTGTGTCTTATTTACATTTGGCCTCATTATTTGTTATGACCTATGCCTAAGTGACAAACTCTTGGAAATCATGGCTAAGGGTAAAAAATAGTTACAAACTCTAATTATTTATTATCTCTCTAATTATATGTAATGATTTTTTTTAACCTTCTAAAAAAGGCAATATGTCTACAGTAAGGTTGCTATATCAGGCTAAGTATTAGCCATTCCTAAAGATGTGGAAGCTGAAAAAATTGCACCAAACTTGTTTACTACATTCAAAAATAAAAAGAAATTAAGATTCTAAGTTACAATAACTAAGAAACCTGTAAAAATTCTAAATATGAAAAAAAAATTCTCTGTATCAATTTTCTTAAAAAACATGTCGAATATAAATAATTTAATATACAGGTGACTAGAAATAGATGCTTTAAGGGGTGAATGTATAGTTTATTTGCTCTCAATGTATTCACTCTGAAAGCAATGGTTTTATGGAATAATAAATAATTTAAAGGTTCAGAAAAGGTTTCAGATTACCACTCAAAACCCAAAAAATATATTGTTTATTATTTACCTCTGCAGAATTATGGGTACTGCCTGAAGTTATGGGCCTGTCACATTTCAAAAGAAAAAAGAAATCATATTTTAGAGTTTCACTTTATATGGTATATAAGCCTAGATTTGGCTATTTATCCAAACCTTTAAAGCTTAAACATCTATTTTTGATCACTATATCACATCAGCATCAGTATCACATCAGTTACAATAGAATTCTGTTTAATAACTAGTGTACTGGTTTGATAGCGTCATAACTAGCTCAATTACAAGATGCCTTGTATATCAACCCATCTCAAAGCGGTGTATGAAAATGTCGTATTGACATGTTTATATAATACTAAATTCTAAATAGCATTGTTATGTTAGGAATTACCCCAGGTCTGTAGGAGAAACTTGTACATTTAGTCATTTTCAGGAATTGAATTATACATGTTTGATATTTTTGTCCTTAGGTGACATGGATAATCATTTATACAGGATTACATGGCCATGAGAATTTATGAAATGAGGCAAATTGATAAACAGTGGATGAAAATAGCCAGAAATATGATGCCAAGAGTTGGAAGTACAAAATATAGTTTTGCATTGAATATGCATCTTCGTTTTTTGTGACTTGTCTTTATAATTGATAGTTATTATTTGTTTTACCATTATAGCTACAATTATTTATTTTCAAGAAAATTATATCATATTATAGTAGTGCTATTTGCATGATGATTTGTCAATCTGAGAATCTGGTCTCAATAGATAATATTAAGAAAGTATGCTATTCAGGACAATTTTAAACTTGTTTGTAATATTCTTTTCTTCAGAGATCAACAACTTTCTTAGAAGTAAATAAACAGAGTGTATAATGAGATATATTTATAATAGTCATAAGTTTATTACCGCATACCAAACATAAAACTGTAGCAAAATTTGCTATATTGTGTACAATTATATTTATATCTTTGTATTTGAATTTTTGTTAAAAATTAACCTCACATTACATTACAACCAACATGTATTTTTAATTTAATAGTAGTATTTTATACTATTCATATGTTCTCTAAAATGAATTATATTACCTCTAAAACATAAGTAATAAAAATAAAGCAATAATATTTACTAATAACAAAAAGATTGGATAATTTAATACTTATTTACTAAAATAATCTTTGCAAAGTATGGAG
This sequence comes from Battus philenor, assembly GCF_028537555.1. NCBI lineage: Eukaryota > Metazoa > Arthropoda > Insecta > Lepidoptera > Papilionidae > Battus > Battus philenor. Next base: position 4,606,096 of record NW_027181678.1, on the reverse strand, counting down.
TCGGTTTAATTTGTTATATCTGAGTTTTTTTTTTCGACATCAAACTGTTTTTCATAAATAACCAACACTAAGTTAATAATTATTTGAATGTCCCATTTTTGCTGATAACTACATTAATGCACTATATAAGATAGAAATAACAAAATCATAAATGTTTAATGTTCGCAGTTGTCACAGATAATCTTGTTTTTATAAAATTTAAAAAAATATTGTAAAATTTTTTGTTTGATATTGGACAAGTCATGAAACGTTTTTGTTGTGTGAAATATTATTACATGGGTCATGTATGTAACAAATGGAAATTGGAGGAACAATTTTATATTAGAATTATTGTATAATTATCCTGTTAAATGGTTTATTTTGCCTAGAGAAATGTATACATGAAAAGGAAGTTTTTTACGTTATAATTAATGAAAACGCCCCTGCATATGATATGCAGTATTCTATATAGTATTCCAGCGATTATGGTTTGTTTAATTATTGAATATTTTAAAAATTAATTCCAATATTCTTTGAATGAATTTCGAGAAATGTTGACAGTTTTGTTTTATCTGTGTACATCGAAAAAAATGTGTCAAAATATTTGTTTCGCGTTTAAGAAATATGGCATGTATTAGTGATTGTATTTTGGGCATATTTGTGGAATAATTTTTTTTTAAATGTGCTATATTTTTAGTAACTTTGTTAAAAGACAGTGAAATGTATAGTAATTAATGTTGTGTTGAGTGTGCGCGTTTTCATAATTTCTCGCAACTGTTTAATGTTTACAGATATAAGTTCATTCAATCATCATTGCTGTTAACCTTTTAACAACGATTTTGACAGCTACGTCGAAAAAGGGGCGGGTCCGGTATTCGTCAACTAAAATTTTGACTAGGTTGTCTATAATTACTATGTAACTTACATAGTTTGAGTCAGATTACTCATATTTATTTATGAATTTTTTATTGTTTTATCTTGAATCATATAACTCTTTTATAGTGAAATTATTATATGGCGTATTGTTAATATAATATTTTATTACATTATAGTGTCTTAAATGAAAGTTTATATTTGTTAGTGCGAATTTAATAAATACTCTACCTGGGTTGGTAAGGTATCAAGGTTGGTCTATAGGCATGGAGTTTTTGGTAGAAGTTTATCGGCCTGGCTTTTGGAAGTGCTAGCAGCTAATGTTTGCGAGTCATTATTTAGGCGATATTATGAAAAAATAGGTTAATTGTAGGTCATATTAAATATGAACGCTGGGCCTATGACAATAATTTCATAAATCAAATCTTTGTCTAATAACGACAAGAGTTCGGTATTAATAATAATGGTATTAATTACACTAATAATAATTTAATTCTGAAACCACACTTCATATAAAAATACTTAAGATTTACATATTAAAATAATTGTTTTAGTTTTAGAATTTACATGTATTATTTGATTTTTTGTAGTATAAGGTTGTCAAATATCTCCCTTCCGCTTTTTTGCTCTTTATTCAATGCTTTATAAAAAGTGTTACAGTGATCGGATTTAGTTCAAATATGCGCTGTTTTGTTCGATAATCTGTTTCCATCTAGACGGCAACTTCATAATACCTCCCTCGTAGAAGCCCCCCTCCTTATTTGCGAAGATCTCGGACAGCCACTTTTCACAAACCTCTTTTGAGTTCAACTTTACACCACCAAGGGCGTTCGCCATGGACAGGAACAGGTGGTAATCACTTGGCGCTATGTCCGGGCTATATGGTGGATGTGATAAAACCTCCCATCCAAGCTCCCGTAGCTTCTGACGAGTCATCAACGAAGTGTGTGGTCTGGCGTTGTCCTGGTGGAACACTACACCCTTCCTGTTGGCCAATTCTGGACGCTTCTGGTCGATCGTCTGCTTCAAGCGGTCCAGTTGTTCGCAGTAGATGGTATAATTAAGCGTCTGGGCATATGGGAGCAGTTCATAGTGGATGATTACCTTCCAATCCCACCAAACACACAGCAAAACCTTCCTGGCCGTCAATCCCGGCTTGGCCACTGTTTGGGACGATTCATCGGCCTTCGACCACGACTGTTTTCGCTTGATATTGTCGTAAGTGATCCATTATTCGTCGCCAGTCACCATCCGCTTCAAGAATGGGTCGAGTTCGTTCCGTTTCAGCAGCATATCGCAGGCGTTGATTCGGTCCAGAAGGTTTTTTTGCGTCAAATCATGCGGCACTCACTCACATCAAGCTTTTTTTTGTATCCAGCCTTCTGCAGATGGTTTAAAATGGTTTGGTGACTAACTCCCATCTCCTGGGCGATGTCACGTGATGCCACATGCCGGTCTAACTCGATGTAGTCCATGATTTGATCGGTATTTGTCGTCACAGGTCTTCCGCCGGCTGGCTTATCCATGGTGTCGTTTTCGCCGGCTCTGAATCGTCGAAACCATTCCTCCGCGGTTCGAAGTGATAGAGTGCCATCCCCCAAAACACCATTAATCTCACGGAACGTTTCTCTAGCGGATTGGCCTTTAACGAAGGAAAACTTTAAAATAGCGCGAATTTCGGCGTTAGTGAACTCCATGTTTACACGTCTATAACTGTTGAACGCAATATCCAAACTAATCATGCATAGCGTCGTTTTGTAGGTTATGTCAAGACTTTTCAAATTATGTATAGTATTGCCAGATACGAGCTCTGTAGCGCTTTGTACATAGCCGCGAAATTCAAAAGACAAAAAGGCGGAAGGGAGATATTTGACAACCTATTATCAATGAATTATGTAAAACAGGTCTGTGAATGTAAATCGTTGGTTTCATCATTTTGTGTTTTGTATTTTAAATGCCATTTAACGAATTACTACATTATAAATATTTATTTTTAGTCTTTACTATTGTGACGCGCCGCGAAAATGCTATGGACGGCACGATGAAATTTACGTCGGTAATTCTGTACGAATTTACGTTTAAATATGATACGGAAATTCTTTGTAAGTAGTCGCTAGTTGATCAGCAATGGGAATTCTTGTCTTTCTCATAAGGCCACGTCACCCGTGTTCGGGTGACGTGGCCTTATGAGAACCTTTACTGTCATCCCGATATAAGTGATATGACAGTCAACGTGTTAAGAGCTCGGCGACTTACCGATCCGGTGAAATCGTAGTATGTAGAGCCGTGACTCCCCTGCGAGTCCTTAGCTTTGGTACCTTAAAAGAGGTTGTAGACTAAGCACCCTTTACGTTGTGTTCTCTCGAACACGCACAATCTGGAAATACCACTTGAATAGCAGGGTAAACGGAGTCAAAATAAAGTTTTAGTGGCGTATCCCAAAGAGGCTCCCTCTTGATCCAGTAAAATATTTCAATTTTCCGCTCCAGGGAGCAGCCAAACTTAATTATTAACAAGTTTCATAATAAGTACAAAAAGTATAAACTTTCTTTTGAGACACTTCAGATATGTTTCGCAACTTTTTTTAAATTCAGCAACTGTATTTAAATTCAGCATTTAGTTTTCTTCGTTTGCATTTACCCCTGGTTATTGTTTATATCTAATTTGTCGAATTAAAATTAATAGGAAGTTTGATATTAAGAAAGTAGAATATGCTGTATAATAACGCAAATTATTGACTTGTTCATAATAAAATATGCGTTACTTAAGACCTTGGTTATAATGTTTGTATTGCGTTGAACAAATATTAAAATGGTTGATTTAATACTGGACTTTTTTTGTTATATTTCATCATTTACAGTTTCACATTATTATTGTAAAGTACTCATTTTTAGTTATCATAGCAAAAGCTACGTATTGGTTAAAAATCGAAAGTTACAATTGTACTAGAGCAGTGACGGCCCAGCAGTAGAAGACGGACTTGAGATCGTAGGTCTCCTAACTCCTAACCATCAATGCAATCTTATGTTATTTACACTTTGTGCATTAATTATTAAGAATGTTATGCAGCAGGCGTCGATGGTCTGTAACGACGACGAAAATTGTACGTCACAAATTTGTTCAGATGCGTGAACAATTTTTTGAAATTATGAACAAACCAATGGGATGCGCTAAATAGCTGTCAGTATTTAAAAAATGGTAAAAGAGCACTTCCTTGGCCTCTAAAATAGGATATTGTGTAGAGCGAATGCGAGTTCTGAGGACCAATGATATCTTTCGAATGCGATCTGTAACGACCAATGATATCTCTCGAATGCTAGATGTAAAAATGGTTTAAGCATTAAATAGATTGTGATAAAAAAATTAGAAACCCAACACCTGTGAAATTTGAGAAGTGAGGTGAAGGATAAAAGGATGAGTGTAAGATTACATGACTTATGTTAAAAGACCGAATAATTGAACTTAAGAAGACTGAAAGAGGAGATACATAAAGAAAGATGTGAAATTATTAATTAAAAATTGTAAGTTCCCTGTCCCTAAACGAGATGGGGGAGGACGAGAGGACTTCAATAACGAGGGAAAATTATAAAAAAAAGATATGGTCAAGGTGGCGGGAAGTCGCTGGATACGGGCAGCACAAGACTGGTCATAGTGGCAATCATTAGTGAAGACCTAACTATACCTTGCGGTTATAGACGGGAAAAAGTTATCCCTGACAAGAAAAGAGTGATTTATATCTTTTCGGTCTTGAGATATATCACTCTTTTATAAATTTAACTCATTACGGCTCAGAGAGAGAATAAAGCAGTTAAGACTACAAATATATCCTTTATATCTTCAGCTCTTTTAGCTCAGACGTAGAACTCTAGTAAGGCAAAATAAAACGAGTGAAATAATAAACTTTTTGAAACGTATTCGTGCATGGCGCAATCACGACACGAAATTGAGATTTGAATGTAAATAAACAAATCATCGTTCGCAAATTAGTGAGTTATTTTTGTTGCATTTGCTTACCGTTAAGGATTTTATGTCTAATGCCCGCGCGTGTGATGTTGTCGTTCCGAAAATCCATATTTTACGTTTTTAATACAAAAATGAAATAGCTATTCGTCCTTCTCTTTTATGTGTAAATTGCTATATATTCCCGTCTCGTTCTCGCTAACTCTGAACAAGAATTCATCACGAAAATTTACTCTTATGTATGAACATATAGAGATATAATTGAAATACCTGCGAGCTTGAGAGTGATTATATCTTTTGCAAATATATATATCTTAAGCTACCCATCTCTACTAGCGGTAGGCGTCTATTGGCTGACAAGATGATTTTAACAAAGATCCTTGCAGGTTTATAAAAATAAAACAATGTCGTTTGTTACACAGATTTAATACAGGACTAATGCTAAAAAATACTAAGTATACAATAAATGCGGTTAACCTTATTAGGTTATAATATTAAGTGATAACCCACGGTTAAGTTTTCATATAAGAAATATATACGTAAGGCTTGTTTTTGTAATCTTAACCTATAGAATATTAGCTTCGACCGTCTATAAGGAAGGGACTTAACCTCAAAAGTATTAGACAGGTAGGACGTATAGAAAAACTTAAATAAAAAACTAAATGACTATTAAAAGACAGTGATATGCCTTTCGTATTTAAATTTATTCGCCAGACAAAGATATTATAGCACGTTCACTACACTTTTGTGCATATATATAAATTTAAAAATGCGTTTACACGTAACCACTTTTTCAAAAGTAAAGTAACAATTTTTAATTTTTCAAAAAATGCTGTCCAAATATCTTTCCTAGATTTTTACACGTATTTGCCATTTTTGTCCAAAAAACAATATCGTCTCTGATTATACAAATATAGACCAAAATATGCCAAACTTCAACAACAACGACTAAAAAGAACTTAGTCAAAAACATGAGTAGGTTAAAAATTACTAATCATCATAAGACCAAGAGAGCACGTACATATAAACGCACCCCTACATTGTTATTACTAACCAATTAAAGAAGTTACATTATTTCTGTATTTACTCTGTCAAGGAAATAAAGTATAAAATAAGGTGTTTTTTTATATTTATATAGATGATAACTTTAACGTTTGTCATCATCTTTATAAATATAAACTCCTTTGGTATTATCGAGGAATATATTTTGACGCATTTATTTTCATTACTGCCAATAAAATTGTTCAATTAAAAATTAATTATATCGAGTTTGATTCGATCAAACAAAGTCATGCTATGCATGTTGTTAGGTTATGGCAATAAATTGCAAATAAAACGTTTTAAAATAATATATGAGATGCTTATAACTAAAAATAGGGTAATTTCATAATTCACCAAGTCATTTAAATCAAAAATATAATTCGGTGAGAGAATATCCTAACATTACACATATGACTACACTAATTTTGAGGTTAGGTGAGTGCAAGAACGTTAAACGACAATGACAACGATAAAGGGTGCTAGCACACCAGTGTTGACAATCTATTCAATATTTTTTTTCCTCTTGCGAAAATAACGTAACCCTTTTCAAATAATTCAACGTGTATAAAAATCCTATTGTTTAATCAAAATACCATCGGTCCGGATCAACTTGCATGGCATAAACGTTAACTAATTTTAATTACAAAGCGGAAAAGTTTAATTTGTTAAAACCGATATCTTACAAGTTTCCTTTAGTTTTGTTGTTTTAGATATTTAATTCAACCTTTAACTATCACAAATGTTCATTTTATTTCAAGTTTTAACAATTGGAGGTTATTTGCGTATAGAATTTTTTAAAACATACCGGCAACAAAAACTAAAAAAAATTAACAAATCGCTATTGCTATGTTTGTCAAAGAGCTTCAATCCGTTATGCAACCGCGTGATAGTTTGCAGACCGTATTTTCTCTGATATTTCCATGAATGTTAACATACTATGCCAACGTCATGCTGTTCAGACTGTACCGCAGGAAAACATGCCACACTACTATTAATATGTACTTGACGAAAGGTACTGGTTTGTAGGATTATGAAATCGCGATATGAATCTAATGAATTTATAGACGTCAGAAAGTAGATCAGGGGTGGCCAAACTGCGGTTCGCGACCCACTTGCGGCTCTTTGAACGATTAATTTTGGCTCCGATCGATTGTCGAATTATTTCAATATTTAAATTTATATAACCTATGTTAGCTCCCGGGAAATGGAAACAAATTACTGATTTGAATAATAATTATTATTATTCCAACATAAAATTAGCGAAATCCGGCCACGGATTCAAAATTAACTAACCGACATCTTAAGTATTAACAGGAGAGCTGTTATATATGTGTGCCATTATATCTAACTTCAATACACACTTTTTGTAATTTTGTTATATAATTATAGTAAATAAATTTTTCATAAACAAATACGTTTGCGTATTTTAAATGCGTACAGAAATGCGGATCAAAAAAATAAATAATTTTAAATAATACTTCGCACTATCAAGGAGTTTGGTCACCCTTGATCTAGATCATCGTCCTAATAAAGCTACCATTGGGATCAACTAAATACCTTAATACAAAGTACTTTTCAGAGATTGAATATAAGATTGTAATTAATCTAACCTAAAAATGAATAAAACAAAATAACACTTGTAACGAAAAAAAAGTGGATAAAATTAATATTATAAAAATAGAATTCAATTTAAATCTTATTGCATGTTGTATCTTATAATAGACATCTTTGTAACAATTTAATTCTTATTTATAAAAGTAAATCTTTAGAGGTTGGCTCGTCTTTGTACGTAATTTCGTAAAATGTATCGACAGAGAAACAAGATAAATATTAGGAACTTGGTGAGTTTCGTTAAAATTTTGGTGGATAGAATCATTGTGCCGATAAAACAGAATAAAGATGTAAAACAATACCAGCACGATTCCCAACACTGGTTAGAAAACACAACTAACACTGATATAAGAAAAAGTGGATTATAAATGTCTAGTCATCTCGCCAGGTAACGAGAACTTCATCAGTGCGATACCGCTGGGTGACGAAGGACTCGTCGAAGCCCATCTTCACTCCCGACTCGTGGGCCAGTGCCCCCGCGTGGGCAATCATCACGCCGTTATCTATGCAAAAGCGCTCGTCGCTAGCAAACAGTTTAGCCCCTCTCTCGGAGCACATAACTCCCATCATCTCCTGGAGACGCAGGTTGCATCCCACACCGCCTACTATCAATACCTGAAAAATAAGTTTTGGTACATTTGACTTCAGACGTGCATTCAAAATATAAAAGTTGCAATTTAAATTTACAGCTCAATCTTAGACTCCATCTGGGCTGAGAAACATTTGGAAAACAATTGTTATAGATGGCTCTAAGTATAGAAACATGGCCTGTAACTTAGGGTCTCATAGGAAAGTTCACTTACAGTCATTCAACAAGCTATGAAGAGGGTAATCAGTATTTCTCTACAAGATTGCATTAGGTATGATGATGAGATTTGTTGCCAAAGAAAGTAGCCAACATGAGTGAACCAGTAGATTGGCAAGATGAAGTAGAAGTGGGCAGCTCACATAATGCAAAATAGATGGCCACTGGAACCTTAATATTCTGATGTGGAGACCATGGACTCGGCCAGTGTAGCGTAGGATGTACACTCACAAGGTGGTCAGACACTTGTAAGGTGGATGTACATTCACAACATTCACTTGCAACTTGTCTTATTGAAAATGAGAGAGGCCTTAATCTAGCAGGGGAGATTCTATGACCGAAAAATGACGATGACTTACAATAAAAATTCTTAGCATAAAATGAGTTGAACAATGCATGCATAAAAGATTGTATATATATTTCGAATAAGTATTTTCCACAACTTAATTAAGAATATTGTGAAAGTAACCACAAAAAAGACCAATCGGTATTAGTTATAGGAAAATAGTTATAAATCATTTATACCTCATCAGATCCACAATGTGCCATGGCTCGCTCAGTGATTTCCACAAGCATAGCAAACACCGTCTCCTGAAGAGAATAGCATAAGTCTTCCGGAGTATACTCCTTCAGCAGTTCTTTTATCTTATCCTCCATGTATGACAGTATACCAGAGAAACTTACATCCATACCTGAAATATATATAATGAATAATTATTACACTACATAAATACAATAAAAAAAAAACAAGTTCTTTAAATAGAATGAAATGGGGTCTGAGATACACCAATATTCATAATTTAAAGGAGACAATGTTGATTTCTTGATATAAAAAATGAAAGTTAAAAAAAATGAAGATGTTTGTGTGTATCCCATTAGTAACTATTATATGTAAATAACAATGGAATGTTTAAGAAAACAAAATATTTATTTATTATACATTTAAATTAAAAAACATGGAGATAAAAATTCACTGAAAAATAATAACACTAAAACACATCTACCCTTCAGAAAAAAAAGAAAAATAATTTATAACAAATACTCATTGATGATTAAAAAAGTGTATTAACTTTCAAGACTTTTTTTAATCTAGTAGAAATAGGTTAAAAAATAAATGATAACAGTAACAAGAATTGGCAGAGTGGTTAGTCAAATATATATGATGACATATATAAAAATGCATCAAGGAGTCTGGAATTTTAGAGTGAAATTCAGCAAAGTTGATGTATTGTGATTAGCCTTTAAAGCAGTTGTAAAATCTTCAAAAAGCCTTTGTATTGTTAATTCACAGTGAAAAAAAATCACTTCAACTAGTTTAACTATCTATAATAAAGGTTAAACTTTATGAGTAAAATACCTTTAACGCAGTAAGGTAAATGTAAGTACTTCTTTCCTTTTTTAGCAGCCTGCTCTATGTTGTAGCCAGGACTAGGTGCATTGGACAATTTAAGCACTCTTGCAAATCTGAAAATGTACGGGTTATATCCTTGTAAAGTGTTTTATTCATATTCAATTATATTATCAGCATCATTTTAGGTAGTGCACTGTTGTACATAGTCATTCCCCAAAGATTTTCAATAGGACCGGTTGTAACATTCTGCTGGCCTTGGCCATGGTCTGTGTGTTATTATTTTTTATTGTTATTAATTATTGACAATAATTTAATTAAAGATTTCTAAAATGTAGAGGTAATTAAAATTAATAAATTAGGAAATTGAAGAAAGTCCCCCTTAAATCATGGTAAAAGTGAGCATTAATAGGGTGTTTCATAATGACCTATAGAAGACAACATGAAGGCGAAATTTTTATTTTATTACATATATGAGGCTTAGAGCGGCCCTCGGCCACAACTGGTTTAGTGCTATAGTTGGACTCTCCTAATAACTAGGAGGTTTCTAGTCTAGTGCTTTGGGACCTTGAATTTTGACTGAATTGGGATAAAGATTATCTGAATTACTGTGCAAATGAATCATAAGTATTATTGTTTTCGGGAAACAAACTCTGGAATGATGCAAGTATGACAAATTGTAGCCAGAGAGAAGAACCATTTTCAAAACTAGTGCCTTCGTGCATACAGGCATTGATGAAGAATGTGGTTAAAAAATTAGACATTTAGCCAACAAGGGTTTCACATATCTGAATTATTTAATATTTTATAATTTTGTACACATCTTAATTAATATTTCCTTTTAAAGTTTTGTACATTTTACTTAACAAAAACATCACATTGTGTATACCAAAGGATAATATGTACAAAAAGTATTCGAAAATATATATACCTATCTAGGCAGTTGCCTACAGCAATGTCGATGGTTTCACCAAAGATCCGGTATCGTTGTCTGGAGTAAGCAATGATCTGAGTGTTACCCCCACTTACATATAACACAGTTGGGTTTTTGGCGTCTGTTATCAATCTCCCCATTTCAATATCTACAGTGAAGTGAAGGAAGTAATTTTTCATAATACTTATAAAAGCAATCTCTACAAGTGCCATAACATTAATACATCAAATAAGCTATAACATGGGATGTTAATCATTAATGTAATACTGGTACTATAACAACACTTAAAGGTCTCAAGAAAAAGGTTTAACATTTAAGGCTGTTAAAAAGCTAAATACCTTGTTGTTATGAGCATTAACAGTGTGACATTAAAAGAAAACTAAGTTAATGGGAAAGATAAAATTGTAAGGAGTATTTCCATATCTTTATATTAACAAATATTAACTGTAATAAATATAAGTAATGTGGTATTCCGAGATAGTACTTCATATTTAGAAAATATCTTAAAACAATTTCTTAAAAGAAAATGGTGCATGGAGTATGGAAGAATATCGTAATATTTTGATTGGTAACAAATTTTTATGTAGTCCTTGACTGTGGGGACTCCCATCTGCCCCTACCATAGTAAAGTAAGGAAAATTTATACAGTTAATAATTATTTACTTAATGTTATTATTGTCATGCTTCTCTGGCATTCTTCTTGATATCTTTCATTCATTTCTCTCTATTTTCCCTTGACAATATCTTAAAAGCCTTAATTTAGAGACATTTATCACAAACATGATTCACAATTTTACCATTAAACTTAATATAGCAAGTAAGTGGTAACAGAAAATTTAGTGGAAATTATAGTGCTCTTATTTTCAAAAAGTTTGTTTTGAAAAAAGGATACGTCCAATACAGTGGTTGACACCTATAATAGGCTTGTTCCATATCTTGGCGCAAGTTCTGGCTACAATAGCACAGACCATCAAAGGAGCTCCCATTCCAGGCCCTTTAGTGTAGCACACCACATCTATATCTTGTGGAGTCAAGCCTGATTCTTTAAAAGCCTCCCGGAGGACTTCGTGTATATGCTCATGGTGGTGTTCCGCAGTCTCTCGAGGTAGAAAACCTTGAATTATTAAACATCATAGAAACTTATATAATTTGTTGTACAAAAGAGGCATATTGCAGAAAAAAAGTGATTTATCAACAGTTAAAGTTTAGAGTTTTCATTTAAAACGTATTTTATTGAGTTTTAAATTTGAACATATTCTTATTTAGTTTCTTAGCTAGCTGTTTTTTTCTTGATTATTAAAAATTAAAATATGAACAACTTGTATACTGACTTGATGATGATGATTTACAGTTAAAAGATATTTAATCATCTTAGTGTTTTGCTTGTAATTATTATATTGTACACATATAGTAATGACCAACAACTGTTATTAAGAAATTAAAGCATAGTAACTATATTATTTATATGTATTATATATAAATAACCTTCCCCCGGCGGCGTAATATATGTTCGTCGGCAATTAGCAAGTATTTCTCCATTTTTTACTATCCCAATGCCAAGCTTGTTAGCGCTCCCTTCAAAGCCAATCGCAACAACCATTTTCAAAATATTACTGTATTTGTTGAATTAAATGTTTACAAAATAAAACGTAGTCGTATATGCCAAACTGACACTGACAAGTAACTAGTATTGATTACTTCATCACTTTTTAAGTTTCTTAGCTTATGCTACTAGCTTTTAACTTGTTTTCAGAAAATAGTGCTTTTTAACAGCAGGTTTAATTTAATAGGTCACGATTCCGTTCCACAAGTTCTAAGTCCGATGCCGCTGTGAAGGCCAGGAAGGCTCTTTAGTTCCCGAAACCCAAATAAAGTTTTTAAGTATTTTATGATTTCAAACTCTTTGCTTACGTGACATTAATATTATTTGTCGCTAATGTCAAAGAAAATTATTATCATTAAACACCAAATTTACAGGTTGAATCAATAAGATAAAGATAAATCATACAATTTTACATATAAACAAGAGATCGCGACTACACCTTGCAAATGGTAGAAGACTAACAAATATCCCCATGTTAACGCTTCCTCTCCTCGATAACAGAATTCGAAATAGAATAAATGATTAGATCAGGTTCATGATTTAGATAAGTGCATATTCTAATATTAATTTTGTTCACACGTCTTTTACAACTTTTGAATATTTTTTATCTTCCAATAATTGTACCAAGAATACAAAAAACAGGTATTAGAGGAAAAAATAATGTTATTAGCAAAATTATTTTAATAATACTGTTATCGCAATAAAATTTACGTCTTCGACCACGTTCATACGTATGTATGATCAAAGCTGTTGAAAGACGCTGGATGCAGACCATTTCCAACCCATTCAATTAAATATTTATTAGAGATCTACGTCGATCCAGGGATACACCCATATATACATATCTGGCTATAAAGTCACAAAACATTACCTTATAAATTAGGTACCTTATTGGCTAAATTGAATATAGAACCAATAAACCATTCAAGAGATAGGAAAGAATATAGTCAAGCAGGCAATAAGAAACAGAAATGAAATAAAACTAAATAAGGAAAAAGTAATATATATTGGAAGTAGAAATGACATTTACGCTTATATACTTTTGTAATTTTTTTGTACTACTTAATAAAAAAGTTAAGCATCAACGGCTTGCTCATTTACTTCATCTACAAAATCTGCTAACATTTCTTCTACTGAAATTTCATCTTTTTTAGTTAATTTACTAGTTACATTTTCTTCTCCTGTTTCTGCCTTGTTTATTTCTTCATTATTTGCTTCCTTAACTCCATTAACTACTACATTAACATCAGTCAGTGTTCCATCACTCTCTTTTGGCTTCTCCAATTCATTTTCTTGTGATGGTATTACCACTTGACCGCAAGTTATTTGAACATCATCTGTTTCATTAGTACTGGGAAGATTTTCATCATCCATTTTATCTAAAACTGTCACCTTCACATTACTTTCATTGGGATAATCATAAGAGACTTCCACAGAAGGAGGTTGTTCCTCTTCATCCACTACTTCATTTAAATTGTTTAGTGGAAGTTGTGTTTTTGCTTCATGAATTGGTGTTGGCTCTTGTGATTTTTCAGATTCTTCAGTATCTTCTAGGAATATTGAGTCCATTTTTTTTGTTATAGTTTCATTAATATGTCCTTCAACTTCTATAGCAATAGATTTTGTGTTTATAATATTGTTCTCATTTTTATTAGATATTTCCTCTTTAGGGTCTGTTTCCATATTTGTATCAATATCATTTTCTACTTCTTGTGGAGTTTCCTCGCCTTCATCTTCGCTGTCTGCATCTGGATGGCTTTCTACTGAACATACAGATTCACTGCTTAAACTTATTTTATCTGATTCTTCTTCTAAACGTGGCTTTTTACTTAAAGGTTCATCAGGAATTGTGATCACCTCTTCACTGGTGTTCTGTTTAGGCATTCTGAAAAAAATTGCTAGTATTTAATAGTAGCAGTAACTAGTACATCGGGGTGCATGTCGCAGTTTTACTAGATTTAATAATCATATCCATAAAATTCTTAACCAAATGATGTTTCAATTAATTGCTTCTTTGCTGATATATCTAGCAAATCATAAAAAAACATTTTAAGTTCACAGACCCTTACACTCTTTGAACTCAGTTCCGATGAAGCTGTAAAATTCCCTGGGCTAACAGCATTATCATCAACCGAGAATAAGCAAGCATAAAAATCTGAGAAAATAATTTTAGCTTATTCAGTTCACTATTATACATTAAATGTGATAAAAATATTTTAAATAAATTCCAATTGGTTAATGAAGTATCATATTTATTGTTAAGCCTTAGTCTATTTATAGCATTATTATTTACACTGTTATAGTAATATGTACATGTTTCTTTGTTTTTTTTTATTCTACTTTGTTCATTTTATATCTTCATTACATATGATTACTGGTATTTGTTTTGCGCACTTACTATTGTAACCTTTGTTTTATCATGCACATTTTTTTTGCGTCAGCACTTCTCTTCAAACAATCTAAATAGAAAATGATCTTTTATTGTCTTTATTACGTCTTTTAAATAATTAGTAAAAAGCTACATAATCTATACACAGATGGCTTCTTATTGAAATGACAGCAACTAATTGAGCTGTTTACCCAGGACTTATTAAAAAAAAAAACTCAAAAATACACTGTCATATTATTGGAACCGCATAAATGAGCAATCACATAGATATGCTTTGAATATAATATTCATTAAATAAATACCTATCAGACCCAAGGAATTTTTCCAATGCTGCTCTATTTCTCTCCGATATTCTCTTCTGCTTGTCTACTGTCTTCTCCTTTTCGGGTTGAACTACTAATGCAAAATTTATTGTTGGTGGTGAACAGTGCAAATGTAATCTTATATCTAGCAGAGCATTGGAACTAAATTTAGAAATCTGGAAGAAAAAAACGAGATTAAATTCAATATTCTTATTTTAAAAACTCAAATGAAATTGTTTTACTGAAAATAGAGATAGAAAAAGATTAAAACAATTTTTAGTTTTTATATTTCAGACGAGATGATGATATTTAACTAAATTTAGGAAATTAAATAACAAACCTCTTTAGATTGAACATTTGAAACAGTACTATATAGCTCTAGACAATATTGCGTAGGCGGCGGCACTGTGGACGGTGTAGTCTTTCTTAAGGCTTCGAGAACACGTAGTAGCAATAAAACATATTCATCAGAGTATGTACTAATGTTGTAACATTCTCTCACGAAATGCTCTTGAAACATCTGCAAGAGGAATAGTTATAAAGTGATAAATATTTTCTAGTGTATTTTTCTTTTAGCCGACAGACGGCCACTATAATACATAGGTCTTCCTCAAACATCGCTGGGATTATCGATCTTGCGCTGCCAGCATCCAAAGTCTACCTGCGGCTTTATCTATGTATTCCTAATGGGGTGCCTACCCTCGCCGCGTCCACCAGTTCATGGGAGCTACTCAAGAACCTTTCAGCTCCAAAGGCCATCGAATGCACGAGCAATTTCGCGAGCTACGTAGGTAACCTAAATTTTTTTGTAGATCTCATTGCTGATTCGAACTTGCAGCGTAATTCCAAACATAGCTCTTTTTATTTTACATTGTCATTATTTTTGATTTAAACATAAAGATCTAAATGAAATAAGGAGTCGAATGTAAAATAAACTCAAGGATTCTAAGTACCTTATGTGAATTTGGCTTCAAGAACACACCACACACTGACAGGAACGTTTCAGCGAATTCCAAAGCTGCCATGGCTACTTCGTTGTTAGTTTCATCGTTGCTACAATATAATAAATAATACAGTACTGCTAACATGAAGAACGTCATTGCCTTTTTTTATAAAAATCACTTTTTGTCTATGGGTTTGAACATCATAGATATTATTTTGTATGTAAATTATCTATTTAAAATATAAATTACCACTTATGATTTTTATTGCATAAAATACACACAGTGACAGTGATAAATAAGGTCCTGTTTAAATATATGTGTCACATAGTGCACCAAAGATGTTTAGAAAAGTAAAATTTCAGGCGATGTTCTATGATGACACCTAACTTAACGAATTATTAAAGAATTACTTTTATACTAACAAAACAAGCTTATTTTTTTCTCCTGGAGCATGTGTAGCTATTGTGCTTTCTTTTAACATATTATTCTGAAGTTTCCTTCTTGCTTTTTTGCTTAGATTTTTCAGTGGTTGGCCACTCATCTGTAAAATAAAATTTATTTCAATGTATATATATACATTCAAGGAATCATAAAAAAACTTTTCTTTTTTGGTTATAATATATGACATATATATTCATCTTTTTAGCCGATAGACACTCACTGCAAGGCATAGATCTGATCAAGAGATCGCCATGACCAAAGTCGCTAAATGCCCGAAGCGATTTCCCGTGACCTTAACATGTCGTTGGTTGGTAGTTGCCACTCGAGAGACGTGCCTCGTTGATTTCAATAATAAGCTAACACAAAGTTTGAGCTACATCGAAATATTGCCTGCTTACATTACAGACTATAAAGTAAGTGAAAACATTTGTTAGCTACTCAAGTTTCATTATTCGGAGAATGAAAAACACTTTCATGTGTTAATTTTATTAAAAGCCGTTTCAGGGACTCCGAGAGTCTATATTAGAACTCTAGTAGTGACGAGTGATTCCCCTTTCCAAATTATAACTCTTGTAGGGACATTCCTCCATTCCTCCATAGCCCAGGTTAAAACTCTGGTGAGGTGAGGGCAATATCCTCAGAGTCTAAGCTAGAACTCTGGTTAGGACCGATTCCCCCATAGACTAGGTCAGAACTAAAGCAATAGTTATACAATGTTCCCCAAGTTGTTAACTTGTTCTTGAACAGGAATTTGGATGGTTACATAATCTTCCAGACAACTTACTTGCAAAACCAAAATCTAAGAAAAATAGTTAAATTATTCATTATCATTAATCTCTGCTTAGCTTGTGCTATAATTATAAATAAAAACCTGCTTTGTGCTTATAAACAATAAATGGATCACATACAGGTAGACATTCTATATGCTAAAGTGAAGTTCTTCAAAAAAATAGATGTAACTTACATTGAGTTGAACTGTCTTCTTTGGTGGAGTGGTGTCACCAATGACATGGCTAATAAGTTCATCCTCCCATACATTGCCAGGGGGGAAACGGTAAGTGTGCAGTGTGGTTAGCCAGTTGCTCAAACTGTTGTATGCATTACAACGAACTTGTCTATATAAATAAAAAAGTAATCTCAATTAAATTAAACAAATATATAGGTGATTGATTATTGGTGTAAAAGCTATAAAAGGGGGAATGTATAATTCAATTACTGCCAATTAATGTAGGGTACACCCTATCCAAAAACAGGTAAAAACATTTCTTAAAATTTCACAGTTATTAAATTAATTATTTTTTATTATCTATCCCTGCCGGCGGCTTTGCACTGCCAGAATTTATTAGCCTGGCATAACAAAAAAAATAATGATAATTCCAAGTGATTTGTCTATACAGGGATCATTAGTAATAGGTGTAAAAGTTTTCTAGATTTTTGCTGATGAATGAGCAATACATTTATTTAAAACTTTTAGATCTATAAATACAGACACTAGGACCCTAAAGTACAAATCTTAGTGCAAATGATTATTATTAATATAATATGTTTCAAATGTGCGAAACATTATAATAATTTAATAATAAATGTTAATAAATTGTTATAATAAATACTATTTATCAATTCATTTTAAATGATTCATATTAGATGTTAGTCTTATTGATATTTGAGTGAATATGAATTAATTAAAATATTATTTGAGAGATAATCACCTTGCATCTTCAATATTCACGTCTGAACTCCATCTAAGTGTTTGCATTACTATTCTAAAGACTAGAGGCGAAAATGGTATAAGATTTGTTCCAAGACTGAAATTATAAAATGTTATTGTAACATTGGTAACATATTTATGAAATTTAAATTGTTACTTAGTTAATTACATACTAGCGGGAAGTAATAACTTAATAATATTTTTTTTTGTAAACAAGATATGTTAGTAATAATAATTTTAATGGTTGCTTAGAAAAACTCGCAATTTACGATAGATCAATGATCAATTGTACTTCATGTTTTGCCTATTTCATACAAATTGTTTTTAAGTTGATGTACAATAATGTATTAATATATAAACTATAGACACAACAATTTATTAATTTTTTTAATGACATAACCATATTCTTATTGGCTTCTGGTTATCTCAAGAGCCTGGATGATGCCCATTACATTAAAATTTCCTTTGGATTAGATTGATAAAATATTTAATTATTGTACAATATATGTGCTAAAAACTTAATAGAACAAGCAATTTTATATATACAACACACTAGCATTTTATAATTTAGAACACTAAAAATTTAAGAATATTTTTTAATTCATATTTTAGAAAAATAAACACTTACCAAGCAATCAAAGCATCCAATGTCCTCAGTGCTTGAGTTTTTACCATAGATATATCATTTGATAGTGATTTTTTGGCACTGGTCACACTGATTGAATGTATAATGATATCCAATATAGTTTTTGGGCTTATTGGTTTCGGTACTGAATAAATCTCACTGCAATATAGTTTAGTATTTGATAACATAATCAAGGAATATTATTATGATTTAAATTTACAGATTTTAATTTCATTAAGAAAATCTTTGTTGAGAATAGCAATTAATTGATATTTATGTACGAGTAATAACAGGTTAATTATAAGTAAAATAATAACATTAGCTAATTTGGTACAAATCATCTTCATTTTCCTATTGATTGCTGAACATTGGCCAGAAGGTCTAAAATATTTTGTACTATCAAATATTTGTCTGATTATTACAAGTTTTTTCTAACCACCCTAATAATGTGTGGTGGCCGTGGCCTTCACTCTAGAACCTTAAGACATTATCGACCACTCGATCCGCGCGGTATGGTGCAAGGCCACTAAAATTTTAACTTGCCCATCCTCAAAGATTAACCTCAGAAAAATATTTATCACTTTTAAAAAATAAATAAAACCATGAATTTTGATAACAAATGATACTTACACAATCATGGCCTGTATAAAAACAAATATATTTCTAAGTCTAGTTTCCAGCAACGTTTTTTTATGGTTGGCTCCAGTAGGCCCTGTAAAGCTAATCCCTATTAAAGCATCAGTCAAAGGTGAGTCGAAATTTGATTTTAATTGGATCTGAAATAATAAACATAAAATATAGTTATTTTACTATGTACTTTTTTGTTCAATCAAGGAGGTTGCATATAAAAATTAAAAAGTCAACCAACCTTTTTACTGTCATTCTGGTTAATATCAACTGTATCATTAAAAAGAGTATCAATGAGGGAATGTATTGAATTGCAGAGTAGATTCATGTTGTCTCTCCATGCTGATTTAGAAGTAACCTGTTTGTCTTGTGGCCAGCGCACCTGGAAAAATGCATTTATTTTCACTTTAACTGTCTAAGTTTAACAACTAATTTGTCATAGTTGTTGTGGCAAACTTTAAAATATATTAATAATGTTACCTGCAGCAAGGCATGTGCACACTTAGCAGCTTGAATAACATCATAATAGTTACTTCGGTCTAAAAAGAGAGAGAGATATGTTTCTATGGTGACTTTATGAGAAGAGCAGTATTTTGGATATCTGAAATAATAGAATAAAACAGATATTTATTGTTTTCAATAGGCTTTGCTAAGCATTTTCGAAAAGTCAGGATGTTGAAATAATATTATTTTAATTATGTATCTATCTATTTCATACATTTTATTGTAGAAGTGTATACCATTTCCTAAAAAAAGATTAATGCACTTTATGTAAATTAAAACTTGGTGTTACAATAAAACTATTAATGGTGTTCTTTTATTCATACATATTATTTCAGCAATAAGGCATCCTCTGCTGGATATATGCCTGTTATTAATTTCCAATAAAACCTTTTTATTTTAATTTACATGTCTAGGTTTTACCCATATTTGGACATATTAACCCCATAATATCATAAATATTTGCCTTCATGACAATTAATTATCATTATGAAGGTAACATGATGTAGAAGCAATAGTGTATTTTGCAGTAATTATTCACAATGATGGATACTGTTTCAATGTTTTGCAAGAACTTCTGATGTATACTTGTGAACATGTATTTTTAAAAGTCCAACAGTTATAATCTCTTCTGAAATATTAATTATACCCATGTTAATTAATTCAAATTTTAGACTTTGTTGAGCCCCAAAATAAGTGTTTCGTTTATGTCGACGCCTGGGAAAACAATTTCGAATCCTAGTGGTCGACATCGCCCATTTTAGGTAACCATGTTTCGATTGATGTAATAATCATAAATATTTTTGGTATCAGCGTTTGGGTTTACGACTCATATCTTTTCTGAGATGAATTGTGCCTCAACGCAGGGAACATGAGATGACTAATAAGAAAGAAACAATATATAAGTTATAAATTTCAGTAGGTTATAATACCGGTTGAGTATGGTTTCCAGTGTTCGCAACCATTGATTACAATTTAGACCAGTGTGTTTTGATAGATTTTGGAAAAACAATGTGAGCACTTCTTTAACGGCCTCGCTATTATTTGGATCCACATCGCGAACTTTGTTTAATACTGTGGCTGTAGGAAATACATAAGATTTTAGTACAAAAGAATGTATGAATGAAAAAAACAGTGTAAATAATAATAATGAAAATTATACATACACATTTTTGATGATTATCAAGGCATTTAAAACACATGTGTAATATTTGTTATATATAAAACTGTCCAAAAATTTGTATTAACATGTGGGCTAGATACTTGACAGAACTGATACCCATAAGCAAATGACATTGACATAAATATTTTTCCCTTTATCGTTTTTTTTGAGTTTTCCCACTCTTCTTACACGTATTAAAATGTAAAAATATATTCAAGTAGGCAAAGTTAATATGATATCTAAATCTACAATATTGGTAGAAAAATGTTTTAACAATTCCTAATAAAGTCATCATCAGACATAGCCACCATCTGTAATTAATGTGCAACACTGACAATTTGTTTAGTTCTGTTGTCACTGTCATATTGTATTATCATGATAGTAGTAAGTACTGTCAAAGATAATCTAAAAACAGTTTCATTTTAAATTTATATTATGTGGGAATAACGTAGAAATCTTATTAAACATTTAAGAAATATTTAAGCAATAAGTAAAGATGACGTCTACTTTTACGGGCTTTAGTGAAGAAGATTTAAAGCGTATCAAATCAGCGGAATCTGTCACGAAGAGCGGTAAATACAATTAACATCTCAAGAATATTTTACGAATACCTGATAATTATTAAATCATGTATACATTATAATAAATGTGCTATCTTTTACTCTATCTATCACTAATCTATACAAGCGGTACAATTGATTTTTCCTTTCAGTAAATTGTTTGACATATTTTGTTGTTTACGTCACCGGAAAAAACTTAGAAGAACACGTATGATAAATTTACTTAGTGGCATAGAAGAGAGTACAAATATATAACAAAAATTATTTATTATCTAATATGTTCTTTTTTAAAGAATATTCAATTAAGTTATTTTTATCATTCGTGAGTTACTTCAAGAGATATCTAAAATTGTCATGAGATAAGACTTATTAATTAATGCTGATTACATTACATTACTTACAATCATCATTTATATACAAGTTGTCAAACACATTTCTAATTTATGGAAAAGAATAATTTTATAATAACAGATTAAACATAGATATACTAATAATAAAATATGAAAATATTCTGATAAACATAGCATTTTAGGAACAGCATCTAACCCTAAAAAACTTAATCATATAGCAGTCTCTTTACACCTAAAATTTTAAATTTTAGGTTATTTCTGATGTTGGTTTAACAACAATAATCTTATGTAAATAAAAATTAATCATCAAATATGTAGTTTTGTGTAAAACTTGATAATAGCACAACCAATTCTCATATTTTCCTCATATTAAGGTGTCTCATGTAAGGTTTTACATAGATATAAAAAATCATGAAATTGTAAGCAAAACAGTAAATATAACACTTCTCTTTACTAAAACTAACTAAAACACAGCACTAAAAGAAAATATATACACTGATATAAATAATCAGACAATCTAACAACCAGGTTTCAAGAACTTAAAAATTCATTGAAGGATATAGATATAAAACTTAAACATACAAATATAAAACTGTCATCTTGGGATAAGCAAACCTCAAAGGTGAAACAACTGGAATCTTAGCTAAAAGAGATGCAAATTAACTTTGATCAATTAAGCCTTGAAAACTAACAACAACAACAATAATAGGAATTGGTAGGGCTTATAGATTCTTTTTATATCAATTGTATTGCATTTAACAGAACATTTGGAACTTTCTATTCAAATTAATGCCATTATCAGCATGACTATGCTGAAATACCTGTTCTTAGTCGAAAAATATTTAATGTCAATCAGAAAAATAAAAGTTTGTTAGGTTGTAATTGAATATATTGTGAACCTTAAAGCACTACCATAAAAATATAAGAGGGACTGAAAAGTAATGTTGTTTCTGTCGACCTATTTTACAGAAAAATAATTGATTTTTACCACTCCAGCATTGAAAATTTGTATACTACATGGTAATAGGTAGTTGAAACCAAAGGTATATTGTTGATAAGAAATAAAAATGTAGCCATGTGAATTTAACTCAAGAAAAGGACATTACTTACTGGTTACCCTAATAAAACTGTATTACAACTGTACTCTTGCAGCATATATTGCAGCCTGGTATAAAACCTGGTGTAAAGGTTATTCAGTAGAGAGCCTCAGTGATAAGACACCTGTTTTACCACTTCTGCATAAATTGTATAATTTTTATTTTCATTTAGATATATATTTTTTATTTTGGTGTATAATAGTGTAAATAAATAAACAAAAATAAAGTAACTAGCCAGAATTTTTTGTTGTACTGTCATAAGCAATAAATATTTGATAGAAGGCAGTTGCAACTGCTAGTACATAATAAATTTCACATTTTAAAAATTTTTCTTTAGTTGTGATTTTAGTATAGATATTTGGGAGATAATACCAATATATGTATATCATCGCATTTCACATCAAATGTCAACTGCTGGACATTGGTTGCATATAGTATAGTATATACGTATATTCTCTCCCTCCTTATGCTATATCTCTTACTAACGAGGACTGTTGCTTCTTTGAAAATTTGCTTGTATCAGCCGCTCAGGTTGTGTAACAACACAGTGAATGAATATAGAGCCATTAAAATCAACAGTGATTATTAAAATAACATTTTTGCTTAATTGTTTTTGGAATAGTACGTAATACGAACGTATTTGTTGATTAACCATTTCATTAATTTTTTGCTGAATATTGCATTATGTGTTACAATTGCATGTATATTTATATATAATTGTAAAACGTGTAGTACATTGTATTTCACCTCGAAGCCTATTGCATCGATATCTGCCCCATACCTTACTGATATAGTAGATCCACTACTGAACTACATTATTTATCGAAGTCAGTATCATGTCAGACGGTAGATGCCTAGTACAAGGTCTCTCCCAAAATAGCAACGTTGACCGATCCAGCGTCTCCCCTGCCGCGATTATGACTATGTCGTCGGTCCACCATGCGGGGGCTTGCGGAGACCCGCGCCGCGTGGCCATCACTCGATAGCGTCTCGGCCACAACGATCATAACTTGCACGAGCGAGTAATATAAAAATGTGAACTTTAAATATTGATCTTACAATTTTTTCTTTTTTTTCGATAAGGTGTAGTGGAAGAGGAAGTAAACTTGAAAAGCATTCGAAAATTTAACAAATTGCAGCCCAAAAAAGGGACAAAGCAACATAAATTACAGATGGTACACAAGCAAGAATCAGATGATGCTATAGATCACATAGAATTTAGTAAATGCAAGTTAAGCATAAAATCCCCCACTTTGTTGGCAGAAGAAGATGTTACTCATAATGAACCTGAGAAAGACACAAGCGAAGATAAGTTGCAAGTAAATGTTGAAAATGGAGAGTGTAATAGCATTTCCGGAGATGAACAAAATAATAATTTAGACAGTAGGAAAAATAGTACAGTATTGACATTTGATAATTACAATGAGGAAGAGTTGGCGATGCATAGAGAGAAGTTACAACAGCTGCAATTACAACAGAGGTTAATGGAAGAGCAAAACAAGAAAAGGAAAGAGATGCTTGCAAAAGCATTAGCTGACAGGTGAGATTATATAATACTATTCATTTGTGAAAAAAACTATTTGACATTTAGATCATTGTCAATATACACTTAATATATAACTTTATTAAGAGAATAACATAACAGGGATGACCAAACTCCTTGATAGCCATTATTCGAAATTTGAAATTATTTGCGAGCCGCAATTTATTACGCATTTATAACACAAAAGTAATCACAATAAATAATTGATAAAATGAATAAATTGATAATATACAGTTATATTCCTCTTAAAGTTAATTATGTTCTGATTTTATTGTAATGCGGTGTGTCCACAGATTTTGTACTTGGACATAAATATTCTTTATTAATGTTGTTTAGGCTTATTACGACAATGTGATGGTTGGTGTCATTTGGAACTGATTAAATTTTTTGCTCACATTTTTTTATTTATTGCATGAATATTCCACAGAATAAAAGTTAATATTCCCGTATTATTTTTTTTGCTCAAGTTTCTGCATGTTTTCTAATTTATTTTACTCCAGTATTTTACACTATTTGCTAACCCAATTCTTAAACTATTTTAAACTAAATCGAGATAATTAAAATAAACCAATAATAAAAGAAAATCATTATTTTTTTTAAAATTATTGGTGTCTTGATATTTTTACACAACACCCTAACAATGTCAATTTTTAATCTTACATATCTACGCAAGTCATATGAAACAAGTAACCTTAGGAGGTATGTGAACGGCAGGACGGTGGACGCGAATAAACATCGAGAAGTCTGTTCTTAAATATCTCGTATGCGTTTTGTAAACTGCGCCATAACCACTCACTTACAACTATCGGAGAAAAGCACTTCCGCGCACATTATATCCATTATCATTCGAATTTTAAATGCCATAACAATGGATGTATTGTTTTTCTCATCGTTATAAATTCCCATGCTTTCTTTCATTTATCAACCCGACATGACAATGGGATTTTAAATTAGGCCTGAGAAATCAGCAACTTTTGTTAAATTTTGATACAATTTTTTATGTTTCAGTCATGTACTAAAAACATAATATAGCTCAATGAATGCCTATTAATACGTTTCGTGCCACGACAATTTTCGAAGATTTTCTATTTAGGCCGTGTGGAGCATTTACGATACGACTCACACTTTAAAAATTTAAAAAAAGTCGTTAAAGACGTATACTTTACACTTTTTCAATACTGCAAAGCTATAATTAGCGGGAAAAGTTGTATTTTTTTTAATGCATGACGTACGCGCATACGTGATGTGAAGTTATCTATATTTGACTCTACAATTGATTTTTGAAGAATTCTTTGTTTTTCAATGAGAATTGCAAATAGGCAGAATGGAAATTGTATACGTCACACATGGCATGGAGTGTGTTAATATTTATGTATGTAATAATATCCTATATTTATAACTTCTTACAGAGTTATAATAAATAATTTCTAAGTTTCACTATACTATTGATTTAGTTAAGACAATAAAGATATATCTTATTTACTATACAGTTATAAAATCAGCAGACGGGTTATTACGGAATAATACGCAAACTAGACAAGAAGTTATATATTATAATACTTTACTTTGTTTAATAAGCTGTCTGCGAAACGATGTAAACATCAACTTATGAATGTGAGGTTCATCTGATGCTCATAGCATTAGTTCTGGGTTAGGCTCCGGGGTAATCGCTGCTCACCAGAGCACTAGCCCAGACTCATAGAGTCCCCAAATCGACTCTTAGATATGTTAAACAATAGAATAGGACATATATTCTTGTATAACTTTTTCAAAAAGTAGTCTCGCGTTTATGAAACTTAACCATTTACATAATTATTATTTTACACAATTACAATAATTTTGACAAGTTGGCAATTTGAAATGGTAATAAGCAGGACAAATGACGCGGTACAGATGGCCGTTACGGTTTTAAGGTTATATTGGAGACCATGTCCTGGCTATAGCAGTGTTGACTTTGTTAAAGCTGTCTGAAGAGGATTGACACAGGTCGCTTCCAACCAGTCCTGTTGGCAATATATGGAGGTGGCCTATGTCTACCAGTGGACTGACTTAAATAAAGGCGATAATATAATTTATTATTATAGTAAGTGAAATTTAATATAACAGATTCTTTAAATAACCATTTTATAATGGCGTTATTATAAAGGACAGGACGATTCAGATATCAGTGTATTGAATTTTTATATCAATTTTTTTATCACAAGTTGTCAAATTTACTATCTATCTGAAAATTCGTTTGACATACTATTTGGTCTTGTCACGGAAAACAGTCTAGTGCAGTATTGTGATAACAGTTATAGTTTCAAGTATGTGCAGATTCTGCTATTATGAATAAATGGTATCATCTACTAACAAAAACTATATGGTAAATATATGAAATTTGTTGTTATTTTTGCACTATATATTTTACATTCATTCATTAATAAAAGAACTGAGTGTTTGTGTATTTTGGTGTGTTGGATGTGGTATTATTTATAATCCTTTTATAGTGAATTTTGGTTAAAATTTTATTTTCATGATATTCCATGAATAAAATGTAAAATTATCTAAATGGTTAATGAAAAAATATACAATGTGAATCTCCACTATGATACGGTATATTTATTTCGCGTTATAGGAAAATGCCTTGTACGAGCATTCTTGAATAACGTGCGCATATGAATCCATATAACGTGATACGCAATTATACGTAAATTTTTTTTCGTTAAAGATGGTTTAAGACATATTAAAAAAAGGCATGGGAACGAAACATGTACGTTAATGTACGTAAAATGATTATGAACACGTGTTATACGAGGGACATGAAGACGTATTATATACCGTCCGTGTTGTAAACGGAATTACTGTAAATTTTATAAAGTTGGTTCATCGTACATACGAGTCTGCCGATTACTATGCGAGTTTTGAAATACAAAATCTTGTTCAACACACCAGTTGCAATTGTTGACACATGAGATCGTATAACTTCTTAGTTGAGTTATTTCATTAGCTAAGTCATTTTCCATACAGTCTTTATATGAAAATCTCTATATGTGATGTGTGAGAATCTTAATAAGTACTAAAAATTAAGATAAACTTGTTAAGATTTTCTCTGGGATTCAACTTTGTAGAAAACTGTATAAACTCTGCTGTATAAACTGCTTTATATTAAACTCCCCTTAAAGCCTATAAATTATCAATGAATAAATAAATAAATATCATACTTTCTATTAAAGTTATTGTTGTACTCCAGCAGTAGAGGAATGAGACTTGCAATTGTAGGTCATGGGTTCGATTCCCGGTGTAAAATCGTATATAACTCACACTGCATTAATTATATAGAATTTTCATTACTTATAAACAAGTTTCCTCAGGATGGACGGCAGCGTCCTCTGCGTATCATAATAGCACACTGCGATCGTCAAACAGGCTGCCACGCGTGGCGATTATGGTATATCTCCCATAGATATTTTTAGGGGAGAGCCTTGCAGTGGGCGTCTATGGGTTAAAATGACCACTATTTATAAAGGGTAGTTGTAAATAAGATAACAAAAAACCCCAACTGAGTTTGTTGTGTGCCCGTCTTAGATCAGGATGCGTTTGGAACCAACGTAAATTAAAGTTTAAAGATGCCATTATAAAGGACATTAATTTGAATCTTATTTCTATCAAATTCGGCTTTAAGTCCGTAACGCCATTAACATTGTGTTGAAAAAAAAACGTAAATGAAAAATGTTAATGTTTTAGGACAAGACAAACAGAGGAAGAAGTGCTTCGACTGGAGAAAATAAAGAAGGAGTTACAGGTTTTAGATGGACAATTTTCACAGGATGTCGCCGTGTTAAGGAAGAAAATTGATCAAGCCTGTTTAAACTACACTGAAGCCGAGTAAGTTTTTATATAGTGGTATCGTCTTACTATATGTATAGGTATAAACCTATATCGCTCTACCGCGCCTTGAGCAAGCGCGGCGTGGTAGGGGCAAAAAAGAGCATGACGATGTCTCGAACGTTGGCGCTTTTTCGGTAGTACTATCAGATAAAACATTTAGTATACTCGTACATTTGCAGCAGTAAACCAATGGAAAACAATGAATGCAGGTCAACTTGCAATGAGGCTTTTGGAATCTTATTGCAAATATAACTAAATTTAATCTGTTTTTGTCTTACAGAAAGCAATATTTGAAAATAGAAAAGGAATTCCTGCAGGCCAAAATTCACTTGCAAAAGGAAAAGGAGAAAAAAGAATTGCTCACTGAGCATCTATGTGCGCTGATCACTCACAATGAGACAAGGAAAGCACAGAAGTTGGAGACGTTGATGCTGGAGCTAGCAAGTGACAGGAGCAACAGTTGCCCTGTAACCCCGGTGGAAGATGCAAGTCCAGTTATAATAGATGGTGTAGATCAGAGAACTGGTAAAATGGTTGAGATACAAAATGAAAGCTAACGTTCAACATTAATAAAACTCATGTTATACTAAGATGAATGTTTACATTATTAATGATGGTTCAGTTTGTGCCTTGTAGTACAAGAGTCATTCAGCGTAGCTCTATTAAAAAAAGCTGAATATTTCTCATGCCCCACAGTTAGAAGCGATGGTTGATTATGGAGTTTGAGACATTATTTATATTATATTATCATTATATATGTATTCATTATTGTTAAGAGAAGAATACTAGAAGATACTAATTGTATAGAACCTAGAATGAGATTGTGCTCCCTTATAATGGCATTATTAATCTACAGTTATGAGAGTTCTCCCCTTATTTGAGGAGAGGTTTTGTCTTGACAGGTTTTTTTGTGGTCAGTTTTACAATATGCTCTATAGTAGAGAAATTAACTTCCGAGGTTTATGCTGTTTTTGAACCTAAAATAAAAAAAAAAAACAGTAAATAGTGAAGTGGCAGTGAGTGGCCACCATGAGTCGGTAGACACGGCGTGGATAGGTCCCCCATTAAGTGAACCGATGACATTGCTTCGGTCGCTGGAGGGGGGGAGTGCAAGACCGGTCCTGGTGGCGATCTTTGCGGAGGCCTGTGCCTTAAAGTTAGCGTCTATCGCCTGAAAAGAAGAAGAACCTGTCAATTTTGACTGTTCTAACCTTAGCCAGATCTTTAGTGTACCTGCCAAAGCCAATACGAACAGTATTTCAGAGTCGCACACCAGTATCTGTTTGTGTTTGGAGCATGAGAAACAGTCAGATGTATTAAAAAAAAGCCCATCGTTCATGGGATAATATGCTACTATATATGTGCCTTAATTCTTATGTACAAACACTAAATTAAGTTTAAAAATTTGTTAAGTAAAGTTTATTAATACGTGTTAAACATGACAACTAATGTTATCTAACATTAAAAATATTAATTTTTAGTATTTTATACATATAGATTTTATAATAAAGCAATATATTGTAATATTAAAAATATATTTTTATTAAGTGCATGGCAATAAAAAACTATAAGTATTAAAAATGGATTTTATTTTTAAAAATCTCAGATGAAAATTTTATAGATAAAATTTCTAAGATTTCTTACACCTGTAGCTGAAGACACATATTTACAATTTTTGTACTGTGGTGTTTAAATGTATGACTTTTTATAAATGCTTTTTTATAAATGTAGAAACATTCACAATATAGAAGTATAGATTATACTTATGGAATGTTAAAATAAAAAAAGGAAAAGAAAAGTGTAAAATTTCTCTACAAGTTACAACTACATCCATTACTAAAATTATTTATTCGTCGGACAAAGTTAATATAGCGCTCTTTCAATCGCACTTGTAAACTTTTTAAGCATGTGAAAGAGACAAGTGATTGTTGCGTCAAGTAAAGATGACTTTACGTATGGTTACTTTTTATAAAGACATGCAAATAACAATTGATGTATTCTATTTATATGGTCTCGGTCGACGAAATATGTTGTCTCAACTACTTTGTCATATGGGTTTTGCGTCGTCTGGGAAACACACCAACAATTTGGATTTGTTTAAAATCAATGCAGAACACTCAGAAATTTAAATACAACACAATTTATTAAAATGCGACGTCGTTGCGTAAAAAGGAACAAAAGCAAAAGAATGTGACGGCACCGCACATTAGTGGGTGTAAACGCATCCTTACTTTTTTGGGATAAGATTTGCATAATCTAATATTTACTCTGACCGGCGAATATCGTATAATACAATTGTTATAATACCGATTTTAATATCTCCATACCAACAATAATTTTAAAATTCCAAAACATAACGTTTTCCAATACTGATATCTTTTTCTTGTTTGGTCATTTATAGAAGAACGTTCATCGACATTTCGTGAAGAACATTCTTCTGCCCGTATGCTATCCCCAATTCCAGTAAGAATACTTTTTGCTATCCTCTTTCAAAATGGATTTAATGTTCACATCCGCCTCGTGCAACTCCTTCCGTTTGTCTCTCTCCATTTTAATAAGTTCCAAGCCACGTTTTGCAGCGCAATGATATCTTTGACTCAACGATGCTTCCGATCCCTTTATTCTTGGTATATGTCCCGTGTATCCGGCTATTGGTGGAAATTCCGGTGATATTGTATGATCTACAAGCAAAAAAAGCGGTCAGAACACCTTGCGGAACACTACTGTAAAATTCCTATAAATTATTACCAGTTTATAAAAATAGATCTTGTTAATAGTTCTCTTATTACTAATATGATTATTAATAGGTATTTAATCGTTGTTTAACGATGTGTGGTATGAGATTTTATTAATTATTAATTAATCATTTAATTTGTCGTTAGCTATAAATGATACCTTTATATTTGTTTATCTCTCTGAATTTATTTAGATCGCGTCTTATTTCGTCTCTCGTGTGGATCGTTTCCATCTTGGGTGCACTTCTAGACCTCACGTAGCTCTTGTTCAAGTCCGCTTTACGTCTTAGTTCGCGTTGATTCTCCGAAAAGTCTGCCATGCAGTCGTCTGCCGCTCGTCCGTATGACTTACCGTACCTTAAGGTGAAAATAATAATAAAAAATTAGTACTACCTTTAATCTAATTCATCGTATAGTTAACTTTAAATACTATACTCTATTATAAGTATAAAGGCAGTAATAGATATCATTTGGTTCAGATATTTATCTATGATAAAAAAGATAAAAGGTTGTCAAATATCTCCCTTCCGCCTTTTTGTCTTTTGAATTTCGCGGCTATGTACAAAGCGCTACAGAGCTCGTATCTGGCAATACTATACATAATTTGAAAGGTCTTGACATAACCTACAAAACGACGCTATGCATGATTAGTTTGGATATTGCGTTCAACAGTTATAGACGTGTAAACATGGAGTTCACTAACGCCGAAATTCGCGCTATTTTAAAGTTTTCCTTCGTTAAAGGCAAATCCGCTAGAGAAACGTTCCGTGAGATTAATGGTGTTTTGAGGGATGGTACTCTATCACTTCGAACCGCGGAGGAATGGTTTCGACGATTCAGAGCCGGCGAAAACGACACCATGGATAAGCCAGCCGGCGGAAGACCTGTGACGACAAATACCGATCAAATCATGGACTACATCGAGTTAGACCGGCATGTGGCATCTCGTGACATCGCCCAGGAGATGGGAGTTAGTCACCAAACCATTTTAAACCATCTGCAGAAGGCTGGATACGAAGAAAAGCTTGATGCTTGGGTGCCGCATGATTTGACGCAAAAAAACCTTCTGGGCCGAATCAACGCCTGCGATATGCTGCTGAAACGGAACGAACTCGACCCATTCTTGAAGCGGATGGTGACTGGCGACGAAAAATGGATCACATACGACAATATCAAGCGAAAACGGTCGTGGTCGAAGGCCGGTGAATCATCCCAAACAGTGGCCAAACCGGGATTGACGGCCAGGAAGGTTTTGCTGTGTGTTTGGTGGGATTGGAAGGGAATCATCCACTATGAGCTGCTCCCATATGGCCAGACGCTTATTTCTACCATCTACTGCCAACAACTGGACCGCTTGAAGCAGGCGATCGACCAGAAGCGTCCAGAATTGGCCAACAGGAAGGGTGTAGTGTTCCACCAGGACAACGCCAGACCACACACTTCGTTGATGACTCGTCAGAAGCTACGGGAGCTCGGATAGGAGGTTTTATCACATCCACCATATAGCCCGGACATAGGGCCAAGTGATTACCACCTGTTCCTGTCCATGGCGAACGCCCTTGGTGGTGTAAAGTTGAACTCAAAAGAGGTTTGTGAAAAGTGGCTGTCCGAGTTCTTCGCAAATAAGGAGGGGGGCTTCTACGAGGGAGGTATTATGAAGTTGCCGTCTAGATGGAAACAGATTATCGAACAAAACGGCGCATATTTGAACTAAATCCGATCACTGTAACACTTTTTATAAAGCATTGAATAAAGAGCAAAAAAGCGGAAGGGAGATATTTGACAACCTGTTATAATGCTGCTATAATATCGACAAGTTGGCAAGTTGAACAAACGGCGTTAAGTGTGTAGTTAAGGAGTGGAGAACACAGACTGGTAAGCTTAGCGTTGAATGACTACCCATAATGTGGACAGACGATTTTGTTAAGGTCGTCTGGAGATTCTAGATACTAGCAGCTTTTAACTACTCGTATTGGAAATCTCCGGGGAAAGTCAATGTCTGGCAGTGGATGTCGCACGGCTGGAATGATGACGATGAAAATGGAGAGAAGATAGAGAGTAGAGTCTGGTGTGAAGGTGTACACCACTGTATAGCCAAGTAATAAAGCCTCCTTAAACCTGATATGCTTGTTGTGCAACCGCAAGCACCTTACCCGGTGTTTCTCATCATAAAGCGAATGACCTAGTCCAACTTCACCGTGAACTCATCGAATTTTGAGAAATTACTACTTTCTCTATTTGGTACAGCGTAATATTTCATTGATTACGTAAGATCGTATCAGTTAAGGCAATTTTTACATTTAATTTTATTTTTGTATACCTGAAGTGCATTCCTGGCACATAACCAGTATAGCCTGTCATGTAGACAGGTGGTCGATGTTTCATGGCATCATAAACGTCGGCGGTTGGACCCTTACGTCGCGGCATATTGTCTAGTTCGTAGTTGTCTCTCGGACGGTACTCCAGTGGTTTGCTGTTAGTTAAAATTTTTAAATTTAGTATTTCCTAAAATATCTTAATTTTAAAAATTATGTCATGTGATGGTTTTTATACTGTACTAAACTGCAACGAGGCAGTACCTCAATTAAAATATGTACTGAATTCCCGTTGAATACACCAAGATGATTATAGAAAATGCATAACATTGGTTCGTGATATTTATTAAATTGTTTATATTATTATCCACAAAAGATCATTTACAGTTACTTAAGTGGTCATGTGAACGCCATGCAATGTTGCAAGAAGAGCACGAATTGATAAAACTAAAATTAATATTTAGTTAATCTATAATGACATCCTCCTATTAACGTTATAATGGTAACAAACGCGCCTTGTAAGGAGCCCGTATAAAACTTAGACAAGTTTTTTTGCAATCTCTTTACAATATTTTTAATATACTAGTAGAGCAATTCTTCACACTATAATATAATTTTTTATAAGTAAGATTTTTTTTACAATAACGTTTCGTTGTCGAAGAGTAAATAAAAGTGAATAGCCAAATGTGTCACTAGGTGCTTGCGAAAAAATTGAAAAACGGAAAATTTGCGAGAAAAGTATTAAAAATAACGCTCTTATTTTCCCATACATACAACTTGTCTCTTCGTGTACGATAAATTGTTGCAAGTAAAAAGTTTGTCAGTTCAATTAAATATAAAAACTAAATATTTAACAGGATGTAATATTATGTGTCGTTCACGTAACACAGTTGTGCTTTATACAAGTGCTCGTTTTTTTACACCGATGGTATTTAAAAGCTGTCTAAATATTATTATTAAAAGGTTTTATAGGCCACACGTTTTCTTTTAAAAGGTCCGTACTTAAATATATTCATGTATTAACAATAGTTACTCACTTAAACAATCCTTTGGAACGTATCTCTCGTAGTATTTGTCGTGTGTTGTCGCCGTAGCATTTACCGTATCTGAATTTGAGCATAGGACAATGACCTGTGTATCTGTAATTAAATTAAAAAAATATTAAACGTTATTTAAAGTTTTAAAGATGATTAAATCATTTTAATAATATATTATATATATAGTTCTGTAAAATTCTTCTTGCCCATTAAAATTCCTACAAAAATAATAATTCACTAATAGTGTCGAATTATCACGTGACCAATGCTTTATAAGAAAAAGCTCACGTTCCTTAAAACTAAAAAAAAGTTAAATAATATGTGACAGATCTCTCAATTGCATCAACAATTTTTTGTTACAGCGTATGCAAGGTCTGAACCAGTAAACTTAAAATATTTTATATTAATATATAATATAATATATATTATACATTACATTTTGGATGAAGAGATGAAATATTTTTTATATTATTATTTATGTTAATTTCAAATGTGATTAAAACATAATTTTTTTAACTTTTTATTAAACATTGCGAACATGGATAAATTTTGAAGGCACTATCGAAGTTATTTTAATTTTCCATGGGCCTCTAAATGAAATTGGTGTCTCCCGGTGTTGCGCATATTAGTGGATTCTGCTGTCAAGCAACCAATGGTT
Organism: Battus philenor; assembly: GCF_028537555.1. NCBI lineage: Eukaryota > Metazoa > Arthropoda > Insecta > Lepidoptera > Papilionidae > Battus > Battus philenor. The sequence goes on along the minus strand of NW_027181678.1, from coordinate 4,571,078 downwards.
TGAACATACTATAACGGTTTATTCAGAGTAAGCTGTTAATAATTTACGATTAATATAAGTATTTAGCTTAATTTTAAGCAGTTTAATTTGTTATAAAAACACAAATACTAGCGAATTAGTGAATATGTGTAAAAAGTAACTTTTACAAAACCTTTACTTACTTCGTGTCAACAGCTCGAGCTTAATAACTGAAGTGTAAGTAGGTAACAAGGTCAATACGCCATTTCTGATTTAATCGCGATGCATATCTTTGTTGGAGGGGTATGATTTAAAACTGTTCGCTTTCAAGAAAATCAACCGAATATCTCTTTTAATTTATTTTAGTATCGATAGTATAATGTTGCAAAAATGAAAATACACTGTGATCAACGTAACCTTCATGTAATGCTTTTTTTGCAATAAAATAAATTTATTGAATTTTCGAATAATAATAGTATATATCCGAGAGGTATTTAGGTGGAACTGTCCATTAAAATTTAGAATTCGTATTAACATAAATAAATTAATCTTGTATTTTGTTCGACTAAATCGACCGAATCAGAAATTAAGAGGTCTTCAGACGTGGTGTTCAGAAGTGGCTAAGTCACATAGAACGCAGAGCAGATGGATGCTCAGGCCTTAAGGTGCTAGAATGGAGACCATGATACGGCAGTATAAAACCTTCAACCATATGGTGAACATACGATCCTGTTAAGGCCTTCGGAAGACGCTGAATGAAGGTTGCTTCAAACCTATCTTATCGGAGAACCCATTTCCAGCTGTGGACATTCTACGGCCGAAATGATGATAATGATAAACCACATTGACTTTTAAGAGCTGAGTTTGACTCTCCTTAAAATAAACAAAAAAAAAAGTGTTATATGTGACGATGTGACGATTTTGCAAGATGATTTGGCACCTTATTTGAATCGACAAATTATTATTCACTATTTTGGGCGCTCGTCAATCATGCAGTCGAAGGTTACGACGGTAATGAAAAAACCTTCACGTCTGAAAAAAACGTTATCAGGACAAATAACCGCAATAGGGTCGTATTATTTAAACTGAATACCTCTGAACTGCGGTAAAATTTCAGTTGAAATATTCGTAGACTATGTATTACGTAATATTTAAGTGTTATATTTTTGATTCAGTGTATTTTTAAACCGGTTATTTAAAAAGCGATGTATATATGATAAACTGGTTATAAGTATAAAATTTTAAAATGTTGAATGCATAGTCCGCTTGCTGTCAATTAAAGTTATAACCTGTGCAAAAATCAATGGTAAGAAATAATAAATAAGGTAATGATAGTATATTAAGAAAAAGGTTTTTTTAACATTAACTACATATTAAAATTCATTATCCTTTACTATTTGTTTGTTCGTGAAAATTTTCTGTTGCCAGAAATTTACATTTCATATTCCAATACAGTTTGAGAATGATTATGTATATATATATATATATATAGTGATTGGAAATACGAGATTGAAAAGCTTCAAAGCTTTTCGTTGATCAATGAACTAACCATTTACCTATTTAAAACTTTAACACCTATAATCAATTACCCTAAATAAAAAAACAATTCCAAAACTGCTGACGGACCTGCTAAGACTGCTACGTGCCATCCGCGTAATACAAACTTTATAAGAAATATCAAATTCAAAACTGGTCAATTTGTGCATTCTGTACCGACAAATCCATTCTGCGCAATCTTAGTGTCGAAACCAAGCTTTCCATCCCTTCTTTTCCCAGAGGTGCGTATTATAGTGGTACCGGAACCGATGTAACGCGCCACAGGAAAGCGTGGTTAGGTAGGGTTCGAGAGAGCGTTCGAAAAGAGCTTGAGCGCTGCCACCATGAATGATGAGGGCGTACTGACGGAAGGGAGCGACCAAATTTAAATCCATCCCATCGAGCACATACCACAGACACGGTACAGCGGTTACGGTAGTAGTTTAAAATGTTGAGTAATTTTATTAGCGATTGCATACATAAATTAGAACACATTTAAATATCTTTGACGGCTGGTTAGGATTCTAGTTCTATATCTAATTATATGTGCTATGAATTATACAAACAGGTTACTTTAATGTCAAAAAATGAGGTAATAAAATAATAAATAGTTACGCCAATAGAACCCTGCGAAACGTTATTCCATTTTATTTACAGAATGAAAAATATTTACTTCATTTCTTTCATTAAACCGTTAGAATTTTAAAAATGTAGCAATGTAAAAAATCGAAGTTACAGCCGTGCCATGTACAATCACAGCGTGAAGTTTTTTTCTGTAATTGCTTCTATCAAATGTATCACATTTTCCCGGCAATCTATAGCGAGCAATCGGCGTAGGGAAGGTTATCGGGCACGCCGGTGCCTGGTACAGTCGCGGCCATATCTTTACCCGGCTTAGCTTACAACCAACACGTATATATTCAACAGACTATATAATAGTGCGTGATTTAAGTTCATTTGTTTATATCTGCTAGTTTTTGCAACTTTGTTTGTCTATGATTTGCGTTGATTAATTTACTGACTTAGCTTGCCACGCAGCTTTATTATCATTTAAATTAAATGTTCGTGCAGAAAATAATAGACCATATATAGGTGTAGAAACTATCTATGTAAAATGGTGTTTCCTTATTACAAAAGGTGGGAGCCCTAAGCTTTCAATTCTGAGGTGGACGATGGATCAATGCGGTACCGAATCATCGTCGTAGGACAAGAAAGGTACTAGAGGTAGTGTGAACAACTCATACGTTACAATAGGCTCTCCTTTTTGTCATATTATAATAAGAGCTGTGTATTTATAACGGTTCCCGGAGCCTTTGTTTGGCGTAGAGAACGTCCAATAAGGAGTTTATTGGGTAGAAATCGCACATAACCGAGAAAATCCGACACCTAGAAAGCAGTACAACTTGTGCAGATCTTGAAGATTTCCCCACATAAACAAGAAGAAAGAAGGTGAAAGCTTAGACTATCTAATCCAGAACTATAAATTGTCGATATAAAATTAATTACTCACACGTTTCTGAATAGAGTGATTAGTCTAGTTTGTAAGCAAAACAGTTTTAATTTTTTTTGTGGCAACTCTTATTGGGGACCTCTAGTATGGGGAGAACCTGATTTTAGAACAGAGGATATACATGTTTATTTAATAATTCTTTTAACATACTTTGTCATTTATTTTCTTCATATTTTTTTTCGTCATATGACCTAATTTTCCTTTTATTCAATATTTCTCTAGCACTCCTCTACATACAAATTTCCTTTCACGCATCGCCTCTTTTCCTTTACCACGTTCCTCAAACATCACAGGTGTAGATAATTATCATACTTTTTATCGCTGTTAGCTTTATTTTAATGCTTTACTATTTTGTAATCTTATTTCTTATACTTATTCAATACAGGTAATCACATTTTATATACAGATACGATTATCAATTTATTTACATTACTCTTGTTTTGTTTATATCACTTCATTTTGCTTGTGTATTCGTATTTTATGTTTGTTTTGATTACTTCCTTTTTACTTCCTATAACTTACCTGACCTGTTTTATTTACCGATTTTGTTTCTTTTAATTGTGTCCTCGACTACTGCTCGGCTGCGTTGGAAAAACGCCGGCCTGTGTTGTTCATCGTTAATTAATGAGGTGATGCTGTCTCACAATTTCACAGCTTTAAGTTTTAATAACTATTTGCTACCGCTATGTATAATGTGATTGCTTTGTATTAAGTTACATTTATTTATTCTTTCGATATGCGATAGGAAAGAAACTTTTATCAGTACAAAGTCTGCATGGACAAATAGAAAACTGTAATTAATTTTAATATGTAGTAATACGAATTTTCAAAATAATTTTTACTATATTATCATTACATAATTTTCTAATTTTATTTATCTGGAGTCATTTTTATATTTAATTATGTTTAAGTACGTTTAGAGCTGGCCGCAAGCTGGAATAAAATTATGTTTTTAATTATCTGTTAACCTTGTATTCTAAGCAAACGTGAAGTTTTTTTACAAAATAAATTATTTATTAAATTATTTTGTTATTTCATTGTATAAAATAATCTGTATTTTATTTATTGAATCTATTTATATCGATTAAATGAAATCTTTTGTCGTTTGTTTGCGTGGGAACGGTTGGTACTTCCGTTTTCACAATCGGTAATTGGTTGTTGGTAATGTAAAAAACCTTTTGCTCTATTACCGCTTATGTCTTTATTTGCTTGAGTCATCATCATCATTTAACCTTTAAATCAACTGTAGGACGTGGACAGGTTGGAAGCGGCTTATTGGCTTTTGCTCTTGTGCTTATAAAAATAAAAAAATTTTTGTAAATAAAACATGGTTAGAAAAAGCGCAAAGTACTCTTAAACATAAAGACAAAAAAAAATACAATCGTTAGAAAGCTTAAGGCGATAATACTAAAACATTTATGAAATCGCCCATTCCGCATATCGACTCGGGTTTCTATATACAGCCCTTTACATTCTTCCCGAGAAGATCTTTTATTCTACCGCGGTATTATGGTAAGTCAATGCTTATACGAATGTCGTCATCATTATTTTGGCCATTCACCCCCCTTGAATGTTAGTAATTGAAATTATGTCGTTTACGTTGTTTACGTTTAGTTTTAGAAGTTCAAATTATAAATATAATCTAATCACTGTTTCACTATAGTGTGCGAGCAAGTTCTAGTCACTGTCTGAGGTGTGCAAGAGGTAAGTCGATGCAGGATGCGATTGACAAGACGCACATGAGATATTTGAGAAAAGAAGGCTCGATGTTTGTCTACCTGATACGTTCTACGACTTAAATACGGCATTCATTTGTTGGATACTTCTAGCTTTTAGTTAATATAATAAATATAATCTAAAATTGTTTTTCAGTTATTAGCAGTACATTTTAAACTAGTTACTGTTCAACAAATTATTCAAAATAACTACATTCAAGTAACAAAACCGTGAACATTTTAATCGTTTACTGAATTCTGAAGAGGTCTTGAATTGTTGGAAATATTTTTAGTGTTTGTTTATTTTCCATCGCTGTTGGCGAACGAACGACTTGACCTACATATAGGTTCAACTTAATCGGTTTAATTAACTGGAACAATTAAAAAAGTGGATAAATAATGCTGCCTTTTTGAACTTTAGTCATGGAATTCGAATTTTATTAGGTTATACTACTTTTTTTATCTGAACTATGAGTTACTACCTAGATTGCTTCTATTAAAATACTTATGATAGACGTTATGCGTATATTCAATGAATTAAAGTGTTACAAGTGTGTATCGCAACCGTATTACACTTTTATGGTAACCTGGTCCAAAGAGGGTCAATGTCTGATCGGAACCAAGGTTTTAAACCGGTCCTAAAACGGATATAGTTACAGTTTAGCGACAAAAAGAAAGAAATTGTGTATTTATTTTCACTTATAGATTTTGCATGACTTTCAAATTTTGATATTTAGTTTAGTATGATGTAAACGAAATCGAGAAGCATGTTTTGGTCGTATCTCATCATTAATTATAGAACCTCCACAGCAGGACATGGGCTCTCACATAGATTTCCAAAATGGCCGGTTGGAAACGGCCGTCGGTCGAACGGTCGGAGTGGTCTTTCTACGACCTTAGCGGGGACGCGTGTCCACTTGGTACAATATACATATGTAATTGTACCATAGCCTCCCACATCATACGATTTCGATTTTTTTAGACTGATCATTTTGTAATTATCATGGTAATGGTTATAATTATTTGATTATAGATAATTGGATATGTATAATAATATGACATCTGCCAGCAGATCTACTTTGTTTAGATTGTGTATTACTAAATTCTATGGAAAACTTCAACTCTTATATATATATATATATATATATATATATATATATATATATATATATATAGGAACGTTGAACTTCCGATGGATGGCACTAATTACCAAATGCATATATTCAATCACTATACATAACAACCAAATGCGTCGCGTTATCTTTGACGTAGGTAGTCGTAAAAAAACGCGCCGCTCTATTGTATAGGGAATTAATTAATAAAGAAAAATCAATGATAACCCGTCAAACCCGTAATCGTAGATAACGGAATCGATTTCTGGCATACAATCGTATATAATTCACATTTTGTGCATTAATTATATAGGATTGCCTCTGCACACAAATAAGTTTTTAGAGGATATGCAATAGCGTCCGCTAAGTATCATAATACCAAACTGCGATTACCGATCCGTCTGCTAAGCGCTGCGATTATGGTATATCCCCCCATAAATATCTTTGGGGAGGTCTATACCTTACAGTGGTTGTTTTGCAGTTGAAACTACAACGATAACTAGGCATATATAAATCATAATTAATATAAATCACGTATAACATATTTTTATATTATAAATTTTACATGTTTCTGATAGTACTAAAATTTAAAATACGTCAATCTACCAATCAGGTTAATAGTGCCGCTTGCAAGAAAATGTTAAACTACAATGTTGAATATTTACTTTGGCAAAACAGGAACCGGACAATGATGAAAAATATAAACTATGAACCGCTATGAGCGGACGCTTTCGTAGCCATAACGTTACGTGAAATTTCAGCGGTAGGACGCGATGAAATACATTTGCCTATTACTTTTTATAATCAAGTTTGTAAACTCGATGTATTTCGCTAATGTCGGCAAGCCGGATTGTATTACTTTTAATAATACATGTAAGTAAAATATACATATTCCTATAGAAATATATTCTATTTTTATTACATAAACCTGTGTTAGAAAGTACAAACACTAAACGAGAGTATTTCATGAAATTAATGACATTGTTGTCGATATTTTAATCATCATTAAAATGATTTCAACCGTAGAACGTTCACAGTTGTATATATAAACCTTCCCCGTAGAACTCGAATAAGATCGGTTGGAAGCGGTTAGCATTCAGTGCCTTCCGACGACCTTAAAGAGGTCCTCCGTCCGCCTTATGGTTGGATGTAATCTGCTCAGAAGATTTGTGGTCTCTACTCCAGAATATTAAGGCCCCAGCGGACATATATTATGCGCGCTATGTGGCCTGCTCATTGCCAATCAGCTGTGCTAGGTTGGTTACTTTCGTCTACGGTTCTCCTTAATCCTAAATTTCTAGCATAGGCAAGAAGACACAGTCACACATACTATTACAGTCGTTCAGGGAGCCAAAAAGAGTCTGTGGGCGTGCCAATGACGCCCAGAGTGAGATACCATCATTTTCCATATAGCTTTTAATAATTGATATTACTAGAAAGCATATATATACGTTTGTGTTAATGCAGTCGTCTTAAAATGTTAGTTCTCAATTTTAGGGATTATTTTATTTTTGGCAATAATAATTAATTCATTGTTTTAATTTTGATATAATTCTTTATTTGTACAACTATTATGACTTTTTTAAAAATAAAAATGTTATAATGCTTTTCGAAAATGGGAATAACGGTAAAATAAACGAAGATTTTTTATGCTTAACTTTAGAAGTGTGGTCATGGAGAATGTGAGCGGACTTTCTACCACTTTGTTGAAGTCGTCCGAAAATGGTCTTATTGGTTAATCGGTCTTATTGAAAATCTACGGGGGAGACCTATGTCCAGCACTGGACGTCCTATGGATGAAATGATTATGATGATGATTACACCGAGGTATAACACTTATTACTCGCTATTAAAAATCGGCATTAATTACCGATCTGTCAAAAATTATCCGATCCAATTCACTGGCAGTCATTATCCACCACGCACATAAGTTCTTCCAAAAATTCGTCCGATAGTTTAATATCAAATTTTTTTAGTAAATTTACATACAGAAATATTTCTAAGTTTTAAGGTCAATGTGATTTCAGGCGTAGCCAGATGTCCAGAGAATATGCATCAAATAGACAGCGAGTGCCGGCCCACGGCGTCCCAGAGGACTTGCGACGAACCGGTTGCGATGCCCATGGGCGTGATATGTGGCTGGTCGAGATGCGACTGTGATTTCCCGTTCGTGCTTCATCTACCCTCTGGCTACTGCTTCGCTTACGAAGATTGTCCCTAACTTAGGCTACCTTAACTTCTCCTTACTTATAAGTTGTATTATATTTTTTTTATAATGTCTTGTTGTTTCATTATTAAAATTTAATCCACCGTTAAGTTTAGCAGTAGCCAAGGAAAGTGTCCATGCAGAGTGATTCATTATAGGTATTAAAGAGGGTGAATATATAGAACATTTGTAAGCGAAAATCTTTAAAGCATTTTCAACTATTTCAAATCAATCTGTATATAGTGATCTCTCAGAAAAATATTACTATATTATAAATTCTAGAAAACAATAATTAGTTTTAATATGTAATAATAAGAATTTAACAACTTATTTTTTTATTATGTTATCGTTACATAACGTAACGTTATTATTTCTAAAACCATTTATTTTTGAATAGGGTGTACCATACATTCATTTACAGTAAATGAGCTATTTTGGACGATATTCAGCCGTGGTAGTCCAGCGGTAGAAGACTGAGACTTGCGATCATAGCTCCCGGGTTCGATTCATGGATTACAATCTAATATAATTCTCACTTTGTGCATTAATTATATAAAACTGCCACTGCTCACAAACAAGTTTCCAGTGGAAGAGCAGTAACGTTCTCTGCATACCATAATACCACACTGCGATCGCTAACCCGCTTGCCAAGCGTGGCGATGATGAGGCCTATGTGCCAACTGGAAGGATCATAGGCTGTATGTCTTTACCTTTAAAGCTTTTACAACTATAATCCTGAATATCCCTTCAAAATTCCGATGAAGAAATCAGCACTGAATTTTCCAAATATGACTGTTAAAAATATAACCTCTTGATATATAATAATTAAATTTGACTATGTGATTTCGTTTCATCTGGGTATTTTACGCATCACCGAAAAGCAATTACAGATCAAGATCACACGAAATTTGCGTCCGATCCTGAAATGTTATTTATTTTCCAATATTCCATCATCCCACGAGGATATTTGACGTGTTATTCGTAAAATTATATTACTAAATAGTATTTTCGGCTTACTCCCTGTTTATTCAAAGATAACAGGCGATAAAATATAATTAGGTTACAATTACATATGTCATAAATATAATTACTTATTTAGTAGTGAAAGCTCAGTAAAATATAATACGTATATTGATCGTAACGTAATAGTCAATAATTACAATGTTGTCATGCGTGATACAATAATTTTATCTATTATCGCATTATAACCTAGAATTATTCAGAAGGTACATTAAAATGAGTAGAAAGTGTTTAATATGTGAATACTAAAATGCTTTTTGTTATAAATATTTACATTTTAATAGACACAAATGATTATAAATAATAAATATGTTATTGTAAAGAATAAATAGGGTCTTGGAATAGTAAAACATTATATAATATTTTACAAACACAAAGATTCTGGTAATAGAAAAAAATATACATAAATTCATAAATAGAATAAAAAATATTACTTATATACTATTTAAGCTTTCATTATCATCATTATCACCCCAGCCGACAGAGGGCACGCACAAGGCGTAGGCCTCCTCGAAATGTGTAATGCCTTAATCTTTAATGCCTTGTATTAAATAATTTATACGCTAAGACGTTTAACCAAACTGTCAATCTTTACTGTGCGTGCGTGCGTCGTTTACGTTTCCTCGTAATTTTCATAAAGCCATTTCAAATTGTTTGGTAGTGACCCTGAATGTTTTTACAAATTCGGAAGTTTTATTTTGAGCAATTACATCAGTGAATGTATCTGCCAAAATTAATCATTCTGTAAATAAAGAAATCAATTTGGAAAATTTATTAATAACAGTGTATATCCATAGTTTTGTTTTTTCTTGGACAGTTAACGTTTTATTGTGCATTGTTAAGGCATCTTGAATAAGAATCTTACTTATGTAGATAATTTTTATTACACAAGTAAATTCATTTAAAATAAGGACAACGTAGAATGTCTAGCACTATGTTGCCAGACATTGATAAAAACGACTGAAGACGATGGACGCAGGCTACTTTCGACCAGGTCCAAAAAGTATTGATAAATCAAACGTATATTAAGTGTACAAATTAACTTGAAATTAATAACTTAGTAATTCTGAGTACTGTTCAAATATATATAACTAACGACTATATTGGTAAAAGTACATTTACATTTTAGTTCCTATTGCTTTCTAAATATAGAAGGTTGACGAAGTAACATTTTTTAATACAGCGGATAAGTATGGCGGCTCAATTCGTGGGAAGATTTAGGGTTGTCAATAGATACGAAATAAAAATAATTTTCTTTTCTTTCAAAAGTAGTATAATACTTTTTTGTTTTATTTATTCACTGTTTGTAGGAGGTAGCAGGGATAGGTCAGCGGTAGAGGACAGATTTGCGATCGTATGTCGCAGGCTCGATCTCGGGATTTAATATAAAATAATTTACACTTTGTGCATAAGTTATATGCATGCATATAATGTATATAAGATTATCACTGGTCACACAGAAGTTTCCAGAGGAAAGGGAATGGCGTCCTTTGCCCTTCGTAATACCACACCGCAGTTGCCAACCGGCCTGCCAAGCGTGGCGATTATGGTATATCCCCCTATATATATATGAATATATATATATGTTTAGGGTAGGCCTATGCATTGCATTGGGCTTCAATGAACTGAAACGACGACGACATGTAAAATATACCTTAAAGTAAACCATTTAGGTCAGTGATTCCCAAAGTGGTCTATATCGACCCTTAGAGGGCCTATGACAACCTGCAAGAGGTCTACGTCAGCGAAAAAAAATTTGGGGGTCCATGAAATGAAAATGGGGGTCCACGATAGGGGATCTCAATACATACACTGATAGTACCTATTTACTTACATCATACTACCTTATAATATCAAAACATTTACATTATTTTTAAAAGTACCTATGAAGTAAAAAATTATTATATATGTTTATAAAATTGTGTAAGTTGTAGGATGTTGGTATTCGCTTTGTGGTCGCAATACATTTTGAACTTGTAAAAACCTGAGAGTCGCAGTCTCAGAGCTTCACTACCTTGCACTGACTTGTTCAATTCGTCACTCTATAAATACGAATGTGGGACAAATACGTTTATTCGTTTCGTTCGTAAATTTACCGGAAATTAATATCAGGTAAGTAGGGTAGGGTCTACCCAACACGGAAAAACATGGCAAGGGGTCTACGACACAAAAAAGTTTGGGGAACTCTGATTTAGGTAATTGGATGTTTATATTATTGTGTACGAAGCAAAGAACTGGTGACCAAGGAGACGTATACCTTGAAGACATGATGATGATGATGTAACGGCATGTGCATGCGAGCTTAGTTACTGTAAAGAGATCTGTGCCAAGCACCTATGTGCTGAGATACCTCAGTGCCGGTGAAATGTTAAGTATTATTTAGGAAAAAAAATTATAGAGATAGCACAACAAAAGGGAAAGTAATATGTTGGGTTACATATGTAACAGATTTTAAACGGATATGAATATCTCATTTGCTGTTAATTAATGTGTGCAAATAATAAATAACGTAATGATAATAGAGTAATACCTTCTGCTACTGCAGACTTTGTACAGCCAGAAGTTATTTGTCAGTCGTATTCCAATACAGAGTAATTAATGTTACATATTTCAGTGTAACCTCATTTGGTATAGATCTAAAAGTTTTAAAGTCTTTTGTTTTGTGTGTATCATTCAGTATATTACGGTCTTGGTCGTGCTAGAAAGCCGTCATTTAAAAATGACGTTGGCAGCCCTACCTAAAACAGAGGTTCGGCTTTGGTATTAACCATCTGTAGATGAATAGGAGTAAGAACTGCACTGAATACAAAGGTCACGACTTTCTTAATAAAAAGTTTTTATGTATTTTTAGAAAGCAATATCATTTCTACTGTATTATGTACTATCAGAGATACGAATAACAAATATTTATTACGATAATGTACAACAATTTTCATAATAATTTTTTATTACGAAAATTATTGTACATTGTTTACGAAAAGAAAATTTATCAGACTATTATCATCATCATTACAGCTGTAAGACGGCCACCGCTGAACATAAGCCTCCCATAAATTCCCTGATTTGGTCTCACATAGAAATCCTTGACTGAGTTTGTTAATGCAGTCCAAGTAGTAGAAGCCCATGACTGGTAATACAAATTGGTCTCCAGACTTTCGTCTGCAGGCGTTGACTGGTATATGTGGGATATATTTGTATCCTGTATTAGCTATGAATAACCAATCTGAATCTAAATATATAAATAAAAAGTTATTTAAAATGATTATTGTAATACTTTTTTATGGTGTGTACCATTGTAAGTTTTTTTTTGGTGCGTAAATAAATTTGCCAATTTACAATTGATGCCTTAAACACTCAACGAAATGTAAACACTGTAAATTTATATTTTTCCATATGAATCTTGCACGAAGTATTAGGAGGCGAGGAAAAAGCTTAATAAAATCGTTGAAATAATGGCGTGACGAAGGGAAATATGCATTAAAATGTTTTCATAAATACATTTCATAGAGAAATTCGTTTCCAAGCTGTTTGGTCATTTAAAATTCTTTACACTGGATTTCTTTAGCTTTTAAAGTTGTTGCGTGATAATTCACAGGCGTTTCACGTGTATTTATTGCTAATTTATACATAGTTAAAGGACTTACTAAATTAATGTAAATCAAACACATTGTGTTTCAATGTATCGAATGTTTTCTATTGCCATAGATTTTCCTGTATTACGCCATAGCACTATTATATCACATAGTATAGTATGTACATAGATCGAAAGGCGTCCATTCACATCATTTGTAATTCTTTCCGCCGGCTGGCTGATGTGTTTCCGGGTGTGAATAATAGATGGGCACGGCAAGGTTTCCACTTTTGTTGGCCGATTGCATCTTTCCATACAACGGAGGGAATACAATCAAAACGGTAAGGGGAGCCATGCTAGATCACTGATTATAGTCAACCATACGTATTGTATTCATAGAGGCTTACACAGAAATATATGAAACCTCATGTAACGGTATATGCAGTCATCCATGATGTACAAACTGATGTACAAACAATAATGACTTTATTAAAGTCATTATTGTTTGTACATTTGTTTCTTAAATTGAAGTTCGCAATATAAACTGAAAAAAAACACTGAAATGTTTCAATTTTTTAATTTAGAAGCTATTTTTAAAAAAAAAATTATATTCACTCTATGTGTATTAAATACGTTTAAGAAAATGTCGTCTCTATGAAATTGTCTATACTGGATATTTTTTATATATTTAGTTTTATACTATTACGCAACAAATATATATATATTTTAAAATACTATGTTTTTTATTTTTCAGGACATATATATTACTAAATTTTCTATACTAAGTGTTAATAAAATATGTGAAACTAAATTTGTTTCATTATTTTTTTCACTGACCTAGGATGAGAAACACCTAAACCTTTACGATACCACCATTATTTGCATACATAAATGATTGGTACTCTTTGTAGTAATTTTAGTTGTCGATAATAAAATTTACGCGGAGCCCGCCAAACAACTAAGCACATGACATAAATATTTTCGCGAACGCATGCGTGCATTTAAAGAGATCGAGCTGAAGCACTGGAGCGAATCCGAATTGTACTCATTTGCACATCGCTTCTCAAGATTTAATATATACACTTGTATTTATTACATTAATATATAATTGTGGTAAGTTAGTTTAATCAAGTTGAACTGACTTTGTTATCGGTGAGAATAATCTAATCACAAGTTACATGTTCATAAGTTAAATAATTAATTACACTTTTTTATTTATATTCACCATACACCTCTACCCTTAAACGACGGAGACCTTGTACAGTATCCGGTGATAAATATTACACATCGACCCTTGGAAAAAGACAATCGATTAATTTCGGCTTCGTAGAGCATTATCTCTGTCCCACACTACCTATGTGACATTTCGTCAGTCGTGCTGTACTACCTCTTTTATAGTTCTTTTTGTTTTAATTTTCTAGGTACTATATATTTTTTTAATCTTAATTTTAATGTCATAATTATTCATGTGTGCCATCTAATAGTCTAATAGATGACATTTAGCATGATGGTAAAGCTTGTTAGTTTTTTTTGTTTAGTTTATCTGTGTAATTAATTTACTTCTTTTGATTTAAGTCCTATTTTGTATAAAAATTAACATTAGCTTTATATATTATATTCTTATTTATTTATGATCAATTAGGTTGCTGATAAATATATTAATGGCTTAAATCAATTATATTAAGGCCACCGGCAAACGGAGTTGAAAGTCTTCCGAAATATCATATTGCTACGATAAAAAATCCACATTTTTGTCTGTCTCTTAAAAAACAGTAGTGAATTATTTTAGAGAGATCTAAAAAAAATAAAACGTCAAGTAAAAGCATTCATCAAAAATAATTTTAGCCAGTTTTTGTGTCATTATAACTATTGACCTTAAATGTATGTAGGTCAAGCCGGGCCCAAAAGGTAGCGAGTTTAATAAATCTACATAAGTCTTAATTTCTTGTAAAAAAAACTAAAATCACTTTTTACTCACTCATTATTATTGGTGATTATTTATTTTTAAAAGAATATTGACATATATTTTGTCTATGATTAAGGCGCAAGTTACAAATATGTTGTAGTAATAAAATAAATCGCTAAATTATTTCCTAAGCACAAACCTCGAGTACGACACGACTTGTTCGGTCGATTTTTTTCATATTTTCTTTAAAGTCTTTTTAGTAGGACTTATAGAAAGAAAAAAATGTACACATTACAAGAAAAACCGTAAAACAACACTTCCCATAACCTCCGAGTAAATTAAAACATACTATTAGAGCGTCCCTAATATTTGACATCAATTGGTTTTTAAAAAAAAAGAAAATTAATTAAAAAATATTATATATACTTTAACTTTAGTCAAGCAATGTACGAAATACGAAAGTAATTTTGTGTCATTATCATTGTATTAACTTATAGACATTTAAATATCTATTAGGGAAATACAATAATCGCCATGATTTGCACGCGGGTTGGTACTTAGAGGATGGTGCTGCACATCCCCTAGGAACTTGTTTATCAGTAGTGCCAATCGCATATAATTAATTCACAAAGTGTGAAATATATAAGATTGTATCTCTTGAATCGACCCACGACAGACAATCGCAAGTCACGGTCTTCTAGCTTTTGGCTACCACAGCTCAATTAAAAGTAGTTCATAAATAAAATAATAATTGGTAATTAAAGTTATTACTCTGAAAATATTTATTTTTTTTTTTGAGTTGATTATCTGCCCAATAACTTTTAAAAATATACCGAAAACATAGATGTATGTATGTTAATCTTGAAAGATTCCACAGTCGCGCTCCGTCAGCTGTGGACCGTGTTCAGCGTAAACTTGTGATTCACGAGAATCACGATTTCACTTTGACAATTCGAGTAATGTTTTTTTTTTTCATCGCAAAATGTTGATCGAATCGTCTCAACGTAGTATCTCTTGCATATGATTATAAAGACGAATAAAATTACCATAGATATTTAGATTTAAATACGCACGCTGCTCGTTGTATGTCTATTGTTCTTTTTTAAATATTTTTTATGTTTTGTTCATTAAAGTAATACAATCATTGGCAAGTCTTAACGAGCCATGGAGCGGGCAATGCTCGGGATTTCTTTCAGAGATCGAATTAGCAATGAGGAAATTGGTACAAGAACAAAAGTAACCGATATATCCCAGCGGATTGGCGAGTTAAAATGCACTCTAGGCTATTATTGTTGATTAAATATATATTATTATTATTATTTTATGATAGAGTATTTTAATCTGTTCATTTCAGATTTTTGTTATCTAAAGAGGTGATATACTTATTCTTGTCGTCAATAAGACTAATCTATCTTATATATAGAAATAAATAAAATTGATGTATCTGTTTGTCATTCTATTAAAATAATCACTTTTTACGTATTCGATACATATACCAATATTACATTTTTTTTTGTCTGTATGTCTGTTTGGAATAAACTAATCTTTGAAATGACGCGACCGATTTTAACGGGACTTATACTCGCAAGTAGCTAGTGTAATAAAGGGTAACTTAAGTACTTTTAGAGAAGAGAGATAAATTCTTATAATATAACAATATAGTAAAAGCCATCTGTATATTAATATAAGGAGTTTTTATGTGACTTTTTACCCTCTCAATTTAATTTTACATTTTTATTTTATTTTTCGTCTTTTAGAATATTAACTTGTTTCAACTGCGTTTATTTATTTATCTCTGCACCGCCTGCCGGGTAACTGGTAGAGATTTCTTTCGGGATTAAGTTCACAGTTAAACATAAAATGTATAAAAAGTGTTTTAAATTAATAAAAAATGCCATGGCACCCACAAAATTCAGTGCAAGCGCAAAGCGAGCTACGACAGCTAGTAATTAATAAAAGTCAATATTTATACAGTAACGAAACTCGAGGGCTTCCTTCGAAATACGTTTAAACACAGAATAAGAAGGTCGTAAGGCTTTAAGTGACCATTTTCGAGCACTGTTCAAGGATGCCTGATAGGGCTGAAATAAACAAATATAAGAAACACCAGTTGACCTTGTCTTCAGAATATGATGTAACGACATCTAACCAACGTAAATAGCATTAAATAGTAAATAGTACCAATTAGTATCAATCTCACATGCAATATGTCTACATAATTCGCACAAGGTTAATAAATAACAATGTTTTGTACTGAAAAGTTTCGCACAAGTAACAATAACAATGTTTTGTTCTAAAAATTTTGGCTGATATTATTCAGACGATGTAGTCATTCGGCGGGTTTTGGACATATACTAATGTGCTGACGTATGTAACATACATGTATGTGTTAAATAGTAAGGTCTATTTGCGTCATTTATTGTCCGGATGACCTTATCTCAATTAGCCAATTAATTAGAACGTACCTAATCAATCGACTTCTATCTGTAGTATTTTTAATTAAGATTAAAAAAATTTAGTGAAAAATCTTAACGGTTTTTTTTTTCATTTTTTTAGAGCATATGAATACTACCACATATATTCTATTATTAACAATGATTATGTGTCTTTATGAACTCTTGTTTTTATTTATAAGAGACGCCATAATTACCGCCATAGGATGTTCACAGCTGGACACATGGATTTCCAATAGGATCTGTCAGAAGCATCCAATGTCTTCTGACGACCGTAACAAGGTCATTTATTTATTTATTCGTATTATTAAACACATAGGATTATTTAAAGTTACCACTTAGATAGAAAGAATACCAGAATTGGGCTCTTTGATTAAATTGAATCAGGTTGAATCCCTCTATAAGGAACTTGTAAACAAAGCTGAGAACTCGTGTGTCCGCTCTGTGGGTAAGCCGTCTTACGCTGTGTTTGCAGCTTCATAATTATTCCAGAGTATATTATAAGTCGCAAATTATAACTATAGTTACATTTTAATTTATAATAAAAATTAAAATATCAAAAATATAGATGAACAAAAATATTTAAGAAATTATAAAAAAAAGTTACGCCTAAAAGTGTACGTGAAATGTTCTGTACTTCAGTGGTATGTGTCAAATAGATTGCATGATAACCAACTTACCCAATCAAGCGGGCTGTTACGGTCAAAGTAGTGTCAGGGACAGTGGAAACGTTCACAGAGTGTGATATACGATCCGTCTTATATGTAATTTTACACCTGATGTCATTGCTTTCAAGAAAGGCCAATTTGACCACTTATTTTTGTCATGGGCAAATTCAGTTTAGACATTTAGTTTTATTCTGAGAGAGAACTCTTTACATTATGCTCATGGGTTCCCTCAGGATCTCCAGCTTAGTGATATTTTAACGCATTTAAAGGCTGCCAAGATCTTATAGCACTTTTGAAACGGCTGTACCGCGCCTTAGATATGCGCTTTATTCCGTCACTCTTTCATTAACGTTCAAGGTTACGCTTATGCTCTTTTGCTCGGCCCTCACCTCACCGTTGTCCTAATGCGCGGTACAGCGATTTCGGTAGTACTATTTTACAAGTTTTTAAGAATCTTGTCAAACCTTTAAATCTCTTAACCGTATTTTTTTTACCCTTACTAGATTATTACGTTGATACAATTTTAGTAATATGTTAATAACATTATACAAACCAGTTAATATAATTTTTTCTGTAATCGAACTGGGTAGTAAACAATAAATAACTTGTCCTTAATATTAATTATTCATCATTAGTTAATTACATACATAATTCTTTTTTTGTGTCGACTGTCAGACACCTACTTATTAAAAATAATTTTTTTCTAATATATCCAAAGATTGTAACAACCTATAGATTAGTAGCATTTCATATTTTGAGTGGGTATAGAAGTCTCCTGAGTGTGTGTATCTAAGCACGGATTATCACTCCGAAGTATTTACTTTTATAGGATGCTCGCGACAGCCCAAACGCAACTCGATCGGATAATACCATTAAAGGGTGAATGTATAGCTCATTTATAGTTAATTGATGTATGGTACACTCTACACAAAAATCAATGGTTTCAGAAACAATAAATAGCGTATTGATAATGTAGTAAGAAAAAGCGTTTTTAAGATTCACATTACTTCATATAAAAAAATATTTTTACCTGTCCCTGCGGAATGTTTACAGACAAAAATTATTGGCCTGTCACATTTGAACAGAAAAAATAATTATTGTAACATATTTCTGAGAGATTGCTGTATACAAGTGATTAGAAGAAATTGCTGAAGAAAAAAAAGCTTTAAAGATTTTTGTTGACAAATGAACTATATATTAAAAAATCAGATAAGGAATGTTAATTTAAATCTGATCTAATTTAAATTAGATCAGATTTATTCTTGACTTGAATCATCTCATAATCATATTTAAGTTTTTTTTATCCTTAGAAACGTTATATATAGATTTTCACAACTATTAAACAACTTTGTTTTTTTTTCAAAAAATTATTGTACAGTTTAACAAAGTCGAAAGTTTACATTTCATAATTATTTTAAAGTCTTAATATTTTTTCTAAATAAATAAATATCCATGTATAGTTTATACTATAAACTCACCCTGGGATAAAGCATCCGTTGGGTTGTGATAAATAATTCTGTTTTTCTTGCCTGCTAACATCAACCCACATGATTTTCTTTAACTTTTTTTATATTACGTTGATGGTAAGGAACGGCATCGTGCGAGGTAACAATTCGTAACGTTTGCCCGCCAAGCGGCGGTGATCGAGACTAATGCACGGAAAAACTAACGTTCTAATGCGGTGCTATCAAAGAAAAGTTGTGATTTCAATTTTATTGCGCGCGCAACTTAATAGCCAAGTAATGTGTAAAATGATTATGTTTATTAAGTTAAAATGTTTGTGTTGTTTTTACCAATGTTTTGGTACCTGCATTATAGAGCTTTACGATCTTTATTTCTTCAAATATAATAAAAAATATGTTTTTTGCTACATGATTTTTACTTTGTCAATACGTATGAACGTTGGAACAAAGCAAACTTTTCGTTGCGAAAAAAAAACTCCTGAAACTAATAACTTTAAATTTCTGTCAATAGAATAACCTTATTTTTGAATTATTATTTCTCACTGAAGACCTAGTACCTGCATGTATTAATATGATATAAAATGTATTAAGATATATTTGATAATATAAATTAAGAATTATTACTCAATCAATACTATAATAATCAATACTTTAAGAATCATTATCACCTTTATTATTTAAGTATTTTATAAAACAGTTAACAGTTATGATAACAGTAATATGTCTGCTCAGAAATTTAGAGTAAAAGAAATTTAGATAAAATCTTTTGTCACATTAATTATTCTGCACTGATTATCATGTAATTCTCTGTAAAGGATTAGGATACCCCTCTTAAATAGTAAAATTGTAAAACAGGATATTTAGTAGTTTTTTCAAATAATGATCATGATTATTATTCGTCAAAATCTGCTCAAACTTATTTGTAAATTGTAATAAATAATGTTTATTGAATAAAAAATATTAAAATATACCAATTGAATAATATTACGTAATAGTGCTGTAAAATATCCAAAGGAAAACAAAGCAATATGCAAACAGTATTCAATTGTCGACCTTCTTTACATAATCTGCAGTTTTTTGTAGATATCATAATTGAATTATCTGTCACAAAGGATTCAAAATGTCAATATGACATTATTATTATTAAGTATTAATAAAAAAATAAGTTTGTCAATTTTATATATTAAATAACTCTACTTATTTTGAATTTAAATCTTGTAAAACATTTTGAATAAAATGCAGCTTAAAATGTTTTTCTATTGTAAATGCGATCGACTATTGCGATATTTTTGAAAATTGATTGTAGTTTTTGTATGAGCAGTAGATTTTTATGTACAAAGTTTTTGTAATAAACTTATCGGCAATAACATAAGTGTTGATATCTATTTTTTTCTGACATCGACTTAACTCTGTTAATGACAGCTTCCATCTGTCAGTGACAGTTCTTTTCATGGGGCTTCTATTTTTAATCTGTATAAAATATTGTTGTGAGTCAGTCTTTCCGTCGGCGTTCTACGTTAATACTCGTAATATTGTATTCTGAAACCTTCCATTGAATTAGTACAAATAATGTAAAATGGCCATTAATTTAGAGAAAAATCGGGAAGCACTACTTGCTGCGTGGAAGGATGTATTAGACGAGAAGACTGACACCAACTGGTAAGTTCAACCCTTCATTGCACGACCTACATGTTGGCAAAATTAAATAAACAGCAGAATTAATTAACAAAGCCGGCATTCTGTAAACATTATTTACCAATAGTTTTTACATACATTATAATTTAAATGTTGTATATTATACATTAACTTGTAATAATTATTTATATGCATTTTTACTTTATGTTTATTTTTATTATGTCCACTAAACAAAAACTATGTAAATTTGCTCTATTGCTAGGTGCAATCTAATAAAGGAATTTTAATATTAATGTCGGTACCTATCTGAAATTAAGTAATGAATAATAATAATTTTCTTAAATTTATAGTATTTTACATCTTTTTACGTATTATAAATTAAAGTATAATTTATTATTGAAAAACCATTATTTACTTTCCTAAAATGTTTAATTGTGGAATACTTATACCTATCTGTACATTTTATGTACTTTGATTGTTTAGTAAAAATATGTATAAATAGAATATCACATTATGAAAGAGGAAAAGATTTTTTTGCTGTCACAGAATTTTTTAGAACATCTACAAAAAACTTTTGTATGCTTTTGCTAGATTATCATATAAAATAGCATATGGAATTTTAAAATCCTAATGTCTAATAAATAGCAGCTAAAGAAAATGGTGGCTATAACATTCTTATCTTCTTAGATATACTTGCATACTAGATTATATACATTTAACTGCTTGTGTGAATATACAATAAAAATTAATTTACAAATAAAAACCAATAATAATTCAGTGATTAGTATAACATTCATTGATAAAACCTATCAATCTAAGGTTTGGCCTTCCTAGGCACCCTCTCCTCTCCTCTTGATAAGAATCAAATTGCTAAGTGAGTTTAGATTCACTGCTCAAACCAAGGTCATCTCTAGGGGGTTTTTGCGCATAGTACTTCGATGAAGAATCTGCCTTAGCCATGTATCAGTGTACTGGCCTCCGCATCTGGTGAAAAGAATAATATCTCCCTAGTGAATCCGTCTTTGTAGACTAGGATAAGCTATTTAAGTACTATACCACCTCAAACTCACCAAAGCTTTGAATGCTAATTGTAATGCTGTGACAGCATTTATTGATAATAAAAAAACAGTTCATAAGTATGTTTAATTGTGTTTTAATGAAGTAACAACATAAATTTAATAATAGAGAATAAAAAGCAAGGCATACTTGAAATATTTTCATAAACATAATACACTTAGTATTTTTATATTTGAAGTAATTCAATACACAGGATGATTGACTATAGGTGTAAAATCTTTCTATTTACCACTTTAAAGCTTTTATACCTATTTTCTATCACCACATGTAATAAAGTGATCATTCTAAAATATGTTATACTAATTTAGTTTTTCTATTGAAACGCTACAGGCCAATATCTTGGAAACATACCACAAAAATTCTGCAGGGACAGATAGTAAACAAATAATTAATTGTAATATGTAGTTACCTAAATTTTTACTACTAAAACCCTTTTTTTTACTAAACTATCACTTTTATTAATAGTAAATGAGGTAACATATCATATATGTGCTCATTGGTGTAAATTAATGTGTAGTACATCCTATCTAAAAATCAAGGATTTCAGATGTAAAAAATTAAATAGGTTTTTTTACTGACACATGAGCTATACATCAACCCCTTTACAGTTTTTACATTTTTAACTAATCACCCTATATATGACATGACCTAACCATAGCTATCATGTTATAAGTATTCCTGACATTATTCATAAGTAAAAGTGATAACACAGTTTAATGAACTTAAAGTTGTGTTGTTATCCCATGGTCAAAAGATAAGGCTGTGGGTATTATACACAGTTTTATAGTTTAATTTAATTTTATGCTGCTTTAAAGTTTTAAGACTTCACCACATAAGAATATTGTTTATACTAATGATAATGTTTTAATTGTAAGTACTTTGAAATAATCCACTATAGAGATACAAGCCGTGTTTGAGAATTGGGTGCAGCCTTTTTTTTTAAATGGCTTGATTGGATACAATTTTTTTATTAAACTAGAATAATAGTTATGAAGTTTCCATGTTATCCAGATTTAAAAGGTTGAAAGGGCTGGACAATAAAAGGCAGTATTAATAGAAGCCCTTTGTTTGCACTATATTCATTTGATTACATTGATTAATTCCACTGTAATAAAGCTGAGCGCAGGCAGAGTCTTCTCATGTGAAACATTCACATTTTCTGAGCCTTGTTGCCTTCTTTACAATGTTGAATTCTTATTGGCTAACTAGATGGAATCTAAGACTAGGTAAATGTTCATATAGTATTTTCTTGTATAGTAAGTAGACTTGGCATGACACATAAATTATGTTAAGTATAAACACGTTTTGACATATTTTTAATATCTAGATCAAGTTTTTTAATCTATAGGTTGCAATCACTAGGGCCATCGCCATTCGTTATTGGGGCTCTGGCCAAAAGGAAAGGCAAGGTTCTATAGTAAAATAAAATCACAATATCACAATGACTTGGCATTTTTTTATTGTCAAATTGTTGTAACAGAATTATGATTAAATAATGTTCTTGTTGAAACTTTTATATGTTTACAACTTGTCTCATGTTTTTAGACTGTGACTGTTAATAATGAATATACCACAATAAAAACATCAAAAGTGGTATTTTAAATCACTTCTTGTGAAAGGCCAAAGGGAGTTGTTAGAATTTTTGCAAAAAAGGTGAGGCTTTCTCCAAAAACTGTTTTCATTGGTCTCAATGACAAAACAAAAATATGTACTCAATTTATTAGGTTTCTTTTGGTGTACTCGTGTGGTACACAAATAGTCACCCAGGTTTTTCAAATGAGTCAAAACTGTTTTGTGGTCAAGTTTTAATTCTCTAGTTACGTTGTAACCACAGACTGATTTGCTGATAATACAAATGTTAATTACATAAATGCAACGGTCAAACTATTACTCTCTAAAATTAGTAGTAGGGTGACCATGTCGGCTATACGAACCGTATAGTGGAAAAAAATCAGGATACGTTAAGAGGCTGTAAACGAAACTCATATTCTGCATACGAGACCGTTTACGGTAATTTTGACTGCGCCTACGGCTTCCGGTTCAAATCAAATGAATTAACAGAGTGTTTTAACCCTTCGTTCATTTCAACTGGAGTGCAATGACCTCTCTTAAGCAAAAAACGAAAAGTTTTCTTTAAATCAGTTTTTTTTGTCGTAATCAATGATATGTGGTTGTTAGCATTTATAGCATCACTTAGTTTCAGGTGAGAATGCTATTGAAAGAGACAGATCTATACAGCTATTTAAGTGTATAGGGTGTAAAAGTTCTGAAGCAGTGAAATTATAGCTCATTTGTATAAAGCTTTAAAGCGTTCACCACTTTAAAATATGTTACATTCGTTTTTGATTTGATCGCGATGGTAAGTCGTGTTTAATTTAAAACTTTAAAATAATTCCGGGCAGTTAAAGGTCTGTAGGTAGGTACAGTCAGTAGACGATAATTAATTTTGATATGTAATAATTTGAATTTTGAAATCGCTTTTTTCTTATCATGAGTAAACTTACACTTGGAAAACACACCCAAATTTTTAATTTAGCGTCGTTGAATGAAATAGATTTTCGGCGCCAAAAATCAACTGTCATCATTGTTATAATTATAAGAGAATAATGCTGACTATTTATTATATTATAATTATTAATCTTCACTTATACATTGAGTAATGGTAGACCTAATGCTTTATAGGCATTTTCTAATGGTAAACCTACAGTGGCCAACCTATAGACGGTGGTTGACGTCAGTCGTGTTGTGTGTAAAGTTACTGTGAGGATGATTCAAAATGACAAGGATATATCAAACAGCCCTTGCATATTATCTTTACGCTGTTTTATTGTTTCTGAAACCATTGATAAGCTATTCATTTAGTCTTTTAAAGACATTATCCTATCAGCATATACAGATATATAAGAATTAAAAATCCATACTGTATAAAAGTTAAATGTAAAATATCTATGTTTTTAGGAAACGTATTCATAAAAATAATTGTCCTCAGTCGAAAAAAAACGCATGTGTTAACCGTTTTTAATATTATCAGGGCTCTGTTCGGCTACGATGGGCTTACAAACGACCTGAAGTTCGTGAGTAAGGGCGATGGCGGGCTCACGGAGCTGATAGACGACTTCAACAGCGGCAAAATACAGTACGCTTTTCTTAAAGTGGACGTACCCAGCGGCAGTATATCTAAATATGTGCTTATCAACTGGCAGGTAAGAAACGAAGATTAGATATTGAATTTTTTTTTCTTTATATCTTGTGATTTAGATTTGTATATTGCCTATAACATAAATATTTTTTTTCATTGTTATTGTTTTTTAAAATTAACTAGCTGACCCGGCGAACTTTGTTCCGCCTTAATGGCAATAAATAAGCAGATTGTGTTTTTTTTTTTTTGGAAAAATTACAAAAAAAAATTAAATAACTACATTAATCATTCATTATTATTTCTGTATTTTAGTACATAGGTTGCTCTTCACTTAAGTACCTTGTGATACACGACATTTTTTGTTTTATTATCAGGCGCAAAAACAAACAACGCAGATGGTCTTCCGACCCGCGAACATGCCACGTATAATTGACCATGTGAAAAACATGAATGTTCTAGATTTAAACCACAAACTTTTAAGGATTGGCCTTGTGATTTGTTGATGGTCATGGCGAATGCAAGACGACGTATCGGAAATTGAAGTCTTTTAAATTCAAACGGCATATCGGTTGGGATCATCGGGATCCTCGGAATGAGAACTTCCTCATCTTTGAATTTTCCTATCATTATCGTAGCGTAAATTACATTGTTCATCAATTTACTAACCACCAAACGCGTACCGTTGCACAGTTTTGGTTGGTTTATGTTTCGAAGCATGATTACTACGGAGCCAACCTTTAGGCGTAAATTGTGCGGTGGTAAGCCAGGCACGTCCAAAGAGTTTAAAAATTCAATTGGATAGTTGGTGGCTTCATCTTCATTTGTGACGCAGTCAATAGATTTGAATGAATGCATTGTTCCAATGATCTTATTTTGAATTATGTAGTTCAGGTCATCTACATCTTTATTCTTAGCCGCTAAAATTGCTCGCTCACTCAACCATTCATTATTTTTGTAGTTAGAAATAATATTTGGAAATACATTGTTGATAAGTTCGTCTTTTGATGAGACAAAATTACAGAAATTATTTGGAAATGATATTAATCCGCTCGATTCATCGACAGGTACTTGACCATTACCGATAGTCAGCAATTGCTCCGAGAAATCTTCAGCAGATGTATCATTAAGCAATGTAACTCTCATGTTTGTTATCAGCTGCAGTTTCTTCACATAGCGCCATAGATTTGACGATTTGAGGCAAGCGTTTATTTCATCGGCATTCGTAGATCTTGGAATTACTGGCAGTATTTGGCGGAAATCGCCAGACAGTAAAATCATTGCTCCTCCAAAACATCTCGAGTCATTGCGTAAATCTTTTA
Organism: Battus philenor; assembly: GCF_028537555.1. Taxonomy (NCBI): domain Eukaryota; kingdom Metazoa; phylum Arthropoda; class Insecta; order Lepidoptera; family Papilionidae; genus Battus; species Battus philenor. Next base: position 4,544,790 of record NW_027181678.1, on the reverse strand, counting down.
ATGTTCGGTTAAGTGCTTCTACGAGTAATGCACGTTTATGCGCCATTGTGCATTCGTCCCAGATGATGATTTTCGATGCCGCTAAAACTTTGGCCATTGCTGAGTGTTTTGCAATATTACACGTTGGTTCTTCAATAGTTTGAAGATTTAACGGTAATTTGAATGCTGAATGAGCCGTACGGCATCCTTCTAACAATGTGGCTGCTATTCCAGAAGATGCAACTGCAACCGCTATGTTGGATCTCGCCCGAACAGTTCCACCAGGGGCATCTAGGAAATATAAACCACCATTTTCATCAGCGATTGCCTTCATTAAAGTATCATAAACTTCCTTTTGTTGGTAATTTAACAGGGGTACATTCCTTTGAACTATTAAATCTAATTCCTGGTGATCATATTCACGTTCCCGTTCCAATTCTCGATTAAATGCGTCATTCATTTCACGATTTGGCGCTGGCATTCCTAACCTGAATCATAAATTACCGCACATGAGGTAACACATATCTTCGATCAAGAGTAAAGCTTATGTATCGCCTCATTCATCTCAATATCGTGATTTCTGGAACTGACACGACTTTGATGTAAAATATCTTCTGACATACTATCCTTGTATTTGTGCCACAGGTTACATGGGTTTGATGGAAAACATGTCGAAATTATGATAGCGAATAATGTGCGTATCTGACTTGGAGATGCAGAGATAATGGCTTCAGCCATTGTCGTATCCCAATGGGTATCGTTTTCTAATAAGTTCAATTCTTCACATGCAGCACGATATGTTGGGAATATTACACCATTAACAGTTCGTAGTGTCTCAAATGAAGTTGGCCCACGCACATTTACCAGCAACAACCGCAAATAGAAACATCATTCTTTGGATGAACTGTATACATACGACCAAGAGCATCAGTAGAACGCACATCTGGATACCCAGGAACCGCATCACCTTGCTTCCGTCTTTGAAAATTCTTGGATGAAGCATTCCAAGTATAATAACGTGGCATCTCCGAGTAAAGCAAAGTTCGTGCAAACTGATCGCTTTGGCAGATTGCAAAAAAACTGATCAATGTAGTTGCTGGAGGTGTTTCAGCACGTTGCGTAGCATTCGAAGCCGTGAAATATACTCGTTGACCATTCTCCAGATGCACCGCCAAATGTATAACAGTAGGATGACGTTCGTGAATTGGAAATGCGAATATACGCCAAATCGCTTCGTTACAGTTCACATAACGACCAACTTGATAGCGTGAAATTTCATCGTTGGTATTTGAGGATTGCAATCCAAAAACCGCCATATCACTGCCTTTCGTGACATATTTGCAAATATATTTTATGGACTTAACTGAATTGCAGTATTCAACGTTGCAATGTGTCTTGAACGTTTTAGAAATAAGTGGCGAATATGGAACAATCCAACTGTTGTCGACAACGAAATCCATTCTTTTCACTTTCGTTGTGACAGTTCGACCGTTGTCATCTGGTGATCGACGCCGATACAGCGGATACCCATCGTTGCCAGTGACAGTCTCCGCCGTTAATTTCCGTGGATATCGTTTGGAGCACTTTCCATCGACCATGCAAGGTGATTGGGGATTGATGGCACCACACGGTCCATAAATCATATTAGTAGTAACAACATCATGTAGGTCTGGATCGACTTCATGATCAGGAATCTCGGCACATATGATATCATCTATTTGGTCAGGCTGAATTCTTTCCACTAACCAAATAAGAATGTGTGCGTGCGGCAGGCCTCGCTTTTGCCATTCGATTGAATACATCCAGCATCGAGTATCTCCAAAGACGCGTTGTTTAACAATAAAGTTCATCAAGGACCGAATTTATTGCCTGAATATACGTGCTGTGATGTCGTGTCTATCATTTGATGTTTGTCCGGGAAGCAGCAATTGAGTAATTTCTATCCATTTTGGATTACAGGTAAAAGTAATAAAGAGATCTGGCCGGCCGTAATGACGAACATATGTCATTGCATCTTGTGCATATTCATGCATATGACGGGTTACCAATGTACGTCGCCGGCAGAATAGTTAATCGACCAATATTAGCTGCATTTCCTTCAGTACTAACTGCATCACGTAAATGGATGTACTCCTCAAAACGCAGTTTGGCTTGGTTCAACCTAATAAATGTTAAACGTTCCGTTTCTATTTTTACATACATGTCAACGCAATACTGCTAAAACAATCGACGAAACCGCAGCAAATAGTTGTCAGCATTTTGACGAATCATCAAACGATATGCATAATAATTCATTGAGCTAACTTACTTTGTAGTTTCTTCACCTGAAATTCAAAATTTGATAATTAACCATTTCAAAGACAAATAATACAGACATTAACCATTATTAAGATACTGATACTTTACCATTCAATGGATTTATTATTTTAATATTAAAATAATATCCATCTTCTCCTTGCCAAATCATCAGTGGGTATTGCAATGCGTCATATGATCGATGAGTTTCAGATATTTGTTGCAGTTGCCCAGTATCGCGACGTGTAAGCACAATATCGCGTTTTTCCAATTGTTCACCAACAATCAGGATGGCAACTTCGTCTACTGTTGAAGCATTAAATGTGCGTTCGTGTGTTCCAGATGGTCGTTTATCTGCTTTGATGACAACTTTATAGTCATCATTTGGCATTTGCTCTAAAGCACTCTTAAACAACCTGACCAATGCATGATGTTCATGAAGCAGACACTGCAAGTCTTGAATAATTGCTCGCTTCATACCTGCATTGATCCCTAGGCGTTGATCAAGTTGTTCTTCCGTGTTGCCCATGAAATATATTTGTAAAAATTTATTCTGTGTATCTTCGAAAGGTAGTAATGATCCAATTCGATGGTGGATCTGTCCTTGTATCTACAAAATAAAAACCAGACAGTATTAACTGGGTTATAAACACTTTTTCTGTGGGAGAGTAGAGTTCAGTATTAGCAAATATAATACATACCAATAGATAAAGTAAGTTATTCTTTAACTACATTCTATGTAAGTACAAAAATAAATACCTTAAAAGTCGGATTAAATCCTCCTTCTTCGATAATGTCTGCCCCAAATGACGTCATTTGGAAACAACTATTGTATTTTCGAGTATTTGCAAGAAAGTGGCGTGATTCTTGTGTTTCGCCACAAAGCAATGAATACAATGGCTCATGTGGCGGAGTCAACACTGGCAATTTCACTTTACCATTAAGGCAGCATAATCCAGGCGTTTCTCCGGAAAACTTTAATGCACCACAATACTCGCAAACAACGTCCATTTGCCCAATGCAAACGCTAGGATGCAAGCTGTAATCATTGCTGCAATCGTATCGAAACGCTGCTCGATTCAAATCAGCTAAATATCTTGTTCTGCGTCGCACATTATCTATTAGTTGCCTTCTGTTGTTCGCTCGACGATTCTGCATTGCCAACCGAGCTGTTTCACGGGCTGCTTCACTTTGTTCTCGTGATTGAGAAGCACGAAGTCGAGCCATACTATCGCGGCGCTGTTCACGTGCAATTTCTTGTTCTTCTTCAGTCCTTTCATTTGCAGTATTTTGTATTCTTCTTGCATTACGGCTTTGTCGGGAAAGATTCGATCGTCTTGGTCGCGGCATTATTAATTAAACTTCACTTCACTTCAATCCACTTGTTAATTATTTATTTAATAGAAATAGTTTTAATATTGATTTCTTACAAATATCAAATTGTCATCCATACGTCAATACATAGCTGTCATTTTACGTCAATTACATAGCTGTCATTTGCGTTTTGTTATTCCAAGTCTGATTCTTTTTTGTTACACCACGTTTTATAGTGACTGACGTTTCATGTCAAGTCACACGGGAACGCTGTCAAACGGGATAAAAAGTATCCTATGTCCATCTCCTGGCTCTAAGCTACCTCCCTACCAATTTTCAGCCGAATCTGTTCTGCCGTTCTTGAGTTATAAGTGGTGTAACTAAAACGACTTTCTTTTATATATATAGATTTAATTTAGGTGACTATGTGTCAAGTTCGCGGGAAGTCGCTGGGTGCCCAAGACGCATTGTGGCGATCTTTGAGGCCTAATAGCAAAGGCTATGCTTTGTTCGGCAGGCTTGATCATGATGATGAATTTATTTTACATGGAGGATATGACGGATTTGGACGTAAAACTTTTATGCTGTTCTTCGAAGAAAACTTCCTTTATCCTCCTAAATAAAAGGGTACCTGGAACTCGTATCTTACTTTTTGGCATCTCGACCTAACATGAACAAAGGGTTAATTCTAATCTGAAATTTTGTGGCCAAAGGACCAAAAGCGAGTACTCAAAAGTATAATCCCTTTTTATTTTTCAGTCGTGTATGGTAAATATATTCCGCAACCCCAACGCCACCACAGATATATTAAGATAATATTAGTAAGGAAATGTATAACCATAAGAAATTTAATTGTAACGGAGCCGATGGAGGGGGGTTTTAGTCAATAAGAGTCTGACACTGCCTGGGCCCTCCATTCCCAGGCGTCCTATGTAGGATTTCCCCCCCTTTATCTAGAAATTGTAATCAGAAATATAGGCTCTGACTACGTTACAGGAAACTTCATAAAACTAATTTAAAAAAAATCCCCAACGCCATCGTACCCGCGGTACAATCCTGCTAGGTACGGAACAAATCTACCTAGATTGGCGTTTCTTAATACCGACACTCCTTTCTCCTCGCGACTACACTTCGAATACCGAGAGTAGAGATAGAAGCTCCCACTTATGTCCCACACTTCCACCTGTTCGCCTCTAGTATACTTAGTGTAGATTCCTCTTAACATTGTTACTTGTGGCCAGACTACAGTTACTAAGTCCTCCCTCTACGACAAGGCGGGACCAGTTCTCCCGAACTGGTCCCGCCGTCAGTTCGGGAGGTTTTTCATATGTATGTATTGGCGTAACATATAACGTGTACCACAGTGTCATAAAAAATATAACTTATGTATATAGTCAAGAGACAAGGCTGACATCCTGGATTATGTTAACGTTTATGTTAAAGTTTCTTGATTAAATTTAATTAATCGAGAATTAGAGTAATAGAGAGAGAACAGAGAACATACTAAATTAATTACCAAATTAGACATCCGTGAAAATGATCTAATAATACATATAGTATCATTCACACTTAACTTTTTTTATGTTTAAGGGCAATTTTCTATGTTTTTCTAAGATTTGTCCACTCCCATGCTCACAAATAATGCGTGGGTTAACGAGATAGGAATACTAGTGCACAATTGTTAATATCATATTCTCATAAATTACGATCCAACGAATTATAATTATTACACATTTTTATAAAATCAGATCATTTTAAATTAATGATTATTATTGATATTTATTTCAAATATTACATTTACAATGTTCTCCAAAGCGCGTCAATAGAGCTTAGTCCTACTAGCCCTCTGGATTGCTTCAAATATCGCTTGTCATTAATTGCCTTGATGAATTTCTAAAAGGGTCGCCATATATTTTCTGTCAAAAACGCACCAAATATTAAAAGTAATGCATACGTTAAATACGTGACGGCGTAGATAGGATGTCCTACGGTCTACCTAGTGACCGACGACATTGTTAAGATCGCCGAAAGTCTCTGGATGTGGGCAGTGCTAAACCGATCATCGTGGCGATCTTTGCGGGAGGCGTCAGCCTTGCAATAGACGTCTATCTAGATCAGAGTTCCCAAAACTATTTTGTGTCGTAGACCCCTTGCCATGTTTTTCCGTGTTGTGTAGACCCCCTACTTACCTGATATTGATTTCCTGCAAAATTTCTAACTGTAGTGAAATTTAGTGTTAAAAACTTAAAGTAAAAACATATGTTAATTTATACATTTATTAATTGAATTTAAATTAAAACTACTCAAAATAAAATTTTGTATCAGTTATGTAAAACATACGTAACATTAAATAAACATAAAATAAACTATAAATAAAATAACATAAGCAATAACTCAATATTTTTAGTGAGAAGGATTAACCTGATGCTTTAATAATAAATTATCAACATTTGGCGTCAATTTTGTAAGGGTTTATCTTAAATATCCTCGGCTAATGATGTCCAGTCTGTGGACCCCCATTTTCATTTCATGGACCCCCAAATTTTTTTTTGCTGACGTAGACCCCTTGCAGGTTGTCATAGACCCCTAGGGGTCGATATAGACCACTTTGGGAATCACTGATCTAGATGATGAAGATGTCAATGACAGATGTGCACATACATCTTCATTTAAATAGATACATTGAACTATATAAATTAGGAATAAAAGCAATATAAAAAGCATAAAATAATAAAGGTAAACATAGAAAAAGTACTATGTGATAGGTAGGAGTTTACATTTAAAGTTTACAATGAATTACAAATTTATTTCAGTCGATGTATCGAATCTTTTTAGCGTTAATAAATCTAATTAAAATTTAAGAAGATTACAATACAGGGTTTCAAAAGCATGTATTTGTATGCGTTGTATGTACTTGTCTTAAGTAATTCATTTTACAATGTATTACGTTCGCCACGTTAGTGAAATGAGATTGAATATTTTGTTAAGTTATAACCGTTGGAATATTTTTGATACCGTCTTGTCTTGTATAATAATCGAGCAAGTTGGAATGTTATGGCGTTATGTTTTCTACAACATGAAATGAAGGCATATGTATATACTGGAGACAGCGCAGTAGTAAAAATGCATCAAATATGTACGATATTTGATGCATTTTCCGTCGCTCGGGCCGTGTTGGTTACAATCCTTGACCGTTTTATAACGAGTTACGTGTAAGATGAACGACATATGTTTTACAGCATGCTTTTAATTAAGTATACTAAATAACTCTACTTATAAAATTGCTCGCTCAGGATAGTGGATTATGTTAGTTCGACACCTCGACCGACTGTACATTTTCTGATCTATTTTTTATTATTGTCACGGATTAGCGTTGTTTATCCGTTAGCATTCACGGCTTCATCCGGTTTAAGGTGCCACAACGCTAAAGGGTTTAACTTTAACCTCTTCGGTAGTCGCCCTTTACGTGGTGAGAATGACTCCGTAACTCCATCTTTAACTTTGTCCAGTCCCTCGTGATTTGCTATATTGGATGGCTCGTACGAGAGTATATAGACCGCCTAAAAGTCACTAAAGCTTGTTTAGGGCCAACGCGTGATAGTTACACATATAGGAAAATTACAACAAGAGAAATAAAAAAATAACTCTGATGAAAACGTAACGTAACGTGTGATGAAGAAACTTATATATAATGCGCAAGTGCTAATTACCTCCTGGGGTGTGTAAACGGCAGGTCTGGGGAAGATAAACATCAAGCCGTCTGTTCTTAAATATCTCGTGTACGTCTTGTCAATTGCGCCTTCTCTCATCTCACTGCTCACATACGTCGGCAATGACAGGTACGATACTTCAAAAATATGTTAGTTTGTGCATTTATTCACTTTATTTTTCACTTTTGAATAATAATTCATTTGAGTTCGTCAAAAGAAGAATGATATGATAGAAGAGCCAGATTTGATAGACAGTATATACTATTAATTATAACTTGAAGTGAAATTTCGAAACTTCGCGTCTTGATTTTGGAAAAAAAAATTCACGTACTTTTTAATTTAATATTGATGCTTTATATATTATGGAGAAAAAGGTTTAACTAACGAGCGTCATCATTATTATTATTGTATTCAACACTGACATCTTGGAGACTATTTCAATATTTTGTTGTCAACATAAAAATACTATTTATTACTCTTCATACGGTTCATACACACAGCCTTTGCCAAACGTTTCATGGACACTCAAAGAAATGCACCACAAAACTTAGTGTAAAAAATTACTTGATTGTTTAACAAAACAATTACCGGCGGTAATAAAATACGATTCGATACGATGGATTATTTTAAGGGATCCTTAAATAATCTGACCCGCAAAATGAGAAAAACAATATTTGGGAAATTAATACAGTATGTTTAACTTGTTTTGACTTCTGTGGTTACAAAAAGCTATCGATTGCTATTTGTGTAATAGACACATTTGATACGAAATAAAAAAATAACGGGAGTTTAGTGTAGAAATTCAAAAAGGGAAAGTCTAAAGTAGAGATTTTCAGATCAGTAAGTTTCGACATGTACTTGCGCAAACAACTATTAAAATGTTTACTGAGACTGATTGTCACGTATATGAAATGAAAACTTACAGAAGTCGCGTTATAATTGATAAGCAGGTGAGAAAACTTGTCTGTGACTCAACGAAAGACCGTAAAAACATCTGAGTTCGCAGCAGCTCTATCTGAGGATAATAGAAGGCCTATTAGTTCTGAGACTGTGAGAAGAGCACTTACATAAGCTGGCTTAAAAGGCTGCAAGACAAGAACCCTGACTCTTCGTCAGTAAAAATCGTTAGGAGTGGGCTTTAAGACTCCAACGATGGGGGTGACATTACGGAAACCAGTTCAAGGCGGTATTTTTTGGTATTCCACTCAACAGCAAAGAGGCAAATTAGCTCTCAGGGGCAATATTTGAGTCTAACCTACTTGACTGCTTGTACATATGTAAAATTGAATAATCTATTAATAGCCTGTTATTAGAGTGGTGCGTTTTAATAAAGCAAGTTGCATCATTGCTCGACGTCAAGTGGGAACCGAGCTGATCTATATTCGTTAATAAAACTATTAATTTCCCAGATTGCTTAATATATTATTACGTACTGTGGGTTCTGACTCGAAATGAAACACCACTGGTTCACAAGGAGTCCTTTATTCATAAATCAGATGGTCACCCTACTTTAACACAAAGGATACCTTTCGCTTAGTCGAAACTACGCATCCAAATCGCTCAAGATAGCACTGTCCACATAACTTGCAAAATAGTCACTTTGTATCACTGATCGTAGATCTTATATCTCGGAAAACAACACTGAACAGTAACAGAGAGTACACTTATTTATACTACGGATAAGGTTCTAGTAAGTTCGAGATAGTACTCTGTTAGAATTTCCGATAACCGTACACAAAAAGTTATAAATAACTTCAAGGTCACGCGTGTTCTTGATCCTAGGGTTCAGTGTTTATTGTTTAGAGGGTTCTGTAACGCGTGCTTTGTAATAATATGCTGTTTCAACGAAAATTACCGATTACACACTTTATAATATGATTATTGTAATATGAATGTAAATATTGAGATAAATAATTAACTAAATATACTTGCTCATAGTTTAATTAGGCGATTTCTATTGGTTCTGTATTGAGGAAATTGACGTCACCATGTCAAGGCGTAGGTCTCTCCCAAAAATAACTATAGAGGGATTAACCACAATCGGTACGCTTAGCAGGCGGGTTGGCGAATGCAGTGTGGTGTTATCGTTCGCAGGGGACGCTGCTGCCTACCCTATAGAATTTTATGAGCATCGATAATCCTTTATAAATAATTAATAATGATTGCATCGCAGGAATTGAACCCTCGACTTACGATCGTTAGTCTCAGTCCTCTACCTCTAGCCTATCACAGCTAAGATTCTGATTTCTATGGGTTACTAATTGTAAAAAAGAAATCAATATTTTAGTTGTCGCTAGCTGCACAGTAGTTTGCAGTATCACTCGCGCAAGCATAATCAGCCACTCTCTCTCATCTCCGAATAGTTTTGAAAACTAAAAGTGCTTTCCATACTAATCCAACACATCAACCGTAAGTAAATTTGCACTCGTATACCTATCGGATTGCATATGACGTTTTATCTATAAACATATCTGTGTCAGCATGATATCTCTGGAACAATAAGGTTTAGAGACTAGAAATTTGGTAGGAATATTCCTGTCACCGAATAGAGGTCGGCTAATAATGGATATTTAATTCGAAATTCCACCTGCAAGGAGGGTTGAGAGGGCATTCATTAGGTTTGCGAAGAGGGCGTGGCATAGCTAGTTTGAATATATTGGGATTAAGTGGATTCTATCCAATTTATGTTCGTAAACAAAGAGAATTAATACATATTTATTCATTTTGTATCAGGGCGAAGGAGCACCTACAGTGCGTAAGGGCACGTGTGCGAACCACGTCAAACACGTGGCCCAGTTTTTCACCGGATTCCACTTGACGATGCACGCCCGTACCGAAGACGATCTCGACGAGAGGGTCATACTCGAGAAACTGGCTAAAGCCGGCTCAGCATTTAACTTCAAGAGCAGCAGGCAAGAGGAACTTCCACCGAGCGGGCCTGTTGGTACGGCATACCGGAAAGTAAATCCAGGTACGATTTCTTTCACAACTTAATATTCATGTAACTTTTCAGGATTCATTTGATTCACTATGCTATCGGCTGAGGTAGGGCTGACGACCCGCGTAGTAGGTTTACAGAGACTTCCTTACATTAGCGTCGTTTATCATCAACGACTAGAGTCTTCTCCTTAACCAAATTCTAAATCATCTTACCAATGCTTCTTTGGAAGACTGCTCTTGAAATTACCTGATGATCCCCCTTGAGAGGCAAAAATCCTTCAGCAGACTAGACTTCCATCGCATATAAATTGACCATCAATTTATTCCTATTAATTTCGTTGTATAGGTCCTAGCACTTTTTCACCTTTGTCAACAGTATGTTTCAATGTTTTTAAGAATAACTTTTACACATAAAGTTATTCTCCCTGTATGTCCCGATGTCGTAACTTGAAGATCCCAACGCTGATTTATGTGATTCAACTAAAACGGTTTTTATATTTTTAAATATAGATTGTGTATACTTTGGGAGTATATTTGAAGTCGAGTTTTCAAAGATATCTGAATTATTTTTTTCTCTTTCTTGATATTTATCTATGTCACCTCTCACTCTCTATTTCTTCAACCTGGTCTATATGGAGAGACCACACTGCGATCGCCTTAAATATCTTATGTCACCCACTTTCATTAATTTATCTCTGTATCTTTATAAAGTTAATCTGGTAGATGAATGCCTTCGAATTAATTCGCGGTTGTACTTTGTACAAGAAGTATATAAATAAATTAATATTATAAACTTGATGTTCCATTTAGTTTAGTCTAATGATATGGTATTTTAAGATGAAACTTGTCTTTGTTTTTATCAGACGGTTAAAACTATTACAATGTGGTTACAAGTTTCTGAATTATAATATCCGGCGTAGCACTGTGTTAGCTTTCGTTATCTCAAAACAAGATTACAGTTAGGATGATAAGATATTCCGTTGAAGATTTCTTTCTTTTGATGCGTAGTTAAAAAGTAATAATATATGTTTCAATTGAATACCATGACATTTATTACAAAAATGCTAATGTCAAATTATTAACAATAAATTTGATAAAACAAAAAATCGGTTACCAGTCTACGTCTAATATTTAAAGCCTAGCCTGATTAGACCAAGAACTTTTATATTAAAAAAGTTCAGTGCAATTTACAATAAAGCGCTCAATCGTCGTCGTCGTTTTAGCGTAGACGCCGACTACAAGACACAAGCCCAAAGATATCGATGGGAGATATACCATAATTGCCACCTATCTTTTGGGGGAAGCTTTGCCTTTTAGCAAGTGTCTATGGGCTAAAACGACGACGATGTCCTTATAAAAATTACTGTGTGACAAATCTAGACTGTGGCCACTCTGTGTCACCCCTTTTCGATACGACTTTTCTTGGGAACATTTCTCGCACGACCTTATTGCTAGCATTTGTTTTGTGGCATGTGGCCCAGTTCAGCTGGAAACAAGTCATGGAGTTGTGCTCATAGAGCCGAGAGCAGATTTCACTGCAAGAAGTAATTAAAAATTACAATTAAAAAAAAAACAAAAGTGTTTTTTAAATATGGGCAACGGCTCAACCTGTTTTTTTAGCAGAAATAATTAAAATCATTTTATACACTTTTTTTGCTAAAGTGATTTTGTGCGTGTGTGTGTGTATTTATAACTGTTCCTGTAAGTCAAGTTATACTGAATGATCAATTATAATATTTGAAAACCGCAATTTTTCAGGCTGCTATTATAATCATAATTTCTTATAAATGTATACATGGTAACATTTCATCATTAAAATAATATTTATAGTGAATACTATTATACTGCATTCCTTTATTAAAACAATAGCACATTAGACCTTACATATTGTTCCTAATGTAATTTATATAATCACAATGCACTTCAGAATATGATATTAAACGATCGTGTCGGAATATAAGGCGGACGTTATACAAAATAGGTGGATAAATTTATTTTAACAAAATTTGTACTTCGAATTTCAATTTTAAGTTAGTTTAGGTCATTTAAGAAACGTACAAAGTAGTGTATTATAAACTGCGAGTAATTAAAACAAAATAGTATGGAATTTGTTTCTTGTGAGTTATGTGAAGATAACATCCAGTAGAGAAAGTCTCGTGACATTGGTGAAGCATGAAATACGAAAATCGAATAATAAACAGTTTTTATTCCATATTTTTTTGTCTAACGCCGTAAGATAGAGCGTGTTTTTAGTGGTTAGTTTTCTTTAGTTCATACCTGGTTACCACATCTGTGCTGATTTCTACCAAAAAACGAAAACCAAGTTTATACTAATTTAGACACATTTTAATAGTCAAACTTTTGTAAAGATGTAAAGAAATTTGTCATAAAAATATATTCTCTAATACGTGTTTGAAAATATTTAATGTTTTCTAACGATGCATTAAATAAAATTAATGTTATCTTAATTTATATAAATGTAAAAGATTTGGTATAGTTCAAGTGTCAGCAAAAATATTAAAGCTTTTGCAATTATTTTCAATTAACCTAAATAAAGTGATCACTTTGAAATTTGTTACATTTATTTATTTTATCTCTTGGAATGCGACAGCCTAATAACTTCTGTGAGTATAAAGTCTATAGTGACATATAATCAACAATAATTATTTTTAATATGAAATTATTCTAATTTCGAAAACGTTTTACTACTAAGTTATCATTACGTTAATCATTATTTTTGGATTGGGTGAATACTAAATTTAAACGTTTTACAATTATATATAATCACTCTGTATACTAAAATAAAATTAAGAAAATATATTTTTAATACGAGGCAAGTCGGGTTATGAGTTAGTTAAAATTCTGTATGCAACAAGAATTTCATATAGTACATAATGTCATTGTTTACCAAATCAAACTACAACAATGCGTGAATGCGCTAGTGATGTGTTTGCATTGTCGACTCGATAATGTAAACAAGCGCCTTACTCGATGTCAGTACGCGTGAAGTGGTACAAGTGTGAGCCGAGACATGACCAATAAGTCCGTGTCCCAACCCTACAAGGCCATAGTGACCAAACGGGTTGTGGAGGAAATTAAAATCAAGAAGCGAAGTTTGCGGAGAGGTAACTTTAACTTCATAAAAATGCGGTTCACCTTAATTTCATATATTCAAGTTGATTGCACATTTTCTGTCAATTATTGTATGATACACCTATCCCAAAATCAATGGCATATAATGGTATACAGAAAGATAAAGCGTTTGTAAAATTTAGCTTACTAATTAAAATGAATAATTATTTTGTATTTTCCCCTGAAAACTTTTTTTGCCAGAAGTTTCGGCCTGTCGAATGTCAATAGAATTTCACAGTGAGCATTTTACAGAACGTAATCAAACATGGTTGTAAATGTTTAAAGCTTTTTGCTGTTAAATTAGTTATAAGTGGTGAACCCTTCAAAGCTTTTACACAGATAACCAATCAAATTACTGGGCCAGTATATTATGCAGAGTAATAAGTATAAGGTTTCCCATAAATTGGCGTCACAATCCAAAGTAATAAGTATAAAGTTTCCAATATCAATGTCATTATTATTATTTTGTCACTTTCTCGTTATTGTGAGTAAACAAAAATTAATATTGCAGTAGTCTTATTTTGACAGAATACAATGCTTTTTATCAATATTCGACCTTATCACGAAATCCAAGTTTAACCAACCGTGTAAAAAATAAAGTTAAATAATTTTCTGAGTTTCGCTACTACCTGCACTGTCGCTCGAATAATAATAAATTGATACTAATTAGAGATGTATCGAAAACTCGAGACTGTTTTCATAAAAGTTTGACAAAGGTTTTAAAGCAGAGAAAAAAAAAACAAGAATTTGGAATAAAACATTAATAAACAACACAGAATTGATACCGTTTTGTTATTCAGTATTAAATGCAGTAGCAGATGACAGACGTCTGTGGAAGTCATCATCATATCGGCCGATAGACGCTTACTAAAAATTAGACTAGACGCCCTCTGCACCCTACTAACTCTAACCAGCGGAATCTTCAAATGCCATTTGGGCTGTAGTGATAGTCCGGTCCAAAAAAAAAAAAATTAGAGTTGTAACAAGATAAACCCCACTAAATTTGTCTTTGGCACTTCTCAGATCGGGTCGTTTTTTGAACTCGATATTTTGAACTTTATGATTTTATTATACAGGATGATATTTGATTATATGTTATAGGTGTAAAGGTGTAAAACTATTTAATTTTGCCCCAGGGACAGATAGTAAATAATAACTAATTTTAAATTATAATATGAATTTTTAAAACGATTTTTTTCTCTATATTATCGCTACATTATTTATTATCTCAGAAACCTTTGATTTTTAGATAGGGATGTGCCTTATATTAATTGACAGCGAATGACTTATACATTCACTTTGGTAACGTATTACAACTATAGCCAAACTCTCTGAAGTATAGATAAATTTGATAGAATTTTATATCCAATTTTACTTTTCTGGTACTCGTGTACACAAAAGTGAATACTAAACGTTCTAAATTGGAAAATAAAGTGAATATTGTCGAAAAACAGTTCGACACGAAATGTGTTTACGTGTTAAATATTAATGTTTTTTTTTTACGGACAACCGTTACGTTACTCAGTAAGGAAAGGCAGCAGTATAAATTAATGTGAGGAAATGACATATATTGTCTCCGAGTTGTCGGTTGTGACTCGCTCCAAAAATATTAAATATGTCTTGTTACTATGTTTTCTTTAATCCATTCGACTTTTAGTTGTATTAGGTGGACCGGAAAGTAATGTCGCTTTTTTATAGTTAAATTCACACGACTACATTTTTAACAAGTTTTTATTTCTAATCAATATTATTTCACCTTCGTTATAAACAACCTTTTGCCATCTAGTACACAAATTTTCTATGCCGGACCAGTTAAAATCAATCGGTTTTTCTATATGATACGTCGACAGAAATGACATTACTTTCTGGTCCCCCTAGTATGAACGTTATGAAAAGTCCAACGTAGCAATCAAAATCAAACCTTTTCACTATTTATGTATGCTGATGCCAGCCTTATCAATAAGATAGACTACCTTAGTAAAATTAATAGTTTTCATAATAATTGTATTAGGTTTATATTTAGTCTGTGCAAATATGATATGTTTCTGAGCTTCCTAATAAGCTTAAGTGGTTGCCGATTTGACTTCGCGGGAATGACCGCAATCTTTTTCTTTCCTATAGTATTTCTCTCAGGAAAGTCTCTCACGTGACGTTGTCGTTGTCAGGTTATGGAATTGTAGCAATAAGATGCGCAAAACCGCTGTCAACTTTTAAAACGATGGTTAAAGAATACATCGGTCTTTAACCGTTTCGGTACGGCGCTCGTCGGCCACAAAACCATAGGCATAGCCGAGCGTCGACTTTAGTCGTCAACCAAGAAATTTTAACCTATCACTGCAGTTACAGTTTATTATAACATTAGGTGAACGTAATGCGTATCTGTACCAACTTGTAATGTCAAATACTCTCATTGCAAGTGCGTTAAAGAGCAAGACGCGCTCAGTGTCGCGGCAGGTAAGTGCCGGCTACGCGCGTTCATCTCTGGCCGTCGACTATATTCGACGCTCGTAACAAAGTCGTTAAATAGGACATGTAATGCCTTTTTTATGTAATTGTATGTACTTGTATGTAAGTTTATGTGTATATATGTGAAAGTACATGTACAGTGTTATATTCTGGAATATGTAGGAAGTTTTATTTTTAATATATATGCCATAAACTGCCATTACCTTTGTGTCTCTCATCTCCATCCAATGGTTGTATGTTAGAGATTATTTCAAGCGATAACTCTGCCTGTCATAGTATGTCTGCTGTCAATAGAAACGCGTTAAGAATTTCGATTCGTATTTCAAATCTCATCTCCTTCGGTTGTTATTATCGAATAATTTGATAACTTTTGAATTATTTTCAGTTCAAGAGATAAACTCCAAAGAACGCGACCAGTTTTGGTTAAAGGAAGAACAAGAAGAGAAGAAACGTGTTGAAGCAGAAAGGAAACGACGTGAGGAGGTTAGATATTCATACAAATATTTTGTTTAAATGAAATCTTTATATATATACGCAGAAATATATATTAATTTAATAATATAGCCATTGTTACAAATTTTAAATTAATATATATTATAATAGGGGTTTGTTGGATATTTACTTACTAAATATATTTTTCACATACAAAATTATTTTTAAAAAGTTTACAATTATTTTATGAAAAGAATTTTTACGCGTAATTTCTTTTGTATTATCTTATAAAGAATATAATTTTACCGTAACTATTTTTACCGGCTCTTTTTATATAGCCATCGTCGTGTAATTTCTAATTTGTGTAAAGTAAACATCTTTGTAAATCCAGTTATAAATAACATGTAATCTTTCTTTATATTTTTAAAGTTTTCAAGTACACGCACACTTATCAAACACGTGAACACACACGCACTTTTCTATGGTGAAAATAATCTATTACTGTCGCAGGAGAAGAGAAAAGCAGAGGAAGAAGTAAGAAGGAGAGATGAATTGGAAGCAGCGAGAAGAGCGAAAGCGGAGCAGCAACAGTATGTGTAATAAATATTATTAATTATTTACTTTTATTTGTATTTATGTTTACATTTCACAATATGCTGACTGTAGTTTATATTATTATCAAAAATAAATGATTTTATTACAATATGCTATGAAATTATAAAAAAATACAGTTACTTGAATTTTTTTTATAAAAAACACCCACAAGCACGCAAACGCGTGTAATTACTTTTTTTCAATTTTAATCTTTTTTACATTTTGTTTAACGCGATTGAAGTCTTTCTATATGTAATTTTAGTATATTGTAATAAAGTTTTAGAAAATATTTTACATACAAATAGTCTGCCGCTTCGAGAATGTAATGAACGCCAGAGATTAAAATTTGGTTAAACCCGTTCTTAGCCGAGGTCTACACGACGAAAAGAATATGCTAATTAGTTTCAAGTTTCCAAGCCTAGTGGTTCCAGGGATATGATGAATTAGAACATAGGAGAAAGTACAGGGTGATTGTTTATAAGTGTAAAAGCTTTAAGGTGAATTTATAATTTATATTTCAGCACAGTTGCAGTTGTACACCTTTTTCCAATTATCCTGTATAAAGTGATCACTATGATCTCAGTTTGAAATATTTCTATTGGGATGCTACCTGACAATCATTTCTGATAATATAAAGTCTGTAGGGATAGATAGTTAACAATAATTAATTGTAATATATAGTAATCTGAATTTTTAAAACGCTTATTCTTACTTTACGTAATTTATTATTTCTGAAACCCTAGATTTTTAGATAGGGTGGGTATATGACATAGGTATTGCCAGCAGATCTATACATTCACCGTTTTAAAGCTATCACATCAATCATTCTGTGTACATATAGATTAAAAAGATTGGAAGATAAAAGATAGATTTTTTGTTATAAATCGTCTATTTATCACGTGAACATCAGCATAACACTAATCCCAGATATGTTTATCTCCTACATAATATTTAGTATACTAATAAGCCCAGTTAATCAATTTTGCCTTAATATAAGCATTAAATTTTTTTGCGTATAAATTTATAATTGATTCAGGTATTTTATTATAGAAGTGCATGTTAGTGCACCATGTTTTAAATAGTGTTTTATGTATTAGAGCGGAGGCGGGTGCGGAAGCGGAGGCGGAGTGTTCGGTGAGCGCTAGCGAAGCCTTGCGCCGGCAAAGGTCAACAGAGGCGCGCTTACTCATCGGTGCCTCTACGGCCGCCGCTCGGGCTCTCTTCCAGCAGAACCTGGCGCAGGGACAGATGTCTACGAAGTATGTAAAACATTTCTTGGAAAACAAGTGATCTATAAAGAATTTTGTACCGTGCTATTACCTTAACTTATAATTCCTTCACGTTTATTTATAGTGGGTGACGATGGTCCGCAGAGCCAATGAAATAATTCTCAAATGTAGCTTACTTGGTTAGCTCGAGGTGTAGACTCAATAAGTTCACACACATAATGAAGAAGACGTGTAATAAGGTACTAGCGAGAGAGAGATTTATCTATCCTGTGACGACGCTACCAATGACGTCCCCCTTGGACGTCATTGGTAGGGCTGTTGATGCGTGGAGGCGTTCCAGGGCCATATAGCAGTGATGGAGGAATATCATAACGAGGGCTTCATTAGATATTGATGTATAGTCCTTGTACTTTCATATTTAGTTCTTGTTTTTGCTAGGTCCGGTATGCGAAGGCATTTGTACCACCAAGAATAAAATGACTGGATTATGATTACAATCTTGGATAGGTGCTATTTAATTTTTATTTACGCTTTGTTCAACTTTCTACTCCACAGATCAAACTCCGTGCCAGAAAAGCCAGTTAGAAGTTCAGTGATAGCACAACGCATTAACACCTTCTCACAGAACACTTCGCCGCAACCTGTTTTGTCTCCTGTTAAGTCGCCCGTCAAACTCGATAAAACAAACCTTCTAGAGACAAGCGAACAACCCAAAACTAGCCCTCTAAAGAATATAGACAAGATCAAAATGAGCCTAGAGAGTCCTTCGCAAATACAATACGAACCGATAATAGACCCCACAGTGGACCTCAGCCCGAGCACTGAGAACGAACCGGGTTCCTTTAGCGCTATCAACTACGCTGAATACAACGAAACGACATACAGAGACATTGAGGGAATGAAGCAAAGCGAGCCAATGATAAAGCAGAACATTCTAGAAAACGACATGTTCGACGCGTCTTACTCATCCTCGAACGAGAACGACGATGACGACAGCGACAACAAGTTCAGCACCATCAAGCGGTCACCGTACAGCAAGAACACGGACGGCAGGTCAGAACTGAGCAGGCAGAACACTGTCATTGAGAATGTCAATTATAAGAAGGAGAATGGGACCACAACGCTAGACGGTAAGTTCATCAACAAACACACCCTTTTATAGAAAAAATCATTTCAAGCGTAAGTCGTCTACTGTCGGCTGGAAGCGGCCGGCATTCAGACTTTGGGATGACATTCGAAAGTCCTGTTCACCCACAAGGTGGACAGAACAATTGATGGCAAGAGTAACAAAATACGTAAATAAAAAAAATTAACTGAACATCATTTCGATTATATTATAATATCATATGTTAATGAAAAACATGCGTTAAATAATAACTCTTTAGTTTTTGTGTACAAACCATAGAGTAAAATCAAACATCTGTCCCAGCTATCAAATATGACGAAAAGATAGACAAACGTTAAGTAATATACGCTTGCACCTATATATTTCTGGCCAGCGGAACGGAATAAAACTTAGTTGACCAAAATCTAAAATTTTTACTAAAACACAAACTCGCAATATACGTGGGTATAGAGCAAATTACCTCGCACGCTCCGTGAGACTGAATCGATTGTTCTTATCAAACGTAACCTGCGCAAAATTTTATTTTGTCAAGCACTGTTGATGAATTTTTAAGTGATAAATTATAATTTTTGGTTGTATATTATTAACATATTTAATTAATTTAACTTTAAATTATTTATTTAAATTTTTCTTGATAATATCATGACTATTGTGAATGTAATTTTAAATTTAAACATATAAATGCCCTTTCTTCTTTTGTACATACCCATAACAAATTTGTACGCTACTAGTCAGAACACATTTGGACTATTTATTCTCTTTTGTTATCACCATATTTGAAATGTGATTCACGAAATGAATTATTTGATTTGATATGCAAAAGATTTTTAATCACATAGACATTGATTGATGACTACATTATTGGCCTTTAAAATTTATTTTATATAACTCGTGACATGATTTGACGTGAGATGGCTTGATTTTCAAAAGATTTATTGAATGTTATAGATGTATCACCAGAGGGTATGGAAGAGGAAGGTACTATATACGAGGATCTGGATGATGACCCCGGTCTAACAGCGAGGGCACTTTATGATTACCAAGCAGGTGAGATGAATAAAAAAAAATTCATTCGCCAGGCCTATTTTTTTTGTGGTTTCTTTTTTTATTAAGAAATTCTATTATCATTTATTTTCATGGAATTTATACAAGAACATTTAAACAATAGATTGTTTGAAAATACTCTATTACCTATTTGCCCTACAGGCAGCAACAGGTTCAATAAGAAAAATAAACATAAAAGCATTGTAACCAGTAAATAAATTGTGGAATGTAGAATATAACAAAATAACTTAATTTTATTTGTGATAATGTAAAGTTTAATCAGCGGTAAGACGATATGCCCATGAGTAAGTGAGATGGATATATTTAGCGGCTCGTGCAAGTGAGACAATCAAATACATCTACTCGTGAGATTGTAGAGATAGATTTTTTTTTAATATCATTTTGGTACTTTGTTTATGAGTAACTATTTATTAATGTCTCTATAATACAGAATATAACAAATTATTAAACCTCACTTTACCAAGTAGTAGGATAAGAATATTAACGGTATTTAAAGAGAACATTTTCTTTCAGCTGACGAATCTGAAATTACTTTCGATCCTGGCGACATTATAACCCACATCGAGCAAATCGATGCTGGCTGGTGGCAGGGTCTTGGCCCCCGTGGAGTCTTCGGTCTTTTCCCCGCCAACTATGTGGAGTTACTACCTTGTCATCCACGCTAGTGAGCTGAAGATAACAAAGTTTTCATAAAGTTTGGTGACCATTTACCGGTGAATAATTGATCTTGTTTTATTTTTTGTGACTGCAGAAAAATGAATAACAAGTAAAAGGTTAATAAGTTGATTAACTATTTCAGTAAATAATGTATAACTACACTTATATTAGAGCACATTACAGTTTTCATCTATTCTTACACAATTTTACATATGTATTTTGAGGAATATTTTATCATAGTGTCAAATTTTCAGGTCAATAATTTGATGATTAAGAATAGGCAGTTATAACCACGGTTTTAAAATACAAAACACTGAACTATATCGCATTAGAAAGAGACAAAAAAAGACTCGGTAATTTACATTCATTAAAGTCGTATAATTTTTTGAAATGATTGACTTATTACGGTCGTCTTTAAAACCGCAATACACGAGTTTGTTTTAAGAAAAATAGGCATAACAGTCTTACTCAACTAAATGTCCTCTCGCCAAAGAAACTTGGTTCTCAATGTTTCTGCACCAATTGATTTTTTTAATTAAAAAGTAAAGGTCCACAGATGAAAGTCACTTCACAATCTACACATAAACAAAAAAAAAACATTAAAGTATTTGATAGAATTATACATTTTTCAAAAAAAAAAATTAATTTACAAAATAACTTCAATTTTCTTGATAACAATTTTATAATGAACCTTTTGCGAATCATTGGACTCTGGAAGTAATGTAAAGTTTTCAGCTCCAAGGATGACAATGAAAATTCTAGAAAGTCTGTACAGACCAGTTGGTATTACTAATTTAATTTGTCACTTGTTATTGATTTTTAATAGTGAGGATTTATTTTAACTGCTGGATTTTGTTAAAGATCTTTGATCAATTAGCGGATACACTAATTTTATTTACTGTCTTTTAACGCATTACCACAGTTTTAAATAGAAACTTGAAGATATGTTTTTTTTGATACCTTATAAAAAATTTATGAGAACTAAGCTTAATTAAATTTTATTGTTTTTGCAAAAGGTAAAAAAAATTAATAGGTTGGTCATTGATTTATAATCTGTCAAAGATAAAAAAGAATAATATTAAACGATTGTGAGATTTGGGCATTGATGGAAAACGTTTCTTGAAATAGCGTCTAGTCGTGACATTAAGTTTAAAAAAACAAACGTGATTGAATGAAGAACAAAGACATTAAAAATATAATTTCATCTTGTATTTGGGCTAAGTATTATGTATATTACGGTATTTGTATCGATATATAACATTATGGCATTTGATTTGGCACTTCCACTTGCAAATATTAGACTATATCATCAGTTATAACTAGCAGTGCAGCTACACGATCATGCTAACGTTCTCGAACTTAAAAGGGCCCTTCGAGGTTATTCACCGCGAATAATTAAATAATTTGATCAACTTTACGCTCAAAAAACGTCACAAATTTAAAAGCGCGTTTGTTTAGTGTCATGTATATATAATACATTACAGTTTTATACATATATAATGAACAGGCAAAATGTATCCGACGTGCCAAATCAAATGCCGGTTTATATGCTTTATTTTTACAGTTATTTTAAGTTCATTGGATAATAAAAGACAATTGCAATAACAAGATATCTAAGTATGTACGCTATTATAAAGTCCGAGTGATATTCTTGTGTGAGTTCGGATCTTTTTTCGAAATTTCTTTATATTAATGAACTGAGTTTGTGTCGTCAGTATTGATTTAGTTTTTAATGTACTTTTTTAAATGTTTATAATATAATGCTTTAATCATTTCACGTAAATTCGAAGTATTGTTATATATTTTTTAATTATATGGCATATGTACATCATATGAGACACTGTATTCTCCAGGCAGTGTAGTGGGCGGTAACAAATGTAAAGAAATCTTAATGTGTTTACATGCGGACAATTTTTTTAAAAAAGCGTGCAAACTGAAAATATGTATTATTTTTTTTAACCGTATTTATTTTAGATAAATGCTGTCGTAATATCTGATGACGTTTTCAAATGTATGAGAAACATTTAGATAGAAGTCAATTTAAAGCACCTTGTTAGAGCAAACAAGAACAATTGGTATTGGAGTAAACTAGATGTATGTAAACAAATCTTCACTCTTTATGAAACAAGCATACGACAATGAAACAAATTGTTCTTTTGAACAGGCTTTACATTCGAAATGTCACATATATATTGTTCATATAAATATATACATATTGCTGGCCTTAATTTTCTTCATATGATTGACTATCCAATAGGATAATTTGTACAGTTTTGATCCTGTTTGGCCATATATTTAAAATAGCATCTATACTTGTAACCATTGAAAGGAAATAATGAAATATAAACAAATGTGTTGTGAGTTTGTGAAGTTTGACATGGAGGTAGCAACAATAATTTTTACGTGAATTTCTTCAGTGAAATGCAGTATTTAATCTAGTAATAATATTCTAGAAATAATTAATTTTGTCTATATTCATTTATACAATTTAAGCCATTCTCATGATAATAATTATGCTATAATTACCATGTTAGCTGGTGCCCCAGTGCTAAATATTCTTTTAATATTAAATTCCGCATATGTAAGTTTAACCCATTTGCATTATGTAAAACTATGGAAACGTTGCCTTTTTTATCAGTGATTTTATTAATAACAAAAACATATTTCAGCATTATGTTTTATTAAATTATTGTAGAATCTCAGAGTCAGATGCATACAGCCACTTGATAATTTTCTATTTAGTTACGAGTAATTTTTATGTTTAGGTTTATGAATAAATTTAATTGCCAACAAAGAGAAGTGAAAAAATAAACCATTGCATCCAAGCAACGTAACAGTTATCTACAACAGAGTGGGTTATTGTTATTTAAATATTTGGTTTTAATATAGCCGCGAATATATATTCTCTAGTGATAGTGGTCGGGTAAAATTGAGCGTATATATACGCTTATGATGCAAATGGGTTAAATTGAAATAACGCTCCTACCACGTAGTCAATGTAGCTAGCTAAACTAATGTATTTTTATTTAGCTTCAAAACTAAATACCATTGTTATAGCTATTTCATTAATGTACTATTTTATATATTATGTTCTCACGAACGTAATGATTCCGCATTTTGATTTTGAAATTACGTTAGGCTATGCTAATTTTATCTATATTTATATATCTTATGACTATTGCCAATTTAGGTTGAGATTTAATATACTAATAATGGACTGAATTATAAAAAAATGTGGTAATAAATTATGAGTTATTAATATTTTAGGAACGACAATGAAACGTTATTGGTATTAAAAAAATGCTTTCGTTTACTATTATTGTGTTAAAATTGGAGTTTCACTGTCTCAGGGAAATAAAATGGCCGCTGTTACATTTTTTTAATGTTATGCTATTTTATCCTGCGCTGGTATTATAACAATCATTTTCTACATTTTTCTACTCATTTTGATACAATAAATTGTACTATAAAAATTAATCTATAAATTTTACACACTTATATACTTTTATAATTTTTATATTCAATTAAAAAAACTCTTATTTTCCTAGCAGCCTTACTATTTAACTGAGACATCGAAATTTATATTTCGGTCTCACTGAAAATATAATTGTTAATTGAAAATTGTATAATTAATTTTATTATTTCGTAATGTAAAATTATTTACGTTTTTATATTATTTGAAGTAGCGTGGAGAAATTAAGACTTGTTTGCAAATGTTGATTTCTGCAATGTATTTTTATGTACTAATAAGTAAAACTTTTCTTTAAACCGGCACAGTCCCTTGTTGAACCTGTAAACCTTGTTGAGGGTAGACCTCGGGTAGATCAACCACGGGTAGATCGCGTGTTGTGAGATAACCTTCCTGACCTCAATATCGTGTCTTAGTAGTGCCAAAGTCGTTTACAAGCACTTCGTAGCGATGTTTATAGACATACGTATTGGCTGGAAATGGATAAAAATAATGAAATGTAATATATAAATTGTATTATATAAATAAACGGATACATTATGTGAATTCAAGACACGATAATTCTGGTTTTGACCTTTTATACCTACTTTATACTCATTCAATACGATAGAAAACTTTCAATAATGTTTAGTTAGGACCCATATGCATATGCGCAGAATTATTGTGCCTTATTGAAACACAATAACGGACGATATACTATAGCCTGTGTGTTATTAATAATATAGAGATCGAATATTCGCATGACAAAATAAAAATAGAAGAGAAAATGCGGCTTCAACCACCTATTAAATCGTCACATTCGCTTAGAATTCTAAATTTTTCTGTGTCATAATTAGCCACAACTTTAACGCTATAGTGCATTGGCGTTAATGTTAGCTTATCTTCTCTTGACCTATAGCTGTCTAAAGTATTTTTTTGTGAATTGAGATAGATAATCACTGAAGCGCTTGCTCCAACTGGTCAATTTGGACATTTTAAATTTCATCATTATCATTTTAGGATACATGTTTTTCCTCATACCAGTTGCTTTCAATTGGTCTTATTGAAAGCTTCCAACGATCTTAACAAGATCGTCTGTCCAGCTTATGGGCGTATGTCCTGTGCTGCCTTTCCCGGCCTCTACTCTTGAAGTTTGAGGCACCAGTTGCTATCTGTTCTGTGAGCTACCGTGGCCTGGCTACTTTTGTTCATCTACGGATCTTTTCATTCCTGATATTATCTATTAGAGAAATTTGAATGTTCTTCGCTTGCCAGTCTTAATTTACTATAATCTAATTGGACAATATACATTCAAATATTCGATTTCTGTTCATAACGCGATAGTTTTAGGGTGCTCCAAATGAAATAAGTTTGCAATATTTTAAAAAAGTTTACTATATATTATCCCTCGACGATTCTGTCACTTGAAAATAGTGCAATATTTGGTCACAATTTATCGCATCTCACTATTTTGCAATATTAAGGTTTATTAACGCTAGCGTCGTGTACAGCAATTGTATTTAGAAATATTTGAATTGATGAATTATATTACGGATCAGTCAATTTGTTTATATAAGTTTTGTTATTTACTTGCACTCTTTATTGTATAATGCCACAGAACCCGCTTTATGGCGCCTCAGGTATGCGCGGAGAGACGGACTCTGTTCCATCAGTCCGCTGTCAACGTTCTGTTTTACTCGGTACCCCACCTCGCCGCGCTTACCTAAGGCGATGTACATTGGTTTCTGTAGCACTTTTTTATATCTAATTAATATTTCATTAAATGTTACAGGGTTGGGACGAATATACGCAATTTTTAATAATTTTATATCAAATTTAATATTTATAGTCTAAATTACATCTTTTTGCCAATGATTACATCATATGTTCACATAAATTTTACATATTAGAACTCAAGTTCAATTCTAGTCAAAGCTGACTTACGTTTCTTGCATTTAATATTTTCTTAAAATTATTCGTAACAACCCAAATGATTGTAAGCAATATCATTAAAATATTGTAAGGAACGCATTGTTATGTTTATAAGTAGAGAATTTAAGTAGCTTAATTCCATTAGTTACAGGATGCCTTGAATGTTTTTTGATCACATTGATAAAAACATATTTTTATATATCACGAACACTAGTATTTATTATCTGTTTACTATTGTAGTTTCATTTAACTATTACTAATGTTTACAATTTATAAGAATATAGGGTTTTTTTGTTACACTTCTTTGGATGTAGGCCAAAGGGGTATAACTCACTTATTTTTTTATCTATATTATAATCAATAACAATATGCCCCAAGTAAAGACTAAGCTTTGCCTTTATATTTACTCTCCTAGACTATGAACGCGACCCGATGTGTAATGGAGTGTGTTGAAT
Organism: Battus philenor; assembly: GCF_028537555.1. NCBI lineage: Eukaryota > Metazoa > Arthropoda > Insecta > Lepidoptera > Papilionidae > Battus > Battus philenor. The sequence continues at coordinate 4,518,016 of NW_027181678.1, read as the reverse complement.
ATTGAACAATAGTTTTACAGATTGTTCAGAGCAAAATCGAATTATTTAGTGTGCGGAAATGATTGTTAGACGGGGTAAGGAGCGATGGACATGACGCACACGAGATATTTCAGAACAGATGGTTTGGTGTTTATCTCTCTCCCTCGGTCTTGCTTGAATATTCATGATTTGTATACATTTTGACTGTACAATTTGTAAAGCGAATTGTCAAACCAAGTGTGTAACTCTCGTTGCGATATTAGTATGAGTATGGTGCTCCATTGTATTGTAACATAGGTGTACATTTGTATCCAACTATTTTCAAAATAAACAGGTCCTAGAATCGAGTAAAATTGTTGTTTTTTTTTTGGTATATTTATTAATTTAAGAGTTTGTGTGCTATCCTATATTCGCCGCATGGATCATGACATGGAAACAATAATTGAAAACTTTATACTAATGTAAACTGACAGGCCATTAGATATTGACGAATTGTGAGATATTTAGAAAAATCTGATGTAATTTTGGCCGTTGGCCGTACACAGCTGGACATGGGATTATTTATTTTCTACCTTCTCCCCTGGTTGCTAGAAAAGCTGGCCAAGGCAAAAATATTAATCGGCGACGAAAGAACTGCGCCTGCCATTCCTTTCACATAAGTTGTGACTATGTGTAAAGCATCTAAAATTTTTATACAATTGTTGAACCTTTTCGTACCAGGACAGGTTAGAAGTGCTTAAAAAAATAATATTAGATTTATCTTGCCTTAAATTAAATTATTATTTTGAGCAAGACAAATACAATAAGTAAGGCTACAGTAAACAAAGGTTGTTTAATATAAATACAAAATCAATTAAAAAAATATCTTTTTAATATTTCTTTACATTTTATAACTTTAAAACAAAATAACAATTCCATATTCAACTTATTATATCTGAGAAGACGCCATGCTTGGGTAACGAAATTTTATTCACAATGTCAGGTACAACCTGGAAGTAAAACAATTATTTTTAAGGCAACAGCACAACATATTCAGTGGTAGTCTGATTGTTTAGGTGCTTATTTATTAAAATATATTTTGAATTTAATTAAAAATTCATATACCTTTTTTCAATAACTAAATAAATCATGATTATTTCAGCAGTTAGGTGTGCACTGTTGGACAGCCTCTGTAGCGTTCTATTATGTATGAACATAATGTTCTGCACCAAGCATTTATAATTTATCATCATCATCATTTTAGTCATAGGACATACATAGATGGGCTCAGGGCTCCTACAAAGGTTCCCAATAAGACCTATTGAAAGCTTTTTGCATTTAGTATTTTCCGTTAATAAACATTTCTATAAATCTATAGATTTCCATTATCTCTAGTGGATGGGGCTTGCAAAGTCTGGATACATCCAATAAGCTTAAAAAGGGTCTGTCAATCTTGTTGGTGGATGGATGTTCTAAGCTGTATTCACCAACCTGTGTTCACCACTACAGAATCCATTCTACTTGCCAATTTATTGTACTATGTTGGTTATTTTTATTTGTCTAAGGACCTCAATAAACAATCTCTTAGAAAAATCTAGAGAATAGCTTTTTCTGGCTCATTGAGCGACTGTAAGCTTGGTAATGACTCAAATTGATGGACAAAGTGAGTAAATCACATTTCAGTGGTCTCTGTTGCGATAGTTGTCTTAAAAATATATAAACTGTGTTATAAAATATTAACCTTCACTCGGATATCCCTTGGCATGAAGTCATGGAAGAATTGGTAAAAGTCAAAGTGAGTTTTAACGATATTAAGCCTTGCCATCTCCTGTTTCAAGACTTTGACAGCATCTATTGGAGCTGTGTTATGGCGACGCAAGTCCTTTGTGAAGTTATAGATGGTCTCCACTAATTTTTCAGCTCTTACTCGCGCTTTGTAGTCGTACCTGGAACATATCAAAATATTGCATATGGGGCTCGTCATAATATCTCCGAAATGGGAGAAAGCAGCTTAAGCTGTTATGGTCCATCAGATTAATGTGACAAGGGGTGACGGAGGACCAACAAAATTAAAACTATAAAATCACCGCTATCATACTTAAATAAACGTAATGTTTATAGGTAGCCTAGAACAATATTTTGGTTTTGGTTGGTTATTTTTTTAGTTTAGCTACTTATTAATCTATATTCATCGAATATATTATTTCGTTTTTCGTCATAGAATGTATGATAATTTGAGGAGACGGGGGCTTAACTTGTTTGAAGTAATATTTTCAGGGGGCTACCTGTCTAACATGGTCTGACAAGAGGAAGGGGATGGCTAGAATTAAATAATTGCACAAACTCTTACCAAATTGTGAAGAAAATTTAAACAAGTATTAATATTAAATAGATTATACTTTCTTAAATTTAAACGTAAATTTTTTGTTACTT